>NC_069787.1:56338189-58738189 GCF_027406575.1 Nycticebus coucang
GCCTCAGTTTTCGGATCAGAATATTTATAGCTACCACATAAAGATGAAGGAGTTAAGTGAGGTGATGCATTTAACATATTTAAACGCCTTAACACAATGTCTAATAGGACATCAGAGCTACATAAGTAGCAGTGTCCTCTTTAGTTTGGAATATGTTCATTTTGAGTAACTATACTAATTGTTAACTTAAGAAAATCTACATAATGCCCTCCTTCTGGGCACTTAGAGAACTAAGAACTTTTATAGGGCTAATTTGAATAATATTCTCAGAAAAGCAATTAGAGGCAGAGAGACAGAAGGAAAACCTAGAAGGATGGACTTCAATGGAAGAATGTTTGAAGACATAGTAGAAACTTTGGTTTGTACTAAGTGACCTTGCTGCTGGACAGGAAGTCATTCACTGAGTTGTCCTTCCGCCATTTATTTCTTTTGCCAAGCCCCAATGTTCTAACCCAACATATGTGAGTTATTTCCAGAGAGTAACATATAAATAGTTGTACGTATTTACTACGTACAGCTTGATGAGTTTGAGAATAAGAATATATGGATAAGTACATACCCATGACACCACCACCACCAAAATCATAAATATATTTATCACCTACCACAGTTTCTTTCCTCCTGTTATTATTATTATTATATTAGTTTTTGTGTATTTACTACCTCTTAGCACATTTTAAGTATACAATTCAGCATTGTTAGCTGTTGGCACTATGCCATATAGTAAATCTCCAGAAATTATTTATCTTGTATAACTGAAACTTTATAACTTTTTTTTTAACAGTCTCACTCTGTCACCCTGGGTCATAGCTCACAGCAACATCAAACTCCTGGGCTCAAGCAATTCTCTTGCCTCAGCCTCCTAAGTAGCTGGGACTACGGGCGCCTACCACAACACCCAGCCAGTTTTTCTATTTTTAGTAGAGACAGAATCTAGCTATTACTCAGGCTGGTCTCTAACTCCTGAGCTTAAGGGATCTTCCTGCCTCGGCCTCTATGGGAGCTAGGATTGCAGGTGTGAGCCACCGCGCCCAGCCTAAAACTTCGTATCCTTTAAATATCACTTACCCATTTCTCCTTTCCCTCAGCCCCTGGGAACTACTATTCTGCTCTCTATTTCTCTGAGTTTGACTGTTTTAGACTCTGCATATAAGAGAGACTCCACCACATTTGTCTTTCTGTGTGTGGCTTATTTCACTCAGCGTGATGCATTCCAGGTCCGTCAATGTTGTTCTAAATGGCAGGATTTCCTTCTTTTTTCAAACCCAAATAATATCCCATTGTATGTATACACTACTTTTTTTTGTTCATATATCTACATCTTGGTCTGTGTGGATAAAGCTGCAGTGAACATGAGTCCAGATATGTCTTTTGGATCCTGCTATCAATTTCTTTGGTAAATACCTAGGAGTGGGGTGGCTGAGTCATATGGTAGATCTGTTTTTAATTTGTGTAGAGACTTCCATACTATTTCTCATAATGGTCGTACTAATTTACACTCCCCCAACAGTATATAAAGGTTCTCTTTTTGCCACATCTTCACTAACATTTGTTAACTTTTTTTTCCATAATAGCCACTCTAACAGGTATGAGGTAGTATCTCTTCATAGTTTTTTGATTTGCATTTCCCTAATGATTAGTGATTCGGATTACCTTTTCATATTCCCATTGGCCATTTTTATGTTTTCTTTAGAGAAATGTGTAATCAGGTCCCTTGCCATCTTTTAGTCTGGTTACTTGGGTTTGGGGGGTTTTGTTTGTTTGTTTACTGTTGAGTCAGAACTATGTGTAGGAGTTCCTTATATATTCTGGATATTAATTTTTTTTATCAGATACATGGCTTTCAAATATTTTCTCCCATTCCAGAGGTTAAATCTCTTCTATTATATCCTAGGCACTGTTATAATTATATAAAAATAAAAAGACAGTAAATCTTCCTGCTTTCATGAAAAATACATTTATACATTTTCTACTATTCCTTTTGCTTTTAAAATGCATCATATAATTTTTAAAAAGATATAAAATTAAAAAATATATATGTATATATATATAGGTGAGAGTGCGGAGAAATAATTTATCTCCTATTTTACACGTTAAGAGATTGATGGCCCTTCTCACTTTAGAGTGAGGATAATTAAGCATAACTGAGTCAGACATTTAAAAAAAAAATAACCCCTGTTACCCAAAGATTTCACTTCTATTTACCTAATTCAGAGAAACAAATGTACATATTCACATAGAGGCTGCCACAAGGACATTCATTGCTATGTTGTTTTAGAGAATAGGGAGAAATAAATATCCATCAGTGAGAAAATATATTCTATTTCATGTCTAGTCTATGCAATGAGATGCAACAGATAGACTAGAGTAGCTCTACATGTCAGTGTCTAAGTATCTTTAAAACAAAATATTTTTTAAAAAGCATAAAGTGATATATATATGTGTGTGTGTATATATATATACACTTTCAAATACCATTTTAAAATCCCAAAGCTATAAGGCTGCCCCCAAGATATGCCTTGCCCTGACAACATGGCCTTAGGACTCATGAGTTTATGATGCTTCAGCATCCGTCTTGGAGCAAGAAACTTGTTCGAGGTGTCCTTCCTGCTACCTATACTTACACCCACCATTGCCTTTCCCCTTTAGAGATTTGCTGTGTTCCCTGCCCACAAGACCTCCAGGGCATTGGTGGCATAGAGTGTTTATCCTTGATCTCTAACTCTCCCGCACCTCTCTGAATGTGCTAATAATCCATGGCCTTGCCAGGAATGCAAGTCCCCTTGCTCTAATGTTAAGAAGAACTTTCTTGGCTTGGCATAGGTAGCTCAGTGAGTAAGGCACTAGCCACATACACCGAAGCTGGCGGGTTAGAGCCCCACCCAGGCCTGCTAAACAATGACAACTGCAACCAAAAAAAAAAGCCAGATATTTTGGCAGGTGCCTGTAGTCCCAGCTACTTGGGAGGCTGAGGCAAGGGAATCACTTAAGTCCAAGAATTTGAGGTTGCTGTGAGCTGTGATGTCACAGCACTCTACTAAGAGTGACATAATGAGACTCTGTCTCAAAAAAAAAAAAGAAAGGAAGAAAAAGAACTTTCTTTACCTCTTCTCTCTTCTTTCTAATCCCTAGAAAACTTCTAATGTGGATAAGAAATGCCCCACTTTATCTCCTGCTTCTGTTTAAGAAATTTTGAGAACCACAAACTTCTTCCATCCTTACCCATCACCCTGAATAGACATTGGCCTTTTAGGAACAAATCTGGGAATACTCATATGACGTTCTTTCTCCCTTCCATGCTATACTACCTTCTTCAGAAGACGCCATGCACATCCTTCTTCAGAGGCAAGGGACACGGAGTGGACCGCCTGCTGGAAACCAGAGCAAGAAAATGAGGCAATAGCTTTATTAGAGCTTGTGGCTTCTAAAAGTGCCTAAGAGATAATTTTTTTTTAATTTTTACTTTTTCCCTGTATCTGAGTCTCCACAATAGCTGACCGAGTCAACTGTGTTTTCTTGCTCCAGGATAACTGTAAAATAACCATGTCCTAATTAATATTAAGCCAAAGTTCATTTTTTAAATTAAATATCACTTAGCCATATGTGTAAGAATGGCATCCATTCAACGGAAAGGTTCTCATTAATTTCCAAGATGCTTTTAGGAAGATTTAGATACAGTTTCAAGTATTTAATTATATTCAAGACCTACCTGAATATGGCCGCCTAATATTTAATGTGTAAGTCACTGCGCCAGTGTGAGTCTAGCTGCATATTAATAAAAGGAAAGGGACACTGGGGTTTTACGATTTCCCGTTATTTATATGCAAATGTGGAAGATTTTGTTTTCCAAAGAAGGCTGTAATTCCTACCACTTCACATGCTCCTCTTAAAATATGACCTTTTCACAATTATAGGAATGAGAGCTGAGTCTAGGTCCCTGTTTCTTACAAACCTTTGTGACCATCTCAGCCACTAGAGGACAGTGGCGCTGCCATTATATGACTCCCAGTGAAGGAGCTACACCTTCTACCTAGATCTGTCTTAGAACACTTGCTCTTGGTACCCAGTCACCACATTGTAAGAAATCCCAGGCCACGTGAAAAGACCACATAGATGTTCTGGCTGACAGACACGTGAGTGAGGAACCTTCAAGGGGACTCCAGCTCCTGTTTACCTCTCAGGGCATCTCTCATCTTCACGAGAGATCCTAAGTGAGAATAGATAGCTGAGCCTACCAATGCCCAGTCTGTGAGAGATAATGATAGTAAAGGGTGGTTGGGGTTTTATGCCATTAAATTTGGGTGTTTTTTGATAGACATAGATAACTAGAACAGCATTTTGATATGGCAACAAAACAACCCTGAGTTAGAAGCAATGAGATGCAACAGATAGAAAAGAATAGCTCTACCTGTCATTGTTTCAAAGTTGTTGAAATCCCCTGCTTGTGGTTTTCCTGATACTATTTTTTCCATCTATCTCTTTATCTTGCTACAAATACTTGGCATGCATGAGAGCTCCTTATCACATAACATCTCTGCAAAATCATACTTCATGCTAACAATCCAAAATAATTTATCTTCCCAGCGCACCACGGAAAGCAAGGGATGGTCTTCCCAGGGAAACTTACATCCTCTTTCCAGCAGGTAGCATGTGATTCACTTACGGGCTGCATAGATGAAATGGAGCTTGAAAAAAAATCACAGAACAGGCAAAGAGAAGTCTCTTAGGTGGACCTGAAGCAAATGAATCTGGAAGTGCTTGGGACTCTGCTCATTTTCAAATGGAGTCTGATTCTGAATATTTCCTTAAGTAATAAACCATCCAAAACATTGTGGCTTAAAAAGAACAAAAACACATTTATTTAACTCACCTCTGTGTGGGTCAGAAATTTATGCCAGGCCTGGTTGGGTAGTTCTCTGATCTCAGATGGACTTTCTTATGTGCCTGTCCCCGAGTACACATAGGGCTAGCTAATAACTAGGATAGTGAGTGTGACTGGCCTATATGTCCCTCATTTGCTAGGAGGAGAGCCTGAGCTTAGTCTTGTGGAAAAGGCCATAAGTTCCAAGGGAAGTAGCAGAAGACTTCACACTTCTTCTGGCTGTGGTTTAGACTGGCATTCTTTCTCTTCTACACTCCATTGGCTTGACCAAGTTACACGCCCAGCCCAGATACTAGGGATGGGGAAATTCACTGTATCTTTCCATGAGGTGAGTTGAAAAGTCATCTTGTAAAGGAAGGATGTTGGACGTAGGAAGGGGTGAAAAATCCATTTTTGTGATCACTTAGCCCTAGTTTTGGCTGACTGTGCTGGTTCTACGAATCAGGTGATGCCAGGCAATCTGAAACAAAGTAAATACAGCTGGGTTGTAGGCATTTATTCACAAGGCTGGGGTCATGCTTGGGAGAAATACATGTATAACTAGGTTTGTGAGCAGTTTTCTAATCACATATTCTACGATATTTATGATTTGGTGTATTTTTGTAATACTTGCCCATTCCTTGACATTAACAATTTCCCTGGAGTATCTTGATTCTATTTGTCTGAAATCATGTGGGTTCTGCTTAGAGCAAAGAACTGAGTTCCACAGAGATATAAATGTTGGTAGCGATTAAACCCCATGTGAATGGATAAGGAAGGTAGAAGTGATATCAGCTCTCAAGACCTCTGCCTGATGGTAGAATTAGAGAACCACAAACCTTCACTGCTAGAAGAGAATTTCAAGCAAACTCTTCAACTCTGATGGGATGGATTAATCAATAATGATTTGCATGTGTTGGAGAGAGCTGGAGAGACTGACTGACTCCAGCTAGTGTGAGGAAGAAAGAGATAAGGTGAGAAAAAGAATTAAGATTCATTGTGCCAGGAAGCAGATGTTATAAACACATATGCTCAGAAATGGAGTCAAACCTTAGTAAGAACTTTAATTTCTTATTTAGGAAGAGATTAGTTCTTACATATGGCTGTCTACTTTTTTCATAAGCACTATTTTGATTACTGCTTACTGATCAAGCAATTTCAGGTATGTAATTTACTTAACGATTTGCCTGTTGTTAAATCCGAATGTCATGACTGATTTCTTGTCATTGCAAATGGTGCTGCAGTAAACATTACTGAGCACAGTATGTTTTCATCAACTTGTGTAAAAGTTTCAGGAGGGCGGAGAGTTTTCTTCCTCACGTGTCTCCAGTGCCTGAGTAGGTGCCTAGCTACATTTTAATATCTTTTAAACAGATAGAGTTTTCCTTATATTTTAAATTTTTTACCCTGGAAAGATTCCCAGATGTCTATGCTCCAAAGGGTTTTTATCTAAATATTTCTTTTAAGGAGAAGAACAAATCACATGTCTGATTTTCCTTCAATGTGGAAAAACTTGACAGGGGCAATTATCAGCCAAACTTCCTCTTACTTTTGTTCTCTAGAAAGAAAGAAGGCACCAAATTTGAGTGGGAATGAATGCATTAGAACGCTAGACAGGGAAGGGAAGAGAGGTAGCATTTTTTGCAATCTACTATGTGCTGGGCACTGTGCTAACTATGAAGCTGGCATCACTTTATGTCATCTTCATAACACCCAATAGGTGGATGCAATTATGTCCAAATTCAGATAAAATTCATGCCTCTTAGAGATTATGCAACTTGTCCAATCCCTAGGTTACCCACCTGACTAGCAGTAGAACCATGATTTGAACTCAAAGTCAGCTGACTTAAAAGCTCTTCTTGCTTTTCATCTCTCACTACTCCCCTAGAAACCAGACTGGATATAGAACTTAGAAAACGCTCCTACAAGCTAACCTCAGAAACTTCTAATACAGTCCTGTGTTCATCCAAGTTTTCATTCTGAGGCCAGGATGTTAAAACCCAAGGCAACAGCTTGAGCTGTCTATTTAAGGAAGGTTGTCTCTGTGGGTTGCTGAGCTGATCTATAGTGATTTTCAGCTCTGTGTTACCATGACCTGGTCCCTCTTTGAATATTGTCAGCAAAAAAGGAGCAGCATCTTTTTCTATATTTGTAAAACATACTATCTTCACTGTTTGATTCGTTTTTTGAGCTTTCAGCTACATTAACAGGCTCGGGGTAGGGGGATGTGAGGGTTTTCCTCTGTGAACACTTTGTGGTTTGGGGATGATGCTAAGAGTCTCCATTTAGATGTCTGTTGTTTGCCATCACTTGGAGACTTCCTGTGAGAAATGTAGTGCTTTGTTATGTACCGTGATGTAGGTCTTCCCATTTAATAGTGCCTGATGCAATATTCTGGCCCTGTGCCAGGCTATGTTCAATGTATAACCAGCATCTGCTAACTGACTGCCTCTCTCCACAATCTGGAGCACAGAAGGAGCAGCTGGGCAATTTGTCAATACGTTTTCCTGTGCAAAACAGAAGAGTGTGTGATAGTCTACTGTTCTATACCTCAGACCAGAGGTCTGAGCCATTCGAATGATAGTTCTTAGTTTTCTTGGCTCTCTTCTGCCATTGACACCCAGCATTTCTGTGGCCCTGAATCCTGGTGCCCCTTGGAAAGGAAATTTTACACTCTGGACTGTTTTCTGTATTACTCTTTTCCTTGCTCACTTTAGATGCATAACTTGATTTGTCATGAAACCAACCCTCTTTTTATCTTTTCCCTGAACTTCCTTCACCCTATTTCCTTGACCCAGAATAGTGTTTTTTAACCTTTATTATCTCACAGTACACTTGAACCTACAGTTAAACTTCCGTGGCACACTTAAATTATATCAATCCTGAAAAAAGAGTTAAAAAAAAAAAAGAATATATTTACTGTGCTTTGAATTTCTTTTGAAAATAATTTAATTAATGATCTTTTAAAAATTTTGCAGCACATCTAAGATCCTCTCATGGCACAACCAGTGTGGCAAAAAACAAGTTGAAAATCACTGAGCTAGAAGATCGGTGCATCTGGTCATTACCATCTCATCCAGGGACTCTAGCAATGCGCCTGTCTGTATTCCCATTGCTGGCTTTCGGCTTAGTTTTTTTAGAGTCCTAGCACGGACTGAGGCCATTGCCACTAGGCAATGTACCCAGACTAAGTCCTGATATTGAGCATTTACTGAATACTTATCAGCACCCAGAAGCCTGAGAAAATACTAATTAAGTAGACTGCATTTCATAAAATGGATTGTTTAGCATTGTGATGTCTTATTTTGGGAAGCACTGACCCATGGTTGGGTCCCGTCCTTGGTAAGAAGTAATACCCCAGGGTTCTCCAGCCTAGCCGGTGGCTTTTCTATTGACATGTGGCTTGGGCAGAGACCTTAGAAAATGGGAATCTGAGTTTGATTCCCCTTCTGTTTCTTTGGGGTGACTAGGCAACATATTTGCTTTCATCATATAGATTCAGCACTTCTGCAGTGGTATATGGTCTGAAGTGTTTTGACTAGAATTTATTGAGAAATGCAGTAAAATACAAAAATAACTCTGACCGCATTTAAATCAGGAAAGCAGCATGAGCTGTTAGAGAATTTAAAGCGCTGCCTGAGACCTGATGATTGGCCTGGTAAGGGCATTGTAATAGAAGCAGGCCATTTCTCCTAGGCTCTTTATATGAATGATGAAGGCTGCTTGAAAGTGCCATCTGAGGAAATACATGTTTATGTACCGCATTACAGGGTTCTGAATACTCAGTTGACTTGACATAAGCCCCTACAAGTATTTTAAACTCTGTCCATTTTCTCATCTCTACTTTATTTTTACAACCAACATGGGAGACGTTTGGAAATCTTTCTAGATGAATCTTTGCTATGACGATCTGATGAATTCACCTCTAAAATATCTCTCAGTCCCATATTTTTCCATCTTTTCACCCTCATCAAGGCCTTTTTCATGTTTCTCATAGAGGACTTCTCTACTAACCCTGGACTAATCTGCACATGCAGGCCACTGAACTGCCACTGGGGTTGGTCTACCAGTGATTGTGGTAGGTGAAGGGAGTCCAGGCTGTTAATGTGTTTGTTTATTTAAAAAATCAAAAAAAAATTTTTTTTTGTTTTTTTGAGACAGAGCCTCATTCTGTTGCCCAGCTTAGAGTGCCATGGCTTCAGCCTAGCTCACAGTAACTTCAAACTCCCGGGCTCAAGTGATTCTCTTGCTTCAAGCTTCCATCAGCTGGGACTACAGGTGCCCACCACCACACCAGCTAGTTTTTCCATTTTTAATAGAGATGGCATCTCACTCTTGCTCAGGCTTGTTTTAAACTCCTGAGTTCAAGGAATCCTTTCATCTCAGCTTCCCAGAATGCTAGGATTACAGGCATGAGCCGCCACACCTGCCCCCCTAATTTTCAATTAACTGCCCAAACCACCACTATATTTTTCCTATGTTCTAGTTTTGCATTTTTTTGATTATCTCATCTTTTGACAGCAATTTTGTAATGCATTTTCTTCATGAGAATCAGTGACTTGGTATTCCTTTCCAGCACAATTAGTCAACATATATTTTTTACTATTGAAAGTTTAGAAAAATTAATTTCAGTTTCTCAACTTGTTATTGGTGATAACACTTCAATTTTTAGTATTGCTACATTTGGGGATAACTGTCATAAGTTTTCTTTTTTTATATGTGAAAATCTCTTTATATTTTATTTAGACAGATATTAAAATAGATTGGCAAAGATATAATACAATCACAGTATTCTAATATTTTGTCATAAAGAATATTTATATTAACGTTTAATAAGCTTATTACAGTATTGAAGATATAGAATAATTCTTTTTTTGCCTTCTTATGTGACCTCTGTGATTTCAGAGGACTTCAAGTTCTAACCTCAAACACCATTTAAATTGCTAAAAATCATTAATGTGTTTTTTGTGAGGTTCTTATTATAAAGGTGTATTATGAGTTCTAGATTATCCTGGTAGATGCCAACGTTTCATATCAGTTCCACAAGAATTCTTTTTTGAACCGCGTTCATAGGACCCCAGTTTTAATGATAAAGCCTCATTTATGGGAGCTGAGGAGCAGAGAAAAGGGAAGAGGTTGTGGAAAAATATTATTTCCGTTTATTTCATAATTAAATTTGGAGACTTGGGAGTAACAACACAGTTTTTAAAAACAAAGTTAAATACAAATAAAAACACCAATGCAGATAAAAAGTAATGATATTTTTCAACATAAACCTCAATTCTGTGAACTGCTCTTGCCTAAAGGGTGAGGCTTAGTGACATGGGATGGAATAGGGTCTTGCAGACCCAGGGGAGAATTCTGAGCATAATCCCCAACTACTTGGGTATCATGTAATAGATAAAATTATATTATAATGTTCCCATTTGGTATGGTATCTCTGCTTCTCGCTTTGATCTTAATGACACTGCCCAGATCTTAACCTTTAATGAGTTTATTTTATAATACTTTGGGAAGAAGTCCTTACTGAGCTATCTTTTCTAACTCAATTATATCCGGTCTCTCCTGGGCTAACTTAAAAAGTTAAAAACATATTCACAGTAATATTCCTGACCTTTTATCTTGTTTCGGAGCTAGTTTTTAAAACTCCACAAAGTAAATAAATATAACTTAAGCTCCTTGGAAATACCTTGCCAGGGGAGTTTGGAGAAAACGTCTTTCATTGACTATGGGGCACCCAAGTCAATGAACTTCCGAAGTGCCATGAAGTTAAACTTTGTATGATTTTATCTTGTTGATTTCTTTTGGGTTTTTGGTTTTTAAAAAGGAAGAAGAAAACATAAAAACTTCTAACTTTTCTCGGTGAAATATGAGTTATGATGCCTTTGGTACTAATGTCGTATTACCAAAACATAACCAACTTTCTACCACCTGGTGTTCATTTACATCTTCCAATTCAGCTTAATCACTTGACCAGGCTGAGAAAAGAATACAAAGCAACTGCTTTCTTCCTTACTTTCAAATACTTGCCTAGTTGAGAACAAAATTGGAAGATTGAAAAACTTCCTCTTTGGTCTCTCAGGTACCCCACAAAACTATTAAATCAGACTCAACTTAAAGACCACATCTTCTAAGACACATGTTTCCATCACTTCTTCATGGGCTAAGATAGATAACATCCCTAGGTGTGAACTTTTGTATCACTCTATATTTAACATCTGACTTAGAACTTTTTTTGTATTTGTATTTATCTGTTTTTATGTCTCTAACTCTCTTATACTGTGATACTCTTACGAGCAGAAGCTTTATAATATTTATCTTCCCATTATCTTACATAGGCCCTTGGGGGTGATTGAATAAAGATGATCTGTGTCTCTCTAGATATATTTTAGTTGGCAGAATTCTGTGAATGAGGCCTTTGAAGTGTTTGTCTCATAATTATGGCAGAAATTCAATGATACAGCATCTGAAGTGATGTCCTAGAATTGGTCATTTACTGGGTATCAAGGATTGAATGTTTTCCCCAAAATTCGTATGCTGAAACCCTTAACCAGAATGTAACTGTATTTAGAGATGGGGCCTGTGAGGAGATTATAAAAGTTAAATAAGGTCAGGAAAAGAAACCTCATCAGGCACCCTAATCTTGGACTTCCTAACCTCAAAACTGTGAGAAAATAAATTTTTATTGTTAAAACCATCAGTCTATGGTATTTTATTATGGGATCTTGAGCTGACTAATACACTTGGCAATTTTATTCCCCGAGTGCACATATAGACAGACCTCTGCACAGCTCATTCAGTGAATTTTGATGTAAAAGGCATTGCTATGCTATGTCTGAATAGGATAGTTGATTTATCTCAGAACATCTACTTTGGACTTGGTGAACAATAACCAACTGGCTTGCCATTTCCTAGATGAAGTATAACACTTAATCCAGTCTTTTGTATCTATTGAATCTGAAGCATCGGTAAAGTTTGTAAGGAGAGCTTCTCATTTCCATGTTCCTAGTTCCTGCAGAATAGGACTAAAACATATAATACATGTCTTGAGTGTTGGATTTTTTGAGAATGAACATTTGGCAAGCTTGCAATATAAAGTTTCTGACAGAATTTCTGGTGATCACTGTTGGCCACATTCTGGAAGGGATTTTTGTGACAGTCAGTGTGGATTAGATGGTGGCATGAAGCCAGTTACCATCATGGCTCATTTATGCTTGAAAAATCATGGGCAGATGCCTAGTAAATTGGAGAAATCTTGCACTGCCTTACCCAGAAGCTGAGAAAATATTAAGTCAGAGAAAAGACTGAAGCCCAGGTCACTGTAAATCATGGGGAGTATAAAATATTCTACTTTCAGCCCATTTCTCCTTGGCAAACGAGAATGACAAGAAAGATGAGTTTGATGGGGCCAGCATTTCAATCCTGAATCTTGACTTTCCATAACTTTAGAATACAAACGTGTGACCTACCACGTTTCATTATACAGCATGGAGAAAAGCTAAAGTGAAGACATAGCGAGGGGTTGCAGGTGACTGGCCCTGCAGAGAGTAAATAGAAATCATTCTGCCCTGTCCAGAGAGAGAGAGAACAGTTTACTGGTTGGAAGCTAAAAGCTGTTACCTCTGCAAAGAAAGTTAAACTTGCCCAACATCGTTAGATGAAAAGAATATGTGTATATTATTCTAACAACAAAGCAGTGGCAGGGAGAGAGGAAGGCTCCTGCCAGCTGCTCCAGTGAGCCACAGAGGCATTGATGCTCTTTGAGTGGGAGGTTTCTGTTCATTTGCAAATGCGATGACATTTTCAGCTTTTTGTACCAGGAAGGGAAGCGCCTTGGGAAGCTTGTGGTTGAATGCATTCTCCCTAGAGAGCAGCAAATGAGGTTAAATCCATTTACTGATGGAGGGTCTGGGGGAAGGAGGGCCCTGGGAAGGAGGAGGCAGACTGTGTGTGGCAATGACTTATTCTAGTTTGAACTGACTTAGAGAAAAGGCATTTATTTGCTTCCTTCCTCCAACCTTCATCATTTCTTCCAAAGACTGCAAGAATAAGGCTTAGAAAACATGCCCTCTTTGCAGAAAGCTATGGTGTGGATTTTGTGCTCCTGATCTGAGGGAGCAAGCCCAGAATCATCCAACATGTCTGTAATTAAGCTCCTGGGGACAAGAGACACCTGAGTTCATCCAAGTTAGGAATCCAATTCAACAGTAAGTTTGACAAAAAGGGAGGTCAGTAGTGACCAAATTAACCCCCTTAAGTAGTTAATGAAGCCAAAGATGATTCTGAAATGGATTAATGTGGCAGAAGTTGTCTCACAAGATGGCTTTGATTAAAGTAACCTTGGAAAGCTCCAAAGAAAGAGTAAAAAAACGCTCCATTTATAAAATGTTCTGTTACTTCCTTTTAGCCAAAGGTGTTTGAGCCCAAAGTAACCTTATTTTATGCTGAGTCCACCCCTTCAATTTCCAAAGAGGGGAAGGAACCTCTTTGGAAAAGGTAAATGACTCCCATGGAATTGGAAGCCTATTATTAAAGTACTGCTCTGCTTTGATCTGTGCCTCTCGCTTTGGAATTTGGGGACCCAACTATTGCCCAGTAGCCTTTGACCACGCACCAGGGATCAGACCAAGTAAGAGTAAGAGACTATTTCCAAGTAATGGATGGAAAGAGCTTTAGACTTCTTTGTCAAATCACTAGCAGGTTTTCACTCACTGGCAGGTTTTCTCCCGGGATAGAATATGTCACCTCTCACTAACAGAGTTTTCATCTATAAAATAGATGTAGAGTTTCTATCTACAAAATAAAGCAATAAACAAGCAATAGCAAACAAAAATAATAGTACTGTCAGGGTTGTATCACCACAGTTGGTGCTTTTCAGAAATGAGAAAAAATGCCCCATCTGGTGGCTGGATATGAGAAAGACACCCTTTCCTCTGGGCTGACTTTTCCTTATGAGAGACCACAGGCTTGATGAAGGGCTGGGTTTCATTCCCTAGGCTTTCATTCCAGACATGCTTCTATGGGGCACAAACTACACACTCACCCACCTGGTACTCAATTCAAGCCTCAACTACCCAGGGCGTCAAGGGGAAAGCATAGGAAGGACATCTATTCGCAGAATGTTCTTAGTAAGTTGTAGGATTCTTTTTGGATATACGTACTATTAAGATATTGAAAGTGGCAGGCTACAAGAAGATCCCTTATAGCAAAATTGTATTTGGGCATCTAAGTTAAAACTCATTTCACTACTGAGGATTTTACACCCAAGTCAACTGCATACATAAAGACTACCTTCCAAAATTGAATTAGATTTTCAATGAGTATTTTCTTGAGAAAGTTCCCTAGAGGATGATTATAAAGGTCTGTATGTTAGGATACATCCCCAGGAGAAGTGTCATTCCTCAGGGGCAATCAGAGGTGGCTCTTGCTTGCATGGCATGTTAAGAGCATGATAACCCTGCATACATATGCATACATTCTTTCAGTCACTGTCCTATTGAATTATAATTATTTGAGTAAATATGCATGTAGAAATGGGTTTTTAAAAACTTGATAATTTTGTTGCTTTTTAGTATGGCAAGGAAATAGAAGGACAGCCATTGACAACAAGCTCATTGAAACAGAGCACATAATATGTGAGTGACCGTATATCATGTTATTTCAAGCCAGGGAATAACTCCTAGCATGAGGACTCCAGTGTCATGTATACAGACATGAAAGTTTAAATGTCTGTTGCCTTTTCTGTGATTCTTCCCTCATTGGAGAGATGATATTTGAGCTGAGATATGGATGAAGAGAAAGAGACGGCCAAATGTGCCAATCTGAGTATAAAGCATTCCAGAAAGCGGAAACAGTTAGTGCAAATGTCCTGAGGCAGACACATATTTAGTCTGTTCAAAAAAGAAATAGATTTGTATGTTTGGATGTTAGAGGTAGTGATTGTATATCAGAAATGCAGGTATTTCACCTACAAAGATTCCAATTCAGTTAGTCTGGGGTTGGGCTCGGGCATTGGTGTTCAGGTTTTTTGGTGGTGGTTGTTGCATCTGCTGTTCTCGTTAGTTTAGGTTGTCCCAAAAGTATTCTTAATCACTGGTTAAAGATCACTGATACAGAGTGTTATAGGCTATGACAAGACGTTTGGATGTTAAGAATAATAGAAAACCACAAAGAATTTTAAGCAGGGGGGTGATGTGATATGCTCCACATTTAAAATTTCCCTCTTACTCTTGCACAGAGAAGGGGTTGAAAGGGTAGGAGGAGGCAAGAATGAGAAAATCTATCAAAAGGCCATAACAAATATCCAGAGTCTTCTGGCCTAGTGGAAAGACAAGTGGACAGATGTGGGAAATGTTTTGAAGGTGTTCACAACATTGCCTAAAATGTTTATTTGCTGATGGGTTGGATTTGGAGGTATGAGAAAAGTTGAATTACCAACAGATTTTTGGTTCAAGCAGCTCAGTGAATTGTGGTGCCATTTATAGAAACAAATGACCCTGGGGGGAAGCAAGAATCTTGGGGGAGGTAGTGAGAGAGTAGGATTGAAAAGTTCTGGTTTTGGCATGTAATGTTGAAGACATATGTGAGATTTCCAAGTGTAGGTGTCTGGTCAGCAGTTGGATATTCACACTGAGAATTTAGGTGAGGGATCAGGTCTATGTATAGTAATTTGAGTTTATATGGTATATCATGTTATTTCAAGCCATAAGTTGAGATTTTTCTCAAGAGTGAATATGGACAGAGTTTTGGGGGTATGGTAATGTTTAGGAGGGCCAAGACAAGTGGGTGCTTTTTGGGCAAATTAAAATTGGGAATAATGGCTCTGTGCAGAACGCCCTTGCACTGGTATTAAAATATCTTTCCTGAAAAAGAATATGAAATGAAAGAAAATGGAACTGGAAAGTTTGTTATAACATAAACTCTTTATTGATTGATATTTCTCTTATAAAAGATTCATATGGAAACAGATATAAAATGGGAGAAATAATAAACTTTGTAATGACAACTGGATCTTTTCACATATGGCGGCCAAATGCAAATCAACCAGTGGAAATTATTTTAACCTATTCCTGTCCCTTCTCAGGCTGGTCCTCCTTGCCAGGGAATATCTAGGCACTTTTACCATCTAGTTTCTTTAAATTCTAATCTTAATGATGTCTTCTAGCAGCCTCAATTATCAGACAATGAAATGAGTCCTGTTGTTAGAGAATTAATGACTGAAATAATAAAGAAAACATGGCGTTGCTACAAATAGTCCAAGAGAGGTGAAGTTGGCCAATAACATGACCCCAGGGCATAAAGTAGCTACGGAGGAGGGGATTCCCAGAGAATCATGATGAGTTCTCCATCCCAGGAACATTATCAGTAATGTATCTGTTTCCCCAAGTCTTTTAATTGGTTGAGGGAAGGGGAGAAGTCTTCAAACTTGGGGAGACACCACCCCTAAGGAAACACAAAGATTTTCCAAAGAGTATACAGTCAGGGCTTACTTTGCAGATTTTCCAGTTCCATCTGTACTGTTTCCTAAAATTGAACTGCTTAAGAACACTTCTTAAGTTCTTTTCTTGATAAAGAACTTGCATTTTATCAAATAAAGGAAACTTGTCAGCACTGACACATTGTCCATTGTGCATTATACTGTGGTTTACAGAAAACTTCAGAGTGTTAAACAAGGGCCATTTGCAATATTAGTGTTAAGTATTGAGAAAATAGATGACTGTCCTCACTCAGTAATCAACAAATATTTCTGGAAGTCAGGTTTTCCAGTTCTTTGCATTCCACAAAATTGAAGGTAGACCTAATTGACTTGTCAGTTGCTGAATCATTAAAAATAATTTTTGATGATAAATCACTATGTGATTTTGATATACAACTTGGAAGAAGTACAAAAAATGGAGTGACAATGCTATTACAAAACTTGCATTTGTGTCTACTGATTTATGAGGAATATCAGTGTTATGAGGAAAAGTTTCTCAGTTCTAAGCATTTATAAAAATGAAAAATAGTTCTATAGATGAGGCTGAATCTCATTTATTCTAGTGGTTGGTTCTATTTATCTATGAATACATGGAGTAATTATAGGACAAGTGGCCATTCATTTCATTACGAGATGCATTTTAAATTATAACCTTAACTCCAATAATTATATATCAAAATTTGGAATACATTTATTGTTTTGATCAATTTCTATTCATAAATGTAATGACAACTCAATCCAAATGAAAATCTTTAAAGAGGGTGACAGAATATTTTTTGTAAAGATTTACATTTATAAACATATTTTTTTCCACAGAGAGGTAAGAGAGACTGATCAATAAAACATTTGAAAGCATAAAATTATACCTCATTAGGCTAAAATTCTATGAGGAAAATAAAATGGAAGTACCATTATAGGAGGAAAGGGAATGTTATAAGATTAGTGTGTTTTTTGTATATCCAAATCCATGGGTTTTTAAACAGATGATAGCATTAAATCACTGTGTCATCAAATTGTCACTTTTTAAAAAAGCTGAGGAACACCTAATCAGCTGGGAAGAGGAGTCAAGAAAGTTTCAGAGGGGGTGATGCCACAGCTGAGTCTCAGAAGACAAACAGGAATTAGCAAGATAAAGAAAAGATGGGCAGAATTTTTAGACAAACGAAGCATCTCGGTTTCCCAAGTAGCCTTCACCAGGCTTGGCCCATTCTTGACCTGTCTTGGAAAAATTTGAACTTCTAAATTAGACTCCTAAGAAAGGTGCCAGGTAGAGTCAGGCGGGGAGTGAGTGGAAAATGAAACAAATCATCTTGGGTTAGGGGTATCCCAGTTGACCTGCAGAACAAACAAGTGCCTCTGGGGAAGGTGAGCTTTGGCTAAGCTGTTTCTATGTTCCTAAAATTTTGTGACACCAAGACCTGGGTAACTACTGCTTTGTCAGCACAGGGGTTAGCATAGACCTTTTATGAGGTCAACTCTCATATCTGGCTGGCCAAACAGCAGAAAAGACCTTAACTTGTCACAAGTGTGCACATATTGGTGTAAATTGGTTTTGTACTCCCAGGCTGCCCGAAATTGGGAGCGGGTGGGTAGAATTGGGGAGAATAGGCATGATTCTCTTTGAATTCCTCACCTATTTCTGTCACCCAGTCTTCACTTAAGGATCTGCCAGGAGGGATATGGTTAGAAGGAGAATGGAATTAAAGGAGGAAAACAGAGATTGAGGGCCTACTACGTGTTCTAAGCTTCAGCTCAGTATCATCTCCTTTAAGCTCCCAGGCTGGATGGAGGGCTTCTCCTTTGTGCACCTAAAGTGCCCTGTGCAGGATTCAGCTTGATTTACTATATTCTAGTGGGTTGTTTTTCTTCTTGTATATACCTGTTCCTGAAAATCAGAGCTTTTTCAAAAGCAGATGTTACGTATTCCATTATAATAGTCTGGACCCATAACACAAGACTTGGCACATAATAGGACAATTGCATCTCTTCAGTGGTGTGTAACCTTAAATGCTTCGTGAAATAACCATAGCAAAACTGACATAGTGTGCAGTGTGCACTGGGATTGCTCAAAGTGATTATTAACCTGCATAATTCTCCTGCACTATTATGGGCTCTCATAAAGTGGGCACTATTATGGGCACCAAGTCACACCAAGTGTAAATAACTTGGCCATGTTTTCACATCTATTTGTAGCAGAGGTAGAACTTGAACCAAGACAATCTGGCTCCCAAATCTGTCGCCATACCATCCTATTTCCATCACAATACTATTAGGTGCATATTTATAATCTCATTTTTTACAGGCAAAAAGTGTCTCTGAGAGTTCAAGGGAGTTGTCCAAGATACACAGCTAATCACTGGTTGGAATGAGATTTAGATTCAAACATGTGCAGTTCCAAAGTTCATGTTTATTACTTTGCAGAGCAATAGCAATTTGTAAACTTTGAACAGGTTCCGTTTTCTTAAATATTTCAACTGAGGAAGGTGAAAGAGTGTAGTGTGAGTAACCTGAGGTGGGTGGCTGGTGAAACAGGTGGGACTGTGCTGAACTTCCTCTATTATTGGCTTCTTCTGTAGAAGTCTCTGTGTGTGTAAGGGTGTGTTCGAATTCTCTGAATACCAAATCAACACGTACACAGTGTGAAATTTTGAAAATAGAGAAAAGGATAAGAAAAATCCATAACAATTTCATCCTACCATTCTTTTTATTTTATTTTATTTTATTTTTTTATTGATGGGGATTCATTGAGGGTACAATAAGCCAGGTTACACTGATTGCAATTGTTAGGTAAAGTCCCTCTTGCAATCATGTCTTGCCCCCATAAAGTGTGACACACACCAAGGCCCCACCCACCTCCCTCCTTCCCTCTTTCTGTTTCCCCCCCCATAACCATAATTGTCATTAATTGTCCTCATATCAAAATTGAGTACATAGGATTCATGCTTCTCCATTCCTGTGATGCTTTACTAAGAATAATGTCTTCCACGTCCATCCAGGTTAATATGAAGGATGTAAAGTCTCCATTTTTTTAATGGCTGAATAGTATTCCATGGTACACATATACCACAGCTTGTTAATCCATTCCTGGGTTGGGGGGCATTTAGGCTGTTTCCACATTTTGGCGATTGTAAATTGAGCTGCAATAAACAGTCTAGTACAAGTGTCCTTATGATAAAAGGATTTCTTTCCTTCTGGGTAGATGCCCAGTAATGGGATTGCAAGATCAAATGGGAGTTCTAGCTTGAGTTCTTTGAGGTTTCTCCATACTTCCTTCCAGAAAGGTTGTACTAGTTTGCAGTCCCACCAGCAGTGTAAAAGTGTTCCTTTCTCTCCACATCCACGCCAGCATCTGCAGTTTTGAGATTTTGTGATGTGGGCCATTCTCACTGGGGTTAGATGATATCTCAGGGTTGTTTTGATTTGCATTTCTCTAATATATAGAGATGATGAACATTTTTTCATGTGTTTGTTAGCCATTCGTCTGTCGTCTTTAGAGAAAGTTCTATTCATGTCTCTTGCCCATTGATATATGGGATTGTTGGCTTTTTTCATGTGGATTAATTTGAGTTCTCTATAGATCCTAGTTATCAAGCTTTTGTCTGATTAAAAATATGCAAATATCCTTTCCCATTGTGTAGGTTGTCTCTTTGCTTTGGTTATTGTCTCCTTAGCTGTACAGAAGCTTTTCAGTTTAATGAAGTCCCATTTGTTTATTTTTGTTGTTGTTGCAATTGCCATGGCAGTCTTCTTCATGAAGTCTTTCCCCAGGCCAATATCTTCCAGTGTTTTTCCTATGCTTTCTTTGAGGATTTTTATTGTTTCATGCCTTAAGTTTAAGTCCTTTATCCATCTTGAATCAATTTTTGTGAGTGGGGAAAGGTGTGGGTCCAGTTTCAGTCTTTTACATGTAGACATCCAGTTCTCCCAACACCATTTATTGAATAGGGAGTCTTTCCCCCAAGGCATGTTCTTGTTTGGTTTATCAAAGATTAGGTGGTTGTAAGATGTTAGTTTCATTTCTTGGTTTTCAATTCAATTCCAAGTGTCTATGTCTCTGTTTTTGTGCCAGTACCATGCTGTCTTGAGCACTATGGCTTTGTAGTACAGACTAAAATCTGGTATGCTGATGCCCCCAGCTTTATTTTTGTTACAGAGAACTACCTTAGCTATACGGGGTTTTTTCCGATTCCATACAAAATGCAGAATAATTTTTTTCCAAATCTTGAAAGTACGATGTTGGTATTTTATAGGAATGGCATTGAATAGGTAGATTGCTTTGGGAAGTATAGACATTTTAACAATGTTGATTCTTCCCATCCATGAGCATGGTATGTTCTTCCATTTGTTAATATCCTCTGCTATTTCCTTTCTGAGGATTTCATAGTTTTCTTTATAGAGGTCCTTCACCTCGTTCGTTAGGTATACTCCTAGGTATTTCATTTTCTTTGAAACTATGGTGAAGGGAGTTGTGTCCTTAATTAGCTTCTCATCTTGACTGTTATTGGCGTACACAAAGGCTGCTGACTTGTGGACATTGATTTTATATCCTGAAACATTACTGTATTTTTTGATGACTTCTAGGAGTCTTGTGGTTGAGTCTTTGGGGTTCTCTAAGTATAAGATCATGTCGTCAGCAAAGAGGGAGAGTTTGACCTCCTCTGCTCCCATTTGGATTCCCTTTATTTCCTTGTCTTGCCTAATTGTATTGGCTAGAACTTCCAGCACTACGTTGAATAGTAAAGGTGACAGAGGACAACCTTGTCTGGTTCCAGTTTTTCAGTTTTACTCCATTCAGTAGAATATTGGCTGTGGATTTGTCATAGATAGCTTCAATCAGTTTTAGAAATGTGCCACCTATGCCTATACTCTTCAGTGTTCTAATTAGAAAAGGATGCTGGATTTTATCAAATGCTTTTTCTGCATCTATTGAGAGGATCATGTGATCTTTATTTTTGCCTCTGTTACTATGGTGGATAACGTTTATGGACTTGCGTATGTTAAACCAGCCTTGCATCCCTGGGATCAAGCCTACTTGATCATGATGAATGACTTTTTTGATGATAAGCTGTAATCTATTGGCTAGGATTTTGTTGAGAATTTTTGCATCTACATTCATGAGTGAGATTGGTCTGAAATTCTCCTTTTTGTTTGGGTCTTTTCCTGGTTTTGGTATCAGGTTGATGTTTGCTTCATATAATGTGTTGGGGAAGATTACTTTTTCCTCAATTTTTTGGAATAATTTCTGCAGTACTGGAATAAGCTCTTCCTTGAAGGTTTGATAGAATTCTGGAGTGAAGCCATCTGGACCAGGGCAATTTTGGTTGGAAGAATTTTTATTGTTTCTTTGATCTCAGTGCTTGAAATTGGTCTGTTAAGGAGCTCTATTTCTTCCTGGCTGAGTCTAGGAAGAGGGTGTGATTCCAAATATTGATCCATTTCCTTCACATTGTCAAATTTCTGGGCATAGAGTTTCTGGTCGTATTCAGAGATGATCTCTTGTATCTCTGTGGGATCAGTTGTTATTTCCCCTTTATCATTTCTGATTGAGCTTACAAGAGATTTTACTTTTCTATTCCTCGTTAGTCTGGCCAATGGTTTATCTATTTTATTTATTTTTTCAAAAAACCAACGCCTTGTTTCATTAATTTTCTGAATGATTCTTTTGTTTTCAATTTCATTGATCTCTGATTTGATTTTGGATATTTCTTTTCTTCTACTGAGTTTAGGCTTAGATTGTTCTTCTTTTTCCAATTCCATAAGATAGCTTGTGAGATTGTTGATGCTCTCTCTTTCTGGTTTTCAAATGTAGGCATCTAAAGTGATGAACTTTCCTCTCAAAACTGCTTTTGCAGTATGCCACAGGTTTTGGTAGCTTGTGTCTTCATTGTTGTTATGCGCAAGGAAGTTAATGATTTCCTGTTTTATTTCTTCCTGCACCCATCTGTCATTCAACAGAAAATTGTTTAATTTCCATGCCTTTGTGTGGGGTTGAGCGTTTTTGTTAGAGTTGAGTTCCACCTTTAGTGCCTTATGGTCTGAGAAGATACAAGGTAAAATTTCAATTCTTTTGATTCTGTTGATATTTGTTTTGTGTCCCAGGATATGATCAATTTTGGAGAATGTTCCATGGGGTGATGAGAAGAATGTATATTCTTTATCTTTGGGATGGAGTGTTCTATATGCGTCTATCAAGCACAGTTGTTCTAGGGTCTCATTTAAATCTCTTATATCCTTGTTTAATTTCTGTTTAGAGGATCTGTCCAGCTCTGTAAGAGGAGTGTTAAAGTCCCCTGTTATGATGGTATTATCAGATATCATATTGCTCAGACTGAGTAAGGTCTGCTTCAAGAATCTGGGAGCATTTAAATTGGGTGCATAAATATTTAGAATTGAAATGTCTTCTTGTTGTAGTTTTCCCTTGACCAATATAAAGTGACCATCTTTGTCTTTTTTGACTTTAGTTGCTTTAAATCCACATGTATCTGACAATAAGATTGCAACTCCTCTTTTCTTCTGAATGCCATTTGCCTGAAAAATTGTCTTCCAACCCTTGACTCGGACCTTTAATTTGTCTTTTGAAGCCAGGTGTGTTTCTTGCAGACAGCAAATGGATGGCTTGTGTTTTTTAATCCAGTCAACCAATCTATGTCTCTTCAGTGGGGAATTCAAGCCATTAACATTTATTGAGATAATTGATAAGTATGGTAGTATTCTATTCGTCTTATTTTGTGAGAGTCCGTTGCTTAGTTTTATCTTTTGCATCAGTGTGGAGGTTAGGTTCTATCCTTTAATTTCTGAGTTCTTACTTTGCTGCTGATCCATTGTGGTGGTCAGTGTGCAGAACAGGTTGAAGTATTTCCTGTAGAGGTGGTCTTGTTGTGGCAAATTTCCTCAATGTTTGTATATCCGTAAATGATTTGATTTCTCCGTCAATTTTTAAGCTTAGCTTAGCAGGGTACAGAATTCTGGGCTGGAAATTGTTCTGTTTAAGTGAATTAAAGGTACATGACCATTGTCGTCTTGCTTGGAAAGTTTCATTAGAGAAGTCTGCGGTCACTCTGATGGATTTGCCCCTGTAGGTCAACGGGCGCTTACTCCTGGCAGCTTGCAGAATCTTTTCTTTTGTCTTGACTTTGGACAGGTTCATCACAATGTGTCTTGGAGAAGCTCCGTTAGAGTTGAGGTGACCTGGGGTCTGATATCCCTCTGAAAGTAGTGTGTCAGAATCTTTGGTGATGTTTGGGAAATTTTCTTTTATAATATTCTCTAGTATGGCTTCCATTCCTCTGGGGCATTCTTCTTCCCCTTCTCGGATTCCTATAACTCGTATGTTGGAACGCTTCATAAAGTCCCATAATTCTGACAGTGAACGTTCTGCTTTCTCTCTCTTCTTTTCTGCCTCTTTTGCTATCTGAGTTATCTCAAAAACTTTGTCTTCTACCTCTGAAATTTTTTCTTCTGCATCGTCTAACCTGTTGCTGATACTTTCCATTGCATCTTTAAGTTCCCTAATTGACCGTTTCAGTTCCTTCAACTCTGCTATATCCTTTTTATATTCTTCATATCGTTCATCTCTTATTTGATTCTGTTTTTGGATTTCCTTTTGGTTATTTTCCACTTTATTAGCAGTTTCCTTCATTGTTTCCATCATTTCTTTCATTGTTTTCAACATGTGTATTCTAAATTCCTTTTCTGTCATTCCTAACATTTCTTTATAGGTGGAATCCTGTGCAGGAGCTACCTCATGGTCCCTTGCTGGGGTTTTTCTAGACTGGTTCTTCATGTTGCCTGGAGTTTTCTGCTGATTCTTCCTCATGAGTGATTTCTTTTATCTGTTTCCTTGCCCTAATTTTCCTTTCACTTCCTCTTGCTCTTTAAGTTCTCATGCCTGTGGAAGTTGCGGGTGGGTTTAGACGGATTGAACACACGCGACCACTTGCCGTTTTTTCACTGTTTGAGTCCTCGTCTTGGGGTCCAGAAGTCTCTTGCTGACTCCCTGTATCCTCACAGGGGTGATGATAGGCAGATCCCACCAGCCAGATATGCCTGGAGTCCTATCTCCCCAGACTTACGGTGCCCAGATGCAAGGAGGCTGTTACTCGGCCGCCATCTTGCTCCGCCTCCCCTATTATTCTAATCAACTTGCACAACTTCTTTATTTATTAAAAGTAAGACTTGATTTGTTACAAATATTTTTCCATTTGTTCATTTGTTGTAATTTTTCATTCCAGTTGCTTATTTGTCTTTAAATTACATTTTGTCTAACAGATGGAAGTTTAATATGCAAACTACAAGTTATTTTGTGGTTTTCACCTTTGTTTCTAAAATCTAAATACTTCAAAATCAGAATCATTATTTAGTTTTCTTAGATTTAAAGTTTCCATTTTTATATTTAAAAGCTTACTTCATTTTCTATTCATTTTAGTGCATAGTATGATATAGGTCCTACATAATCTTTTATCCTTCAATTTAATAATTATTCAAAAATGAGATATTGAACAATTGTTTTCCCTATAGTCCTTAATACAACTTCCCCTAGGTGTTTACCAAATAAACATCTGGTCTATTTTCATTATATGCAGAGCACTGTAGTATGTGCTGTATAGTCTTCAAACTCATAATTCTGAGCTTCTGCCCTCCAGGAACTTATAACCAAGTAAGGGAAAGTCAAGCTTCTGAACTAACTATCACACAAGATGGAAGGAAAAAAGAAGGCAGTCATCTCAGCGTAGCCTCAAGTTCCTATTAGGAGATTGGTGTAATCTCATGTCTTGTTTTAGTCTCCTGTGTGTTAGAATGAGGGATCAGATCCCCGTTTTAGGAAGGTTGACAGCCAGCTTCAGGGAGGGTGGCCATCAGAGTCTTCAGTGCCAGATCCTTCAGGGAATGCTTGGATTGCAGAATGACACCTGGCTCAAACACATGCCCATCCCAGGGCATCCAGGGACTTGGTGAGGCTGAAATATAAAAATCTTGCCATGTGGGCCTAATGCACGGTGACTCTCAGAGGCCATATTTGCTCCAAAGGTCCCCATTCTGGTGGCCAAGACTTCACCAACCCCACACTGCAGTTCATCTCTCTGCTGAATCCTGCTTCCTTCCCTTCAGTCTCACAGGTGCTAATTCTTAATAAATATCTGTATCCCCAAACTTAACTTCAACATCTTCTTCTAGAGAACCCCTTGATCATCCTCCTCTTCTTTCCCACGTATTACGCTGGACCAAGCTGCCAAATCAGCCCTTCTAAGATGTCTATGGAAGCTAAATTTTGGAGACCCAGGAGAAATCTTACAAATGACTTTGGTGTACGAGGAAATGAATTGGAGCATGATGGGTGCATCAATTAGCAAGTTATTTGAATTTAAAATTTGTGAAGATACAAATAGCGAGACAGAAGTTCAAGTTGATAATAACTGATGTGCTCACAGAAGGTGTGCAGGGAACTGCCTGGCAGTCAGCGAGAGCAAGCATGTGCTGGTGCTAACTTCTGAGGATATGATGAAAGAAGCATAGATCATCTTTCAAGTTCAAAGAGAAAATTTTTTTAGCTTCCTTGGACAATACAAATATGATTTCTAAGGGGTTGCTATGAAATAATACCTAACATTTACAGAGCACACTGCGTGCTAAGCACTGCACTAAGCACGTTCTAAGAATATTTAACGTTAAATAATATTTAACGTTAAATAATATTTAACGTTAAATATTTAATGTTATATAATCCCCATTTTCCATAGAAAGTTTAAGTACTTTACCCCAAAGCAAACACATTGAAAGTGGTAGAGTGAGAATATATACCTACGTGCCTCAGCAACTAACCAGCCGTGTGACCTTGGAAAGTTACTCTCACTTTAGTTTCTTCTTTTCAAAAATAAGCATAACACTGGTTATCTCATAGAGTTATTTAGATGATTACATTAGATAAGGTGATATAAAACCCCTAAAATCTATCACAAAGTAAACTTTCTACCAGTGTCAGTTGTCAATATCAGTTTTGTTATTTTTTCAGTGCTCTTATAAGAATTCTCATATTGTCTGAAGTATGCTTCATTTCTGGTAAGAGATTACCCATGGAAAGTATATAGAAACTTCCAGTCACTCTGGCAAACAGGTCTGATGTAGAAAGAATACTGTCTTTCAAGCACAAATACTACACAAAATATAGCTCAAGTATAAAGTAAACACAAAGCTAAATTTGAAAGTAAGACAAGGCAATCCAATGTGCCAGAAATGAAGAAGAGGAACAAAGCCAGATGGTTGGGTAGAAGCTGTTGATAACCAGCTCATAAAGCTGTGAGATCTAACTATCAGCCTTAGGCCTGGAGGGTAGTGCTTTAAGCCCTCCTTTCACAAGTAGAACAAGAGGAGAGGCCTTGGGCCTTACCACCAAGCTCCTATGTAGATATGGGACTTACCCTGATTAGAGAAGGAAAGAAGGAACCTGAGAAGGCATCAAGAAAACTAGTGATATATCTAACATCATAAATAGAAGTAGAGTCATCTGGGAGTAGTTAGCACAGTCCTGATTTACACTATTTGAATATGCAAAAGCCCTCATCAAGATATCAACATGTATAACAAGTAGTCTAGAACTTATGGCTCCCTTAGGGTCTTGGCACAAGCAAACATAAAACACATCCATTACAAACCCTCCAAACACAGAGTGCACCCAGACTTACCAGGAACAAAATCCCTGCTGAAGATAAACTCACAATAAAAACTGTAAAACACCTGGAAATAGGCCACCATGAGAGACAGTGAGCTAGCTGACAAATGTAACAGTCAAGTTTTTACCCAAAGAACTGGAAATAAGAACACAGTCTAAAAGTAACTTTTTAAAAAGTATTTTAAAAATATGCAATAAGAGCCGGGCGTTGTGGCAGGCACCTGTAGTCCCAGCTATGGGTTGCTGAGGCAAGAGAATCACCTAAGCCCAAAAGCTGGAGCTTGCTGTGAGCTGTGTGATGCCACAGCACTCTACCGAGGGTGATAAAGTGAAACTCTGTCTCTACAAAAATAAAAAATAAAAAAAAAAATGCAATAAGCCGAAAGGTGAGAAGTAATAATTAAATAGAAAGCAAAAATTAAAGAATGGACATAGAAGCTCTAAAGGTTGGGGGAGCCATGGGATGGAAGACTGTAATAAACAGAGTGGTCGGGGAAGCCTCCTACCAGAGGAGAAAAATAAGCAGAAACATGATTCTGAGGTTTCAGGAAATTAAATACCTTGATCATAAAATAGTAAGAAGCATAACTGGGATTTCCACATAGGCCTATTTGTCTTCAAGGCCCAAGCTCTTTTCATAGTCTCCATGTGGAATAGCCAGATTCAGCGATGGGTGTATGGTTATAGTGATTTCATTTCTTTTTTTTTACCCTAAACCAGATATATCAATTATTGATTCTGTCTTTGTTTTAGCCCCACCCACAAAGTAAAGTGCAGGCAAAGATTCGAATGTAGATATTGCTCTTGAGTGGTGATGCCAGGAAGCAGGAATAAGGAAATGGAAAAGGCGAGACAGGGAAGAAAGAAAACATGGGTAGTTGTGTCCCAGTCTCTCTGGAGACTTTCTGAGGAGCTGTGTAGAATGTATCTCAGAATTTTCCCTCCAAAGAAAGGGAGGTTGAGACATTCGCCTATTAATCCCTGACTTTCATTAACTGTTAATGAGAGTTAAGGGTTACAGGTTACCCACAATTGCAAGCTGCCTTGTACAGGGACTCCCATAGCATCAGAGAAAGTTCAGAGGATGAAAACAAAATTAGAGAAACAACAAGGACTTGAGGCTGTCTACCACTGCTGTAGCAGAAGTGAGAAGGAAATTGGAGCAGGGGTGGGGGTGCTTTAAACTGATGTGCAAAAAAATCTGCTGAAGGTACAATGTGAAAAACTCGTTTAATTTTTCTATTTTCTGTTAAGTACAAATGTAGTCACCAATAAAAATGAATCATCTGGAAACCGATATTGATTTAACAAAAAAAAAAAATGGTAAGCTAATCAGAAGCATTCAAATGTGGAACAAGTGGCTGAGGAAGTAATATTGCCCGATCATGGAAGTGCCAGGCAGGAGGCTAATGGGTCAGGAGCTCAATCATTGGTTAGGAAGACAGACCATCTCACTTTTAAGAACATTCTAACCCTGAGACTCTATGACTTTGTTTATTAAATACAAGTAGAACTCTATAGTTGACCACCTTTTTACATTGGCTACCTTCTTAAGTTGTTCTAATTTTCATAGACCAGACTTGCACCACAGGTATGCATCAGTACGGTAGGCCTAGTTCCTTATGTTGACCACCTGCATATGTTGACCAGTTTGTTACAGTATCTTGGTTGGTCAACTTAAAGAATGTCTACTGTACATGTTACTTTCCCTGAAATGTCAGCACCAACATTTAAGATTCTTTAACATTTAAGGCTTTATAAACTTTAAAAAAGTATTGAATATTTGCTGAGCAAAACTTATCAGAGAAGTTCAAATTGCTTTCCTACATTGTCAGAACTCTAGGAGCTCTTGCCATACTTCAGTTAATGGGCAGGAATAAATCATCCTTGACAACTTGAAATAGAATGTAAATTGTGTTGTTTCCTGGACAGGTCTATGAGGTAGGGGAACAATGAAAAAAATGAGACTCAGCCCTCTGGTCCTTTGACCAGAATGTCTGGTCGGTATGCTGGGGAAAACAGAAGATATCCTTGCTTAACTTCATTAGACTACCTTCCATTACAGCTTTACCCCCTATTTCCTGGACCCATACAATAGATTTAAAAACATGGACTTTGAAGTCAGATGGCACTGGCTTTGATTTAAACAGAAAATGAACTTAATGGGAAGACATCAGTAAGCTTCAGCAAACTTGTGAAACCCGGAGAACCAGGCTCAAGGCAGACAACAGCTTCTCAAATCCAGCTGCAGAAGTGGTATCATAAAGAAATCATAATTAACTAAGCATTAGACACCCTGGTCTGCACCACTGCCAGTTCTGTACTGAGAATTCTGTTTTGCAACAATACTATGGCTACCACCTCCAAAGAAAGGGGAGCTCCACTATAACTTAATTAAAAATCCAGCCCAGGTCATCTGAATGGCAGAATCCAGGTCTCAAGGTCTCATGCCTGCTGTAACCTTCATAGGAAGCTTAGAAAGCTCCTATTAAGATGCATATGTCAAATGGTTATAAAACCAGTGTATGGTGCCCCATGATCGCATTAATGTACACAGCTATGAGTGGTCTATAAAACCAGTGTATGGTGCCCTATGATCGCATTAATGTACACAGCTATGATTCAATAATAATAATAATAAAAAGATGCATATGTCCCTAGACACAGAAGGGGAGTTCAGATATGGGATGACAAAAAAAGAATGCCCATTATTTGCTATGAGGTCTACCTCATTGGGCAGTTAAGAAGATTAGATATGACGTTGTAAGCACTAAAAATTAATACTGCTTATTACAGTGAAGGTTTCAGACTTTATCTTAGAAGAACATAGGGATTAGAGGAAAAGTCAAAATGCTTAATTCTGAGAGCTGTATTTGTCATTTTAATTTTCATCAGCATTAGTGAAATCACTTCTCTTTCTCCTCTTTGTGGGTACTCATACTGATGACATTGTTGTCACCAAGGATGGCTGAGGCTAAGCTGTGCACAGCATTGTTATGGTTTTCTCTCCCAGTCAGGATTTTTAGACCATGATAAGCAGAGTGTCTCCTTGACAACTATAATTTAGCCCCTCTCCAATTGGCTACAAGGTTCTTGCTTATCTGAGGTCAGCAGCATGAGGCCAAACACTTAGCAGCCTCCAATCCAGGAGGTGTCTATGTCTCTTAAAATCTGTCAAGGCACTCACTTCACTGAAGAAAGATGGGTTTTGCCATTTTCTTCTGGGGGAAATTTTGGCAGTACCTGAAATCAAGCAGAAAATACCATTTTCTTTATCTACATGTCTATTCACCATTCCCTACCAAGCAGACTAAAAATCTCTGGTTTTCAGTTGCCATCTCTTCATTCTATGTAATATTCTCCAATAGAACATTTAAAATATAGTTGCCTAATTTCAAAAAAAAAAAAGTGATCTCTGTGGAATAAAATTAATGTTTTCAAAATAACCAGGAACAATAAACTCCACTGTGTATGTATATTTTTTTAACTTGATGAGATAAACTGAATTTATTCAGATGTCTCTGAAGTGCATTGCATATGTGAAGATGTGGATTAAATTATTAAATTCTTCACTATAATTCTAAAGAATTTGTAAAATATAACTTGCTAATGAACTTTAAATCTGTTTGAATGGAGATGAGACAGTAATAGTTTACACAAGTCTTTTGTGTTGGATGTCTCCTTTCACTATTATATTGTTATTATGAATTTCAGAAACTGTCATCTTCAAAATCAACCACATTATTTCCTTTACCTACATGGTACAACATTTGACCTCCTTGGTTTGAAAATTCTTAAGAGCATACTTAATGAAAAAAATAAATAATGGCAGAAATAAAAGTAGTGGTATTTTAAAATTATATGTAACCACTTCAGAGCACTTCATTATCAATTATTCCTATTATTTCATATCCTCCTTCATTCATTCTTCCACACAACCATTTAACAGACAGCTTCTGAGCACCCACTCTGTGTCAAAATCAGCAAGGGATACTTTGTGGTGGTGATCCAAAGAAACAATCTCTGTTTCAAGGAATTCTTAGAGCATGGCATAGGTGGTGAAGTCCTTATGTATGCTCTGCACAATGAGGAAAATGAGTCTCCAAAAGACCAAGCCATTTTCCCAAGGGAACAAATCATTAGTGTCTATCTGAAAGAGCTAAAAGTTTAACTAAGCTTTCTGGCTTACATGAGAAATTCAAAAGTTTTTAAAATGGCACATTTAATAAGGGTCTCACTTGACATATAAACTCTAAAATGCTATTTTTTAAGCCAATCATTACCCACCTGGGAAATATTAGAACAGAATATGTAATGAACTTCCCTTATGTGGGCTCACCCAAAGAGTGACTTCTATGACTTCATGAAACTTGAATTTGAACTCCTGTGTATCTTAGCGGCAACTTAAAAACATATTAAATTTCAGTCATTTTTCTGTCCCTTATTTAGAAGACTCTCTACATCATTCTGCCATTATAATTCTGAATAGTCTTGGCATATATTTTATTAATAATATGAAGAAACCAGGAATGAAACAAATAACCAATGAATAATTTCTGGTTTTCAGTTGAATAATTTCATTGGTTATTTGTTCATTCCTGGTTTCTTCATATTATTAATAAATATTCAGATACTAGGATAAAGTTTAAAGCATTAATTCTGGTAAACAGAAGATGGGGGCCAGATTTATGATGTCATCATTTTTATGGAAAGCAAGATAGAAATGGTGACAGGGTTTCTGTTCTTTCAGTGTTTGTTCATAAAAACTGCCTGCTTTCCAGCCATAGCAGGACTGTTTACGTACGACACTGGAAGAGTGTTCGTTGTCTTTGCTGCTGACTCACAAACTTTGAGTTCTTGGTACGAGTGGGACCAAAGTTAGATCCAATTTTATTTTATCTGTATCTGAGTTTATCAACAGGAAGGGATGAATTGATTGGAGGGGGGTTGTTCCCACTCCACTCCCACCTCAGATGAACCAGGCAGGTTTAAGCAGAACTTTATGGAGAGCCCTGGATAAGCCAGCTTTTATTACGGACAAAGCTGATGACCCTTTCTGCTTTCTAGACTTCACTCAGCCTCCTGTCCATCTTCACGGACCTCAAGCTGTGCCTCTACTTCTATTTCCACGCCTCCTCCCATGTGTCTGCTGACTGGTTTAACTTCTCTGCTTTCCTCCTTGTGCTCCTCCCTGGGAACTGGCTTTCTTTGGCCCTCCAATTGTATAACGTGCCAGCCCTTCCCCCTGGGCGGCGGCCTAGCTCCTGAGAGGAAAGATACAATGGGAAGGAAAGAATGAATCTCTGCCCTGCTATTCACAGTGTTTGGCCACCCTAGAAATTTTCCCAGGTTGCTCTTTGGTATGCATATTTTCCAAAGGAAACAAATTTTCCCAGGAAACAAATGATGGTAGTAGTTATAATTTCCACGCTACAGATATGTAAACTGAGGTTCAAGCAGCGATTTTATGACTTGCCCATTGTCACACAACTTTTAAGTGCCAGATCAAGATTTGAACCTTACTCAAACCTTACTCAAAACTCCAGAACAGACTGATCCTCACAAGCCCTGAGGTGGACAGATACTCCTGGGAAGGAAACGCATTAGGAGGCTGGGCCATGGTACCCATAGGGTGCATCAGGCAAGAAACTGGCCTTGGGGACGTGCAGCATGACTCAGTGCAGTGTCCCTAAAGACAGAATAGTAGGAGTAGGTGATATGAGGAGCTCCAGTGCACAAAGAGAAATCTGTCACTGAGTCCCAAGGAATAGGTCTGATGTTGGAGGTTAGTCAGACGCTACTCCTGGAGGACCAGAGCAAGACCAAGTCAGAATTCCTGAGCAAAGAGCCGCTTGTAAAAATGAAGAACATGGTCATCAGGGAGCAGAGCTTGGTGCTGTTGGGCGACTTGGTTTTGACAACAGAGTCAGAATCACACAGAAAAAGTGTGGTCCCCATCTCGAAGATGAAATTCCCTGAGTGCCTCATCCTTACAGATGCAACAAAGGAAAGTGTTACCCTTCCAGGCCTGCTCAAGAGAGCTCCACTTGGTTCCTTTCAACCACACACGGATAGGTGCAGGGTACTGCATCCCACATCCTCACTATGCCTCTACATTCATAAAGACAACTCCTAGTCCTGAGGGGCTTAAGATCCTCCTGAATGTTGAAAGGGTATTGCCCATAAAGTCTAGAAGCAGTGGAGTTGCATATCTTGGGACATATATTGAGTCTCTATGGCTTCTCTGTGTATTAATGAGACATCCTCTCCAGGGAGCATGGCCACCATACCTTCTGATGAACTGGGCTCCCTAGAAAGATGCTTAGTCTCCTCCTAAGTCCTTCTAGGCTTCTATTTTTAGCATGATCCATTCTCCAGCAGGACAACGCTTATCTACCCACCATAGAGGAATTCCTATTCTTTAGCTATTCCTCTCCAATTCTACTATTTATAATCTACTTTGTTTTTGTTATTTGAAATGCCTGGGTTCTTAGAAATAAGAATTCCTGAAATGTTATTGTCTTTGATTCAAAATTTACTTTAAAATTCAAAGCTGAACACATCTCACATTTCCTTCTGTCTGTATTTTCACAGTTATAGCCCTACAGAGCAGGGCATGTTAAAGTTTCTCCCCTGCTTTCTTGGTACAAGAAGACCTTTGGGAAAGGTTAGGTTCAAGTATTTACAGGGGTTACTCTAATATCACTTCCACATTAAAGATACATTTTGACTGTAAAATGAACCACCTTTCAGGAAGATTGATGTGTGCATTTTAGAATGCATCTTGGATGAGTCAAAGTCTGGAGGTGAAGTATAGTCCAGTGTCTATAGCTCTTAGGACAGAAAAGAACATGCATCTCGATCTAGGAAATATAAAAATACTGCAGACACTAGTCACCCTCCCAAGCTGCTAGGGAACAGCAACGGCAGTGACTGATCTAACACTCAATGAATTACCTTGTCCTCCTTCATTCAAACTGCGTAATGTACATTTGCTTCAACATGCTTCTTAATGTTTGCCGGGTCTTTTTAAATATCTGCATGACAGATGGAGGATGAAGAAGGGAGGTACTTTCTCCATGAACAAAGGTTCTTCATCAACTGTCAGCTCTTGATGAACAAAAGACATTGTCCAACAAAGTACAATCGAGGCAGTGTATGAAGCAGGGCAGCCTCATTTTCAGTGGCTTGTGTAAAAAGTGTTGGCTTTTGGTGATGCTGATTGCTTCTAATCTCAGTGCATTTTTCAGTGCTTTTCCCAAACTGTCATCTTTATCTCTAGGGGTATTTATTTCACATGGCTTCAAAACATCAGCTTGAAGCTGACTGGAATGGTTTTGCCTGAAATAAATTTCCCACCATCGCATTTTCTTCATCCCTGTGGGTGGTGACAGGAGACTGAGGTGAATGTTTAGCAAAGATGCTATCACTTCCTCCTCCTGTTGGTTTCTCAAAGCCTCTGATTAGGGCTGGTTAGGGCTTCAGATGGTGAAAAGAACGTGGATTCTGGACTCTAATTGGGATCCTGGTCTTCTACTTGTTATCAGTGAAACTCTGAGAAAGTTTCTTGAAATCTTTGAATCTCATCTTCTGACCTATGAGAAAGGAAACAATCTTATTGAGGGAGGTGTGGATATTTTAGGTCCATGACACATATAGCAAGAGGCAATCAACCTAAATAAGATGCTTCAGTGGTTTAAAAGACTTATTGGAAACCTATTGAGAAATTGGGATGTAAGGAGACAGTGACCAGGTCAGAACATACTCCTGAGTAAGCCAGGGAGGAGAGAGGAGGTAGAGGTGAAGAATAATATTCAAGCCCGGACAAGGACACCTCTGTGTCACCTTTGGACCTGAGGGCTTAGGATGCCCAGTGGCCAGTTTAGACTGTTGTATTTCTTTTGCATTTATTTTTATGACGTGCTTTACCTACCACAGCTTCTCTTACCAGCACATTCTGGTCTTCTCCCAGATGCAGAGAAGCCATAACATTGGTGATGTTTCCCTTGTCTTTTAGTTCTGAAGTCTGAGAGTATGGATTGAGACAAAGGATAAAAGAAAAATGGAGAGCCCTTATGCTCCCTGTTTTCCAGCTGGAACATTTCCAGATGTTATTTTGCAATTTTCTCTCCGGCCCTGTGCAAGGTGCCAGCTGGAACCCTAACCCCCAGCAAACAGGGCCTGGAGGATCAGGGCTTTCTGGCATTCCTCCCACCTTTCAGCTCCAGCACTCGCCTGTCTACCAGACCTCTGATGGAAGGAATTGACGTTAGATCCTTTCACCCTTCCCTACCAAGGGGTGCATCCAGCAGCCTTTAAACCGATGAAACAGGTGGTCGGAGCCCCCTCTTCTCCTCTCTCTGTCTTTCTCCTCCTCCCCCTTCTCTTCCGCTAGCATCTTTTAGACATTTATTGTGTATAAAATGCTACCCCACCAAAGATGGCTAACTTTCTTGAACCAAAGAAAATGATGACTAAAATCTGTCTCAAGCAGATTCAAAAGCTTTTCAGAACTTCTTCCCTGGGCCATTTGCCACAGCACACATGAAATTCTCCTGCCTTACAGCCCCAGTACCTTCTTCCCTTTTGTCTTTCCTTCTACAGGGCCCAGCGTCAATTTGCTCCTCATCAGAGTCTGTCTTGGAGGTGAAATATTGAAAAGGGAAAATAAATTTCTTTTTAAGTTGAAATAGAAAACACGTGATTTGGCTATTTATTTAATAGCCTGAGGAAAAAGAGATCTAGGTAAGAAAGAAGAAATTAGATCAGGTCAGTTAAAGGATAGTTTCTGAAATGCCATTGTGTTTCATCTCTCCTCCCTATCGGTCTTTTCCCTCAAAATAATTGAGGTAAACGTTAGACCAAGATCTTAAGAGAAATCCCTTCAAGCAAAAGACACTGGTGGCTTAGAGTTGGTGTGGAAAAAAATCCATTTTCAAAGAGGCTACAAAGTGTGGTGCTACATTTTTCTATTATTTATAATCAGGAGAAGCATTTGAAGAATAATATCGAATTCAGAACCTCTATGTATCGAAGCTGGATGGTGGGCAAAGGCAGGGGAGTGGAAGGCAGCATGGGGTCTCTATACTTCAGCTTCCTCCTGGGACTTGGTACTAGCTCTGAAGCACCAAAGAGAAGAACTCAAAGCACCCCCAGATCACATTGCCTGGTAATTTGTGAGCTCTGTTGTCAGTCAGGCCTGGGTTTAAATCTCATCTCTAGACGAGATTTGTGCCAGCTAGAAAACTTTTGACTGCAAGTAACAGAATGTACAACAGTTTATTAATTATTAATAATTATTAATGTTCCTGTCCATCCAGGTTCTTTCATCCTTTGTTCCTTCATCCAAAGCACATTACTTTTCATATTCAGGCTGGCTCTGCACTGTAGTAAGATGGTGACCACAGCATAAGACATTATATTTTCTTCATTCTTCTGTGTCTACAGCAAACAAACAAACAAAAAACCCAAGCCTTTCTATTTGCTTATCTATTTTTTTCCGGGTCAAAAATAAATTTCAGGAGACTGTGCCTCCTGTATTTTTGGCTAGAAATAGAGAGAGGCTCACCCCTAACCCAATCACTGGCAAAAGAGTATGAGATTACCATTTAAGGTTTCAACCAATCATCGTTCACCTCTGTGTAGGAGCCCACCTTCTAGGAGGACCCTGTCTGCTAGATAACTGGAGCTCTATCAGCAAGGGAGAAGGAAGGAATAGCTGTACTACTGGCAATGAAATGTCTGATGACAAATGGCCTCAGTTTCCTCATCTGAAAAATAGGAAAAGCAAAACCTATCTCACAAGATTGTTGTGAAGATCAACACAAGATTAAAAAAAAAAAAAAAAACAGCAAGATGCTCAGAAAAGATATTTTTAGATATCACCTTTCTTGTAAAGTTTTGCGTTGGCTGGAAGATTAAATATAGGTTTGCGCCTTTGTGCATGAAACTCAACTATCTCTTTCTTATAAAGTATGGGATCTTTCACCATCAAAACTCTAATGAAGCCAATTACCCATCTCTACAAAGTAACAGATTGAAGCATGGCTTACTGAGTTACCAAGGTATTAAGTCTAGTACAGTTCCAACCTTAGTGGATTGCTTGTCTACAAAATAAATAAATAAATAAATAACAACATAAAAACCACACACACACACAAACAACCCTTAAAGGTGACCCACTATTATGAAGGACAAAATAGTAGTTGATTTTAAGGTGATGCAATTCTGAATTTATAGGACCCCTCTTACCAATGCTTTTAAAATCACTTTTACAAATTTGATGAACTTCTCTACTAAAAGGACTAAGTCATATGAAATCAGAATTGTCCTAAAAAAATTAAAAATAGAAAGTTGCTCTAATGTTATGTTGGAGATTCTATCAATACTCCTTATTATATTGCACTGAAAAAGTTAAAGAAGTGTTCGATTAAACCATTGTGCTTAGGTTTCTTTATTATGGGATACAGTATATTTTTAAGCAAAGATATTTTATTTCTCTTCCCCATCCCACCTCTCCATGGCATCTCCGTAGTAGTATTTGAAAGTTAAATACACTTCCGAACACGTACTCAGATATGAAATATCCAGAGGAACTTAACTAGTTAATACTTGGAGAAAAAGCTTCCCTTTCTGTGCAACTGTAGGAAGCTAGAGCACTTGAGTGTCCACCTTTTTTTACATTAAGATGCAAACATGTTCACCTGGGTGACTATTTGGAAAGTTTGGCCACATGTAAATCAGCCAACAATTATCATCAGGGAATCATTCCTAATGAAATAATGTCAAAATAAAGATATGTATCACCCTGTTATTTTTTAAAAAGTAGACATTCGAAAACCACTGAAAATGTCCAGAAAAAGAAAATGGCTAGGTACATTTGGTTAAGCTGCTTAATAGAATATTACATAATCATTTAGAATATTTGTGAAGAGTTTTTATAATAAGTGAAAATGTTCACAGTAGAACATGAAGTAGAAAAACAGGAGGCAATATTTTATAATTATTAGAAATCAAGACCCAAACAAGATTCTTTAGATGGGGTAATTTTACAAAATAGATGATATTAAAATTGTACAGTGGCTTTGTGTGTGCGATTAGATCATGGGTGATTGTTATTTTTACATAAGTCCTATCCTAATCTTTATTTATAACCATGCATTGACTTGTCATTTTAAAAGCAAACATTTATGTATTTTTTAAAATAAATGGCCCTCATCACAAAGTCTCAAAACTGCAGATGCTGGCATGGATGTGGAGAGAAGGAAACACTTTTACACTGCTGGTGGGACTGCAAACTAATACAACCCTTTGGAAGGAAGTATGGAGAATCCACAAAGAACTCAAGCTAGACTTCCCATTTGATCCTGTGATCCCATTGCTGGGCATCTACCCAGAAGAAAAAAAGAAATCCTTTTATCACAGTGACACTTGCACTAGACTGTTTATTGCAGCTCAATTTACAATTGCCAAAATGTGGAAACAGCCTAAATGCCCACCAACCCAGGAATGGATTAACAAGCTGTGGTATATGTACACCATGGAATACTATTCAGCCATTAAAAAAAAATGGAGACTTTACATCCTTTGTATTAACCTGGATGGAAGTGGAACACATTATTCTTAGTAAAGCATCACAAGAATGGAGAAGCAAGACTCCTATGTACTCAATTCTGATATGAAGACAGTTAAGGTCCTAGTACACTGGGGGGGGTGGGGGGATGGGGAGAGCAAAGAAAGGGAAGGAGGGAGGGGGTGGGGGGACAAGGGGTGTGGTACACCTTCTGGGGGTGGGACACAATTATAAGAGGGTCCTTATTTAACAAAAGCAATGAATGTAACCTGGTTCTGTGTACCTTCAATGAATCCCCAACATTAAAAAAAAAAAAAATTACAATAAAATAAAATAAGTGTGTCCTTGCTGATGGTAGTTAGAGAATCTTTCCTAAAATTCTTTATACTTCTCTTTACAGAGATTAAAATGCTGACCTAACAAACCAGGTTTGTTTTTCCCTCCTACACAGCCTTCTTTGGCAGATTATGAGATTCTGAACTGAGAGCCAAGAATTTTGTTTTGTTTTCTTTTCTTTTTTGCTGCTGCTGGGTTGTATGATGTCTGCACCACCCAACATGTACTAGACACTCAAGAAAGTGCTTATTAATTCTCTCCCTTTATAATTTTCCCATGAGTTAGTGCAATCTAAAACTGTCAGTTCCTTCTGAGAAGGTTCAAGTAAATTTTTGGCTAAGCAATCAGTTGTTAGTTCCTAAGGAAACCGTGTCTCCCACAGTGAGTCTGTTTGTGGTAGGTACAGACAGCTCATCAGTCCAGGGGCATTTCAGTAAACAGTGCTCCCTGGGAAGCTCTCAGGTCAGGCTTTCCCTCGCACATGCATAATGTGGGCTGCACAGCCCAAGTTCTTAAAAGGAACAAAATGCCAAGAAGAATGCAAGTGGAAGAAATGTGCTAGTATTAAATCTCAGGCAGTAAGATCTGGGTAGATGTCTTTCTCTGTCGTGCTCGTTTCTTTAAACTGACAGAGCATTACCAGCCATCTGTGTTTCACTCTGAGTAGAAAGACCAGGTGACTTCACATCAGTAATTTATGTTTCATGGGAAAATTACGGCTTCTTTCATTTATGGCTCTCTGATGAGTCTGCTAGGGGAAGCGAGGCATCTAGCAATTCAAATGCTGTTAAGGATCCCTAGGTGGAATTTCCTTGCATGTGACTAATGTGGGGATGCTCACAGCTCACACACTCTGTGGATACTGTCTGACGGAGGTTCTACGCGGGTAGCCACATTTTGTGTGGCAACATTATTGAGGTCTCACTCGGTAGCTCCTGGTTAATACCAATTAATACTACAACAAAATGTATCCCAGCTATTTATTCACTTAACTTATATTTATTGGACACTTGCTACATGCTAGGCACTTTCTTTCTGGTGTGATATAACTTTGGCCCTATTAGCCAAAAAAATATAGGCGAGAGGAAATACAGAATGTTCATCTCATAATGCAACTCTAAGTATTTGACTTTTATAGGAAGCTGCTCCAAAGGTAGAACAGATAAATGGTTATTTGTAATTTAACTCCAAAGAGAGGAAGGGAGAAAGCTCTTTCGAACCCTTTAATAGTTGCCACATAAATCCTAGGACCAGCAAGGTTTTCCAGGAAGGAAGAGCAGGAGGAAAAAGCAGAGAGGAAGGAAGGCGATTTCCTGGCCACACCGCAGTATTGCCTGCCCTGTTCCCTTTTAGCTGTTCCAGGACTACTTGTTGACAGCAGAATCTATCTACTGCCTCCCTAGACAGGTAATCATCAATGTGTGGTCTCAGGATCTAACTGACTTCTAGGGTCCTTACTAAACTATAATAAAAAGTTTGAATCTTTCATTTTCAGTGCAAACCAATTAGCTATTTCCCATCTTATGTACAAAAGTAACTGTTACATTTAGTGCAGTTAAAATCGGCACACAAGCACACACTCTCATTTACAGACAACCATGTCTCTCAATTTGTCAGAGGATGGGAACCTAATGCTTGAGTTTTCTTCACATCTTCATAGAACCACCAATAGTATTTCTCTATTTTCATTTGTATAGACAATTGATTTTCGAGGTCCCCAAATTCCACCCCTGAGCTTGCCCTCTGGTGGTACACATTCAAGAACAGAATCACTGAAGTAAGTATGTTATCTCACCTATCACTAGGGAATCCTTATGCACTTGACAATTCCATAGGAAACAGAAAACAGGTATTTCTGGCACCACTAATGAATGAACACAAGCTCAGATGAGGTCAAGGCATGAAGACATTTGATGAAAATCCACCTCTTTGTGTCAAGTATGGATGATAATATAATTTATAACAAAAATTTGCTTTGTCTAGTCCTCATGGCTATGAAATATTTGAAACTTTTTTCTAGTATATGTAAGAGACAAAGACTTAAATCTTTCTTGAATAAGCCAGTCACTTTGAGAAGGTTGGAGGTTTCCTTTCTCTTGGATTATGCCCCTGTTTGGGACTTGAGTTTCTTTTCAGGGCACTCATTTCAGTATTCATGTCCAATCTGGTTGCACGGAAGGGAAGTGTGGCATTGAACTCATGGAGCAAAGGATAAAAAACAAGGAAGAAATTATCCATAATAGCATAAGGAAATCAATTTCATTTTTTCCAAATCTTATGGCAGCCAGTCAGAAGCAGCCATTCCCATCCTGCTTGAGATGAAGTTGTTCAGCAAACATCCCCCGGACCCTTGTGACTGAAGTAGTTTTTGCAGTGTTAGCCGAATCTCAGCCAGTTCAAGGTCCTTTAAGTGCTGCAATTTCTTAGAATTGAGAGATTTTATTTGATACCAAAACAGCCTTGGATGGAAAAAAGAAAAGATCAATGTGTAGGGCATTTTCACAAAGGACGATTCTGATTCAATTTCTATCCCAATGGATGGATTCATTCTGGGCTCAGGATATTACATTTATAATATTGTTTTGTTTTGTTTTTCAAGTCTTTGCTGTACCTACTTTGGCCTGTCTCGAGGTCTCTTTTCATTTCCACCTGTCTTTGCAACACAAGAAATTGAAATTACTGAGTTCTGACAGAATGAATCTCTTTTTTTCCTGAGCTCTTAGTGACCTGTACAAAGCATCAGAAATCGGGATCAGTTCTAGAATGATGGGGTACAAATGTTTCTGGAAACCAGCTCCTGGTTTTATGCAGGAATAGTGGTAATGTGTGAACATCAAAACTTCTGATATGTGCAGTATTGTCTAAACTTGATTATAATCGTAAATTTCTACCTTCTCTTTCACTAAATATTTGGATTCTAAATATGCTAGCCAATGGCTACACTAAGCTTCCCTCATACTCCCTTTAACTAGACCTGAGTGGAGAAATAAATAGACAAGACATCGGAAAAGACTTAGACTCAAATAGTGCACAAAATGGATACTTGATTTTCAAATAGAATAATAGGCAGGCTTTGTTTGGTAAGGGTACTTGACTTTCTGAATACAAACACTCACAATGTGTTTTTCCTAAAACAAAACAAAACAAAATCAAAAGAAAAAAATCTGAGCGTGGGTGTTTGGGGAGAGGGGATTTAGGAAATTGAAAGGAAATTTTTCTGACGCAAAGTTATACTTTTGGTAAGCAGATTGAGTTCAAAGCTGTTGTTTTGAAAAACAAGTCACTGAAGCAGCAGAGGAAAAAAGTTATGCCCCTGACTTTTTTCCTTTCAAATCTGACAAAGTATAATAAGCATCCCCTCCTTGCCCAAAGGGGAAAGGTTCCCAACTATGTCCCCAGTCTCCCTATTGGTGACCCAGCCTGGATGAAAGGAATCAACAGGGCTGTTGGTGTGAAAAAATACCACTCACAGGGTTCAGACAGGTCCCACCCTACTTTATTGAGTCCTGCTTGTTTTTTAAACAGTCTAAATTGTTTTTTACTAGTTTTCTTTAAAAGTCCAGCTCTAAATATATGTCTAAATATGGTTTGCCACTTCTGGGTAGAGGATAAACCAAGTAACGAAGGATCTTTTCCTAAATCCGTAAACACAGTACACATGAACACAACACACACACACACACACACACACACACACAGAGACCACCTTCCACACTACATGCCTTGCCTACCCCACAATCAGAATACATAGATAAGTTATAGACCAAAGTGTGTGTGTGAGTGCGTGAGAGTGAGAGAAACTGAGACTTTTCCACTTTCTTGCACATATGCATTAATGCCCCATTCTAGACTCTGTTTTAATGTTTCTATTATGATTTATTGTGCATATGTTAACAGGCATCCAAATGAGGGGAAAATTTAATCATGACCCTGCTTCAACAACAAACTAAAATGTGACAACAGCATACAAACCTTCCTCTATTCCTTTTCCATCCCTGTCCCAATCATAACATCATTTTATTTACCATTTGTTCTTGAGTCCAGAGCAGCATCGCCTATGGTGGGCGTCACTGACTTATTAACAGCTTTTCAGGACAAAAGAAATGAAACACATTAAATGTGATGGTTAAATATATCATTAACACAGAAAATGAACAAAACTTAAAACTATGTATCTTAGAATCAAAGGAGCATGTGACTTGCCAGCTCATTATAGACTTGATTTTTTATCTTGATTGTTCTAATATGAGCATTTTGTAAGGCTGTATCTAGGCTTTATGATTCTAATTTTCATAGCATGATATTGTGTTATCAAGGATCATCTTACTGGCCATTTTGCTTTGGTAAATATGGAAACTTCTTACTAGTAGTATTCTTAGGCTGGCTAGTGCCAGCTTTTGGGACCTATTTATGCTTATCTCTTCAGTACTCTGAGTTCAGTGACTTCAAATTGGTAGCTGGAAATTGACTATGATACAGGCATTAACACCTTTAATATTGGCAAATGTTATAACTTTACCAGCATCCTGCTGCTTACTTCTAAAATTTTTGCTATTATAAATAACACCAAAGTGAATATCTTTGACTAAGTCTCTTAGTTATCCCCCTTTCTGGCACTTGGAAGAATTTCACCAATGGGATTATGATAATTAAGTAACAATAAATAAAAAAAGAATGCTTCTGGAGTACTTAACGTGGCCCAGATACTATGTCATTGCCTTATTTAATCCCCGAAACACAGTTATTATTTGTGATTTCATTTTGCAGATGAGAAAATTGAGGCTTAGTATTATTGGACCAAGTCAAGTAGCTTGCCTAAATCCACACAGCTAGTGAATGGCAGGCCAGGGTCTGAATGCGGGTGATATGGTGCTAGAAGTTATCCCCTGAACCACAGTGTGGCCAGTAACACTCTCAGAACTCTACTCCAAGCCCCAATACATGGACTCTCTGAAGCCCCAGCCCGCCTTTCCCTCTTAAAAGCTCCATAGGATTCACATATTTTACCGGCCACCCTGGAGACTGACAGTCTCAAGTAGCTAGTGCTAAATCTATGTAAGGCGTCTATTATGTTCCTTGCACCATTTTGTTCCAACAGTCAGTGAGTTGATGAAGCTTCTCCTTCCACAGATGACTCAGCCCTTCTTCTTCATAGTTCTTCTTTGCTGCCTTCCTAATAATGTGCATGTCCTTCACCAGGCTTCAGGGGTTTGCCTCATGCTCAGCGATGTCATTTTCATCAACACATAGATTCCTCTCTCTATCAATTTCTTCTCCTGTTCCTTAATATGCAAGAAGTCAATGGATGCCTCCCCAAAAGACCACTAGGATACCTGCAGCTCATCCAAAGACAATTAGACTCACTATAGCACAGGAGAACACCACCTTGATACAGCCCTCGTAGTATCCCAGATGGGGGAAGCAATGGGAGGTCTTTTAAAGGGTTTTAGGGTCTGGGGTAGGTAACTTAAGGTAGGTCTTGCAAGGCAGGGAGCTTGTTGGAATTTGGTAGGGTTTATATATAACAGGTTTTGATTGATGGGCACAGTAAGGTAAGCAGCTTAGAGAAATTCTTGATAAATAAACCATTAGTATTTACAAATAAGCAATTATATTGGATCATGGTCTCATCTTCCAAATGCAAGTACTATATTACCTACAGCCATTAACTAAATTATTTCTCTTTCCTCCCAATAATGTTTAGTGTAGGCAGAGAACAACATGCTTGGTCCCATTGTTACTTATCACAGAGAAAGGAGAGTGTGATATTTTCAGTTCTCAGGAAAAAGAGAATTTTTCTATTAATATTTAAGAGTTCCCAAACAGAGATGAGCCCTTGGTCCCTTTGTTTCTCAAAACACCCTAATGTCACAATTATTTTATGTGGTTCACCCTTTCCACTCCTCACAAGTCCCCATGCTTGAGCCAAGTCCCCTTGAAGGAAGGATAATACCAGTGACAACACAAAACTTCACATTCAAGAGTCTCTCCCTCCTACAGTCCACTAGTGTCCTGGATTTGGATCTACCCTACGCTTTTCTGGATGCATTTCCTGGCTGGAATGACACTCAGAATATTGACACTTGAATATATGGTCTTTGTAGCAATGATTAGAACTAAGATACAAGCAAAATAAAATTTCAGAAGCACCTAAAAATGCCACCCCAAAATAACCACTGTTATTGTATCTGTCAATAGGTGATATATGTCATGGTAAGGTTTCTGTATATAGATACTAATGTATCTGTCAATAGGTGATTTATATCATGGTAAGGTTTCTGTATATAGATACTCTCTTTTTTTCCCTATAAAAACAGGGTCACATTTTTTCAACCTATTTTGTAACCTGCTTTTTTTTCTTCACTCACTCACCCACGCATTTTGAACTTTTCCATGAAATAACATGTATCCATAGTTATGAAACAGCATAAATAGATGTTAACAACACTGACTGTGGAGTCCCACTGCTGGGTTCAAATGCCTGGTCAAATGGCACATCAGCCATTTAGCAGCCATGAGACTTTGGGCAACTCATTACATCCCTGTGACTCTCTTTACTCATTTGTGAAATAGGAATCATAATAGTTTTGCCTCATAGGGTTGTTATGAAGAGTAAAGAAATTGAAATTTTTAATACCCAGAGAGCCTGGCACATCTGATGCACCACGTGCTTGCTAAAAACAGTACAGTATTGGACATACCGTCATTATTCAATCAAGCCTATATCGTTGGACATTTCTGTCATTTAATTTCTTCTTCTATTACAGAAAATTCTGCTTTGAACATTTCTTAATACAATTTCCTAAATATTAAATTGCTTGATTGAAAAATACATAGTTAAAGCTTTTGTTACATATTGCTAAATTGTCCTCCAAAAAGTATATCCCGTACACAGCATAGGGGAGTGCTACTTTTTCCTTGATGTTAGCGACCAATTTCCTTTGCCTGCCTAAGATAGGTGAAGTCTGGGAGGTAAACATGATCTTATCTGAAAGCCAGAAGCACAATTTCCTGTGGCCTCTTTATTCTGCCCATCATAATCTTCTCTTTAGATCACCTGAGACTTTATCTACACCAGGGAACATTAGCCACTTAGGGGCTATTTTAAAGTGAGAAATAATAACTGATACTTTGCATTTATAGTTATCATTAACAAGCTAAATTACCATGAGACATCTTCAGAAATAAATGGAAGATTTGTATTGTGGATCTTCTAAAGGAAATGTAATGTATGTAACTTTCCAGCTTATTTGGCGCAGCTCCCCTTCTCATACACATGCAAACACACAAAACACATCTACACAGGCACATCTTTTCTTTTTAACAGAGTATCTTGCCGCTAATGTTTCCAAAAACATACCCCTCGTTGGGGGCTCTTTCCAGGTCACCCTACCCAACACTGATCTTAACATTGAGCAACTGTTGCCTTAACATTGATGCCTCTCAAGGTGACAAAAATGGCTATACTCTACCAGATAAATATATTCTCCTTTAGTTTCTATTTCTTCTACATAGTATTTGATACTAATTCTCAGCTTGAGTAGCAAAAACAAGCAGTTCTTTGTCCTAAGCCAAACATCACAAGATACTGAACCTTAGCTAAGAAATAAGATGTCCTAGAGTGGCATGTCAGCCTCCAATTTGATCAGGCGTGACACAGTGATTAAGGGCACAGCTGTTGCTTGAGAGAGGAAGCCTTGACCTGATTCTGGCTCTGTCACTTATGGGTTTTTAAAATTTAATGAGGGCAGTGAATATGTTGTTTTTACTCAACAGCATATATCCTCTGTTGGCTTACAGGTACTTCAGAAATAATAGTGGAATATAATTAATAACATGTCATTCCCTTAAGTGAACCTTCCAATCTCCCCACCCCACCCCCCTTTCATCTTATCCAAGGTAAAAGCCCATCTTACAATGATCTGTGAGATCGCACATGATGTGCTTCTTGCTTTTTCTCTCTAACCCCTGCTCATTCTTCTCTCTCCTGGCCTCTCTGTCACACTGGGCTCCCTAACATTGGTTGAGCTCTCCACGCCCACTCAGGCCCCCTGGAGGTGCTATTCCCTCTACCAAGAAGGCTTGTCCCCAAGTAACTTGCTTCCTAGCTCCTCTTGTATCATTACTTACAAACTATCTTCTTGGGTGGTGCCTGTGGCTCAAGGAGTAGGGTGCCGGTCCCATATGACAGAGGTGGTGGGTTCAAACCCAGCCCTGGCCAAAAACCACAAAAAAAAAAAAAAAAAAAAAAAAAGAAAGAGAAAGAAACTATCTTCTTTTTCAGTTATCTATTACTATGTAACAAACTGCCACAAAAATCAGTGGTTTAAATAAAATCAATAAACAATATATTATTGTTACAGATTATGATTCTGTGGGTCAGGAAATCAGATAGAATACAGAGGATGACTTTCCTCTGAACTCTGATGTCTGGGGCCCCAGCTAAAATGACTTGAATGAATAGAGACAGTAACACTCTGGATGGCTGGGACTCTTTGTCTCTCTTCACGTGTGACTGTGTGTAGCTTGGGCCTCCCCACAGCCTGGCACCTTCGAAGTGGCAAAACTTCTTGCATGGCTGCTCAGAGCTCCAAGAGCCTGAAGTGGAAGTTACCAGTCCCCTTAATGCTAGCCAAATTTCTGCCAAATCTGTTGGTTGAAGAAGACACAGAATAGCCCAGATTCAAGGGGAAGGATGTAAATTCATCCCTTCTTTCAATAGAAACAGTATCAAAGAATTTGAACTATCTTTAACCCACCACATGTCTCAGGAAGTTCTTCCCTATTTAATCCTGCTTAAAACTGCAAGCACCCTAATAATTCCTAGGTCCTATTCTTGCTTTACTTCCCTCGATAGCCACTTAACACACTTTATATCCGACATATTTAGTTTACTATCCGAATCTTCCACCCAGATAAAAATTCCACAAATCTAGGGACTTTTGTTGTTGTTGTTATATTCACTGTTGTATCTTTAGCAACAAGATTGGTTGTGACACATAGAAAGCACTCTATAAATAGATATTAAAAGAATTAATGAAGGAACAAGTGAATGACCCTGGTGAGTGAACCACTATGACTTGCAGTTTCTTCACCTGAAAGACGATAAAACTATCTTCATTCTAGGACTTTTGTGAGGACCGAATGGAATCAGGTGTATAAAATACTTAAAATAGAACCTAGCAAATAATTAGTTGCTATTAATCTGAGCAGCCACAAAGTGCACCTAAATTAATATCAGAAATGTCATAAAATAGATGCAGATACTGTCTTCCCGGATGCCCCTTACTAGTCTGACATATGGAGAGAGAAGTTGGCATCCTTACCTGGGACAAGGGAACTTAACCACAGAGGGAGAGTGAAGGTTTGATGGAATGAGCAGGAGTCATGTATTTTATAAATGGGTTTCCTTTTGAAGTGAACATCAAAGTTGCTAGAAAGATCTTTAATAAAATGAGAATCATGATAGGTCACTATATTTTCCCACGCAGAGAAACCTTTTTGAGTGCTATCATTTCTCCCTAATTGTTTGACTATAAATAGTAATCCAAGCATTTATTTCCATTTGAAAAGACCTCTTAATTTGTTCATTTGAGCATAAATGCAATGCTAATGCCGATTTTCATCTCCCCTCAGCTGGAGAGTTATGTTCTTTGGAGAAACATTGTGACATCCTACCTGCATCCATTTCTACATCTGTTTTGCTTCTTTCTCTTTGCAGTGTTATTAAAAGTTAACCTAAGACATTGTTGTGGGAGGTGAAAGTCCCAGGGTTCCAAGGGAAGCAAAGGGAATGGGACAGAGCAAGAATACAGAATTGTAAAGACGCCAATATGCAGGTGTTAGCTGCATGGGGTATCTAGTTAAACTTGCCCTACACCATCTCATGGCCTGTGGAAGTGGAGAGCCAAACTCTCTCCCTATAATTGATGAAAGTCCTTTGAAGCTTACTGTCTTGTGAATCTCTGCTTGTATGAAACCCAATATATTTTCCTGTACCAATAATCTGTCCTTACAGAAAATATGCTCAGCCTTCCCATGAATTCATTTCTAGAATTTCTTTTTCCTCCAGTGTTTTAAAACTTCAGTAACCTGATTAAAAATGGGGCAGGAAATGAGGTGGAAAGGGCCCTAATTTCACTTTCTAACTCCTCGCTTTCTCCTGTCTTTGTCTACCTTACAGTTTCTTTCCTTTTTGCAAGAAGCAGCAAATCATGCCCCAAGTCTCAGGCTAAACAGTTCTATCCTGGTTCAGGCCCAGATTTTACTCCAAAGTGAACTGACCCCAACTTCTTCTCAACCAAGGTGTGTCTCTTTCGTGGGGACATCCAAATCCAACCACTAAGGAAATTATGATCTCCTGGAATCTCATTCTCTCACTTTGACTAAGCTCCTATCCCCATCCCATTCACCACCCAAGACATGAGAACAAACAGCCCTGGCTAGCTCATTTTGTGAAGATGAGCTGCTATGAGTTTATATTTCTTGATAGCCCGTTTAACAATAAAAATTGTCACGTATTGAAGCGATCCTGGGAACAAAGTATCTAGTTGCTCATAGAGAGCAAATGAGAACTTTCAAAGCTTTTGTTGGGAAAATCACCCTCAAAAGCAAATTGATTTATCTCATCTCATGAAATATGCAAATGGACCCGTACTCTGTACATGGAGGGTGACTCAGGTGGTTCTTCACAAAATGAGATGGCCAGGTCTGTATGTTCTCATGTCTTGGGGGAATGTGCAAGCTTTCTGCGACATTCAGAGCTAAGATGACAGCCAATAGAGAAGTGTACCACATGAGAAACTGGGTTCCAGTGAATGGGGAACTGGCAATAGTTTTTTTTTTTTGCGATAGTTTTTCTTGTTGCTGATTTTGTTTTTACAAATTACTTTAAGGAAAGATATCAGATTCAAATATCAAATCTGCAATTCAATGATTATACATCCTGAGGGCAGTTATAAACCCTCCTTATGCCTCTTTATTGTCATCTATAAAATAGCGGAAGGATGCTCTCTTCACAGAGATGCCGTGAGGATAAGTTTCATAAACATATAATAAAGTCTTTAAAAATGTTCCTCCTGTTTCCTCTCATACTTCAGACAAACTCCTATAGTCTTAGCTTAAGCAGACCTTATCATCACGCATTTCATGCCAATAAGATTGTTCTTAAATTATAGATAGGGTGGCAGCTGCAGTACCAATAGCATTAACTCTTTTTTAAAAATCCACACTATTTGCACTCTGACAAAGTGCATCAAACTTGTCAGTAAAAGTCTTAGATAAGTGGGCACCCTAGCAGGTTGCAATGGCCAGGAAATTTTATTTGTAAGGGAGGAAGCACTGTTTCATAAGTGGCAAAGCTATTTGGAGTTGATCCTGTAAAATGGATGCGTGAAAATGCCACAATATTGATGACCTCTGCCCTCCAGAGCACTTAAGATATACATTAGAGTGCTGTCTTTAGAATGGCTGGTGAAGTATCTTATAAATTTATTCACATTTGTCAGAGAAATAGTGCTGAGATTTTCTCATTTCTCATTAACGCTAATCACTTCCTTAAATAACTTTCCTGTGGAAAGATTTTAAAGAACATATAAACTTTCTATTTATTATCTTAGCTATAATAAAGCAGTTTACATAGTCCAACGGATACAAAAATACGATGTCAGTACTTGATTGTGGTTCCCTACTATTCTCCCCCACCACACTTTTATTTTCCTTGTAAGATGACTTCTTTGGGATCCAATCCAACTTCTTTCTTGTTTGGGCCAAGAACTCTATGTCCATCTGCTGTGTGAGTGGCAGGGGGAAGGACAATTGGGACTACAATTAGACAAGTATTAGGAACTCCACTTTAAAAAGTAGAGTTAAGCTTTTGGGAAAGAGAGGGACTTGTAACCTTGGCTTGACAGCAGTAACTAAGAGAATAAAAGGTTTCAAGAATTCAAATGTCTTGGCTTTTAGTGGCAAGCTCCCTAAAGTAGACTGGGCTTACAGTGAGGATTCTGATGAGGGCTTACTGTGGCGACAGTTGTGAGATATTAAACCTACCTTGATACATAAATAGTAGCTTTCTCCTTTAGCTCCAAAACCAGCTGTTTGGATTTTAGTCCTGACAAGTGCAGTGGGTTTTTAGCTTTGATGTGACCTAGTCTTGGTTGCCTAGTGAGCTTTGCTAAGACGATGATTCCTTCCTCATTTCTTGGCTCCTTCTGTTTTCTTGTATCCCTATTATCTGACTGGGACTGGATAGATTCTCACTGCCATGCAAACCTGCTTGTCTTTATATTTGAGTTAGGCATGCTTTAGCTCCCTACCCTGAGCCTCCAACTCAGGCCTCTGCTGTTGAATTTCTAAGTCCCTAAAAGCTGTCACTGATGGCCCAGTGCCAAATGGGGTCCCTTCAGGGTTTGCTCTCTTTATTGGGTGGCTCTTTCTTGTCATCTCTTCGACAGAGCTGGCCTGAGGAAGACCAACTATTTTTCCACCATTCAATTTTTTCATCCCAAGGTATAGCATGGATAAATGATAATGGAATTTACCTTTCCAGGTGAAGGCACTTTGGAATGAGTTGGGTAGCAGCAAAATAAAAGAAGCTATGGTACTCCCAGATTCTAGCTTTGCATAGTGAGATCTATAATGGTACTCTCAGATTCTAGCTTTGCATAGTGAGATCTCCATTCAGATGGGCTCCTATGTGGGTCCATCTGAATGGTCCACAGAAGCTTTAGAATTGATGAGGTGAAAATGAGAGCCTGAGCTAAGAACATCAAATGCTCCTGAGAAACATCTCCTAGCATCTGATAAGGGAATACCAAGCAGGTAGAAAATACGGCTTTTACCTTATGAATTCATTAATACTTTGGCACTACTAAAGATTTGGGGGCCTAATAACCAAGAATATATCAACACTACTTGTGTTTAGTGACAGAGGTGTCAAAATATTTTAAACACCAATGTTTAGTCATTTTTTACCCACCATCTCTTTACAGCCACCAATAAAGCCCCAGTATACCATTTGGAAAAATGGGAACTGCCCTTAAATGCATTCTTAATGGATGGTGATAATTGGATGAAGAGAACATAAATTAAGTTTATTGGCATTTTCTCAGGAGGTTATAGACTTTATGCATGTACACAGTTAAGAATTTCTCTTGGATGTGCCAGAGAACATTGCATTTTGAAATTGGGCTAGAGAGTCTTTCTGGAAAATGTGCCAAGAATATCAGAAACTCTGATAGTCTCCAGAATAAGAATGCCTAATGCAGTGGGACAGATGGATCCCAATGTGATTTATTTAATAATAGTCTAATAAGTTAGATCTCAGGCCTTTGTATTTAACAAATCCCATAACAAAACATACAGGGAAGTAATCAACCCTAGAATGTGCAGATTTGACTAGATTTGATCCCTGGCTTCTGAATAGTGAGAAACTTGCAAATTTAGTGTGTTTCATAGCAAAGCAGCTCTAAGATTTATGGCTCCTGAAAACCCAGTGTTAATGGTAATTGATTTGCAATTGTTTTGTATTTTTTCATCCTTGCAGGTTAAAATGGAGGCAGGGGATGGAATATCAATTAACTCCTTGGGATAAATATGAGTAAAATCAGTGGTGGCACTTTTCAAATTTATTTCCTTGCTGGAGAAAAGAGTTTATTGGATGTAAACAACGGTTATCTGTCATAGGCCCACATATCTGTTTTCATAGTAATTGCAACCATTGCCTCCTCCCCTGTGGAGGTTTGAATTGCCTTTTTTTTTTTTTAATTTGGCCAATAGCTCAGTTTGTATCATCCTGTACCTGATGACACATTCACAGTACACTTAATTGCTCAGTAATTTTCTTACAATGTTTAAGCCTAAAAGAAATGCTTAACCATTCCATTTATCAGGTAGTTAGGTCCAAATAACTGAACAAGTCGCTTGAAAAAGTAATGCGCACAAATGTAAGAAAATAAAAATTTAAATTTTGTTCTTTAATTATCATGGTTACTGAATAATAATAGTGTGATATTGACCCGAGCACTGTACAACTTCTCAAACCTTGAAATCTTACTGGACCCCACCACTCATTTTCCGTTCTACATTTAAACAACTATGTGGAATACCTGGTTTGTTTTTTCTTTCTTTTTTTAAAATTTATTTTTGGGGACCCATTGAGGGGGAAAACCCGATTTGACAGAGCTATCATGAGATTGAAAAGAATGTAGTGGAGTGACCTAATATTGAAAGCATAAACGACTCCATGCTAGTATTCAGCAAATAACATGTGATCTCTGTATTTCCCTTGCAACCATCTGGGATTGCCTCTCTCTTATGCTGTCGGGTACCTGGGTGTATAGTATACAGTATATAGCATATAGTATACCTGGGCATATAGTATATAGTACAGTTTGGAGCCGTGACCCATTGCCTCAAAGCATAGGAGCACCTAACTTACACAAGTTCAACTATACTCTCTTGATGTTGGAAGCTGTTGTTGTGTTTAGAGTTACGTGTTTTTAACGCAACATGGTCCCTAAATGTATATCAACTAATTCAACTCACCCTTGTACAAAGAATCAGAATCTATTCCAACAGAAGAGAAAAAGTTAGTTGTTTTGGACTTACTGAGAATAATATATTTGTATCTAGTGAGTGATTGAAGATATACTTTTAACTTGTAATATAACCTTAAGTCTGCACAACAAAGGAAAAAAATCAGCAAGAGTAAAATGACAACCTGTAGAAGGGCAGAAAATACTTGCAAGCTGTACTTCTGCTAAGTTTGTTATATCCAAAATATATAGAAAACTCAAACACTCAACAACAACAAACCCAAATAACTAGATTTAAAAATAAGCAAAAGACCTGAATAGACACTTCTCAAAAGGAAACATACAAATGGCCCACATGTATATGAAAAAAAATTCTTGACATCACTAATCATTAGGGAAATGCAAATCAAAACTACAGCAAGATATCACTTCATTCCACTTAGAATGATATCCCTCCTATCAAAACAATAATAATAATAATAATAGTAGCAAGTGCTGGCAAGGATGTGGAGAAAAGGGAACCCTTACACACTGCTGACGGAAATGTGTATAGCCATAATGAAAAATAGTTTGAAGTATTCTTGAAAGTTAAAAATAGAACTGTTCTATGTACTCAATTCTGATATGAGGACAATTGGTAACCTAGTACACATTGGGGGGTGAGGGAATGGGAGTACAGGGAAAAGGAAGGAGGGAGGGCTTGGGGGGGTCACAGAGAGTGACACACATCTTGGGGATGGGTCACTATTATAAGAGGGACTTTACCTAACAAATGCAATCATTATAATCTGGTTCTCTGTACCCTCAATGAATCCCAAACAATAAATAAATAAACTACATGAAGAAAGTGAATGAGGCAGAAAAAAATAATAAAAATAGAACTAACATAGTGAACCAGAAATCACACTACTAGGTTTATATCCAAAGGAAATGAAATCAGTATGTGAAAGAGATGTCTGTATGTCCATGGTTCTTGCAGCAGTATTCACAATAGCCAAGACATAGAATCAACCTAAATGTTCATCAAAAGATGAATGGATAAATAAAATGTAGTATATATACAAAGTAGAATACTATTCAGCCATTTAGAAAATAATGAAATCCTATCATTTATGATCACATGGATGAACCTAAAGGACATTATGTTAAGTTTAATAATCCAGGTATAGAAAGATGGTTTATATATCTAAAAATCTCAAAACTCAATAGTAAACAATTCATTCAGGAAGTGGGCAAAGCAAATGAAGAGACACTTCATCAAAGAGGACAGACACCTGGCAAATAAATACATGAAAACATGTTCCACATCATTAGCTATAGTGAACATGAACATTAGAACAACAGCAAGATTGTCACTACATTCCTATTAGAATGAATGAAATAAAAAAAAAAAAGAACAAATGTTATGGGAGATCTGGAGATACTGAATTACTCATGCTTTGCTAATAGGAGTGTAAAATGGTGGCCATGCCAGCCACAGTGACTCACACCTGTAATCCCAGCACTTGGAAGGCCAAGGTGGGTGGATTGCCTGAACTCCCAAGTTCGAGACCAGCCTGAGCCAGAGCAAGACCCTATCTCTGAAAAATAGCCAGGCATTGTGGCGGGCTCCTGTATTCCCAGCTACTTGGGAAGCTGAGGAAAGAGGATCACTTGAGCCTAAGAGTTTGAGGTTGCTGTGAGTTATGATGTCACAGCACTCTACCAAGGGTGACAAAGTGAAACTGTCTCAAGAAAAAAAGAAAGAAAAATAAATAAATAAAATAGTGGCCACTCTCTAAAACAGTTAATTTCACATTGTATATAAAACCAGCACATTGTACCCCATGATTGCATTAATGTACACAGCTATGATTTAATTTAAAAAAAAAAAAGCAAGAAAAAAATTAACATGTAACTACCATATGATTCAGCAATTGCACTCCTGGGCATTTTTCTCAAAGAAATTAAGATTTATGTTCTCATAAAAACCTGTACACAAATATTTATAATAGCTTTATCTGTAAGAGGCAGAAACTAAAAATAGATATGATTCGATAAGTAAGTGGTTAAAAAAATTGCATTACATCCATATATTTTATGGAATTATACCTAATAATAAAGAAGAACAAATTACTGATACACAACATCCTGGATGAAATTTTATGGAATTATGCTGGATAAAGAAAGCCAATCCCAAAAAGCCAATCTTGAGCTGACAAAATGATAGAAACGGAGAGCACATTAAATGGATGTCAGCAGTTAAGAAGGAGCAGGAGGCGAGGTGTGGGGGAAGTGGTTGTGGCAATAGAAGGGCACTCTGAGGGCCCCTTGACAGGACAGAAATATTCTTTATCAATGTCAGCGTCTTGGTTATGATATTGTAGTGTACTTTTGAAGGATGTTACCGCTGAAACTGAATAAAGGAATCTCATTGTATTATTTATTAAATTGAATGTGAATCTACAATTAACTTAAAAAGTTTAATTAAAAATAAAAATAAATTTAGTTGTAAGATTTTTTTTTCACTCCCCATCCCCTCCTTTCTTCAGCCCCAGAGATTCCATTCTTACTTCCTGTGTCTATGAATTTGATTACTCTAGGTAGTCATGTAAATGGAATTGTACAGGATTTGTCCCTTTGTGTCTATTTTTTTTTAACACCGAGACCCCACCACCTCCCTTCTTCCCTCTCTCTGCTTTCCTCTTTCCCCACCCCCCACCATGTCATTAATTGTCATTAATTATCGTCAAATCAAGATTGAATACATAGGGTTCATGCTCCTCCATTCTTGTGATATTTTACTAAGAATAATCTGTTCCACTTCCATCCAGGTTAATACAAATGCTGTAAAGTCTCCATTTTTTTTAATGACTGAATAGCTAATTTTTTTTTTGTAAATCTTTTATCACTGTGGACTTTTTCCATTATTTCCCTTTCTGGGTACTTACTATTGAAACAAAGAAAAACCAATAGCTTTTTAAATTTTCTGTATTTAATTATTTCATTTGTAAACACTTTATCAAATCTTATTAATACTGGTAGACATTGAGTGTCTTGGTTTTTAATAAATATGCAATCATATACTTAGCAAAAATCAAAGTTATTTTAACTATGTTTTTCAGTTATAAGCTAGTTTTTAAATTTTCCTGTCACACGGCTTTTAAACTTCTACAAAATATTAAATTATCATGATAATGTACATTATTGCCTAATTACTGATCTTAATTATAATGTTTTGATTTTCTTTTAAGTATTTCAAGTGGCTTCCAGCAATTTCTTTTTATGTAGTATTGTTTTCAGTATCTATAATCAACTGGTTTCTCTCTTATAATATGTTGATGTGATTTATTATATTACGATTTTTCTATTCTTTAACTCTATTTGCATTATCAGAATAAACTCTGATCATAACATATTTTCGTATGCACTGTAGGATTCTTTTGCTAATATTTTATTTACAATATTTATATCTAATATTCCCAAATGAGGTTGGTGTATACTTTTCTATTTTCCTGCTATTCTTTATCAGGTTTTGGTACTAAATTTATGCTTGTACCATTAAAATTAATTGGTGAGCTGTCTAGCTTTCTTTATGGTCTGGAACACTTAAAGTAACATCATAATTATCTATTATTGTAAAGGTTAGATGAATCTCAGCTGTGGACCCATCTGGTCTTAGTGTCCTAGGTCCTAATCACCTTCACAGGCTTGTCTACAGTTGTTGGTCTATTTAAGTTTTCCACTTCTTAGATAAGTTTAAGTAATTTATATTTTGCTAAAATATAGTTTTGTCTTGAGAAAAATTGTACATACACTATTCTTTTAATTCTTCCTATATCTATGACTATTCCTTCTTTTGTATATATAATCAGACTTGGTATTGTTCTATATTATTTTTACTTTATTTTTCCTGAAATTTCTTATCCTTTCTATATATTTGTTTATCTGTATTCTATTTTGTTGATGAAAGCTTTTATCTTTCTTCTGGTTCCTCCTGATTTATTTTATTGTTCTTCTAGTTTCTTAAGATGAATATTTAGTCTTTATTCTTTAGCAGTAAAGGCATTTAAGGCTATTGTTTTTTCTTTCCCAAAGAATAGACTTTTCACTGAGTACCATTTGATGAGAAATGTTCTTCCAATTGTGATTGTTTGAAATTTCTCTTTTTACTTCTCCTTTAAAAAAGGATTATCTAGGAATTTTGTTTTAAAATTTCAAAGTAAGCAGGATTGGGGTCCCTTTTTAATTTCTGTTTTTATTGGATTTTGTTCAAAATGTGTACTATAAAATCTCTACCACTTAAACTTTATTAAGGTTTAACTTAATAAACTTAAACTTTATTAACTTTATAAAGCTTTATTTTGTGAGTAAACTTTTATTAAGGTTTAGCTTAATAAACTTAAACTTTATTAAGGTTTATTTTGTCTAAATATTAAGCCACTTCACATAAATGTTTTGTAGACATAAAGAAAAGAGTAGTCTCCTATTTAATGAGAGTAAGGCATAAATATATGCATGTAGATAAATAAATATACATATATATGTGTACATGTGAGTACATACACACATAAAAAGAGATTTATTATAAGGAATAGGCTCATGCAGTTATGGAGGCTGGGAAGTTCCAAGGTCTGCAGTTGGCCCAGGATAGATGAAAGGATCCTTCTGGACCAAGTCCCAGGGCTTAAGAAGCAGAGGAGCCCTTGGTATAAGTTCTAGTCCAAGTCTGTGTCTGTAGGTGGGAGAACATTAATGTCTTGTGTTGAAGATAGACAGAATGATTTATCCCTTATTCAGCCTTTTTGTTCTATTCAGACCTTCAATGAGTTGAATAAGGCCCACCAGCATTGGAGAAGGCAATTGGCTTTACTTAGCCTACAGTTTCAAATGTTAATCTCATGCAGAAACACCCTGACAGACACACCCAGAATAACATTTAACCAAATATCTAGGCACCCCATGGCCCAGTCAAGTTGTCACATAACATTAAACACCATACCCTTCAAAGTTGCAAGATGGAGGCTTCAACGTGAAACATCACATCCTTACACGGCAAAGACAATATCCAAAGAAAGGGATAGAGGGCAAAGATGTTCACTCTTGCACAAGTGTTTTTATGAGGAAAGGAAACATGTTCCCAGCAGACACCGCTGGCTATCTTCTCCAATCCCACTGGGCAGGATGATGGTTCCTGATCAGACCCTAGCTACATGGGAAGTCAGGACAGTGAACATCTGGCATTTTCAGCCTCTATGATCGGAAGTTAGCTCACCAGTAAGAAGAAGAAGAATGAGTGAAATGTTGGGCACACAGCCAAGGGTGTCCACCAAACTTCTTTCTTTCATAGACACAAATTTCTCTATTATTTAATTATAAAATACCAACTCTTTCCCATGCCAAGTTGCTCTTTGTCCTGTACTTCCTTAATAAAATAAGACTTTCAGAAATTTTTCTTCCATTTTTTTACTTTTTTCTTCATATGAGAACTTTGAAATATTTTGTTCCCACTTCAACTCTCTGCATTCCACTTTATTCCACTGTTACATTATTCCGGGATGGCTTTCTTTTTAATTCTAAAATATTATGAGAATTCCCTGTAATAGTGTGGCCTTTCCATTTGAGAATCCTCTCTCTCAGCCCATTCTAAGACTGCCTGGCTTTATCTCATTAGATATAAATATGGATCTGATATTCAGCCAGTTTACAATCGTTTACAACAATAATTTACGCTGAGTAGGCCAGCATTTGCTCTGATTGGGTGAAGCTCTTATTGAATGAGTTGTGCTGAATCAGTTGTTAAGTATTTTAAATTCTGTTCTCATACATTTTACATTTTGCTGGGAAAAACAAACAGTAGACCAGCAAAATGAATATCAAAAAATCAGCAAAAAGTATATTATGTTAGGAGGTAATAAGTGCTAAGAAAAAAAAATTAAAGCAGCACATGGCATGAAGCATCAGAGGAGGGTGTTTACATTATAGACAGGGTGCCAAGGAAAGGCCTCAGTGAGAATATTTTAGGTAAAGAGCTGAGGAAATGAGAGAAGAAGTCATGCATCTATCAGGGCAAAGGGTATTCATGGTAAAGGTAACAGCAAAGGCAAAGGACCAAAGGTAAGAGAGTGCCCAGGATTTTATTTATAAAGACTGGCTTCCAGGATTTGCCCCTTGGTCATAGTAGCTTACTGTTCAGTCAGTGTTTGACCCAGGGTTGTACTTAGTTCCCTTGAGTTAGTTGAGCTGGTAAGACCTCCATATATCGCTGCTGGATCTGCATGTGCTTTGGCGAATGATTTTGAGTCTGCCGCATGTCCTATTCTGGTTGTTCCTGAGCAGGTGCAGCCGAGGACATGCACATAACCTTTCTTATTCCCAGGAATGAAAGGCCAGGAGGGCTCTCCTTGGCTGTTCCTTGGCTAGTTTTCTCTGTAAAATTCCTGGCTGGTCTGCCACATAGCTTCTTGCTCTGAGTATTATAAAACTACCAGCCCTCTATTAATTGCTCTCTGCCAAGATCTCCTTGGTTTTGACAATGCATTTAGATAAAACTTCTTTAGGCTGTGTTTCAAGCAAAATCAATCACCTCAGGCAGAGGTCTCCTCTTTAAAGCTTGTTTCCCACCTTGGGCAAAACCTGTATATGGGAAGAGCATAGTCAAGATGTATATGTCAGGGAAGACATCTGGCCTGAGATGTTAGCCTGTTACATTTTATTTAAAGCTACGAGATTCAATAAGATGATTTAGGAAGCCAGGGTAAAGAGAAAACAAAAGCAGTTTGAGATTTAAGTCTTAAAGAGTGTCTGACCTGTGGCCCATGGACTACATGCAGATTATTTGAGGATTGTTTTACTTATTTGTGGTGTCAGATATCACAAAAAGTATGCATGGACCTTTACTTTTGCTCTCATCTTTCGTTAGTGTTTGTGTATTTAATGTGTGTCTCAAGACAACTCTTGTTTCCAATGTGTGGCAGAAAACAAAAAAAGTTGGTCACACCTGATTGAGTGAGTGAAGATATTTAGGTATTCCCTCAAGGCAGGGCCAGGGAATAACAGCCACAGGCCAGCTCCATCTGAAGGCATAGTGACCCTTTGAACTTTAGTAATTTATATACCTCATCCTGTACCCGTATTACTTGGTTATAAACTTGCCCAATTGGTTCCATGGAGAGAGAGAAAGGAAGAATCCCTTCCCATTCTGTGCTTACTATTTGTGAAGTGGAATTAGGTCAAGCTGCATTGATAGTCATATTTGGTATGGAGAGAGGTCTAGGATTTCATGATATGATGTAAGTACAGTAGCGTTTAGTAGGTGTTTAAGAAATGTCAGCTTCTTGGTTGAGAGCAAGATGGCAGCGAAGTAACAGCTTCCTTGCTTCTGGGCACCATGAGTCTAGGGAGATAGGACTCCAGGCAACTCTGGCCGGTGGGATCTGCCTATCATCACCGCTGTGAGGATACAGGGAGTCAGCGAGAGACTTCTGGACCCCAAGAGGAGGACTAAAACAGTGGAAAAACAGCAAGTGGTAGCGTGTGTTCAATCAGTCTAAACCCGCCACAACTGTCAGTTCGGTAGCAGAGAGACTGCAAACCAGAAAGGCCTTACCTGTGAACTGTTTTGGTGTCTTTGGACTTGGCACTCAGTAGAACTGCCTTGGGGAGAGCCTGAGCAGGAGTGCGGAGAACTTTGGCCGTTGTCTAGGGCCCCAGTCTGAGCCACTGAGCCAGACAGAACTAATAGTGTTTGGCTGTGGGCCACAGGGAGCCATTGTGAGTGATCTGCCCTGGCAAGCTCCACCCTCAGGGTTGCAGAGCTAGAATCCAGGTGGGTGCTGGTAACCTAGCAATTGAGTAGCCTAAGGGTTGGGTCTGAGCCACCTTGCAGCCCTAACCCTCAGGGATAGAGTGAGACCGGTTTTGGCACACTGGGTAAATGGATAGCCACTTCTGCAGTGATTCCAGCGACAAGCAATTTCCTGGGAAAGCTTCTGCTCAGCAAGTTTACAAATTCAAAGTGGCTTTTAAGTGGCCTGAAGAGAGATTTAGGGTGTCTACCTGCTGGGGTTTGAGAAATCAGCAGCCTCCAGTCATATCAGAACTGTGATTAACATCTCATACCCCAGAAGACCACGTGTTGCCCAGACAACATTCAACAACATATACATACTGCTTTGTTTTTGGTTGTGTTTTTTTTTTTTTTTTGGTTTGGTTGTTTTTTAGTTTATTTTGATGTTGTTGATATTGTTTTGTTTTTTAATTTCAACCTTTTCCATACAGATCTTTTTTCTTTCTCAATTTTTCTAGTTTAATTATAATTTCCCATTGCTGCCTTTTTCAATAACTAGAACTTCATTTTTGCTAGTGTTTCTACCGCTATTATTTGTTTTTTTCACCCAATTTTATCCCGTAAAGTTTTCTGTTTGCTTGTTTTGGTTTGATTTATAGCATGTTTGTCTTTCCTCTCTACTTGGTGGAGGTGGGGTACTGTGTCAGATCAGGTTAGCAAAGAGCTGCTGACCTCAAGTGAACCACCCAACTGGGCACCTCCAGAAGGTGGGTTTTTTTAAAGGTAGTGTCAAAGTACCCTACTGTACACCTATATTGCTCTGTCTCCCTCTTTCTGTGCCTCTCTTCTTTTTGTCAATATTCCTTTTACCCACGCCCTTTCCTTTCTCTATTTTTTTTTTCTTATCACATGGTCCTCCTGTCTTTCATCCCTTTCTTGCTCTTCAACCTTCTCACCCTTCTGGTCCTGTACCAAAAGGACTCATCGAACCCTTAGTTCACAGGCACGAGAACATAAAGAGCAAGAGGAAGTGAAAGGAAAATTAGGGCAAGGAAACAGATAAAAGAAATCACTCATGAGGAAGAATCAGCAGAAAACCACAGGCAACATGAAGAACCAGTCCAGAACAACACTGCCAAGGGACCATGAGATAGCTACTGCAGAGGATTCCACCTATAAAGAAATGTTAGGAATGACAGAAAGGGAATTTAGAATACACCTGTGGAAAACAATGAAAGAAATGATGGAAACAATGAAGGAAACTGCTACTAAAGTGGAAAAGAACCAAAAGGAAATCCAAAAACAGAATCAAATAAGAGATGAACGATATGAAGAATGTAAAAAGGATATAGCAGAGCTGAAGGAACTGAAACAGTCAATTAGGGAACTTAAAGATGCAATGGAAAGTATCAGCAACAGGTCAGACCATGCAGAAGAAAGAATTTCAGAGGTAGAAGACAAAGTTCTTGAGATAACTCAGATAGTAAAAGAGGCAGAAAAGAAGAGAGAGAAAGCAGAACGTTCACTGTCAGAATTATGGGACTTTATGAGCGTTCCAACATACGATTTATAGGAATCCCAGAAGGGGAAGAAGAATGCCCCAGAGGAATGGAAGCCATACTAGAGAATATTATAAAAGAAAATTTGCCTAGAGCAAGATGGCAGCCGAGTAACAGCTTCCTTGCATCTGGGCACCGTGAGTCTGCGGATATAGGACTCCAGGCATCTCTGGCTGGTGGGATCTGCCTACCATCACCCCTGAGAGGATACAGGGAGTCAGCGAGAGACTTCTGGACCCCAAGAGGAGGACTAAAACAGTGGAAAACCGGCAAGTAGTCGCGTGTGTTCAATCAGTCTAAACCCGCCCGCAACTTCCACAGGCATGAGAACTTAAAGAGCAAGAGGAAGTGAAAGGAAAATTATGGCAAGGAAACAGATAAAAGAAATCACCCATGAGGAAGAATCAGCAGAAAACTCCAGGCAACATGAAGAACCAATCCAGAGCAATCACGCCAAGGGACCATGAGGTAGCTACTGCAGAGGATTCCACCTATAAAGAAATGTTAGGAATGACAGAAAGGGAATTTAGAATACACGTGTTCAAAACAATGAAAGAAATGATGGAAATAATGAAGGAAACTGCTAATAAAGTGGAAAAGAACCAAAAGGAAATCCAAAAACAGAATCAAATAAGAGATGAACGATATGAAGAATATAAAAAGGATTTAGCAGAGCTGAAGGAAATGAAACAGTCAATCAGGGAACTTAAAGATGCAATGGAAAGTATCAGCAACAGGTTAGACCATGCAGAAGAAAGAATTTCAGAGCTAGAAGACAAAGTTTTTGAGATAACTCAGATAGTAAAAGAGGCAGAAAAGAAGAGAGAGAAAGCAGAACGTTCACTGTCAGAATTATGGGACTTTATGAAGCGTTCCAACATACGAGTTATAGGAATCCCAGAAGGGGAAGAAGAATGCCCCAGAGGAATGGAAGCCATACTAGAGAATACTATAAAAGAAAATTTCCCAAATATCACCAAAGATTCTGACACACTGCTTTCAGAGGGATATCGGACCCCAGGTCGCCTCAACTCTAACCGAGCTTCTCCAAGACACATTGTGATGAACCTGTCCAAAGTCAAGACAAAAGAAAAGATTCTGCAAGCTGCCAGGAGTAAGCGCCCGTTGACCTACAGGGGCAAATGCATCAGAGTGACCGCAGACTTCTCTAATGAAACTTTCCAAGCAAGAAGACAATGGTCATCTACCTTTAATCTACTTAAACAGAACAATTTCCAGCCAAGAATTCTGTACCCTGCTAAGCTAAGCTTCAAAATTGACGGAGAAATAAAATCATTTACGGATATACAAACATTGAGGAAATTCTCCACAGCAAGACCAGCTCTACAGGAAATACTTCAACCTGTTCTGCACACTGACCACCACAATGGATCAGCAGAAAAGTAACAACTCAGAAATTAAAGGACAGAACCTAACCTCCACACTGATGCAAAACATAAACCTAAGCAATGGACTCTCACCAAATAAGACGAATAGAATACTACCACACTTATCAATTATCTCAATAAATGTTAATGGCTTGAATTCCCCACTGAAGAGACATAGATTGGTTGACTGGATTAAAAAACACAAGCCATCCATTTGCTGTCTGCAAGAAACACACCTGGCTTCAAAAGACAAATTAAAGCTCCAAGTCAAGGGTTGGAAGACAATTTTTCAGGCAAATGGAATTCAGAAGAAAAGAGGAGTTGCAATCTTATTTTCAGATACATGTGGATTTAAAGCAACTAAAGTCAAAAAGGACAAAGATGGTCACTTTATATTGGTCAAGGGAAAAATACAACAAGAAGACATTTCAATTCTAAATATCTATGCACCCAATTTAAATGCTCCCAGATTCTTGAAACAGACCTTACTCAGTCTGAGCAATATGATATCTGATAATACCATACTAACAGGGGACCTTAACACTCCTCTTACAGAGCTGGACAGATCCTCTAAACAGAAATTAAACAAGGATATAAGAGACTTAAATGAGACCCTAGAACAACTGTGCTTGATAGACGCATATAGAACACTCCACCAAAAAGATAAAGAATATACATTCTTCTCATCACCCCATGGAACATTCTCCAAAACTGATCATATCCTGGGACACAAAACAATTATCAACAGAATCAAAAGAATTGAAATTTTACCTTGTATCTTCTCAGACCATAAGGCACTAAAGGTGGAACTCAACTCTAACAAAAATGCTCGACCCCACCCAAAGGCATGGAAACTAAACAATCTTCTGTTGAATAACAGATGGGTGAAGGAAGAAATAAAACAGGAAATCATTAACTTCCTTGAGCATAACAACAATGAAGACACAAGCTACCAAAACCTGTGGGATACTGCAAAAGCAGTTTTGAGAGGAAAATGCATCTCTTTAGATCCCTACATTCGAAAAACAGAAAGAGAGCACATCAACAATCTCACAAGAGATCTTATGGAATTGGAAAAAGAAGAACAATCTAAGGCTAAACTCAGTAGAAGAAAAGAAATATCCAAAATCAAATCAGAGATCAATGAAATTTAAAACAAAAGAATCATTCAGAAAATTAATGAAACAAGGAGTTGGTTTTTTTTAAAAATAAATAAAATAGATAAACCATTGGCCAGACTAACGAGGAATAGAAAAGTAAAATCTCTAGTAACCTCAATCAGAAATGATAAAGGGGAAATAACAACTGATCCCACAGAGATACAAGAGATCATCTCTGAATACTACCAGAAACTCTATGCCCAGAAATTTGACAATGTGAAAAAATAGATCAATACTTGGAATCACACCCTTTCCCTAGACTCAGCCAGGAAGAAATAGAGCTCCTGAGAGACCAATTTCAAGCACTGAGATCAAAGAAACAATAAAAAAATCTTCCGACCAAAAAATATCCTGGTCCAGATAGCTTCACCCCAGAATTCTATCAAACCTTCAAGGAAGAGCTTATTTCTGTACTGCAGAAATCATTCCAAAAAATTGAAGAAGAAGGAATCTTCCCCAACACATTCTATGAAGCAAACATCACCCTGATACCAAAACCGGGAAAAGACCCAAACAGAAAGGAGAATTTCAGACCAATCTCACTCATGAATATAGATGCAAAAATTCTCAACAAAATCCTAGCCAAAAGATTACAGCTTATCATCAAAAAAGTCATTCATCATGATCAAGTAGGCTTCATCCCAGGGATGCAAGGCTGGTTTAACATACGCAAGTCTATAAACGTTATCCACCATATTAACAGAGGCAAAAATAAAGATCACATGATCCTCTCAATAGATGCAGAAAAAGCATTTGATAAAATCCAGCATCCTTTTCTAATTAGAACACCAAGAGTATAGGCATAGGTGGCACATTTCTAAAACTGATTGAAGCTATCTATGACAAACCCACAGCCAATATTGTACTGAATGGAGTAAAACTGAAAGCTTTTCCTCTTAGAACTGGAACCAGACAAGGCTGTCCTCTGTCACCTTTACTATTCAACGTAGTGCTGGAAGTTCTAGCCAATACAATTAGGCAAGACAGGGAAATAAAGGGAATCCAAATGGGAGCAGAGGAGGTCAAACTCTCCCTCTTTGCTGACGACATGATCTTATACTTAGAGAACCCCAAAGACTCAACCACAAGACTCCTAGAAGTCATCCAAAAATACAGTAATGTTTCCAGATATAAAATCAATGTCCACTAGTCAGTAGCCTTTATATACACCAGTAACAGTCAAGATGAGAAGCTAATTAAGGACACAACTCCCTTCACCATAGTTTCAAAGAAAATGAAATACCTAGGAATATACCTAACGAAGGAGGTGAAGGACCTCTATAAAGACAACTATGAAATCCTCAGAAAGGAAATAGCAGAGGATATTAACAAATGGAAGAACATACCATGCTCATGGATGGGAAGAATCAACATTGTTAAAATGTCTATAATTCCCAAAGCTATCTACCTATTCAATGCCATTCCTATCAAAGTACCTACATCGTACTTTCAAGATTTGGAAAAAATGATTCTGCGTTTTGTATGGAACCAGAAAAAAACCCGTATAGCTAAGGCAGTTCTTAGTAACAAAAATAAAGCTGGGGGCGTCAACATACCAGATTTTAGTCTGTACTACAAAGCCATAGTGGTCAAGACAGCATGGTACTGGCACAAAAACAGAGACATAGACACTTGGAATCGAATTGAACACCAAGAAATGAAACTAACATCTTACAACCACCTAATCTTTGATAAACCAAACAAGAACTTACCTTGGGGGAAAGACTCCCTATTCAATAAATGGTGTTGGGAGAACTGGATGTCTACATGTAAAAGACTGAAACTGGACCCACACCTTTCCCCACTCACAAAAATTGATTCAAGATGGATAAAGGACTTAAATTTAAGGCATGAAACAATAAAAATCCTCAAAGAAAGCATAGGAAAAACACTGGAAGATATTGGCCTGGGGGAAGACTTCATGAAGAAGACTGCCAAGGCAATTGCAACAACATCAAAAATAAACAAATGGGACTTCATTAAACTGAAAAGCTTCTGTACAGCTAAGGACACAATAACCAAAGCAAAGAGACAACCTACACAATGGGAAAGGATATTTGCATATTTTCAATCAGACAAAAGCTTGATAACCACGATCTATAGAGAACTCAAATTAATCCACATGAAAAAAGCCAACAATCCCTTATATCAATGGGCAAGAGACATGAATAGAACTTTCTCTAAAGATGACAGACGAATGGCTAACAAACACATGAAAAAATGTTCATCATCTCTATATATTAGAGAAATGCAAATCAAAACAACCCTGAGATATCATCTAACCCCAGTGAGAATGGCCCACATCACAAAATCTCAAAACTGCAGATGCTGGCGTGGATGTGGAGAGAAGGGAACACTTTTACACTGCTGGTGGGACTGCAAACTAGTACAACCTTTCTGGAAGGAAGTATGGAGAAACCTCAAAGCACTCAACCTAGACCTCCCATTCGATCCTGCAATCCCATTACTGGGCATCTACTCAGAAGGAAATAAATCCTTTTATCATAAGGACACTTGTACTAGACTGTTTATGGCAGCTCAATTTACCATTGCCAAAATGTGGAAACAGCCTAAATGCCCACCAACCCAGGAATGGATTAACAAGCTGTGGTATATGTATACCATGGAATACTATTCAGCTATTAAAAAAAATGGAGACTTTACATCCTTCGTATTAACCTGGATGGAAGTGGAAGACATTATTCTTAGTAAAGCATCACAAAAATGGAGAAGCATGAATCCTATGTACTCAGTCTTGATATGAGGACAATTAATGACAATTAAGTTTATGGGGGGGGGAGCAGAAAGAGGGATGGAGGGAGGAGGGTGGGGCCTTGGTGTGTGTCACACTTTATGGGGGCAAGACATGATTGCAAGAGGGACTTTACCTAACAATTGCAATCAGTGTAACTGGCTTCTTGTACCCTCAATGAATCCCCAACAATAAAAAAAAAAAACATAAGTGACAACAAAAAAAAAAAAAAAAAAGAAAAGAAAATGAAATACCTAGGAATATACCTAACGAAGGAGGTGAAGGACCTCTATAAAGAAAACTATGAAATCCTCAGAAAGGAAATAGCAGAGGATATTAACAAATGGAAGAACATACCATGCTCATGGATGGGAATAATCAGCATTGTTAAAATGTCTATACTTCCCAAAGCAATCTACCTATTCAATGCCATTCCTATCAAAATACCAACATCATACTTTCAAGATTTGGAGAAAATGATTCTGCGTTTTTTATGGAACCGGAAAAAACCCCGTATAGCTAAGGCAGTTCTCAGTAATAAAAATAAAGCTGGGAGCATCAGCATACCAGACTTTAGTCTGTACTACAAAGCCATAGTGGTCAAGACAGCATGGTACTGGCACAAAAACAGAGACATAGACACTTGAAATTGAATTGAAAACCAAGAAATGAAACTAACATCTTACAACCACCTAATCTTCGATAAACCAAACAAGAACATACCTTGGGGGAAAGACTCCCTATTCAATAAATGGTGTTGGGAGAACTGGATGTCTACATGTAAAAGACGGAAACTGGATCCACACCTTTCCCCACTCACAAAAATTGATTCAAGATGCATAAAGGACTTAAATTTAAGGCATGAAACAATAAAAATCCTCCAAGAAAGCATAGGAAAAACACTGGAAGATATTGGCCTGGGGAAAGACTTCATGAAGAAGACTGCCATGGCAATTGCAACAACAAAAATAAACAAATGGGACTTCATTAAACTGAAAAGCTTCTGTATAGCTAAGGAGACAATAACCACAGCAAAGAGACAACCTACACAATGGGAAAGGATATTTGCATATTTTCAATCAGACAAAAGCTTGATAACTAGGATCTATAGAGAACTCAAATTAATCCACATGAAAAAAGCCAACAATCCCATAAATCAATGGGCAAGAGACATGAATAGAACCTTCTCTAAAGATGACAGACGAATGGCTAACAAACACATGAGAAAAATGTTCATCATCTCTATGTATTAGAGAAATACAAATCAAAACAACCCTGAGATATCATCTAACCCCAGTGAGAATGGCCCACATCACAAAATCTCAAAACTGCAGATGCTGGCGTGGATGTGGAGAGAAGGGAACACTTTTACACTGCTGGTGGGACTGCAAACTAGTACAACCTTTCTGGAAGGAAGTATGGAGAAACCTCAAAGCACTCAAGCTAGACCTCCCATTCGATCCTGCAATCCCATTACTGGGCATCTACTCAGAAGGAAAAAAATCCTTTTATCATAAGGACACTTGTATTAGACTGTTTATTGCAGCTCAATTTACAATCGCCAAAATGTGGAACAGCCTAAATGCCCACCAACCCAGGAATGGATTAACAAGCTGTGGTATATGTATACCATGGAATACTATTCAGCCATTCAAAAAAATGGAGAGTTTACATCCTTCGTATTAACCTGGATGGAAGTGGAAGACATTATTCTTAGTAAAGCATCACAAGAATGGAGAAGCATGAATCCTATGTACTCAATTTTGATATGAGGACAATTAATGACAATTAAGGTTATGGGGGGGAGGAAAAGCAGAAAGAGGGACGGAGGGAGGGGGGTGGGGCCTTGGTGTGTGTCACACTTTATGGGGGCAAGACATGATTGCCAGAGGGACTTTACCTAACAATTGCAATCAGTGTAACCTGGCTTATTGTACCCTCAATGAATCCCCAACAATAAAAAAAAAAATTTTAATTAAATAAAAAAAAAAAAAAGAAAGAAATGTCAGTTTCTTTCCTGTTCTGACCGTAGAGGCTAGGAAAAAGCCATCTTAGATCCAGCCATTTTGCTGCCTCCCTTCCTACAGCACATATTGTATCCAGGATTTGTTTTAATCAGATATGGTAAGGCAAGCAGACATAGAAATGACTGTCGTGAAGGAAGAAGGTTATACTCACAGAAATGGGAGGTGCAGCCATGTAGGGAAATTCTGCAATCAGCTGGAGTTAGAGGGAGTGAGGAGAAAAGTTGGGTGAGAGCCTTTGCTGTGATTTTCAGGGGAAGGACTAGGCAAGAAAAAGCGGGTTTAGAGTTGACAGCTTGATTCTTTTCAGTGAGCTCTGGGGCAAAAGGGCAGCCTCTCTTGTACCAGGGGATAGGGCAGGGGAATGTTGGCCCAGCATGTAAAAGCTGGGTAAAACTGGTGTTCGAGGGTATGGGCTCTGTAGTAGTTCGTTTGCATATGAAAAGCTTGCAGGTGAGTTTTTACTACCTCCAAGAATTAGCTAGCCTCAGAGGAATAATCCTCCTGGCTGAGCAAGGCCCCAAGATTTTATAGTGCAAAAAATATAGACAATAGGCTCGGTGCCTATAGTTCAAGCGGCTAAGGCACCAGCCACATACGCCAGAGCTGGCAGATTCGAATCCAGCCTGGGTCTGCCAAACAACAATGACAACCACAACCAAAAAATAGCTGGGCATTGTGGTGGGTGCCTGTAGTCCCAACTACTTGAGAGGCTGAGGCAAGAGAATCGCTTAAGCCCAGGAGTTGGAGGTTGCTGTGAGCTATGAAAGAACAGCACTCTACCCAGGGCAACAGCTTGAGGTTCTGCCTCAAAAAAAACCCCAAATATATAGAAAACAAGAAGACATGACTAATATGTGCATTTTGTTTACATGTTTCTGCATATGTATCAGATCAAGAACAATGACCTTACACCAGATAAAACAGAATTAAGGAGCTGGAAATGAGCCATGGGCAATCATAACCACTAAGCAAAACACATCCTCTAGGAAATTAAAAACTATTCATCTCTGGATATCAAATCCAGTTAAAAAAATAAAAACATAAAACTCATCTTTGGATTCATGCATAGAAATAGAATTTCAGGGTTGGTAGAAACCTTAAAAATTAATTTTTTCTTCCTTTCTCCCTTCATCTGTTACTTAAATCTCTCCTTCATGCCTACTAAGTAGTATCTTATTCCTCCTTTGGGTTTTTCTCATTTTATGAAAGATCTCTTTATGGGGCTAAAATTGGCTTCATTCTGGCCTCTGCTTGTTAATTCTTGAAAGCCTGATGTCTTGCTGTATAAATTCTCAAATCACTCAGCTCAGCTCTCAGGACAACTGCCAGATCAGATAAAATGTGGATAATGGGCTTGGCAAACAGCTCTTATGACCACAATGAAGAGCCGCTTGTATTTGTCACACTTTATGTATCTGAAGAAGCTACTGATGAGCCTTGTTTCTGTCTTTCCTTTTCTGAACTGGGACAGAAATCCCTCGCTTCCAGGCACGCAAGCACCAGAGCGTGGCCAGTAGCCACCACCACATAGAATGTCTTCCCTGTGCACTCAAGGTGTTAAGCAGAATGAGTGGGACCTAGAGCAAGGCATCTGTTATAAACTAGACTCTGTACATGGGGGTGGAAGGAGATAAATCTAGTTTAATGCTAAATCCCTAGAGCCTAGCCCAGTGCAGAAAGATCATATGTGCTCATTGAATTTCCTGGAGTAAATGGGTGCTGACTGCTAATGGGAAGCATTTGTGAAGAATTTGCTTTAGCTGAGTAAAAATAAGACATAAAAAAAGAAGGTTTTAGTTGTTAATAAAAGAAAAACAGTAATTATCTGAGGGGGCTAAGGTTAGGTACTGAAATCATTAATGTTATTACAAAAGAGCAGTATATTTTGGATTATACCAGGGCTGTCAGGAAAGTATCCAGCCATGTAACATGGAAAAAGGGACATACATGGCTGGATACTTTCCAGACAAGCCCTCATCTTTGCTGTCCTCTAACCTGTTGAGCGGGAGGCCAATATAAAATAGCTGTTATGTAGCTTCAAAAATAGAACTTAGTACAGAGCCCATGATAAGCTCTCAAAGCACTCCAATTTGTTTGATTTGCTGCTGCTTTATAATCACGCGAGTGCCCAGCTACATGCCTGTGAAATAGCACCATGAGGTAAACAGGGATCACTTGATGATCATTTTAATGATGCTGATGACGACAATAGTGTGATAGGAAATTTCATCACTTAAGATTTGATCTCGGTCACTAATAGTTCTTGTACCTTATGAAAGACTCAGCAATGTCAGCTCTTCAGTGTATTATTATAATTAATGACAAATGAGTGAGAATGCTACCCCAGCATCAGTGGGTGACATGTGTAAAAGAGACACAATACTTCATAAAAGAGGCGTTTTGTGCTGAATGAGTGAGTGTATTTAAACATAGGGGAAATAGAAGTTTAAGAATAGAAAAAAGAAAGGAGGATTTTTACCTCTTCTTTTTTTCCCCTAGAAATTCAATATATTTATTTATTTTTTTTTTTTATTGTTAAATCATAGCTGTGTACATTAGTGAAACCAAGGGGTACAATGTGCTGCTTTCATATACAATCTGAAATATTCTCATCAAACTGTTCAACGTAGCCTTCATGGCATTTTCTTAGTTATTGTATGTAGACATTTGTATTCTGCATTTAGTAAGTTTCGCCTGTACCCCTTCTAAGATGCACCGTAGATGTGGCCCCACCTGATTTTTACCTCTTCTAATGAAGACATACTTAAAGATTGATTCTACCCATGTGGTTGGCAGTGAATTCAGATTCACTCATTGGCATTCATTTTCTGATTACCATTTTTTTTTGTTTGTTTGTTTTTTTACTTATCAGAAACTCTCTCTGATGTTTTCAAAGAAATAAACAGAAATAGGAGAAAAATATCTGCATTTGGTTAGCTTTATGCTATGTGTAGTAGCCTGAATTTGCTGGGGTGGAGAAGGAGTTATCATCATCTATAACAGTCTAGAACATTCTAATACTTAGACTATTTCAGAGTAGACGCAAGGCCCAGACGGTGAGGATTTAAGAAAGACAATGTGGTTACTAAACTCTGGGTGTTCAGTCCACCATTCTTTTTCTCAATTGTTCTATAAGCAGCTTCGATTTTTAAGTTAACAAGTGTAACAAAATGTTAATAATTACCTGGCTTTGAAAGGAAGTCTTTTAGGTAGTAGCAAATCAAATAATGATATATACATGTGGAAATGGTGGGGAGGAGAATGAGTGATGGTTATTGCACTACTGTGGGAAGAAAGTTCAGGTGTAAATTTAGTGACTGTCACCTGGGACCATCCTAGACTTGTCAGTGGGCAAGGGCTGAGACATATACCTGAACAGAACTGTGTAGTCTGACTTACCTGTAGAGAAAATGTGGGACCTGTGGCACATCTTGGAGTCTGCCCTAGGCTGAGAAGAAACCCAGTTATCTTGCCACTCTATCTTCTAATTTCTGAGATAGCTTCCTGATAGTGAGAATTAGTGCTAACTTGGGTTTGGCCTCAGACAGGGGTTTAACTAACCTTTTATTGAGAAGGTAGGAAGAGGAGTTGGTCAAGAGAGAGACCAAGGAAGAAAAGAGGCAGGGCCTCTGGAAACTGTGCAGAATGTCAAATAGATTCATGGCTTTATTTATTAATTTAACAAATACAAATACTGAACCAACAGTATGTTTTTGCACCTTGCCAAGCATGAGGTATGTAAGCCAACTTGCTCTACTTATGTTTTAACTTCTTTCTCTCAGAGAAAATGTCTTTAAGACATTCAATAAAAACATCTACTTCCTCAACACTTCAGTACAAACTTCAAGAATGTGTTTTGTTGGTTATTAATGGATGTGTTCTATGAGAAGTAGAAGGAAGGTTAAATAAGTGGGAAATATTACAAAGTTAACATATTTATTTTCTGCAGAGCTCCTTAAAAACCTTTAATATATTCTGCATCATGACCTACTAAGGAAAAGATATTTTAGAAAGGGCTCTCAAAACTCACTTGACTGCAGAATACTTTACTAGCTTTTAGAGCTAGTGTTGATGACATGTATGTCATAAAATGCTACTTTGAAGTATTGTTCATCCCATTCAGAAGATGTTCAGTGGTATCTGTCTGGTGGTGCAGTGCTCTGTGAGGCAACCAGCCCAGTCTGGCTAGCTTTGAGGTCTTCTTCAGCTGAGCTAGCCCATTTCCTGGGAGCCCACTTCCTAGCATAGCCTAGTTCCATCCTGTTACCTTCTTCAGGGAACTTTTATTCTTTAGAATTTGTTTCAGATGTTGTGAGGGATTAGAGTTCATTACTAAAACTACAACGGGCTGACTATGTGCGTGTTTATCTTTACACCTTAATGCTGGAAGGCTGGGCCCTGGGTCTTGTAGGCACCCTGTGTAGGAAGTCTTGGAATAAGCAGTTTGGTGTAGTGATATGGAGAGCGGCTCCAGGGGTCAGTGGATATAGCTAGATCCATAGTTCAACTGTGAGTGTGTAGCTACAGGGATTTAAGAATGTCATTTTAATAACTATCAACTTCCGTTTCCTCTACTAAAAACTGAAGCATGGGAAGATAAGAAAAGACACCCATGTAACACAGGAGACATTCCTACACCTCCTGCATTCAGGGCATTGCTAAGATATCATTTTCCCCACACAATTCAGACACAGCCTCAGATATATTCTCAACACTGTGTTTTCACCCAACTCTTGAAATTGGGAGGTTAAATGTAACTTGCTGCCTTTCTTAGCCTTGAAGCATTCTAATAATTTAAGATTTGAGGTTACTACTATCAAAAGCATACATTTACAATTCTGCTTTTTTCAAGGTGTCAGGGGAGGTGAGCATAAGGGAAATGTGTTCCCCGCTGCTCGAAGGCATTTTGAGAAGGTCCACTCGGATCAGGGGACTGATTCACAGTTTGGGCAATTAGGAATTAACTAATAAGCAAAACAGATATTGAATATTCTAAAGGAGTTGGAGGATGGGGAGTTGGAACCCAGAAAATCCCATCCCCATTGCTTTACCCTTGCCTGGGACACCTACCCAGAAGAGGGCTGAGGCACCTTCACCATCTGCTGCCTGGTGAGCATGTCAGCCTGGGATGTACATGCAGGATACTGCAGGTGAATTTCTCTTTACTGTTTTCAAACATCAATTAATAAAAATACCAGGCCTCTTCAGCCCCGATGACCTCTCTGGAGGACTCCACAGCTGTGACAGAGAAATGAGATGGTGGGAACGCCATGTTAATAATCAACATCTGAATGAAGTGCAAATGGCTTTACACTTGTGTGGGCTTAGCCTCTGAACTCCTGTGTGTGGAGAAACCGACAGTCACTGCATTTTAGACCCCAGTCCAACACCTTCCAGCTTCTGATCGTGGCAGGCTCTGCCTGATTTTAGCAGGAAGGCATGAATTTTGGTGAAGCAGTTTCTGGTTGCTTGATATTTATATGCCAGTTTATAGTTGGAATGAGGGAGGGGTATAACGCAGTTGATTTAGGACTGAAAAATACCTTTTACGTAATAGAATGGTCTTTCGTCTTCTTGGCTTGGAACATTTAGATGTCTCTTCAGCTGTTCCAAAAGGGCTCTAGCTAAGTAGAAGGAGAAAATATAACAGGAGGAAAAAAAGAAAGTTTGAAGATAGAGAGGGGCTGTGCTAGGGCCTCACAGTAACCCTGAAAGTACTTCTCAGTGTCTGTTGCCTATCTGCAGGTGTTAAAATTGTTTTCTCCCAAAGAGCATTTAGAATATTGGACAGTCAGAATGGCCCTGCGTGAAACCACTATAGTCAGATGGTGCCTGAGAATATTCATCCTCAAGAGAGGGCCATGTCCTCGGAAAGAGCTTTAAGGAAAATCCCCAAATCCCAAGTGACTCTATCACTTAATAGCTGGGCAACTTTGGGCAAATTAACCTTTTGATCCTAAGTTCCCTCATGTGTAAAATGGTAATATTGATAGTACATGGTTGTTGGGATGACTGCAAGGGATAAGGCGTGTGAGGTGGTTAGAACACTGCCTAGCGCATGCCGCATGCTCAGGAAGTACTCCTTTTCATCCTTTTGAGCAAAGTTGGGTAATAGGGTGTTGTCACTAACAGGAAGTTACCACATAAATCACATAGGGATTACTAGTTTTCAAAGTTTTAAAGTCTATAGAATTCATGAATCATGAGCCACCAAATTGGAAACAATTTCACCTGCCTTTAGGTTCAGAAGGCTCCCCCAGGTTCTGCAATATCCTGGGACATTTTAAAGAACATCAGGGAACCAATCGGATTCAAGGAGAAAAAGGAATGTTAATGAAGGTATCACTTAGAGATGCGTGGGCAAGGTAAAAAGAACCAGCAAGGGAAGCTGAGATGTCCTGGGACTAGCAAAAGCAGGAAGCTGCTATTACTGGAACTTGCTGAGCAGGCAGAGATAGTGGTGCCACTGGAACCCAGCAAGAGCTGGAGCTTTGCAGGAAGAGAAGCTAGAAGGGGGCCCTGGGTGAAGGGTCGCAATCACTGCCAAAAAGGTAAAATGAAGCAAGGAAGGAGAAATAAAATTACACCGACCTCTCCTGTTTTCTGATCTCCTACTGCTGCCTACCTTTGGATGAAGGAGGGTGAGCTGGCAAAGAAACCTGAATGAAGCAATCCAGTCTCCTGGGACACAGCAGAGCAGAAAGATGTGGAGATGCAAAGGAGAATGGGTGCCACATTCACTCACTCTTGTTTCACAGATAGGAAGCCTGCCAGTTAATGGAGTGCTTGACTAGATAAAATAAACCGACTTTCCCATAATGTGACTAATTCTTTCATTTTTGTGAAATTAATTCTCTTTTTTTTTTTTATTGTTGGGGATTCATTGAGGGTATAATAAGCCAGGTTACACTGATTGCAATTGTTAGGTAAAGTCCCTCTTGCAATCATGTCTTGCCCCCATAAAGTGTGACACACACCAAGGCCCCACCCACCTCCCTCCTTCCCTCTTTCTGCTTCCCCCCCCATAACCATAATTGTCATTAATTGTCCTCATATCAAAATTGAGTACATAGGATTCATGCTTCTCCATTCTTGTGATGCTTTACTAAGAATAATGTCTTCCACGTCCATCCAGGTTAATACGAAGGATGTAAAGTCTCCATTTTTTTTAATGGCTGAATAGTATTCCATGGTATACACATACCACAGCTTGTTAATCCATTCCTGGGTTGGGGGGCATTTAGGCTGTTTCCACATTTTGGCGATTGTAAATTGAGCTGCAATAAACAGTCTAGTACTAGTGTCCTTATGATAAAAGGATTTTTTTCCTTCTGGGTAGATGCCCAGTAATGGGATTGCAGGATCGAATGGGAGGTCTAGCTTGAGTGCTTTGAGGTATCTCCATACTTCCTTCCAGAAAGGTTGTACTAGTTTGCAGTCCCACCAGCAGTGTAAAAGTGTTCCTTTCTCTCCACATCCATGCCAGCATTTGCAGTTTTGAGATTTTGTGATGTGGGCCATTCTCACTGGGGTTAGATGATATCACAGGGTTGTTTTGATTTGCATTTCTCTAATATATAGAGACGATGAACATTTTTTCATGTCTTTGTTAGCCATTCATCTGTCAATCTTTAGAGAAAGTTCTATTCATGTCTCTTGCCCATTGATATATGGGATTGTTGGCTTTTTTCATGTGGATTAATTTGAGTTCTCTATAGATCCTAGTTATCAAGCTTTTGTCTGATGGAAAATATGCAAATATCCTTTCCCATCGTGTAGGTTGTCTCTTTGCTTTGGTTATTGTCTCCTTAGCTGTACAGAAGCTTTTCAGTTTAATGAAGTCCCATTTGTTTATTTTTGTTGTTGTTGCAATTGCCATGGCAGTCTTCTTCATGAAGTCTTTCCCCAGGCCAATCTCTTCCAGTGTTTTTCCTATGCTTTCTTTGAGGACTTTAATTGTTTCATGCCTTAAATTTAAGTCCTTTATCCATCTTGAATCAATTTTTGTGAGTGGGGAAAGGTGTGGGTCCAGTTTCCGTCTTTTACATGTAGACATCCAGTTCTCCCAACACCATTTATTGAATAGGGAGTCTTTCCCCCAAGGTATGTTCTTGTTTGGTTTATCGAAGATTAGGTGGTTGTAAAATGTTAGTTTCATTTCTTGGTTTTCAAATCAATTCCAAGTGTCTATGTCTCTGTTTTTGTGCCAGTACCATACTGTCTTGAGCACTATGGCTTTGTAGTACAGATTAAATCTGGTATGCTGATGCCCCCAGCTTTATTTTTGTTACAAAGAACTGCCTTAGCTATACAGGGTCTTTTCCGGTTCCATACAAAATGCAGAATCATTTTTTCCAAATCTTGAAAGTACGATGCTGGTATTTTGATAGGAATGGCATTGAATAGGTAGATTGCTTTGGGAAGTATAGACATTTTAACAATGTTGATTCTTCCCATCCATGAGCATGGTATGTTCTTCCATTTGTTAATATCCTCTCCTATTTCCTTTCTGAGGATTTCATAATTTTCTTTATAGAGGTCCTTCACCTCCTTCGTTAGGCATATTCCCAGGTATTTCATTTTCTTTCAAACTATGGTGAAGGGAGTTGTGTCCTTAATTAGCTTCTCATCTTGACTGTTATTGGTGTATACAAAGGCTACTGACTTGTGGACATTGATTTTTATATCCTGAAACATTACTGTATTTTTTGATGACTTCTAGGAGTCTTTTGGTTGAGTCTTTGGGGTTCTCTAAGTATAAGATCATGTCGTCAGCAAAGAGGGAGAGCTTGACCTCCTCTGCTCCCATTTGGATTCCCTTTATTTCCTTGTCTTGCCTAATTGTATTGACTAGAACTTCCAGCACTACGTTGAATAGTAAAGGTGACAGAGGACAGCCTTGTCTGGTTCCAGTTCTAAGAGGAAAAGCTTTCAGTTTTATTCCATTCAGTACAATATTGGCTGTGGGTTTGTCATAGATAGCTTCAATTAGTTTTAGAAATGTGCCACCTATGCCTATACTCTTCAGTGTTCTAATTAGAAAAGGATGCTGGATTTTATCAAATGCTTTTTCTGCATCTATTGAGAGGATCATGTGATCTTTATTTTTGCCTCTGTTAATATGGTGGATAACATTTATAGACTTGCGTATGTTAAACCAGCCTTGCATCCCTGGGATGAAGCCTACTTGATCATGCTGAATGACTTTTTTGATGATAAGCTGTAATCTATTGGCTAGGATTTTGTTGAGAATTTTTGCATCTATATTCATGAGTGAGATTGGTCTGAAATTCTCTTTTGTTTGGGTCTTTTCCTGGTTTTGGTATCAGGGTGATGTTTGCTTCATAGAATGTGTTGGGGAAGATTCCTTCTTCCTCAGTTTTTTGGAATAATTTCTGCAGTACAAGAATAAGCTCTTCCTTGAAGGTTTGATAGAATTGTGGAGTGAAGCCATCTGGACCAGGGCATTTTTTGGTTGGAAGCTTTTTTATTGTTTCTTTGATCTCAGTGCTTGAAATTGGTCTGTTCAGGAGCTCTATTTCTTCCTGGCTGAGTCTAGGAAGAGGGTGTGATTCCAAATATTGATCCATTTCTTTCACATTGTCAAATTTCTGGGCATAGAGTTTCTGGTAGTATTCAGCGATGATCTCTTGTATCTCTGTGGGATCAGTTTTTATTTCCCCTTTATCCTTTCTGATTGAGGTTACTAGAGATTTTACTTTTCTATTCCTCCTTAGTCTGGCCAATGGTTTATCTATTTTACTTATTTTTTTAAAAAACCAACTCCTTGTTTCATTAATTTTCTGAGTGATTCTTTGTTTTCAATTTCATTGATCTCTGATTTGATTTTGGATATTTCTTTTCTTCTACTGAGTTTAGCCTTAGATTGTTCTTCTTTTTCCAATTCCATAAGATCTCTTGTGAGATTGTTGATGTGCTCTCTTTCTGTTTTTCGAATGTAGGCATCTAAAGCGATGAATTTTCCTCTCAAAACTGCTTTTGCAGTATCCCACAGGTTTTGGTAGCTTGTGTCTTCATTGTTGTTATGCTCAAGGAAGTTAATGATTTCCTGTTTTATTTCTTCCTGCACCCATCTGTTATTCAACAGAAGATTGTTTAATTTCCATGCCTTTGGGTGGGGTCGAGCATTTTTGTTAGAGTTGAGTTCCACCTTTAGTGCCTTATGGTCTGAGAAGATACAAGGTAAAATTTCAATTCTTTCGATTCTGTTGATATTTGTTTTGTGTCCCAGGATATGATCAATTTTGGAGAATGTTCCATGGGGTGATGAGAAGAATGTATATTCTTTATCTTTGGGATGGAGTGTTCTATATGCGTCTATCAAGCACAGTTGTTCTAGGGTCTCATTTAAATCTCTTATATCCTTGTTTAATTTCTGTTTAGAGGATCTGTCCAGCTGTGTAAGAGGAGTGTTAAGGTCCCCTGTTATTATGGTATTATCAGATATCATATTGCTCAGACTGAGTAAGGTCTGTTTCAAGAATCTGGGAGCATTTAAATTGGGTGCATAAATATTTAGAATTGAAATGTCTTCTTGTTGTATTTTTCCCTTGACCAATATAAAGTGACCATCTTTGTCTTTTTTGACTTTAGTTGCTTTAAATCCCCATGTATCTGAAAATAAGATTGCAACTCCTCTTTTCTTCTGAATTCCATTTGCCTGAAAAATTGTCTTCCAACCCTTGACTCGGAGCTTTAATTTGTCTTTTGAAGCCAGGTGTGTTTCTTGCAGACAGCAGATGAATGGCTTGTGTTTTTTAATCCAGTCAGCCAATCTATGTCTCTTCAGTGGGGAATTCAAGCCATTAATATTTATTGAGATAGTTGATAAGTGTGGTAGTATTCTATTCGTCTTATTTGGTGAGAGTCCATTGCTTAGTTTTATCTTTTGCATCAGTGTGGAGGTTAGGTTCTGTCCTTTAATTTCTGAGTTCTTACTTTGCTGCTGATCCATTGTGGTGGTCAGTGTGCAGAACAGGTTGAACTATTTCCTGTAGAGCTGGTCTTGTTGTGGAGAATTTCCTCAATGTTTGTATATCCGTAAATGAGTTCATTTCTCCATCAATTTTGAAGCTTAGCTTAGCAGGGTACAGAATTCTGGGCTGGAAATTGTTCTGTTTAAGTAGATTAAAGGTAGATGACCATTGTCTTCTTGCTTGAAAAGTTTCATTAGAGAAGTCTGCGGTCATTCTGATGGATTTGCCCCTGTAGGTCAACTGGCGCTTACTCCTGGCAGCTTGCAGAATCTTTTCTTTTGTCTTGACTTTGGACAGGTTCATCACAATGTGTCTTGGAGAAGCTCCGTTAGAGTTGAGGTGACCTGGGGTCTGATAGCCCTCTGAAAGCAGTGTGTCAGAATCTTTGATGATATTTGGGAAATTTTCTTTTATAATATTCTCTAGTATGGCTTCCATTCCTCTGGGGCATTCTTCTTCCCCTTCTGGGATTCCTATAACTCATATGTTGGAATGCTTCATAAAGTCCCATAATTCTGACAGTGAACGTTCTGCTTTCTCTCTCTTCTTTTCTGCCTCTTTTACTATCTGAGTTATCTCAAAAACTTTGTCTTCTAGCTCTGAAATTCTTTCTTCTGCGTGGTCTAACCTGTTGCTGATACTTTCCATTGCATCTTTAAGTTCCCTAATTGACTGTTTCAGTTCCTTCAGCTCTGCTATATCCTTTTTATATTCTTCATATCGTTCATCTCTTATTTGATTCTGTTTTTGGATTTCCTTTTGGTTATTTTCCACTTTATTAGCAGTTTCCTTCATTGTTTCCATCATTTCTTTCATTGTTTTGAACATGTGTATTCTAAATTCCCTTTCTGTCATTCCTAACATTTCTTTATAGGTGGAATCCTCTGCAGTAGCTACCTCATGGTCCTGTGGCAGGGTTGTTCTGGACTGGTTCTTCATGTTTCCTGGAGTTTTCTGCTGACTCTTCCTCATGAGTGATTTTTTTTTATCTGTTTCCTTGCCCTAATTTTCCTTTCACTTCCTCTTGCTCTTTAAGTTCTCATGCCTGTGAACTTGCGGGGCCCCGACTGGGCAGAGTCTCCAAAGTCAGCGCATCCAAGACGTCCCTGCGCCCCACTGCCGGCTCCACTTCTGGAGGAGCCGCGAGCTCGCCGAGCTCTCAGAGGAGCCTATGCTCCAGCAGGCAGCCTCGGAGCTGGTGGCGGCCTGGGAAGCCGCAGGAGAAAGCGCCGAACTCGTGAAATTAATTCTTTATTTTTGTCCTATAGTGAGCCTAGCAGCAGTCAGACCAGAGGCAGCTTCCAAGGAAGCAGGGATATATTAACACATCTTGCCTGATCTAGAGGTTGGAGTGTCTAACAGCTCAGAGAAGATCACACAATACCACTGACTTCTGGTCTCCAACCACTTGGAGCTGAGTCATACGATTGACAAATGATTAATATAAACTTAACTACATACTGAAATCATCTTAGTCGATTTTTAAACTGCTGATGCCTAGGTTCCATCTCAGGAGACTCTAATTTAATTGGCCTGGAGATCCCCAGATGTTCTCAATGTGCAAAAGGTTTAAAAATTCCTGACATGGCCAGGCGCCATAGCTCAATGGTTAGAGTGCCAGCCCCGTGCACAGGGGGTGGTGGGTTCAAACTGGCCAAGGCCTGCTAAACAAACAAAAAAATCTTCTTTTGTATGTGTTGAAATAAGTGCATATATGTGTGTCATGTAGGAGTTCATAAATTTGCAGGGGGATAGAGTTTGCACAAGCTAGGACAACGCCATATGCATGTGGCCATTTCAATTTATACTTAAATTTAAAATTCAGTTCCTCAGTCCTACTAGCCACATTTTAAAGGTTGAATAGCCACATGCGACTAGTGGCTTCTATTTGGACCAGGAAAAACATAATAGAAAGTTCTATCTTACAGCACCATTGGGGAGAAGATTTAGTAGTGCATAGGTGAGGCCTTGCTCTGGAAGTTGCAGTTAAGACACATCCTGTGCCTCTACCGGTGCACCAGTGCAGTCAGGACTGGCTCAGGCACTGGGTGGCTGGGGCCAGCAGTTTGGAGAGACTGGGGAGGGCAGATGGCCCAGAACGTCTCTCTGAGTGAGCTTACAGGGTGATGCTCATTTCATATACTTCTGAGGCACACTCTCAGGCAAAATGTTGCAACACTGCTGACCACATTGAGCATCACAAGCCCCAGGATATTCTATTGGTGAATGTCTGGCTTTAGGATTTCCAGCAGGTCATCTCCAGGGATCCTCATACACAGGACCCAGCCAATACCAGAGGACCAGGACTTGAGAGCCAGGTTGCGAACATGGCAGGAGGAGGAAGGGAGAGACCAGTGGATTGAGAGTGGAAGAAAAACGCTGAAATCCTGGAATCCTCGTTCAACTTATTCTAGAGTATTTGAAGGGTATCACTTGGTGGATAAGGAAATAAATCGGCAAGAAGTGTGAGGCTGGATGTTTCTTGACAGAGGTAGAATGATGTATTAGTTTGCTAGCATTGCCATAGCAAAGTGCAACAAACTGGGTGGCCTAAGCAACAAGCAACACAACGTTATTCTCTCACAGGTCTGGGGGCTAGAGATCTATGCTCAAAATACCTGCAGGGCTGGTTTCTTCTGACAGCAGTAAGAACTTGTTTCATGCCCCCTCCTGGCTCCTGGTGTTTTACTGACAGTCTTGGGCATTCCTTGGCTTGTAATGAGGAACAAGAGATTGCATCACAGAGGCGGAGCAAGATGGCAGCCGAGTAACAGCTTCCTTGCATCTGGGCACCGTGAGTCTGGGGAGATAGGACTCCAGGCGTCTCTGGCTGGTGGGAACTGCCTATCATCACCCCTGTGAGGATACAGGGAGTCAGCGAGAGACTTCTGGACCCCAAGAGGAGGACTAAATCCGTGGAAAACCGGCAAGTGGTCGCGTGTGTTCAATCCGTCTAAACCCGCCCACAACTGTAAGTTCAGTAGCAGCGAGACTGCAAACCAGAAAGGCCTTACCTGTGAACTCTTTTGATGTCCTTGGACTTGGCACTGAGTTGAACTGCCTTGGGGAAGGCCTGAGCGGGAGTGCGAGAACTTTGGCCGTTGTCTAGGGCCCCAGTCTGAGCCGCTGAGCCAGACGGAGCTAATAGTGTTTGGCGGTGGGTCACACGGATCCATTGTCAGCGATCTGCCCCGGCAAGCTCCGCCCTCAGGGTGGCAGAGCTAGAAACGGGTGGGAGCTGGTAACCCAGCAACCAAGTAGCCTAAGGGTGGGGTCTGAGCCGCCTTGCAGCCCTAACCCTCAGGGGCAGAGTGAGACCGGTTTTGGCACACTGAGTAAGTGGATAGCCACTTCAGCAGCGATTCTAGCAAGAAAGCTGGGAAAGCTTCTGCTCAACAAGTTTACAAGTTCGAAGTGCCTTTTAAGTAGGCTGAAGAGAGATTCAGGGTGTCTACCTGCTGGGGTTTGAGTAATCAGCAGCCTCCAGTCGTATCTGAACTGTGACTAACATCTCATACCCCAGAAGACCACGTGTTGCCCAGACAATATTCAATAACATATACAAACTGCTTTGTTTTTGGTTGTGTATTTTTTTCTTTCTTTTTTTGCTTGGTTGTTTTTTTTGTTTGTTTATTTTGACGTTGCTGATATTCTTTTGTTTTTTTAATTTCAATCTTTTCCACACAGATCCCTTTTTCTTTCTCAATTTTCCTAGTTTAATTATAATTTCCCATTGCTGCTTTTTTTAATAACTTCAACTTCATTTTTGCTAGTGTTTCTACCGATATAATTTGGTTTTTCACCCAATTTTATCTCTGTAAAGTTTTCTGTTTGCTTCTCTTGGTTTGATTTATAGCATTTTTGTCTTTCCTCTCTACTTGGTGGAGGTGGGATACTGTGTCTGATCAGGTTAGCAAAGAGCTGCTGACCTCAAGGGAACCACGCAACTGGGCACCCCCAGAACGTGGGGTTTTTTAAGGTTGTGTCAAAGTACCCTACTGTACACCTATATTGCCCTGTCTCCCTCTTTCTGTGCCTCTCTTCTTTTTGTCAATATTCCTTATACACACCCCCTCTCCTTTCTCTATCTTTCTTTTTTTCTTATCACTCGGTCCTCCTTTCTTTCATCCCCTTTTTTTTTGCTCTTCAACCTTCTCACCCTTCTGGTCCTGTAACCTTTAGTCCACAGGCACAAGAACTTAAAGAGCAAGAGGAAGTGAAAGGAAAATTAGGGCAAGCAAACAGATAAAAGAAATCACTCATGAGGAAGAATCAGCAGAAAACTCCAGGCAACATGAAGAACCAGTCTAGAACAACCCCACCAAGGGACCATGAGGTAGCTACTGCAGATGATTCCACCAGTATAGAAATGTTAGGAATGACAGAAAGGGAATTTAGAATACACATGTTGAAAACAATGAAAGAAATGATGGAAACAATGAAGGAAATTGCTAATAAAGTGGAAAATAACCAAAAGGAAATCCAAAAACAGAATCAAATAAGAGATGAACGATATGAAGAATATAAAAAGGATATAGCAGAGCTGAAGCAACTGAAACAGTCAATTAGGGAACTTAAAGATGCAATGGAAAGTATCAGCAACAGGTTAGACCACGCAGAAGAAAGAATTTCAGAGGTAGAAGACAAAGTTCTTGAGATAACTCAGACAGTAAAAGAGGCAGAAAAGAAGAGAGAGAAAGCAGAACGTTCACTGTCAGAATTATGGGACTTTATGAAGCGTTCCAACATACGAGTTATAGGAATTCCAGAAGGGGAAGAAGAATGCCCCAGAGGAATGGAAGCCATACTAGAGAATATTATAAAAGAAAATTTCCCAAACATCACCAAAGATTCTGACACACTGCTTTCAGAGGGATATCGGACCCCGGGTCGCCTCAACTCTAACCGAGCTTCTCCAAGACACATTGTGATGAACCTGTCCAAAGTCAAGACAAAAGAAAAGATTCTGCAAGCTGCCAGGAGTAAGCGCCAGTTGACCTACAGGGGCAAATCCATCAGAGTGACCACAGACTTCTCTAATGAAACTTTCCAAGCAAGAAGACAATGGTCATCTACCTTTAATCTACTTAAACAGAACAATTTCCAGCCAAGAATTCTGTACCCTGCTAAGCTAAGCTTCAAAATTGACGGAGAAATCAAATCATTTACGGATATACAAACATTGAGGAAATTCGCCACAACAAGACCAGCTCTACAGGAAATACTTCAACCTGTTCTGCACACTGACCACCACAATGGATCAGCAGCAAAGTAAGAACTCAGAAATCAAAGGACAGAACCTAACCTCCACACTGATGCAAAAGATAAAACTAAGCAATGGACTCTCACCAAATAAGATGAATAGAATACTACCACACTTATCCATTATCTCAATAAATGTTAATGGCTTGAATTCCCCACTGAAGAGACATAGATTGGCTGACTGGATTAAAAAACACAAGCCATCCATTTGCTGTCTGCAAGAAACACACCTGGCTTCAAAAGACAAATTAAAGCTCCGAGTCAAGGGTTGGAAGACAATTTTTCAGGCAAATGGAATTCAGAAGAAAAGAGGAGTTGCAATCTTATTTTCAGATACATGTGGATTTAAAGCAACTAAAGTCAAAAAAGACAAAGATGGTCACTTTATATTGGTCAAGGGAAAACTACAACAAGAAGACATTTCAATTCTAAATATTTATGCACCCAATTTAAATGCTCCCAGATTCTTGAAGCAGACCTTACTCAGTCTGAGCAATATGATATCTGATAATACCATCATAACAGGGGACTTTAACACACCTCTTACAGAGCTGGACAGATCCTCTAAACAGAAATTAAACAAAGATGTAAGAGATTTAAATGAGACCCTAGACCAACTATGCTTGATAGACGTATATAGAACACTCCACCCCAAAGATAAAGAATATACATTCTTCTCATCACCCCATGGAACATTCTCCAAAATTGATCATATCCTGGGACACAAAACAAATATCAACAGAATCAAAAGAATTGAAATTTTACCTTGTATCTTCTCAGACCATAAGGCACTAAAGGTGGAACTCAACTCTAACAAAAATGCTCAACCCCACCCAAAGGCATGGAAATTAAACAATCTTCTGTTGAATAACAGATGGGTGAAGGAAGAAATAAAACAGGAAATCATTAACTTCCTTGAGCATAACAACAATGAAGACACAAGCTACCAAAACCTGTGGGATACTGCAAAAGCAGTTTTGAGAGGAAAATTCATCGCTTTAGATGCCTACATTCGAAAAACAGAAAGAGAGCACATCAACAATCTCACAAGAGATCTTATGGAATTGGGAAAAGAAGAACAATCTAAGCCTAAACCCAGTAGAAGAAAAGAAATATCCAAAATCAAATCAGAGATCAATGAAATTGAAAACAAAAGAATCATTCAGAAAATTAATGAAACAAGGAGTTGGTTTTTTGAAAAAATAAATAAAATAGATAAACCATTGGCCAGACTAACTAGAAATAGAAAAGTAAAATCTCTAATAACCTCAATCAGAAACGATAAAGGGGAAATAACAACTGATCCCACAGAGATACAAGAGATCATCTCTGAATACTACCAGAAACTCTATGCCCAGAAATTTGACAATGTGAAGGAAATGGATCAATATTTGGAATCACACCCTCTCCCTAGACTTAGCCAGGAAGAAATAGACCTCCTGAACAGACCAATTTCAAGCACTGAGATCAAAGAAACAATAAAAAAGCTTCCAACTAAAAAATGCCCTGGTCCAGATGGCTTCACTCCAGAATTCTATCAAACCTTCAAGGAAGAGCTTATTCCTGTACTGCAGAAATTATTCCAAAAAATTGAGGAAGAAGGAATCTTCCCCAACACATTCTATGAAGCAAACATCACCCTGATACCAAAACCAGGAAAAGACCCAAGCAAAAAAGGAGAACTTCAGACCAATCTCACTCATGAATATAGATGGAAAAATTCTCAACAAAATCCTAGCCAATAGATTACAGCTTATCATCAAAAAAGTCATTCATCATGATCAAGTAGGCTTCATCCCAGGGATGCAAGGCTGGTTTAACATACGCAAGTCCATAAACGTTATCCACCATATTAACAGAGGCAAAAATAAAGATCACATGATCCTCTCAATAGATGCAGAAAAAGCATTTGATAAAATCCAGCATCCTTTTCTAATTAGAACACTGAAGAGTATAGGCATAGGTGGCACATTTCTAAAACTGATTGAAGCTATCTATGACAAACCCACAGCCAATATTTTACTGAATGGAGTAAAACTGAAAGCTTTTCCTCTTAGAACTGGAACCAGACAAGGTTGTCCTCTGTCACCTTTACTATTCAACATAGTGCTGGAAGTTCTAGCCAATACAATTAGGCAAGACAAGGAAATAAAGGGAATCCAAATGGGAGCAGAGGAGGTCAAACTCTCCCTCTTTGCTGACGACATGATCTTATACTTAGAGAACCCCAAAGACTCAACCACAAGACTCCTAGAAGTCATCAGAAAATACAGTAATGTTTCAGGATATAAAATCAATGTCCACAAGTCAGTAGCCTTTGTATACACCAATAACAGTCAAGATGAGAAGCTAATTAAGGACACAACTCCCTTCACCATAGTTTGAAAGAAAATGAAATACCTAGGAATATACCTAACGAAGGAGGTGAAGGACCTCTATAAAGAAAACTATGAAATCCTCAGAAAGGAAATAGCAGAGGATATTAACAAATGGAAGAACATACCATGCTCATGGATGGGAAGAATCAACATTGTTAAAATGTCTATACTTCCCAAAGCAATCTACCTATTCAATGCCATTCCTATCAAAGTACCTACATCGTACTTTCAAGATTTGGAAAAAATGATTCTGCGTTTTGTATGGAACCGGAAAAAACCCCGTATAGCTAAGGCAGTTCTTAGTAACAAAAATAAAGCTGGGGGCATCAGCATACCAGATTTTAGTCTGTACTACAAAGCCATAGTGCTCAAGACAGCATGGTACTGGCACAAAAACAGAGACATAGACACTTGGAATCGAATTGAACACCAAGAAATGAAACTAACATCTTACAACCACCTAATCTTTGATAAACCAAACAAGAACTTACCTTGGGGGAAAGACTCCCTATTCAATAAATGGTGTTGGGAGAACTGGATGTCTACATGTAAAAGACTGAAACTGGACCCACACTTTTCCCCACTCACAAAAATTGATTCAAGATGGATAAAGGACTTAAATTTAAGGCATGAAACAATAAAAATCCTCAAAGAAAGCATAGGAAAAACACTGGAAGATATTGGCCTGGGGGAAGACTTCATGAAGAAGACTGCCATGACAATGGCAACAACAACAAAAATAAACAAATGGGACTTCATTAAACTGAAAAGCTTCTGTACAGCTAAGGAGACAATAACCAAAGCAAAGAGACAACCTACACAATGGGAAAGGATATTTGCATATTTTCAATCAGACAAAAGCTTGATAACCAGGATCTATAGAGAACTCAAATTAATCCACATGAAAAAAGCCAACAATCCCTTATATCAATGGGCAAGAGACATGAATAGAACTTTCTCTAAAGACGACAGACGAATGGCTAACAAACACATGAAAAAATGTTCATCATCTCTATATATTAGAGAAATGCAAATCAAAACAACCCTGAGATATCATCTAACCCCAGTGAGAATGGCCCACATCACAAAATCTCAAAACTGCAGATGCTGGCGTGGATGTGGAGAGAAGGGAACACTTTTACACTGCTGGTGGGACTGCAAACTAGTACAACCTTTCTGGAAGGAAGTATGGAGAAACCTCAAAGCACTCAACCTAGACCTCCCATTCGATCCTGCAATCCCATTACTGGGCATCTACCCAGAAGGAAAAAAATCCTTTTATCATAAGGACACTTGTACTAGACTGTTTATTGCAGCTCAATTTACCATTGCCAAAATGTGGAAACAGCCTAAATGCCCACCAACCCAGGAATGGATTAACAAGCTGTGGTATATGTATACCATGGAATACTATTCAGCCATTAAAAAAAATGGAGACTTTACATCCTTTGTATTAACCTGGATGGAAGTGGAAGACATTATTCTTAGTAAAGCATCACAAAAATGGAGAAGCATGAATCCTATGTACTCAATCTTGATATGAGGACAATTAATGACAATTAAGGTTATGGGGGGGGAAGCAGAAAGAGGGATGGAGGGAGGAGGGTGGGGCCTTAGTGTGTGTCACATTTTATGGGGGCAAGACATGATTGCAAGAGGGACTTTACCTAACAATTGCAATCAGTGTAACTGGCTTATTGTACCCTCAATGAATCCCCAAAAATAAAAAAAAAGAAAAAAAAAAAAGAGATTGCATCACTTCCCTCTCTTGTCCATGTTCCCATGGTGTTCTCCCTGTCCACATCTCTATGTCCAAATTTCCTATTTTATAAGAACATCAGTTAGATGTTCAGTATGACCAGTATGACCTCCTTTTAACTTACTAATTACTTGTGCAATGACCCTATTTCTATATGCAGTCACATTCTGAGCTACTCTTACATGAATTTTGAGAGTAGTAATTCATCACATTACAACTGACCTAATAGAGCATGTACAGAGTCTCCCTAAAGTCACCATATAGAAGGAAAAGGGGAAATTGTAGTTAATTGTACCTTTATTTACAAAATTTTATTGCAAAAATTTACAGAACATTTTCTATGTGTTGGCCACCTCTTTGTAAAATTCTGCAATGTATATTTTGTAAATAAAGGTACATTTAGCTATGATTGCTGAGTTTCCCTAAGTGTGGTGACTTTAAGGGCAATTTTTAGGACATTCTGTATTTTGGAGTCAGAAAGACTGAGTTTGAGTCCTGCTTTTGTCACTGCTTTTCTGAGGCAGTTTTATTTTATTATTACAAAATGGGAATGATATATTTAACAGAATCCTTTGTAAAGTAATAAATCAGTTGAAAAATGAGCCGTTATTTTCTGTATCCCCAGGAAGGGGAAAAAATGCTTCCAATTAAATAATGGCATATCAATTACACACGTTAGACACATTCCAATTTCAAAGATATTAAATGGTGAAATAAAAATATGTTTTAAAGTCAAAGAAAGTAAGGACCAAAGAAGATAATATGTAAAGTGCCTTCTGTGAGAAGGTAAGAATGGGTCAATAATGGTACATCATTTTTTTCTCTTACCCCTTTCTTTGCCTGAACAGAAAAGTCATCATCACCATTGGTCCCCATACAACTTTCCATCCATTTCAGGAAGGAATTCAATAATTTACCAGCCAGGAGTCAGCTTCCACCCCAAGTCGTTTATGATAAGTTAGGAAGAAACAAAGGCTTCAAAGACTCAAGAATATTTTCAATCCTAGGAACTGGTGAGCAGGAACCCCTGGTCCCTGTGGTGCATGAGCGAGGCAGCCAGAAATCAGGCAACCTCAGCATGCAGACCTGTCACAAACTGAGTGGCACCAGTCACCTCAAGTTTTCACCTGTGACTTTTTACCCAGCCAGCAAACTGTTAAAGTTTGTTAGTCCTATCAAAGTAGAAAATCCACTTAAATTGAAAACAAAAATCATATGTCACCAGCATCAATCAACCTCTCTCTCTTTCTGCTCAGTGTTTTTGAGACTGGCAACATTTGTTGCGGCCACAAGTCAAGTCACCAACTCTGAGGCTGGTCACTTAAAATCAGCAGCGGAGATCCTGGAATTGAATAATTCTATTGCTGTGACTCAGTGATTTTATGATTTAAATTTTATGTAATTTAACATGTCTCCTCAGACGTTATGTGGTTTGAAGAATTGCCTGTAATAAATACCTTTTTATTGTTTTTATTTCGGAATATTATGCGAGTACAAATGTTTTGGTTACATGCACTGCTTTTATATAGTTTGAGTCAGTAGTAAGTCTGCCCCGTACCTGGATAGTATGCTTTATATCTGTTAGGTGTGAATTTATCCTTCCTTTCCTGCTTCTTCCTGCCTGCTTGTTTTCTGTTGAGTTTTATAGAGTATTGATCAATTAGTTCCAATGCAATAGTGAGTCTTGTGGTGTTTGCTTTTCCATTCTGTGATACTTCACTTAAAAGAATGGTCTCCAGTTGCATCCAGGTTGTTACAAAAGGATTAGTTCACCAATTTTTTTCAACATCTGAGTAGTACTCCATGGTATACATATACCAAATGTTATCAATTCACTCATGTATTGATGAGTGCCGGGGGTCGGGAGTCCCAGTTTCCTGAACCCAGTTGACCTGGTGCAATTACTGGACTGAGCTAGAAAGTTTAACCAAGCCTTGGTGGTAATACAGAGCAAAAATGAATGAAACAGATAATAAAACTGAAGCAGCTCGGGCAGCTTGAATAGAAAGTAAAAGTAACCTGCACAACTTTCACTGTAACAAAGAAAAATTTAGTTTAGGGAGAACAAGGAGAAAGTTTAGAGCACTTTCAAAGAGAATTGGAAATTGGTCCCTCTCATAAAGCAAACACAAAAGCCTTGCAGGGATATAAATACCCTCTCCATTTGAAATTATTTGCAAGTCTTTAGTTGGCCTCTCTGTGCCTCCAGCCAGTATTGCCCTTTTCTATTGGTCATTGACTGTCTCTTTTGATTGATCATTGGTTACCTAGGTTACTTCATACCCAGGTTCGTATGGGCCTCCAGACTTCCTTATTCAGCAGACCAGGATTTTCTCCTCTACCCCTGAAAACCCCTTTCTTAGTTTCCTTTCTCATTGGGCATGTGGGTTGATTATATGTCTTTGCAATTATGAATTTTGCTGCAATAAACATTCGAGTGTATGTGTCGTTTTGATAAAATGACTTTATTCCTTTGGACAAATATCTAATAGTGGGATTGGTGGATCAAATAGTCCGTCTACTTTGAGTTCTTTGAGTGATCTCCTTAGGACTTTCCAAAGAGGTTGTGCTAGTATGCAGTCCCACCAACATCTGCCTCCATCCCAACATCTATTGTTTCAGGCCTTTTTGATACAAGTCATTCTCACTGGAGTTAGGTGGTATCTCATTGTGGTTTTGACTTGAATTTTCCTTATGGTTGGAGACATTGAGCATTTTTTCACGTTTATTGTCCATTAGTCTTCCTTATTTTGAAAAGCTTTTGTTTATGTCTTTGCCCACTTTTTAATGTGGTTGTTTGATTTCTTGCTGATTTGCTTGAATTCTTTATAAATTCTTGTCAACAGCCATTTATCAGATGTATAGCATGAAAATGTTTTGTCCCATTCCATAGGTCATTTATTTGCCCAATTGATTATTTCCTTAGCTGTGAGAAGCTTTTTAATTTAATCAGGTCTCATTTGTTAATTTTTTTTGGTGCTTTGATTTTCTTTGGGTCTTCTTCATAAATTCTTTGCCTAGGTCAATGTCTATAACAGTTTTTCCAACAGTTTCTTCTGTAATTCTTATAGTTTCATGCCTTAGGTTTATTTTATTTTATTTTATTTTTCTTCCACTCTATAGGTTATCTATTTGCTCTATTGATTATTTCTTGGCTGTGCCAAAGCTTCTTAATTTAATCAGGTCTCATTTGTTAATGTGTGTGTGCTTTGATTGTCTTTGGGTCTTCTTCATAAATTCTTTGCTTAGGCCAATGTCTATAAGAGTTTTTCCAACAGTTTCTTCTGTAATTCTTATAGTTTCATGCCTTAGGCTTATTTTGTTTTATTTTATTTCATTTTGTCACCCTTGGTAGAGTGCCCTGGCATTATAGCTCACAGCAAACTCAAACTCTTGGGCTTAGGCAATTCTCTTGGTCCAAGTAGCAGGGACTACAGGTGCCTCCTACAACACCTGGCTATTTTTAGAGATGAGGTCTAGCTCTGGCTCAGACTGGTCTCGAACCTGTGAGCTCAGGTAATCCACTGGCCTTGGCTTCCCAGAGTGCTAGGATTAGAGGCATGAGCCACCACACCTGGCCCCCTTAGATTTATTTTTAAATATAAAGAAAATTATCCATTTTCTTTTGAAAATTATCCATTCTTTATTCAGAAAAAAAATAGTTTCTCTCTATCCTTGCTAAATAAATATTGAAGAAATATTTAAAGAGTGTCAGTTTGAAGGAATACCTATTTATAAGCCTACCCTGTGGGCCTTGTGTCTCTCTCTGGCCTATGATATCATTCTTTATCAGGACTAAGAATCATTCTTTATCAGGACTTGTTACCTCCAGAATGATAAGGGCCTATACTTCTCTTCTGGGAAAACTTAGAGAATTCAATGACTGGTAATAACTTTGGCTCCTGCCTTTTCATCTTCCTCACCACAACATAAACATGATATGGACTGGATAACAGAGTATAAGCAAGATTAAAATCCATCTTGATTTCACATGAAACCAAAGGAAAGACCCTATATCCCCTCATTTCCCCTAGACTGATATTCCCACATCAGAATTCTCTAGAATAGTTTTAAAAATAGAAATTTCTTGGCCCTGCCCTATACTTAACTAAATTGGAATCACCTGGGAAGGGAAAAGGAATCCGAGTTTTAAGGAAAGCTCCCCAGTTGATTCTGACGCAGCCAGTGGCACCAGTAAGTAGATGATCTTTTGGAAACAACTACCTGGACCTTGATGCCTTTCAATAAGAAACATGAGCTATCCGAGGTCCTGTTGTTCAAGAGAAACCTAAATTTAGCCTCCAGAGAAGATAATGCTTTTTCCAAGATAACTGGAAATGCAGAATGGTTTGAAGTATCTTTCAAACACTCACTTATTTTAGCAAGCACTTCCCTTATCATCATTTTACTTCTTTTTTTGAGCATTTATACTCTTTGAATTCTTACCAGCCCTCAGATTATCCTTGGAAATTATTTATCTTTAATGTTTTCCCATATTTTCATTTCCCCTCTCCACAAAACCAAGTCACTGGGTGTTGCATGCTGGCACTTACCTTGGAAATGTGTGGCTTGATGCCAACATTTTATATCTACTAATGTGTGAGAACACTATCTGAAAGTCAAAAAGTAGGAAGAAAAGCACCAGAATTGGTGCACATCATTCATTTGTGCCATTTAGGATGGTTAAAGCAGAATAACAAAGACTGGAGTTTCCATTTCCTATCTTGTATCATCTAAACCTGCCCAGGACTCTCTTCTTCCATCCACAAGCAGAGACAACACCTTTTCTATCTTGAGGATGTCAGTCTACCTATAATGTACATCTTCGTGGTTATTCTGAAATCCTCTATTTTAAGATTCTACACAAATATAATTAAATCTTTTATCATTTGACTCATTGCCCCATGAATTTGGACCAGATGTTGCAAAAATGCCTCTAGGGGCCAGGCAGAGATGAGGGAGAAGGGCCCAGAAGGGACTGTGAGAACTGGAGCATGAACGCCCTGTCCAAATGGGACAGTCTTCAATTGTTACCATATAGCAATGTGGCCTAATTTTTTCTGAAGGGAGGGCAATGGAAGCAGTTTTCTTTTTATGTTGTCAAATTAAAGGAAAAATACTTTGAATGAGACAAATAATATATCTCCAAGTCAGCTTATGCTTGCAGACTACCAGTGTGTAATCTCTAATTTATACTATATTCAAAACTATGATCTTTGAACAACTGAAAATAATTTGCTAATTCAACAAATTCTCATACTTGTATAATCATAATGAGTCCTGTCACCCTGTCCCATGAATATTACATAAGAATATAAAATTCAATTCAAATAGAAACTAGGTCTTCATGGTAAGCCAGAATAGTCAAATAACCATTGGTCTGAACAATAATTTATAAAATCCTAATCAACATAGGGATAGAGGTTGGTTTCTTAACTTCCTATTTTTTGGACAGGGACATAGCAAGAACTATATTCTCCTTCATCTTGCAATCTGGATTGGTCACCCAACCACAAATGCCAGATAGTGTTTCTTAAACAACAACCCTCTGTCACATATATCTCTACATGAGAAGGGCTAGGGTCAGGACTAAAGCATTGACCTTAGAGGATCAGGGGAGTTTGGAGCAAGTACCAAATTCTTTCACTGGACAATGTGGATGTCCATACTATGGTTAAAAAACTGCCTTCCCTTTGTTTTATGGAGAAGATATTTTCCTTTATGCACATGAAGCTGAGAGAAATGATCCTCATAGTTTATGCTAACAAATGACACCTAGGAAATAGTCAATAAACTGTGTTTCTATTTGAAAGCTGACAGTGTTCACATAGGCTCCAGTTGATTTGTAAAAAATGAAGGATGGATATCTTTAGTTGAGAGATGCTGTAGGATCTTTGGGTATCTATAACTTAGTTCCTTAATGTTTTCTGGAATATAAATGATTTTGTGTATTTTTTTTTTTACCTGTGACAAATATGGAGGAAAAAAGAACCGTGTTGGTAAGGATCCCAGCAGAAAACATGGCAAACCCAGAGAGCTGAACCTAAAGGGCTAATCTCTTTAGAGAAGAGCTCTTTACAGAGACATGGGCAGGTTAAAGGAGACAGCAAAGGAAGGTAAGGCATCTGAGAGACATCAGCGATAGCAACTGCAGAAACCCATTACTGTCCCTCACTCAGAAGGCTGCAGAGAGAGGGAGAGAGGGACAGAGTTACCAAATCCCGGAAAAAGCTCCCTCTGTGGAAAGGAATCTGCTAGCATGTAGAGACATGCCTGCACCTCTATGATTTTATTTAGCTGACCCCAGCCAGAACTCAGAGGGCACAGGAGCCCAGGAAATTCCATTTATGGAGGTCAGCCTCCTGGGTTGCAGAGTAGGGCAGGAAGTGGCAGATATGGATCCGGGAGAGGGGAACAAATGGACGGTTATTATCACAGAAGACAAAGGGGACCACAGCTTCATGTTAGAGCAGGACAGACTTTTCATCTTACAATCCTCTAGTTTTCATTTTGTTAATGAGTATACTGAGGCCTAAGGAACTAAAATGAGTAGATAAACCTTATACACCTAATAAATGATATACTTGAGACCAAATGCAGTTACCTTCTTATCTGCCTTATCTATTCCTATGGCCCTCCCACTTCATTACGCTGGAAATCATGAGTTAGGAAATTCATATTAGAGTTGGCTAAAATGAGAAACCTACATAGCCATTTTCCCATTACTGTGCCCATCAGACATCACTAACTGATTACAGATTTCTTGTTCCTGAGCCAAAATATGCCCTGAAGCCCCAGGCAACCACTACTGATTGATTCAACTTGCTCTATTACCTGAAACTACAACATACTAATATATAAAACTTCAAGTTATTATGCCTAATAATAGTTTCCTCTTTGAAACTTGGCTCATCTTCTGAAGTTGGTGCTTGTAGACTTTCGAACTTCCCACCCTGGTGACTTGATGGGGAGCATTTACAATTGAGAATAATGGAAGTACCATGAAATTAATTTGCTTGCAAGTTCATAATAAAATTTCCTAATCCTTGATAAGTTTTCCAATTCTCTCCCCTTGCAGGTTGACAGGACAGAGGTGATTCGCACCTGCATAAACCCAGTGTACTCGAAACTGTTTACCGTGGACTTTTACTTTGAAGAGGTACAGCGCCTGCGGTTTGAAGTCCATGACATCAGCAGCAACCACAATGGGCTGAAGGAGGCTGATTTTCTTGGGGGCATGGAGTGCACACTTGGCCAGGTGGGTCAACAGACACCCCTTCCTCCTCCTTGCCACCTTAGGATCCTCTCTATCTCCCTTTTTTTCTTTTCTCCCCTCATCTAATCTTTGCTTTCTTTTGCCTATTAATTTTATTTTCTTTAACATGTAGCATGTTACAACTTCCCAGGCACTGTAATAGCCATTATATCTACACCAAGATGATCTTGCAAACCTGTAAAGTTACTTATTTTGCAAAATTAATGATTTTCTCTTCTGAATGCCCTCATTGTATTAGCCACTTATTCAACAACTATTTTTGGAGCACTTACCATGTGTCTGTCTCCACCCTGTTCCTGTGTTTGTTATGGCCTTACACCGTCCCATTATAAATTTCCATCTGCCAACTCAACTGATTTCTCATTCATATTCATTCCAAGTCTCTGATGCCAAAAACATCCCAAGGTAAGGGGCTAAATGGATACTTAGTGAATGAATACATACTTTTGCTTTATCCTCACAACAATAATATGAAATAAATATCACTATCAAATCCATTGATCAGTGGCAAAACTGAGATTTGGAGAAGTTGAGAGACTTGCTAAAGGTGCCACCCTGGTAAGGGGCAAAGCTGGCATACTACTAGGCCTTCCTAACTCCAAACCCCATCATTCTGCTTCTATGAGGCCTTTCTTTTGTCCTGTCCCTTCCTACTGTACCCAGAACTATGCTAAGTATTGAGAGAAGTCTAAAAGAAGAAACATTCTGGGTCCTAGAAAGTGAATAATCTTACTAGAGAAGGCATGATCTACACTCCTCAAGTAGAGCAGTTCATGACAAAATGTCCTGGGCTCTACACATGGGGTAGTGGGCCTTTGGGGAAGGGATGACTTTCCTGCTGGGTAGAGTCAAAGTATTGTGGGGCCAAACTTTGAAAAACTGTGGTCCTGGGATTGAAGAAGAAGCAGGAAGAAGACCTTGCAAGTAAAAAGACAACATAAATGAGTCGTGGTGGTCAGAACAAATGTGACAGGGGTATGGGGCAGGAAGAGACCAGTTTCTCTGGTACTGATTTCCTGTGCAACCAATGAGGCTTAATCTTCAGATCTCTTCCCTCATGTATACCCCTTCCAAGGCTCTGTCTTCAGTTTTTATTTGTAGTTTTATAGTTTTTTCCCAGATAGGGATTCTAAAGTACATAAGCCTCAACCCCCACAAAACTTGGATTCATCCCCTGTCAAGGTTGAGAGTCAGGTTTAGCAATTTGTGAGAAGGAGTCTGCCTGACAAAGAGATGGCAGACACACTTGTCTGTATGCTTGTTTACTAACCTGCTTCATACCACTTATCACTAAAAGAAATTTCTCCCCTATAAACACCAAGTGACAAGACTGATAATGTCCTCAATCACCCTTTACTAGAAAATACAGTGACTGATTTCATAGCATTGCTCTGTTCTTTTAATGAAAGCCAAAAGCTGAGAGGGAACTTGGAATATTCTTCGTTAATATATTCTCTCTAATGACTTGTGAGAAGAGTTGATGGCACATAATTTTAAAAGCTTGCCAGAAACAATACCCAATAAGTAGATTTGAATAAATAAAAGAATGAATAAATTGTGGATTTGGGATGGAATCCTGTTTATATTTAAAAAATGATTAAAATGGCATATTTTATAGATATAAATATGCCACATCAAGATTTTCTCTTAAGCAATGGACATCCCTCCTATATATAAATATCATACTTTGTCACAAGAAATAAATGTAAATCCTTGTAGGAGTCACATGGATAAAAACCTTTTTCACCCAAGGCTTCAATAATTACATTTGTGTGATTGAACTTCAAACTTGTATCTTTAGTTTTTCACAGGCTCATCTTTCCAAAACCAGCCAGACCTCCCTCCATCCTTTACTCTGTGCCAAGCATTGTAATAAGGACTGTCAATGTAAGGCAGGCAAGAACAGCATCCCAGTCCTCAGGCAGCTTTCAGTCTAGTTGGGGATAGAGATGGAAAGCAAATAATTACACTAACAAGTAATTAAATGATAATTGTTATAACCATTGCTACAAGTACAGAAGAAGAGAGCAAACATTGAGAGAAGGGCTTCAGGTACAGGGAAATCAAAGAAAGCTCTCCAAGGAAAGTGAACTTTGCACTGAAACTTGAAGGGAAAGTGAGCATGCATCAGGTGAGAAGGAAGAGGAAACGTGTTCCAAGCAGATGGGATGTTATACACAAAGCCTCTGGTTGAGGAAGCAGTTTGGCATATGATGCAGCACATCTTCATTTGGTTTCCCCACAAGCCAACTCTGAGACAAAAAGTCAAAGGAGGTGAAGAAGCCATGATAGTGGAATGGAAAAGTGAGACAGGATAAGGAAGGCAGTCTGTACGGGAGTATGGTTGGGCTGCTTACCACCATGGGCAACTGGAGCTTAATTCTGCTGAGGACACTCTGGAAGCCACTGTAGAACAAACATCACAGAGTTATCTCACCCTGGGGTTGGGAGGACTGGGACATTTATACACCTGGAGTATGCACACCCTTATCAGTCATCAAGGGCCATTCCTAGGGTGGGAACATTAATCCCCTAGCATTTCCAGCCTACTATGTAGGGAACAAAGCAGGTCCCAAAGATCAGAAAAATCTTGCAAGCAAAGAAATGCAGGTGCTGGAGATCAGAAGTCAGGGATGTGCAGTCAATTCCTAGGGCCTGGGGATGTGAACAAGGCACTGACAGCATCTGCCAATGGGCCATTCAAGACCCCGTCACCCACCCTTTTAACTGTCAGACCCTGATCATTTTCAGATCATTTTCTAACATACGGTTGTGTAAAAAACAGCCCTATCCCTTTCTCAAGAGTGAATCCTGAATAATCTCAGCCAGTCACACAAATCCCCTCCCCCACTTGCCAGAGATTGGTTTAAGGGTGGGCATATGGTCAGTAAGATATGAGGATTTTTCTGGGAAATGTTTCCTAGTCTATAAAAAGAGACACATGTGAGGGCACACTTCCTCTCTGTCTGTGGTTTCTGGAACCACAGCAGCCGGCTGAGAAGGAGAGCAACTCCGGGGTTTGGGGTGGAGTTGGGGCCAAATTGCTATCACCAGACCCTTATTATGGGAAAATAAAATGCCCTATTGTTGAAGCCATTTGAGATAGTATTTTCCATTCCTTGAACTATAAAAATCATGATTGATACAGCACATGTGAGGAAATAAAAGAAGGCCTTGTTGGCTGTAGTGGGTGAACAGAGAGAAACTAGGAGATTGCATGGGCTTAATTTTCTTAATCTCTCAAAATAAGGAATATGTAGATGTGAGCACTAAGGGTGAGATTACAAACAGTTCTTTCTAAATACGTTTTAGGTACTTTTGAAAGGGCTAATCATTTCATTTGACCCTCTTGACAATTCTGGTAGCACATGTGTCATCATCCATATTTTATAGTTGAGAAAACTAAGAATCTCGAAGATTCAATGTCTCAACAGAGCCAAAATCAAAAGTCGGAGTTTTTGATCCTTAATCTAGAGCTTTCTTCTGCCAAGACCTAGGGAAAGATAATTTGGGAAGGCTACCAGTTCTGAGAACTCTTGCAAGGTCATGGCTTATGTGCAGCAAATGTAGCAAATGAACAGCAAGTTAGACTTGTTTGGTGTAGCCCTAAGCCATGTTTCATGTTTCCTAATCCACACTGCTCCCCCTCTAAGTGACAAGTTGACCTCTCTGAATATCTAACATCCTATCATGTTGGTAACCATGTGATTGATAGGATAGGCCTTTCCCACACTTTTGGGATGGGCAATAATTAGCTTAAGTCTGCAAAGTAACTAAGAAAATGCCAGGAGGGCTATGTCAACTAATGAGATGAAAATGTGTCAAATATTCTATGAAACAAGTGTTTGGTGCCCCATGATCACATTGATGTACACAGCTATGATTTAATAATAAAAAAAAAAATTGGCTTAAGTCAATCAGAATATCCAGTCTTTGTGGCCACAGTTATTGGTTCAGGGAAGGGCATAAAACTTTTTTTTTTTGAAACAAGCTAAGTCTCATTCATTCATTTATTCATATATACAACCAGTATTTAACAAGTGCTCTAGATATGCCAAGTACTGTGCTAGGTGCTAGAGACACAAAGATGAAAAAGAGAGAGGCCATGTCCTAGAGAAGCTTGTGATTAGACACAGACCAATCAATAAATAATCAAAATGCATATTACTAAGCATCACAATAGAATAGAAATGTGTTCAGGAGGTGTGGGGAAAAGACTTACCTCTGCCTGGAGGGAATCAGGGACATCTCACAAGAAAGATAACACCAGACTTGCATCTCAAAGGACAAGTAGGAATTTTCCATCAGAGAAAAGGAATAAGGACTGTCTTGGAAAAATGACTGGTGCGCATGCACACACACGCACACACACACACCAGCAGCAGCAGCAGCAGCATAAGAGGAACAGCAGAGAAATCTTAAGTGACTCAACATGACTGGTTGGTCAAATGCAGGTGGGAAGAAGATGGTAGACGCTAGACAGAAACAGAAGAGCTCAATCATGAGGACTTTTCGTGCTTTTCTCTAAACTTCAGAGAGCTTGGACTTGATTCACTGAGGCCTTGGGAACCACGCGAGAAACAGGATTGATGTGTGTATTTAGAAAGATCATTTTGACATTCCCATAAAGGGTGGATAGCAAGGAAAAAAAACAAACAAAAAAATAGTGCAATAACAGGAAAGAAATGAGGATGGCTGTGGATGTGGAAGCTAAGAAGAGAAGCCCAGAAGAAAGTCTGTCCAAGAACAAAATCAACAAGCCATGAGATTAGATGAGGGAGGTATTTTTTTGCAGGTATCTGGCTTGAGTAACTGGAAGAGTGATTTGGTTGTCTTTGAGGGGGCTCAGTCCTTTTGGGGTGAGGCATAGATGTGATGCTGGTGGCCTGGTAAGATCAAATGTCTGCAAAAATTTAGAGGAGATTGCTAGTTGGCAGCTGACCACATGGATCTGGAGTAGACATCAGTATGTACAGATTTGGGAGCTGACTATAGTTGATAGCTCATAACATAAAAAGTAGATGGAATCTCTCAAAGAGACTGTTCTATTTCTATCTTTGAAGGAAATTCATTGAATATGCCATAGATGAACAAATCATAAAAGACTTATAAAAAAAACTGTGAGTATGCAAGAACATCTCTTTCTACTCTCTTTCAGATAAAAAGTGTGAATTTTATTTTGTCTTGAAATCAAAACATTTGTTGAGTGTCTTCTACACAGAGTAACATGCAGACAAATACATTTGTACCAAGAGCTCTGGGAAGGGTGGGCAGAACTCCTCCACCCTTCATAGTTTCCCAGGTTGTGACACTTCAGTGTGATGGGAGTTTTGCTCTTTTCTCTAAATTCCTCTTCTCTGTAGTGATTAAGCCAGAAGAAAATACATTGATATTTTCCTTCTCTGTAACTCCAGTAGTAAAGAAGATTCCTTCTCCTCTGTACTGCTTAGGTAGGCAGGGAATGGCCAGCGGCGGGAAAGGCTTAGAAACCCAGGCAATGGCAGGGTTGGGTCTGAGACACTGTCTTATAATGCTCAAGTCTATATGTCATGGAGCCTAATGGTCTGGGGTCAAATCCCAGCTCAGCTGCCCTCAAGTCATTTGTCCAGAGGCAAATTCCTGCTGCCATTTAAGCCTCAGTTTCCTCATTTTCAGGATGGAAATAATAGTGCTGACCTAAAGAAGTATCCATGAGGATGGAGGGCGCTAATGCAGATCAAGTGCTCAGGGATGTCCCTGGCCTGGGTGGAGCTCTTAGAACGTGGAAGCTATGACTAATGGGAGGAGACCCTAGGAAAGGGTGGGAAGAGTCGACACCTATAGGGACTGGTGTTGTTTTCAGAGTGAAGGTGGGAATACAAAGGGTGAAAACATTATAAAGTAGCACCACATCCTGCGCAATTAGAAAAACTGAATGTGTGTTGCCTCAAGGTTGTCAAGGATTTTGTTTAGTGGAAGGATTTGAAGTGCTGTGTGTGGGCATGCACACATGTGTATTTATTCTTCTCTTACTATTTTTAGGTATACATAGTATTAAATCAGATCTCTGAAATAATTTGGGGAAGATTTTTCAATTCCTATATGGCCACAACTAAGGCCCTGAAGGAGAGATAAAGTGACTTCCCAAAAGCTATGCAGGAAGTTACACATTCAGAGCCTGTCTCCTGAAAGCTTCTAGGGTATTCAGCTGTCCATCTGAATTTGCCACGTTCTCACTCTGCCTTGTGAAACAGCAGGATGCTTGGCCTTTAGAAAAGGAAAATAGCAGCCCTCAGCATGCTAGAAATTGGCATAGGCCATGAAGTTGAGTACAAGCACAGCGAGTGACTTTGCACTGAGCAAAAATGCCAAATAAAGCAAACAAAGGCACAGGTCCTCGGAGGACTTAAGGCAGAATTGCATGTTCTTGGCAGATGGATGGGGGAGCAAATCATGGGGACACAGGGTGCTCAGGAAGCTGTGTTCTCCTTCTGGGTGAGCTTGGAGACCTTTAGATGGCTGTTGCACGGAAGGAGATGAGAAGCTAAGCCTCTTTTTCTGCTGTGCCCAACAGAGGGTATACAAGGAGAGATGTCATCCCTCACTACCTAGAACAGCAAGCTGACTTCATTTGCTCTTTCCCTGCTTATTAATTCACTCATTCATTCTTATGTTTTCCACTTCTTCATCCACCAAATGCAATAGACAATGTATCACAAATAACAAAAATAATAAATACAGTGGATAACTTTCCCCCAAGGCACTTTTATTTACCAGTCACTGGGCTAGACAGTTGCACATCTGTGCACATCTCACTTCATTTAATCAGCACAATATCCCTTGGAGGTAGGTGCTACTATTATGACCATTTTACAGCTGAGGAAAATGAGACTGAGTAAAGCGAGGTAAGTTATCTAAGATCACAAAGCTAGTAAGTGGTGCCACTGGGACTTGAATGCAGACTGTTTAGTTCCAAAGCCCTTTCTGATCTTTCCATCTATTTTAATAGCTTGTCATGAACTAGTATAAGTAATGAAGTAATATCTACCAATGCAAAGCCAAGTTGGAATTCACCTTTATTTTGTTTCTTCTTAGGTTCATCTTACACAGACCTGATACAGGCAAACTAAGAGTCCTCTTGCAAATATCCTTGGTTGGTCATCTTCCTCAGCTTTGTATGCTAAATTATGTTTAAACATAATAGGGCTTCTTAGAAAGTGTCAGTCAGGGTAAGTGTCAACTTCCCCAAAGCAGAATTCTACAAGCCAGCTGCAGCAGGTGCACCCTCTTGGACTTCCTTTCACACTCAAGCTTGTTGAACAACCCCTTTATCCAAATTCCGTGGTTGCTTCTGGGTCTCCCCATTCCTTTCTTACAGGCATCTTCTTCTCCATAGCTTAACGGACAATTGCAACCATGTGAAGTCGCTTCTGTCATTGCTGTGTAGCTGTAGTTTAGTGTATTTCTTCCCCCATAGTTCAGAGGACCTCTGTTAAAACCAAGAACTTCTGGATTTCTGTTATCACAAGAACAAGAAAATCAGTGAGGCCTTGAAGGAGTCCTGGGCTATGCAGGATGCCTCTGACCCTTATTCAGGAGAGAAAGTGTTATTTGGAGAGAGCTATAATGCATCATTTTCCCACAGAGCAGCAGTTCTTGAACTTGAATGTACATCAGAATCACTTGGGGGCTCATTAAAATACAAATTGCTGGGCCCTATTCCCAGAGTTTCTGATTCAGAAAATTTAGGAAGATATCTAGTAATTTGCATTTCTAAGTTTGCAGATGATACTGATTCCGCTGGTCCAGAGATTGTACTTTGATAACCCCTGCCCCTGTGTCTTGTGTGGGGGAATGCTAATGAGTCTTGGACACCATACCACTAGTTTTAATTATGAAAAGAACTATATTTCAGGCAATTATCTAAAGAAATTAAAGAGGATAAAAAAAATCTATAGAACAGAAAAAAGAATTATTCATAAATTTACATTCCTGCAAAGGACCATGATCTACAGCCTGAAGATCTTGATTGCCAGAGTTTTTTTCTCCCATCCATTAAATGTAGCTAAATGGACCTGTTATCCAGACTGTTGATCCTGGTACAGGCAAATATTAGGGTTATTTTAGCCACAGTAGCCCCTGAAAAGATGAGCTGGTAATAAATAGGAATATGGTCTAGGGTCAGGATGGCTCCAATTGGTGGACACAGGTTGTATACGGATGCCAACAATAGTATACAAACTCACTGCACACAGCAAGATTCCACAGGTTAGCTTTTTCTTGTATAACATCTAGTATCCTCCAGGCATAAAATTGGTGGCCCAGGAAAGTCAGATGTACACATGCCAGCAGGCAACTCATTTTCCTTCTGCTTCTCACATGAAAAGATTGCCCTAACTTTGCAGAATTACTGCAAGCAGAAGTCCCATGAGTGATGAATGACGTCACAAGTGATCACATCATCTGAGTTCCCAGGGACTGGCTCAGAAATCCCAGGAAGTGGTTCTGATCTTTACTGCTGACAAGCTGTTTTGCTCATAGGTGCAATTTCAGCATGGTGGTTGTGGGTGAACAAGTTCCAACTTTTACACAGAGAATAAAATTAATTCTTGCCTTTTCTGTGCCTCCTTGTTCGGCAAGTAATAGTAAATTCAGATCCTAGGAAAATTCCCATGCTTTCTCTGGAGTCCTCCTTGTATACCTTTAAATCTTTAGTGTCTTGGACAGGAGTCATGAGTCCTATGTATTAGACCTGCCACCAACTCTCTGTGTGACCTTTGGGAGTTTGGGTTTCCCTCTCTGTGATGTAGTAACCTTGTAAATAGAAGGGAGGTTTTGGATTGATTCATCTCTAAGTTCTTTCCAGTTCTAATCATCAATTATTTTCATTCACCTCTTTTTTCCCTTTGTTTCTGAAATCCAGCAACCCTTCCTGAATTCTCATTCCTTTTCATGATGCTCTGTGACCCCCACCCCTTCTCATCTTATCTATGTCTTAGCATGAGGTGTTTCCCACATGTTAAGTCATAGATGTCATCCAGTCACAGATGATATCATCCTACCTTAGTTCACCCCAAAAAAAGCAACTCCTTGGGTCTATTTAATTTCAAAGATAGTTTTAAAGGGATATGTTTAGGGCAATTAAAGCGAGCTTGTGTTTACACACCCTGTTTCATATGCAGTCAGAGTAATTTGCTACCTCTCCTAGCTCCATATCGGTGCAGAGAGAGAAGGTAAAAGATTTGGAACTATATAAAAATGTGCAAAGACTAACATACCAATGCTGAAAAATAGCTATAGCCGCTTGTTCTGGTCCTAACCCTTTAAGCCAGGCTAGCCAGCCCACCCTACTAGACCTGCCCACCCACATAGGGAGGCACATATGCCACCTGGGCTTGAAGGCAGCTGCCAGGAACTTCACCACAGCTCCCACTCAGTTGTTTCCAGCCAACTTTCATTCCAACCCTACTTCCACCCAGCTCAGAAGTGTTGGCTATCAATCTAAGCTGGATCCCTGTCTGCATGGTGTTTACACATGCCCTTTGCATCCTTCAGCCCTGCCAGTCCCCTGAAAATACCATCTTGCTGCATCTTCTCAATTATCAGCATCCTGGGAACCTTTGATAAGGCTTTGATTCAGCCCCATAAACTGAGTTATCAATGTGACTAATGGCCAATTTGCTCACGTCCAATAACCAAAAAGCCAATTCACCAAATAATATATTAGTCCCCAAACTAACTCTCTACTAAATACCTTTATTTACCAGAAATAATATTTGTGAAGTGTTTATAAAGTTTTCTAAAATTATTTTAAAACTTACAAAGATTTCTGGATTTTTCTTTTATTTAGGCTGCTTATAAGATTTAGTTACTGAATATCATACACTTTTCTGAATATCAAACATAGCCATAAGAAAGCTAAACTCTGGGGTGGCACCTGTGGCTCAAGGAATAGGGCACTGGCCCCATATGCCCAGGGTGGTGGGTTCAAACCCAGCCCTGGCCAAAAAACTGCAAAAAAAATAAAATAAAAAGAAAGTTAAACTCTCCCAAAAGGGGATTAAAAATATGTTTCTGTTAAAGTCCCCATTTCTTCATGGGCCACAGGCCTGGGAGTATATATAATATTTTTTTTGAGACAGAATCTCACTTTGTTGCCCTCAGTAAAGTGTCATGGCGTCCTATCTCACAGCATTCTCAAACTCTTGGGTTCAAGCTATCCTCTTGCCTCAGCCTCCCGAGTAGCTGGGACTACAGGTGCCTGCCACAACACCTTGCTATTTTTAGAGATGAGGTCTCTCTCTTGCTCAGGCTGGTCTCGAACCCATAAGCTCAGGCAATCCACCCTCCTCAGTTTCCCAGAGTGCTAGGATTACAGCCATGAGCCACTGCGCCCGGCCTAGGATATAATTTTAAATGTTAACATGATAACACCTAGGTTGTGGGATTATGGGTAACTTGTAGTGTCATGTCTGTGTTTTTCCATATTTTCTAAGAGAAAATGGATCATAACTATAGTCAGAAATAAATATAATACATGTTAGTACAAACATCATAATGAGGCCTTCCTGCTGACTTCAAAGAACTCAAGTGGAAGAATAAAACTCATAAGCATTGTGGAGATCCTTCAACTTTTAAAGAACTTTAAAACTGTAAAGAATTCTAATTTGAGGCATTTGTGAGATATCCTTTTGGGTGAGGTATTTTCTGAGCCTGAGCTTTCTGTTCAGTTTTTGAGACATCAATTTGCAGATGTTAATCTCCAGCCCTTTGTCCACAGGGAGGGGAGTTGGGCTGGCTAATCAGATTCTGATCTTTTGTGATATTATTTCTGATTACAGAAGAGGCCCTGGAGGGCTTGGAGCACCAACAACAAATAAGTTAAGGAAGCATCACTGGAACTGCAGAGAGGTTCTGAGATTCCCCCAAAGCCTAATCTCTAGTTCAAGCCTTATTTGGGAAGAAAATAGTTTTAACTCCAAATTCACCTAATCGATCTTAGGGAGGAGAAAAACAACTGCTTGGTTTACAAAATCATCCCCAGGAGTCTCGGTTTCAGATTCAAGGACAAAATGAGGCTGGGTATGAATTTATTAACTTTGGATGGAATGTGAGGCTTTGGGGCTGCTATATGCACCAACACAGGTCAGCAAAGGTTCATAGCCTGAGCCCAAGCTCCAGGTGAGGCCCAGAGCGAGCCCATCACTCATGGTTTTGCCTCACTCACTCTTGGCATCTGCCCACCAGGAGGCTCAGATCAGTACACATCCCAAGCCAGTCATCAGAAACAAAGGAGCAGCTACTCTCTTAACCTCGCTCTCCCCAGTGAGATTCAAGCCAGGAAAAATGGAATTACACTAAAGTTGCTGATGGGGACCCAATGGAATCAGAAAGGTTTAAATGGGGAAGAAAACAGCAGTGCTGTGTTTATCCAGGCCAGTGCATGCATCTCTGTATTACCCTCTGGAACTCCTGGGCTCCTCTTAACTAATCTTTAAGGGCAATTGACTCTTACATATCATGAATTTGCATACCAGTAGGGCAACCTGTGACTCCCTTTGCCCAGGTCAACCCAGGTTACACTGTTGATGCAGCTTAGTTATTAACACTGTTCTCTTTCTCTTTCAAAAGTGTCTCAATTTGGATAATATATTTTATGGTCACTTAGTGATAATAAACCACTTTTCTTTCTTTCTTTTTCTTTTTCTTTTTTTTTTTTTTTTTTTTGAAGACAGTTTTAGCATGTCGCCCTTGGTAGAGTGCCGTAGCGTCATACCTCACAGCAACTTACAATTCTTGGGCTTAAGCGATTCTCTTGCGTCAGCCTCCCAAGTAGCTGGGGCAACCACACCCACCACAATGTCTGGCTATTTTTAGAGACAAGGTCTCGCTCTGGCTCAGGCTGGTCTTGTACCTGTGAGCTCAGGCCATCCACCCACCTCGGCCTCCCAAGTGCTGGGATTATAGGTGTGAGCCACTGCGCCCAGCCGTTTTCATAGCTAATATTTACTCAGAGCTGACCAAATGCCAATCATTCATGAGCTTGGTGCTATTAGCAGTATCATCACCAGGTCAAAAGTACATGCCTCCTAAGTGGCAGAGCAAAGATCCAGCCCTAGGCATTTCAGTTCAGTCAGGGTACTCACTACTCTTTTCTTTACCCTAAGCTGTGTTTCCTCTGGGCTTTTGTTCTATACAATAAGAAAATGAGCAGGGGATGGCACCTGTGGCTCAGCTAGTAGGGCGCCAGCCCCATATACGGAGGGTGGTGGGTTAAAAGCCAGCTTGGCCAAATTGTAACAAAAAATAGCCAGGCGTTGTGGCAGGCACCTGTGGTCCCAGCTACTAGGGAGGCTGTGGCAGGAGGATTGCCTGAGCCCAAGAGCTGGAGGTCGCTGTGAGCTGTGATGCCACAGCACTCCACCAAAGGCAACAAAGTGTCTCTAAAAAAAAAAAAAAGAAAAAGAAAGAGAAAAGGAAAAGATCAGTATGCCTTTATGTATTTATTCCCCGGGTCTTCCTACTGACTTCCTTCTAAGGGGTCAATTGAAGGGATGACATTGATTTTTAGGAGTTCTTGTTGTATCCCAGGTATTGTGTTATGTGAGGCCTGTATCAGCTCCACTTGATAGAATTAAGAATTAGGTTCTGAGAGCTCAGGTAATTCACCAAAAGTCACAGTGACAGTAAATTGCAGTGCAAAAATTCAAACCTAAGTATTCTGATTTCAATATCTGCCTTCCCATTATATCCCATTGCCTACCAAATTGCATTCGATTCCTATAACCTTTTGCAAATTAGAAAAAGTGGAGTAGCAATTCTTCCTAAGTGCTGTCACTATAAAGCTGCTCAGAGAGGTCAAGGAAGAAGCATCCTTCCCCCCAAGTTGATAAGCTGATTCCTATAGCTAGAGCCTTTTCCTCACAGTTCAGACAGACCTCTGACATCTGTCTACAATAGATCTGCCCCACCTTGGGGTGTTTATCTGAAATATTCCTGGAGAAAGGGTATAAGCAACTTATTATACATATTTAGTTCCCATCATTCCTTTGGCTTACAAAGCAAATAAAGATAACAATAATGTGAACATAACAGGTGTATTCATTCATTCATTCAATGAATAATGCATCTATGTAATACTAGCAATAACAATGAAAAGCTAATATAGTTACTTATTCAAATAAAATATGTATTATTTCATTCATTTATTGGGCATTTACTATATGCTAGACATTCTTCGGGAACTGGGGATTCAGCCATGAACATAGAAAGCAAAGCCCTGTCTCATGGAACTTACCTGTACATATTATAAGAACTGATACTACTAAAAAAAGAAGACACAAGTGGTATAAGGCATAGAGAGCGGCGGGAAGAGGAGGAGTGCTAATTTAGATAGGGATGTCAGGGAAGCCCTGAGAAGAGTCCAAAATAAAGTGTGAAAGTGTGGGCATGAGCCATGCAAAGACTCAGAACAGTGTCCCAAGCAGAGGGAAGAACAAATGTTCTTATATATTGCCAGACCCTATGCTGAAAGCATTGAACCAACCATCTTATTCAATCCTCACAAACCGCCTGAAGGGTAGGTGCTGTTATTTTCTCATTTTGCTGCTAAGTACTTGAACCTTGAAGTAACTCGCTTAGTTACACAGTCTGCAAGGGTAGGGGAAGCCATGAACTAAATCCTAGCCTTCTGACACAGACGCAATATCCTCACCTCAACTACTAAGCAATTCTGTGCCTTGGCCAGTCTGTAACAACCCCCTTGCCAGCAGTTTTAACTGAAGATTTAGAGCAGTGGTTCTCAACTTTACTAATGCCTCAGCCCTTTAATACAGTTCCTGTGGGTCACGACCCACAGGTTGAGAACCGCTGATTTAGAGGATGGCTGATCACCGGGAAACATCTGCAAAGCCATCATTCATGGGCCCATGGGAACAAGATGTTTCACTCCCTGGATCCCCAGGTTCACCAGATATTGAACTAAACCACTCCTGGCATCTTTTGCTTCCTTGATCCTCCCTCAGTTCTGTTAGAGGCTGTGAGGCCCACATCATCCCAGCCTCTTCCTCCAGACATCCATCTTATTCCAGAAGACATCAGCTTAAGCTAAGGAAGATTTTCTATCCCTCTATCACATTATCTTCAGGATATGGTTTTATTGTTCTGTATTTGAAGATAATATAGGCTCATTGCAAAATCTATTCATAAATATGAAGAAAAATACAATTACCCTTCAGCCCACTATTAAGAGATAACTACTAAAGATTTTATGTGAATATTCTTACATATTTTTTTCTGTTTGCGTATACATACAGTTCTTTTCTTCAGCACAATATTGGGTCACATACTGCTTTTTTGCTTGCTTATTTTTACAAATATATGTACATATAGCAAACACCTTTCAATGTTAATTCATATACTTCTACGTCATTTTATTTTAAAGACCACATGATATTCCATGATATCGAAATTCAAGTAATGTGTCCCCTACTGTGGACATTAAGGCTAGTTCCAATTTTCTAGAATTATACATGCAACATTGTGATGAACACCATATTACATAGTATGTCTTTATGCCCTTGCTAATATTTTTAGAATTAATTAATGACAGTAGAATATTTAAGCACACATTTTAAGGTCCTTGATACAAACTGCCAAATATCCATCCTCAGTGATGCCTCCACCTTTTTTTTTTTTTTTTTTGGGGGCAGTTTTTGGCTGGGGCCGGGTTTGAACCCACCACCACAGGCCACAGGCTCCGCCCAATGCCTCCAACTTTTTATCTTGTTTATTTTAAAGCTTCTGTCCCCGCTAAAACAAGAGGACAGCCTCTGCCTTGAATTAGACATGCCTCCCACTGCCAACGTTTTTGCTAGCTTCAGCCTGAGCAGGGAGGGCACAGAGGGGTGTGTGTCCTCCCTCAGCCCCCTCCTGGTCTTGGAGGCTGGTCCCCACAGGGGATTTATTCAGGGGCTAAGGGTAGAATGGAGTGAAGAAAGGAGACATTGCTGTGGGTCTCAGCCTAGGAGACTGTCTCACTCTCAGATCCCTTTCTTTCTTTCTTCAAGATAGCAGTCTCTATCAGCTGCTGCCTTTGGATTTGCCATCTATACATTGGAGACTCCCAATGTATTCAACATTCCCTAGATACTAACTCCACTTGTACGGCTTACAGACATCTCAAACTCAGCAGCCTCAAACTGAGCTCACTATCTCCTCCTGCCCTCTCGATGCCCCTGCACCTGCCCCTTCCCATGTGTCTGGCTCCCTGAATAGCACATCTGTCCTCCCAGATTCCAGAGCAAACCTGTGAGCTCTCCCTCACTCTCTACCCTACAGCCCATTGATCAGTCATGAAACCCCATCAACTCAGTGTCTTAAATATCTCCATTATCTGTCTTTGTCTCCCCTTCCACTGCCAGAACCCACTGCCAGTCTAAGCCAACAGGTGACTATCTCTGTGTGGGGATTGACTGGATGGGAGGAAAAAGAGGAGGAAAGTAGCATTTCCTAGTTGCTGGGGTTTTGTTAATGCTCATTATGTACATAATAAATCTGTGGAATAGAAAATAGTATCACCATTTCACAGATAAGGAAACCAAAGCTCAAAGAAGTTAACCTGCCCAAGATCCCACACCAGGACCAGCATTCAGAGCCTCACGTGTGACTTTCACCCTAGGTTATATAGCAAGAGTGAAGTTGGGGGCTATTGAAGGGGAGATTGCAGTGGTCTGAGTGAGCAGGACTTCCTTATACTCTGAAGACGAAGAGTGAGTGTGAATCCCATTTCATATTTGGTAATGCAGTGATTTTCAACTGGGATGTCATGGTATACTGGTGTGCCATGAGAGGATCTTTGATGTGCCTCAAAAATTTTAAAGATCATTAATTAAATTATTTTTGAAAGGTATTCATAGAACAGTAAGTATATTCCTTTTTTACTTTTTTTAAAATCAACATATTTAAGGGCACTGCAAAAATTTAACTACAGGTTCAAGTGTGCCATGAGATTAAAAAAAAGGGTTGAAAAACACTGTGGTAAAGTGTAGTCCAGGGCCTGAATCAAGCCCTGCCTTGGATATTTGTCAGGGGCAGAAGAGTTGAACAGTTAGGAGCATGGACTCTGGAACTGAGCTGTCTGGATTCGTATCCCAACCCCACTTTTTCCTGCTGTAGAACCTTGAGCAAGTAATCTACTCTTGTTGTAGAGGGCCAAAAAGATATGTCCACGTCGTAAGTCCTAAATGCTGTCAATATGACCTTATTTGGAAAAAGAGTCTTTGCAGATCTAATTAAGTGAAGGATCTCAAGAGGATAAGATTATCCTGAGTTAACCAAGGATGACAAGTATCCTTATGAGAGACACACAGAGAAGAGGCACAGACAGAGAGAAGAGGGCAGCATGAAGAAGGGAAAGAGGCAACTACCAGCCAAAGAACCAGAGCAGCCCCTGGGAGCTGCAGGAGACAAGAGGTGGACTCTCCTCAGAGCCTCTGCAGAGCCTGTGGCCCTGCTAACACCTGATCCCAGACTTTTGCCCATGAAGGAGTAAATTCCTGTTGTTTTAAATCACAAAGTTTGTGGTCATTTGCTATTGCAGCCATGGAAAAGTAGCACAGTTTCTATGGTTCTCAACCATACGGGCCTGTGATAGTGCCTCAGAGGGCTGTCATGAGAATTTAATGAGTCAATACACATCAGGCACTTCAGAGCAGTAGCTGTCACATAATCATGGTCTCAAAGCAGCATTTATTATGATCCTTTAATAGTTGTGTGACCTTAATTATCTTTGAGACTGTGGTCCTTTTGCTTGTTAACTGGCACTTATAAAAAATACTAAGTCTAACTATAGTACCTCAAAGCTGGAGTTTGTGTCTTTTGCTTAAAAATGGTCAAAGAATTCCCTCAATCCTCCTCTGTCCTATGGACCGCTAATATTTGGTCACCAGCCTCCCTGAAGACAAGTCACAAGGCACCAAAGGCAGTAATTGAACAGATACCATGTGCCCTGATCTGACCAAAAGCTCTGGCCCTGGCATTGGGCAGTGTGGAGATACAGCCTTTTCTTCTTTCTCCAGACTGCCACATGGTATGGCTGGACCCTGGGTGGGGTGTGGGGAGGGGGTGAAGGTGACCTCTCGCTAATAGCTGAGCTGGGTCATTTGTGATAGTGATGGGGCCTTACCCAAGAGATGAGGCAAAGGTGAGTAATTAAGACACAAGCTGTCCATAAATCTCGCTTTAAAACTTCCCTTCACTCCATCCCTCCCTAATGAAGTCAAAGAGAGGGTAAATGCCTGTAATTACTCTTGAAGTAATTAGAACCCTGCTAAATAGAGGGCTTAAGACAGGAAGCCCAAACCAATAGAGTACTCATTGCTTCTGTCGTTCTGAATCATCCTCTGTAGGGTGGTCCTTTTGTAGGTCTCCACTGGGGAGTTGAGGACTGTACTGAATTTATATAAACTGCACGCACCCATGCACATCACCCATCCTCCCCCACAGAGTGGCTGAGAAAGCTTCAGCACTGTGCCTTCCCTAGCTCCTCCGACTTTTGTCCATTAATGAAAGTCCAAATCAGCAGATTAATTTAAAAGCCCTTCCTAAAATAAATCTTTAAAATCTGATCATATTATACTAAAATTGTTTGTCTACATGCCATTATCCCTTTCTAACTCAGAGCTTCTCTCCTTTAAGGGACCTTTGAAGTACCTGGGGATCTCATTGAAATGCAGATTCTCATCCAGGAGGTCTGGGGTGGAGCTGAGGTTCTGCGTTTCTAACAAGCTCCCAGGCCTAGCTTCTGCTGTGGTTGCAGGGGATGGGTTGGGGCAATGACACTCTATGTGAGCAGCAAGGGAAAAGTCCTTCATGGTTCCACACTCCACTTTCTTCCTGCCTTGGCAATGATCGCAAACTTCTAATGTGAATCTTAAAAAATGAATAAAAATTATCAAGTGAAGGGAGAAAGGAAAGCGAGGGGGCAGGGAGAGGAAGGGGGAGAAAAGAGAAGGAGGAAGAGCAGGGAGTAAGAGTAGGGGAGAATAAGCCTGCATGTGGTCAGTGTCACTTCCCCTTCCTATAAGGACGCTAGTCTTATCAGATTAGGGCCCCACCTTCATGCCTCTTTTAACCTTAACTATCTCCTTAAACATTCTATCTCAGATAGTCACATTGGGGGTTAAGGCTTTTATGTATGAAGTCTGGGGGGACACAATTTGCTCCATAACACTACGTGACCTTAGACAAACTCTTTCATTTCTTGAAGCCTCAATTCCTTCATCCCAATGGCTTGGAGACGAGAGAGAGTTTGATCACTAAATGTCATTTATGAGATAACTTGTATGAAATGCTTTTCATATTCTCTGACACAGAACTTGTTGTGTTCCCTCAGACACAGACAAACAGTGGAGGGTAAGTAGATTATTTGGGAAGTGAAGGACACTGCAGGAGAGCCCCAGAGAAGTCACGTGGTGAGAAAAAGCAGCCAATAAAATAAGGGGGTATCATCTAACAATTACCATTGCAAGCAACCAGAATTTCATCTCACTGGGAAATTCGGTTCCTGTGTAGAATAAATACCTGAGATTCACCTCCATTCCCAGGGCAAGTCTGCTCCTAAGGGGTGTTAATCCTCCTCACTTCCACCTTGCTGTGTCTGTGATGGCGAGCACGGATACTAGAGAGAAGTTTCAGGCAAAAAAAATGCCTGATGTGGCTGCTAGAGGCCTTACCAGCTCTGGAAGAAAAATATCTGAGCAATTCTGGAGAGGTTTCCTCTGTCTGCTATAAATGAGCAACCAGGAAACTCCAGCTGTCTGTCTGTAATAGTGTTCCTAGTAATTGCACCAGTAGTTTGCAGAACACTAGACATGCTCCTTGACAAAAGGGTTCCAGAGCCAGATACGTGTAAGAAATGCTCATTACATGGGACTTCCAGCCACAACTCTGCTGATGACCTACAGTTGAGATGTTGAACTTTTTAAAAAATCTATGGTTTCTAAACATCTGTACACTTTTTCACACTTATCTTTTAAGGAATAAAAGTTCCATAATACATGCTTTGGGGATTCTTAATTCAAGCTAATAGAGATTTGACTGTAAAAGTATGATAAAGAAGCTTTTTTTTTTCTTTGAGACACAGTTCCACTCTGTCACCCTGAGTAGAATGTCATAGCATCATAGCTCACAGCAACCTCAAACTCCTGGGTTCAAGCAGTTCTCCTACCTCAGCCTCCTGAGTAGCTGGCACTATAGACATCCACCACAATATCCAGCTAGTTTTTTAGTAGAAATGGGGTCTTTCTCTTACTCAGGCTGGTCTGGAACTCCTGAGCTCAAGCAGTCCACCCACTTCGGCCTCCCAGAGTGCTAGGATTACAGGCGTAAGCCTGGAGACTGGCCCTGTGAAGATACTTTTAATCTATTTCTGCTTACCACGATAACCTAGGAGCACTGCCTGGAAGTAGAAAATGATCAATAAATATTTGTTATTACAACCATCTTAATTAAGAAAACATTCCAAATATATTTTTAGTAACAGCAGTTTCATGAAAAATGACTATCTGCTTCCCAAAATGACTGTTTTGAAAGACTTTGGAAGAAACTTCAGCTAAACATACATTTATTGAAATATTGCAGAAAAAGATTTTCCTACACCTAGCTTTGTTCTCATTTATTTAAATGAAACACTTTCCTAAAAATTAGGACCTATACTATTAGAAGCTATTGTCCAGTTCACCAAGGAAGAACTTCTCCCCATATCAATGAGGTACTAATTAGAGGTACTAATGCCTCTAAAAAGGATCATTTCAACTACTATTTCCTCCTCCTACACTTTCCCTTTTGTTGAATACAAAGGCTTGCAACTGTGATACAACTGTAGGGTGAAAAGAATCAAGTTAGAGAACTTCCCCTTTAGCCTTGATGTCAGGCAGGGCTTGCTATTTGCTGGCCTCAGATGTCAGCTGCGGCCAAGGTGAGTCCCTGTCACTGTTTCTCATCCTCTGACAAGACCTAAGGCATTTTTGAACCTGGGGCAGTCACTATAGCTGCAACAAAGTGTGCATGATAAGTAGGATTTGCAACAATGGGCTTTTCTCTGTAGATCACCACTCCATCTGGACTTCCCTGCTATTTTGCTCAACAGTCCTAAGAATGGCAACGTCAATGGCAACTCAATGCTTGTCCATCATTATTACAATGAAAGGTTTGAAACCCTAATTATTACTCATTCTTTGGAGCCAAGGTGGATGCCTGAAGGCTGTAACAAGTTTGCTTTGTTACCTGCTTTATTAGCCACTTGTATACCCAAATGGCCATTTCTTAAGAAGGGATATTTCCTGAGAAATTGTTTATCTTCCTCATAATTGCTAAAAAGCAGGTGCTGGCACACAGTGGTATTCTCTTCCTGCCTTGCAAGTGGAAATGTTCAAATTTCTAGAAAAGTTGAGGAGAGAGTGCTGTAGCCAACTAGGTGCTAGTGTTAAGTCTCCCTAGCTATTCTTTGAATAAAGTTAATGTGGGTCTTGTAAGATACAGTCTGTAAAGACAGTTGCCCAATACGTATTAATGTGATTCATGGGTTACTACAAAGCTGAGACGGTTTGGGGGTCCCTTGAACCCATGGGAATAGGTGACCAATGTGAATGAAACACAGTGACAATGGGCAGAAGGGTTGAAACCAGATTTGTTTGAGAAATGGGGTCTTTTGCCTTTCTTTAGTCAGATGTTGACCTGGCTACTGCTAATGGGTGACCATATTTTGCCATTTATTTGTATTTCTCCCCCACTTTCCTTGCTGAAAGACCCCACAGAGAAGCTGTAAGATCCATAGGGTCAGACGTTGCATCTGATTTTGCTTACTGCTCTATTCTTAGTGCATAGTACCAAGTCTGCCATAGAGTGGGGGCTAAACGAATATTTTTATAATTAATGCAGCATCTGCCACATAGTACGTACTTCTTAGGTGGGAGTTTCTATTGCTGTCATCATTGTCATCATCATCGTCATCATCATCATATCACCAGGTGATTTTTTTATTAAGTCATTTGTACAAAAATCATAAATACATTTATGCCATTATGGGATTCGATGTGTTGATTATTTGTACAAATTGGAGTGCTTACATCCTACTTCACCTCATTTACCCAATTACAGCATTAAGACATTTGTGTTCTACACCTGATAGATCCAACTTGTACTTGCAATATGCTCCATAGATGCCTACTAACCCTCCCTCTATTGACCCCCCCCTTCTTCTCTCCCTCCCCTTGCCTCCTTCATCCTAGGCTATAGTTGTGTTTCATTTTTCATATGCAAGTGTGAGTAATTATAAATTAGTTTCGCAGTAGTACTGAGTACATTGAATATTTTTTTTCCATTCCTAAGATACTTTACTAAGAAGAATATTTTCCAGCTCCATCCATGTAAACATAAAAGAGGTAAACTCCATTTTTTTAATTCTGCATAGTATTCCGTGGCATACATATACCACAATTTATTAATCCATTCATGGGTCAGTAGGCACTTGGGCTTCTTCTATAGCTTGGCAATTATGAATTGAGCTGCAATGAACAATCTGTTGCAAATATCTTTATTGTCAAATGATTTTTGGTCCTTTGGATATATGCCTAGACAAGGAATTGCAGGATCAAATGGCAGGTCTACATTTAGATCCCTGAGTGTTCTCCAAACTTCCTTCCAAAAGGAAAACAGGTATAGAAGGAACCAGGTGATTCTTTATAAAAATATTCTTCTTCAGATTACAGCAGAGCAAACATCAGGATCCTTAAATCCACTTGCCCTAGGGAAGTTCTCTGGACATTCTATATATGGCATTAGCCTGCTCTTGGTATTTTCCAGACGGTAACACAGAGACAAAAATATGAGGATTTTAAAGGATGGGTTTGTTTCACTGCCATTCATGCTGATCTCCTTCGCTATGGTGAATAATATATGTACAATAGTGTTACTTAATCCTGCATAAAAAATTACTCCAAGACTTGACAGCTTAAAAAGCAAACATTTATTGTCTCACAGTTCCTGTGTGTTAGGAAACAGGGTATAGCTTTTCTGGGTTCGCTGGATCAAAGTCTCTCACAAGGCTACAGTCAAGGCACAGTTATCTCAAGGATCACCTTAGGAAAGGATCTTGTACCATGCGCATATGCACATGGCTGTTGGATGGACACTTCAATTCCTTGCCGCATGGGTCTCCCTGTAGGGCTACTCAGAACCTGGAAACTTCCACCAGAGCAAAATCTGAGAGAGAGAGAGAGAATATGAGAGAATGAGAAATGGTGAACAAGGTGGAAGTCACAGTCATTTTGTGACCTAATCTCAGAACTAAGATCCAATCACTATTCATCAGAAGCAAGTCCATCCCACACTCAAGAGCAGGGTATTACACAAGACCATGAGTACTCAGAAGCCAGGATCACTGGGAACTATCTTAAATAGAAACTGTCTACGACAATAGGTGATGTTGTTCTCCCTAAGCATGAACACAGCTTTTAACTGGACTTTTATCACCCCTTTGTCCTTTGGAAATCGTGGGTTACATAACCACCAGGACTTCAAGGTCTTGCCAAACTTCTCCTTCACGAAAGGAAGAAAGAGGGGAGACGGGAAACTGGGCAGGTTCTGCCAAGAACAGCTTTCACTACAGTGATGATTTTGATGATGATTGGAGCTGTCGTTGCATGTGCACACTGACACTGAATTATGAAGAGGACCCCAATTGCTCCTATTGGATCATCTCAGCATCAGTTTCCTGATGACTGATTTTATAGCTTCCTAATTAATATATTAAAATTAGAGCTGTAGAGGTATAGACACAGGAGCTGCATACTTAGACCTTGGGTTCCTTTCCCTCCCTGCTCTCCATCCCACACTTTGCATCGAGGCTTAATGCCATTTTGGGATCATTCTGAAGCTTTATCTACTTTATCTTAACATACACATTCAGCATTGTGCACCTAATTTTGATATAAATCCTTTAGCAACAATTAAGCCACCTCCTAATTGACTGAATTATCTGTAATTCCTCACTTCATAACTTTCTTATATTATACACCATCAAAGGAAAGAAAGAAAGGGATTAAAAAAGAAGAGGGAGGCCCAAGGACAAGCTCTGGAATATAAACTGACATAAGTATTGTCATAATTTCAAGTAGAGCTTTGAGTATAAAATTTTGAAAAGAAATTAAACCAAAACTGAACCTGAAGACCTGCTGTTTTATCCTGCAATTCCTCTTCTAGGTGTATATCCAAAGGACCAAAAATCATTTGACAATAAAGATATTTGCACCAGATTGTTCATTGCAGCTCAATTCATAATTGCCAAGTCATGGAAGAAGCCCAAGTGCCCATCGACCCATGAATGGATTAATAAATTGTGGTATATGTATACCATGGAATACTACTATGCAGCATTAAAAAAAATGGAGACTTTACCTCTTTTATGTTTACATGGATGAAGATGGAAAATATTCTTCTTAGTAAAGTATCTCAAGAATAAAAAAAAATATCCGATGTACTCAGTACTACTGTGAAACCAATTTATAATCATTCACACCTACATATGAAAAATGAAACACAACTATAGCCCAGGATGAAGGAGGGAAGGGGGGAAAGGGAAAGGGAGGGGGGCAAGTTGAGGGAGGGTTAGTAAGGAACTACACCTATGGAGCATATTGCAAGTACAAGTTGGCTCTATCAGGTGTAGAACACAAATGTCTTAATGCTGTAATTGGGTAAATGAGGTGAAAGCTATGTTGATTAGTAGGATGTAAGCACTCCAATTTGTACAAATAATCAACACATCGAATCCCATAATGGCATAAATGTATTTATGATTTTTATACAAATGACTTAATTAAAAAAAAAAAGAAACAGATATATGACTAGTATCTTCACCTTTTGTTTCCTTTTGTGCAGATTGTTTCCCAGAGAAAGCTATCTAAATCCTTGCTGAAACATGGGAACACAGCTGGGAAATCCTCCATCACGGTAAGCAAGCCCACCCCAAGTAGCCACCTACCCAGGTGTGGTGCCCGGATGGGCTGGCTGGTCCAAATTGCTCGCTTGGGAGGCAGACCCTGTGGCTATGGAGAGTTGATGCCATAATTGCTGCACTATCTTAGTCACTTCTTTTTCCTTTCTTCCTTCACTTTCCTGACAAAACAATTTGATCCTGGGCAGCGCCTGTGGCTCAGTCTGTAAGGCGCCGGCCCCATATACCGAGGGTGGTGGGTTCAAACCCGGCCCCGGCCAAACTGCAACCAAAAAATAGCCGGGCGTTGTGGCGGGTGCCTGTAGTCGCAGCTGCTCGGGAGGCTGAGGCAAGAGAATCGCTTAAGCCCGGGAGTTGGAGGTTGCTGTGAGCTGTGTGAGGCCACGGCACTCTACCGAGGGCCATAAAGTGAGACTCTGTCTCTACAAAAAAAAAAAAACAATTTGATCCTTCTACCCCTAGGAAAAATGCGGAATAAAAAGAATTTGCCAGTGAGGTTATTCATTTCTACTAAGCACTTTTGCAATTGCAAGATAGGTTTCGGTGGAAGAGAAAGCTGAAGTAATAGTGAAAATATGGAATTGTCTGGGTTTTCAAACCGTTAAAGCTACCTATCCTGTCTCTCATTTATTTTGAGAATTAAAACTTTGTTTTAGGGTGGTGCCTGTAGCTCAGTGGGTAGGGCGCCGGCCTCATATACCGAGGTTGGCAGGTTCAAACCCAGCCCCGGCCAAACTGTAACAAAAAAATAGTAAGGCATTGTGGCCAGCACCTGTAGTTCCAGTTACTCGGGAGGCTGAGGCAAGAGAATCACCTAAGCCCAGGAGTTGGAGGTTGCTGTGAGCTGTGACATTATGACACTCTACCGAGGGTGATAAAGTGAGACTGTGTCTCTACAAAAAAACCCAAAAAAGAAAAAAAACAAAAAAAACTTTCTTTTATAGCTTTTAGTCCAAGCTCGATTTGTTCCCTAAAGACCACAGAGCCTAACATTTAATACTCCTCTTTAATATAATGGTTTGGAGCTATGCTGTCTGGTTCAGTAGCCTCTGGCCACATGTAACTATTTAAACTTAAATACAACTATTTAAAATTAAAGTAAATATTCAGTTCCTTTGTTACACTGGCCACATGTTATGTGTTCAATAGTTACGTGTGGCTAGTGGCTATGGACAGTGAAAATTACGGAACATTTCTATCATTGCAAAATGTTCTATTGGGTAATGCTAAAAATATATATTTTTTAAAAAGCTTAAATTTTTAGATAGAACTCACGATGTTTGAAACTTTGACATCTTTTATTAGAGCCCTTAAGAAAGATAGAGAAATGTTCCAACCATTTGGCTCTATGGTCAAAGGAGAAAAAAAAAAAAAGAGAAGGAAGGTGGGGTAGAAAAAGATACCAGAACAATCTGAAATGCGAGGGAGGCAAATTGCCAGAAGGCAAACCTCCAGAGTTCCTTTGAACATTCATTCTTAGCTTTGGGTCTTTTGTGTGATCTCTCCTCCCCCATCTCTGTCTTTCTTCTTATCTCTCTCTCTGTCATCTCCCAAAGCCCAGATGTGTTATTTTAAAAAATAGGAATTAGAAGATTTCTTTAACAACTGTACAACTATTGGTCTGTAAAAGATGTAGAGAGCAGTGTATTCCCCCATTCCTTGTTGGTCTGACTCAAAATAGTTGAAAAATATTACCATTCTTCCTCCTTTGTAACTTCCCCAAGGGAAAATATTATTTATGGAAGTACCGTCCAGGGCCACGTGGCCTTTAAAGAGAGAACCTCTTTGTAACTGCTGCTCCGGCTGCCTTTTCCATCATGGATTCCAGCTCTCATGCTCTCATGCTCAGCATAAATGAAATACAGTTATCTACTATTGTTTCTTCCTGGAATTTTCCTTGAACATTTGGAAATCTGTTCCTTTTTCCCTAAGGTTATGGCAAAACTCCTTGCCCCACATTTACCTTTGTTGCATTTTGGACCAAACATGAACTCAATTTGCTTATGGGTTCCTGGGCTAAGAAGTCTACTCTCTATTATAGCTGAAGTGTGCTTTTTCCTTTAGGTGATTGCTGAAGAATTATCTGGAAATGATGACTACGTTGAGCTTGCATTCAATGCACGAAAATTGGATGACAAGGTAAAGTGTTTGGCATTAACCTTATTGAAGGAAGTAATAAAACATATAGTTTAATCCACTTTCCCCCTGCAGCTGTTTTTTTCCTTTCAACCCACATTATTAAATAGATCAAAAATTTCAGAGAGGTTTGTGAAGTAAGGCTTCCCCAAAATTGAGAAGCAGCTAATAAGAAGGGTTAGGGACTATAATTAAAACAGGACAATTTCAATATACCAAAACGTCATTTGTTTCCAAATGCCACAGGTCGTATGTACACTCGTAAATATGATTTAAACCCATTGCTAGACACATTCTAAGGGAGAAGAAAAGATGTAAAAGGGAAGAAAATTGACATTTAGTAAGCACATATGTTTGCAAGTACGGAGTTAAGTGCTCCTTGTGACAGGTATAATTAACACTGTTTTGCAGATGAGGAAAGAGATTCATAGATGAGTAACTTGTCTAAGATCACTTCATATGTTAATCCAGATTGTCTAAGAAACAAACACCAAGATAGGATTAAATGTGTGAGAATTTTGTTAGGAGAAATCCCTCTTTGGGGAACATAGCAAGGGAGTCTGGGAAAGCCAATGGGTCATGACACAGATCTGACTCTAACCTGAACAGAGGGAGGAAAGGGTAGGCGAAATCTCTTGAAATGCCATGTGGTCTAAGGAAAGTTCCGCAAGGCCATGGGGGAGTCCTTGAGCCAAAGTCCAAGGGGAAGCCTGGCCCCGGTGCAAATGCAGGAATGGATGGCAGAGCAGAGCAGCCAGGACCCTCATCAATTATAGTCCCTCTAGGTGGAAGTCTGCATGTTTTCATGGCAATGTACCCTGCTAATAAATGAAGATTTAATCCCATGTCTTCTTGATTTCCATCTATACTCCTTTTTTTTCATACCTTCTACCCAATCACAGACCATGTTAGTTATATATACACAAAAAAGGTTCTGTAATCTACACACCTTAAAGAGGGGGGAGGGTTTCCTCTCCTTCCTCATCACATGATATCTATAATTTCCTTCTAACTATATCCTTAAGTCAAAAAAAAATTACATCAATAAATGTATTTACATAGGATTCCATTTTCCAAAGTAAAACTAGAGAATTGGGGATTTTTTTTAATGTATTCCTCTTTTTCAAACAATGACTTAGAGGCATTAGGCCTAAAATGGTAAAGCAATGTCTCAGGAATTATTTAAAGCCTTAAACAACAGCTTACATCTTGACATATTCCATTCATTTTTCTCTAGAAAAAGTACTCAGCCCATTTATGTACTCACTCTTTTATTTGTTCGTTTATTTACTCATTCATCATTCATTTACCAAACCTTGGTTGGGTGCTTGTTAAACATGAGGTGCTGAGAAAAAGACATACCATGATCCACAACCTGGAACTCATCCTCTAAGTAAAACATGCATTTAAAATACAAATGATATAAAAACACCATAGCCATGATAGGATGCAATAAGTGACACACAATCGAAATGTCCTAGAGAGGGCAATTTATTTTGCCAGGAAACATCGAAACAAACTTTATCATTATAAACTAAATATATGTAGATTGTTTTAATGTCCTGAGTACATTATGTGAAGGCTTCACCAACTGCTACCTTTCAATGTTAGCAGGAGCTAGGCGTTGGGAAGTGCAGTGTGCATTAGTATCAGTTGGAAGTGAGCTTTCCACTTCATCTCCTCACAAGAGTTGGGTTCCTTCTCCTCCACCATCTTCCCAAGTTTCAGAATAATTCATAAAACTGCCTCGAAGTATTTTCCCTAGTGCCATTAGAAGCCACTGGGTCAGCGTATAGCAGTTTTAAGCTACTCACTTAATGTCTAATAATGGTTTCCCTACAGTTAGTCTCTTAAGTACCTCTAATTTGTCCTCTGACTAACTTATGTTACAGTCCAAGGAGACTTCAGGGTATGGTAGTGGGCATGTTGGCTTTTAGGTGTTTGAACAGTTTCCCTTTAGTCAAATAAACACTAGCTCACAGAACCAAAAAAGCACCCTGCAGCACTTAATATGCTTAATGGTCTCAGGTAGAAAGAAGAAGGTTGTAGAATCAAGGAGTAAAACCACACCACAAAGATCATTTCACATGCATGACCTCTTCAGGAAACAAAGGTTCATCTAGATCTGAGGATTTACTCAAAGATAACAATAGTACTGCTCTAGTTTTCTATTGCTACATAGGAAACCACCTGAAAACATAATGACTTAAATTAACAACTATTTTATTATATCTAATGATTTCAAGGGCCAGAAATTCAGTCAGGACTCATCTGGGCAATTCTTCTGCTCTTTATGATATTGGTGGAAGTTACTCAGTGGTATTCAGCTAGTGGATATGGTTGTCTAGAGGGTTCAACCTGGCTTTACTCACATGCCTGGCTCCTAAGATCACTGAATGCCTGGACTCAGCTGGAACAGGTAACCAGAGTGCCTACATGGTGGTCCTAGGTCAGTCATGCTTCCTACCAGGTGCCTGGCTTCTCCCAGAGAGAACATTCCAAGAGGACCAGGCTAAATAGTCATGGTCCTTTCTGACCTGGCCTCAGAAATCATGCATTATTGCTTCTGCTACATGCTGTTGGATACAAGTGAGTTTTAAGCCAGCCCAGACTTTAGGAATTTAGGAGAGAAGAGTTAGACACTGTGCCTTGACAGGGGAGTGTCATATTTTAGAAAAGGATTTCTAAAAGTTGTATTTTAGAAAAGAATTTAGATCATGAACTCAGGTGGTCATCTTTTAAAAATGCAATCGGTCACAATATTTTTGTGATAGAACAAGAATTGAGCAATACGATTATTTGCGTGCACACTCTCTCTCCTTCTCTCAATATATATATATATAAACATATCTTTTTTTTTTTTTTTTTGAGACGAAGTCTCACTCTGTCACCCATAGAAGACTGCTGTGGCATTATAGCTCACAAAAAACCTAGATCTCTTGGGCTCAAGCAATCCTCATGGCTCAGCCTCCCCAATAGCTGGGACAATAGGTGCTTACAACAACACCTGGCTAATGTTTTCTATTTTTAGTAGAATCAGGCATCTTACCATTCAGGCTGGTCTGGAACTCCTGAGCTCAAGCAATCCACCTGCCTTGGCCTCCCAGAGTACTAGGATTACGGGTGTGAGCTACGGCACCCAGCCTATCTATCTTATTATTTGTACTATCTAACTATAAAAATAGCTCCAAAAAATTCTTAAGGAGGACCCCTTTCTAGCTTTTAGTACTGAACAATTTTATAGCTACCTATACGTTATCAGTTAAAATTACCATATCAATTAAACATATCATATCTATTAATTAAGAAAATATATCACAACTAAAAGTCACTATGAGATAAATAAAGCTCTCAATTTTTTGTTGCGTTAATGATAATCATGAAAGTAACTGGTTTCTATATACATTTAAAAATTACAGTATGGGGCGGCGCCTGTGGCTTAGTCGGTAAGGCGCCGGTCCCATATACCGAGGGTGACAGGTTCAAACCCAGCCCTGGCCAAACGGAAACCAAAAAAAAAAAATAGCCAGGCGTTGTGGCGGGCGCCTGTAGTGTCAGCTACTTGGGAGGCTAAGGCAAGAGAATCGCTTAAGCCCAGGAGTTGGAGGTTTCTGTGAGCTGTGTGAGGCCACGGCACTCTACCGAGGGCCATAAAGTGAAACTCTGTCTCTACAAAAAAAAAAAAAATTACAGTACGAATATATAGGAAAAATATTCTATACCCAATTCAGACAATGGGAGAATCTGGATCCCCTTGCAGGAGCTTTGGCAGCCCCCAGGAATCTAACTCAGGTAGAAAGCCGCTTTCACAGATGAGGAAACTGAGGTTCAGAGATGTGAAATGACTTACCTAAAGCACGTAAGCACACACTCACAAAAAATCAGTGCCAAACAGGGACTCAGTTAAGTTTCCTGACTAAAATCTAAATCTTCTTTCAGGCAGAGAGTAAATGAATAGACACTGGATTGGTCTCAGAATGTGGAAGACTTGGTAATGTTCCCGCGTATTTCAGGCATGTAGAGAGCCAGAGAGCAGGGAGGTTAGGATATGCCAGAGGGCAGTGGTCCCCCAAGGATGGTTCAAGGTCTCAAGACCTTTTCAGGTCTTGACGTTAAAACCATTTTCGTAATAGTATGAAACATTACTTTCTTTTTTCACACCCATGCATACAGTGGAGTTTTCCAGAGGCTACATGATGCCTGATATCACAGCATATTGAATACAAAGCAGATATGAGAATTCTGCTCCCTTCTGTTAAGCCCGTCACTAAACCAATTTGCTTAATTATAAAGTAATATTATTCTTCTCACTATTTTTTAAGTTTGGAAAATATAATTATTTTTCATTAAAATGCTATTTTGTTATGATGTACTGGGTTTATTTTTATAATGTTTTAAAATAATGTAACAAATACATATTTTTAAAATTATCAGTTTTATATTGTGGTAAATATTAGTAGATAATAACCCACATAAACAAGAGCTCTAATTTTTAAGAAAGTAAAGGTTAAACCCAAGAGTTTGAGAACTGCTCCTTTAGAGTATATCAAGGAACACTAATACTTTTGCAAACCCCAGTGACAGAGAAATGCCTCATTCCTTTTGACAGAAATAGTCATTTTTAACTTACTTTTCCAATGCTTTTGGCAGACCAGCAGCCATCTCCCCAAGTTGGAAATCCAGAGTTTTTGATATATGAGAGGCACTTTTCAATGAGAGCCAGTTCATAAAAAAGACTAAGTTTGTGAGAAATAACTTGTTATCTAATGTTAATGCCATTACTTAGAGGAGAAAGTACTTTCTAATTTCCAAAGCACATGTATTACATTAGCAGATAGTTGGCAATTAATCCAACAAGTAGGTAGAGATAGGAATGTAATAATCACTTTGGAGCATTCAATCTGACAAAGTGTTCTTTCTCCTTCCCTTCCTGAGAAAATAAAATATTCATGGTATATCAGAACTGATTCTCACACTCATGGTCTCCACATGTTGTAACAACAGTCATTATAGACTGCACTTTTAGTGTTGCTATGATGCTAGTTTGATGGGGTATTGTGTAAGTAAACAAAACTGTCTATAAAGTAGAGGTCAGCAAACTTTTCCTGTAAAGGGCCAGGTGGTAAATACTTTAGGCTTTGCAGGTCTAAAGTAGGTTTCTGTCCCCAAGCTTTGCCTTTGAAGAATGAAAACAGCCATAGACAATACATAAATGAAGAAATACGGCAGTGTTCCAATAAAACTTTATTCGCAAAAGCAGAGACTGGGCCAGACTTGGCTCATGTTACATAGTTTGCTGACCTATACTCTAAGCAATGTAGTATTTCTTCCTGCTGTGCTGTGATTTAACTATGTTCAAGTATACCTGGCTAGGAGCTGTAGTCCAGTCTGTATCAATAATAGAAAGTGATAATTATTAAGCATCTATACATTGCCAGGTCCTAGGTGTCTAACCTATATTATCTTCAAAACTCATAATCATATTCCCAAAAGTGGCAATTTTTATTTCCATTTTACAGATGAAGCATAGTGAGGTTGAAATTTTTTCCAAAGTTACAGGTTTAGTACATTGTACAGCCTGAATATGACTCTGAATTTCTCAAACAATTTCTTCTAGGTCCAATATCCATTTTAAAAATCACTGCCATGGATATATACTGCTTCCTCATTGCTTATCACCCACTCACTTAAATACATATTTTGCATATTGAACCAAAAGAGCAGAGTACTATGGCTTCCATATTATTAAAAAATTTCACTGTAGCAAAATTTCATTAAAATGACTCACTCATTTATCTCCATTTCCTGAACTGTCCCAATGGCCATCTTAATACTGATGGTCGTGCAGAGCTGAAAATTCCAGATTGAAGTGACCACACAGTTACATCCAAAGTTTTTGCTTTGAAGCTATGAATTTCTGAGTGTACACTTGATGTTTTGAGCTGCTTGTGTGTTGTTTTATTTCTAGGAATCAGATGCCTTCTTAATGTTTGTGTAGAGTTTTACAAAATATCTCCATGAATTCTGATAAGTCACAGCAGTCAATTTTTTTTTGAGTGCTCACCATGTACCAGGCACTAGACTCAACCCACCCTAAGGACCAGATCCTCTAATTTTTCCACACTACTATGATGCAAAGGGTGATGCTTCTTTTATGTATGGAAGAGAAACTGAGATGGAGAAATTAAATATCTACCTAAAATCATCCAGATTATATGGGATAGAGTCGGGATTTGAAATCAATACTAAAGCCAGGGTGCTGCACATAGATTTTCAGTTATTTTTCCTTGATTTGTAGTATGTCCTCCTGACAACAACTTCTTGCTAACACTAAAAGGTATTTTAAAAGAGTCTATGAAAGGGCAGCGCCTGTGGCTCAAGGAGTAGGGCACCAGTCCTATATGCTGGAGGTGGTGGGTTCAAACCCAGCCCCGGCCAAAAACCCAAAAAAAAAAAAAAAAAAAAAGAGTCTGTGAAATAAAACAGAAAGAGCATTGCAATATACCACAAGCAAAAGGAATAGGGCACTAAATTGTACAGAGATTATTATTATAAATCTCTGTACAATTTTTTGTACTTATTTTATTACAAGTATTTTTTAAAGGAAAAAAGTGTATCTAGATTCTAGAAAAAAATTACCAAAATATTAGTGGTTGTAGAATTATGGGTGAACATATGGGGTTTTTTTCCCTGTTTTTTGTCATCTGTTTTTCTATATTTTCCATCTTTAGTGATGGTAACAAAAGTCTTACAAATGGAAAAGCAAAATAATTGATAGAGTTCTTTCATAGTGGTTAGCAGTTTTTAAGTACTATTCATAAACACATTCCCTCAAGGGCCAACAATCTATTTAAGGAAGCAAAGCATGAAGCTATTAGAGAAAAAGCCCAAGGGTACATAGGAACAACCTAGCGTGGCCCACATTCACCAGGGAAGGCAGGGGGAGGGGGAGGATCCAAGTTTTTAAGATGAATGTAGACACAGAAACAGGCCTGAGGCTCTAAAGTCTTGAGCAAATTCATAGAAGTGGGAATCTGCTAGAAGTTCCTCTCTCTCTTAGTGGGAGAGAGAGGCTTATGATGAAAAAAGACATTGTGGGTTCTTGGCAAGATGAAGGCTGTACCTTCAGAAAAAGAGTGGATGGGTGTGTCCCAGACTCTGGGTGTTTGGTTCCTGGTTGGGTGGGGAGGAAAGCAAAGGGGAAATAGTTATCCTCACCTCATGTCTTGTCTCTTCCTAAGGTATCCTACGCCATTTCTAGGCTATTGTTCTTCATTACGGAGCTAATCAGTTTTTCTTCTGCTCAAAATCCTTCAGTGGTTGCCCACTGCCTCTTTAGGCCAATCCAGATGATGGTTTTTAAGGGTTTAATGCCCTTCATGTCCTGACTTTTGCAACATTGTCTCCAATTCCTCCCTTACACTTCTTAAGACTATAGTCCAATTTAGCTACCTGAGATGTTTCCCTTTATGTCTATTCTTTCACAAGTCACCCAGGCCCTTCCCTCCTCACCACCATCTTTTCTGGTCAAAATTTTCAACTCTTTCCTGTTCTCTGAGCACTCCTTGTGCATTCATTCATTCATTCATTCACTTATACTTAGCCTCTGGTTAGATTAATTTGTATATTTGTGTTGTCACCAAACTAGATGGTACTTTGGAGAGCTGAGGTCGGGTTCTATCTCTCCTTGTATATTAATTTTAAGTGCAAAAGCTCTATGATCAGTATATACTCTATAAATATTTTGCTTATGTCAAGAATAGGAAAGCTGATAAAGACATTGAGAAGGAGAGAAAATTTAAAAGTAGAGGCCAAACAATGAACAAAAAGAAATGATGAGTTTTACTGGCTTGCTAATTCTTAGAGATAAAAGATAACTTTTACAGTCAATATGGGCTTAATCCTGCTTTTCTACAGTCTAAATTTCTGAGAAATTCTTTGGTGAAATACCTAAGAGTGTGATGCCTAAGGCTATTGCTCAGATAGTCTCTTATCCTCCAGGAGGTGTTTACGTTATCATCATTTATTTATATATACGTTCATTCAATAAATGCTATGTACCACTGAAATCTAGACATTATGGAGGATGGTGAGGAAATGGTAAAAAAGTGTTTCCTCTTTTGAGAATTTATGATCTATTGGAGGAAAAAAATAAGTTTAAAAGAAGGATGGAGAAGATACTACTTTCAACAATAGGTTGCCTTTTCGTTTTTCTTCATTCTCCCACTGAAAACAACTATAAACACTAGACAAGATACAGGAGACATTTGAGAATCTTCAGGCTGTCAGGATTTGAGGGGCCAAGAAACAAGAAAGAAGAAAAACTGGTTCATCAAAGTGATTCAGACGTTCTGTGCAGATTTTCCACTCAAGGCAATTTCTCAATGCTAATTCCTAAAATAGCTGGATAGAGGGGTTGAGAAGCCCAGCAGAAAATAGCTAGTAGGAAAAAAGATAGACTGAACAGAGGTTTGGGGGGTCTCCTGGGACTGTGGAAGAAAAACTGAAGTTCAGGGCTACTAAGAGAGCTAGGGCTAAAGACTCAAGATGCTTCTGAGAAGTCCAGTAGTCTGAGCAGTGTTATCCTCTGGGGGCATTCTCTAATTAGCCAATAGCAGCATAGTGCCTTTGAGAGTCTCACAAATACAAATCAGCACTGAAGAATTGTCAAGAAGGAGCAGCCTCCTAAACACTCAGGTTTTCGATTTGAGCCCCTTAAGGACTATAGCCAAGGAGTAAAGGAATCAGAAATACATTGGGCCTTTAAAGACTTTTGAAAAAACTCAATCTCCAAATAGCTTAATCCTGATTAGATTGAGGTGATTGGCCTCTTTCTCACTGCTTACCAGAAAGCTAAAGACACATCTAAAAACCTTTATAATCTTTTCTACACAGTTACCTACTATTTAACCAGAAATTAACAAGCACACCAAGAAGCAGAACCAAGAAACAGAAAACAGAAATAGAACAAGTGGTGATCCAGATATTATAGTCATTACATTGGGTTTACATAATAAGTATAATTAGTATATGTAAGGTAACAAATAGATCGATTTTCAATGAATTGGCATTTGGATTGATCTTTGAAGAATACTTTGGGTTTCAATCAACCAACCACTTACTCCACAAAGGATCTGGACTTTAGATGCAGTTCATTCTATCCGAGTGGATCACAGAAATAAAGAATGACACAAGAAATGGTGACACGCACTATTACAGGACAAAGGGAAGAGAGTTTGGGTTAAACTGGGGCAGGAAAAGATGACAAGCCTGGCCTCCATTCCACATAAACACAGGAGAAAATCAAGAGGGTTTCTTCTTCATTGGTCAGGACTAGATCAAGTGCAAGAGGAAAAAAAACAAACAACTTATTGTTATTTATCTATTTTAGGATTTTTTCAGCAAATCTGACCCATTTCTGGAAATTTTCCGTATGAATGATGATGCAACTCAGCAGCTGGTGCACCGAACTGAGGTAAGGAGAGGCATCTTCAGCTGTGCTGTCTTGTCTCTTAAGATGATAAATTGACCTGTTTCAAGGAACCCTTATCTTTCTTAATGTCTGCAGATATAGTCTCAGGCCAGAAGTCTTCACTGTCTTCAAGAGGATTCTCTGCCATTTTTAGCTTAGTTTTTTTAAAAAAATATTTTTTCAATTTTTTAGTTGTTAGAAGAAAAAAATCCTCTTTATTTTATTTTTTTAATTAAATCATAGCTGTGTACATTGATATATTCATGGGGCATCATTCACTAGCTTCACAGACCATTTACCAAGTTTCACATATACCCTTATAAGATGCAAATCCTCTTTAACCTCAATTTCATATTGTTGACCTGAAATACAGGCAGCCAACAACTTAATAAAAATGTGAATACCAGCTAACAATTAAAGATGATGACTAGGTACCAAGAATTGTACTAAGTGATTTACATGCATTATTTTATTTACTCCTCACAACAATTCCTTGACATGATTACTGTTACTGTTCTTGTTTTAAATTTGAAGAAACTAAACTTTAGGGAGATTAAATCACTTTCCCGGATCTCACAGGTAGCAAAACGTGGAGCTGAGGTTTAAATTGAGGCTGCTTGATTCTGAGCTTTGCCTCAATTTGGGGAGTCAATTTGCCTCTCCAGGAAAAGTACATACATGGGACTGATGTTAGTCTGATCATATGAACAGCTGCCCTGTCTTGGCTGCCACTTGGTCTAGCTGTATCTCCTTTTCACTCTCCCTACTCTTTCTCTAAATTGCCCCCAAACTTTATCCCCCATTTACCTACCCCTACTACCCACTACCACACACACATTCAATAACCAACCCCAATCTCCATTTTTTTTTTTTTTACTTTATTTTACTTATAAACTAGTGCAAGGGGAATTCTGTAGGGATGAGGAGTGCATTGACAAAACAGAAGTGGTATAATTGTGCTGAAAGAGTTGGAGCTGGGAGAAGACCCAGTTGTGCTTGCACAGTAATGAAGGGTAAAAATAGGAGGAACTCCCATGACTTTCATGGAGTGATGGTAGGCACGCCATGTTCTCATTATCTTATATTGGAAATCAAATTCATTTTCCTGAAGTAACAGAGTTGCCAGCATACTAGGGGGAACTGTTCATGTCATTTTAAAGCAGGGAATACTTAAATATTCTTGGATGGGCTAGTTGTGGGTATCATTTGACACATAGTTGGCACCTAATAAAATATGTTTAATAAAAGAATTGCATTTGACAACAAAGGGCAGGTTAGGGAAATTGGGAGCTTGTGTGAAGGCAAAGAGCTACCTTCATGATTTTAAAGAACTCAGAACTTGCTGGGGATCCATGGAAACAAATTCTCTTTACTTTTAAACCATGACAATGCTGTGAAATACTGTACTCCTAGTAAAGAAAGCTCCACGCATCCACTCAAAAAAAAAAAAAAAGAATAAACTAACAGACTTGAATATAAATAGTATCTTTATCACATGCTATCGATTAGAACAATGCAATTCTCTGGAGCTTAATTGCTGGATAATAGATTGAGGTGAAGTTCACATAGTTACCAAGTGCCATCCCATCCCACCACCAAAAACAAACTTTGCACATAAAGATCCCTTAGTTGAAATAAACTTACTTTGGGAGAAGTAAATAGACTTCATGGAGAAATGGAAGTTTTATCCATTCATGCTTTTGCTTTGGTCATGAATGGGGGCTTTAGTCGGGGACCAGGGATAGCATATTTTTGTACTTCTTTTCTCACAAGATCCCCCTTTCCTTTACTCTGGGCAGCATTTCTTCTCATTATTAACATTGGTAAATTCTCCTATTCCCAAGATTCTCTAGAATTTCCTCCTCTTACCCCAATGCTAAGAGGCTTCTGGAATCTCACAGGAAACATGGTTGCAATGTTTTCCAATGGGTCAAACAAGATAACATTGATTTTTCTTGCTTTCTCAGTAGATGTGAAATAAATACCAGGCAATCCTGTTTACTCAGGGTGGGAGGCAGAGCACACACACATATGTACCTCCCACACCTCCCACACACACATACAGGTTTTAGTTTGAGAGAAAATTTTTGTTGTTACTGAGTTTTTCAAAACTGTTGCCAAACATCTTCATTTACTGGCATTTGAATAAAGGTAAATTTAAATTAATCCTAACAATTTTATCTAATTTTCCTTTTCACTATCACTTTCATCATCCTCAAGGTATTAGGAAATGTGAAAAAAGTCACCTAGCAACATCATTAATATTTCTCTACTTTAATGCATCAAAAGAAATTTGGTGATGAGTCCATATCAATAATTCATAGTTATAATAATAAGGAATCCAGTACAAGAGGGAATAACATATAAAGTAATTATGTTATTTGGAGAGAGAATTAATTTTTTAAAAAATGCTAAGACTTCTGCTAGCTTGAAAACTTTGCAAGAAGAAAAATCAATAGAACAGAATCCCGTTTAACTTCCTCTGTACGGCCCCTAGAGCAGTGATTTGCCTGGGAGGCCTCCTCCAGAGTGTCTGTGGGAAGGTCTGAGTGGAGCCCCAGCGAATGTGTTTTTAAGGAGTCCCTAGGTGATGTGGCTTCTGCTCGTTCTGAAACCACACTTGTGGGAACCCCACCCCTAGTGTACCTAGTGCAATGGTAGGAACAAAGTAGCTACTCACATATTCTGAGCCAAACTGTGCACCAGGGTGACAGCAGCATGATGCTTGACTTGTATAGACTCATGGGCAGGATTTAGCCAAGTACATGATTAATAAGGTGATTTTAAAGGGGTGTTACTATGTCGTAGACTTAGTTTGTAATCTGAAGATCTTCCCTGTGGGCCTTTCTGGGATGTTCTAATCGAGATGGTGACAAACCAGTATTAGTGTGCTCTTGGAATTATTCTAGAAACTCCTCTTCTGACTTATAATCTGGTGGGACTCAAGGTCACGTCATAACTCTTTTGCAATAGAATTATCTGGCAACACCTTCTGCTTCTGCAAAGAATCTTTACCTCTGCTGACCACAAAAGAAGGGAATTTATACCCTAAGACAGAACTGGGACTCCTACAGAACTGGGAATCCTCTATTAACGGTCAGAAGAAGCCCTACCTCATAAATTTTACCCCCTTTTGATATAGAAGAGAGCATCCTCTGAATCCACATACTAGAAAATATTATTGTCACTATTCATGAAACAACATCCAGAACAGTGACTGTAGGAGATCTGCTCATAATGACCTGCTTAGTGAGTACCCTTAAAAGATTTACTACCTCCATTTTTTATTAAGGCTCCTGTTCCAGGCAATTGTTCTTTTCATAAGCATCACAATGGCTTGCCAAGCAATTTTAATGTCAAAATGTGAAAATGTCAAGTATTTTCTCCCCCACTCACCACTTCTCTCTTTCTTTTTTCCAGGTTGTGATGAATAACTTAAGCCCAGCCTGGAAATCATTCAAAGTATCAGTAAATTCTCTATGCAGTGGAGACCCAGACCGCCGGCTGAAGGTCAGAAATCTATGTCTAAGAAATGCAATTTTAAAAATATATTTAACCCTCCTCTTTCTCCTCAAGTGAATATTGGCAAACCCAAAATTTTCTGTATGATTTATCCAACCCTTCATATTATATCATATATATATATGTATTTTTTTTTTTTTTTTTGGAGACAGTCTCTCTCTGTTGCCCTCATTAGAGTGCTGTGGCATCACAACTCACAGCAACCTCAAACTCTTGGGCTTAAGTGATTCTCTTGCCTCAGCTTCCTAAGTAGCTGGGACTACAGGCACCCGCCACAATGCCCAGCTATCTTTTTGTTGCAGTTGTCATTGTTGTTTAGCAGGCAGGGGCCAGATTCTAACCCACCAGCCCCAGTGTATGTGGCCGGTGCCATAAGCACTGAGCTATGGGCACTGAGCCATATCTTAGCATTTTGATAGAAGAAACAGGCTATTTCTTCTGGTGGAGCCATTTGAAGCTCACGTGATAGAACCAAATAAATCCCAATTATGTTATGTCAAGAGGAAAAACCCATGGCTTCTCAGAGACAAAACTGTGGCAATAAGTTGAGTATAACTGGGAGTTATTACAAGCAAAAATATTGCTATATCAATTATATATTGTTATATGACAGTCTACCCACAAATTTAATAGCTTAAAATAAAAACTAATTATTTAGCTTATGATTCTAAGCATTTGCAAGTTGGGCTGAGCTGATCTAGATAATTCTTCTCTTGGTCTTGCTCAGATTCTCTCAGGCATTTGCAATCAGCTACCATGAGCAGGGTGGTTCTGCTTCTGGGGTTGGAGACTGTTGTCTAAAATGATGAGGGTGAGAGTATGGGTCAGGTGGCTCTCATCATCCAGCAGGCCAGCTGGGACTTACATACATAATAATCTTAGGATTTTACAGAAACTACAAGACCTCTATGCCCAGACCTCATGTAAGGTCATTTCCTCCATGTTCCAGGCCAAAGCAAGCTGCATGGTCATTACATATTCAAGGGGTGAGGAGCTAGAGTATACCTCCTGAAGTGGGAAGCTGCAAAGTATTGTCTGTGGCCATTGTTTTCAATCTACCACAAATGCGGTTGAATGCATTTAGGAATCACCAAAGGAAGACAATGGGCTGAATGCCAGAAGGACGCTCCAGGAGACACTTCCATAGTCTGTGCCCTGGCCCTCCTTCTGCCTTAGAAGTCTAGAAGTTCCATGTTGTAAATGGCCCACAGTTGATTATACCAGTTCAGAATAACTAAGTAAATTTACCAGAGACTGGTATCTATAAACTAAAAGGCCAGTTGACTAGCATTTAGTGAAAAACATGACTGTCCAAGCAAACCCAGCAGTCATATTAGCTTCACCAGAGCATTTTCTTGTGGGCAAAACACGAGGGAGACAGTCATCATTAGGTTGCTGTGTTTGCCTAGAAGCAGAGCTGGATGACTGAGACACTAATGGCTTCAGACTCTGCAAGCTCATCCCATTCTCCTCCACTGTGGGGTAATGGTCCATCAGGCAGACTAAACATCCATATTGACCTTTCAGGGTGCCTAATCTAATCCCCTGGAAAATGTTAAATGGACATTGATGATGTTTGCCTTTGTATTATAACTTCACATTTTCTTTACTCCTTTTGCCCCACAACCTTCTTTTGACAGATATAATTCTTTTTTTTTTTTTTGGAGGGGGGGGATTGTGCTCCTGCCACAGCCTTTCTTTTATTATTATTGTTATTATTATTATTCTTATATCATAGCTGTGTACATTAATGTGATCATGGGGCATCATACACTGGTTTTACAGACTGTTTGACACATTTTCTTTTCTTTTTTTTATTATTGTTAAATCATAGCTGTGTACATTAGTGCAATCACTGTACCCATTCTAAGATGCATCATAGATGTGGCCCCACCCATTACTCTCCCTCCACCAAAACCTCCCCCCTCCCTTCCCCTTCCTTGGCCCTTTCCCCATAGTCTTGTGCTATAGTTGGGTTATAGTCTTCATGTGAAAGCTATAATTTAGCTTCATAGTAGGGCTGAGTACATTGGATACTTTTTCTTCCATTCCTGAGATACTTTGCTAAGAAGAATATGTTCCAGCTCCATCCATGTAAACATGAAAGAGGTAAAGTCTCCATCTTTCTTTAAGGCTGCATAGTATTCCATGGTATACATGTACCACAATTTGCTAGTCCATTCGTGGGTCGATGGGCACTTGGGCTTCTTCCATGACTTAGCAATTATGAATTGGGCTACAATAAACATTCTGGTACAGATGTTATATTGTGGCTTTTTGTTATATTGTGGCTTTTGGTCTTCTGGGTATAAACCTAGTAAAGGAATTATAGGATCAAATGGCAGGTCTATTTTTAGGTCTCTAAGTATTCTCCAAACATCCTTCCAGAAGGAACGTATTAGTGGGCATTCCCACTAGCAGTGTAGAAGTGTGCCCTTTCCTCCACATCCACGCCAACATTTCTGGTTTTGGGATTTTGTTATGTGGGCTACTCTTACTGGGGTTAGGTGATATCTCAGAGTAGTTTTGATTTGCATTTCTCTGATGATTAAGGATGATGAGCTTTTTTTCATATGTTTGTAGATTTTGCGTCCGTCTTCTTTAGAGAAGTTTCTCTTCAAGTCCCTTGCCCACCCTGAGATGGGGTCACGTGTTCTTTTCTTGTTAATACATTTGAGTTCTCTGTAGATTCTGGTTATTAGACCTTTATCGGAGGTATAACCTGCAAATATTTTCTCCCATTCTGAGGGCTGTCTGCTTGCTTTACTCACTATGTTCTTGGCTGTGCAGAAGCTTTTTAGTTTGATCAGGTCCCAGTAGTGTATTTTTGATAGTGCTTCAATTGCCTGGGGAGTCCTCCTCATAAAATAGTCACCCAGGCCGATTCCTTCAAGAGTTTTCCCGCACTTTCTTGAAGTATTTTTATAGTTTCATGTCTTAAGTTTAAATCTTTTATCCAATGAGAGTCTATCTTAGTTAATGGTGAAAGGTGTGGGTCCAGTTTCAATCTTCTACAGGTTGCCAGCCAGTTTACCCAGCATCATTTGTTAAATAGGGAATCTTTTCCCCACTGAATGTTTTTAATTGGCTTGTCAAAGATCAAATAACAGTAAATAGCTGGATCCATCTCTTGGTTCTCTATTCTGTTCCAGACATCTACTTCTCTGCTTTTGTGCCAGTACCATGCTGTTTTGATCACTATTTATAGTACAGTCTCAGGTCTGGTAGCGTGATTCCTCCTGCTTTGTTTTTATTGCTCAATAATGTTTTGGCTATTCGAGGTTTTTTGTGATTCCATATAAAAACGAAGTATTATTTTTTCAAGATCTTTAAAGTATGACAATGGAGCTTTAATAGGAATTGCATTAAAGTTATATATTGCTTTGGGCAGTATGGACATTTTAACAATGTTGATTCTTCCCAGCCATGAGCATGGTATGTTTTTCCATCTGTTAACATCTTCAGCTATTTCTTTTCTTAGAGTGTCATAGTTCTCTTTGTAGAGATCTTTCATGTCCTTTGTTAGGTATACTCCCAAATATTTCATCTTCTTTGGCACTACTGTGAAAGGAATAGAGTCCTTGACTGTTTGTTCGGCTTGGTTATTGTTGGTATATATAAAGGCTACTGATTTATGGGTGTTGATTTTGTAGCCTGAGACATTGCTGTATTCCTTGATCACTTCTAAAAGTTTTGTAGTAGAATCCCTAGTGTTTTCCAAATATACGATCATACCATCTGCAAAGAGTGAAAGTTTGATCTCTTCTGACCTTATGTGGATACCTTGATCGCCTTTTCTTCCCTAATTGCAATGGCAAAGGCTAAAACTTCCATTACAATGTTAAAGAGCAATGGAGACAATGGGCAATGCCTGCTTCCTGATCTAAGTGCAAATGATTTCAATTTAACTCCATTCAATACGACATTGGCTGTGGGTTTGCTGTAGATGGCTTCTATTAGTTTAAGAAATGTCCCTTCTATACCAATTTTCTTAAGTGCTCTGATCATGAAGGGATGCTGGATATTATCAAAAGCTTTTTCTGCATCAATTGAAAGAATCATATGGTCTTTATTTTTAAGTTTGTTTATGTGTTGAATTACATTTATAGATTTACGTATATTGAACCAGCCTTGAGACCCTGGGATAAATCCGACTTGGTCATGGTGTATAATTTTTTTGATGTGTTGTTGGATTCTGTTTGTTAGGATCTTTTTGAGTATTTTAGCATCAATATTCATTAGTGATATTGGTCTATAATTTTCTTTTCTTGTTGGGTCTTTCCCTGGTTTGGGGATCAAGGTGATGTTTGCTTCTTAGAATGTGCTGGGTAATACTCCTTCTTTTTCTATGTTTTGGAAGAGGTTTAGTAGTATAGGTACTAGTTCTTCTTTAAATGTTTGGTAGAATTCTGACGTAAAGCCATCTGGTCCTGGACTTTTCTTTTTAGGGAGATTTTGTATAGTTGATGCTATTTCAGAACTTGATATAGGCCTGTTCAACATTTCCACTTCATTCTGGCTAAGTCTTGGTAGGTGGCATGCTTCCAGGTGTTGGTCAATTTCTTTCAGATTTTCATATTTGTGAGAGTAGAGTTTCTTGTTGTATTTGTTAAGGATTTTTTGAATTTCTGAGGAGTCTATTGTTATTTCATCATTACCATTTCTGATTGACGAAATTAGAGATTTTACTCTTTTTTTCCTGGTTAGGTTGGCCAATGGTTTATCTATTTTATTGATCTTTTCAAAAAAACAGCTTTTGGATTTATCAATCTGTTGTATAATTCTTTTGTTTTCAATTTCATTTAATTCTGCTCTGATTTTGGTTATTTCTTTTCTTCTGCTGGGTTTGGGGTTGAAGTGTTCTTCTTTCTCCAGTTGCTTGAGATGTTCCATTAAGTTATTGACTTCCTCTCTTTTAGATTTCTTGAGGAAGGCTTGCAGTGCTATAAATTTCCGTCTTAGGACTGCCTTTGCAGTATCCCAGAGGTTCTGGTAATTCGTGTCTTGATTGTTGTTTTGTTCCAAAAATATGGTGATTTCCTTCTTAATCTTGTCTATAACCCATGTATCCTTCAGCATAAGGTTGTTTAGCTTCCATGTTTTTGTATGGGTATGCCAGTTCCTGTTGTTATTGAGTTCAACTTTTATTCCATGATGGTCTGAGAAGATGCAAGGAAAAATTTCTATTTTTTTTAAATTTGCTGAGGTTAGATTTGTGGCCTAGGATGTGGTCGATTTTGGAATATGTTCCGTGGGCTGATGAGAAGAATGTGTATTCAGTTTTGGGGGGATGAAATGTTCTGTAGATGTTTGTTAAGTCCAGATGTTGAATGGTTCAGTTTAAATCTAAAATTTCTTTGCTTAGCTTCTTTTTGGAGGATCTATCCAGGACTGCTAAAGGGGTGTTAAAATCTCCAACTACTATGGAAGTGGAGGAAATCGAGTTGCTCATGTCTGTTAGAGTTTCTCTGATAAACTGAGGTGCGTTGTGGTTGGGTACATAAATATTAATAATTGAGATCTCATCATATTGAGTATTACCTTTAACAAATATGAAGTGTTCATCCTTATCCTTAATTATTTTGGTTGGTTTAAAGCCTATTGCGTCTGCGAACAGGATTGCAATGCCTGCTTTTTTCTGCTTTCCATTTGCCTGGAATATAGATGACCAGCCCTTCACCTTGAATCTATATCTGTCTTTTAATGTAGGATGCGATTCTTGGATGCAGCAGATATCTGGCTTGAGTTTTTGTATCCAGTCCGCCAACCTATGCCTCTTTAGAGGACAATTTAAACCATTCACATTAATTGAGAGTATTGATAAGCCTTTCAAGAGACCGGTGGACATTTTTAATCTTTTTGCGACTGTGGAAGTTGGAATTTGATCAAAAATTTTTTGTGTGGGTTTACTTTTGTGATGGAGAATTACGCTGGCCTTTATGGAGGATAGGTCTAAGAATGTCCTGGAGAGCTGGTTTAGTTGTGGAAAATTTCTTCAACATGTGAATGTCGTTGAAGTATTTAATTTCTCTGTCATAAATTAAGCTCAGTTTAGCTGGGTACAGGATCCTGGGTTGAAAGTTATTTTGTTTTAGGAGATTAAAAGTCGATGACCATCCTCTTCTAGCTTGAAAGGTTTCAGCAGAGAGATCTGCAGTTATTCTGATATTCTTCCCCTTGTAGGTAATGGTTTTCTTTCATCTGGCAGCTTTCAGAATTTTCTCCTTCATATTAACTTCAGTGAAATTGATTATGATGTGTCTGGGGGATGTCTTATTTGGGTTGAGCGGCGCTGGAGTTCTGAAACTGTCTGCTATCTGAATTTTGGAATCTCTTGGCATGTCTGGAAAGTTCTCCTTCATAATCTCATGGAGAAGAGACTGTGTGCCTTTTGAAGCCACTTCGTCACTTTCAGGGATCCCTATTAAGGCGAGTATTGGTTTTCTTCAAATTATCCGAGAGCTCTCTGAGAGAGTGGTCTGTTTTTGCTCTCCATTTCTCTTCTTCTTTGAGGGTTTGGGAGCATTTGAAAGCTTTGTTTTCAATGTCAGACATCCTTTATTCTGCTTGCTCCATTCTGTTACTGAGGGATTCTACTGTGTTTCTCAGATCTTTGAGGGATTCAACTTCTTGTTTCAATGTGTCGAAATCTTTGGTCATTTGGTCTTTGAATCCGTTGAATTCTTGAGATAACTTTTGGAATTCTAATTCGATCTTATTTGCTATCCAGATCCTGAATTCAATTTCTGACATCTCAGCTATTTGTTTGTGCATGGAGTCTTGTGCTGTTTCTGCCCCATTGATCCTTGGGGGAGTTGATCTACTCTGATTATTCATATTGCCAGAGTTTTTCTGTTGATTTCGCCTCATGATTGTTTTTCACCGTTGCCTCTGGCTGTCCTCAGAGTTGGGGAGGTGTCTCTCCAAGATTAGACCCCAGCGGGATCAGTCTATTGTTGCTGGCTCTTTGTAGGGAGTGACCCTGTGTAGTTCCTCTGGGGCTGCTCTAGCTAGGGTGTTCTGGTTGTGGAAACAGCTCTGGTTTGTGACACACCCGGTTCCAGCAACAGGGCTGGGGGTGGTGCGCACGGTTCTGGGAGTGCCAGGTGCCCAGTGACTTTGGCACAGAGAGCCCAAGGCTCCAGCAGTCTCTGGCCAGGAGAAGAGCTCTGCACAGAGGCAGGGAGGGCTCCAAAGGGCACGCAGCTACCAGAGTCCCTGTCCAGATGAATGGGCTAGTGTGGAAGCTGGGAGGACACAGGAGGGAGGATTCAGGGTTGCGTGGCTCCCGCAGTTCCTGGTCGGGGAATTTGGAGGCCCGGTGGGTGCGGGTCACTGGTCGGGGGTCGCTGCACACCTCTTATGGAGGTCTGGGCAGTGCCAAGCCCAGGAGTTTGAGGTTACTATGAGGTGTGACGTCACGGCACTCTACCCAGGGCAACAGCCCAAGGCTCCAGTGTGCCAAAACTGTCTCACTCTGCCCCTAAGGATTAAGGCTGTAAGGCAGCTCAGTCCCTGCCTTTAGGCTGCTCAGTCAATAGGTTACTTTGACCCGCCCAATCCTTGCTCTGAGACCCTGAGGGCGGAGCTTGCCGGGGCAGTTCTTTCACAATGGCTTCCTGCGCCCAGCTCAGTGGCTCAGTCTGGGGTCCCAGACAATGCCCAAAGTTCTCCACACTCCTGCTCAAGCTCTCCCCAAGGCAGTTCAACTGAGTGCCAAGTCCAAGAATACCGAAACAGTTCACAGGTAAGGCCTTTCCGGTTTGCAGTCTCACTGCTGCTTGTACTTACGGTTGCTGGCGTGATTAGGTTGATCGAACACATGCAACCACTTGCCAGTTTTCCACTGTTTTTGTCCTCCTCTTGGGGTCCAGAAGTCCCTTGCTTGCTCCCTGTATCCTCAAAGGGATGATTATAGGCAGATCCCACTGGCCAGAGATGCCTGGAGTCTTGTCTCCCCAGACTCACTGTTCCTAGTTGCAGGGAAGCTGTTACTTGGCTGCCATCTTTAATCTCAGTCTGACACATTTTCATCATACTGGTTAACACAGCCTTCCTGGCATTTTCTTAGTTATTGTGTTAAGACATTTACATTCTACATTTACTAAGTTTCATATATACCCTCGTAAGATGCACTGCAGTTGTAATCCCACCAATCACCCTCCTTCCGCCCCCCTCCCTTTCCTCCTTCCCCCTATTCTTAGGTTATAACTGGGTTATAGCTTTCATGTGAAAGCCATAAATTAGTTTCATAGTAGGGCTGAGTACTTTTTCTTCCAGATATAATTCTTTTGATTATTTGATGCTATTAATCAAATTAGAATCCTCTCTGGTTGGTTAGTCCCAGCCTCTTTAAAGTGACTTTATGTCTTTGCTTAAACCCATTTTACGTGGGCTTTTCATTTGAGCTCATAGCAGATATACTCCATGTTCTTGAGGATTATGCAAGAGTTGTACCTGATATCTCCTGTAAGAGCAAAGATATTTCAAGCCTCAACCCCCATGGGAAACTCTCTTTCATTCCAAAATCAGAATGCATGGCTAGTTGGACCTTCAAGTAAAAGCCAGATATAGGTGGCAATTACCTCCAATAATCTGAGCAGCACCATCCCACACCTGTGGAGATAAATGACCCCCTTTTGGCCAGAAATAAAATATCTCCTTTAGCCATAGATGAACTCTGTCATGAGGAGTAAATGGATAAAAGGAGAGGGTTATCTGTAATTGAATAAATAAAAGTGCAGAGAAGGAGCACCTTGTGGTCTTTTGAGTGCTCTGCTGTCTATAGAGGAACAACTGGGAGCACAAGAGATAGGTTATGAAAGGTGTAACAGTGGTGCCTAGAGACAAGGTAGGGAGCTGTGAGGTTCAGGTCAGGTTTATTGAAAGGGAGAGCCACCTGCCTCAGCAGGGTAAAGATGGTGTCTGTGCCTGGAAGGCAGTTAGTGACCCCTTTAAAACGGGGCTGTAGGGGGTGGGAAAATTCCACAGCTTGCCTGGAGGGCTTTGGTGGGTTAGGGTTCTTTGGTGAGAATTTCATGGGTGGGGCTAATTAGGCCCTTGGTATTCTTAGGAGAGGAGGAGGAAGAAGTGGGGAGGGTTCGAGGGTTCTTGTAGAGCTGTGTTAGGTAGATAGAAAGAGGAGAGAGAAAGAAATAATGAGAGGGAGAAAGGGAGGAACAGGAAGAAGGGAGAAAGGGAGGAGGGGGTAAGAGGGGAGAGGGACCAAGGTTTCACCACAGCTGCAGTGTTGACATCTGGGTTTTGCTGTGAGGAGCTGTCCTATGCATGTAGGATGCTTACCGGCTTTCCTGCTACTACATATCATCAGTATTCCACCTCCACCCAACCCCACCCCGCCCCCCACATGGGTCTGACAACCCAAACTGTACTCATAAATTGCCAAATGTTCCCTGGGGGGCAAAATCATTCTGAATTAGGAACCACTAGCATAGACCAATGGTTCACAAACAGCTTGGGAGGCTTGTTAAACCCCTCAGGAGCCTACAAAAATGTTTTAATTTCTTTCAAAACAGAAGAAAAAATGAAGTTATAGGATTGAACAGAATGTCCTAAGTTTTTTCTCACACAAGAAAACAGTGAACTTTTTAGGGCCTAGGAAAATCTATTTTGGTACGGGGCCCAGGAAGGCAAAAGTGCCTGGTGCCGCTGGACGTCATAACATGACCCTGTCCCAAATCATGCCATCGTGTCCTCAAATACCACAATATGTGTTGCTAAAGATAAAACCATTATTATTCTTATTTTCATGGTTAATATTCATTAATATGAAGAATACTTCCTTAATGCCATCAATTATTCTGCCCTTATTCATATTTGCCTGATTTTCTCATTTATTAAACAGCTATTTTTGTTTGTTTTTAAATTAAGATTTAAACAAGGTTCAAGCATTGCATCTGACAGAGTTATCTCTGAAGTCTCTTTTAATTAGTTCTCTCTCTCTTTCTCCTTGCAGTTTACTTGCAGGTTGGTTTGTCCCATAGCATTTCTCACATTCTGCCTTTCCTATAAATATGTAGTTGGGACTTGATCAGATTCAGGGTCTTTTTTTCTGGCAAGAATACCCCCATTATTATTTAAAATGTATGCATTTTTTGATATACTAGTATTTGAGTGCTTCAATCTGTTTCATTTGTCCTATGTTTGGCTGATGAAAACCTTTCAAGTTGACTCTTGCATTCTTTTGGCATGAGAACAAATAGTCTTTAATAATTTTCTTGCTTTCTGGAATGAATTCTTGAACTAAATGAATTTTGAAAAAATTTTAAATATTTTTCTTTATAGAATATATATTTCTATGGATGTTAAATCACATTTTATTTTATTTCTTTATTTATTTATCTTAGAGACAAGGTCTCACTCTGTTGCCTAGGCTGGAGTGCAGTGTCAATCACAGCTCACTGCCCACTCAAACTCCTGGTCCCAAGGAATCCTCCTGCCTCAGCCTTCTGTGTAGCTGGGGCTCCAGACATGAGATACCATACCGGCTAATTTTTTAAACTTTTTGTAAAGACATGGTCACACTATGTTGCTGAGGCTAGTTTCAAATTCTTTTTTTTTTTTTGTAGAGACAGAGTCTCACTTTATGGCCCTCAGTAGAGTGCCATGGCATCACACAGCTCACAGCAACCTCCAACTCCTGGGCTTAAGCGATTCTCTTGCCTCAGCCTCCCAAGTAGCTGGGACTACAGGAGCCCGCCACAACGCCCAGCTATTTTTTGGTTGCAGTTCAGCCGGGGCCGGGTTTGAACCCGCCACCCTCAGTATATGGGGCTGGCGCCTTACCAACGGAGCCACAGGCGCCGCCCTAGTTTCAAATTCTTGATCTCAAGTGATTCTCCCACCTGTTAACTTCCAAAATGCTGGCATGAGCCACCTTGCCTGGCCTGAGTCTTGCTTTAATGTCTCTTGAAATAACTTCTCTTCACAGTTAAACCTCTAGGCCATAGACCTGTCAGGTTCATTTTTGTCAATTTTTTAAAAAATATTCTTCAAATTTAATTTTGTTTTATAATTATATAAAATGTTTACATGGTTCCAAAGTCAAAACTTTCAAACAAACAAACAAACAAAAAAAAAACACTTCAAAACAAGGTATATTCAAAAAGTTTAGCTTTCATTCCTGTTCCTTCCACTTTTTACCCACTTCTTTTGTAAGTTATCATTTTGTAGTGTATTTTAACACCTGATAGAATCAGCCTGTCCCACTTCTGTATCCCTTGTCTTTTTAAATGTTTTTCTAGAAATTTTACCAGTTTATTCTTTCTATTGAGATCTACAAACTAATACATAAAAAAAAAATTGATGGTATTTTTACTGAGATTGCATTAAATTTGTAAATGAGGCAGAATTTGCTCTTTAATATTGAGTCTTCCTGTCCCTGAATTATGCAATGTCTTATCATTCCTCCAAGTCTCCCTTTGTAATTTGCAGGAATGTTTAATGTGTTTTTCTTCTTTTCTGTTTACCATCAGACCATTTATCTATTGGTATATATAAAGGCCATCAAATTTTACTTTCTTAAACTGCTATTTTATTAAATTTTCTTATTGTTTATATACATTTCTTATTAATTTGGCAGAGTTTTCCAAATATATTATTATACCATCTGAAAATACAGTTTTTCCCTTCCTTACCTACCTCTCCTAGCTCTAGTTATTTCTCTTCTTTAATTGTATGGGCTAATACCCTCAACAAAATGTTAAATGCTGGTAGAGATGGAGAACATCCTAGTCTTAGTCATCAATGTAGTGGAAAATCCTGTAATGTTTTCCTATTACTTCTGGCAAAGATTAATTTTTCAAAGTAATTCTGAAGATGCCAGATATTCAGGGCTTTCTCAGAGACATCTACTGAGCCCTAAACACCTGTGATATTCAATACACTTAAATACCTTAAATATTCAGAGAAGTCTGTAGTCCCAGCTACTTGAGAGACTGAGACAAGAGGATTGCTCAAGCCCAAGGGTTTGAGGTTACTATCAGCAATGATGCCACAGCACTCCACCCAGGGGGACAGAGTGAGACTCTGACTCAAAAAATAGAAAAAAAGGAAAAAAGTAAATATTCAGAGAAGGTTCTTATTTGTTATAATAACCATAGGGATAATATCATAAATGCCTTGTGAAAAATATAAAAGGAATTATACAGAATTAAATTTAAATTTAAATTGCACATGAAATATATGGCCACCCTGTACTATTTATTGAGTAGATTTAGAGTTACATTTATAATATTAGCTATTTGGTGAAATTATCTATGCTTCTATGGCATATTATGCTTGACAAAGCCCTTATCGAAATCATAATTTCATTGACTTCTTACCACTCTGTGAGGTAGGTTTAATTTTATAGATGAGGAAACCAAGACTCAAAAACTCATGTTATCAAATGCTAAATTTAATAATTTTTACAGGATTATACTGCCTTTATTTTGTTATATTTTATTTATTAGAAAATAAATAATCCTGATAAGCATATTATTCCTCTACTTTTTTAACCAGAATGCTTTATTTTCCATCATTCTATAAAAATACTTAACGGAAATGGAATTTACCTATCTATAATATTTTGTAAAAGCTGTTATCAATAATTATTTAATGTTCCTCTAAGGGAAAAAATAGTCTCTAGTAAAATTGTAACAATTTTACAATTTGCTACCAATTTGTTACCAGTGCTTGTTTACCAATGTTTGATTGATAAGAAATCGTGTACCTATTAGGTTCTATGAAATACGGTATTAATCCCCTCCAATTTGCTCAGTACATTGTTAATACCCAGTAAATATTCTTTAGGATGTGATGCTAGTGTTCAGAATAGAATCTGTTAGATGAGGATCTTAGAAAGTAGAGAGTGGGGGCATAATCAACAAGTATTTATTGGCATCCTAATTGTGCCTAGTGCTGTGGAAAAAGGCCATGCCAGACAATCTTGACAAACAGCATGTAAGCACTCCAAGACCATTTCATCATACACCTTAAAGGGCCATTTTCTATCTCCTTCTCTAATATTCAAAACACACAAGTATAGTAACTTGGACCCTTTGCCCTATACAGAGTTCATCAGGCATCTTCTGAGTATGGTTGATAGAAGCTAGTTGCCTTGAAGAAGAAATTAAGGTGATGGGGACCAATTGTTTCTGTATCAACTTGCCCCCCTGCCTTATGCAGGTGACAGGCCCAGGGTATCACTGAGGCCATGGTGGAGTAGAGGGAATAGCAGAAGAGGAGGAGGAGCCAGTCCCCAGTCATAGTAGCAGTGAGTAAGAATTGGGAACCCATGGAGGGGGGAGAGCAGGTCCAAATACAAGTCTAAAGCAAACAACAAGTGCCATTTCACCCAAAATTCATCTTGCTCATTCTTTATTCTTTCCCTCTTGGGTTTCCATGCCTGATTGACTTAACAACCACATTCATAATTTGCTTACTGACACTCACAAAGTTGGGTTCCTGATCAGTAAGAAAAATGGTCTATTGAATCAGAATCACACATCAGTGGTCCTGAAATATTTATTTTGACAACTTTCATAAATAAGTTGGTGCAGGCTATTTGCCAAGTACACATTGAAAAATGCTGTCTTCCTATTCATACTCCAAACCTAGCTGACTTGCTGCTTGTACCACCCTTAGGTAGTTCAGCATTTTTTCTGCCGTAGTACTGCAGAGCTAACTGTATATGTATGTTTGTATTCTGTTCTTGCCCCTATGCAAAATCTGTAGCATCTGTCTTTTAATTCCATCTACCTATTCATGTCTTTCCCTTCTTGTGTGTGACCAATTTATTGCCAGTGCAATTGTATTTTCTCCACAAATTCACTGTCTTTGCTTTGGGCTCTCTGAGCTGAACTGGCACACAACTGCTAAACAAATTTGATTCCTCACGTGTGTTTTTAGAGCTTTCCTTGAGCCTTCCCCCTTTTAGTCCCCTCCATGTGACTCTTATTTTATCTCTGATGGCTTAGACTTAGTTGTCATGATTTTTCTTTTTCTTTCTGTTTCACGCTGATTTTTTTCCTCATCTGGGAAAGGAAGAGACTCTATCTAAGTTTCAACCTCCAGATCTCAATCCTTAACATCATCCTCCATTCAGCCCCATAATTTCCTCAAACCCATAGAGAGGGCTTTAGTCATTAGATATCCCATGGGTTACATCAGCATTTTGTAATTCATGATGCAAAGCACAGGCTGTGGGAATTGAGAAGTCCATTGCTAACTATGTTCAGTATTGTTGAAAATATCTGTAATAAAGAACCTGGCAATCTCAGGCAATTGAAAGCATTTTCACCTTCCTCTTTATCTGCCTTATAATTGCAAGAAAAATTTGAATGGTTCATGGTCATCTTAAGTTTTCTTGAGTTCTGTTAAGATTCAAGTATTTTCTTCATGGCCTTCTGGCTGCTGTTTTTGTGCCTATAAACATACATGGTCACTTTACCTAAATGTTTTGAAGTTTGCCAGATTGCAGACTCATGGAGGTGTCTCCATATTGGATAAGCCATGACACAAGGATTCTTGATTCCACCTAAACAGGCTGCTTTTACTGAGATCTATAATTAATACTGCAGCATGGAAAATGCTGACCAGTTTAAACAGCATTAAATCATGCAGGAATCAGGAGGCTTCTGAATTGAGAGGAAAACTATATATTTTCTTAATTTTAGTAATTATTCCTTTTTATTGACTTCTTCCCCTTATTTTATAGATGAGTAATTCCAGATTCTGTTTTAGCAAATTTCTTAAGATTACCCAGCTGAGTTTATACAGCATTGGTTTAAATCCAGGTCTACTAGGTTCCACAATTCCTGCTCTTCACTAGTAAAAAACAGCTATTTACTGAGCACTTACCAGCTACCAGGTGCTGTGCTGGGCCTGTTGGTTAAGTTCTTCACCGAACCCTATAATTATCCTAGGGTTAAACAATGCTGCGGTAACAAAGAGGCTCCATGGAACAAAAGTTTATTTCTTGACCACATGACAATCAAAGGTAAAACTTTCAAATCAATGTCTGCCTCTCCTTAGTGAAGTAATTCAAGAACTCAGGTTGCTTTTTTCTTGTGACTCATTCATACCTTAGGGGCTCATTTTTATTTTCATCCAGTGGACAGAAGGGGAACATGTAGAGAGGACTCTCTATAAAAGCTTTAGCTGAAAACAGCCTCTGGCATTGCTGCCTATATTTCAAAGATTAAAATCCAGTCATATAGCCACACTGAACTGCAACGCAAACTGGGAAACGTGTTCTAGTAAGATACCCAGACATAAAAGAAAACAAAATTTTGATGAACACCTCACTGCAAACTGAGGCTCAGAAAGGTGAAATAGCATGTAAATTCACAGAGCTAAGTGTCATAACCAGGACCAAGTAGTCTTTCTGACCCCAGAAGCTAAACTCCATACCAGTATTCTCCAAAGCAATCTTCTATGATCAGAGAGTATTCTATATCTGTTCCACCCACACATGGCCAGAGCAATTCTACCCCAACCTCTTTTCTCTCTTTGAGCCTCTTTCATATTTTCAGTCCTTCCATGGTGGTATCCCTTTCCTTTTTCCCCAAAATCAGCATCCTTCTCACCTGCCAAAGAGAAAATCTTGCCCCATCATGTGTCAAGCCTGTGCTGCTAATGGGAGCCCCCTCTGCCTCATGTTTAATAACACTGAAGGGGAAGGAATGAGGTATCCTGAAAATGGGATCAATACTATAGGTGCTTCAATGTCAAAATTATTTACCAGTGAGGATCAGGTCTGATTTCCTCACTATGTAAAAGGAGAGCATATCTTGCCAAAGCAAATGCTATTTTATATTTTTTTTTCCCCAGGAAACCATACTAGTTTATCTTATATATAAAAGAGTCTTGGGAGTTAGTGTTTGATGGATACAGAGTTTCAGTGGAAAGGGAAAAGTTCTGGACATGAATGTATAATAGTTGCACCACAATGTGAATAGACTTAATGCCACAGAGCTGTGCATTTAATAATGGTTAAAATGGTAAATTTTGTTATGTATCTTTCACTACAAAAAAAATTTTTTAAAGAATATTTTTCCTGTTAACATGATTTTGAAGCTGCTCCTTATGAAAAACTACCTGACATTATTGTACTAAAGAGCCTTTGACTCCTAACGTGGCATTCCTTAACTATCTAGGATGACTTTTGCTGTCTCAGTCATCTAGGATGAAAGTATAGTAGCTCTGAAGAGATTCTTCCAGAATCTAAATCTCCTCCCTTTCTGAAACCCTTTTGGGCAAAGGGAAAGATCCTTCACTGCCTAACCATTAAGAGGGAAGGGTACAAAAGAGGTGGCACAACCTGGCCAAACTATTTTATTGGGAAATTTGTCCAAGGTTATACTCTTTCTTTGATTCAGAAAAATATTTTTGAAGACATTACATTGGGGAAACACTTTGCAATTCCAAACTAAGAGCACCAAATGAATGTTGGTGAGCACCCTGATTAAAGTAAAGACAGTTCTCTTATTATCCTGGTGGACATGTCCCCAGGAGAGAGACTGTGCAACTAAAGACATCACGATTGCTGTGACTGTGATGTCACATTATTCAACCCATCTAACACCTGCTTCTGCACTGAAATGGAAAGTTAACCAGTTACCCAGGAAGATGCTGAAGAAAAACTGGGACCTGGATGAAGTTGCTTAATGAAGAAGGGAAGGATTGCTCAGAGTGGAAAATTCCGTGAATCCCCAAACACAGTTTTATGATATAATTCAAACTGATAGGATTCACTGCTCTGTCCAAATAATGCCATATGCTAGTAACACTGGTTATGCTGGTCGCTATTAGTTGTTTTGTTTATTTATTTTTCTTTTAAATGTGAGGCACTTCATTATTTATTGTACCATTTTGTTAACATAGAGACTGAAAAAGTTGCCCCGAAATTTAAACTTTTATTCTTACACCTCTGAAAATGTTTTTAACCTAGACTTGTCAATAGGAAGGTCTTCACAAACTGAGTTGACATCCTGAGAGGTCTTTGTATTGAGTAAACTTCTGTAGGGCATTCAGTTTCTCGCCCACATTTTAAACATTAAACAGCAGTGTTGTCAAAAAAAAAAAAAATCATAGTCTGTAGCCATCCTGGGCATTTCTTTGGGAAAGTATTCTCAATAGAATCATCAAATAAAAGATGAAGAGAGCTATCTCTTAGGAAGAAGGTCAGCTTTTATAAAGAGCGAGTCCTTGAAGCCAAGAGAAATGACCCTTATCTTAGGTGCTTGGCAGAACAATCCCATAGGATGTCCTTCTCAGAAGCTGGAGAAATTATCAGCATCTCAAACATATGGTGCCCAGGAGATCTCACTTGTCTGCAAAGTGTTTGGGCTTCCCAAAAGGATCGGGGAAGGCCAGGGTTTTGTTTGTGTGGAGAAAACAAAACTAATGTCAAGAGAGAGCAAATTGACTCACCTCGTAAGAAATTAATTCTTTTCTCTTTGACAACATGTGAATTATGTCCCCTTTTGACTCCATGAATATATTGCAAAAGAGCAGAAATGCTTTTGGACAATCCCAATAAGGAGAAAAAAGTTAGAATGATCATCAACCCCACCTCTGCCCCTTGCAATTAGAAGGAAACAAGCTAGAGATGGAGAGATGACGCCTTATATTGCCTACAGAAGCCCCTCATGCCACAGGGTGTCAGCCAAGGTCTCCTCTCACTTCATCTGCCCTCCACCTTCTTTGCTGATACAGAAACTTAGCTTTGTCCAATAACCAAGACTTGGTGCGACTTGAAAGAGTTGACTCACTTAAGAGTGAGATGTGTAAGCCAGGAGGCCAAAATATTGATTTATAAAAAAGTTAATAAAATATGAATAAATTAATTTGACAAGAACTATAATTCTCATACTTCACTTAAGGAACCCTTTCTCCGATATCTCAGCACTTATGAAGCAGAATTAGCAACTAAAACATTACTTGGTAAGCATGGAAAAGTTAAGGCAGGAACCTGTGAGGAGTCTAGAGAGATGCTTCTGTGGTCAGAAGTTTGACTCAAAGACTTAAGAGTCTCGAGACTCTGATTAAATTAGTAAAATACCTTTTTCTTAAAAATATAGATAATTTGAGGCCTTTGTGGACTCATTAAAGCAAGTCTCTGACTCAAGACTCCTAAGTTGAGCCATGGTAAGTCTTGTCAAAGTACATTTATCAAAAAGTTAAAAGTGTGATTCTCTCTTTTTTTTTTTTTTTAATTAAATCACAGCTGTGTACATTGATATGATCATGGGGCATCATTTGCTAGCTTCACAGACCGTTTGACACACTTTCATCACACTGGTTAACATAGCCTTCCTGGCATTCTCTCAGTTACTGTGCCAAGACACTTACATTCCACATTTACCAAGTTTCACATATACCCTTGTAAGATGCACCGCTGGTGTAATCCTACCAATCCCCTTCCCTCTACCCACCTCCTCTCTCCCTCCCCTCCCTTTCCCCCTTCCCCCTATTCTTAGGTTGTAACTGGGTTATAGCTTTCATGTGAAAACCCTAAATTAGTTTCATAATAGGGCTGAGTATATTGGGTACTTTTTCTTCCATTCTTGAGATACTTTACTAGGAAGAATATGTTCCAGCTCCATCCATGTAAACATGAAAGAGGTAAAGTCTCCATCTTTCTTTAAGGCTGCATAATATTCCATGGTGTACATATACCACAATTTATTAATCCATTCGTGGATCGATGGGCACTTGGGCTTCTTCCATGACTTAGCAATTATGAATAGGGCTGCAATAAACATTCTGGTACAAATATGTTTGTTATGATGTGATTTTTGGTCTTCTGGGTATATGCCCAGTAGAGGGATTACAGGATTGAATGGCAGATCTATTTTTAGATCTCTAAGTGTTCTCCATATCTCTTTCCAAAAGGAATGTATTAATTTGCATTCCCACCAGCAGTGCAAAAGTGTTCCCTTTTCTCCACATCCGCGCCAACATCTCTGGTCTTGGGATTTTGTGATATAGGCTAGTGTCACTTGAGTTAGATGATATCTCAAAGTAGTTTTGATTTGCATTTCTCTGATGATTAAAGATGATGAGCATCTTTTCATGTCTGAAGGCCGCGCGCCTGTCTTCTTCAGAGAAGTTTCTCTTCAAATCCCTTGCCCAGCCTGTGATGGGATCCCTTGCTCTTTTCCTGCTAATGCATTTGAGTTCTCTGTGGATTCTGGTTATTAAACCTTTGTCGGAGACATAACCTGCAAATATCTTCTCCCATTCTGAGGGCTGTTTGCTTGCTTTACTTACTGTGTTCTTGGCTATGCAGAAGCTTTTTAGTTTGATCAAGTCCCAGTAGTGTATTTTTGAAGCTGCTTCAATTGCCGGGGGGGTCCTCCTCATAAAATACTCACCCAGACCGATTCAAGGTTTTTAATTGGAAATAATTAAATAAATTATTTAATAATTTATTATACATAATTATTAATTATTAATAATTAATAAATAAATTGTTTAATAATTTATTATTAATAATAATTAAATAAATTATTTCCCATTCAAACCTTGAATTATTTCCAATTAATAATTTCCAATTCAAGGGTTTTCCCTGCACTCTCCTCTAGTATTTTTATAGTTTCATCTCTTAAGTTTAAATCTTTAATCCAGTGAGAGTCTATCTTAGTTAATGGTGAAAGTTTCAGTCTTCTGCAGGGTTGCCAGCCAGTTCACCCAGCACCATTTGTTAAATAGGGAATCTTTTCCCCACTGAATGTTTTTAATTGGCTTGTCAAAGATTAAATAATGGTAAGTAGCTGGATTCATCTCTTCATTCTCTATTCTGTTCCAGACATCTACTTCTCTGTTTTTGTGCCAATACCATGCTGTTTTGATCACTATCGATTTGTAGTATAGTCTGAGGTCTGGTAGCATAATTCCTCCTGCTTTGTTTTTATTTCTGAGTAATGTCTTGGCTATTCGAGGTTTTTTCTGATTCCATATAAAACGAAGTATTATTTTTTCAAGATCTTTAAAGTATTACAGTGGAGCTTTAATAGGGATTGCGTTGAAATTATATATTGCTTTGGGTAGTATGGACATTTTAACAATGTTGATTCTTCCCAGCCATGAGCATGATATATTTTTCCATTTGTTAACATTTTCAGCTATTTCTTTTCTTAGAGTTTCATAGTTCTCTTTATAGAGATCTTTCATGTCCTTTGTTAGATAAATTCCCAAATATTTCATCTTCTTTGGCACTACTATGGATGGGATAGAGTCCTTAACTGTTTTTTCAACTTGACTATTGTTGGTATATATAAAGGCTACCCATTTATGAATGTTGGTTTTGTAACCTGAGACATTGCTGTATTCCTTGATCACTTCTAAGAGTTTTGTAGTAGTGTCCCTAGTGTTTTCAAGATATACAATCATATCATCTGCGAAGAGCAAAAGTTTGATCTCTTCTGACCCTATATGGATACCCTTGATCGCCTTTTCTTCCCTAATTGTGGTGGCTAAAACTTCCATTACAATGTTAAAAAGCAATGAACAAAGTTTTTGTAATCCTTTTACTAGAATAATCTTTTTTGAAAAGGTTTTCTTTTCCTTTATATTCTGTACTTTAGTGTAAATTAAGTGAAATTTATAAAGGTTGAGGCTATCACTTTTTTTGTTTCCAAAGTTTATTTGTACTAACACAGTTTGTCTCACTAAGTTCAGATAACTTTTATTAAAATGAGAAAGTTTACGCAAACTAAAATAAAAGTATAAATTTCAAATGTTCAGAAATATTGCATTAAACTTTATAATAATTTCCATTAAAAAAAAAAAAAGCAATGGAGACAATGGGCAGCCTTGTCAGTTCCTGATCTGAGTGGAAATGATTTCAATTTAACTCCATTCAAGACAAGATTGGCTGTGGGTTTGCTGTAGATGGCCTCTATCAGTTTAAGAAATGTCCCTTCTATACCAGTTTTCTTAAGTGTTCTGATCATGAACAGATGCTGGATATTATTAAAAGCTTTTTCTGCGTCAATTGAAAGAATCATATGGTCTTTGTTTATTAATTTGTTTATGTGCTGAATTATATTTATAGATTTACATATATTGAACCAGGCTTGAGATGGTCATGATGTATAATTTGTTTGATGTGTTTTTGGATTCTGTTTGTTAGGATTTTGTTGAATATATTTGCATCTATATTCATTAGTGATATGGGTCTATAATTTTCTTTTCTTGTTGGATCTTTTCCTGGTTTGGGGATCAGGGTGATGTTTGCTTCATAGAACGTGTTGGGTAGTCTTCCTTCTTTGGGGAACAGGTTGAGTAATATAGGTACTAATTCCTCTTTAAAGGTTTGGTAGAATTCTGACGTGAAACCATCTGGTCCCAGGCTTTTCTTTTTAGGGAGGTTTTGTATGGTTGATGCTATTTCAGAACTTGATATGGGCCTGTTCAACATTTCCACTTGATTCTGCCTAAGTCTTGGAAGGTGACGTGCTTCCAAGTATCGGTCAATTTCCTTCAGATTTTCATATTTCTGAGAATATAGTTTCTTGTAATATTCATTAAGGATTTTTTGGATTTCTGAGGAGTCTGTTGTTATTTCATCTTTGTTGTTTCTGATTGATGAGATTAGAGATTTTACTCTTTTTTTCCTGATTAGGTTGGCCAAAGGTTTATCTATTTTATTGACATTTTCAAAAAACCAGCTTTTTGATTTATTGATCTGTTGTGTTATTCTTTTGTTTTCAATTTCATTTAATTCTGCCCTAATTTTGGTTATTTCTTTTCTTCTACTGGTTTTGGGGTTGGAATGTTCTTCCTTTTCCAGTTGCTTGAGATGTCCCATTAAGTTGTTAACTTCCTCTCTTTCCGTTCTCTTGAGGAAGGTTTGCAGTGCTATAAATTTCCCTCTTAAAACTGCCTTAGCGGTGTCCCAGAGGTTCTGATAGTTTGTGTCTTCATTGTTGTTTTGTTCCAAAAAATTGGCGATTTCTTTCTTAATTTCATCTCCGACCCAGCTATCATTCAGCATAAGGTTATTTAACTTCCATGTTTTTGTATGGGTATGCAGATTCCTGTTGTTACTCAGCTCAAGTTTTATTCCATGGTGGTCCGAGAAGATGCATGGAATAATTTCTGTTCCTTTAAATTTACTAAGATTAGACTTGTGACCTAAGATGTGATCGATTTTGGAGTAAGTTCCATGGGCTGATGAGAAGTATGTGTATTCAGTTTTTTTGTGATGAAATGTTCTGTAGATGTCTGCTAAATCCAAATGTTGGATGGTTAGGTTTAAATCTAAGATTTCTTTGCTCAGCTTCTTGTTGGAGAATCGATCCAACACTGCCAAAGAAGTGTTGAAATCTCCGATGATTATGGAGCTGGAGGAAATCAAGTTGCTCATGTCTGTTAGAGTTTCTCTTATAAATTGAGGTGCATTCTGGTTGGGTGCATAGATATTAATAATTGAGATCTCATCATATTGAGTATTACCCTTAACAAATATGAAGTGACCATTCTTGTCCTTCCTTACTTTTGTTGCTTTAAAGCCTAGTGTATCTGCAAATAAAATTGCAACACCTGCTTTTTTCTGATTACCATTTGCCTGAAATATGGATGACCATCCTTTCACCCTGAGTCTGTATTTGTCTTTTAAGTTAAGATGTGACTCTTGTATGCAACAGATATCTGGCCTGAATTTTTGTAGCCAGTCAGCTAACCTATACCTCTTTAGAGGACAGTTTAAGCTGTTCACATTAATGGAGAATATTGATAAGTCTGGCGAAATTTTGGGTATCGAGTTTTTCAAAAGTCCAGAGGACATTTTTAATCCTTTTGCCAGTGTGGAAATTGGAGTTTGATCCAAAGTTTCTGAGTGAGTTTACTTTTGTATTAGAGGATTTGGTTGGTCATTATGGAGGATAGGTCTGAGAATATCCTGAAGAGCTGGTTTTGTTATGGCAAATTTCTTCAACATATGAATGTCATTAAAGTATTTAATTTCTCCGTCATAAATGAAACTCAGTTTAGCTGGCTACAAGATCCGGGGTTGAAAGTTATTTTGCTTTAGGAGATTAAAAGTCAATGACCACCCTCTTCTGGCTTGAAAAGTTTCAGCAGAGAGATCTGCAGTCATTCTAATATTCTTCCCTTTGAAAGTAATAGTTTTCTTTCTCCTGGCAGCTTTGAGAATTTTCTCCTTCATATTAACTTTAGTGAAGTTAATTATGATATGCCTGGGGGATGTCTTATTGGGGTTGAGTCGTGCTGGGGTTCTGAAGCTGTCTGCTATCTGAATTTCAGAATCTCTAGGCATGTCTGGAAAATTCTCTTTCATAATTTCATGCAGAAGGGCCTCTGTGCCCAGTGAGGCCACTTCATCTGTTTCAGGAACTCCAATGATTCGGATATTAGCCTTCTTCGAATTATCCCAGAGCTCTCTGAGAGAATGATCCGTTTTTGCTCTCCATTTCTCTTCCTCTTTGAGAGTTTGGGAGTGCTCAAAGGCTTTATCTTCAATGTCAGAAATCCTTTCTTCTGCTTGCTCCATTCTATTGCTGTATTTTTCATATCTTTGAGTGCTGCAAATTCTTGCTTCAGTGTGTCTAAGTCTTTGGTGGTTTTGTCTTTAAATTTGTTAAATTCTTGAGACAACTTTTGAATTTCTCCTCGAATTCCTAATTCCACTTTATTAATCTTGTCTGCAATCCAAATTCTGAATTCGTTTTCTGACATCTCAGCCAGTTGTTTATGGATGGGATCTTCAATTACATCTGCCATATCTTTCTTGGGGGGGTTGATCTATTCTGGTTATTCATGTTACCAGAGTTTTTCCGCTGATTCCGCCCCATGGTTGTTTTACTCCCTTTGATTTTTTCCCCTGGGGCTTTGCCGAGGGTCTGTACAGTGTCGTGGCCTGAGAAACTGCGGCCCTGTCTTGTGTGGTGGGGCTTAGTGGTTCTGTCTTGTTTTCAGCTGGTTTCTGTTTCACCCTAGTGAAACAGATACTCTGGATTGAAGTCTCAGCTGTGAAGAAATATCAGCAATTAAGTCACCCCACCCCCCCACCGCAAACAATTGGAAAAGAAAAATCAAACCTTCCTACCACTGTGCACCCAGGGCACCACCTGATTTGTCCTCAGGTGATTGGTTCAGTTCAAAAAGTCCAAATCAATTGTCTCAGTCTGCACCTGTCTGGGGTGAGAGAGTTTAAGAGGTCTCTGGGAACTGGATCACAGGGGTCTGGTGACTACTCTGGTGTGGCTTGCTCCAGTGCTGCGTGGAGTCAGGAGGAACCACCCAGCGAATAGATCAGTCTGGGAAGGTTGCTGCTTCCTTCCCCACCGTGCACCACTCTCACACCCAGTCACTGATAGCCCTGCAGTTGGCTGACCCAGTTGCCTATAGTGAACCAGTACTCCAGGGGTTTGCACCTGCCTGAATCACAAGGAGTCTGCCAGGCCGCTGCGCTCTGCCTTTCTCTAGCAAGAGGAGGTGAGGCCTGACAACCTCGGGTGCTTGATGAAGGTTGAGGGGTTTTCACTCAGGTCCAGTCTCGCCCCTGATTACTGTTATTGACAGAACAGAAGAGAACAACTTTGCGGTTCCCCTGCAGAAGAGAAGCTGAATTGAGTTCCAAATCTGCTTGTCTTTGCTCTTGCATTGTCTATAGTCTGACCATCCCCTGAGGGCCAGGTGTGTCTTAGGTTCAGTAAAGCAGACCTCTGGGTCAGCCCGGCCCTGGGAGTTTCCCCAGTTTGCAAGTTGGTGTTGCCTCAGGCAAATCCTATACTCACCGTCTCTGGTTGCCCAGGGAGACAGGGGGTGTGACTTCAGAATATTCAGTAGTGAGCTGTGTTGCTAGCAAAAGAGGGCTGCTGTTTTATGCCTCAGGGAACTGCTGTTCTGGTGCAGCTCCCTTCAGGCCAACCATCCTCTCTCTGCTCTCGCGCCCCAGAGTCTGCACTGACCGGCTGCAGGCCCGGCACTGTCTACACCCCTCGATCAATCGCCCAAGAGTCTGGACTCCTGGGGGACAGGCCTCCAGACCTTGGAGCAAGAGCAGAGGGGAGCCCTGGGAGCCCAGGGTTGCAGGCAGAGAACACACAGAGTTTTATGCCTGGCTGTATTGTTGCCAAAAGACGGCTGTCCACTGTGCCTCGGGAACCACTGCTCCGGTGCGGTCCCCTCTCTGCTGACCATCCTCTCCTCACTCCCGTGCTCCGGAGCCGGTGCCGACCAGCTGCAGTCCAGGCACTGTCCACACCCCTCGAGAAATCACCCAAGACTCTGAACTCCTGGGGGACTGGCCTCCAGACCTCAGTGTGAGTGGAGAGGAGCTCTGGGAGCTCAGAATTCCAGGTAGAGACTATATACAGTCTTATACAGTTTTATGCCTGGCAGGAGGACGCTGTGGCACCCTAGTAGGGGAGGTAGGTCCAGTTTTTAGAGGGTCTCTCCCGTGGAGTGTATTGGGAGGAACTTTGAACTCTGCCCGATTGTTTGTGGGGCACTCCGAGCCGTTCTCATGGGGAGGGGGACTCCCGTCTGCTTGGTGATGGATTTTTGTACCTTTTGTTTGTATCCTTGTGGTCACAGTTCACCTCAGCGGGGTTGACATGCATTCTTCAACCTTCTCTCTTAGTGCAGCTCAAATCCACCAGGTTACTTGCTGAATTTTTGTCCTTTAACTCTCCTTCTGGACGGGAGCCTCTGTGGAAACCTGGCTTTAGTCAGCCATCTTGTCTCCTCCCTCCAAAGTTCTCATTGAACTATCAAATGAATGAGGATCAAAAATTTTATTGAACTCACTAATTAGTGAGGAAACCAATAACATAATAAAACTCCCCCAAGAGCATGTTGGAGAATTATTTGGTTTCCATAATCTTTTTCTTTAAATAGAACTAAGATTTCAAGATACACAATTGCTAATGTCCTTCAGGGCAATAAAACACCTTCAGGGTTATCTCTGCTAACAGAAAGAAATAATTTCAGCATATACAAGTTTAATGTGTATAACTTCACAAAGTCTGAGCCCTTAATTATTAAATAGTAAATAGCAAAATCAACAATGGTAAATTCTTGTAAGAAAATAAATCGTCCTTGAGTGGGCCTGTTAAGTAAAGCTTCAGTATGACCTTGAAAGGGCTTGTAGTCACACCCTTGGATTTCTTTCCAGGCTGTGGATAATTCTTCTTAACAGGCTTAAGCAGCTCCTTGAATTCACTTTTCTTTTCATGCCCAAAATTCCTATCTGTCCCTCTTTATCCCCTTCTCATCTCTGAATGGCTGGCAAATATTTAACTTTCAGTTGTCAGGTCAAAACTCCAATACTCAGAGATGCCTTTCCAGACCTCCTTGCTCCTATCTGCATTCCTCCAGCCACTCTTCATCTCATTACCCCGTGAGTGCCCTCATGACACTGACCAGCCTCTGTGATCATCTTGTTCCTTTGTTTACATGTTTATAATTTGTGTGCTCCACTGAAATGTAAATGCCAAGCCTGTGGAAAAGGAACTGGCCTAACTCACCTCTATATTTTCAGCCCCTAAAACAGTGCTTGACATATACATAGTGAATTCTTTTTTTTTATTATTTATTTATTTATTTTTTATTGTTAGGGATTCATTGAGGGTACAATAAGCCAGGTTACACTGATTGCAATTGTTAGGTAAAGTCCCTTACTTTGTCACTCTCTGTAGAGCGCGTGACATCATAGCTCACAGCAACGCAAATTCTTGGACTCAAGTGATTCTTTTGCCTCAGGCTCCTTAGTAGCTGAGACTATAGATGCCCACTACAATGCCTGGCTATTTTTTAGAGATGGAGTCTCACATTTCATCAGGCTAGTCTCAAACCTGTGAGCTCAGGCAATCCACCCACCTCAGCCTTCCAGAGTGCTAGGATTACAGGTGTGAGCCACTGTGCACAGCCATACATAGTGAATTCTTTTTTTCTTTTTTTTTTTTAAGAACCAGAGTCTCAGGGCAGCGCCTGTGGCTCAAAGGAGTAGGGTGCCAGCCCCATATGCCGGAGGTGGTGGGTTCAAACCCAGCCCTGGCCAAAAACTGCAAAAAAAAAAAGAGAGAGAGAGAGAGACAGAGTCTCACTTTGTCACCCTTGGTAGAGTGCCATGGCATCACAACTCACAGCAACCTCCAGCTCCTGGGCTTAGGTGATTCTCTTGCCTCAGCCTCCTGAGTAGCTGGGACTACAGGCGCCTACCACAATGCCTGGCTATTATTTTGTTGCAGTTTGGCCAGGGCCAGGTTCGAACTGGCCACCCTTGGCATATGGGGCCGACACTGTATCCACTGAGCCACAGGCACTGCCCACATAGTGCATTCTTAATAAATATCTGCATAATAGATGAATGGATGGGGTGTATATATACATATATATATATACATACACACACATACACATACATAAACCCATAGTTACATTAGCTAGGTTCTATTAGAAGACACTCTGCCAGATTTTTGCTATTTAGTTTGCTTTTTTTTTTTTTTTTGAGACAGGGTCTCACTATGCTGCCCTCAGTATAGAGTGCTGTGCTGTCACAGCTCACAGCAACCTCAAACTCTTGGGCTTAAGTAATTCTCTTGCCTCAGCTTCCCAAGTAGCTGGGACTACAGGCACCTGCCACAACGCCCGGCCATTTTTTTGTTGTCATTGTTGTTTGGCAGCCTGGGCCAGGCTTGAACCTGCCATCTTCAGTGTATGTGGCTGGTGCCCTACTCATTGAGCAACAGGCGCTGAGCCTTCATCATATCACTTCTGACCTGGGACACTTTGGTTAATTCAAGGAAAGTCCAGATTCATTATGGAAGCTTTCTCTCCTTGTTATGTCTCAGAGAACATCCCATTACAGCTCATTTATTACTATGTTCTCTCCTAACAGCTTCCCCACCCCCAAACCCGAAAAAGTTTAAACATCTTTCCCTCCACCAGCCACAGGAAGTTACAAGAAGAAAAGGAAGGAAGGGAAGAATTTGGATGATGAAGCAGCCAGTGGGGGGAAACACTCCTTCAGGAATTAGGGGATGGAAATTAACAAAAAGATGAAACAATGTCTTGGCCACATCTAGCTCTCACAGCATAGCTTTTGGAGGACAAATGGGCCTAAATTCTTCTCAGAAAAGGAATGGGGAAGAAAGCAGCCTTGTGGATTTTCTAAATATCAAGTTCCTTTTACTTCCCCGACATATTTTGTGGTTTAATACTTTACTTCTTTGAATAGTCTCTAATATAGCAAGGGCCAAGTCTGGTATTATAAATGATAAGTTTTGGCTTACCTTTAAGCTGTGAGATGTTTAAGGGTACAAAGCAGGAGAGGGAGGCAGGTGAGTGAGAGAAACAGGATTTAATTAAGTCTTAATGTGGGTGAGAAAAGCAGGGACCATCCTCCAGATTTTGATCTTCAGAACTTGTTCTACATCTTGTCTTCCTCCCCTGTCTTTCATTTCCCTTGGCTATTAAATCCCTATCCCAACATTGCATTGACCACCCAGCATGCCTGATTGCACTAGGCATTTAAAACACTTCATGACAGCTATTCTGTGAAAGAGTAAAATCACTAAATGGACTTGTCAGGAAGCATTACCTCTAGCCTGTCTCCCCTGTGGACCAGCTGGCTCTCTTCATTAGCTCTCTTTCAATGTGCTCACCCCTGCTAGTCCCAGTAATGAAATAAACTATTAGAATCCTATACTCTACCAAACCACAACAGACCTTAGGACAAGGTCAGCATATGAACTAGAACAATATTGTCAGACTTTAGCAGCATCAGGCTCACCTGGGGGGCTTGCTAAGACAGCTTTCTGGGCCCTAACCCCAGAATTTCTGATTTAGTAGGTCTGGGGTGGGACCCAAGAATTTGCATTTCTACAAGTCCAGATGATGCTAATGCTGCTGGTTCAGAGTCATGTGTAGAGAATGATTGCTATAAAAGGAATAGTCAAGAGTCAACTTCAACAACTTGTTTCCCTCAATTCACCCATCTCTGCCTTAAAATTTCTGTCTGCACCCACAGTGTCTTTCTTCCAAAACTAGTTCGTGTGCCCACTTCACTTCGGTTCATCATATTACTCAAAAACCCTTCCCCAGCTAGTCATTGACACAAGTATTTTATGTTAGAAGGAAGTATTGGAGTCATTTCTCATCAAGGCTTCTCACCTTCCACGAGTACTGTCATTTTGAGATAGGCAATTCTTTGCAATGAGGAATTCGCCTATAGATTCTAAGACATTTAGTGGGTCTCTATCCACTAATTTCAAGTAGCATCCCTACGCCACCAGTTGTTACCACCAAAAATGTCTCCAGAAACTGCTAAATGTCCACAAATAGTGGTTCTCAGTAGTTGAGAACGACTATTATAATCAAATGCATCTTTAATAATTTTCTCTTTGTTGGAATTTAATGGTGAAAATTTATTGCACCTCTTCCTGAGTTTGGTCCAGTTGAAAAATAAAGACAGAATTCAAATACGTGGCATCAAAATACCATTTTATTACTGCTAAATCTGGCCCCAAAGCATAGGTAGGAATGCTTCTTCTGGGAGATATTTGGGTTGTGATTAACAATAGGTGATGAAGCCTGTAATTAATCTTAGGTTGAGGAGAAAAGAATTGTATAAACATCAGGTGAAACTGCAGTGGTGTGACTAAGGCAGCGGTTTGCCACCTTAGATACATATTAGAATCACCTGGGCAACTTAAAAAATACTGATCCCCAGCCCCAACCTCAGAACAGTTAAGCAGAATTTCTGGGACAAGGACTGAAGCATCAGAAAATTTTAAAATCAGCCAATTTTATTTATCTAATGTGTAGTCAAAGCAAAGAACCACTGCTCACCTGAATAGACTGAGAAACTGCAATCCCTTGTTGAATTTTTCTTAAGGTATTGAGACAACCACCAAGTCTGATGCAAGATCTCCCAGGAAGCATTATCTCCAGCTCAGTCTCCCCTGTGACTTTCTTAGCCAAATAGTCCTCAAAATTCTGCTGATGTATGAGTTGCATAAACATATTTAAAAGAGCATAAAATATTTATAGGCTTCAGAGTAGGCTTTGTGGGAGAATATAATGTCTAAGCCAGGACCTTGATGGTATGTGCAAAGGCCTGGACATCTGTGATTAATAGGCTCAATGCTGCAGCATTTTGATGTGCTGAGGAAGAGCCCCAGGCAGGATGAGAGATGACAAAGCTAGTGAGGTAGATAAAACATTGCAGATCATGTTAAGGAGTTTTGGTTTTTATACAAAGAGCAGTGGGAAGCACTGAGGGGACTATGCAAAAGAGTGATGTACCGTATTTGAATTCTTAGGATCAGTACTCTGCCTGTTTTGTGAAACTTGGAAACAGGTTCCAAGTTCCACACTAAAATTCACACACTCTTCTGCTTTTCTGCTTACGTTGTATGTGCTGTGTCTGTTTCCTAGTGCTTCCCAATGTTTTCTCTTTAGGGGCTCACCTAAGGAGTAGTTAGAGTAGGCATTACTATTCCTTTTTACAAGTGAAGAAAGGCAGATATAAGTTAAATAATTTGCACAGAGTATCAAGAGAGAAAGTGAGAAAAAGAGCTGCTGTTTAAAATGGTTTATATATTGTATATATATTGGATGGAAAGAGAGGAAGGCTAGAGGAGGGAGATCTGGCCAGAAGTCAGAGTAGAAATCCATGTAAGGGTTATTTGGCAGACAGGGATGAGCAGAACTTGGTATCAGATTGCCTGTTAGATATAGAGAGTGGAAAAGGAAAAACTCAACAATTAGTCCCTGATTCCTGACTTGGTCACATGGATGGAAAATGGTATCATATCTTATGACCAAACCACCAAAGGAACAAGGAATTTGGCATGAGAAAGATAAGTTCAGTTTTGTGCTTGCTGAGTTTAAGGTGTCTGTGGACCATCCGGGGGGTGGGGTGGGGGGCAGTTGGCCTAGGATTGTATCAAGTTTAGCACTAAAAAGTCCTGTGTCCCAGGAAACCATTCAGTCCCAGGAAGACCAGGACAACTGAGCAACATGGCGGTTGGCCACATGAGTTTGCCTTGCCCAGGAAAGAACTGATCTGGGACATAAAGTAAGAATTTTCAGTAAATAGATAGTGTGTTTTTATGTATGTGTGCATGCACGTAAACGCTCCTGTGTCTGTGACTAGAAACATGCTAAAATAAGAGTACATATTTTTCAGTGGTTAAATCATAAAATTACCTTTCTTTAGAATTGTTTTTTAAAATCATCTACCTTAATAATGTGTTACATTTACAACAAGGAAAAAGAAAATACTACTTTAAAATTCACATACATTTTTTCATATCCATGCCAATTGTTATATTTGTTTACACCTTTTTCGCTCCTATTTAAAAACTCAAAATTGAAATAATTATTTTTAAAATTCTCAAAGGGTTTTCCCTGGTGGCGAGCAAGCATATTCTATTTTTGTACAGTGATATTATACAGAGTTAGGAAGTAGACTATGGATTAATCTGACTTGCCTTTTCTTAAATTCCAGTGGCTGGTTAGGCTTAAAGTAAGCTGACCACAGGGCAATTGCTTGGTGATATAAATTCCAACGAATAGAGAAGGCTGCTGGCCTTCTGGGTTTTCTGAAATGATTTTATCAAGTACCATGTTGCTGTCTCATTTTTTTTGCAATGACGACCTACACTTGCCCAATGATTAAATATGTGTGGACTTAGCGCAGCCCCTAACTTCTTCAGAAGGCACATGGCCAATGATTTCATCAACTGTTATTTAAAACACAGCACATAGTCTCAGAATGATGACATCAGTCCTTACTCTGACATGGGGAAACCTACATGAGTTCTTTTGGATACTGAAGAACTCTGAATAATAGTGTATGCTGAGGATTTGAAGCCTAGACTCTAGACTCTAGATCAGTGGTTCTCAACCTTCCGAAGGCTGTGACCCTTTAATACAGTCCCTGTGGGTCGTGACCCACAGGCTGAGAACCGCTGCTCAAAGCATTCTATTCCAAACACCATGTCTTCCCAATGGAATAACTGAGATCCAGAGAGGAGAAATAACAGTCTGGACCACATGGCTCATCAAAACAAGAAGAAAAATTGCATCTGGACTTACATAAGGGAAAAGAGCATTAAGCCATTATTGTATACCTGCAAGAAATATGGTATTTTCCCCACATTCCATACCCTCTCATCTATATGATGAAATTTCAAGATTAACAAAGAAGGAAACTGAACCTTGAAGATTTCAGTAAGCTCCTAAATATTTCCAGACCTTTTAAAGGCAGAACCCGAAGCCTAAGTCTGGTTGACCCAAGTCCATCTGAGGTTTCCTAGAGTCCTGTGGTCCTTCCGTCAGGTCACACTACCTTCCTTGGAGCTACCATTTTGATATGTGGGCTGAATAGGGGAACAGGTTCAATTGCTGTTCCTAAGTCAAGAAGAAAGACAAAATGGCAGATTTGCTGATGCATCATCCTTAGTGACTGAGGATAAAGGAAGAGGAGAAATGCTAGCAACTTTCCTGTGACCTAACATCACCCATCACATTTCGGGTGAAGTGCCCTTAGCAATGAATAGCCAGGAAACAGGAAACTCAAGAGTCTTTCTAAGCATGTTATAAAAGCCCAGAGAACCCTATAGTGTTTTAAATATATCAGAGGGACCCTGCATATATATGGGAGAAATCGTGTAAGGGCAGAAAGGGGAAAGCACCCTGAGCAGCTCTTTCTCGCCATCTAGGATCAGAAGTGGTTAAAAACACTCTTCTGCTTTTCTGCTTACGTTGTATGTGCTGTGTCTGTTTCCTAGTGCTTCCCAGTGTTTTCTCTTTAGGGGCTCACCTAAGGAGTAGTTAGAGTAGGCATTACTATTCCTTTTTACAAGTGAAGAAAGGCAGATATAAGTTAAATAATTTGCACAGGGTATCAAGAGAGAAAGTGAGAAAAAGAGCTGCTGTTTAAAATGGTTTATATATTGTTATTATGTATTCCTATCATTAAAAGCATCCTTCAACGTGTGCATATTTTATTAATTATATACCTTTACTATTGTACTAATATAGTATGCATATTTTAAATTTTATACAATAATATAATTTTAATAGATGTGGTAAAAAAAAAAAAAGAGCTTATGTTTTCACACCCTAGGGCACCCTCGTGGTGCCCCTGACTCCATCCTCTAGTATTCATGTCTTTGTAATTCCCTTTCTTTCAGTGTGAGCAGGACCTGTGACCTTCTAACGAATAGTTACAGCAAAGGTGATGGGATAGCATTCTTAGGATTATGTTTTATATTATATATGATTATATGGGGAAGGGGAAGATGTAAGTAAGACCCCTAGTCTTAGGTGGATTTTACTGGTGGGCCTGACCTACTCAGACAAACCTTTAAAAGATGATCTAGGCCTTTCTTCAATCCAGGAAACCCAAGCAGCATTCTGTCTCTCTCTGACGTTTATCATAAGAAACCAGTTGTAAGAAATACCACAGCCACAAAATCTGCCAACAGTCTAAGGGAGCTTAAAAGCAGATCCTTTCCTAGCCAAGCATCCAGATGAAAATACAGCCCAGACAACACCTGGATTTCAGCCTTGTGACATCCTGAGCAGAGGACTCAGTTAAGATGCACCTCAATTGTGACCCATAGAAACGGTGAGACAATAAATAGGTGTGCATTTAAGCCATTGTTCTGTAGTAAATAATTACACAAAATATAAGCTAATACACTAATAGATGGCCTTTTATGCTCTCTTGGTTTTGCATACTTTTTCTGGTCAAAGAATTGGAACACCTACAACGAGCTAGGCACTTTCTTAGCACTTTACCCAAACAATCTTCTCAATCTTCTTCAAGCTCCTCCATACCATATAAGAACTGATATTTTTTCACTCAATATCAGGAGGAAAAACCTGAAACTCAGCAAGATTAATCAATTTGCCCACATCCCACAGTTAGAAATAAAAGGCAAGGAGCCTGAACCTCAGCCTGGGTATGAGAATAGAGCCAGTTCTTCTAGAGCAGCGGTTCTCAACCTGTGGGCCGCGACCCACAGGAACTGTATTAAAGGCCCGCGGCTTTAAGAAGGTTGAGAACCACTGTTCTAGAGCCTTCATTTTTGTGTTGGTGGTTGTCGCATCTGACCAGCCCTATAGGATTCTGCACACTCTCTCTCCCTCCATGCTCCCTGTTGTGGAAACTGGTCTTTCTCCTGTTTTTCCACTCATGCTATTCAAGCTTCCCTAAATGCTTCTCCTTTAGCACTAATGCATTGTAGCACCTGTGTCTCTTCAGTGACAACGGAAGAGCTGTGTGTAGTTGTTACTTACGCATCAGATGGAGTCTGTGTGGGAACCATTTATCAGGGCTGAAAAGGTACCTGACTGGAAATTTCAGACTGTTGGATGATTCAACATTAATGGATCTTGCAGTTCTGAGAGGCAATTTGATATGACCTTCCTTTCATTCTACTGTAGAACAAAGGGCCAAAAGCTGCTGCTTTTCATAAATCAATTTTTCACCTGAACACAGCCATCCTGGAAGCTGCTGTCCATGTGTTTTCAAGTTCAGCCTCTTGCAAACCTATCACTAACCAAACCCAGAAACACAGAGTTGAAGAGGAAAATGCTTGGTTTCCATGCTGGCCTGACTAACAGCTATTTTGCTCTAGTAAGGACAGGCAGACAGGCAGAACTTGCTTCTGGTTCTACCACCTACTTACATGCTCCCTGGGCATGTCCCAGGACTTAGCACCATCTCCCTGATCCTTGCGGTCTTCACCAGTCAAATGGCGAGGAGAGCACCAGCCTTTATTTGATAAGATTGATTCAGCTACTCGTTGATTCACTAATCTTAGATTGCCTACCATATTCCCAAACAGCCTTAATAGACCACGTGAAAAAACATTATGATCAAGGAGCAAAATTAGAGTGTTCAGAAACATCTCAATTTCAAACATCTAAATAATCTATTCCTTAAAAATGACAATTTCTGAGTATCTTTTGAATTCCACTTGTCTTAACTGCATTAAATACGTGGTCATTCATTGAGTCACATATAAATCTCCACTCAAGACCTGCTGTCTGTGCAGTACCTGCTGGGTTCTGGGGATTCAGAGATGAATATCTCTACCCCCTCCAAACATTCAAAGTGTCGTGGGGAAACATGATGTCTATCCATAAGCAGACATTTTTTTTTTTTCAAAGTACAGAAATGGCAAGAAAACCAGAGCTGTGTTTCTGATAGTTAATCTGGTTCCATGGACTTGAAGGAGAGAAAAGAAGAAACAGTTATGTTGCTGCTGGGTCCAGGCAAGAGATGATGAGTCCGTGAAATCCGGTGACATTGAGGATAAGAGAGTAATGGAGTTATATGGAGACCTACTTATGCAACAAATGTGGCGATAAATGATTGCCTAGATACCAAATGGGAACAGAAGAAGGAAAAGTGAGGAATCAAGATTCTTCTTCCTCACATTTCTAGCTAGAGTAATTCCTTTCATCAGCCAGGCTGGGGGGGGGGGTATTATTATTACCACTTTGCTCAGAGAGCCTCAAGATAAAGTAACCAGAAAGCTCAGGACCAAGATGTATATCTAGAGCACCTGATTCTAAAGCCCATGCTTTCTTCTGTTACAAACAGCCTCCTCTAGGATCTTTATATTAATCTGACCATGTTCCCCTATGCTTAGATACAAAAATCTGTTTCCTGGGAAAGGGAAAAGAAAGGGCATGGCGAGATTAGAGATGATGGAGGGCAGGCTAAGGGTGGAGTCTGATAACCAGGCTTCTCTTCCTTCCACCTCCTGCATCCCTTGCACAGTGTTCTTTGTTACCTGCACAGTTCTTAGGCTTTGCCTGATAACGTGGTTCTGTCTATAGAAGCAACACAGGGAGCCTCTACTGTAGCCCCTGGCAGTCAGATTTACTGGGATTGCTCACAGCATCTCCAGTTATTGGGATCTGATGTTCTCCAAAAGGAAAGGCTTAAGAAATGACAATCAGGAAACTTCAGTTTTCTGTTTGCTTACCAGTACTTTTTAGGTTCTATTCTTCACTCCAGCTGTCATTTGCAATGGAGAACCTTCTGTCTAGCCAAAGCTGTATCTTGACAGTGGACAGAAGCTATTTTACCCCTCAGAGTTGCCTCTAAATCTGCACAACAAACACCAGACAGCCGTGGGCAGAGTAGAAATGTTCAGTTTCCCTTATCTTTTCTTGGAGATTCTGCTCCCCCAGACAAGGGGCTGGTGACTGAGATGACAGAATGGTGCCATCTGTGGGCCAACACTTGACATAATCAACAATGATTTCCAAAGTAGCAAAGATGTTCCCTAGCAGCGACGGAGCCTGGAGATGGTTCCCAATTGTAGCAGTGGATGCCCAAAGCTCTTCTTTATCCTGACATCCCTGTGTATCTCTTTTTCTTCAACCAATCCATTTACTTTTGCTTCAAATTTCCAAAGAAAACTTTAAAGAATACTAGAAGCCCCGAGTTGAGCTGCTATCCACCGTGACTATCCTTAACAGGACTTTCTTTAGCCCTGTGATGTTGCTGAACCTTGGAAACATCAGAGAGGTTTTGTGAAGAGGTTTCCTGAGAACAGAATTCAACCTTAAAAGTTTTCTGCTATCTATAGTGAATCTTTCCTCACTACAGTGAGAAAACTATATAGTTGTCAGCTATACAGTATATATGAGGGTTCCCCCACCCCCATGTGTTTGGGAAACAAATTCCCTTATGTCACAGAATAGGTAGTTTCAATGAAAGATATTAAAAAAAAAACAAATTCTGTTTTCCTATTGATTTACTTCACAAAGAGAAATATGTTGCTGTGGAAAGGGAACATACTGGCCTGACTTTTAATTTGGGGGGCATTGTATATTTTAAGAGAAATATAACCGGAACCCTTCAATATCCTAGACTAGTATGACATGACAGATTTCCTATTATTTTCCTTCTATCTTTGGATAGTTTGTCACTTTTTTTCAGCAGTGTTAATATCCTTAGCTAATGACAAAGAATGAGATTCTAACCACTTTCTGCATTAAGTAACCGCAGCTTTAGAAACTGGGTACTATGCAACTATTGAAAAGAAAGGCCTTTCATGGGAAGGTTCCTGAGCTCCCTGAGGCTTTCTTCAAGGTCAAGGGGTGAGTCCTACTGACAATCCTAAAACTCTTCTATGTGACGTTGGGTAAATAACCTTCCTGTGCTTAAAGTGAATTATTTATGAGACAAAGATGGTAGTAGTATCTGCCTCCTCTCAAAATTCTCAATGACTTTTTTGAGTGAGTGAGAAAGTCCAAAAATCACTTTGGGTTTCTCTAAGGGACTTATTATTTTAGAAATACCTTTTAGCAGTCAGTGCCACATAATCAGAGTAGCCACACATTTGCCACAAAGTCTCTTAATGTTGAGACTTCCAGAATGAAAAACCAACTCATTGCTTACTTTGTCAAGACTCTGTATTTGAAAATTTGGATCTTTAGATTAATGTGAGGGCAAAATGACTAGGTCACATTGTTTGTGTTTGTTAGGTAAGGTTCAAGTGGTGGATGAGTCCTTCACCCAAGAGGTGTGCCATATGGAGTTGAAGAACATTCTTCTTAGTAAAGAAGAATGGAAAAGCAAGTATGCAAGGTACACAATACTAATATAAAACCAGTAGATAAACAGCTATATGCCCACACAAGAGAAAAACACAATTAACTTCAAGTGGGGTGGGGGAGAAGGAAAAGGGGAGAAGGGAAAAAGGAAGGGAATTGGTAAGCTCTCCACTACTGGCACCATGTAAGGTATATGGCATGCCTCCTAGGAGGAGGGAACAACTTGAACTTCACTTAACAAATGCGAACAATGTAACCTGATCATTTGTACCCTCATATTAATCTGAAATTAAAGGTAAAAATTGGTGGACCACTTTTAGAGCCAGTACAAAAGTGGTTATCCTAAATCATTTATTAGGATAGTCTAAAAAAGTTAGAAATCTTCTGTTTATAAGAGACGCTTTCATTCTAGGACCAGGAGGTTTTCTGAGACTTTACAATTTCAGCTCTTTGATAATCTATTTTTTAGATTACCAAATGGGAAGAGGTTACTGGATTTAAATTTGAAAAAAAAAAAAATCGTGGAATGTACAAATAATAGTTCTGTAACAAAATCATGCAAAAAATTTTCAGAAATTGAAATTCTTCTTTGATCATTTAGACTAAGCAATAAGTCACCTATTAAAGAGCTATCATACTCAAGTTTTCAAAAGGATAAACTTCCAGTGAAAAAACTTGAACTTTAAAAGCTCATGTATGACTGCATCCGAGTGCCATTTATTATGTTATTAATTGATTTTCTTTGGATATTTTTCAGTGTGCCTAGGCCAAAAGAAAGGATACCAATTCAATTCATTTTTCACTTAAATAAAATTTATATTTATAGCCTGACGATTTATCATCAGGTTATAAAACTAGGGATAGTCTCTCTTAAAACATAGCTAGATCCAGTGCTTGGAAAAGGATTAAAAATTTTTAAAAACATACCTAGAGATTCTTTAAACCTCATAATGGTTTCTCACGTGAATTCAGAAAGAACATTGCTGCAACTTTATCTTTTTATCCTCTAATCTCCCTTGTAGTTATAAAGCATTGTCAGGCTAAAATTGAAGGACTGAGAAGGTTTAACATAGAAGTAATCTTATTTGTCTGATCTGAAATAGCCACCTTAAGAATAGAGGTAAGAAAATAAGGACCAACTATGAAATTATTGAATATCACTGCCCCCTGAGCTGGAGACACAGGTATAATTGTCCCTAGAATTGTTTTGCTGGCTAAAGTTCTGCAAAATTGAATTGTATAATAAGTAAGTTGATAACTTACTTTCTTCATTGATTTTGACAGCTATATCTCAAGAAACGATCAAAAATGAAGTAACCCTTCTAATCTAGATTTCCTATGGATAAAGCTTTGGCAAAATATTCGCCAATTTTGGCATTCATGTATTCTTAACTTATTAAATCTGTAAATGTATGACTTGGTGAATGCAAAATTCATGAAATTATTAAATGTGTTTCTAATATTCGAAAGCTAAATATGCATATTGGTAGGGAAGATACATTTTTATATTACACAAAGAGCAAGATCAAGAATATGAATAGATTTTTATTAAATGTACCGAAGGTTGGGTCTACTCTCCAGGATTAATTGAGGTCAGTAGGGCTATCCCTCCCTAATATATCAAAGGCCTTGAACATGCACAATTTTTTTAGCTCTACGATTCTCTTTTTAAAAATTTATTTTGTAAAAATAATTATGTTCTTTCACATTTATAAATGGAAATATAGGAGAATAGTAATGGCAATAGAAGAAAATCTAAATAATGGACTCCTCTGTAGCTTTTAAAAATAATATTACAAAAAAAGCAAAAAACAAAGGGTCAAGACAGAAGAGGGGAAGGAGGAGTGAATCAAAATTGTCTGCTGATTTTTTTCTCTTTCTTCTACTCACTTTGGGCTTATTCTGTTCTTTTCCTTTGGAAAACAAATTCAGTTGCACACTTGGCACATCAATTTACAGCCCTTCTTCATTACTAATATAAATGATAAAGGCTTTAAATTTTAATTTAGGGCTCACTTTAACCACATGGCACAGATTCTGATATTTGATATCTTTATTGTCATTTATTTCCAAATGATTTTATTATTATGTCTTTTTCAGCATTACTTTTTTAATCCATGATTTATTTAGATAATGGACTTTTTAAAATTTTCAAAAAATATGGAGATTTCGTTGCTTTTTTAAATCAACTTTCAATTTAATATCAATAGTAGTAGAACATGGTCTGCCACACGTGGTACTTTGACTTTTTGTTTTTTTGTTTTTTTTTTTTTGGGCCGGGGCTGGGTTTGAACCCACCACCTCCGGCATATGGGACTGGCGCCCTACTCCTTGAGCCACAGGCGCTGCCCAGGTACTTTGACTTTTTGAGATGAACTTTATAAACTTTATAAAGATTGTCTGCGTTATAACAGGTACCTGCAGTGGGGTGAGGGTGGAGTGGAAGTGACTGAAATTACAGAGGGGCAAGTGTGGAAGCAGAGATCAGACAGGAAGCTATTCCAATAATTTAGGGAAGAGATGATGGTGGAATGTACCAGGGAGGTAGTGGTGAAAATGTTGAGATAGCCACACTTTATGGGGGCAAGACATGATTGCAGGAGGGACTTTACCTAACAATTGCAATCAGTGTAACCTGGCTTATTGTACCCTCAATGAATCCCCAACAATAAAAAATAAATAAATAAATAAATAAATGTTGAGATAGAATTAGATTCTGGACATAATTTGAAAGTAAAATCAACACAATTTCTAAAAGGATTTGATGTGGAGTATGAGAGAGAGAAATCTTAGCCTGCACTACTGGAAGGTAGAAATGCCATTACCTGCAATGGGGAGGACTGCAGGTGGAGCAAGTTTGGGGCAGGAGACCCAAATGTCAGACACCGAGTAGAGAGGTAGAGTAGGCTGAGGGGAAAGGTGTAGACCAAAGGTACAAACTTTAAATATAAACTTGGGAATTATTGACTTACTGGCGCTTTTAGAGGCATGAGGCTAGAAGAGAACATCTAGGGCAGTGTTTTTCAACCTTTTGTATCTCACAGCACACTTGAACCTATAGTTAAACTTCTACATGCACTTGAATTATGTTGATCAAAAAAAAAGAGTATAACCTGGCTTATTGTACCCTCAATGAATCCCCAACAATAAAAAAAAAAGAGTATAGAAAGGAATATACATTCTGCACATTGAACTTCTTTTGAAAATTAATTAATGATTTAAAAAAAATTTTGCAGCACAACTAAGAGGAGCTGGCCACACTGGTTGAAAATCACTGAGCTAGGGCAATGGTTCTCCATGAAAGCAACTGGAGTGGGTGCTACTGGCATTAGTGGGCAGAGGCCAGAGATTCAGCTAACACTCTATAAGGCACAGCCCCTCACAACAGAATTCTTTGGCTTAAAATGTCAATAGTGCCAAGTCTGAAAAAACCTGACCTAGGGCATAAGCATGAGGTGCTAGATGCTCAAGGACTCAGCTCTGGAGCACTCCTTATTAGGAGTTCAAAGAGATGAGGAGGAACCATTAAAGAATCTGGGTATGTATGCGTACCCTGTTTCCCAAAAAATAAGACATCCTCCGAAAATAAGACCTACTTACAGGAAAGATAAGACGTCCCCTGAAAATAAGACCTAGCGCATCTTTGGGAGCACACCTTAAAATAAGACACTGTCTTATTTTTGGGGAAACAGGGTAGTAGTATTGGATAAAACCAGGATACATGTATTATGTCCTAGAAGCCAAGAATAGAAGGTCTATTCGACATAGGAAGCCATTAGCCTCATCAATGCTACTATAGGTTGATAAAGATGAGGACTGAAAGTTGTGCTTTGGATTTATCACTGTGGGATCATTGACAAGCCCCCCACATTAATTAACAAAAGTCATTTTGGCAGAGTGGTGTTGGCAAAAGGCTGGCTCTGTTATTTAATGACTGAGTGACTTTGGACAAGGAACTTAGCTTCTCTGAATTTTAATTTCTTCCATCATAAGATAAAGATTACAGTCTACTTCGTAGAGTTACATGAGATAATGTGAACAATGTGTGTAAAGGACCCAGCGCAGAATTGACACACAATAGACCCTTAATAACTCTAAGGTATCCTTCCTCAACTCTCCCATTCATTTCCAATTTCACTCCTCCTATACATTCCCCTACCTCTCTCACTTCTGAAAACCCACTGCTCCAATGTTTTATCATACTCCATTATATGAGGCAATTCTCTCATAAGAACACACTTTATGATAGGAACCATATTTCAATTACCCCTTAGTATGAACTGAACAAAAAGAAAAGTGCCAATGATATTACTTTTTTCTGTATAAGATGATTCATTGGACTGGGAGAGAAACAAGTAGCAATTTAAAAAAACAAACAAGCCACAAAGTGATTCCTCATAAAGTCAAACATTTCATTATTAAATTGCATTAGGTGTTAAGTCTTTCTACAGTTTTGGAATTGTGCAAACTCAAACAGTAGCCTCATTTTCTAGGCCTACTAAAGTTCCACATATCTTCCCCACATAAAACCACTATATGCCAAACTCTCAATCAAAACCAAAATCCTTAGAGAGGTATGTCAAAGGGTATGGTTTGGGGAAAGCTACAGAGGTAGAAAATTTCTCATTACAGTCTTTCACCCTGGAATTGCCATTGATTCTGTCTTCTGTTAGAATTCAGAAAATGATTATATTAACACAAATGATTTCACAGTAACTTATAAAAAATGAATTTAATTTCAAAAGGTCAAGGGTAGCCATATTGTGGAAATAAAGATATCTGAAAATATGTTATTCTGCATTCAATTCTAATTTCCACAGAAGTAGGAGCCCTGGAAGGTCATTCAAGTGAGATTTTGTGTGAATACCTCAGTTAGTCACACACACGGTTCTGACTTCTCTGGGCCTCAGAAGGCTGAAGAGGACTTCTCTACCCCTGAGAAACTCTGGATGCCCTGACTCAGTTCCAAATGATCCTCAGGAAGCCTCATTCTCGCATGTCCTGAGCCCTCAAGGAGAGGTTTCCTTCTCCCTACATCTATATCTACTGTTTTTCACTGGGTCTAAGACATTCATTTTGCTCACATTCTTCTTATCCTGTTGGAAATCAGGATACATCTTACAAATAATGGTGTGTTAGTTACTATTGCTTTTGGTTAGTGCTGTCCAGGGGAACATTTTGTGATGATAAAAATGTTCTATATCTGTTCTGTCCAACATGTCACCACTGGCTACATATGTCCCACTTGAAATGTGGCTGGTGCAAGTAAAACAGTAAATTTCTAATTTCCAATTTTATTTAATTTTCATTATTTTAAATTTAAATAGCTACATTTGCCTGCTGGCTACCAAATTGGTAGGTATAAGCCAAGACAGATATAAGCCAAATTCTTCCAGGAAAGATTTATATGCATTTCTTCCATTCACTTCAGGAATACCTAACTTGAGACTCCTTAAATCAAATTCTATTTGAGGCTTCTTGATTGCTCTGGTAGTTTGATTTCAGACATGGTCCTGAATACAATAATCCTCCCTTATCTTCCCACAATTTCAGTTACCCACAGTCAGCCGCGTTCCAAAAACATTACATTGCCACTTTTGTGCTTTGGGACTATTATTAAGTAAGATAGCATCTACTTGAACAGAAACAGTGCAATACAGTGACAATAAATTTGATAACTAAGACAGCTGCCAAGTGACTTGCAGGCAGGTAATGTTGACAGCATGTGCTGGACAGAAGAGATGATCGAGTCCCAGGTGGGACAGAATAGGACAGCATGAGATTTCATCATGCGACTCAGAACAACATGCAATTTAAAACTTATGAACTGTTTATTTCTGACCTTTTCCATGCATGTTACAATGCCTAAATCATTCATTTCACTTTATCTCATCACAGGGATTTTACCATCTCATATTATCACAAGAAAGAAGCGTGCAGTACAGTAAGATATTTTAAAAGATACAGAGACAGAGACCAAATTGACATTACCTTTATTACAGTATAGTAGAACTTCTATAGTTGACCACCTCCTAACATTGACCATCTCCATAAGTTAACCTAATTTTCATAGACTGGACATGCACCACATGTATATATCAACAGTAGGCCTAGTTTCTTTTGTTGACCACCTCTGTATATTGACCAGTTTGTTACAGTCCTTTTGATGGTCAATTTACAGAAGTTCCACAATTGTTCTTTTCTATTACAGGTATACTTTAGAGATATTGCAAGTTTGATTCTAAACCACTGCAATAAAGTGAATGTCACAATAAAGCAAGTCACACAAATTTTGGAGTTTTCTGGTACATATAAAAATTGTGTTTATACTATACCATAATCTGTTAAATAAGTAATTGCACTATATCTAAAAAAAAGCACATACCTTAATTAAAAAGTATATTTTTGCTTAAAATGCTGACTATCATTGGAGCCTTCAATGAGTAATAATCTTTTTGCTGGTGGAGGGTCTTGCCTCAAACTTGATGGCTGTTCACTGATGTTGCAGTGATTGTTGAAGGATAGGGTGGAAATTTCTTAAAATATGACAACTAAGTTTGCCTTATCAATTGACTCTTCTTTTCATGAAAGATTTCCCTTTCACATGCATGCATTTCTCTGTTTGATAGCATTTTACCCACAGTAGAACTTATTTTAAAATCAGAGTCAATCCTCTCAAACTCTGTACTGCTTTATCAACTAAGTTTATGTAATGATCTAAGTTCCTCGTTTTCATTTCAATTATGTTCATAGAATCTTCACCGGGAATAGATTCTACCTTAAGAAAGAATTTTCTTTGCTCATCCATAAGAAGCAATAATTTATCAGTTATATCATGATATTGTAGCAATTCAATCATATCTTCAGGTTCTAACTCATCTTTTGCAATTTTTACCACATTTACAGCTCCTGCCTCCACTGAAATCTTGAGTTTCTCATAGGCATCCATGAGGGTTAAATTAAACTTCTTCCAATCTCCTGTTACTGTTGATATTTTGACCTGCTCCCCTGATCTTAATGGCATCTAGAAGTAAATTTGTTCCAAAAGATTTTTAATTTACTTTGTCCAGACATATCAGAGGAATTTCTATATATGGCAGCAATAGCCTTTTGAAATGTGTTTCTTAATAAGACTTAAAAGCTGAAATTGCTCTTTGATCTACTGACTACAGAACGGATGTTGTGCTAGCAGACATAAAAAACATTAATCTCTTTGTACATCTCCATCAGGGCTTTTGAGTGACTATGTGCATTGTCGATGAGAAGTAATATTTCGAAAAGTATCTTATTTTCAATGCAGTAGGTCTCAACAGTGGGCTTAAAATATTCAGCAAATCATGCTGTAAACAGATGTGTTATCATGCAGACTTTGTTGTCCCATGTATAATACACAGGCAGACTAGATTCTTAAGAGCGCTGGGATTTTCATAATGGTAAATGAGTTTTGGCTTCAACGTAGCATCATCACTGTATTCACCCCTAACAAGAGTCAGACTAACAAGAGTCAGAAGTCCAGGCATGGACTTCTCTTGTCTATCTATGAAAGTTCTAGATGGCATTTTCTTTCAATAGAAGTTTTTTTTTTTTTTCCATAAACATTGAAAACCCATTGTTTACTGTAGTCATCTTCATCAATTATTTTAGTTAAATCTTCTGGGTAACTTGCTGCAGCTTATATGTCAGCACTTGATACTTCAACTTGAACTTTTATAAGTATTGTGGAGATGACATCTTTCCTCCAACCTCATGAACCAAATCCTCCTAGCATTAAATTTTCCTTTTGCAGTTTCCTCACTTTTCTCAGCCTTCACAGAATTAAAGAAAGTTAGGGAATTTCCTTGAATTAGGTTTTGGCTTAAGGGAATGTTGTGATTGTTCTGATCTTCTATCCAGAGCACTAAAACATCCCCCCATCAGCATAAAGCCTGTTTTGATTTCTTATCCTTCGTGTATTCACTGGATCAGCATTTTTTTTGAGACAGTTTCACTTTGTCACCCTCAGTAGAGTACCGTGGCATCATTGCTCACACCAACCTCAAACTCTTGTGCTCAAGTGATTCTCTTGCCTTAGCCTCCCTAATAGCTGGGACTACAGGTGCCCACCACAACACCTGGCTTTTTTCTTTTTATAAGAGACAGGGTCTCACTCTTGGTCAAGGTGTTCTCAAACTCCTGAGCTCAGGCAATCCACCCGCTTTGGTCTCCCAGATTTCTAGGATTACAGGCATGAGCTACTGTGCCTGGCCTTGGAGTAGCATTTTTAATATCCTTTAACTTTTTCTTTGTGTTCACTGTTTGGCTAACTTGTATAGGAGGCCTACTTTTGGACCTATTTTGGCTTTTAACATGACTTCCTTACTAAGCATAATTATGTATAGCTTTTGGTTTACAGTGAGAGATATATGACTCTTCCTTTCACTTGAACATGTATAAGCCATTATAGTTATTAATTGGCCTAATTTCAATATAGTTATGCCTAAGGGAATAGGCAGGCCCAAGGAGAGGGAGAAAGATGGGGAGAACAGCCAGTTGGCAGAGCTGTCAGAACCCATATAATATTTTTGGTTTAAGTTCACAGTCTTCTAGAGGCTCAGTTTATTACAATCACAATAGTAACATCAAAGATCCTAATCATGGATCATCATAACATATATAGCAATAATAAACTCCACACTATTGTGAGCATTACCAAAATGTGATGCAGAGACATAAAGTGAGCACATGCTGTTGGAAAAGTGTTGCCTATAGTTTTCTGGGTTGCCTACCCAGAAAAGTGCTACATACGTGTAGGAAGATGGAGCACATTTTAAATAGAATTAATCTAAGGAGAAACATAAATCCATTGAAGAAAGCAGAAAGCACAAGCAATGTTTTCCTTCCAAAAAAATAGCTCCACATTAAGATCTATAGGTTCTAGTCTCATTCTCCCAAGTTAGCTGGATCTACTAGAATTGGGGGTTGAAACTGAATGTTTAATAAGTTTTGACAATGATAAAAGAGTAATTTAAGAATATGGGAAGTTAACGGTCTTTCTAGAAAATATAGCCATTTATTATTCCAATTGTGGTTCATTGCTTTGCTATTAAAAGGAACAGTTAAATTGAGAAAGGAACAAAAAGAGACTTTGGAGAAAGAGGTCTCTTTTTGTGGTGAGAAAATACAGCCCTTTGTTTTTCTGTGCAAGGATGGGTTACTGCTCCCCACAGTTTGACCCTGACAATCTCTCATAGTAGCCACAATTTCTAGAAGCCTGTATTTGGATCTTAGAAACTAGGAAAATATGTAATCCATGGCTAAAATGAGAAAGCGATGTTGTAAAGGTAGATATAGCAAGGGGACACATGGCCACAGGAAAGAGAGCCACGATCGGGGCAGTCTCAGCAAACTTGATACATAAGATAAGCAGCAGTAGTCAGAAGGATGGCCAAGTCAACTCAGAAAACCCAGAGGGATGCTTGGAAGAAGCAAAGGAAACTACATCTAAACTGACAGACAATACTCAGACACCTGGAACAGGAAGTAAAGTAAGGCCAGGCACCCAAAGTTAAGAAGGATGATGAGAAAGGGTCAGGCCTTCTAGAGCCAAAGAGCCAGAACAAGGTGGTGAATAAATGTCATGTTTCTTTCAAAAAGAAAGGAAAGGAGCTGTGCCCTCTTTATCTTTTTACCCACAGAATGTGGACAGTGCCTAATACAGAATGAGATACCCATTACCTGTTGAATGAATGAGTAGGAAAGCAAGTTTAGGACATTGGAAACCAGTCTTCCTATATCAACCTGGTAGCCTACACCAGTGCTTCCCAAACTTTAGTATGTGTACAGATCACCTAGGGATCTTGTTTAAATGCAGGCTTTGGTGCAGTAGGTCTGGGGTTGGGCCTGAGGACATGTGATACACTTTTGAGGGCAATGCTGCTGATCCACAGACGATAGAGATGTGCACTAGGATTTGAGGAACAAAGGCCTTCATTCAGCAGCTTGTACTAGCTTTTGTGAAGGCATGAATCAATTTCAAGAAGGAGGACTGCAAGTAGAAATCAAGACACTCTCCCAGGTAAAGAAGTGAGGTCTGGGCAAGAATGACAGTTCTTGACAAAACTGATCTGAGAAACTCTCCTGTGACTGAAGTCCAGAATTATTGCAGATCCAGGTCTTTTCTTAAGGCATAGAAGCAGAATTTGTAAAATTGTTTATTCACAGGAGCTTATCAAATTTCCAGAACCTGAACAAAAATCACCCAGGCGGGTTTCATATCAGCATACTCCATCTGTTTTGTTGCATAAAAGTTCAGGGTTTTTTTTTTCTTTTTTAGTTTAAGTATGTCACTACAGTAAAGTTTAGTGACATAAAAAGCTGATATAAAAATAGAGTTGATGGTATAGCAAAAGAGAAATGGGGACTCTAGAGACATTGCAGACAGAGAATTATTGCATTAACTCTTTGCAGTCTCCCACGAAATACCCGGCCCCTCCTCTGTCCTTGTTCTTATTGCGCTCTATGAACAATAGCATGAGGTCTGGGTTTAATGAAAATGTGGAGCATACTTCTGTCTCTTCCAGACATCTATTGCTGTGACCACCAAGTAATAGGACAAAAAAGTGATGCAACCCAACTTGAGCTGTGAAGAATTTCTGTGTTCTAGAGCCAGCACCTTCAGAATCACGCACAGAACAAACCCTTATGGAGGCAGATCTCTTTGATTTCAGCTTAGCTCTTGCAGTTCATCTCCCCCTTGTTACTGTGAAAAGGCCAATTATTTCTGACCAGCTCTGTTAAAGCACCCACCCTTTTCTGTCAATTCTTCCCTTTTTCTTTATGTCATAGAACTGTTCCTTGCTGTGAACCTTCACACAAGCCAACATCCTCTTTTCCCCATGGGCAGGAGTTGCATGTATATTACTAAAATTAGATACTCATGTATCAAACACATTATCCAGGATGCATCTGTAGCTTCTATAGATGGTTTCACACTGATTGCCTACCCACTTTGGTATGTGGCTGACAGCTAACATCTGCTCATGTCTACAAGTCTAGCAGGTGGCACACTGTAGGACAAGATGTATATATAATATGTTTCACAGTATAACAATCTTAAGGTCAATACTCTAATTGGGTGATCAATACTCTAATTTATTGTCAAACTGAGAAAATTCAAGCTGCCACTCTTCCTAGTGTAATATAGCAAGTGAAGTCACTCTTGCAGCAAAGCATTACCTAAAATCAAAATCAGGAGTAAAAAGGTAAAGTTAAAGGAGGTTCCTGAGAGTGGTGAAACCAGACAACAGACCATATGATCAGCTATAGGGCCAAGGCCTACAAGTGAGAAACTTCTCTGAGATAACAGAGAGTCCTGAAGGCACAGGCTTAGGAAGTCTGTTACGAAGGACACACTGGAATGTAACAGCCACATGCATTATATTTAATGGAATAATTTATAGAAAACATTATTTCTAATTTCCTCAGAATAGGATTTAAAGACTGAAGAGTCAATGGGGGAGGGGGGTGAGTCTTTAAAGCCGGCTATGAAAGCAACAATTTCTGAGGGATCATGGCCAAGAGGACACCTCATGTGATAGCATTAGGGAAGTAAGAATGAATGACCACAGGTAAGGGATTGGGGGGCATTGTCTCTGGCAATTATATGGAATGGAAACTCCATAGTCTTATAGTCAAGGGAAGGAATTAGGGCTTATCTGTCTGGTGATAGTTCTAAGTCAGGGTCAACACCATCACCTTTGAATTTGGGTCTTAATTTGACATTCATGCTGGCTTTTTCTAAGAATCCCACTTGGCCACAAGAGCTTTCCTATTTCCAACATGGAAATAGACAAAATCCTCTTGGTAGTACATTAATTTCTTATTGCTACTGTAACAAATTGCCATAATGTTGGTGGCTTAAAACAACATAAATATACTATCTTAAGATTTCTGGAGTCAAAAGTCCAAAATGAATCTCTTTAGGCTAAAATGAGTGCCAGGAGATCTGCATTCCTTCTGTAGACTATAAGCTATAATTAATTTCCTTGCCTTTTCCAACTGCTAGAAGCTGCCCACATTTCTTAGCTTGGTACCACCTGCCAACAATTGCATCTGACCTCAGCTTCCATCATTACATCTCCTTCTGTGATTCTGACCCACCTGCCTCCCTCTTATAAGCATGCTTGTGATCATATTAGGCACACCTGTATAGTTCAGCATGCATTGCCTCTTCCTATCTCAAGATAGTTAATCACATCTGCAGAGTCCATTTTGCCAAAGTTCATATTAACAGTTCTAGGGATTAGGGTGTGAACATATTTAAGGAATCATTATTCTGCCTACCATAGATGGTGTTTTCACTGACGCTTAAAAAATTGACATTTCAAAATGTGGAAACAGCCTAAATGCCCACCAACCCGGGAATGGATTAACAAGCTGTGGTATATGTATACCATGGAATACTATTCAGCCATTAAAAAAAATGGAGACTTTATATCCTTCCTATTAACCTGGATGGAAGCAGAAGACATTATTCTTAGTAAAGCATCACAAGAATGGAGAAGCATGAATCCTATGTACTCAACTTTGATATTAGGACAATTAATGACAATTAAGGTTATGGGGGGAGAAAGCAGAAAGAGGGACGGAGGGAGGCGGGTGGGGCCTTGGTGTGTGTCACACTTTATGGGGGCAAGACATGATTGCAAGAGGGACTTTACCTAACAATTGCAATCAGTATAACCTGGCTTATTGTACCCTCAATGAATCCCCAACAATAAAAAAAAAAAAATTGGCATTTATCTGACCTGGGTGGGGTAACTCAGGACCCAAAGAGCTCAAAAAAAGTGGCCCACTATGCCAAAAGGGAAAGGACTTACCTAGTGCAGTTTGTCAATTTAAAACCTTTAAAAACTTTAATACAATTTCTTGCTCTTAGAAACTCTCTCCTTAAATCATTTTCTTATAGGGCTTATCATTATTTTTAAAGTCAGCCAAACAATTTACAGTAATTTGTATGTTCTGAAAACAGGAAGATGATAGATGGCTTCTCTCCCAGAAAAGCTTCTACACTTCTGTGGGGAGATGAGTCAATTAGGCTTTCTTGCCTGAAGGCCATGAGGTGCCAGATTATTTTGAGTAACCATATTAAGCTGTCAGGTGCCATCTTCCATGTTAGCTTAAGTGCCTGATTTGAGCCACAGTTGTTCTGGCCACTGTATAAGGCTCTGAGGCTTTCCACCTATGTGGATTTCCCAGGGCAGGCTGCTTCTTCCCAAAGCAGACTTCCTATGGGGTGGGGGGAGGCTTCTTATGCTAGCTTGCCTGCTCCCATGAGCTGGATGAATGCAGATGTCCCCTATGCTTGCTTGTTGGCTGCCATAATCTAAATAAAGGGCATGTCACAACTCCTCAGTTTTTCTCTTCTCTGTCCAAATCCCATGCAAACCTTCTTGGCCCCAACTACTGGCACTACAACTTCTCTTCACCTATGAACACTACCAAAATCATCTCCAACACATTAAGCAACCAGAGTAGTACACCTGTATGCTTCTGTGCTTTGGTTGAAACTCCCTTGAGATGTTCACAACCAAAACAGCATGGTAGAATGGCCATTCACTACTTTTGCCTTAATTAAAGGAGGATTTTGTTACAGGGCAGAGTTGCACAACCTATAGAACTTTGGACAGAAATACTGATCAGAGATTAAAGGTTTTGTTTCTCCTGAAAATCAAAGTCAAGCCTTATCAATTTTAATTCTTTAATCTCTTTTTCTTCCCCCCTACTTTCCTCTCCAACCTCATGCCAAGGACACATTGCACCATTTCCCCAACTGACTTGATTCTAAGAACCACCCAGAGTATATATTAAACATGCAGATTCCTAGCACCTCACTTAGAATTCTAAGTCTTGACAGAGGCCTTAGAATTTTTATGTTAATGCCCACAAGTGATTCTTATCAGGCAAGGCTAGGCAAGACTGACAGCCCTAGAAATCAAGCACACCTTTGTTTGAATATTTTTGAGGCTGATGAACTTGGGCAACTTAGCTACTCTGAACTTGTATAATGAAGAGTTCATAGGTTGTTTGGAGAATTAAATAGAATTGTGTGTTCATTTTATTGTACACAAAGTCCAAAGTTCAATAATTTTGAATTATATTCTCTCTTTGACCTTCGTTTCTTTCCCCACAGTACCTGTGGTATTATAGTTTTCACAGCTAGGAAATGTTGACTGGCTCTGCAAATGTCATAAAATGACAACCAGCAACACTTGTTTAATCCCTCTTCCAGTACTTTCCCTATCTATCCATTCATCAACCTCATCATGGAATTACATGGGCTTTCCATGTTTTCCCCACCACACACCTTTCTCTCATTTACAAGGAATAGTTCACAAAGGCTCCCCTTTGGTCAGGGCACCCAGCTGCACAAGAAAGCTAATCATATGTCAACCATAGTTCTATGACATGCTTACAGGAAGTGACTGACTTATTCTACAGGGAAAAAAAACTTGAGAATTTCATCACCCAGCAGATTGAGATTGCAAGCGAGTCCTGGACAGGGATCCTATTGGCCAGAGAGTTCCCATCACCACTTGCAAGGTCCAGTGTCTCCCTGCAACAGGCCCACCATAGAAATGCATACTACATGCTGCAGGCTCTTGTTACATACATTTAGCATCAGCTATGGGACCAGCTTAATTTTAAAGACATCTCCATTTCCTTTTTGGCAGTTGTAGGCAAAACATGAACTGGGGAAACAATTCAATTTCTTAGTGGTTTCAAAGAATCTTGGGAGTGTATTGTGACTCATGGTGAATTTTTTCTTCTTTCTTTACTGCTTGTTGCAACCCTCTTTTTCCCCTTAAAGTGATGGCAGTGGGTTCAGAATAATGATCAGGGTCTATGCCAAAGATTTCTAGAGCTAGTTCTTGTCCAAACCATTGTGATCCTTTTCTTTCTATACCACCCACCCCCCACTCCTAACACTATAGCATAATGTTGTGGATGGAAAAACCCAAACACTATAAAACAATTTAAAGAGAGGTTTGTTCTGAGCTAAGTACTCGTATATGCAAGCATGGCTTAAAGAATATGATTTCAAGAGATCTTGAGTAAATGCACCTGAGGTAGCCAGGTTACACTTCAGTTTTATGTATTCATGAAGACATGAATTATAGGTAAAACCATAAATCAATACATGGAAGGCATACATTGGTTTGGCCTAAATAGATAGGACTTATCAAAGCAGAGGTTTACAAGTTATAGGTATGTGTTAGGGATTATTTAGTTGGCAATTGGTTAAAGAATTAAGCTTCATTTAAAGACCTGGAGTCAGTGGAAAGGAATACTTGAGTTAAGATAAGGGTATCTTTTGTATCTCTATAAAAATAATAATAATAATAATAATAAAAAAGAAAGTAACCTATATTGTATTGGGTTTATAAAAACCCATTTAATGAGATTTTATCAGTTGCAGGTGACTTATCAGGCCTCTTAGGAAGAAATTTTGGCAAGAGAATAAAAAGTTCAGAGTCCAGTCTCCTGTGTCAAAGTGTGGTCCTATCACCTGAACACTTATAAACTCTTGGCCCACATCCCCAAAACACTGGATCAGAAATCCTGGAAATGAGGCTAAGAAATCTGCATTTTAAAAGCTTAGATTAGCGGTTCTCAACCTGTGGGTCATAACCCATAGGAACTGTATTAAAGGGCTGTGGCATTAGTAAGGTTGAGAACCACTGGCTTAGATGCTCCCAGCCTGTAATCCTAGGCCTCTGGAAGGATGAGGCAAGTGGACTGCTTGAGCTCAGGAGTTGGAGACCACCTTTAGCAAGAGTGAGACCCTGTTTCTAAAAAACCTAGCTGGGTGTTGTAGTGGGTGCCTGTAGTCCCAGCTACTCAGGAGAATGAAGCAAGAGGATTGTTCAAGCCCAAGAGTTTGAGGTTGCTGTGAGCTATGATGCCACAAAACTCTACCCAGGGCAATAGAGTGAGACTTTTTCTCAGAAAAAAAAAAGAGAGAGAGAGAGAGAAAGCTTAGACGATTCAGACACACTCTGTTTGAGAATCATTGCACTACCACCATGTCCTATATATCAGCCATCTCCTAAAAGCAGCATCACACATATATAAGTTTTAGTGGCTTTGAGCACTGCTAACCTATGTATGGAATTCTTAGGAAATCTCTGTCCCAACTTGCCTCATTTTGATTCTCTTTTCCCCCTGTTTTTCTCCTCCCTTACCTTCATGTACATCAAGTTAATGTCTCATTTTTCACTACCTCGTATCTCAAACTTTGAAGTGTAATAAACTCAACAAACTGGAAGTCAACTGAGAGTTAATCTAAACCAACTCAAGCGAAGGAGTCATGTCAATTGTGAGAGTTATGAGCCAGTGGGCTAACTACACTGCCATGTTGAGTTGTAATCTGAGGTCATGTCCAAGCTCAAGGAGTAAGAACTCCATGAAGGCTGTTGATGCATACTGTTAAGATTATAAAGGGAAAGGAGCAGCACAGTGTGCATAAGAGCCTCACCCGACATAGGCTACCATGGCCTTATTTTATCATTGAGGAGACTGAGCTCCAGAGAAATAACAAGACTAGTTTAAGGTCACACTGCTGGTGAGTGGCAGAACTGCAACTTAAAACTCAAAATTCTTCCCAGTTCTCTTCCCATGACACCCTCTGTTCTTTACTTTGCTCCCCCTTCTCTCCATTGCTCCTTCCTCCACACTCCATCACCATTTCACCCTTGCAGACTTTTTGACAGTGCTTAACATATTAATCTCTAATACAAATGGATAAGAAAATGAGGTAGGAGAGTAGAAATCAATTGACCGAGCTCCTCTTCAGTGAGGGGTCTTAAAAACAGGGTAGGCAGAAATCAATGGTTCTATAAAATATTTCACAAATTCCCTTGGTCAATCTCTCATACCATATGAAAGTGAGCACTGACTTTCTTTCTTTTTTCTTTTCTCCTTCCTTCCTTTCTTTATTCCATAAGCAAATTTTTATTGGGCACTTATTAAGATTGGGCATTTTTATAAACACTGAGGATACAGCACCTTCCTTTCTTTTTTACATAAGCAAATTTTTATTGGGCACTTATTAAGATTGGGCATTTTTATAAACACTGAGGATATAGCAGTTAGTAAAATAGACAAAAAAAAAAATCTCTTCCCTTCATGGTTCTTGAATTCTAGCAAGAGGGTTAGACAGAAGTAAATAATTAAGCAGAATATGTGGTATGTCTGATGGGGAAAAGAAAAATAAGGCAAATAAGAGAAATAAAGGAAGCGGAGGAGAGCAATTTTCAATAAGATGGTCAATAAGAAAGGTCCCTTAAGAAGGCAATATACAAGCAAAAACCAGGAGAGAAATGAGCATGCCATGCCAAAACCTGTGAGAAAAGGCAGGTTTTCTGTGTGTGGCAGAGCAAACACAAGAATAAAGTCTGAGTTAGGTGCATTCTAGACAAATCTGAGGAAGGGAAAGGAGACCACCCCATATATGAAGCAGGATGAACAAGGAGGAGGGTGGTAATTCATGGTGAGACTCATTGTGTAGGACTTCATATCCCATACTGGGGACACAAGAGTCTCCAGTGCTCTTAGGATGTTTTTTCCAAAGGTCTTCTGTCAGCATCTCCTTCATCTGTCCGCCTATTTTACCTACAGTAACACTGGCTTCCCCAACAATTGCTTTCTTGCAAGCCCTCCCTGGTTGACTAAGTCATTTTCCTCCCATTCCATAGGCAGCTCATAAAACCTGCAGCAACCTCAGACTAACAGTCCCCTGAATACAGATGGTGCTTAAACCCTGGGTTACACACAAACCCTTACTTAAGAACCACACTCTATTGCTCAATCAGATGGTGGTCATAGGCTAATGCTGCCTCCCTCCTTGGAGATAGGGACTTCTTCTGTTCTCCCCACCCCCCGAACTGAATACGCATGGTTTTGATGGATATTCCAGGCATTGGGAAATATCTTCTTTAACAAACATTCCAGGCTTGGACACCTAATCTCTAGTGGCAGTGGAAGAGGTTTCTGGAGCTCGGAGCAAATGCAGAGAAAATGTATTCTGCTTTAATTGTACTTCCTTTTCAAGAATATCCTAGAAATGCTACAACAAAGCCCAGATACTGTAGAAAACCAAAGGACTAAGACAGTTCCCAGAAATATATAGGATAGTAAGCAAGGAAATGAGTTGTGTCCACAGTTGATAATAATGTGTTGTATATTTCAAAATTGCTAAAAGAACAGATTTTTAACATTCTTACCATACGCACAAAAAAAACTGTAAGTAGATGAGATGATGAATGTGTTAATTAGCTTGACTGAATTTTTCTACAATGTATACATAGATAAAATATCACATTGCACCTCCTAAGTATACCCAATTATTATTTGTCAACTAAAACTAAGTTTAAAAAATGTATGGTGTGTCTTTAGTGCCATCCCTCTTGATGCTTTTAGAGCTGCCTCTGCCCTCCCAGAGCATCCCAATACACATTCTCCCCACCCTGACTAGGCAGCCAACTACTTCTATTACCAATCCCTTGAGAAATTCCCTATATCTTCAATATGTATGTACCCAATTCCAAAGTGATGTCTTCCACACTCTGACCTCGCCTCCTCACATACACTAAATTATTATAACTCCTAGAAACAGGTACCCTGCCTTATTGACTATATATGATATCTTTAGCATTTAACACAGTCCAGGAAATGGAGTATGTATGATTGAATAAAAATGGTTTGTGTGGCGTGGGTTAATGTTGGTGTCAAACAGAAGCTTCTGAAGGGGTGGTCAGTGTGATCAAGCAAAGACTTAAAATGAAAACTTTTAACTCCATGGAGAAAATAGTTTGTTGGGAATCAAAGAAAGTTACCACCATTTGAAGGGACCCCATTTCCCCAATGGAAATTCTGACTTAATTTGAGGCAAATTCCTATAATTGAAAAATGTGCGGAAAACTGAAGGTACAAAGAAGACATTGTCCTTAAGGAAATAACTTTGCTATCTTCCAGGGAATATGGTTGTATGATAAAAACTAGCATTTGTATTGCAAAATTTAGTCTACACATTGTTTTCAAGTGAAATGTTCATTGAAAAGTCATGTGGATTAGAAGTGAGAGTATCTGGATTTCCAAAATGTGGCCTCATCTCTCTGAGTTTAGCATCATCTGTAAAATGAAAATAACTCTGCCTCTGTCTTCCTGGGTTGTTGAGAAAGCATTGTTGAGATGATTCAAATGAGACAACGTACTTTTATTTGAGAGCACTGGAGCTGTTATAAATGGTTCCACATCTCAACACAGTGTTCCTGCTCCCCACCCCCCAAAAAAGCCCCACAAAACAAATGATTGAATAGGTCAGTGAGATGAAGTTTTTACTGTCTCTGAGCTAAGAGCATGTAGAACAAGGCTTTAAAAGCAATGCTATCATGAATAAATTGTGTGGTATTGGTAAAGTGTTTTCCCCTCTCACCTCAGTTTCCTTATCTGACAATTAGAGGGCCAGAGTGGATTGATCCCCAAATGACTATTGAACTTAAGATACTATGGTTTCTATGACCAAATGTTGACAAGGCATGGTGAGTACTTCCCACTTAATGAATCAAAGAATACCAGCCTCTGCAGGGCATCCCCTGAAAAGTGTTCAGGTCCTATAAATCTACATACATCATACAAGTGAGTATCTGGAACATGTTGTCTTCTGCTTTGTATTACATCCAAACTTGTTACCAGCATGTTCCTGGCCCCCATTATCCCTGGTGAGCCTGGACCATTTGGCCAAAACCTTGCAGAGATTGGCAGAGCTAATTATTTATAGATGCAACTCATCAAATGCTTTGAGCTTTCCTTTGTGGTGAAGGCTGATCTCTCTGACTCTCACTCTCTTTTTTTCTTTAAAGTTATGTCTGTTCGTTAATTCCTTGCATTTTTATGTGCCTTCAGTTCTAATGAATTCAAAGCTGTGCAGATTTTACCTTATTGATCCATCGGTTGGAAGAGAACAAGAAGGAGAAGAGAGAAATACTATCCCAATTCTGCACATAGAAAACCTAAACCCAACAATCTGATGTGAAGATTGGAGAGTGAAGATACTGAGCAACATCAGTATGTGCCAAGTCTGCCCCTAGGCTGTTTATATTTATTACAAGGAATTTGGATTATCTCTGGTTTGAGAGGATTATGTAAGAATTCACCTGAAAAGGGGAAAAGATGGGGAATTTGGCCACACTCCTAAGAGTCCAGAACCAGCTAAACAGCCAGATCTCACAGAGTTTATTAAATACTTTGAGTAAACCATTCAGAATTTTAAGAAGTCCTCACACCTGGGGTCACCTGGGTTATCTGGTCAGCCCAAGCAAAAGGGGTTTGCAAGTATTTATTTTCATATTCCACCATTATGACAATTCACTATCTCACTGTGTCCTTTACTCCTGCTCCCCAATTATGTGCTTCATTCTTTTCTCAAGTTCTCAAGTTCAGATTGGTTCAGTTAGTCCTGTTGTCCATGCCACGTCACAGAGACTGTAACCTGTGGCCAACCTACAGCTTGACTGTTTTAGACAATGTGCCTACTTCTTGTCTGTCATCTGTGGCCAAGAGAACATGGGCACAAGGCACCAGAGTGGCAATTTACAGGGAGAGAACTACTCAGAAAGGGACTCTGAGAATAGCAGGTGTTCTGATACCTCGCCTGCCCAATAAAGGGTTTAAACTAAGTAAAGCTGTCATGCAGCCTGAGATGTATGAACCAAATTTCCTCTCCTGGTAAAAAACTATAGTAGGCAAATTCCAACTTAAACACATAAAGAAAGCTTTGAGAACACTTCTATGTACCATTTCATTATTTTACAATTCATCCTTTGCTAGTCGCTGCTCTATTATTCTTAGATTAAGAATCCTTCAACCAGTAAGGGTCTTAATGCATTTGAATGCAATTTAATTTACCAAAATTCAGTGTTTACATAACTTCTAAGGATCAGCCATCAGATAGAGTGAAGCACACAAATTCAAGGTCATATTTGATTTACCAGTACTGCTAAATAGTGGTACAGCTATGATGTTATTTTCTGTGATTATCTATTGCATAACTGAGTGTTTTAGATATATTCCAGGTGACTTGGGATTTTGTGTGAGTTGGTGACTAACTCCTATTAACAACATTGTTGTTTCTCTGAGGAAAATAATATTTTAAATTTGAAACACCCAATTAGTAATAGAGCATTCGAAGTATAATCAATTATTTATTTATTTATTTATTTATTTATTTTGAGACAGATTCTCACTAGGTCATCCTCGGTAGAGTGCTATGGCATCACAGCTCACAGCAACCTCAAACTCTTGGGCTTAAGGTGATTCTCTTGCCTCAGCCTCCCAAGTAGCTGGGACGACAGGCACCCGCCACAATGTCTGGCTATTTTTTTTTGTTGCAGTTTTTTTGTTTGTTGCTATTTTTTTTTGTTTGTTTGTTGTTTAGCTGGCCCAGGCTGGGTTTGAACCTGCCAGCCTGGGTGTATGTGGCCGGCACCATAACCACTGTGCTATGGATGCCAAGCCTATAATCACTTATAAATTAGAAACTAATGTAGTTTTATTCCAGAAATCATTTTATATCACCTGACACCAGCATCTGTGAATCAACTGTCCTCAGCAAACATTTTTGAAGTGTTTGCTCATGACAGTCATTTGATTTTTATGACATTTGATTCTCTCCAAGTCTTGGGAAATGGTACAAATATGAAAGGAAGAAAACTGCGTATTTATCTAAACAGTAGTTTTCAAACTATGGTCCTGGGGCATATATGTGTCACCTGAGAACTTATTCAAAATGTAGTTTCTTAAACCTTCCAGCCAACTTGCTGAATCATAAACTTTGTGGCTGGGGCCCAGAAACGAGCTCTCCAGGTGGTTTGTCTGCAGACTAAAGTTTGCAAACAATGATCTAAAGAGCCCAGAGAACAATGCAGCCCTTCCATAACTTGGTTAGGAACAAGAGGCTGTATTGTATCTCTGGGGACTTATGAGTGGGGGCCCCATGTGAGGAAACGCTGGCTAGGGATAAAAGCCATAGCCATGAATGTCTATACGCTGGTTCACTTTCACCATTCTCTGTCCTGCCCTTCTGCTCTAGCAGGCTGCCCACCCCACAACCCACTTGTAACTTCCCTTCAGTTTCCTTCATAGGATTTCCTCCTGCTTCCTCTCTGTCAGCCCAGACTCCTAAACATCATCACAATCAAAAGCAAGGGGACACAAAGGCAAAACTAAATTGTCTTAGATCTGCTTTAGAAATGACTTCCTCCAGGAAATCTTCTGTATTCCCTCTCAATTACACTCATTAAGCATTTATTAAACACCTAAATTTTCTTGGCACAACTTATAGAGACAAATAACATTCAGTCCCTGTTTTCATGTCCAGTGAGGACACAGAACAAGTCCCTCTTCTCCATTGCTTTCACCCAAACTTTCCCTGCAGTTCCTGAGAAGTTACCACACAGCTTCACTTCAGTTTTAGGTTACTTCCAGTATATGTTTGTTTTTCCTACTAGACAACAAGTTTCTTAAAGGCAATGACTCTGAATTTAAACTCATTTGTATAAAGCATGCTTCCTGACAGCCTACCAAGCACATGTTGGGGGCATGTTGTTGGGCTGAATAAAAGAATAATGAAATAGTATAGGCATGTACAGAATGGATTCTATACCTTCACAGTGAGTTTCTCTGTCTTTTATTCCTTTGCCCTTTGATCTACCCCTTACCTCTGACCTGGCCTATGAAACCAATAAAATCCCAAAGACAAATAATTTGAATCAAAGTGGATCCATGTATCTCTATGGTGGGCTGATGAGGAATCCCAACAAGTACCAGGCCAGCCACCAGGTCAGATGCCAATCCACAGAACCTTTAATTAAGTTTACAACTATCTCTCTCTCTCTTTTTTTTTATTTTTTTTTGTAGTTTTTGGCCAGGGCTGGGTTTGGACCCTCCACCTCCAGCATATGGGGCCAGCGCCCTACTCCTTTGAGCCACAGATGCCACCCTACAACTATATCTCAAATGTTTTGCCTTTGTACCCCCTTGCTTTTGGTTGTGATGATGTTTGGGCTTTGAAGAAAAATTTTTTAGAATCCTGACTCAGGTCAAAAAGAACAAGTTTGATGCCTTTAATTAGTGGAACTAAGAAATAATTTGTACATGACCAAAAAAACAGAGATGAGTGGTTATCTGTTTAGGGGTGATCAAATATCCAAATCTTTCAGTTGAACTAGATTATACATCAAGCTATAGTCTCCGAGAGCAGCTGCCTAACGGTTGCTTACAAAGTCCCATCTCACTCACATGTGAAACCAATGCTTAGGTTTACAAAGCATGTACCCATTTGCCAGGTTACTGTTTGCAAATAGGAACAACATTTTTCAAGGTTCATGTTTGCCAATTTGTTTCTCTTCTTAAGTCAAAGCTCCAGAAAGCATCTTAAAGTTAAGTTTCTGTGTAAAAACAGAAGTAAAAGATGGCAAGATTCCTCTCTTAAGAACTCATGTTGAGGAAATTATCATTATATCTGTGGGATCTTGGAGTCTTAAGTCATCAGTAGACTTTCATATTTGTTACCTGATCATGTGGCTTTAGTTACACATAAAACTTGGACTTGACATGGAAAATATATGGCTTTGTGGAAAATAGAGATGGGAGGAAAAGAGATAGGATGGTAATCACCGTGAATGAAATAGTTTCTTGCTACCCCATTATGAGTTCTTGATAGTCTTAGCAAGATGGCGAAAAGAAGAGCTACCTTCTTTAGTAAAATAGCACTCAGCCTTACCAAGGTTTGTCCATTGGAGAAAGAATCTCGAAATAAGCAAAAGCAGCTGAACTGTAGGAACTAGACTTCCTAAGAGTATTCACTAATTAGCTGGCTCAGATGTACTCTGTTTTCAAGGTAACCCATCTTCCCATTAACTCTGACCCAATCATAGAGAGCTCTGGGTACTCTATGGCCCAGCTGTGACGAGATGAAACTATTCAAACCAAAAGTCACTAAAAGAAAAGAGAAAATGAACCCAGCAGTAGCATGAAACTATAATGATTGGATTTACGAGATGTGACTCACTCTCCAGGGCTCACATTGCTGCCCCAGTAGATAAGGTGATGACATTTGGGGTAGTTTATTGCCTCTTAGCACCATTACTACCATCAGTGTGTTCTAATATATATGCATCTTGACTCATCAGAAAGTCAAGAGACCAACAATAGAAAGTAGGTTTTAATCTTATATTCTAACTCTGGTGAACAGACAATGACTGACTGGAGTGCTGGACTTCAGAGGAGTCTGAGGTTTTAACCAAGCTCAATGAGGAGAGTATATAAAGTATTGGTGATGTCTGCTATGGATGAAGATAAGAGGAGTGAGGTGGGGGGTAAATTATAATGCCTATCCTAGATATTTGCCACCATAGTCTAGACCTAAGAGAGAGATGCCAAAAGAAAGGCATAGAATTCTCTTTCACCACTCTAAGGACCTGACTCCTTTTCCAGGAGAGACACTTAAAACACAGGCCCCCCACTTCAGGGAAGACCCCACCTAACCACAAGGACCAAATTTTCATAGGCACCATGTTAGAAAATTACACAGTAGCTTCAATATTCACACAAAAGGATCTCACACTAATAGGGGTATTGCATCATTCCATTAGCCATTTTTCTCTCTGAAGTGAATCAGAGAAACTGAGACTGTTGTCTCAGTCTTCCTTAGAAAGAGGAGGCTATTGCAGAAGAGTGTAAATTGATAGTTTCAAAGGCAAATGGCAGAATGAAAGCTAATCGAAAGCAGGGGAAAAAATCACGAGTGGAGAAAACCTAAAAAAAAAAAAGAAAATTCTAGATAAAGGGGAACTGAGACTTCCTCTCACCTGTTACCCTGACAAAGGGCATAGTTCAAAGATCACACTAGACAGTAAGATTGGACTGAATATAAAGGTGAAACAACCAGATTTAAATCTAGCTCTAAGATAAAGTCCTTATAAATGTTGGACCTCACAATAGCCCAGAGCAAGGATCTAGATAGCTAAGTGCTGAAACATCATAAGTCAACCTTCACATCCCACATTTAGGCCAATGAGAGATGTTTATACAATATGATTTATTACCCTAAAATTCACTTTGTCAATCAGTTACAGAGTTAATTACATGTCACTTTTGGGCATTATTATAGATAACAGTATGGCAAATAATGCTGAAGTTAATGGTCCTTAGCATTCAACTATTGAATTGATGACAAAGCTGCATCAGTATTGATGAACATCAAACTTCTTTACCAAAGATAATTTATATCACTAAGTGTAATGGGCTATCCCATTCCCCTTTGTGCCAGTGCATTATTTACATTGTTATAGGCAAAGACTCTATCAGTAAAAGGAGGAATAAGCAAATTTTTGTGTATGTTTTGTTTTTAAAAATATCTCCTAATAAATGCTGATTACAAGAAAACAGGAATTTTATATCACAGATGTAGAACTTAAAGGAAATGTGAGCTCACCACAAAATTTGCTAAAATGGAAAAATTAGATGGATTCCAGAGATGCAGCTTGCCAAGTGTGGTCTCTCTAGGAAAAGTCTTTTTTTTTTTTTTTCAGTGGTAAAACAGAATTTATTTACAGAAAAGAATACAAAAATACTAAAGCTCTCAGTAGGGAGAGAAAACCCAAGTTGGGAGAGAAAAGCTCTCTCTGTCTCTCTCCCCGTCTCTCTCCCCTTTGGGGTATATATAGGTGTATGGGTTCCTTCTATATGAGGCCAGGAAATGAATGGAGACAGTCCCTTCTGCTGGGGCAAGGTGAATGAATGTATTAATGAATGGACACAGTCCATTCATGGAATTAAGGCCTAGGAAACTTACATGAAATTGACCTAGGCATAGGAAATGGGGGCTCCATATTCAGTCATAAGTGCAAAGAGATAGAGACACCAAGGCGCCGGTGTCTCCCCAGCAGCTGCTCAGCCTCTTTGGCTATTGGAGCCTCCTCTGTGCCTACCCTCCAGCCTGCTGGTTCCTCTGCCACCGCCGCACCAAGACAGCCAAGGCAGAGGCAGCAGGTCCTCCAGCTCAGCTCGGCTGTATCAATTCTCCCTCTCCCAGTAGAAACTCTAACTGCTGTTAGGGGGAAAGGGTGAAGACTCGATCTAACTGCTTCCTGCTGAATAGGAAAAGTCTTTGAATGTGCTGCCCACCTGCTTAGAACACTCCTGTTTCTATCCATTCCCCATATACTTGGATGGCTCTTCTCCTCTGTCAGTCATCATTTTATGTAGCATATCTTCCAAGAAGTTTTCCCTTACTTTGTAGACTAAGATCTCTATCTTAGGTTGGGCCCTCCAAAAGCCATGCTGAGACAAGGATTCATATGAAAGTGTTCCCAGGAATAACAGATAGGAGAGTAGAAAATTAGGGCCAGAGAGCAGGAGGCAAAGGGAGGGTTGGGTATTAAGCAAAATCTCAAGAAGGAAAGTTTTGGCTCAGTCTTGCTCGGGATATCTGAAAACAGAATAATCACATCTCAGAGTTGTTTCAATCAAGGACAACATACAGACCTTAGTGTGGGTTAGCCACTGGTTAAGGGCTGCTGCAAGCACTTCCAGTACAACACACTTAAGGACAACAATCTGGGGGTCTCAAGACAGTTCTCCAACAAAGAGGCATAGGTCCTGAGTGTCAAGAAAGAAAACAAAGTAGGAGCTCTGGTGTGCCCCCAAATGGTAAAGGGATCCAATGTGACATGGGGGAACATATTGATAATGAAAACATATTGACTACCCTGGCCCTGCAAAGTGTTACAATGCACCCCGAACCCTCCGTAAAATATTATAGCGTTTATCATGCTCAATTGTAATTGTTCAGTTAATCGCCTGTCTTTCTTGCTAGTTTGTAGGTTCCATGGTGGCAGAAGCCATGACTTCCTCACTCTTCACTTTACCTCCAGTGACAAGTACAATAGATGGCCAGGGCCATTCTTCAAAAAATACTCATGAGGGGAAGAAAAAGTAAAGGAGAGAGGGAAGTTAGTTTAATGGAAGTATTGCACTGGTATAATGTACACTCAAACAGAACAAACCTTGGTAAAATACTGTTCTGATAAGAGTTATTTAAACCAAGTTTCATTTATTCTTGGTGAGCATGAAAATTTTGATTCTAAAAGTTGGATGTTGTTTATACAGCCCAGGAGCTCATTTCTAACAATCCTGTGCAGGTTCTTAAATCAACCAGATGAGGGGAGAATAATTAAACTCATAGTCTGGAATGAAAGCTACACTCCTTTAACTACAGCGTTAACTTAGAACAAAAAGCTAAAACAGTTATAAAGTTTCTATTATTTTTCTATTATATTAAAAACTACTTTTCCTTAAATGTTGTTGAAAATTCTTAACTAACATGGGCTAGAGAGCAAGCTGTGTCCCAATACATGCGGATTGTGTTTTAATCTTTTATTCATTCCTTTATATATATTATTAACATGTATTTTTTTAAAAAAACTGAATTCTCAATGGCCTAGTAAAATGGATTAATTTCTCAGTCAAGGAAAATCTAATTGCCTTTTTCCATAGGCAGCCTTCACAAATTGATTCAGGGATCTAGCCTTAATATACCTTGTGTCTTCATTATCCCTCCATCTGCTAAACAAGTCCCACACTAGGAAAAGAGAGTGGAAAAAGTATACCCCATGCTGAACGATTTCAGTTCAGAGGTACAAGGCATCACATTCCCTTGATGGTGACTAGCCACGTGGCTGAGAAATGTACCATCCATCAGTGGTACAAAAACTGATGAACAAAAAAAAAGATCCCTGCATAATTTTCGCGATATCTCCCACCATAGACAAGCAAAAATGTCCTCATATGATTCACATGCAACCCCCAAACCACCATTCAGACACCCTGTAAGAGTATCTTTCCTTTAGAGCTAGTTGATTTCAGTGAAGGTTGTCTTCCTCTCCATGGCTCCATCTCAGCAGGCATGACCAACATTGAGCAGTGCCCCAGACACACGGCGGGTTCTCATACTTCAGTATCCATAGAACATACTTGCTATTCTTTCTGCAGGGAAGACCTAAACATCCTCTCATACTTCAGGCTTCATTCCATTCATTCTCCAAAACTCTGCTTCCCTACTCAGTCCCACTGCAAATCCTTCACTGTCTTTCCTCAAATTCCTGGCTCAGTCAGATGCCATGTACTTCAATCCCACGGTATTCCACATTAAACGCGCCTTTAGCATGGCACTTAGAGGCTAAATTATATAATTGATTTATTTAGACTGATTTTTCTTATATTTTCCAAAATTTTAAAGAAAGGCAGTTCTATTTTCATATCCCTGAAGGTTTGCCATTATTTGGTACAACAAAAAAAATTCGTAGATACAACAAAAAATAATATTAACTGAACAAGTGAAAAAATATTTCTCAAACTTCTGTCCATAAGACAATAATCCCATGACACGTTTTACCTAAATGCAAAGGAACTAACACATACAAGTTCATTTTTTGGCCAAATGAGTTGGAGAAGATTGTAAATTATGTCCTACTCTTGAAGATTACTCCCAGTATATTGGGTACATAGAATAAAAAATTTAAGGAATAAGTCCATCTCAGTTTTATGTAGGTGTCAACACTCCACTTGCAATTCCCTGAGAATGAGTACCTCCTTAAATGTTGTGTCCTTGGCCACTGGTTTATCTCACCCTAGTGATGTGCATTGCACACAGGCATTTCAAAGGCTCTGAGAGCTCCTGCAATAGAGAAAACAGTTTAACTTCTATTATCACACATAAATTTGGGCTGAGGATCTAACATTGTTAAATATTTTATTAATGCCTATTAATGTCCCATAGAACTAGTGCTCAGGGAAATGAACTTTTCAAATACATTGCCACTATATGGACTAATATATTTTAATTTCTGCTTTTTCAAATGATACCTTTGATATGGAGAATGGAATTTAGACAGAAACTTGGGTCCATTTACCAAAAAAATACCTGAATGTTATGATAGTCAGAAGAGATTTCTAATTAGGTTCCAGTACTTTGGCTGGTCTCTCAACATAGTTATTGATGAGACTGTTAAAAGGAAGGCCATTCCCCTCAGTGAACATTTGGGTTTACACTTCCATGTAATAAATATCTGCTTTGTCTCCCCAAGGACAGATAAAGCTCTTGGTCTGTCCAATGATGGAAATGGAATGAAAAGAAAAGTTCAATTACTTGGGTAATAAGCCTGATAAGATAGGTCAGTGGCCCTACTTCCCACTGTCAAAATCTCAGCTCTCTGCTTGTCCATCTTGCAAATGTGTGCCTGACTCCATCTGGGTGGAAAGAATAGGATGTTTTCCTGGCTGACTCATAGAACTAAGTCCTTTTATCTCCCAGAAGAGTGTTCTACCCAAAATTCTGTCTATTGTAATTATCGTTTAAAGGAGAATTGGTTCTTTAACAAATAGTTTCAACAGTAGCAATTTTTGGTTAACAACTTACCGTGAATTTTTGGTTTTCTTGTTTCATCTAGGGCCTTCCAAACTGTTTTTCTTTTTTCACACCAAGTAAGTAAACATAATATGTCCGTGAGAAACAAATTGGCCAGGAATGGCTGGCTGTGTGTAGAAAGGCTATGTGATTTAGAAAAAAAAAAAAAATCTAAATCTGTTCTCTGGGGACAGAGAAGTTTATTTTCTAAATCACAAATAACTAAATGAAAAAAAAATTTTTAAGAGAGAAAAATTATGTTATTCTGGACTTGGTTTCTAGATGTTCAGAGGATCTAGATGTTCAGAGGATGGGTAAAGTCTACACAAGGCTTTAGTCAGAAGCCAGTTCATAAGTAAGGAGGACCAGGATCCAGACCTGGATCATATGTGATGGTTGCCCAAAAGAACCAACCATGAGTGAGAGAATTTCAAGAATTAGCTAGGCCCTAAAAATCCTGAGAATCAAAGGTCTGATGCTATTATGTTCAAAGATAATTGAACATTCAGCCCAAGGAAGCCAAAGAAACACTGAAGACACTATAAAAAAGCAGGGACCAAGATTATGGTAGTGATAATGGAAGAGGATCCAAAACAGATATTTTGAATCTAACTAGAATGCCTGAGTTTCTTTTATATTGTCCGATGGATGGATGGTTAGTCCAGTTTAAACACTCAGAATTTGCTTGAATGTAGCAATAGCAAAAATATTTCATGTGAGTCATTTTATGTAATTGGTTAGGAGTTGCTAATTTCTCCTCACTTTGGGGATCTGTTTTATTTCTTTGTTTTAAATTTTTGAAGTCCTAGGCCAGGTGCCTATAATTCTACCACTTGGGGAGGCTTAAGGCCAGGAGTTTGAAACCAGCCTGAGAAATATAGCAAGACACTATCTCTCCAAAAAACAAAAAAATTAGCTGGGCATTATGGTACAGCTCAGCTGTAGTCTGAGCTCCCATGGAGCCTGAGGCAGGAAGGTTGCACAAAGTCAGGTGTTTGAGATTGCTGTGAGCTATGATGATGCCACCGCATTCCAGCCTGGACAATAAGGCAAAAACCATCAAGTCCTAAACACAAACACGTATGATAGTTGCTTTAGGCAATAATTAACCAAGATAGGTAAGTAAATGAATTGATGATTAAAAAAAACCAAAAAACAAAGACATAGGCTGGGCACAGGGGCTCATGCCTGTAATTCTACCACTCTGGGAGGCCAAGGTGGCTCAGGACTCCAAGGCCAGCCCAAGCAAGACCAGCCCAAGCAACAGAAAAACTAACTGGGTGTTGTAGCAAGTGCCTATAGTCCTAGCTACTTTAGAGGTTGAAGCAAGAGGATGCTAAAACCCAAGCATGTGAGGTTTCTGTGAGCTATGATGCCTCAGCACCCTAGTCAGGGCAACAGAGTGAGACTCTGTCTCAAAAAAACAACAATAAAAAAAAAAAACCTGGAAAAGAAACAGAGACACAGGCATTTTACCAGAATAAATAATAATTACTTGTCACCTGTTCAGAGAATCATGGTGTTTATTAGAAGTCAAAGAATGTGGAACTCGTCCTAGCCAAATCTCAAATATCCCTTGGCCCTCAGACCTGCCCCTTCTGTGACCTTCATTTAGGCGAATAGTATATTCAAATACCCAAGAAATTTGGAATGTAACCTTCAATTTCTTCCTCCCTTTTTTCTCCCTCAACCCCAGCATCTACTTAGAGATTAAGAACTATAGCTTCCATGTTCTTTTTTTTTTTATTGTTAAATCATAGCTGTGTACATTAGTGCAATCAAGGGGTACAACGTGCTGGTTTCATATACAATCTGAAATATTCTCATCAAACTGTTCAACGTAGCCTTCGTGGCATTTTCTTAGTTATTGTATGTAGATATTTGTATTCTGCCTTTAGTAAGTTTCACCTGTCCTAATCTCTCCAGTATCACAGTTTTACTTCAAGCTCTCACTGGACTTCTAGTCCCCTTCCACCTTATTCATTCTCTACTTGACAGTCAGAGTTGTATTTCCAAAATGCTAATCTGATTATGTCATTCCTCTGTTTAAAATACTTTAATCTTTAAATTGCCTACAGAGAGTTAAGTTAACCAAAGAATTCTATCAAGTGCTCTAGGGCTTGGTAAATACTGAGGAGGATTGACTTTATAAAGCTAGTGAAGTAGCAACCTGTCTGTAAAACAAAGCAGATACTCAATAAATATTCATTCAGTGGAAAATAAATAGGCAATACGATACATGGAAATGCACAAGCCATTTTGGGAAAAGCACACACACTTTCCCAAACGACAAAGGTTTAAATCCCAACTTTATCATTTTCTAGCTCAGTGGTCTCAGGAAAGTTACCTGACATCCCTGAGTTTCAGCGTCCTTCCAAATGTGGTTACCAACACCTGCCTCACAGGTTTGCTGTGAAGATTAATGAGATGTACTTAGAGAATTTAGCCAAAGGTTTCCTGGCACACAGAAATAATTCAAATGCTGACCGTATTAACAACAAATAAGGTGATATAACAAAAGACATGTATTCGTTAGGCATCATTTAAGCAGGAAACTTTACAAGGAAATTGAGTTCTAACCTCCAAGATTTGGAGCTCCCATCACACACACATCATCCCCATTTGGTCAAAGGGCATTTACTCAGGGCATCCTTTTCAATAGGGTTAGGAAATCTTCCCCCAATAAGAAATAAAGACGTTGCAGTTTCAAAAGTTTAGTTTGATGTTTCCAGGAAAAAGATCAACACCTTTTGGAATTGGATCCATGTTAAGCAGAAAACAAATAGGATGATTTTAGAGTTTGCCTTCTAAAATAGTCTCTACTAGAATTGTCCCTGGTGAGCCATTACTGTCTAGAACCAACACAATGACATAGGAGGATAGGAATCTATAGGTGTGTGGTTCTGTCAATAAGAAGGTGATGCAGTGGTTCATCCCAGATTTGACCAGTATGATCCCATTGATGATTGGTAATGACACTAGTGAAAAAAAGAGGAAATCAGATGTTTTTCAAAATCATTTATGAGTCAGACAAGAAGATAAGGACTATTGAGTCTAGTCTTTTCTTTCTTCAGATGAGCTAGTCTTAAGGCCCCTGGAAAATGAAGAATCCTGCCTTAAAAACGTAATGGTGACAGCTTGTTAATCCATTCCTGGAGTGGTGGGCATTTGGGTTGTTTCCACATTTTGGTGATTGCAAATGAGCTCGATAAACAGCCTAGTGCAAGTGTCCTCATGATAAAATTATTTGTTTTCTTCTGGGTAGATGCCTACTAATGGGATTGCAGAATCAAATGGGAGGTCTAATTTGAGTTCTTTGAGGATTATCCATACTTCCTTCCAAAAAGATTGGAAACAACCTAACTGCCCACCAATCCAGGAATGGATTAATAAACTGTGGTATATGTATACCATGAAATACTATTCAGCCATTAAAAGAGATGGAGTCTTTACATTTTTTATATTAACCTGGATTGAGTTGGAATACGTTCTTCTTAGTAAAGTATCACAAGAATGAAGAAGCAAGAATCCAAGGTATTCAATTCTAATATGAAGCCAGTAGACAATCTAATATGTACCCTCATAAGAGAAAAACTCATATCAATTCAAAGGAAGGGAGGAGGGAGGGAGATAGGGGTTACCGTATATGGCATACCTCTTCGCGGTGACACACAATTATAAGAGGGACTTTACCTAACAAATGCAATCAGTGTAACCTAACTCTTTTTACCCTTAATGAACCTAAAACAATAAAAAACTAACCCCCCCAAAATAAATAAAAATTAAAAAGAAAAACTATAATGGCCCTTCTGAGACTAATCCTCCTTCCACTGATGACTAGTTAGAGCAATTGTTTTTGTAATCAGTGAAAGGAAAATCTTTATTCAAAATGCTGAGTTTGTTTTCTCCAAAATGCCTCTTTCCTCGTGATGTCTCCCCAACATGAGATATGGAAAGATTTCTGTTTCTTCTCATAGCACAGATTGTAGAGACTATGTCTCAGACTCTCCAGCCCTCAAACTCACACAACCTTTTTGTCTTGCAACTCTGAAGTTTAAGGCTGTAAAGTTACAAGTTATAAACCTAACCTAAGTTCTAAATAAAACAGGGATTTCTATACCAGTTCCTACTGAGGTTCCAAAGCATTTGAAGAGTTTATTAGTTAGCATTCGTGAAAAGTATCCCAAGACTCTTGCATAAAGATCCCTTCACACTTCGGTTTCCTTCCCTCATTCATGCATCTAACCAACACCTACTGAGTCCCTGTTATGTATCCACTTTAATTTTATATTTTTCCATATGTAATTAATTAATCTTTGTTTTTACCACTGGACTGTAATCTGTATGTGGGTAGGGATTAATCTGTCTATCTTTCCCATCTTTTTCTTTTTTGCTTTTGGTACAGCACTGATGTGTGTTTTTCTTTGCTCCTCTGCATATTGCTCCTAGCTTATTTCCAAACACAGTGCAGGTAATCAAGAAAGGCTTGCTAATGAATGAAAGAAAACCATCAAATAGGAAAAAAGAAACATAATCACTTTTTCTGGTTCTTTCTATGGAATAGATCAAACTCATCCAAAATAGGTCTAAGAAATACAGACAGATGGAGACAGAGAGGCAAGAGAGGGAGGGTATAGATAAAAGACAGACACTGCTAATTTCAGAATTCCTGATAGCAATACTTCATCATATGTCAAAAGCAATGTTCCTCATGCCCCAGATGCCAACTAGACTTTCCTGTATTGTTGACTAGGGATGGCGTTCACATTTGCCATTCAAATAAAGACATTTCCTGAGTCCAACCTCCCATCAGTCCCCAGGCCAAATATCACATTCTCAGATCTTACAGCTGTAAATTTGGTAGAAGAGCACAGGAGAGGTTGAACTAGTGAAGGGTGACTCTGGGAATGAAGATAGAGCTCTCATTGAAAGCCTGAGGTATGAGTCACTGTCGAAGCCTGCCTCTTCATTTGCCCACACAACCATGGAGGTTTCGATCTTCCTAAAGCGTAGTGAGGTGTGAAGTTAAAAAGGTTTTGACAAGCATTTGGGAGCCTCTGAAACTTATCTGAACTAACCAAGTCTCCCTAGGCCATAAATCTAAGTCTCCAATGAAATCTTCCAAGAATGACACACTTCATTGTGGAATATCTCCAAGATTGGCTGCATTCCAGTGAAGCAGAGATGTGTGAACTGACAAGATAAAACCAACACGTCCACTGCCCTCCCCTCCTGGGCATCCCTAAGTCTGGATTTCATGAGTGTAATATTTTACGATTTTGTTTGCCTACTTAAGATAATACTGTGATGAATGATCATTCAGGGGCCCTTGATGGTCTTTGCCTGTTGTTTTTCTTTCTCTTTTTCTTTTTTTGTTTGTGGCGGGGCGGGGGTTGGTTGGATTGAAGAAGACAGTATGAGCTAGGATATAATGTAATTACTGCCACCATAGTCACAGACCAGGGATTGCTGAGTTAGCCGTCCAGGGTTTCTGAATGTGTCCATAGGTCACACATATATAACCAAACTGACAAGTTGCTTGCTTCAAAGGCAAATTATTGTAAACCACCCCAGACAATGGAATCAGAATCTCTGAAGGTATGACCTGGAAATCTGGAATTTAATGAGCTCTTCTTAGGCATACCAAATTCTTAGTTATAAATATATTTGATTACTGATTGTTTATTGTAGCTCAATTTACAATTGCCAAAATGTGGAAACAAGCTAAATACTAAATAGTATTCCAATACCATGGAATACTATTCAGCCATTAAAAAAGATGGAGACTTTACATCTTTTATATTAACCTGGATGGAAGTGGAACACATTATTTTAGTAAAGCATCACAAGAATGAAGAAGCAAGAATCCTATGTACTCAATTCTGATATGAGGACAATTAACAACCTAGTACATGGTGTGGGGTGCGGGAGGGGAGAGCAGAGAGAGGGAAGGAGGGATGGGACCGTGAGGTCACGGTGTGTGGCACACCCTTTGGGGGTGGGACACAATTATAAAAAGGACTTTACCTAACAAATGCAATCCATGTAACCTGGTTCTTTGTACCCTCAATGAATCCCCAACAAAAATAAAATAAAATAAAATAAAATAAAACATCAAAAAACTTTTTTTTATTACTGTTCCTGCAACACAAGCCAGTATTTTGCACATGAGGACTGAGGCCCAAAGAGGTGGAACAACCTGCCCAGTATCTCACAGCTGGTTAACATCAAAGGCCACACCAGGACCCAATCCTGTGCCTTCCTAAGTCTGTCCTTGTTTTACCATATCCTCCTGGTCATCTGGGGCACTCACTAGGGCATAGTACAAGTCTTATAGAGAAGTGCTCTGAGAAGTGCATCTCTGGGGCACACAATCTGAGGGAAAAGGAGAGCCTTGACTGGACAGATTACAAGCCAACTCTATGTAGGCTCTCTTGTAAACAAGAGAGAAGAGAAAGTATCTCTGCACCATCCAGTCATTTCTTCAGGAGCCCAGGATACCCTTCTGCTCTATCTGTCCATACTTTATGCTGAGGATAGAGTCTGATATTAGTCATTTGTTCTACTGTGTAAATAAGATAAATAATCATTATACTTGCATAAGCTGTTGAACAGGCACCATTTCATTTTCTGCTCTTGGAAGCCTTCCCTGATTTCCATGCTGAACACACCTAGACAACACTTGTTGCAACCCCCCCATTTTTACCATTTCCACTCTGTGTCACTATTATTTATTTGTATATCCATTTTCTGTAATATATCATCAACATCTTGAGAGCAGGAACTAAGTTTCATTTCTTTATCTTCTTCACCAGCACAGTTCCTAGTCCACTGTGGCTGGTAAATACTATATGTGTGTGCATACGTGTGTATTTCACAAGTCCTTGCAAAAATCTGGCAAATAGAGATACATGCCATCTCCACCTTAGATTCTGAGCTCAAACAAGATCAGGTGTGTTCGGAGTGGTATGGCTATCTAGGGGTGTCCAAGCTGTGGCCGCAAACTGCATATGGATTATATGAAAACTTTTTTTTTGCTTATCTTTTTTTTTGTCCATCAGCTTTCATTAGTGTTCCCTTTCTGGAAGGCATTGAAAATTGTAACTGACTGTCTAATTTTAGAAAAAAAAAAAATTCCAGTTACTAGAAATGTAGTGAGACAAATGTAAAGTGTAAATTGAGAGCAGATTTAGAAGAAAGAGTTGTAAAGTCCACACCAGAGGGAGTCTAGAATCTGCAAGACATAAAAAGGAGATTGAGATAAATGGTGAAGGGAGCATATGCCCTGGGATGGCACTCCTACCAGTGTATGGTCTGGGTTCCGGGATTAGAGAGAGCACCATTAGTCTGGAGACATAGTACTAATAAGGAAGGTGGTACAACCCCAGTCGAGCCCAGAGCACTCCCCTCACTGTGCCTGGACTTTATGCCCTGAGGCTCCATGTTTGCTTTTGAGGCTAGGCTCAGAAGGGCAAGCAGGCAAGTAGGGGCTGGGTGGATGACTGCACAAACCCATATATGAAGCTTGCACTTGGAATTGAAACTTGGTGGCATACTCAATATTTAGAATAGTTCTTTCCCTCCCTCCCTCCTTCTTTCCTTTTTCTTTTTTTTTCTTTCTTATTTTTGAGACAGGATCTGATTGTTTCCCAGGTTGCTCAATCAATCACAGCTCACTGCAACCTAAAATTCCTGGGCTTGAATGATCCTCCTTGCTCAGCCTCTGAGTAGCTAGTACTGTGGGTGTACACCACCATGCCCAGACAATTTTTAAAACTTTTTGTAGAGAGGAGTCCTCACTATGTTACTTAGGCTGGTCTTGAACTTCTGGCCTCAAGTAATCCTCCTGCCTTGGTTTCCTGAAAGACTAGGATTACAGGTATGAGTCACCATGCCTGGCCCTGGAATACTTCTTAAAACAAAGGCTGGTGGTAGGACCTGTGTTGTGCTCCATCTGGCACCATCAATGTAGACAGGACTTCTAACTTCACGTTAAAGTCAAGCCTGCCTTTATTTGCAAATTTCAAACCGGTTCTTATACAAACTCATCTGTAAGTCCCTTTATCTCCTTCATGGCAAGGGCCGTGCCCTCACTCTCTTCTCCTGCTTTGTCTCCTGTTTCTGTAACCTTGAAGCCAGCAGCAGATCCTTCTCTACTTTCATTGTATCAGATGCTCACATGAAGCATTAACTCATAAGTGATGAGGAGCCATGGTACGTGGATCCCAAAGATTCCAGCACCATTCCCTCTCTGCTGCTGCTGCCTTCTTGGTACACAGACACCTTGCTGTGTGAATGTCAATGCCCTCTATGGCTTCCAGACATCCAGATGCTACTGCCCCTGCCATTCCTCCATCCCCCAGCCCCCAAGCAACACCCCACTGCATGGAGAGGCACCTGAGCCCTTGAGATGCCCAAACCTGCATTCTGAGGCTCTTGTTGCAACATAATCACTTCTTCTATTCTCCTGGCCCATGTGAGATCTTGCTATTTTGTGAAAACTATTCTTTAAAACTCTCATTCTATTTATAGCACCTTCCCTAGGACTGAGACATGAGGCCATAAAGACAGAGCCTGGGGACAAACCTGAGAGTTTGTAAGTGTAACCAGGCTGTACTCAACTGTGCCCCACCCCTCCAGCCTCCAGTTCTTTGTTCCTGGACCCATTTCACCAACATACTCTCACTTCACCCTAGGCTGAGTTTCTCAGAAGATACTCAGGTGCTTGTACAGACAGATTTCCATTAGTTCTGCCTTGCAGTTCAGCAAGGCAAATCTCAGGGATGGGCATGACCAAGGCCCCAGCCCTGCATGCAACTTCCGGAATTGCATCTACATAATCTTTTTTTTTTTTTCCAGCCTTCTTTTATTTTTTTTTATTGTTGGGGATTCATTGAGGGTACAATAAACCAGGTTACACTGATTGCATTTGTTAGGTAAAGTCCCTCTTGCAATCATGTCTTGCCCCCCAGAAGGTGTGGCACGCACCCAGGCCCCGCCCCCCCTCCGTCCTTCCCTCTCTCTGCTTTTGATTTGAGAAATTCTTGCCTTCACTTAGGTCATATATATGCCCATCTTACAGGATCAAGCTTTAATTTCCCCTCCACTAAGAAGATTTCTGTCTCATTCCACATGACATTTTGTACTGCCAAACTCACAATTCCAAATCAGTGTTCATGTTATTAATGGAGAAGCTGCTTTTAACTCCCATCCTGGCAGCCAGGTTAATGTCAGAGGGCTAGTGCCAAGTTGGCAGTGAGAAATAATAATAACAAAATGAATAAATAATAATCAAAGGGGCTAGGACATTCTTCCTACACAACCAGCCAAGACTGTGCTGTATTCAAGTCATAACCTCCAAATAAGTGGATGCATATTTGTTATTCTTTTCACAAATATTTACAGTTTTGTGCAAATCACTAAACTAATTTTCTAACAAAGGTTGTCATTGAATTTTTATAAGAAAGAAGTCATCCCAAATACTAAATTATGGAAGAAATGCTCACAAATCCCTAATGATAGCTCGGCAGAATTGTGATTATATCATTTCCTGAAATCTGCAGTTAGAAGACTGATCTAGACTGCGAGATATGGGAACGAAGTTCAGATCTTACTCTGCTGACCATGTTAGCACTCAATCTTGATAACCTTGATTTTAAATTCCCTCTTTAAGTGAGCCTTGTAAAGCTCCTCCTGGATTAACCCCTCTGGGAAATCTTAAAGAGAAATTTTAAAATTCATCTGAATATAGTTAAACCTGGGGAGAAGTCTGATATCCTTGAATTAGTTGGTTATTAAAAAAAAAAAAGAAGAAGAAAAAAGAAAAAATCCTGCCATTGGAAAGGTCTGTGGTGGGGGTAAACTGTGAAGCTGTGTGGTATGATGAAAAGGGACTTGAAAGTGAAGACATGAAGCCAGATTCATAGTCTGATTCAATTCTTGCTAGCTCTCTGTGTTTTGGAATAAATCACCTTCAGTTGCTTTCCTATATTTCCCAATCATAATCTATAAAAATGGGCCCTTCTATCTCAGGGAGCTATTGTGAGAATCATCATTAGGCAATAAACCAGAAACTTGTAGTTGCCCAAGGGATATAACAGTACCTAGTGGAAGATAAAGAAGGTGAGTAGTGTTAATCAGGTATCAATAGTGAACAGTTTTATTGCTTTCATGTGATTATCTCAGACTTTGGAGTAGAAGATTGAAATGGGGATAAAGATACAATATCCTGAAGAGGGGAATTTGGGGTTTGGAAGGGGCCTCAGAAACTATTCTGAGACATGCCTTTTATCGAGTAGGAACTGAGGCTTAGAGAGACAGGGGTGCTTACACAGTTCTCATAACATCATCCTCAGAGCTGGGAGTAAAACTCAGGTCTCCTACTTCCCACTCCTAGCAGCCTGTGTAAACAATCACTAAAGTGGTGTCTAAAATCCCCAGTCACTATGATCTGGTGCCTGCAACCCATGTCTACAACTGCTAAGCATATTACCCAGTTTGGTTGCTCCTTCATTAATAATTAGCCTTTTGGTTACTATACTTTTCCTTCCCTTTGCAATGTAGAATAAGGCCAAACAGAGAATCTCCATCAACTCAACTCAAGAAGAAAGACCTTTTTTATTCACTCTTTGAATATAGATCTGAATTCTTACTTGTGCTAAAGAACTACGGTAAATCCTGATAAAAAAAAAAAACTCAGTGCCCAGAAGTTTCCTTCAAGTAGTGGACTCATAAACCAATGATCACCCTATAATCAGAGAGATGTTAAAGCACGTATAAGCAGATCAAATAGAAGTTTAAAGGGTGGTATGAGTAAGGATGCAGCAGAAATTTGACAGAGACTTCTACTTTACCTAGACAAATAACAAGTTGCAGTGTTTAAAAATTAATAAAAATTTAGAAAGTCAAGAGAAGAAGAACAGATTTCCTTTAACCATGAGAATTCTGCAATGATTAGCAGAAGCCAACAGTTTGGACAGCTGGCTTCCGCCTGCCAGAACCTGGATCAGATTCAGACCCTTCGAAGGTGATGTCAAAGTCAGTCACACCCACAGAAGTTGATTGACTTGTCTATTTCTCAGTTTCCTCATCTGTGAAGTAGAGATGAAAATAATGGTGCCTCACTGATAGGATTATGGGAAGATCAAATGAGTCAGGCCAAATGCTTAGAACAACACTTGGACAAGAGCAAGTGTCCAGTAAATGCTGTCACATTAGTATGAGAGAATAGCTGTCTGTCACTGAAAACCCACTTTAAAATGTCACTAGATGAAAGCAAGGGAAGAGGTGAGGATGGTTTCATCAGTCAGCGTTCCACCTGAGAAACAGAACCAGGAAGATAAGCATATCAAGAGATTTATTGCAAGGAATTGACTAATGTAATTGCAGGGGTTAGCTAGGTAATTCCGAATTCTGTAGGGCAGGCTCTCCCTAGTGTGGGAGGTGAAGCTTCAACTTACTGACAAAATTTCTTATTCTTCACAAAAGCCTCAGTTCTACTCATAAGGTCTTTCAACTGATTATATCAGACCCACCAAGATTATCAAGGAAAATATGTTTTTTAACAGCTTTTTTGAGATACAATTGATATATAAAGAATTGCACAAATTTAATATGCGCAATTTGATGACTTTGAACATATGCAAACACCCATGATACTATTACCCCAGTCAAGGTCATAGACATATCCACCACCTCCCCAAGTTTCCTTGTGTCATTTTGTGTGTGCGCATGTGTTGAGAACATTTACCTTGGACCAACTCATTTAACAAATTTTGAAGTGCACAATACCATGTTTTTAACTTTAGCACAGCTAAAACTTTATACTTATTGAACAAGGACTCTTCAATTTCTCACCCCCAGGCCCTGGCAATCACTGTTGTATTCTCTGCTTCTGAGAGCTTTGTGTCAATGCAGACCTCACATAAGTGGAATCAGGCAGTATTTATCCTTCTGTGACTGGCTTATTTCACTTAACATAATGTTTTCCAGGTTCATCCATTGATGTTGCAAATGGCAGGATTCCCTTATTTTTTAAAACTGAATAACAATCCACTGTATGTTTATACCACATTTTCCTTATCCATTTACTGATTAATGAATATTTCGGTTATTTCTATATCTTGGCTGTTATGAATAATATCACAATAAACATCTCATCAAGATCCTGACTTCAATATTTTGGTTATATACTCAGAAGTGGGATTGCTGGATCATGTGGTAGTTCTATATTGAATTTTGTAAGGACCTCCCCATGCTGTTTTCCATAGCCACTGCACCATTTTACATTCCCACCAACAGTGGGAAAAGGTCCAATTTTTCCACATCTTCACCGACACTTGTTATCTTTTGTGTGTGTGTATTTTTTAAATAATAACTGTGCTATTATGTAAGGTGAGGTGATATACATATTGCATTCTAGTTCAATTTGCTTTTCCCTAATAATTAATGATGCCAAGCATCTTTTTGTATACTTGTTGACCATTTGTATATCTTCTATAATGAAATGCCTGCTCAAGTCCTGTGTTCATTTTTTATTTATTTTCATTTCAGATTAATGTGAGAGTACAAACAATTAGGTTACAATGTTTGCATTTGTTAGGTAGAGTCACATTGTGGTTGTGCCCTGCACTCAGGAGGTATGCCATTCTTTGTCCATTCTTTAATTGGGTTGTTTGTTTTTCTACTAAGTTGTAGAAGCTCTTAATTTGTACAATTAAGATATATGATTTGTAATTATCTTTTCCCATTCCAAAAGTTGCCATTTTATTGTTTGCTATTTCCTTTACCATGCAGGAACTTTTTAGTTTGATGTCATCTTACCTATCCTCTTTTGCTTTTATTTCCTATGCTTTTGGCATCATATCCAAGAAATCATTGCCAAGACTGATATCAAGAAGCTTTTTCCTATGTCTTAGTTTATAGTTTCAGGTTTTATGTTTAAGCCTTTAATCCATTTTGAGTTGAATTTTGTGTATGGCATGAGGTAGGGGTCCAATTTCAATTTTTGGCATATAGATGTCCAGTTCTTTGACACAATTTGTCGAAGAGACAATCCATTCCCCTATTGTCTATTCATAATACCCTTTACATATCAGTTGAGTATATATGTTTGGGTTTATTTGAGGGACCTCTCTTCTCTTCTGTTGGTCTACCTTTTTGTCAATACCATATTGTTTTAAATTATTGTAGCTTTGTAAGGTATTTTAGAATCAGGAAATATAATGCCACTGCCTTCGTTCTGCCACAGGCTTCTTTCTTCTTTCTCAACATCCTCTTGGCTATTGTGGGTTGACAAAATTCAAACCCTTTCATGATAAAAATCACTTAACAAACTAAGTATAGAAAGAATGTACCTCAACATAATAAAGATAATATATGACAAGGCCACACTAACATTATACTCAATGGTGAAAAATTGAAAGCTTTTCCTCTAGGATCAGGAACAAGGCAAGGATACCCACTCTTACCACCTCCATTCAACATAGTACTAAAACTCCCAGCCAGAGCAAGTAGGCAAGAAAAAGAAATAAAAGGCATCCAAATCAGAAAGGAAGAAGTAAAATTCTCTCTGTCTACAGGTGACATAATCCTATATGTATAAAACCATAGAGATTCCACAAAAATAAATAAGCTGTTAGATCTAATAAATGAATCCAAAAAGTTGCAGGATACAAAACTAAACATACAAAATCAGTAACATTCTATACATTAACAATGAACCACCCAAAAAGAAAATTAAGAAAATAATTCTATTTACAGTAGCATAAAAATGATAAAATAACTTAGAAATAAACTTAACAAAAGTGAAAGACTTATACGCTGAAAACTACAAAACATTGATGAAAGGAATTAAAGAAAACACAAATAAATCAAAAGATATCTTGTGTTCATGGATCGGAAGGAAATATTAAAATGTCCCTACTACCTGTCCTGACAATATTAAAATGTCCCTACTAAATGTCCCTATAGACTGAAGAAGTCTACAGATTCAATGCTATCCCCATTAAAATCTCAATAGCATTTTTTACAGAAATAGAAAAAGCATCCTAAAATTCATATGGAACCACAAAATCTCCTTTAAGGTCAACTGATTATGAACTGTTTAATCACATCTACAAAATGGATTAGTGTTTGATGGAATAGCTGGGGACTGTAGCCATTTAGCCTGGTTGACACATAAAACTGACCATCACAACAAGCTAGTGCACAGTAAGTAGGTATATCACAATTTTTTTAATGGGCTCAAGCAAATGTAAAATAAAATAAGGAGGGAGTAGCCCAACCCCTCAGACACCATCCATACATTCCATAGAGCTGAGGACCCCAGGGACAGAGCATAGGCTACTTGCCTTTGTATCCTTTTGCATGGAAACAATGAGCAGGTTCCTTCTCTGTGTCGCTTTGTGTGTTCACTAAACCTCACAGGATGTTAGCGGTTTACATCTTCAATCACAGAACAGGAATTTTACACACAGTGGACTTAGGAGACTTTGATTCTCAATTCCAGCTTGTATTAAGAATCAGTATGGCATAACAAAAAATGTATCAGCTATGATATCAGACACCTGGGTTCCAGGCCATCTTTGTCATTTACTAGATGTCTAGCCTAGTCATATACCCTCTCTAAGCCTGTAAATGGCACCTGTAGATGGCAATCACCTGTAAATGGTAACAATATTGTAATTTTAGGGTCATTATAAAGAATTAAAGACCATAAACACGAATGGCCTAGGTTCATAAAAGATGCTCAGGTCAGACAATCTATGAAGTTTAACTGCCTTTAGTTCAATTATTACCTAGTGTTAGTTGTGTTGTTTGGGGGAAGTTACCTCACCTTTCTGTGCCTCAGTTTCCTCGTCTATAAAATGAGCATAATAATAATTTGTTCTGTGGTTGGAGTTGATGTGTATGAAGTACTCAGAACAACATCCACATTATAGTAAGCACAATGTAGTTTTTAACTATCATATTTTCTGTTGTGTGTTAGTAGTGAAATCAGGGAGGCAGGAGACCTGGAGTTCTGTCCCCCTATGTCGAGTAAACTTGTGGAAGTTACTTCTCTGCCATCAAATTTCTTTTCTGTAGAATGAGGGAGTTCACTAGATCATGTCTGCTGAGCTTGCACATTTTAAGACTCTAAACCTAAACTGCCCCATCAGTTGTAAGAACTTGAGAAGGCCACCTTGGTGGGGTAAAGATAGTTTTGAGATTCTGAGTTTTCACAGATATGGCAAGGCTTCCTTTTTAATTCATACCAAGAATTCTGCCTCTGTCTCGGTTATACTGCAGAGTGGTTGATCTATTTACTTTTCACCAAGATGTATTCCTCTGTCAGCTGCATCACAGTTGTCATAAACCAGCTTCATGGCAGGAAAGACTGTTTTTATTTGTCTGCTTTGCCATGACTTACTTCCTTTGGGATCCCTTCTCAGAAAGGTCAAAACAAAATCCCGCAACTGCCAGGATGAAGTATGCCAGCAGGTTGAGGAAAAAGGCTTTTGTAAACAGTGCTACCTGCTGCCAGGAGGCCCTGAATGGAGTTCTGTCAGGCCAGACTCATGGATGGTGGTCACTCCCTTTTTGTCCCGGCCAGCAAGCACCTGACAAACACGAAGTTGAGGGCTGTGGCAGGTTAAGGAGAGACAGTGGTTAACCAAAGCATGATGGGAAATCCAAGAGAGCAAAGAAGGAGTGACAAATGTCTGATTTATGCTCTTTCTCCTAAAGAAGGGGACTCCTATTCTCTTCCCCAATGCAAAGGAAGGTTAAAAAGGCTGCTTCCAGGGGCGGTGCCTGTGGCTCAAAGGAGTAGAGCCCTGGCTCCATATGCTGGAGGTAGTGGGTTCAAACTTAGCCACTGCCCCCCCAAAAAAGGCTGCTTCCAGTTCTTCCTTCTCTCTCATTTGTTTCTGCCCCCTTTTCCTTTTTATTTGCTTCTCCCAAACACAGGGGTCAATAAGGGTCAATAAGGAGGGGCTGGCAAACAGAGAGAAAAACACCTGGTTTTAACAGCAGCTCAATCAACTGTGTTCCATGACATGGTAATCACAATGTACATCCTGAACAATTTTTTCAAATGACTGAATCATTGACTTGTTCTCCTGCCCATTGGAAAGAGTGAGGCAGAACTTCATCCTACCTTGAATTAAAAAGGGGTTTTTATCACTCCTACAGAAGCTATATTGCACTGCATAGCATTTCAACCAGAGCAAGCTAAGCTTTTCATTGACTTTATTTTGCACTCTGTGCAACTAGAACTAATCTTAGCATCTCCAAGTTAAAAGAGTTTTAAAACTGCCTACCAAATCCTTTATACCTTTCACCACTTGACTTTCTCTACTACATTTTTTGCATATGGTCCTATAGTTTCCTCCTGAACAATTCCAGCAGTAGAAACTTATTCTTTTACAAAAAGATTATTCTGTTTTTGAACAGGTTTGTTGGAAAATGCTTTCTTTGTTGCTTCTTTGTAATCTCCTCTTGAAATTCTGTTTGTCACACTTTTGGAGTCATACCAAGTAAGTTGTAATACCTTTTTCTATGACAGTGTTTTAAGTACTTAAAATGGCTCTTAGATTGGGTTATGCTGTAGTGATCTCAGTAGCTGAAAACAATACATTTCTTTCTTGTATACACAGATGACCATCATGGGTCTACATCAAGCTCTACATTAGCCTCACTTAAGGACTCAGGTTGGCAAAACAGCTACTAATTAGGAAGGTTGGTGATCACCAAAATAGTGGAAGTGATAAAACATGCAAATCAAGCTCCAGCTCTTAAAGTTTCCACCTGAAAGTGACTCATATCGTTCTTACTTGTATTCCATTAGCCAATACAAGTCACATGGCCACAGCCAAACCTACAGGGACAAAGAAATATCATCCTACTAGATGATTAGAAGGAAAACTAGAACTACTTTGTCCCCACAATAAACGTAGATTTTACAAGCTCAAGGGTCATTTTTTTTTAATTAAAAGAATTTTCAGTCCCACCAACAGTGTAAAAGTGTTCCCTTCTCTCCACCTCCAAGCCAGCATCTGCAATTTTGAGATTTTGTGATGTGGGCCATTCTCACGGGGGTTAGATGGTATCTCAGGGTGGTTTTGATTTGCATTTCTCTAATATATAGGGATGATGAACATTTTTTCATATGTTTGTTAGCCATTCGTCTGTCTGGCATGGATGTGGAGAGAAGGGAACACTTTTACACTGCTGGTGGGACTGCAAACTAGTACAACCTTTCTGGAACGAAGTATGGAGAAACCTCAAAGCACTCAAGCTGGACCTCCCATTCGATCCTGCAATCCCATTACTGGGCATCTACCCAGAAGGAAAAAAATCTCCTTTTATCATAAGGACACTTGTACTAGACTGTTTATTGCAGCTCAATTTACAATCGCCAAAATGTGGAAACAGCCTAAATGCCCACCAACCCAGGAATAGATTAACAAGCTGTGGTATATGTACACCATGGAATACTATTCAGCTATTAAAAAAAATGGAGACTTTACATCCTTCGTATTAACCTGGATGGAAGTGGAAGACATTATTCTTAGTAAAGCATCACAAGAATGGAGAAGCATGAAGCCTATGTACTCAATTTTGATATGAGGACAATTAATGACAATTAAGGTCATGGGGGGGAGGAAAAGCAGAGGGATGGAGGGAGAGTGGTGGGGCCTTGGTGCGTGCCACACCTTCTGGGGGCAAGACATGATTGCAAGAGGGACTTTACCTAACAAATGCAATCAGTGTAACCTGGCTTATTGTACCCTCAATGTATCCCCAAAAATAAAAAAGAATTTTCAGACCTTCGTGTGACTTTTAGCAGCTCCCAATTGAGTGACTACATAATCACCAAAAAGTTCGTGTAAATCAAGTAGTAGTTATAAATAAATTTTAATTGTAATTATTTGACTTTTTAGGATCAAATTGTTTAAAGTTTCAAATAAAATAACTCAAATTCTAACATTATATAACTGTGAAAACTGACAGCCCTTTATAGTATTTCTCCTGGGATTCATCTGTCAAGCTCTCTCTTCACAGTCCTGCTCCCCACTCACTTCTCAGTCACTGATGTGGACCATCTCACTCTACTCTCTGGTCTGCCTGTCCCCTCAACATGGACACAGCCCCTCCCTTTATTCCCCATAGGACAGTGGTTCTCAACTTTCCTAATGCTGCAGCCCTTTAAAACAGTTCCTGTGGGTCATGACTGACGGGTTGAGAACCGCTGCCACAGGACAATATAATCAGTATAATGCTGTTGTAGGAAGCAGATTTATAGGAGTCTCACAAGGTTAATAGGAGAGGAGCAGGTTATGGAGGAATGGAGGAGAGAGATGTATAAATAACCTGACCTTGAAAATTAGACATCATAGATTTCAAAATTCTTTTCCTGTCGGTCCCTTCCTCCCACCCCAAATCTAGGTCTATCTTCATTCTTCTGATGAAACTTGCCCTAATTTCTTCTGAACCCTCACTTATTTCTGTGTCTGTAGTTACCAAAGAGAAAATTCAATTTGACCATTACTGTTTTTCATCAGAGCAATTTAGCTCTTTTCTCTTAATCTATTCCATTCTGGTTTATTCTAATGCATTCTTTGTCCTACCCAAAGGGCTTCTTAATGTTTTCTAACATTAATTACCTAACAAAATCCTCCACATTTAAAGAGAGAGCAGAAGCTGAGAAATTAGTTTGTCTTAAAGATGCATCAGTAAACATCTCAGCAAATGCTTGTCATTCCTACCAACTCCATATCAGACTAACTTTAAAATACTGTACACATGGATGATAAAGTGTGAATTTGGGGATATTGAGGGAGTCAGATTGTAAAAGATCTTGGAAGACCTGTTAGCCAATATATATTTTGACTAGGGAGTTACCATAACTAGTGGGGTATAGCAGACAGAGGAGTACAAGAAAGGCAAGGAGACGTGCTGGGAGACTGCGTCAGGAATGCAGGTGAGGAGGAGCAGGAAGAATGGAGAGAAGTACTGCACTCCAGCAACAGTTAGGAGACAGGGTGGACAGCACCCAGTGTGGGAGGGTGAGGGGAGAGAGGAAGAGTGGGAATGGTGCCCGGTTTTCTGTTTGTAGCAACTGCATACATGTTGATGCAATTCACAGTGACAAAAAATAAATGAGTAGTAATAAATTTAGGGGGAAACCTAATTTTATTGTAGATCTGTGGGGCATCCCATAGGATCTGAGAACAGATTTACAAGTCAGATTTTTCAAGGCAGGGCTGGATGTTGGGATCTGTATCCTAAAGAAGGACCAGGCTACCTAGAATCCTAATATTGAAACTCTGGGTAAAAGACCCCTTTTTCTGCCTTTGTTTTTCTTGAGGTCTGGGATTTCTTTGCTGCAAATCATTGGCTTAGGATGTAAAAATGATTTGTAAAGTGCTCGAGACCCTAGTCCTGCCTCTACCCTCCTCTTCATTAACACATGTGACCAAGCAGAGAGATTGCTCCTGATTTAATCAGGTCACTCTACAAAGTGTCACTTGGGAGCCCAGAATTTAGCCTTCACATTGTTAAAAGGAGCCCTCCTTTCAGAAGTGATTGGTGGCACCCCGTGTGTGATGAGTGCTTGATATTTGCCAATGCAGCCTCTCTGTCACCATCTTCCATTCACCTTCTGTGTGAATACATTTAAGAATTGCACTTTTTTGCCTTCTTACTTTCTTTTTGGGGGTATTGTTCTTTTGCTTTTGGAAAAAAGTAGAAAGAGAAAAATGTGATTAATATGACCCCATCCAAATCATTAAACAGAAGCTGCTGCTGTGGAAGCTATAGATATAGACTCAGGCATCTGATTCTGGTTGTAAACAAGAGGCTATTTGCTATGGGAGGAGAGACCTGGACTTGGGGGCAGGACACTGCCTTCATGTCCCAGGTTTTCATTCACTGGGTTTTCACTTCAGCAAGTCACTTATCTTCTTTGGGTCTTACTGGCCTTACCTGAAAAATGGGCAAATGATAACAGTCACTGCTCTATCATAGGACTATTTCGAGATCATTGCAAAAGGGCCAGGCCATCCTACAGGTGGCAATGCCAGACTCCTGGTCCTTTTTTGCAGACCAAATATCTGTTGTCCCCTCTTCGTCACAGAGTTCACACTGCCTTCAGCTGCTATGGCTGCATTCTTAATTTTTAAAAAGTAATAATAATTTTTTTCTCTTGCAGTGCATAGTATGGGACTGGGACTCCAATGGCAAGCATGACTTCATTGGTGAATTCACCTCAACATTCAAGGAGATGAGAGGAGCAATGGAAGGGAAACAGGTACGTAGTAAACCACTTGCGGTTTTGCCCCCCAGATACTCTGAATCATGCTGCAAATGAAACAGAGACAAAAAGGTACGATTGAATGTGATAAGAGGGGAACATGGTGGCATTTGAGTGCCTAGATTCTAGAATTAGGTCCTAGGTTCTAGAACTAGCCCAACTTAAAGCAGTTATGTGACCTTAGACAAGACACTGCCACCAAATACTATAGTTTCTCTATCAGTAAAAAAGCCTAGATGAAAATATTTCTTGTTTTTTAAAGTCGTGTATGGTTGGGAAAGCACTTAATCTCTCTTTGTGTAATTTTTCTCACCTAAAATATGAGGGTGATAATTGTACCTACCTCATAGCATTCTGTGAATATTAAATTAGACACTCCATGACATACACTAGCAGAGCCACTCCCATATAGCCAGCCCTCCAAAATCATTGCCATTAGTGGAAGTACTCCTTCCAGCTCTACATTTCCATAACTTGATGGTGTTCATAACACACTTCTTGGAGAAATTACTTCATCCTCCCAATTTTTATTATGAGCACCAAGTTTTCATCTATTTCTACCATTTTACTCTTACCCAATTTACACAAGGCTTGTGCCCAAACACTACCACATACCATAAAGGATACTGCACTACACAGAAACCTAAACCCCTTCTGTGTTTTCCTCAGACACCCACACTTTCAAATATCAACATATCAGTAAGTTACTGTCACCTGGTCCTAATCATGCTACTTCTGCCAAACTTCCAGCTGCAGGACCTCAGTCTCTTTGCCTGAGGGCTTTCTCTGGCTGCTGGAGCCTGCTTTGCCTGTACCCAAAGCAAAAGTGAGGAGATGGGTCACCTCCAGGAAGCAGCTCTCCACAAATCACTAATGGGAGCCGGAGTACAGACGCCCCAGCTCCCTTGCCTTTTAGGTGGCAAAACTCAGAGATGTGTGCTCTCCATGACTTCATGGACTTCCCCAGCAGGTCTAAACCCTAGTTGCCCACAGTGGTAACCCGCTTGCTAACAAACCCTTTCTACATGAACTACACACGTGCGTGGACACTGAGAAGAAGGAATTACTCTCAGGCTGCTACTGTAGAGACTACCCCATCTGCATCTGCTTCAGAAACTGCTTCATTTTCACATACTGCTAACAGGAGTGAAATTTGTCTCATGAGTAGAAATCCAAAGATCCAGCTCCCCAAAGATGGCACAACATTCGATAACTCTTGGATATTTGACTCTCATTGATTTTGTCCATGAAATCTTCTGTATGCTAGAAAGGTTGAGACCTATTCTCTTAATTAGTTCCTTAGGTCATAGCTGCCTTTCCAGTTCCTGGTCAGTCCTATAGCTCTGATCCTATCCCTCAAAGAGGCTCCTTTGGAGAGCTACTGTCACACACTGTGATGTATATCAATCCATTATTTTAGTTCTCAGTGAAGTTCTATGTAAACTCATCATTATCCCCATTAAATTTCTGTAGCCAGCATTCAATGTTTCATGATTTTCCTACCTTTTCAGTCAGTTCCCAGGTGCAATAGTAAGAGTTGGTGCTTGGGCATCCTTCAGCTGTATTTCTGCAAATTTCTTCTTCCCTCTGCTGATTGATTTGACCCTATTAATAATAAATATTTATATATGCCAGGCAATGTTCTAAATTCATTGCATGGATTAACCATTTAATCTTCACAATAATCCTGTAAGGTAGATATAACTATAAACTCAGCTTTGCAGAAGAAATAGTCAAAGCATAGAGGACTCAAGTAATTTGCCAAAATTCACACTACAAGGAAATGAAGGAGCTGGGATTCACACCAGGAAGTCTGATGCCAGTGTCACACTCTCAACCACTCCACCTTGTTGCTCCTCTAAATGCAAGGGTTACCGCCTAGAGGCCATTTGTCAGTCCTCCAGTTCAGTTTGTCCCCAGGAGCCTGGCCTCATTGAATGACTTGACTTCTTCCTGATTAGATTCTCATTCTAAGAACTTTCTTGTTGCAGGTGCAATGGGAGTGCATCAATCCCAAGTACAAAGCCAAGAAGAAGAATTATAAGAACTCAGGCATTGTGATTCTGAATCAGTGCAAGGTATGTACATAGCCTTCTCTTCCTGGAGTATGGAACTAGGGCTGACCGGGAGGAAGTATTTGGGCAGTGTTTTTCAATCTTTTTATCTCATGGCCCACTTGAACCTATAGTTAAACTTCCACAGCACACTTAAATTATGTTGCTCAAAAAAAAAAAAAAAGAGTTAAAAAAGAAAGAATATACTAATTTTTTGAACTTCTCTCAAAAATAATTTAATTAATGATCTTTAAAAATTTTCGTGGCACATCTAAGATCCTTTCCTAGCACACCAGTGTTCCATGACATACCAGTTGAAAATCACTGAATTTGGACGATGTAATCAAAGGAAAAGAGTATCAAATAGATGTTCACTGTATTAATGGACATAAAATAATAAATGTAAGAATGGGTGGTTTTGGAGCTGTGGCAGCCTCATGTCACCATCCTCTCCCCAGGGACAGTCCTGCCCCCAAAGACGGGAGCATTCTGGTCACAGATCAGAATTTTTCCTTCTCAGGGCAGCACCAGAGGGAGATTCCTCAATGTTGTTTTAGAACACCTAGTATGTGCCTTTCTCAGTGTCTAGGGCTTTATTTAATATGTAGCACCTGAGTCCTGCTCAAAGGTCTCCAAAAAACAAGACTGCAGGAGAATATTAAAGGGCCTAGAATTTCCTCCCAAAGGAGCTTTGCAGAGAATCACATGTGATAATAATTAAAAATCTTAAATCACATCTGAGAGTAATTCTGCCACTAGTTGAATACTTACTATGTGAGAGTGACTGCAAGAAACTCTACTTAATGCATTTCTACATTCAATGAGGTAATATAACTAACTCTGAGTCACACAGATAGTAAATTTAAGAGCAAATATTTTAACCTATGTCATTCTGACTCCACTATATAGGACTTAAACATCATTTATATATATTTAATAAATATATTTAAGATGTATGCCTAAATATACAGGCATACTTCAGATAGATTTGGGGTTCAGTTCCACCATAGTAAAGTGAATCACACAAACATTTTGGTTTTCCAATGCATGTAAAAGTTACATTTATACTTCACTGTAGTCTATTAAGTGTGCAATAGTATTATGTCTAAAAAAAGTATATACCTAAATTAAAAAATATTTTATTGTTAAAAAATGCTAACAATCACCTGAGCTTTCAGCAAGTCGTAATGCTTTTTGCTGATAGTCTTTCCTTGATGTTGATGGATGTTGGAGGTGGTTGCTAAAGGTTGGATGGCTAGAGCAATTTTTTTTTTTTTTTTGAGACAGCGCCTCGCTATGTTGCCCTCACAGTAGAGGGCTGTGGCATCACAGCTAACAGCAACCTCCAACTCTTTGGCTTAAGCAATTATCTTACCTCAGCCTCCCAAGTAGCTGGGACTACAGGTGCCCGCCACAACACCTGGCAATTTTTTGTTGCAGTTATCATTGTTGTTTTTTTAGCAGGCCTGAGCTGGGTTCAAACTCACCAACCTTGGTGTATGTGGCTGGCTCCATAACCTCTTTGCTAAGGGGACCAAGCCAAGCTAGAGCAATTTTTTAAAATAAGACAACAGTGAAGTTTGCTGCATTGATTGACTTCTCCTTTCAGGAAAGATTTCTCTGTACTATAAAATCCTATTTGATAGCATTTTACCCACAGTAGAACTTCTTTCAAAATTGAGTCAACCCTGTCAAACCCCGCTACTGCTTTGTCAACTAAGTTTATGAAATATTCTAAATTCTTTGTTGTCGTTTCAGCAATGTTTACAGCATTTTCACCAGGAGTAGGTTCTATCTTGAGAAACCACTTTCTTTGCTGATCCATGAGAACCAACTTCTCATCCATTCGAGTTTTCTCATGAGATTATAACAATTCAGTCACATCTTCGGACTCCACTGTCAACTCTAGTTCTCTCATTATTTCCACTACATCTGCCTTTTATGTCTCCACTAAAGTCTTGAACCCCTCAAAGTTATTTGTAAGGATTGAATTAACGTCTTCCAAACTCCTGTTAATGTTGATATTTTGACCTCCTCCCTGGATCATGAATGTTCCTAATAACATCTAGAATCATGAATTCTTTCCAGAAGGTTCTCGATTTACTTGCCCACACCTATCAGAGGAATTACTATCAATGGCAGTTATAACCTCACAAAATGTATTTCTTAAATGAGAAGACTTGAAAACTGAACTTTTTTCTTGGGCTGCAGAATGGATGTTGTGTTAGTAGGCATGAAAACAACATCAATCTCCTTATACATCTCCATCAGAGCGCATTGTCAATGAGCAGGCATATTTTGAAAGAGAACTTTTTTTCTGAGCAATAGGTCTCAAAAGTGAACTTAAAATATTCAGTAAATCATGCTGTAAACCAGCAGTTCTCAACCTGTGGGTCGTGACCCCTTTGTAACAATGAAAATACATACTGCATATCAGATATTTACATTACAATTCTTAACAGTAGCTAAATTACAGTTATGACGTAGCAACGAAAATAATTTTACGGTTGGGGGTCACCACAACACGAGGAACTGTATTAAAGGTCACGGCATTAGGAAGGTTGAGAACCACTGCTGTAAACAGATGTACTACAATCCATGCTTTGTTTCTCTTATAAAGCACATGCAGAATAAATTTAGCATGATTCTTAAGGGTCCAAGAATCTTTGGTACTGGTAGAAGACCATCGATTTCAACTTAGGTTTACCAGCTGCCTTAATCTCTAACAAGAGAGTCAGGGTGTCTTTTGATGTTTTAAGGCCAGACGTTGGCCTCTCTATTTGTGGAATTCCTAGATGGCATCTACTTGTAATAGAAGCCTTTTTTGCCTACCTTGAAAACTACCATTTAGACCAGCCACCTTCACCAATAGCCAGACCTTCTGAGTATACTTTTGCAGCTTCTTCATCATCACTTGCTGTTCACCTTGCACTTTTATGTTATAGAAATGACTTCTTTCCTTAAACAACCTGAATTAATCTCACGTATTCCAGCTTTTCTTCTGCAGCTTCCTCATCTCTCTCAGCCTTCATAGCATTGAAGAGAGTTAGGGTCTTGCTATGGATTAGGCTTTGGCTAAAAGGAATGTGATGGCTGGTTTAATCTTCAGACCAGACCACTAAAACTCTTTCCCTATCAGCAATAAGTTTGTTTTGCTTTTTTATCATTCCTGCGTTCACTGTTTTAATTTCCTCTAAGAACTTTTCCTTTGCATTCACTGATGGGCTAATTCATTGGCATAAGAAGCCCTGCTAGCTTTTTGCCTATTTTGGCTTTTGATATGCCTTCCTCCCTAAGCATAAACATTTCTAGCTTTCAGTTTAAAGTGAACACTTATAGCCTATTATAGAGTTATTAATTGGCCGAATTTTAATATTATTCTGTCTCAGGGAATACAGAGGACTAAGGAGGAGAGAGATGGGCACACACCTTATCAGGACATACTGCATTATAAGTCCAGAAGCCATCTGTATATTCCTTTATATATGTATATATACAGAAATGTTCTGCATAATATTATGGTCAACAACAGACCACATATATGATTATAATAGAGCTGAAAATTCCTATTGCCTAGTGACAGTGTAGCTGTTGTAACATCATAATGCAATTACTGTAAGTAAATTTAGTATATCCTAAGTGTATATCATAAAGTCTATAGTAGTGTACAGTAATTTCCTAGGCCTTCACATTCACTCAGCACTCAACTCACCCAGAGAAACTTCCACTCTTACAGGTTCCATTCATTGTAAGTACCCTATACAGGTGTAGTTATTTTTTATCTTTTATATTATATTTTTACTGTACCTTTTTCTTATTTAGATATGTTTAGGTACACAAATACTTGCCACTGTTTCAAAGTTGCCTATAGTATTCATTCAGTACAGTAACATGCTGTACTATTAACCATACAGTCTACCTGTAAGGTTACACCATCTAGGTTTGTGTAAGTATACTCCATGATGTTGCATAACAATGAAAATACCTAACAATGCATTTCTCAAAATATGTCCCCATTATTAAGCAACATATGATTATATACATATGTAGAGTGTATATGTATATATTTTATGTGTATATATGTTTATAGTAGAACCTTTATAAGTTGACCACCCAGGGAATTGTAACAAACCAGTCAACATACAGAGGCAGTCAGCGTAGGAACTAGGCCTACCATACTGATACGTACATGTGGTGCATATCTGGTCTATGAAAATTAGGTCAACTTAATGTGGTCATTGTAAGGAGGTGGTCAGCTATGGAGATTCTACTGTATGTGGTTCCTTCTCCCAGAATGGCTTCTCCCTACCTGCCAAAAGCTACAGGATCGCATCATTACTTAACAGGATAGTAAAGGAAAGGACTGATTAATATAGCTTGGATTACATGCACACTCCTTGAACCAATCACTGAGACTAGGGAATGGTGTATTATGACTGGCCATCTGGGGTCAATTTGTTAATCATATTTTAATTTTTTTTTTTTTTTTCAGTTTTTGGCCAGGGCCAGGTTTGAACCCACCACCTCTGGTATATGGAGCCAGTGCCCTACTCCTTTGAGCCACAGGCGCCACCCCATATTTTTAATTTTTTATATTTTATAATTCATTGATAATCTTGAGCCTTGTAGATCTGAGAAGGGATTGCCCTGCCAGGTTTAGCTAATTCTGAGAGCTAGCAGACACCTTGCCCTCTAGTGTGTCTTTAATATGCAAACCAATCTGGAATCTGTATCTCCAACCACCTCCCTTACTAAACTCTCTCATACCTAGCCAATATTCCTCCTGATATATCATCCCAGGGCCAGGTTTCTGATAACTAGGAACCACACCTATGATTTCAACAGGTTTCAAAGCCTATCAACATTATACATACTATCCAAACCTAGGCCTGCTTAGCTGATTACTCTATCTCACCCACTCCTTCCTGTGAAAACCATAATAAATGTCTTTTCCCTGCTTTCCCAGCATTCCTTCTGCTTCCTGACTGACCCTAGGGCTTCCCCATGTGCTCCACCCCACCCCTGAATAACATGCCTCTTATTCATTGGGGACTGAATGAATAACATGACTCTTATTCATTGGGGACTGTGAGTAATAAACTTTTCTTACCAAGACAGTTGTCTCCAAGTTAGGCACTTAGCATACCTATACAAATCAAATCCTGGATACATTCCAGACAGTCATGTGACTATCCCTGTCCCCCTTTCCCACCAAAAAAGTCATGAGAAAAGATTTATATTAACCAATTCAATGGTCATCTGTCTTCTAAAGGTGTTTGTGCATATATCTGTTCTGATCTTCCATGAGTTGGTCTTATGATTCAGTGCTCATAGCCTACTGTTCTGTCACTCAGCTCCAAGTTCTTATTTCCTTGATATACAGACCCAGAGTAGGCTGTCTTAACTATCAAGCAAAGCATTGCCATAAGAAAGCCGGGAGTAGGCACTAAGAGAGGGCCAAGTGAACATCAACCCTGGGAAAAGTCTGCCAGTAGCTCTCTGCCACCTGGAGGTGGTAGCTAGAGAGACATACACAAGGTTTGTGGGGGTCAGTCTCTGAGAAGCTTCCCTGAGGATTAGATGGAATCTGAGGAGTGAATCTTATAGTTACTGGCTATCTAGGTAGAAGGATCCTGACTGTAAGCTCCAAGACTGTAAGTACCTCCTTGTCTTTTTCTTTAATCACGATATTCCTAGCATCTAGAGCGTAGTGTCCAATAAATTCTTATGGAATGAATGACTATTGTCAAGAGCCAAACAGCAAAATCACAAAGAAGCAGAAATAAAGACAAGAAATCAGTAAAGAGCGTGAGAATACAGATGGTAGCAGTTGGCAGAAAGCAGTGACTATACTGACTTCCAGCATAGAAGTCCTCGAATCATTTGAGTCTCCACTCTACCATCAGTGAGAGTTGTTATCATATCCTCAGTTTACTCATCTATTACACACGGGTATGATAATAACAGTTGTACCACTTTCTCAGGCTCGTTCCAAGAATTAAATGATTTGAAGGATGTTAAGTACTTGTATACAGTAAGTGCTCAACAAATACTAGTCACAGAGTAGGGGGTCTAACTAACTAGAAATTGTCAGTAAATTCCCTTCTCAGGTAATTGAAATCGTGAAGCGTCCAATCTAGATTACTTGTGTATGAAGAATGTTACCAAGACTGGGACTGAGACACAGGGAAGCAAGACCAAATTCAAATGTAAGACAATATTGATTTCAAAACAGCAGTGACCTTTGAAAATACAGCTTAAGTCTCACCCCAAAGGCAGAAGCTGATTAAAATCATGCACAAACCAAAGGGAGCAAGGAATGGATATTGGCAGCCCACACAGGCCCATTTGTATTGACATTATTTTCTTACTCTCTGTCAGGACAAAATCAATTGACCCATCTTTTTTCCACAGATGTCTTTTTGCTCTTTCCTCTGGTTTAGCAGCCTATTCCCAAAGTTTAGCCCTCCATTATACCAGGAAGCAGACCATGCTGTTATTAACCAGGATTTTCTCCTCCTCCTATGTAGATCCACAAGATGCACTCTTTCTTGGACTACATCATGGGTGGCTGCCAAATCCAGTTTACAGTAAGTTGTCTCCATGTTTGCTTTTATTCAGGGAGTAAGGCATAGGGTATGGTGCTGGGTTTGGTGCAAGAGAAGACAAAAATTTATTACAATCTTGGATTGGCTTTACTCAAGTCCTTATTGCTGAAATATTGTATGGTATCATGTTTTTAAAATGAGTTTATATTCCTGTTTTCTCCAGTGAGTATGATTTTTAGCAACATACCAGGAAGTGTATGCCACTCAATCTCAAGTGGTTTGTGAAACCCTCTTAATGCTTCCCATTTTTCAGTAACTACATGAGGCATGAGGCAGTATGTAGATTGCCAGATTCCATCACCTGGTGAGAGGGATAGAATGCCTCAGTTGTGTTCATGGGACCAGTCACACCCAGTGGTCAGTACCAAGGGTAAACCATCCGAACAGTTCATTGGGCAATGAAAAGGTGAATTCCAAAAAACTAAAGAACTAGCTTGATATCCAGGTTGAGAAGTAGAGTGTGTAGACTCAGTGATAGTTGGCAGATCACCTCCTACATATAATCTGTATTCCTGTGGGACTTAGATGCTCCTGGTGTGTATTTGAGTGGGTCAGATGGATCTTTTGAAAGTGCCCAGGAAGGTCAAGGTTGTGAGTCCACCTGACCTGAAACAACTTGCTTTCACTGGCTTAATATGCAAATTCCTCCTAGTTTAGGATAGATGTGACCTACAAAAAGAAAATGTCCAGATGGCAAAAGATAGATATACTAAAATACATGGGAAAATAACATGGATATAAACAAGAGAGATACAATGTACAGCATTTGTTTTTCATCTTACAGAAGTGTGCTTATGAAGCTTAGCCCTGTTTAGCACCCTAGACTGGCTCAGCCATGTGAAAAAAAGATAGAAAAATGATTTCATTTTTTAGTCCAGCTATGGGCCCAAGAGGAGCTCAAAGGACGCAAAGGGGAATTCCCAGGGGGGTGAGATAAGAAGTCATTTGCTAGACCAGCTTATCCTCTTCTCTAATCTCAGAAAGCTCTAGCTCTGCCCTGCCTAAATTCAGGGCATTATCCATTTACCCCTGAATACATACAGGGCCTGTTATAGAGTTTAGTCACTTCTTTAAAGCCTAAGATTACCTGATTGTACCACCACCCAGTCCTCCCTTCTACAAGCACACTCTTTCATTCAGAAGGCAACAAACAGGTTCACTGTGGGCACACACACCTAAGTCACTGTTGCTCTGGGCATACTCAAACAGAAAGAGAAGCAATGTCATAAAGGAGAGCTACTAGAAATAGTTTCCCAAGACCTTAGGTAAAAATGTGATTTCAGAAAACTATTTATAGGTTTTTCAAGGAAAAGCCCTATTGATTTCAGTCTGTTTTAGATTTTGTAGATCCCATGCTCTTGCACAACCCTTTATTCAACCTTCGAGGGTTTGCTTTTGCCCTTGATGTTATGCTGCAAAGAATCACCCCCAGTGAACACAGGTTAAGCCTAAGGAGTTCCTATTACCACATCCTGATCTCCCTGTGACCCACCTGGCATAGGAAGATCACCTCCCCACTTTGTTTTCCCCTCCTTTCTCATTTTGCTGCCCTTCCCCAACAAGAAGGTGCCACCTCAGTGTTGGCCACCAGCAATACCCTTCTCATCCCCTTCAATGATAGACCTGTGGGGGCCATGAGTGAGGCAGGCAGTCTGTAGCAAGGAATGAGAAGAGAAGAAGAATGACACAGATGCCGAGGAGAAGGGGGCAGGTGGTCAATAGCTCCCATCACAGGCCGTTCCTCCTACAGGGTTGCAGACTGGGGACTCAGAGGAGAATCTCTAGGCATTCTACTCTGAGTACTCTATTAAGGAAAATATACCCATCACTTCGATGTAATTTTCTTCCCAAATTAAGTCAGCTTCCTCATTACAAATTTTGATTGCTCAAGCAGCATAATCTAAAGTAAATTATAAACTGTAATGCAAACTGTTAATAAAAATTAACATGTCTTATTTACTATCTGCCCTGTAATTTTATTGAAACCATCTGGCAACATGAGAAGGAAGCAGCAGAGAGATGAAAAGTGAGGAGAACAGGGCTTCCTGGCATGGAGATGGGCACAGGAGAGAGGGGAAAGGGTGTGTTGTTACAGTAATTACCTCTGAGCCTTTCAGAGGCAAAAACCCTCACTGGTAAATAATGTGATCCATCATTCCTGAGCCAGCTCAGGATCTTTAACCAACACAGACTTTCTCTTTCTGGAGAAATACCTTCAGGTACCAGAGGTGACATAAAGTTCTGGGTGTTCTCCATTTCCTTCTCCAGGTCCACTCCTCATCCTTCTCCACCTCTCCCCTCTGTGCCCCAGGAGGCCAACCTCTTTGGAGGGAGCTACCCAGAGTCTCTTGGTCTTGGCTTTTGGTTGGGTTTGATCAGTAGGAGGCACTAGTCAGAGATCAAAGAATAGGAGGAGAGAGAACTTGGAGTATTTATTTCTTCAGCATCCTGCCTGGCAGGCAGAGGTTTGGCAGTGACCTTGTTCCTCTACAGAAGGTTGCAGTTCCCTTCTGCTGCCCTGCCCTACAGATACTCCTTACTGAGTTCTAGTAACCTTTCCACCTTTATGATCTGTTTCCCTTAACCTTTTCCATGTTTGTGGGGTTCTCTTCTATTAATCTCACCTCAATCACCTCTTTTGAGTGGACGTCTTAAAAATTTCAGATTAATATATGGGTACAAATAATTAAATTACATTATTTGTATTTGTTAAGTAAATTCCAAGTTGTAGTTGAGTCCTTCACCCAGGAGATACAGCATATACCCCTAGATTGAACCTGTTAGGTGAGTTAGCTCACCACTCTCTCTCTTCTGCTCCTCCCTCACTACTTGAATGGATTTTTTGATTCCTGTGGAGACTCTGACCAATACACATTATAAACAGGGGCAAGGAGAAAGCGTTTGCATCTCATATGGATGCTGGTGCTTCTGGTTCAACCTTAACAGCCTTAAAGATGGGCCATCTTTCCTGTCAGGTGCCAGGTACCTCAAAATACTATTGTTGAATTGTCATAAACCCTAATCCTCCAAAGAGAGGTCAGTTTTAGAAAAAAAAAAAAAAAAGAAGAAGAAGAACAAATTGGTTGAATAAATGTGATACTAGGTTTTTGCTTTAAAAAGCACTTCTTCTCCATGAATTTAACTATTTATGTACCCATATATTTTAATGATAAATACCAAAACCTTGGCTGAGTTAATATGAAGAAACAGGATGTATTTAGGAGAGTGTCACAGAAGCAGTCTAGGGGCAGAACTTGGAGGTCTTTTAATGTTGAGGTAATTTGACAGATAATGAAATGTTCAAAAAGATAACAGGGCACTGAAGAAACAGGCACGTGCTTTAGAAAAGTCCATGTGAGGCTGTTTGGTAAAAGGCGTCAGGGAAGGTGAAGGGAGAATGAAAGATGCTGCAAGAAGAGAAGAGGGCCCACTGCCGCCGTCCTGGAGAGAGGCAGGAGTGAGGCTGCATGAGAGCGGCGGCAGCAGGAACAGGCCCTGTGGGAAGAGGGGCAATGAGCCTGCGCCTCAGTACCATGAAAAGACCAAAGCAGAGCAGGGTGATGAGTCCAGGATGACCAGGCTTCTGTGCCAGACTGACAAGAGCATGGTAGTCCTGTTCACGGAAAGACACAAGTTAAGAGGAGCTGCAGGCAAGATGACAAAGTTGGTTTGGCACATGTTGGAAGCACTTCCAGCTAACCCAGTGGACATGATACTTATAAATATAGACCTAGGTTTCAAGATAGAGGCATGAGCTACATGTACGTGGGTCTAGATGGGATGGCCCAAGAGAGTAACACAGAAGGAAAAGGGATGCGATGCCGGGAAACTACAGAAGAGCTCCATCTAGCCGCAGAGGACAGAGGCTAACAGTAAGAGAAGAGATGCCCCAGGACAAGAAGGTCCAGGTAACCCAGATGCCCAAGAGAAAAAGGCTAAGGTTAAAATCAAGAGCAGCAATCTCAATTGCCAAGGACAAGTCAGAGGGGGAAGAACAGTAAGCAATGACTGGGCTGTGTGACAAGTAAGCGTATGTCATACTCAAAAGAGTAATTTCAACAGAATGAGATAGCGAAACCCAGGAGTCAGGATGTAACAAAAGGTACGTGCACAGCAGATAGAACTATTCAAGAAGGAAAGCAAGAGGTGGGTGGCAATTTAAGATTAGAATAGGTGTTAGGCTAGAATCTGATCAAGCAGAGGCAAAGGGCCCAGTGGAGAGAAAGGGGTAAGTGATGTTAAAAAGAGCACTAGTCAATGCTCCTGATCCTTTTTTTGGTCAGCTGGACCATTTGAGAATCTGATACATGATCTATATCCTCTTGCTAAAAATGCACAAACCCAATTTTGCATATAATTTTGGGAGGTCAAGGGCACCCCTGAGGACAATCTGGGGCATCACATGGATCCTTGAGTCATAAGAGCTCTAGGGCAACTGTCTTGCAGTGTTGGTGAAGTGGGCAGAGGTGACACAGAGACCACAGGGAGAAAGGGTTTGGCACAGTGGCTAAAAATAAGACACAGAAATTGCAAAGTTATAGACAGCCTAGAAGAGACAGATGCCATAAGGTATTTGGAAAGAAAAAAAAAGGTAGAAGAATTAAAGGTTTCCTTTGAAAGTTATTACTTTTTCATATGCACAAACATATTCATTATAAAATGGATTTTTTATAGAGACAAGCTGTAAGCAGCCTGAATGTCCAATAATAAAATAATATCTATGTAGATTATAATATATCCTTTATGTGGACCATGTAAAGCTATTTTAAGTTGTAATTATAAGGATCAAATAATAATATGAGGCCATGTTTATGACGTAATATTAATTTTTTAAAAAGAATGGAAAGCAAATTATTCTATGATTGCAACTATGTACAAAATTTTGTCATATCAAAAGAACAATTGCAATTATATATATATATATATGTAGGTACAAAATTTTTAACAAAGTTCTAAAGATTGTCCATTGCTATCTAGCTGTATGAAAATATGGAAAATCTCAGAAAATCTTTTCTAACCCTAACACATTTAGGATCTCCTATGTCCACACTGTGGCCCAGAGTAAGTTCTTGAATCTTTAGTTTATAGCTCAGATTAAATCCTCTTGGACTCTGGGAGAGACTTCTGAGAAACACAGTTAGGCCTACTCACTGAACCTCTGGGTGAACCAGGATACAAAGGGATAAAGAGGCAAATGCTTTGCTATTTCCAAAAAAATGAACCAAGTGGGCTTAGTCTCTATTTTCTTATCTCACTGCCCCCTTACAGTTTTGTGGAAATAGAAAAGAATAAGAATTTAACTGAGCACTTAAGAACGGCCCACACTAAACAGTGTCTCCACCTAGAGGGCTCATTGTAGAGGTCAAAATTATATACAAATATTTAAAAAAGAAAAAAGGCTCCTCAAGAATTTGATCACAGGGAGAGGAGAGAGGGAAGGAGTGAAGGGGACTGGTGTGTTCCCACCTAATGGGCACAATGTAAGGATATTTGGCACACCTTCTGGGTGCGGGACACAACCACAACAGGGACATTATCTAACAAACACAAACATTGTGACCTAATTGTTTGTACCCTCATATCAATCTAAAATTTAAAAAAAAAAAAAAGAATTTAATTACAAAGGTGATAAGAGAGAGTCAGCAACTAACCAGAGGTTGCTTTACAGCCATCTATGCTGCTTGTCAGATGAAGGGAAGCGGGTCTGCAGCGTGGGGTTGCTTCACGGAAGAGCTAAAACTGCCCCAAGAAAGATGCTCATCATTCGCTTCCAGCCTTTTCCCAGCAAGCAGCTCCACGCACCAGGGACTCGGTGGCCTGGAGGGAGCATTTGCTTTCTTACCCTACAAGGCTTTGGAAAGCTGCTCTACAGCTCTACTTAATAATGAGAGCAGCCTCCTGGGCAGAAGGAAAAAGCAGCGGCTAGTTCTTGTGCTGCCCACTGAGAAGATTGGAGCACACGCCAGAACCACGGGTCTTCATAAATGCTCCGCATCAGAAAATGAAAACTCCGTGGTTCTGAAGCTCACCGGCATGCAGAAAGCGGGCGTCGGGAGCCACCTCCACAAACTGGCATTTTTCAGTCATTTTCTTGCTTTTATTTTTCAAATTAATCCCATCTTTCACTGCCTCCCTGTTGCTTTTTAAAATAAACCTAACCTTTCGCTCTATTCTCTTTCCACTAATGCTAACTTTAAAGAGCACGGAGAATTCTTGGTAGTGGGCCATTTCCTGCAGATAGATATTTTACCTCTAGCTTCATGAGGGAGACTTTAAACACCATCACTTGCCAGGAAAAAGCATCTTTTAGCTGCCATGTACCTAAGATTGCCCATTGCTATCTAGTTACATGACAGAATATTTTGTTTACCAGCCGTGAAAACTATAGAAAAACCTATGTGGTGAGAATCATTGATTTATTTCCTTTCTCATTATGCAATTTTTAAGTTTGTACCCTTCCCTTGGTCTGCATCAGAATTTCCTGAGCAAGAGTAGCCTCCCTCGTTGTCACATGCATAGGGGCCATGGGAAAAGGCAGTAAAAGTTCCACCAGGCATGTGTGTGTGTCTCTATAGCATGAGCCAGAACAGGCAGCCCTATGCTAACCTGCTAACATTGGCCTTGGCATTTTTCATTATCCTCAAGATGTATTATCTACCTCTATCCACAGAGAAATCTGGCCACTCCTCTTCCTTAATTGACATCCAGCTTCACATTCAAACACACAAAAAATTTTTTTGAAACAAAGTCTCACTCTGTTCCCCTGGCTAGAGTGCTGTGAGGTCAGCCTAGCTCACAGCAACTTCAAACTCCTGGGTTCAAGCCATCCTCCTGCCTCAGCCTCCCGAGTAGCTAGGATACAGGCACCCACCACAATGCCTGGCCAATTTTTCTTTTTTTTTTTTTTAATAGAGATGGGGTCTCCCTCTGATCTCAAACTCCTGAGCTTGAGAGATCCTCCCACTTCAGCCTCCCATAGTGCTAGGATTACTGGCATGCACCACGGAGACCAGCCACCAACTCCACATTCAATCAGTCACCAGATCCTATTCTTTTCCTACCCTTAACATTTTCAATCGCCGATCCCCTTCTCACCATCTTCTCTGCCTACCCCCGCCAGTTTGCTAAGCAAAAGAAAATTATTCCAAGCCTGAGGATTAAGAATTGATAGAAATGAAATGTTTAGTGGCATCAGGACCAAAGTGAAGCAAGAGGAACCTGGGGTACAAAATTTTAAAAAGCACTCATCCTGAGAATGATACTAGGGTAGCATCGGGTGACAGTGAGTGCCTCCTCGGGCTTTATATACGAAGCACCCCTTTTGCCTCACCCTAGTTCCAGCCCTACGATATGTTTTGTTTTGTTTTGTTTTGTTTTTCTGAAGGGTGAAAACCTACCTACTGGCAACTGTGGAGACCACTTGGGTGATGGGCACACTTACAGCCAAGACTCAAGCATTACAAAAGTGACCCATGTAAAGAAAAACATTTCTACCCCCTTAATATTTTACTCCTTAAGAGGTACAAACAAAGCACATTACTTCTGTCCTTCCAGAAGTAAGGTCCCACCTGAATAAATCCAAGGAAGCATTCTAGTTGTTTGGTTAAATGAAATTTGCCAACTACTACACAAACATTTCCCATCTAACAATCCCCACGATCGTGGGAGAAAATGGAGCCTTTCTGTCATGGTGAGCCAACAAAGGCATTTTCTCTGTACTGCAGAAGGAAAGGGAAGACGGGACACAGACATTTCTTTCCTCCCGTCTGACTTCTCATTTTGACCTTCTTCACCCTAAGCTTAAGTATTTTTAAGGGCTTTTTTCTGGCTTAACTTCTATTTAGATGGTGGTGATGTTGGGAATGAGAAAAAAAAAATCTTCCTTCTCATTTTAACACTCTCAGGCTTAAGCATTTGTTGTTGCTGCTGCTATTTGTTGTTAAGAAGTATACAGTAAGTCAACTTTTATTTGGATTAGGGGTCAGAAAAAAATTAAGAAGTTGAAGGATAATGACTATGTGGTAGCAAAACAATTTTCTCTTCTCCACTTCCCACTCATGATGCCGTACCATTCAGGCGTCTTCTTTGTTATAGACAGGGGTTCTTACATGACTGGGAACCAAAAATATGAATGTCTGACACAGAGTTTCTCCTTGCAGAAAATTTGTTATCACCACTTCAACACATCTCTCTACATCTGGCCCCTCATGGAAATACGGCAAAGGCTTTGTTCTAAAGATTACATTTAACACAGAATTCAGTTGAAAGAGACTTTTACCTGTGCCTCAGAGAAGGAATTGTTCTGCCAGGGATCACAGAAGTCTTTTCTTGGTGAAATGTGAAATTGGAGGGCAGATATTCTATCCTTACTCTTGCTTTCTAATGAAGTGGATCAACAGCACCCAGGCTTTCTGCCTGATATGTCCATCCCTAGTTCTCTTTGGACAGATAGAAGAGAGGGCATGGGGGAGGAGAGGCTGAAGACTGCAGAAATGGCCTCAAACAAATTAATTTCCTCTTATGCTTTTTGTTTATTGGTGGTATATATAATTTTTTGTTTTCATCTGAAGCCACATTTTTGTCATGGTGGGTCGTAATTCCTAGGAGATGCATTCACCTTAAATCTACCTGTTCTATTTTTTTTTTTTCTTTCAGGTAGCTATAGATTTCACTGCCTCAAATGGAGACCCCAGGAACAGCTGTTCCTTGCACTACATCCACCCTTACCAACCCAATGAGTACCTGAAGGCTCTGGTAGCTGTAGGAGAGATTTGCCAAGACTATGACAGGTAAGAGACTGTGAGTTCAGGTGGTCCTTGACTGATCCTTGGCAGAAGAGTGAGAATTAAGTACAGCAACCCCTCATACAAAATGAAAGAACAGATTAAAAACTTGTTCCACTATTTCATCCTCTCTACATCTAGAAACACTGAGTTTGCCCCATGTTTACTTTGGTCATCAAACAAAATCCTTATTCATCTTTCTTCTCTTAATTGGCTTTCAAGACCAATGGATAGCAATTTTGGTTTCTATCCTGTGAAATCTTTATATGTACCTTGTGCTACTTAAAATTTGTTCAGGGATGAGCAGCATTCCAGACCTACTGAATTTTAATCTGTATTTTAACAAGATTCCCAGATGATTTGTGAGTACTTTGGAGTTTTACATGCATTAGGCATTATTGCATCTAATAGCTTAAATACACATATAATGGGTATTGCTTTATGTAAGAGGAATATTATGCAAGAGGTTAATAATGTGTGCATTATCACACAACCAGAGACAGGACTTGAACTCAGATCTATCTCACTCTACAGATAAGTTTGTAATCACTATACTTCATTGATCTCAAAAGCTAATGGTAACTTTAGCACATATTGTATGCCACATCTGTGTGGCCATGCCAATATGCGTGCATTTGCCTAAGTATATATAGAAAAATAATTTTGAGACTACATCAGTATTCAATTTATTTTTACATAATGGTAAATATTGACCTTTCTCACCAAGATAATTCCCTATAGGAAGTGTCTTATAAGTTACATTCAATTGTATTTGTTCTGCCTTTCCAGTATTTCTAGACAGAAGTGAAGGAATTCAGGAGTTGATTTAAGAGGCATTTTTGACACCTCTCATATTCTACATAACATTAATATGTACAAAGCTCAGTTGACTCCCTTGTGTGATTGTAAAATAAGGTTAGTAAGTAATGAGCAACAAGGAATTAACTTTTTAAATCAGGAAAATTAAGAAAGCAACTCTATCTTTCAGGTTCCTGATAAATTTTATGGAATAGTACAATTTCTGTTCTTTCTGGTTTCATCATTAGTGATAACCATATTAAAACCCTGTTGCCTCACATACCCTAGGAAATGACACATCCTTAGTGACCAGAAAGTACAGAGAAACTAATAGAACAGGTCATTGGGAAGGTCCAGTTGGTCTCCTGCCTGCTGGTGTCTCTGGATTCAGCTTGGTCATCACCAGTGACTGAAATGGAGCATGACAGCAGTTGAGGAATGAATGAACAGGTCTAGTAAAATCAAAGAGCTATAAACACTCCTTGCTGGCAATTCCTCACTTGTACATCTAGGGCAGAAGGCAATAGTTAATTTAAATTACCTTGTTGTTGGTGGTGCCTGTGGCTCAAGGAGTAGGGTGCCAGCCCCATATACCAGAGGTGGTGGGTTCAATCCCGGCCCTGGCCAAAAAAAAAACCCTACAAATAAATAAATAAATAAATGCCTTGTCGAAGTAACACTTCTCATGCTCAATCTTAAAATGCTTATTATAAAGATAATTTGAGTTTAAGCTCTAATTTCTTTGCTTGCTAATATAGGAAGAATCCCTAAAGAGGTTTATGTCACATGGAGATTTCTGCTAGAGAGAAAGAAGACTGACAAACGGCATCTCCGCTATGTTGGAAACTTCTCTAAACCTCCCCAGGAAACAAAAACAGTTAACTCTCTGCCTTCTTTATATCACATACATAGATACACCCACCCTCCCACACACATTAAAAACTAAAAATAATGCGTGCACATGCTAGGAAATAAGGAGGGGAAGGAATTTCTTCAAGACTTGCAACTTTTAAATCTTGAAAAGCTTATAAATGAGATAAAGTAAGTAAAAAGCACTTAGCACATATCATATAGTAAATGCTTGATTAAAAGATTGAATCTGCCAGGGAGAAGGCAGTTCAATAATAATTTCCAAAGATAAGTCTGGTAAGTTGTCCAGAAATTAAGAAGTGAAGACTCAGAGCCCTCGTTGTGGTCTTGGCACAGATTTATTGGATGACCTGGAAAAAACTGCAGAATAAGTCCCTCCCCCATTGCCTCACTGGCAAAGTGCAGGTACTATAGTCAAAGTGATACGTACAGCTTTTAAAGCTTTTATCCCTTTAGCAAGTGAATCAGACCAAGTCTGGGGAGCATTTTGCATTTTCTCAAAGATGCAGATTCAATACAAAAATAAGATATGACACCTTAGGAATTGCGTGAAGAATCATCATAAATGATTCTTTTTAAAATCTCAACAGGGTGAGAGCAAAGTTATTATCCACAACTGGCCAAGAAAATCAAGTTTCTGCACCTCAGTGGAGCTATTTATTTATTTATTTTTTAATAAAGAAAGCAGCTCATCATTAAAATGGGCAAAGACCTAAGGAAGAAAAGGAGGATTGAAACATCCCAGCACTATTTAAAAGACTCCTTAGAAGAATGTGTAATGCAAGCTGCTTGCTTGAAAACTGACAAGGTTCCACCATTTCTCTTTTGTGTGGGTGGATAGACAATAGACAGGCAGAGTCAGGAAATATCAAGTCAGGGCTCCGGAATTAATTTATTCTCACATCAAAGTCAGTGAGGTTGGTGCTCAAAAAGAAACACTTGAATAAAAACTGACAGAAGGCATCCCTCCCCCTCCTGCAGCGACACAGGGGTTTTTAATCCCCATGAGCCTTAGAAATTCTCCCAGCCTCTGACAGCCAAGGGCTTTCTTTCTGCCTTGTACAGTCATTGCTATGGGGTCATTACAAGGTGATCCATGAAGTAGAACAGCTTGAGCATAAAGCTCTTTTCAGGGTTGAAGGGAAGCTTCCCCCAGATAGCTGGTCCTTAAGCCCAGAAAGCAATCCTGCGAGTTTGTTCTATCCCTCTGCCTCTGAAAGAGATGCTGCTGTCTCTTCTCTCTGCCTTGATTCCCCAAGCTCAACATTCCTGCACACACACACACACACACACACACACGAGCACGCACACACAAGCATGCATAGCCACACACACACACATGAATCCCAGCCCACACAGCTCATACATTCCCTGTTGATTGCAGCATTTCTCCAGCTCCTATAAACATCCTGGCCTCCTTAGACTGCTCAAAGCCCAGGTGGCATCTGTTGTTAGGTTCCAGGCAGTATGTGGGTCTCTGATGACCTGAAACGTTTTCTAATAAAATAGCCTATCTGATATCAAGATAGTATAGAAACTAAATACATACATGTCTTGAAAGTGTAGTTTTATAGAAGTGGCCACCACACAATGAGGCAGAGATATTCTAAACCGAGGCAGAAGTCTTCATGGTGTGGCGGGTGTGGTGCTAGGGGACAAGATTAGAGCTGCAACCAAAATTGAAAGGTATTTTCAAGTGTAGAGCACTGGGCTGGTCGTGAAAAGTAGGCTTATATCATAAAGCTGCCTTTTCCACTCTACCAACATCTGTGGTTCTCAACCTAGGCTGCACATTGAAACCGCTTGGAAAGGCTTACAATGTACTGATGCCTGGGCCTTAGTCCAGAGACTGTGATTTGATTGAATTGTGTGTATCCTGGCTGGGAATCAGGACTTTTTTATTCAAATAGGTATCCAGGGTAGAGATCCAGAGTTAAATCAGTAGAGATGGGTCAGACCGATTGGCTAAGGATGCACGTAGCATCTATTTGAATGCCAAGTACCTCAAGTGGAGCTGTAAAGATAGAAAAATGAATAAAACCCAATTTTCCCTCCAGTGGCTCACGGCTTCATAGTAGAGAACAGCATGTAAATAAATTACAGCCCAGGGTCACCAGGGCAGCCTTGCCTATGTAAATGTGGGAACTGTCTGAAGGAAGGAAGGGCTAACTCTGTCCTTTGTGGAAAGAGGGGTGCTTAAGAAGGGAGTCCTGGGGATGATGACTTCTGGGCTGATCAGTACTCTAATACTGTCCTTTATCATTATTAAAATATAGATGGACTTATTCTCGTTATTCTGAATCATTATTCCACACCTTCTTACAGAAGACAGAGTCAGGGATGATGGAAACTCATGGGATCCTGCTGACCAGTAGACCTAACTTCAAACCCCAGTTCCACTACCTCTATACCTAGGAGATTCGCATTTTCTAGGTCCCTGGGATTCCTTAATTACAAATTGAAGGTGTATCAAACTTCCCTTGCTGGGAAGTGGTAAGCATTAGATATAAAGTAGCCAGCTAGAACATGTTCTGCCTGTCATAAATGTTTCATGAATGACAGAGGCTATTATCTTTAATACCCTAAATTTATTTTTTAAAAATAAACTGAATATGAAAGGTGACAGGACTAGAGTCCCAGATCCAAAGTTCATTTTGAACCAATGGCCTTTAAAAGTTTTTGTTCATGTATCCCTAAAAAGAATTTTATAAAATGTATGACTCCACTTTATGGGGGCAAGACATGATTGCAAGAGGGACTTTGCCTAACAATTGCAATCAGTGTAACCTGGCTTAATGTACCCTAAATGAATCCCCAACAATAAAAAAAAAAAGTATGACTCATATATTTTTTCATTGAAATCTGACTTTTTCATCATAAGTTTAAATAGTGACAAAATATGAAAATTCTAGCATTTTGTATATATGGACATTTAAAATAAAATTCTTAATATAACTCCCATGACTATCTCCAGTAGAATCAAAATGCCATGACTATTTGATATCCATCCATTTTTAAAAAATGAACAAGCTCTTTATTTTGAGATGAGAATTTTAATTGTTTCTTCTTTTTTATCAATTCATATTTCCATTCTCTTTCCCTACAGAATTTTATCCAAATGTATCTTAAAAATCTGATTTGTAATTCTTTTGTTGATCACTGTATCATATATTTCTATAATAAAAATATAAATTCAAATGTTTTTAATTTCCAAAATTTTCTCTGATGAAAGTTTTCAAAGTATTATAAAAATATCTGGGTTGAATTTTTTTAATAATTATTATTAGTGCATTGATCAAAAGAACATAAATATAAATAAGAACATAAATCATAAGTACCAAATTATTACCTATAAGAAATAACAACCTACTAGAAATCACAGCTTACTGAAACATATAGTTTTTTTTTCCACTTAGCTTTCATATCTGTGGATGACTGCTACCTATTTATATTATTAAAATGGAATAGTCTAGAATGAATTTTAACCCTTATGGGTTTTTTGCTTTAATCAATGTAAATACTAAGAAAACTTGTTCTTATACATAAGCACATGGAAATGGAGAATTTGACTAACAATTCTTCCAATTCTGAGTTAGATGCCAAAAAAAAATCACAAAATGGTCAATCATCAAAAGAAAATTTTAATAATCTACCAGTTGACATCAGCACTTGCTAAAATTTATTTAAAGCAAAAATTTCAAAAGGATTATTTTTTTCCTAGTGAATCATTCACCTTTAGAATTGTACCATTATTTGATACTACAGAGATTTTGCTTCTGGAACAATGCACTATGGTGCTTAGGATTCAGAATGGGTAAAGGAGAAGAGTAATTCAGGAAAGGTGTGAATGGAGAACAGGGCTCTCCATCACTGAGTTCCCAGATCAGTTTCAGCAAAGAATACACCAGGATGTAGAGGGACTGAATATTGATTTCCCTTAAAAAAAAAAAAAAGGCATGTTCTTCTATCCCCAGGGGTCTTTCTATGTATGTCATTTTTAAGACCACTGCTTTAGAAAACAGTCTTTATTAAATATTTAGGTCCTCTGAAAAGCCATATTGCTCTGAGTTAGTCTCCATTTCCTCATAGATAAGGTAATTTGTGTTTACTTTTACTAACCTCTTGATTTATCATAAATCTTCCATTTGGAGGCCATTTGACCACAGCCACTCCCTAAATTCATAACAGCTTACTATTAACCATTTAAGAATGTGGGTTTTTTTATTATATTTTATATTACTTAATTTAATAGTGAGAAATATTGCCTTTGTTGATGCAAACATATAACTCTGAATTTTCCAGGTTATCAGTCTTCACCAATTATTTTCCTAATAACAACTAAATGGGCCTTTGCTTGGTGCAGAGTCCATCCGATCTTGAGTTCTTTGTAGTGTTGACATACCAATGCTTCCTCTCAGGTTCAACATACCTTCTCTCACTTCTTGCCTAATAAGACTCCTCTCCACCTAATTTTATTTTTAAACAGAAAGAATGGATTTTTAAAATCTATTCTTTTTAGGCTTGAAATTTTTTCTTTAGTATGTTTATTAGTTAGAGGCTTTGTGGTGGCTGATTTCAGAGAATTTATCCCTCTTTACTCATTAATTATTCCCCCTTATAGGTGAGGTCCCTACCTTTCTTACTCTTGAAATTCAATTGTATAACAGTGCATCATGCTCAACTAACTTCGAATCCCCCAAGATGGCTTAGAAGTTATCAAAGAAATATCACTAAGACTGCAACACTGGTTTAGTGACGAGAAATGCATAGAATATTAGCTCTCACCCCTCCTAAATCCATCAAATAAGACAATAAAGGGGTTCTCTCTTTTGATTGTTGAGCCATCTTTGAGTTAGAAGAAATAGGACATTTCCTCCATCCTAAAAAGCTATATGCCAGACTTAACTAGAAAGAACTTCTGAAATCCCCTTCACAGATCCTTTCTCACATCCATCTGCCCTTCTCTTGGTTAAGGAAGAATTTCTGAAGCAAAGTATTTCAGTATTTCCAAGGACTAGAAGTATATTTTCTTGTATCTGGAGCTAATCCTCTATAAAGCTGTTGTGAGTCCCTATTTATCCACAATAAATAGGATAAATCCACAATACTTTCTCGAATACATGCAGCTGCAACGCACCACAAAGCCAGGAGTGACACAACAGTGAGAAAGGGGGAGCTGGTGATTTTCAGGAGAATTTAGACTTTCATTTCAAAGAATTTTGTCTTCTTTGTATCTCCCAGCCCCTAACCTTAAACTTAATTAAGTTGGCTATGTTTTGGTGCAGTTTTCTCAAAGCCATTGTTGGCTACTATTGGCTTCTAAATCAGGGAGGTAGTGATGGGTGGAAATCTAAATTTGCTGCCTTTGCTTCTCACTTAGCCTAGGGCTGGGAAGATCCCCTTGCACTTACAGAAGATGTTTGGGACTGTGAACTCTAATCCGAATTCCTTTTTTCTTTGGGTAGTCTTCCAAGAACTGAAGAATATAAGAACAGTTGCAAGGAGAAATCTCAAATGTGTTCTTAATAAGAGAGGAAGTAAAAGTCTGTATGAGAAGGATATGCCCTCTGCTAAAAGCAATATTCTGGAGCCCCATTGCAACACACCCCTAACAGCACAAAATTTGATTAAGGAGGGTCTTACTTGTTATCTAGTCAGGGAGCCCAGTTACTGGAAGTGTCAGTAGAAAACCACATTTAATACTATATATAATTTTTAACTTACAAAGATAAAGTAGAAAAAGCATTAGGATTTGGAATCATACTATCCTCCTTGGTAATCACCTTAGCCTACTTATTAAGCTTTACTGATACTCTGCTTATTTATCTGTAAAATGGGAATAAGCAATAGATTGAACTTCCAGAGTTCAATTAAGTATGTAGGTCACCTAGCATAGTGCCTGGTACGTCGTATGTGTCAATGAATGTTAATTCTTCTCTTGCTCATCCTCTCACTTGTAGTACAACAAAATCAGAGGTAATATACAATACATGTGAATGAATAAATTAGGAAAGAAATTCCAGTGTGTACAAGAGAAACCAAGCCATAACATATGCATGTATATGTGTTTCTCAAGGGTCTTCTTGAGACTCCTCCTTTCTTTATATAACCACATCTTAATGATTTAAATTTACATATTTATTAATTAACTTGTTATTGAGCATATATTCTGTGTCAAGTTCTATGGTGCAAGTAGGGGCAGAGGGCAATTATGAACAGGGGGAAGTAGAGATATAAAGATATTGGTACAAAAGACAGGGTACCTTTAAGTTCAAAAAACAAGAAACGTCATGTAAACAATTTGTTGCTGCTTGTATGTGGTAACATGGTAGACACAATGAGTTGTGTAGAAGTCACAGAGCTCTATCAGTTAGCCAGTCTTATAAGCTTTCCATTACTTTTTAATATGTATATCTCCTTGGATTCTGGCTTGTCCATATTTGAACACTGGCTCTAGTTAGCAGCATGATCTTAGGCAAGTCACTTTACCATTTAAGGCACTTGTCCACTTGTAATTTAAAAACAGTAATCTCTCCCTATAAATATTTTAAAAGATAATATATATGAAAAATTCTAACATAGTCAACCATAAGAGTTACCTAATTCATCATCACTTTTCAAAGGAAACAGAATATTGGACTGGTGATGGTGTGAGGGGGAAGACTGATGAGTTCTGGGGCCATTATATTTCTTGATACCAAATCTAGCAAAAAGTTAAGAGAAGTTGTAGCCTAATGACTGAGATGAATGGTGAAGATTGTTTCTTGATTTTAATCCTCTATGCTATTGCCATCCCCATTGCCAGAGATAATCAAGAAGCATGAGTCAACAGGTGGCATAGCGAATGGCCTAGCAAGGTAATACAGGTTCATGTTTTTTCTTCCTAATAGATGGACAATTGAAGAAACTTATTTTTTCTTTGTTTTTTTTTTAAATTTGATTTCAGTGACAAGATGTTCCCAGCCTTTGGGTTTGGCGCCAGGATACCCCCAGAGTACACGGTGAGCATCTGGAGATGGGACCTTCTTTCATTTTGCTGCGGTTTGGTTTCCTTCACAGGAGTCTCCTCTGTTGATTCTCAAAACTATTATGTTAGTAGGTTCCAAAGAAGCAGAAATGGTCTTCAGAACCAGCAAGATGAACTCCTCAGAGTCTGTCTCTTAATGAAACTCAATCAGTATTCTAGATTGGTCTTCTCAAAGGTCCAGATAAAGACTTCCATTGTTCATCTTCTTATAGATGTGGTCATAGACTGAGAAAGCATTCAGGCAATTGATCTCCCAGAACGTATCCATCCATATCTCCCCTAGGAAACAGAGTCAATATAAATCCTATTGACAATGCCAACCATGTCAGTCCAAAATGATGATGTCTCAAACTCCCTCATGCAAGCCATGTACAGGAGACACAAGTCCTGAAGAAAGAACCATTATGGCTTAGAGAATTGAAGCTGAAAAGTTCTTATGAAGATATCATAATCCTATTTGTTTTTGATAATAATTTCTCATGACAGAAAGAAAGCAAAGATTTCTTTGTAGAGAAATTTGCACTGTAATGGAGTGCAAATTTGCACTGAGGCACTCTACTGTGGTATACCAGATGCTTCTGGGGAATACTCTCCACAGAAAACTCAGCTTCCCCAGGTGTGTGCAGAGCTTGGAGAGATGGCAGGGTCCCTGCCACAGCTTCTACCTCACTAATGCCTCTAAGGCTTAAGCTAATTGCAAGCAGCACTGTCCATTCATGAAGGTCTCTTTTACTGATTATGTCTGAGCTCTAGGTCAGGAGGCAGATGCTGACATTTGCTCCCTTACCAGAGCTATCAGATAAAGGGCCCTCCCCTTCTATGTCCTTTTTGTAAAAGGGAGTCAGTCTCTCTGTTAAGGGAGTCAGTCTCTAGGGAGTCAGTCTCTCTGTTACTGACAGGTGAGCAGTTCATGGAATGCCGTATCTCCCTGACCTGTTTGCCTTTTTGTTTGCCTTGTATTCCACACTGCCCTTCCTGCTGGGCATGGCTACAGAATTCTAGAAGCATTTGTTAGAAATAGAACATGTAGGGAGAAAGAATGTAGAACAGGAGCTATCTACTGGTGTCCTGTGGACATTATTCAGGCTATAAATATGTTATATTTGACAGATTTCTTTAAGCATTAGGCAATTTTATGTAAAATATCAGATTTCTGGCTACTCTTGAAAAACTGAAAGCCTGGTAACACTAAGATTAAAAGACAACCTATGCAAAGAGCTGAGGAGATACAGTCCGGTTCAGATGTGGTATCAGTTCCAGAATGTGGGCAGGTGGGTGCCTACTTTCTTCATAGACCTACTGAACCGCAAGACTGGAATGTACCCCAGCAACTTGAGTGGGATGCTTGAGTATCCCCACAGATGGCCTTCCAGCCTCAGCATGACTCAACAGGGCTGAGGACAGGACTGGGACACCTTGTTCCCATCCTTCCATTTCTCATTTGTGACCTCTTCCTGGTCATGAAGTAACTGATCCCTCTTGCTGCTTTCTGAAGTTCTCATGTTCTCTTGATCCCCTAGTTCCATCTTATCTGTCAGCTAACTTACTCTTCCTACTGTCCCAGTAGATAGCTCGCATATTTCCTCCACTTCTGGTCCCTAAAAGCCATCCAAACACCCATTTTCTGTGCCTGATTTCCCCTGCACCCGAGACCAGCACTGATGGTCTGAGCAGCTCAGATTCCCCCATCCACACACACAGAGTTTGCAAGGTCACTGCAGTTTACTTTTTAGGACAAAATCTCAGAATATGCATTGAAACTGAACTGTGAACACGTTTGTCTTCATTTGCACTCCCCAGGAACAGACACTGAGAATAAAATTTAAAGACCAGTAATTTATTTGAGAGATGAAGGAAACTTCAACAGAGAGAGGAGAAATGGAAGGAAGTCAGTACTGGGTGTATCATCAATCTAGTTGCCACTGTGGCAACTGGAGCTTAATCCTTCTGGGGAACCCTAAGACACCATAAGCAACACACATAGACCCCCAGGGATAAAGGAGCTGGGGTATTTATACATCTTCTCCTGTCAATTACTGATTCAGGGCTGTGTGCAGAGCTTGGAGAGATGGCAGGGTCACCTAAGGAACATTCTCCAAACACTTTCACTCAGTCACTTAGGAGAAAAGCAAGCTCTGAAGACCAGAGAAAAACTTAAGATCAATTAAGCAGATAAGATGGCTGGAAGTCAGCTGACTTGCCTGGAAATGCTAAGGGCAAGAAAATATGAGATAGGCACCAACAACCTCGCCTATGACCTCCCACTGAGAAAGGAGATGTCCTTTAACACAGTGACCCATTTTATAGCCACTCAAATGAGTCAGAGCTCAGAAATATCCTTTGAAATAGAATTCTCCGTAATATTCCAAATGATTCAATAAAAAATGTTCAGATGCCAGAGCATCCCTCTTATTTTATTAGGTTTTTGAAAGGAAAAATGTAAACAATATGTTATTTGACCTTGTGGATAGGTTCTGCCAAGTAGAAGGATTGATGTTGGAAGATTACAAGGTATAGTACTTTATTACTTTTCCGAAAATGGAGTGTGGTCTATTTTACCTATATAGGTGTGAAAATTCTCCTACCCTGTAGCTCTGCATATGATGTTAGAATGATTCTTAAATGTCAACAGCTTAACTGGAGCCTTTATAACCATCACCTTGGGTTACTGACTTATCTTTTTTTTAATCCCTGAGTCTAAATAGAGCTCAGCCAAATCTAAGCCTCCAGTCTGTGGCCAGTTCAATCTAGAAGCTATTTGGTGTTACATTTTTCAAAAATCTCGTCTTGAATTTTTAAAATATGCTTTATTGTCCCCTCCTGCTAGGGTTTTATCTGATTCTAGAAAATCTTCCTGTCACCTCAACTCCACAGGGAGCTTAGAATTCACCCTTCATCTTAGATTGATTGTGTGAAGGCTTAAAATGGCTCCTGCTGCTTAACACATAATAAATGTAATGGGCGTTTGTTTGCAAACTCTAACCCCCAGTGCCACCTTACTAGATTAAAGCTGTAATTCTCCTCTTTCCTGTCTTTATGTTTTAATTGATGTCTAGGTCTCTCATGACTTTGCAATCAACTTTAATGAAGACAACCCAGAATGTGCAGGTAAGTCACAGTGTATAAAAAACCCAGTGTCTCACAGCCCTTTCCATTTGCACCTTTCCCATTTGAATTTCTCTCGAATGATGTGGCAGGCCAGTTATGGCTGTTCAGAGCACAGAAGTAGGCTTTCTGGATCCAAATAAACTGCTCCACTCCACAGAAAACAGAGACAAACAAGGACATGCCCACAGGAAGAAAAACACAAGTATAATTGGGGAGCTGGGGAGCAGAGGGGAGAAGGGGGAGGGTGAGTCCATCAACCATTTTACCCATTCGTCACACATTTGGTGAGCATTTGCCATGGTACCTCACACTGCCTCAGGCTCTTTTAGGGAATACAAAAATGACTCGGTGACCATGTTATGATTCCTACCCACAAGGAGGGTAACATCTGGAGAGATGGCAGTGAGAACGCACAACTCGTATAGGAGCCCAGGTGGAGAGACTAGAGTCAGCAATGTGATGGTGTAGAAACTAGAGGAGCATTAAAGCCCACTTGCCTAGTGACTGAGGACAGATGTGGGATGAAATCCTGAGCTTATGACTCACTTGCTGTGTGACCTGGAATAGATAAGATCTTTTCACCTCTTAAGCCTTTGTTTCTTTACCTATTTCACTGTACTATGAAGATGTAATGAAATCTTACATGTAAAGTGGGACATTAGGGAAAAGTTTGTGGAAATGCTGCTTTTGACACAAGCCATTACAGAGGAGAATGATTTCCGTGAGGGAGGAGGCAACAATGATAGCAATGTGGTATTCCTTTTTAGCTGAAGAACATAAATGTGATGTTGATAAGAACTATTTGGAGAAAAGTAATGCTGTGTTTTTATGTGTGTTTTGACTATAAATATATTTGGAGGGACTGTGGAACTATTAATCTTTGTATCTCACCTTAGGAATTCAAGGAGTTGTGGAAGCCTATCAGAGCTGTCTTCCGAAACTTCAGCTGTACGGTCCCACCAACATCGCCCCCATCATTCAGAAGGTTGCCAAGTCAGCATCGGAGGAGACTAACACCAAGGAGGCCTCGGTAAGGGGAGGGTGATTTACCTGTTGTTAGGAAGTTACCCTTCTTCATCTGGATATCACCCATAAAGCCCATCCCACTCTGACAATTCCATCATTTCTACCTGTGTGAATTTGGACAAATGACTTAGCCTCCTATCCTCAGTCTGCTCATCTGAAAAATGGGCATAATCAAACCCATCTCTAATGGGCTGAGATGGACACATATCAAATGTCCACCACATTCAACAGTGGAAGCTGCTATATTCACTGAAGTTTGTCACACCTAGTTCTATTCCTAGAGGGGAAAAAAAAAAAACAAAAAAAAACCTCCATCAGGATATAAGCTTGCTTTCCAATGTACCCATACTACAGACAGAAGTGAAACCCCATGGAAGTGAAACAATGGATGATTTTGCCCCCTGGTGGTAAAGCACCACAGCACAAAACATCACAGCAAAGATTTGTTTAACATTCTATGGGTTTTCTTAAATGCAAACCAAGGCCAAACAAGGTTTGAGTTTTCCATATGATATTTTAGAAGGAAACATATTATCATGATAACTTCTCCATGTATAATTTTAATGATATCAATATATTTATTTTTAAGATTTATGATTTTTTTTCAGATTTAGTAGAACATTACTAACATCTGAAATTCTCTCTAATTTTATTATGGATCTCAGCATACTGAGTTTTTACTACTGCCTCATCTTCTTATATCACCTCTTCTAGCCTTCTTACACAGTATCCATGTCCTCAGCCTTCTGTCATGTTAGAATGGGCGAGGGACCACGCTCCTACCTAATATAAAGCCTCTTCTTCTGCACATGGAAGCTCATCCCCTCTCAGTTATCCAAGGATTTTGACTCAGCCATTATATGCTCACTCTTTTTCCTTATCACCTATTATCATCTATTTTTTTCTCTTTCTACTTCTCCTTCTACTAAAGACTCATTGCCATTAGCAAGTAAGTATTCTTGCTACTAGGAAAACTCATTCGTAAATAGCAAGTAATTATTCTATAGTACTTCTTGTTTAAGTTAAAATCTCTCCCTTGGCGCCATTGTAAATCTCTCCCTTGACCCCTTTAGCTACTGTCCCTATGTTTTCTCTCTATTGATCTATGCATCACACAAAACCAGATTGTTCTTTTAAAAATACAATTACATTATGTCACTCTTTTGCTCTAAATCCTCCAATACTTCTCATCATGCTTAACATAAGATGTAAATTACTAATATGGGCTAGAGGCACTATATGACCTACTCCCTGCCCACCTGTCTGATCTTTACTCCTATTACTCTCTCTTTTGCTCCCTAGATTCCGGTTACACTGACCCTCTTGCTGTTTTTTAAATACACCAAACATATTCCCACCTCCAGGCCTTTTCACTTGCTGCTCCTGTCAGGGTTTCTCTCACCCCAAACCTCCACATGATGCACTATCTGATTGCCTGAAGATCTCTGCTCAACTATCAACTCCTCTAAAAGTTCTCCCTGGTTACCTTGCCTAAAATAGCCAATTCGTCTACCCCCATCATCTCTCAGCTTCACTTTTCTTAGCACTTACTGCCACCTGAAATACTTTAGATGCGTTTGCCTACTTGTATATTTTGTGTGTCCTCTACTTTCATATGAAAGCTCAACAATGAGAAGACCTTGTTCATTAGTATATCCTCAGTATACAAAACAATGCCTCACACGGCATATGCTCAATAAATAACTTACTCGAAGAATGAATATGAAACCACTCCCAAAATTACTTTTCATATATACCTAATGATAGGTACCTCAAATTTTCTTGTGTAAAATTGGTGTGTATCTTAAATGTTGTCTATCTTATATGCCAGGATGGTGTTCCTGTTTTACTTATAACTGAAGTCTCTCTTACTTGAAAAGATCAGAGTTCCCAAGGACGCTAGACGGAACGACAATCACCCCATCCCTGTGGTTCAGTCTATTTCTGTTTCCTGCATCTCAGTAACATCTTCAGCAACTCCAGGGTTGGGTCATTTAGTGACAGAGCACATCCCTACAACAGAATGGGGATAGTTTCTAGCAAAATTTTATTTTAGACTAATAATTTTAAATTGTCGTTTTATTTACATAGTTGACCACAGTTTGAATCTCCTACTCAACATCCATCAGCTGTCCATGAAAAACAAATGTGCCTGATTTGTGTGGCATCTTGTCACACCCTCTGCTCATTGCATCATCTTCCTGAAACCACTAACCAGTGGTCTGACCACAAAGAGGCTTGGAGACACTTCATAGTCAACTGCTGACTTCTAGAGGACTAACAATGTGTTTCCTTAGATAGTAAGTTCAGAATAGTGATTGACCATGGGCATGTTGGCCTTTAAACTGAGAAGATCCACTCTATAATCTGAGATTCCATCCGGTAGAGATGCTGGAAGCTTGATGCTGCCCAAGTCTGCCTCAGGCATCGGAGTAAAATCATGCCTCCTCTCTGCTCATCTTTTCTTTTCTCTTGAAAAGCTGCCAGCACTTCTTAGCATTGCAGAACAACACTCCACCAGCGAGTGGACTCTGCAAACCTTCTTCTAATGTGTCTTCCTGCTACCACACTGGCCTTGCGCAAATTTGAACTCTCACAGGTGCAAGATAAGGGTTGGGAAGGATCAGTGTTTTTATTTTTTAGTTGTTTTTCTTTTTAAACACTATAACCCATTCTTCAAACAATAACTTGCTTAGAAACCCAACATACAAAATAGATTTTTTTTTAAATACCCACCACACTATGATTTCCTCAAGGGCCCACCTCCTCGTGAATCATAGGCAGTCTCCTTTCAGACGTGGCATCTACCCTGGCCTTCTACAGTGCACAGTGGGGAGGGTGACTTGTGATTCTGGTGTCTTCTCTACCTTCCCTCCTTCCCCAAACTACCAGCATTGCCTCCTTCTGCCCGAGAGCAATGGGGCATTCTACTGAATTCCCAGGACAGCTTCCCTGTCAACACACAGGACTCAAGATGCATAGGAAAGGATGGAAAACTCGATATAAATTTGGAAATTAGGGACTAGGTGAGTGGCTAAACAATGGACATGGGACAGAATTAGTCTTCACATTGAGCTGTATGGAAAGCCTTCAGAACATGTGGCTGTCTTCATCATACTGTGGATTTCAGTTATCTCCACTTCATTTTTTTTTTTTTTGTTTAAAATCATTTCTAAGGCTTACAGAGAAAAGAGGAAACCATTCAGCATTGCCAGCCTATTGTCAAGCTTAAGTGTAAGATTCTTAAAACCAGATGTTTTCAAAATGTAGCTCTTCTATGCAGTCTTTCTCTTTTGAAATATGACCACTTGGAATGGCTTGATCTTCCCACCTTTATTCCCTGTGAATGTCGGGCAAATTTCAGGGATGATACTGAAAGTTCTTCTGAGTTTAGCTAGAGCTCAGTAATTTTCTCTCCTGTCTTACCAGTAAGGACCATCATGTGCTTCCCATGATGACTAACAGCAGTGATGACCTTCGATGGGTCTTCCTTCTCCAGACCCCAAAGCACTTCCTGAGCCTTCCTTGTACTTCTGAGTGTAGAGTCTCTCCTCCAATCCCATCTCTAATGAGTGCCCTCAAGCCTCTCTAGGTGGAAAGGGGCCAGGCAGGCTGCAGGCCAGGAGCCAGAACTTACAGCAGGAAGCCAAGGAGCACTGCAGCCTTCTGCATGTGTTCTGGCGAAGGTCACTACCTTCTTGGCCCATGGCTTTCAGAAAAAGAAATCACAACTATGATCCTCTTTCAGCATGGCTTAGACTGGTGCCTTCCAGTAAAAATATAATGCAAGTTATGTATATGATTTAAAATTCCTTAGTAACTGCATTTTTAATAGTAAAAGCAAACGGGTAGATCAATTTTCATAATATATTAAACCCAATATGGCCCACATGTTGTCATTTTACCATGTACTTCATACAAAAAAATTATTAATGACATAGATTATATTTGTGTGTGTGTGCTAAGTCCTCAAAATCTATGTGTATTTTACCTTACAGCATCTTAATTTGGATGCTAAGTTATCATCACGAATACTTAATATTTATTTTGATTTTGTAAAGTAATAGTTTAAAAAGTATATTCACATACATATGTTGTTCCAGACCTACTTAAAAGGTTTCCAATAACTGAATTGGGTATCCATTTTTAAAGTTAAGTTAATTAAAATTAAATAAAATTAAAAATTCATTTCCTCACTTGTTTTCTACACCTTTAAGACCTCAATAGTCTCATGGAGCTAGTGGCTATTGTATTAGACAGCACAGCTTCAGACTTTGAAATATCTTTAAGCTGAAGGGGATCATAAAAAATGATCTAGCTCCACCCCTCATTTAGGAAATTAGGAAGCTGGGACCCAGAGGAGTGCAGACATTTTTTCAGGGTTTCGCAGAATGAGGCTGGGAAGCCAGTCCTCCTTGCTGTCCAGCTGCTGCTGCTTCTAAAACACTGCACTTGCCAACTGTCAGTAGGGTGATTATTATAATTAAGCTGTCATTACTGTGCCTACCTTTAAGCTCCATTCAACATAACCTTAAGCTTTTAGAACTATCAGCACAGGCACTCAAAAAAATGTCTGTCATCACCACTGCTTTGGTCAATATGTGGTCAAGCCACCCAGATGCTAACTGGTATCATATTATTCTTGTCTCTCCCACCTCTATGTCTCCTGTCATCACCTCTGATGGCCTCTGATGGCAGCAATATTTCATCCTGCTGATCCTGACAGATGGTGTCATCACAGACATGGCGGACACCCGGGAGGCCATTGTCCATGCTTCCCACCTCCCCATGTCGGTCATCATCGTGGGAGTGGGGAACGCTGACTTCAGTGACATGCAGATGCTGGATGGTGATGACGGGATTCTGAGGTCACCCAAAGGAGAGCCTGTCCTTCGAGATATCGTGCAGTTCGTGCCCTTCAGGAACTTCAAACACGTATGCATTTACATCTCAGGGCACTTCCAGTGGGAGAACAGAACCAAAGCATGCTCATCTATCTCATTTGTCCACCAGTATTTGTAGCGATCTTCCATTCTTGAAGCAATACCACCTCCATTCCTGGGCCAGGCCCTCTCCCATAGCAATGACATGTAGAGCTCGACTCTTTGGAGAAAGAAGTGTAAATGGAGTTATAGATGAGGAGGCATGCCAAAATTGTGCTATACTACATTTTATGGATACTTGCTGTCATCCATATAATTTAGTGCCACTCACAGTTGGGCATCTTGTTTCCTGCCCAAGTGTGCCTGGCCAAAGTAGCAAGGAGAAGCTGAAATTCACCCTTGGTTCTGCTTGTCAAACCACATAACCCTAGCAGAAGAAAAGCATATTTTCAAAATGATAGAAATCTATAATGAATCCTCTGTAAATATAGCAGCATCAAAGATTTGACTCATTCATGAGAAAGATGACAAAGCTAGCTCCAAGGAGACAGTTAAATATGGTCAGTGAGGAAGAACAGCTAGAATAACATGTCTAAGATAGATTCAGAACAGTTAGTGATCATCAGGGTAAAAAAGAAAAATTCATAATATTTGAATTACCTTCTCTACTGAACAGAAATCATTTGCCTCCTATCAGTTTTCTATAAATTAACAATGGCCTTTATAGTCTTAGGCTCTTACCAAAAAGAAACAGTAAGTCAATCAGCATTGCATTCCTTGGTGGCCTTGAAATAGGCCCATTAGACAATTCTCTAGCATGACATAGAAATGGTACTCAGGAATAATCTTTCCGTATTTCCAAATTTTGGATAATTAGTAAGACCCCGGAAGAAGGAATACCTTTAAAATTTCCACCAAACCCTGTACCTGTTATGGAGCTACAGTCACCCACAAGGACACCTTCTGTAATTCATGAAAGGCTTCCTCAGTTCTAGTGATGGCCCTGAAGACTTTCAGAGCTCCCCAACTGTGTCTGGGAGTCTTTGAGGGTAACGTGTATTCATAGACAGTCTTCTGTGTTCTTTTGTTTTGCACCCCTAATGAAAGCTGCCCAAGAGTAGAGAATTTCTCCAGCCCCTGCTGAGGAAATAACCCACTGAGGCTTTGCCCTCTGGTCTGCTATTGGTGTCAACAATGCTGCTTCCAGGGGCTGGTGAATAAACTTGAGCTGCCCTCACAGAAGGAAATCTCCAGAATCTTCAGCATCCTGAGCCGCTCTGCAGTCTTTGGAAAAGAAGAGAATCCTCTCCTTCCTACGCTGCAGAGTGGCCTCTGTCACTTGAGCCATTAAAGCAGGGAAGTCTATGTGCCCACATCTCAAGGATCCCTACTAGACGTTTCCACTGCCCACCTCTCTTCATGGGGCTCAAGTTAACTCTTCAGACCAAGGAGAGGAAGGGACAGGTGGCATGCCATGCCATCCACACCAAACTTCCTTCTTGATGCTTACTTTGTAAAACTATTCAGAAACTCTTGCTCAAATGAATACCAATGTTCTTCACAGACAGCTTATTAGATATGCCCCCAATATATCTGAATCCCAGTTTGGTCTCACACTGGGACCCCAACTACCCTGTGCAAAGTAATTATAAGGGGTGGAAAGGTGAATTGGGTATTATAACAAACAAGACCCACCCCTATACTTACTTTCCTATAGTCCTGGTTTCAGTGCCAGTGTCAGAGCCTTTAGCATGTGCTCTCAAAAATTGCTGTTTGATCTTATGCCTTCTTTGGACAGGCTTTAAAATGAACATTTAGTTATATCAGCAGCACAGCAGACTCAGCTGAACCCTACAGTTTATGACCTGCCCAGACCTTAGGCAGCAGTTCTCAACCTGTGGTTGGTGACCCCTTTGTAACAATGAAAATACATTGCAGCATTAGGAAGGTTGAGAACAACTGTTCTAGGGTATCTTGAGTGATGAGGTATTATTCATAACTATATGGCCACACAATTACCATTCTACTTTTAAGGAGGGCTGCAGTGTACCTAAAATCATTAAAGGATCAGAAAATCAGCCCCAGGATACAGAGTGGAGTGCAGAGAGAGTTTCCAATAGCAGCAGCAGGAGCAGCCCATTTCCCCAACAAGCTCTCAGGGCAATACATGCAGGTAAGGAATAATTGTGTTGTCATATCCCATCTTCAGTTTTCCCAATGAGGAAATTTTCAAATAAAAGCATTCATTAAGGGCAGCGCCTGTGGCTTAAAGGAGTAGGGCACCGGCCCCATATGCCAAAGGTGTCGGGTTCAAACCCAGCCCCATCCAAAAACTGCAGGAAAAAAAAAAGCATTCATTAAATAAAAGAATCTGGTGGTACCCATAGCTCAGTGGGTGGGGTGCCAGCCACATACGCTAAGGCTGAAGGGTTCAAATTCTGCCTGGGCCAGCTAAAACAGCAATGACAACTGCCACACACACACACACACACACACACACACACACACACACACACACAAATAGCTGGGCATTGTGGCAGGCACCTGTAGTCCCAGCTACTTAGGAGGCTGAGGCAAGAGAATCACTTAAGCCGAAGAGTTTGAGGTTGCTGTAAGCTGTGATGCCACAGTACTCTACCCAGGGCAACAGCTTGAGACTCTGTCTCAAAATAAATAAATAAATAAATAAGTAAAATAAAATAAAATAAAATAAAAAATAACAGAATCTGACCAAGGCCTCAATTCAACTGTGTATGGACAACAAGATATATAGTTAAAAAGAAGTATTATTCTTTATAAGCAAGCTAAATTTGCTCCAATTATGTTCATCAGTGAAGCTACATACCTCCCACAGTGTCCAGGTTAGGGGGGAAGGGTGTTCTTCCAGATGTTTTTGTCCTCCTCTATTTTGTCAGCCAGGCAAAAGAGGTAGCCACACCATTAACCCTCACCCATAACTTTGCCTAAGTGAAGACTGATCAAAAAGTTCCCTCCCTAGGAGATTCATGAACTTCCTCAAACTACCCTCTCTCTGCCCCCGACTCCACGCACATGTGCACTGATACAGTACCACTGAACCGTGAAAGGTTCTAACCTCTATCCCTAAGCCTTTTCCTCTTCCTAAGCATACATGGAGTCCCTGTTCTGTGCAAAGTACATGCTAGACACAAGGACCACAATGAGCTGATAAAGCCATGAATCCAAGCTCCAAGGAAATTACTGGAGAATTACATAATTAGGACAAAGGTATCAACAAAAAAATCCTATTCTAAGCAACCTGTGGGTAGTGGAGAAGAACTGAAATGTTGCTATAGTACTTCAGAGCAGACAGAAGCAGCCATGGGGAAAGGATTGAAGAAGGACTGAGCTTGGTGAGCCGGGAGTTGAGGGTCATCAGCAACAAGGGGAGTGCCCTAAGCAGGAGAAGGAGGTCATTGCCTCTCAAGCTCTGTGTCACACAGAGTCTCCCACTGCTCTGCCAGTGACCAAGGCAGAATCCCAGGATCAAATCCACCCATCTTACTTCTTGGGTTTTGAATTAGATTTTGAAAACCATTTCATTATTCAAACTAATCTACTCTGAATTCAATAGTTGTAAATAAAAGGGAAGGTGAATAACTCATACCATTTTATATAAGCCATTAACCCATAAACTACCTCTCTTTATCCACCCTGCATGTTAACTGAGAGCTTTAAAGTATGCAAGGCACAGGCTCTGCTTTAGTCCATTTTCTGCTGCTATAACAGAATAACAGATTGGGTAATTTACAAAGAACATAAGTTTGTTTGGCTCATGGTTCTAGAGACTGGAAAGTCCAAGAGCATAACACCAGCCTCTGTAGATGATGAGGGATCCCATGGAGGAAGGGCAGGAGACAGAAGTAAACATGCAACAAAAAGAGAGAGAGAAAAAGCCTGAGGAGTATATTCCCTTTTATAGCAACCTGCTCTTCTGATAACTAACCCAGTCCCTGAAATGACCCTTATTGGGGCCTATCTCTCAATGCTGTCACATTGGGGATCCAGTTTCCAGCACATGAATTTAGGGAACACATTTAGGCCATAGCAAGCACTAAATGATGTGTCTCTAGGCAGTTTATTTAACCTCTCCATGCCAATAAGGCAAATGATACATGCATTGGAACATTAAAGTGGAATCTATACATATAAAATTTGGTACAGTGCCTACTCCACTGGATAGTTAATAAATGCAGTTTTAGTTACTGTTAATACTAGCTGATTTCATATTTTTTTGCCTTTCCCCAGCCAATTAATGTCCTTAAAGCCTTGTTTGCTTTCCAACAACACAGATATGCAAAGAAATGGTGGAATCACTTAGGAACTGTGCTATTCAATATGTGACTAGCTACATGTGACTAGCTACATGTGACTAGCTACATGTGACTATTTAAATTAAATTTATTAAAATAAGCTAACATTTAAAACTCACTTCCTGCATCACACTAGCCTCATTTCAGGGGCTCAATAGTTGCATGTGGCTAGTGACTTCCACATTAGCACAATATAGAATATCTTCATCATTTGCAGAAATTTCTAGTTGACAGCCCTGTTTAGGTTGTCAACTAGCCATGTTCTGGCTTCATGTAACAGTAGATCCATCTTACAATGGGTTACATAAGTGGTTCTTAATTAGGGGTGGCATTTTTCCCCTGGAGATATTTGGCAATTCCTGGAGACACTTTCATTGATGACAAATGTGGCACATACTTGCATCTAATGGGTAGAGCCAAGGATGCTGCTGATAAACATCCCACAATGCATAGAAAAGTCCCCCACACACACACACAAAATTATCCAGCCTCAAATGCTAATAGCGCCAAGGTTGAGAACATTTGGATTATTCAAATAGGAATGTATTTTTCTTATGCAGCTAGAAGTTAGAGGCTGGTGGTTGCTGCATCTGTGATTCAGTAGTGTCAGGGCCAGCACTGTGTGATTCCCCTAACTGTTCCTACATAATGATAAAATGACTATCATAGCTTCAGTATTTAGTTCAAGAAAGAAAGAAAGGGAAAAGAAAAACAGAGCCAACTACACAGTCCCTATAACCAGGAAAGAAACGCTTTCTGAACACCATCCCCCAAAAAACTTCCATTTATATTTCAAAGGATTAAATTGGCTCCATGGCCATCCCTATATGCAAGGGGGGCTGGGAAATCAAGTATTTGATTTTCTAAACTTTATATAAGAAATGACCATGCAGAAAAGGGTGAAAATGATTTTTGTATCTACCCCAGTGTACACATGGACCATGGTCTAACACACAACCCTGAGCAGTTATTTATAAAAATAAAAGGGGCAAGGGCATTTGGCAGGATCTCACTTAATGTGCACAATGTGAGGGTGTCAGCATGCCCCCTGGGTGAAGGGGTCAGCTACAACTTGAACTTTACCTTAGAAATGAAAACAGTGTAACCTAAAAATTTGTACCCTCATATTAATCTAAAATTTAAAAAATAAATTAATTAATTAAAATAAAGAAATAAGGCTGGGTGTGGTGGCTCATGCCTGTAATCCTCGCACTCTGGGAGGCCAAGGCAGGTGGATTGCTTGAACTCATGAGTTTGAGACTAGACTGAGTGAAAGCAAGACCCCATCTCTACTAAAATAGAAAAAAAATTAAGGCAAGAGGATCTCTTGACCCCAAGAGTTGGAGGCTGTGAGCTGTGATTCCAAAGCGCTCTACCCAGAGCAACAACTTGAAACTCTGTCTTGAAAAAATAAATAAATAAATAAATAAATAAAATAGAAGGGCTTCTGTGTATCCCAAACATCCAGCATGCTATGGCATCTTTAAAATGTGAGGGATCACTTTAGAAAAACTCTGAAATCTGAAAAACAATGTTTCAAGTTGTTTAAAGATATATGTCTCATTTTTAGACTCTGAGATAGAATGAATCCTTATTCTTTTCTATTTCACCTTGGAGAACATTAGGACTTAGGAAAATTGAATAGTTGAGTGGCAAGCTACATAGAAAAGAAAGAACTAGAAAGCAGGTCACCTGGCATTGAGTCCAGCCCTCTTTTCTTTGAAATCTTAGCTTGTTAACTAATCAGTCTTCCTCAAGTTTTCAAATTCCTCAACAATAGCCAATGATGAGGCTCAAGAAGTTGAAGTTACTTGCCCAGGACTTATGCAGTTAGTACTAAATGCTAGAGCCAGGAGTCAAATCCAGCTGTGTGCGAGATCAACCTCAACCTTTCTTGACTGTAGAGTTGATCACCATAGAGCACATGGTTCTGTGCCTCTGCCCCCAAGTAATGTGGCATATCCATAATGCTGGTAGACTAGAGGCTAAATTAATTATAGTCGTATTGACAACTCCCCATCACCTGGCCTCAAATTCATTTTCCAACTGAATGCCCAACAAAACCTGCATCTGCCCCCACACATGCACATACACATTTCCTTCAGACTCATCAGATGACTTATTGTCCCTAGAAGGATCAAATGCCATTTTCCCAACCCCTTGTCTATGTTTTTAAAATATGCCCAGCTTAGATGCCACCTCCTCTACATTTTAAATATATATCAGTTTAAATGTCACCTTCTTTTATAAGCCTCCGTGATAACTTTGTTTCCTATACACTGGTCACAGTGTTCATGACTCTCTACATCAGTACTTCTCAAATTTTAATATGCATAAGAATCATCAAGGCATCATATTAAAATGCAGATTCTGATTCAGTAGCTCTGGGTTGGGTCTGAGAGTCTATATTGCTAATAAGTACCCATGTGATGTGAAGCTCCTAGTCTGTAGCATGTACCAGGTTTACCTCATAGTAGGTTAATATTGGCCATGCAGGGCTCCCCTCACCTAATTACAACCTTCCTGATGGCAAGAGCCATAGACCCATAAAACCTAGTTTAGTGCCTGGAACATAAATAAGTGTCTAAAACTATATGCAAATTAGAAACAAAATTGCAGGACAACCCACTCTGCCATCAACTTTTACCCATCTTAAGATGTGAATAGTTTTATATATTGAGACAGGCATAAATAATGTAAAGATAAAATCAAAGGTCCATTTTCCACCATCTGATAACTCTTGCTTGAAGTAACCCCTCAACGAATAATGAATGAGACTTAGCTTCTCAGAGACCTTAAATCCTTAAGGCAGAATTTGGATCAGATTCCTTTGACTGGGAGCCAGAGTCATGGTGATTTCTTCTTTCCTGCAGGCATCTCCAGCTGCTCTGGCAAAGAGTGTGTTGGCTGAAGTCCCAAACCAAGTCGTGGACTATTACAATGGCAAAGGGATTAAACCAAAATGTTCATCAGAAATGTATGAGTCTTCCAGGACACTAGCTCCATGAACTCCACACACTTTTATGAAGATCTGAAATACTATTCCTGCTAATATTTAATACTTCTACTACTCCCATATTTAAAAAAAATACACATTTAAAAATAGCACGTTTTGGTGATTTTTAACTAACTGACAATTTTTTTTGCATGTGTAGCCCCAGGGCCTGGATCTGTTAAGCCCTTATATTGTTAAAGACTTTTTACAAAGAGATGCAAATAATAACTTACTCTTTACATTGCAGCATGTCGCCTTGAAATAAAATGGTATCTGTATCCGTTTTTTATACAGGTTTGTTGAAATTTTGCTAAATTTCTTATTATCTTTACACTGTAAAGCATTTTGAAACATTTATTGAACGTTGATAGCCAAAACATATTTGGTTTTATCTGCTACAGGAAGAGAGACTTTTCAAAATGGCAGATGCATGGACTGTATTTTGCATGTTAAAAATAAAAAAAAAGAAACCCACACTGTTTTTGCAGTTATTATCTATAATTCCTCCCTGCTAAGACTGGTCTCTTTACTAAAGAAGAGGTTTATTCACTTAGAGGTCATCTTTTTGAAATAGGTCTGGGGCACGTAACCCAGCACCTCTCAGACTTTACTGTGCACAAAAATCACCTGAAAGTCTTATTAAAATTCAGATTTTGATGTGGTGGGTCTATGTGGGGCCTAAGATTTTACTAATGAGGTCCCAAGTGATGCTAATTCATGCTTTATACTGCACTAAGAGTGGGGAGGTTCTAACTTCAGAGTTTCATAATAGAGACCATCTGAAACAGGGCAGTTCCTACTCTGCTTGAGAATGGCATCTCTTCCCTGCCAGTAGCATAAAGGTCCTGCCTGTCTCAGAGGTGAGAGTAGAAAGTAATGAGACTGATTCCAGAAGCTGCACACCCCAAATCAGTCTCACTGCTTTATAATCACACCTCTTCCTTAAGATGAGGGAGTGCTCACCCTGGCTGGCCCCTGCCCTCTTAGAGGTGGCATCACAGACCATCACATGGTTGGTTCCATCTTTTGTAAACCACAAAGAATAGCCTCAAAGAGTCTTCATTGGGACCACGACAATGGAAACTTGTCCACAGCAAATAGCCATGCAGTATGGCTCCCCAGATAGCTGGTCCACCAAGTTGACCTCTGAGCTTAGTGCGGGGCTTCTTTTTGCCTTTTTGTAACTCACTCTTGAGAGCCAACTCCATAAGCAGAAATGCCTGGAATCCTTGCTTTAGGTGGAGGAATTTTGTTTGAAAACACATATAAGCTGGCCAATCTTGAACCAAAAGAATGAATGTTTCACTTGTATGATCTCACAGAGAAATAGACAAGTGCTTGTAAGCATAAAAGACACAAAGTGGGGAAGTAAATCACAATGAAAAGTAGATCTATTTGTTGGGGGAAGCAGTATTAACAAACAAATCAAATGCCTTGTATGATTTCCAGAGTTACAATTATAGATCCTAATCTTGCAAATACATGTCAACCAAATGCACAACATTTTGGGAATGATGGCAAAAATGTATGATTGGAAAAACAATAAATACTTCAACTGTATTGTTTTATGAATAAATTGGTTACTTACAGCATTTTTTTTCTATTTGTGGTCTTGTTTCTCTTTCAAGGCGATTTTCTCACAGTGATTTATTTCATGTAGGTAACGTAGCCTCAGATTAGGAATAGCTCATGCATAGAAACATATGGGTCATTGCTTCTAACAGACAAAGAATATTATAGAAATATCTGGCGGTTGGTTTTAACCCCAAACTAGGACAAGAACTTCCATGTCTATGTACCTAGAACCTAGGAAGAAGTCAGTAGATGTTTAATGAATACAGAGATGACTAATGGAATGAATAATAATGTGAATAGACTTATTAATGTGCCTAATGGTCAATACTTAATCTATTGTAGATATAACAGGAAGTGTTTGTGGCTATCAATCCAAAGGATGCATCACGTCATTCTCAAGTATCTTTTGGGATCTCTATACTCAGGTCAGGATCCCTGGGTTCTGTGAGACGGGTTGATGTGGACAGAGTTCAGCTTGCCCTAAAGAACAGTTTGCTTTCCTTTTCATAGCAAGACTCAAGTTCAGCTAAAAAAGAATAATAAAAATAATGTCACAATTATTAAAGGGTGTCTTAGTTCATGTTGCTATAACAAAATACCATAAACTGGGGACTTAAGCAAAAAAAATTTATTTCTCACAGTTCTGGAGTCTGTTAAGTCCAAAATCAAGGTACCAAATTAGTTCCTGGTGAGGGCTCTCTCCCCAGCTTGCAGACAGCCGTCTTCTTGTGTCCTCACATAGTAGAGAGTGCAAGCTTTCTGATCTCTTCTTAGAAAGGCACCAATCTGTGGATATAAGCTAGTATAGGCTGGCATTCCAGAGGACTCAAGTGGGAAAGGCCCTGGGCCTCAGCCCCTCAGCTGCTCTGCAAGCCTACAGCGGCAAGGTCAGGGAGGGGGGGTCAGCATGTCTAGCAGAGTAGATGAGAAGCTAGTCTAGGAAATGTCTAAATGGAAATCAGCAGCTTAGAGATAGAATATAAATAAAGCTAAAAGGCAACTGACAACTCCCCTCAAGCAGGAGCTATCTAACCTGTGAGCTATAATTTTTCCTCATTAAAACTCTAATACAGTGTCCTTTGATCTGTAGTTTAGTTATCCATTGTCCTTCACCTTGAGAGCACTCTTTCTTGAACAAAAGATTGTCTTTTTAATTGAAACATAAGGCTGATACCCTCTCACTTATTTACTCTGTATATGCATGCCCCCCAAACACCAATAAAAAGACCTTGAAGATGGGGGGCAGAGCAAGATGGTGGCCATGTAACAGCTTCCTTACATCTGGGCACCGTGAGTCTGGGCAGATAGGAATCCAGGCATCTCTGGCTGGTGGGATCTGCCTATCATCACCCCTGCGAGGACACAGTCAGTCAGCGAGAGACTTCTGGACCCCAAGAGGAGGACTAAAACAGTGGAAAACCAGCAAGTGGTCGCGTGTGTTCAATCCGTCTAAACCCGCCCGCAACTGTAAGTTCAGTAGCAGCGAGACTGCAAACCAGAAAGGCCTTACCTGTGAACTGTTTTGGTGTCTTTGGACATGGCACTCAGTTGAACTGCCTTGGGGAGAGCCTGAGCGGTAGTGCGGAGAACTTTGGCCGTTGTCTAGGGCCCCAGTCTGAGCCACTGAGCCAGACGGTGCTAATAGTGTTTGGCAGTGGGTCACAGGGAGCCACTGTGAGCGATCTGCACTGGCAAGCTCCGCCCTCAGGGTCGCCGAGCCAGAATTGGGTGGGAGCTGGTAACCCAGCGACCAAGTAGCCTAAGGGCGGGGTCTGAGCCGACTTGCAGCCCTAACCCTCAGGGGCAGAGTGAGACCAGTTTTGGCACACTGGGTAAGTGGATAGCCACTTCAGCAGTGATTCCAGCGACAAGCACTTCCCTGGGAAAGCTTCTGCTCAGCAAGTTTACAAGTTCAAAGTGCCTTTTAAGTGGGCTGAAGAGAGATTTAGGGTGTCTACCTCCTGGGGTTTGAGAAATCAGCAGCCTCCAGTCGTATCAGAACTGTGATTAACATCTCATACCCCAGAAGACCACATGTTGCCCAGACAATATTCAATAACATATACATACTGCTTTGTTTTTGGTTGTGTTTTGTTTTTTGTTTTTTGTTGTTTTTTTTTTTTTGGTTTGGTTGTTTTTTTGTTTCTTTTGATGCTGTTGATGTTGTTTTTTTTTTTAAGTTCAACCTTTTCCATACAGATCGTTTTTCTTTCTCAATTTTTCTAGTTTAATCATAATTTCCCATTGCTGTCTTTTTCAATAATTAGAACTTCATTTTTGCTAGTGTTTCTACTGCTATTATTTGGTTTTTCACCCAATTTTATCCCGTAAAGTTTTCTCTTTGCTTGTTTTGGTTTGATTTATAGCATTTTTGTCTTTCCTCTCTACTAGGTGGAGGTGGGGGACTGTGTCTGATCAGGTTAGCAAAGAGCACCTGACCTCAAGGGAACCACCCAACTGGGCACCCCCAGAAGGTGGGTTTTTTTTAAGGTTGTGTCAAAGTACCCTATTGTACACCTATATTGCTCTGTCTCCCTCTTTCTGTGCCTCTCTTATTTTTGTCAATATTCCTTTTACCCACCCCCTCTCCTCTCTCTATTTTTCTTTCTTTTTCTTATCACTCGGTCCTCCTTTCTTTCATCCCTTTTTTGCTTTTCAACCTTCACACCCTTCTGGTCCTGTAACCCATAGTCCACAGGCATGAGAACTTAAAGAGCAAGGGGAGATGAAAGGAAAATTAGGGCAAGGAAACAAATAAAAGAAATCACTCATGAGGAAGAATCAGCAGAAAACTCCAGGCAATATGAAGAACCAGTCCAGAACAACACTGCCAAGGGACCATGACGTAGATACTGCAGAAGAGTCCACCTATAAAGAAACGTTAGGAATGACAGAAAGGGAATTTAGAATACACATGTTGAAAACAATGAAAGAAATGATGGAAACAATGAAGGAAACTGCTAATAAAGTGGAAAATAACCAAAAGGAAATCCAAAAACAGAATCAAATAAGAGATGAATGATATGAAGAATATAAAAAGGATATAGCAGAGCTGAAGGAAATGAAACAGTCAATTAGGGAACTTAAAGATGCAATGGAAAGTATCAGCAACAGGTTAGACCATGCAGAAGAAAGAATTTCAGAGGTAGAAGACAAAGTTCTTGACATAACTCAGATAGTAAAAGAGGCAGAAAAGAAGAGAGAGAAAGCAGAACGTTCACTGTCAGAATTATGGGACTTTATGAAACATTCCAACATACGAGTTATAGGAATTCCAGAAGGGGAAGAAGAATGCCCCAGAGGAATGGAAGCCATACTAGAGAATATTATAAAAGAAAATTTCCCAAATATCACCAAAGATTCTGACATACTGCTTTCAGAGGGCTATCGGACCCCAGGTCGCCTCAACTCTAACTGAGCTTCTCTCCAAGACACGTTGTGATGAACCTGTCCAAAGTCAAGACAAAAGAAAAGATTCCGCAAGCTGCCAGGAGTAAGCGCCTGTTGACCTACAGGGGCAAATCCATCAGAGTGACCGCAGACTTCTCTAATGAAACTTTCCAAGCAAGAAGACAATGGTCATCTACCTTTAATCTACTTAAACAGAACAATTTCCAGCCCAGAATTCTGTACCCTACTAAGCTAAGCTTCAAAATTGACGGAGAAATAAAATCATTTACGGATATACAAACATTGAGGAAATTCGCCACAACAAGACCAGCTCTACAGGAAATACTTCAACCTGTTCTGCACACTGACCACCACAATGGATCAGCAGCAAAGTAAGAACTCAGAAATCAAAGGACAGAACCTAACCTCCACACTGATGCAAAAGATAAAACTAAGCAATGGACTCTCACCAAATAAGACGAATAGAATACTACCACACTTATCAATTATCTCAATAAATGTTAATGGCTTGAATTCCCCACTGAAGAGACATAGATTGGCTGACTGGATTAAAAAACACAAGCCATCCATTTGCTGTCTGCAAGAAACACACCTGGCTTCAAAAGACAAATTCAAGCTCCGAGTCAAGGGTTGGAAGACAATTTTTCAGGCAAATGGAATTCAGAAGAAAAGAGGAGTTGCAATCTTATTTTCAGATTCATGTGGATTTAAAGCAACTAAAGTCAAAAAAGACAAAGACGGTCACTTTATATTGGTCAAGGGAAAAATACAACAAGAAGACATTTCAATTCTAAATATTTATGCACCCAATTTAAATGCTCCCAGATTCTTGAAACAGACCTTACTCAGTCTGAGCAATATGATATCTGATAATACCATCATAACAGGGGACTTTAATACTCCTCTTACAGAGCTGGACACATCCTCTAAACAGAAATTAAACAAGGATATAAGAGATTTAAATGAGACCCTAGAACAACTGTGCTTGATATACGCATATAGAACACTCCACCCCAAAGATAAAGAATATACACTTTTCTCATCACCCCATGGAACATTCTCCAAAATTGATCATATCCTAGGACACAAAACAAATATCAACAGAATCAAAAGAATTGAAATTTTACCTTGTATCTTCTCAGACCATAAGGCACTAAAGGTGGAACTCAACTCTAACAAAAATGCTCGACCCCATCCAAAGGCATGGAAATTAAACAATCTTCTGTTGAATAACAGATGGGTGAAGGAAGAAATAAAACAGGAAATCATTAACTTCCTTGAGCATAACAACAATGAAGACACAAGCTACCAAAACCTGTGGGATACTGCAAAAGCAGTTTTGAGAGGAAAATTCATCGCTTTAGATGCCTACATTCGAAAAACAGAAAGAGAGCACATCAACAATCTCACAAGAGATCTTATGGAATTGGAAAAAGAAGAACAATCTAAGGCTAAACTCAGTAGAAGAAAAGAAATATCCAAAATCAAATCAGAGATCAATGAAATTGAAAACAAAAGAATCATTCAGAAAATTAATGAAACAAGGAGTTGGTTTTTTGAAAAAATAAATAAAATAGATAAACCATTGGCCAGACTAACGAGGAATAGAAAAGTAAAATCTCTAGTAATCTCGATCAGAAATGATAAAGGGGAAATAACAACTGATCCCACAGAGATACAAGAGATCATCTCTGAATACTACCAGAAACTCTATGCCCAGAAATTTGACAATGTGAAGGAAATGGATCAATATTTGGAATCACACCCTCTCCCTAGACTTAGCCAGGAAGAAATAGAGCTCCTGAACAGACCAATTTCAAGCACTGAGGTCAAAGAAACAATAAAAAATCTTCCAACCAAAAAATGCCCTGGTCCAGATGGCATCACACCAGAATTCTATCAAACCTTCAAGGAACAGCTTATTCCTGTACTGCAGAAATTATTCCAAAAAATTGAGGAAGAAGGAATCTTCCCCAACACTTTCTACGAAGCAAACATCACCCTGATACCAAAACCAGGAAAACACCCAAACGAAAAGGAGAATTTCAGACCAATCTCACTCATGAATATAGATGCAAAAATTCTCAACAAAATCCTAGCCAATAGATACAACTTATCATCAAAAAAGTCATTCATCATGATCAAGTAGGCTTCATCCCAGGGATGCAAGGCTGGTTTAACATACGCAAGTCCATAAACGTTATCCACCATATTAACAGAGGCAAAAATAAAGATCACATGATCCTCTCAATAGATGCAGAAAAAGCATTTGATAAAATCCAGCATCCTTTTCTAATTAGAATGCTGAAGAGTATAGGCATAGGTGGCACATTTCTAAAACTGATTGAAGCTATCTATGACAAACCCACAGCCAATATTTTACTGAATGGAGTAAAACTGAAAGCTTTTCCTCTTAGAACTGGAACCAGACAAGGTTGTCCTCTGTCAACCTTTACTATTCAACGTAGTGCTGGAAGTTCTAGCCAATACAATTAGGCAAGACAAGGAAATAAAGGGAATCCAAATGGGAGCAGAGGAGGTCAAACTCTCCCTCTTTGCTGACGACATGATCTTATACTTAGAGAACCCCAAAGACTCAACCACAAGACTCCTAGAAGTCATCGAAAAATACAGTAATGTCTCAGGATATAAAATCAATGTCCACAAGTCAGTAGCCTTTGTATACACCAATAACAGTCAAGATGAGAAGCTAATTAAGGACACAACTCCCTTCAACATAGTTTCAAAGAAAATGAAATACCTAGGAATATACCTAACGAAGGAGGTGAAGGACCTCTATAAAGAAAACTATGAACTCCTCAGAAAGGAAATAGCAGAGGATATTAACAAATGGAAGAACATACCATGCTCATGGATGGGGAGAATCAACATTGTTAAAATGTCTATACTTCCCAAAGCAATCTACCTATTCAATGCCATTCCTATCAAAATACCAACATCGTACTTTCAAGATTTGGAAAAAATGATTCTGCGTTTGTTACAGTTCTCTGTAACAAAAATAAAGCTGGGGGCATCAGCATACCAGATTTTAGTCTGTACTACAAAGCCATAGTGCTCAAGACAGCATGGTACTGGCACAAAAACAGAGACATAGACATTTGGAATTGAATTGAAAACCAAGAAATGAAACTAACATCTTACAACCACCTAATATTCGATAAACCAAACAAGAACATACCTTGGGGGAAAGACTCCCTATTCAATAAATGGTGTTGGGAGAACTGGATGTCTACATGTAAAAGACTGAAACTGGACCCACACCTTTCCCCACTCACAAAAATTGATTCAAGATGGATAAAGGACTTAAATTTAAGGCATGAAACAATAAAAATCCTCAAAGAAAGCATAGGAAAAACACTGGAAGAGATTGGCCTGGGGAAAGACTTCATGAAGAAGACTGCCATGGCAATTGCAACAACAACAAAAATAAACAAATGGGACTTCATTAAACTGAAAAGCTTCTGTACAGCTAAGGAAACAATAACCAAAGCAAAGAGACAACCTACATAATGGGAAAGGATATTTGTATATTTTCAATCAGACAAAAGCTTGATAACTAGGATCTATAGAGAACTCAAATTAATCCACATGAAAAAAGCCAACAATCCCATATATCAATGGGCAAGAGACATGAATAGAACCTTCTCTAAAGATGACAGACGAATGGCTAACAAACACATGAAAAAATGTTCATCATCTCTATATATTACAGAAATGCAAATCAAAACAACCCTGAGATATCATCTAACCCCAGTGAGAATGGCCCACATCACAAAATCTCAAAACTGCAGATGCTGGCCTGGATGTGCAGAGAAGGGAACACTTTTACACTGCTGGTGGGACTGCAAACTAGTACAACCTTTTTGGAAGGAAGTCTGGAGAAATCTCAAAGCACTCAACCTAGACCTCCCATTTGATCCTGCAATCCCATTACTGGGCATCTACCCAGAAGGAAAAAAATCTCCTTTTATCATAAGGACACTTGTACTAGACTGTTTATTGCAGCTCAATTTACAATCACCAAAATGTGGAAACAGCCTAAATGCCCACCAACCCAGGAATGGATTAACAAGCTGTGGTATATGTATACCATGGAATACTATTCAGCCATTAAAAAAAAATGGAGACTTCATATCCTTCGTATTAACCTGGTTGGACATGGAAGACATTATTCTTAGTAAAGCATCACAAGAATGGAGAAGCATGAATCCTATGTACTCAATTTTGATATGAGGACAATTAATGACAATTAAGGTTGTGGGGAGGAAGCAGAAAGAGGGACGGAGGGAGTGGGGCCTTGGTGTGTGTCACACTTTATGGGGGCAAGACATGATTGCAAAAGGGACTTTACCTAACAATTGCAATCAGAGTAACCTGGCTTATTGTACCCTCAATGAATCCCCAACAGTAAAAATAAAATAAAACAAAATAAAATAAAATAAAATAAAATCAATAAAAAAAAAAGACCTTGAGAATTCAGCTCCAGGCAGCACCTATCTGCCTTGCTAAAGGTGGATACAGTGTTGTCTCCCCAGGTCACTACAAAGAAACTTTGTGTGAATTAATTGCACCTTCCCGCCCTTGATCTGCCGAGCACTGGCAGTCAGCTAAAGTGTCTGCTGGGGGAACTCTGAGTCTGTAGTGCTGCAGCCCCATCCTGGGTGGCAACACTAATCCCATAATGAAGACCCATTCTCATGACCTCATCCAAAACTAATTATCATCAAATGTCCCTACCTCCTATTACCATCATATTGGGGGTTAGAGGTTTAACCTATGAATTTTGGAGAGACAAAAATACTCAGTTTGTAAAAAGGAGTTACTGTGTGCCAGGTACTGCTCCCAATGCATATCACGTACTATCTCCCTTAATCACACATCTTAGTCACACCTCTTCCTTAAATAAGATAAGGGAGTACTCACCCTGGCTGGCCCCTGCCCTCTTAAAGGTGGCATCACGCACCATCACATGGAAGTAAGAATTATTATTAGCCTCACTTTGCAGATGAGGAACTGAGACACAGGGAGGTTGGGGAAATTGCCAAAATCACACAGCTATCAAAGTCTGAGCCAGGCTATAAATGTACACACTCTAGCCCCTAAACCCGAACTCACTGTGTAATCCCCATTTTCATCTATAGCCTCTTTGCACTTTGCTCATTCAATTACCATACAACACAGCAGATTATTGGGAAATTAGAAAGAAATTTTAAAAAGACCTGTGCCCCAAATTCAGAAACATTCATCTCATCTGATGATCCCAGCTTCTTCATCGTGGATTCTTTTCGTCTGGTGATATGCAACATCCCCTGGGCACAGTAGAAGATTCCCAGGATACCACTAGATCTTTTCAACTCTTGCCACCAAAGAGATGATTTAGAAAAGGATTTACAAATACAGATGCTTCTAGGAGCTGAGCTAGCCATGAGAATAAATGAGGAAGGAGGAAGGATAGGTGGTTTTGGGGGGTTTTTTTAACCTTAAAGAAAGGGTAGGTTTAAACAGAGGGACATAAAGAGTAGAGTTAGGCCAGGCTCAATATGTTGTGCCTGTAATCACAGTACTTTGAGAGACCAATGCAGGAAGTTAGAGACCAGCCTGGGCAACATAGTAACTCCACATCTCTACACAAATAAAACATTAGCCAGGTGCACTGGCACCTATAGTTCCAGCTACTTGGGAGGCTGAGGTAGAAGGATCCCTGGAGCTCAGGAATTCAAGGTTGCCAGTGAGTTGTGATCATGCCATTGCACTCCAGCCAACAGAGTGATACCCTGTGTCAAAAATAGAAAAGAGTGGATGGAGGGAAACTGGGAAGGGTGTGCTCAGACAAGGCAGCTGCTAAGCAGCTCCAGAATGTGGAACCAATGAGGCCAGTCCATCTAGTTTTCCAACAGAATTGAAAAACCTGGTATTATACATAAAACCTACAAACTGGTAAATATTGAAAAGCCATTCAAAACTCAAAAATTGTTTCAAACACTATAAGGATCAAACTGCACAGATCAAATGAAAAATACCTCTGGGCTTAAGTTGGTTCTGGAGGGCAAATTTGGAGCCATTGAGTTATACCCACGTATAACTGCTCTCCTCTGTGCCTCAATAGACAATAAACACTCTTTAAACTTCTTGATGACCCTAAAGAGGTTTTGTTCCTGTGGTTTATGTCTACTGACATTTATTGTATTAGAAATTGAAACTTAAAATGTACTGTGTTCATTCATGTATTTAAATAACAATAATAGACCCATTACATGTTAACATAAAGATAATATTTTCATAAAAACTCTTGTCTTCAAAACCAAAAAATAGTCAGAAGAACAGCATTGTTTTATCATTTTACAAATATTTAGTGTCTTGCTTAATAAAAAACAGCTGGATTCTCAGAACTGCTTTTCCTTCGACCTCTAATGAAATGTTTCAGGTGAAGTACAATGTTGAAAATCTGGCCTCACATGGATATGTACTTGGAAAGGGAAAGGCTTCTTTTAGCTTTTTTCAGATAATTGTGCATGTTATTCTTTTTATTATACCCAAACTCAATAAGTGGCAGTTTTTTAAATGTTAGTTGCAACGTGGAATAGGAAATCATATTAATAAAACTTTGCTGACATTTTCAATGATTCCTTTTCACATGCACAATTTTGTAACATCATCATTGTTCATTTGTAAAATATCAATGCACTCAATTTTTCAGATGTTTCAAATGCACAGTTTATTTTATAATATCAAAAAATTATGTTTTATTGCTATACGGTATCACTATTGATCTTGTCAGACAGTCTGGAAGTATTGAGAATCTATCAAATTATGATGGCAGATTCGGGTTTCCCAAAATTCTATTCTTTGCTAGAAAGTGCAAATGTTATCAGTGGCAACGCATACTATCTATCAGTTGTTTTTCTTCAAGTGACAGGATCACTTCATTCATTTGTTTATTAAATCATAGCTGTGTGCCTTAATGTATTTATGGGGTACAATGTGCTGGTTTTATAACTCAACTACAGCTCAATATGAAGAGGGTAATCGGTGGGACTTCATTCATTTTTGAGAAAATATCTCCCAAGTCGGAATAACTCTGGTTTATCTGTCAATCTTTTTTTCAAGTAAAAATGATTTTATGTAGGAGAAGAGCAGCTAGATCAGCTCATAATGGCACACATGCTTTTCCTTGAGGCAACCATTTTAGGTTAAAATGCAGCAAAAGCACTTTGTGGGTGCTTTGTAATTTGTCACCCAGCATGTAAGAAAGACATGGACTCAACTGTCAAGACGTAATACAATTGATCATTTTTCTGCTGCATCAGGAACATTCTCAAGTGAAACCTTGTGAATAATACAGTGAACGCTGGACAGTATGGTGCCACTTTCTTGCTGGGAGCTAAGGCTCCGACAGTTGTACCTGCCATTGCTTTTGCACAGGTGCAAATGTTAGTACAGCGGAAAAGGCAAATAATGTCTTTGTCCTGATATGAAAATAATTTTTACTTCACAAACTCCTTGACAGGGTCTCAGGGACCTCCAGGGGCCCTGCTTTTAGAATTACTTTCTCTAGACTATTTGACAAAAGGTGTATTAGTTTACTATTTCTGCATAGCACATTACCACAGACTCGGTGCTTTAAACTACAAATATTTATCATCTCGTAGTTTCTATAGGTAAGAAATTGAAGAAGACTCAGCAGGGTCCTCTGTTTGAGGCCTCACAAGGCTGAAACAATGGTGTCAGCAACGCAGTTTTCCTTACTGGGTGCTCTGGAAAGACTCTGCATCCAAGTTGTAAGAACTGAAGTACCTGTTTCCTCGCTAGCTGTCAGCTTGCAGGTGGGATAGCCTCTACTCTGAGAGGTTTCCCATATTCCTTCTCATGTTTTCTACATGGCTCCTTCAATCAAACCTGTCAGCCATTTTTATCACATCCTCTGTTTTGCGCCCTACATGAAACAGACAGTCAAATCAGGCTTTACAAATTTTTTTAAATGCTATTTTCTAACTATGTCTAGATTCTGTGCCCTCAAGAGAGCATGGTACAATGAATGGAACCTGGTGTTTTCAAGCCAAAGCAACATGGATTTAAATCCAATCTTATGTAAAAGTGCGATAATATCCCTGAACCTCCATTTTTCCCATCCATCAAATGGACAGAATACTTCCCATTTTTACAGGTTGCTGTGAGGATTTGAGATAATACAGGTAAGCATCTAGAACAATGTCTGCAGGTTGAGTTCCCCAACAAGTAAACCCTAAGACCAACTTTAGGAGAGCGCAGTATTCTCAGGATCATGACCTGTGGAAGGAAGGGAAAGGAAGTGAGACTATGACCACAGAGGAAGCTCTGGAGGGAGCCAGTCCAAAGTTATCCCAAACTGGGAAGAGGAGGCAGGCCATTAGACTCCCTCATAGACCAGACAGCAGCTACCTCAAAAAGAGAGTTGGTTTGGGTCAAGGCATCTCTTTTCAACGGTGGAAATTTCAGAAGAGTCTGGCTTTGGGGTTTCAACAACTGGAAGAATAAAGTTTTTTGGCCTATAGGTCTTGGCTGCACAACACAACATTTCCAACACCCCACATTTGATAAATACAGTAGGCAGTGCATTGTACTTATGTTATACAATGTATGTTACTATTAACATTATCGTCATCATGTTTACACTTCTTTTTATAGCCACTGCTTCTGATTTCGTTTAACCCTATCTCCTCTTGTCTGGGGTGTAAAAGAGCCTCCTAATTGGTTTTTGTAATCTATATTGACTTCATATGATCTGCCCTCCACAGTGTTGCCAGAGTGGTAGTTATGAAATAAACCTGAGCACCTCATTGCCCTGGTTTAAAATCCTTCAGTGTCGCCCCACCAACTTCAGAATGAAATTCCAGCTCTTCAATGTGCCCTGGAATTCAACATGCATCTGGATTTCATCATCTGATCCTTGCCCCTTTTTCTGCATACCTCTAACCACTCTTCCCCACACTACTGACTTCATATTGCATTTTTTGAAGCTTCCCCATCTGAGACTTCCAAGACAAGTAGAAGGGCTGGAAGTCTCAGGTCAGGTGTCATCTCCTCTCAGAAGCCCTCTTAAACTCCCCTCCCCACCCAAGTATATCTTCTGTGGGTTCACTGTTCATGAGTGTACGCCTCTGTCATAACTTCTTTCTCTACCCAGAACTCCAGTCTCTCTCAGAGAGCAGAACGCTGCCTTACCTTAGTACTCAGACCCTATCATTGGTCCTCACTACCTGATTAGAACATAAAGGAGCATTAAGAGGGGTTGGTCTTTTGGTGGGAGGGGAGCCACTTGTGTGGCAAAACTCCACTGCAGTCTTTTAGGAAACCCAGCTGCTAACGCACAAATTCTGGTGCGTTAATTTGTATTACACTAAAATTCTCAGTTTAGCATGAAGACTTCCAGGCAAACACTAAATCCAACAAATTTACAGTGCAAGAGAATAAGACCAGTTTCCCAAGGTTAGGGAATGCAAGTGTATAATCCAGATATCTCCAAAATGTATCCAGCGTTCCATTAAAAACCCCAACAAGGTCATAAAAATGCTTTGGAATTAGATAAAGTTGGTGGTTCACAACACTTTCAATATTTATCACTGACTTGCCAACTTTAAAATGACTAATTTTATGTTATACATGATGTTTCGTGTGAATTTCATCTCACTTTAAAAAACATATGCAATACTCCATTTTATTAGATTAGCAAGCAAGCCAGTCAGGTGCTCACTTGGTTCCTCTCCCAAATCCAGCCTGTCCTCTCACTCTGAATGTGGCTCCAGGTTCTTCTGCTAATCACCTCCCGCCCTATTCTCCATTAAGACATTTCTAGGTGGCTACATTTTTCTTTAAATCATTATCCACACACCACCATCCCTGCCACCAGCATAGACCCAGTTTCTTTCTTCCACAAGTACAACCAAGAACAGACAGTCGTGTTTAACAAAGCTTTCCTGAAAACCTGGAGTGAACAAAGGAAGTAATGATGCGAAAGAGATAAATTTAAAACTAGATACTCTGTTTGCACTGAGAAGTCATGGGTTATAAATATATCATTAGTTTAATAACTCCCATGAAAAAAGAAGCACTTCATTAAACATTTACAAAAATTTCACATCTGCCAACAGTAACACATATTAATCCTCAAAATTCCATTCTCTTTTCTTCTGCGGTGCCAAAATGCATCTCAGCATCCCTTACGTTGTTAATTTAAAGGTTCTGCCATTTTCAGCTATGCAGAACATCACAAAGAAATGTTGGCATTTGTAACTGTGTATAGACCCTGACTTTTGGGGTCTTTCAAATGGATAATATAATTATGAATCTTTCCTAAGAACACTGAGGTTTTTGTATGCATTTTCTATTTCATTAAATTTACAGTGACTTCTAATTTTAAAACCATTGTGTGAATTCACAGAAAAGCACTGGGTCTCCATTCCTTTCCTGTGCTTGTGACTCCTGAGAACATAGCAGGGTTCTTAAACTGGAACCTTGTTAATGGAACTAAAAACAAACAAACCAAAAAAAAAAAAAAATGCTTTTACCCAAAAAGTGAATATGGCTTCAAGCTCTAGAATAATTTCTCGAGATTTGCCCAAGAGTTTATGAGGTGAAAAAAAAAGAATAAAAATATAGGTTTCTTAGAGTATACAGTGACCTTTTATGTGTATATGAACATATATGCATATATATTTATTAGCTTTCTCTTCTGTAAAATTGAAAGCACAGCTGGGTTTGATGAGGCTTATTTTTAGATAAGCAGAAAACATTTTCTCCATTTTTGCTCCCTTTTTGATTGTCAGAAAATTTTCTGATATAGTAATTTGTTTCACTGGTGATTAAAAAGTTTAGTGTATTTCAAAAGGAAGCTCTTTTTTTCCCTCTTGCATATAGAATGATTTTTTTTTCCATTCAGAAAATGCTAAAAAGGACCTCCTGCTTCATTAACAACCCAAAAGTAAGTCCTTGGCAATGCTGGGGTCTGCTGGGATTACAATCTTCCATTATGGAAAGCAATCAGAGCACCAAATGTCAAACCCAGGTGGACGACTGGAGTGTACATACCCCCACAGGAACCAAATTAGACTGAGAAAATAAATTAATAATCTAAACTGATTGATTTAGAGTTTAATATGAAGCAAATGAATTGAAAATGACTAAAAATATCATTAAATATAGTCACAGTTCAGAAATTGCCATCACATTCTGCCTATGTCTCTTTGTTTATTATCCACAGGATCCAAATTAGCTTACCTGAGCTGCCATTCTTCAGATCTCAATCTATCCTAAGAAGTATGTTTACCCATTCTAGCAAGGATGGGTAATAAGCTGGTCTGACTCAACAAAAGAAGGCAGAATCATCATGCTTATGAGCAAGAATTTTGGTTTCAGGCAGAACCATGTCTCTGATCTTCAGATTCCTTACCTGTAAAATAGAGACATACTACCTATCTCTTAGAGTTCTTGTGAGGACACGAGGAGATAATATATTTAGAGTGTGTTACAGAGTGTATGGCATATAGTAAGGCCATCTATAAGTCATCATTTATAGCACAGCAGGCAAGTTGTACCGCCTAGAAGACATAGCTTGGCAAGAAGGAAAAGAAAGAAAGCAGGAAGGAAGGGAGGATGAAAGAAGGAAAGAAAGAAAAAAGCTGAAATAAAAAGCAAAAACCTATAGTATTTGTTGGTCCTCAACATAATGACTGGCTCACTGACAACCACATGAGCTGAGCTAGGCAAAATAACCCAAACCCAAGATTTTTGCTGAACCTCTCAGGAGAGGAAAAGTCCTTTGGGGTTGCTGCACTCACAGCGAGTATATAAATCCGATATTCAGCAGCCCATCCCCCACCTCATAGGAATGAGGCCAAAGCTGAAGAAAGTAGAACTGAGAAATGAGAAGGAAGAATAAGATGGCGTCCTGATGATCTCAGTTAGGCTCTGAATCCAGGCTTGCCTGAAAGTAGATCCACCACTGAAATTTTCAACCACAAAAGCATATACATTTCCTTTTTGCTTAACCTACTTGAAGTTTAACTCTTGTTTGCAACCAGAGATTTCTAACTAATATAGCTTCACCATGGGAAGAAAGGAAATGTGGGCCAGGGGTAGACAGAGATGGTGCCACATGGCTGTTCCTCCTCCATTTATCAGGCACAAAGGGAGCCCATTCCCATGACTTCCTTTCTGGTCCCTGAATGCTTGTAGGGATGAAAAGTATCTAAATTAATACGTTGATATTACCTGCCTACTAATAATTTATTACAAGTGGTCTGCCCTAGGACCTTGGAGAACAGGTTTATCTTTTATTTTCCCCTTGGGATTTATCACACAGGTAGCAGATAGCACATAAGTACCAAATAACATAAGATTTGGAGCACAGAACATGCTTGGATATTTGTTGAACAACAATAACAACAACAAAAACAAAAAACATGTTGCCCATTCACCAACCTCTGTTTTACTTCCCTGTGTGAGCTAGAAAAGAAAGAGGAGAGACAGACAATCCACCATAGCCTGGATAAAATTGTTCTACTTGTCACCACAGGCAAAGAGTCAAAGGATGGGTCCTTATAGTGGCCTCCTCTCCTCCTCCGGGAAACCCACTGTGTCCCTCCCTTGTATTCTCTATTGTCTGCTCCTTACAATCTCCCTTATCGGGTGTCCATTATATGATGCCTGTTATTTATTTCAGGATTTAGAATAAGACAATTTACACATATTTGTAGGAAACAAGAGAGACAGTAAAATCAAATCTCCTAGTCTTGGAATCAGGAAGGACATCGTGATTGTTTCCCAAATTTGCTGGAAGGGGGAAGACTGGAGAAAAGTTTGAGAAGCAATGGCTTCTCATCCTCCAGGCTGGCCTTGCTTTCCTCCTCACGAGAGGTCACTCTGCTTCATAGGCTGAGTCAGTGTCCAACATGACCAGCACCTTCCAACTGCTTGAGTCCTACCAAGTGCCCAATGCTGGAATTTTCCCTGTGCTCATGGGAAACGGTGTCCAGATTAAGTGACAAAGTCAATTTCCCTAAGAATTAATATCTGATGTATTTTATTCTCTTACCCAGTCTCAAGATTCCTTTTGCAGAAGGAGTTGCCTACTCATAATGACATTTTACATTTAGACATTTGTAATCTAGCTGATATTTTATTTTAAAGGTCATTTTCCCCTTTCCTGTTGGCCATAACTTAAGCAAGGAGATATTTTATGAATAACTTCTGCTTTCAGTGTCCCCGAACAGTAAACTCAAAGGCTGAGGATCCTGTGAAATTGAAAAACTAAGAATGGGAATTAGGAGTCCTGGTTTCTAAAACAGGTTGTACTAGGGAGAGAACATTACTAGGGATGTTTACTAGGTATGCAGTCTTAGACAATTTACCTAAGCTCTCATCAGCAGTACTTTCCTCATAGATTGCTGTGGGGATTAAGTGTAATAATATTTGCAAAACATTAGCAAAATATCAGACACTATGTAAGTGGCTCAAACCTAAATGCATGATAGTGCTTTCATTACTGATATTACTACTGTTACAATATAAGAAGCAGTTTCTTTGACAGAAAATACATGCTCTCTCAAACAATTTATTGCTCCTATCACAATAAACTCACTGGAAGGACTCTGTTTTCTTTGATGGCAAAGTCCATCAAAGCCCTACCTGGCACTCGCTGTAGGGCTCCCAGGCTGGGGATTATGAATTGCTAGGAGCCTGGAAGAGATGGAAGAAAGAGAGAGGCGAGATGAGTATGTTACATGGTTTTCAGAAAGGGTTCCTGGCTCTCTGCTGTCATTGTTGATAAGGATAAGGATGATGTTTTCAAACAGTGAAAACACTACTTTTGTATGTGTTATATTTCCATAGTATTAAAAGAAGTCAGCAAGTCAGCAAAGGTGGAGATAATGGGCACTAGAGGCCAAATGTATGACAAAGGGATCTTCTACCATCTTCTCAGGAATCTTACAACAAGATAGAATTACTCAGGCCGAAAATACCAATGAGAAAGAAAAAGATGAATCAAAATTTTCCAAAATTATTATACCATCTACCAGAAAGTGAATATGAATATTATTAGCAATAATAGCAAACAACATTTCTTTAGCTCCTACTAATGTACCAGATAAGCACTTTATATGCCTCATTTTGTTTAATCTTCACTGCTGCCCTGTGAAGGAGATTTTTTTTTTTGTCATATTTTAGAGATGAAGAAGCTCAGAGAAACTAAGTGATTTAACCAGAAAATAGTGGCAGAAACAGGATCTGACCTCAAACCTGCCCATTTCTAAAAAACAATTGTTTCTCGCTATTATAGATCAACATGGAGCCCTCTGCCTTTCCTAGTGTTGCTGCAGAGGAGGCAAAAGAAGTATGTTGGTGAGCAAGGCAGACCTTTTACTTTTGGTAGATGTTTGGTAAAACCAAGTTCAAAATCCTTTCACCCATGCCATGATTCTGGAGTTTCCTGTGCTCCTGTTAGTGTAATGATTCTGGCTGCTCTCCTAAGTATTTCATATCAGTTCCACATATTTTGACTTTCTTGTTATTAAAGTATAAATTCACATGCCATCAAAGTTACCCCTGCACCATGCACTGTTCAGTGGGTTTTATTATAAATGCAAATTCGTGCAACCACCACCAACCCCTAAGATTTTCAAGTATTTTTGGAGTTCTTATTATAGAAATGTGGGGTTTCCAAGAGAGCTAAGAAAACACATTATAGGACTCTGCCTTTACAGGGTTTACAGTTTTATTGAGAAGACAAGTTTTATAAACTTGGGGCTTTTCACTACTTATAGTAAAAGAGGATGATACCATGCAAGAACATGAATATCTATACGATAGGCGCTAACAGAGGAGAGGCACTACCAGCCAGCACTAGTAATCATGAATGAGTCCTCATGGAAGGGGCAAACCTAAGGCAGGCCCTGCAGATGAGGACAAACTGGAGAGGTGTGAGTAGGGAGGGCCATCAAATGCAAGGAACTGTCAGGATAAATGGCCCCAGTGTTAAAGTCTTGCCAATCGTAACTATGTGCCTTTCTGAAAAATTGGCTGGGAATTAAATAGGAAATAGAAAAAGGATTAAATGAAGCCCGGTAGTTTCAGCCAGAGATCGTCTGGCCCATTTGAAGGTAATTTATATAATAATGACTGGTAGCTTCTCTCAGAAACTCGGGTGTTGTGCTCATTGGCTTCAGTGGGATGTGTGCATTGTGGAGCGAGAAGGGTGTTTGTCCCTTGGTTGGAAATTTCTGCTTTAAAAAGCCATTTTGTTCCACATTGAAATAAAGTGATGGTGAAAACCATGCCCCATGATGCTTCCTGGTTAATAAAACTGCAAAAGCATTTCTGCCTGGATATAAAGGATTATTTTAAGCATCATCTCCTGGGCTCCTTGGTTACTAAGGGAATCCTGTCTCAGTTCAGCCGTGCAGATGGGCGAGTTGCCATGACGATCCTGCTAGGCCTGGTTGGAATCTAACACCACAAACGGAGGAACCACTGTCACCACATGACCCCTGAACAGCCTTTGTAATTTGAACCCTCCTCCTCATAGACCTGCCTCAGCTGTGCAGTCCTTGCCACTGAGGGGCCCAGGTACAGTGGAAACAGAGCTAAAGGTCAACAGCTCTTGCTGTTTGATGGTTAAGTCTCCCCTTCTATCCCAGACTGTGTTTTTCACACTGCATCATAATCAAGTCTCCATATCTTCTTGAGCATGTACAATTCTTCAAGCCTGGCCTTTCTCTTTCTGAAAGAAGGAGATACAAGATATTTATACAGAAGCTACCCTGAGGGGCAAAATAAAACACAAAATAAACCTTATTTTTTTCCTGTTTGTCAACCAGACATAATCTGAAACTTTCACAGGGTAACCATTATGGTAGTCAGTAATTGGTCAATCCCTGCAACGACCTAGCTGCAATTCCATTCTTTCACATGGATACACTGATGTTTGTGGTTCTAAAAATGACTGCAACAATGTCCTCCTTCCCACATACCCTTCTCTCAATGTGCCTCTGCCACATTCACATTCAAGGTTAGATCTATCTTTCTTCCCCTTAAGTCTGGGCAAGATTGTGACTGAAGTGAAGTGATACTATTTGAATTCAAAAGCTATGTTGTAAAAGGTAATACAGGTTGCAACTAGTTCTTGGGATGCTTGCTCTTGGAACACAACTGCCACATTGTGAGGAAGCCCAAGCAGCTACAGAGAAATCCTACATGTAGGTGTTTCAGCTGACAGTCCAGTTGAAATCCTGCTTGATAGCCATCATCTACCACCAGACATGGAGTAAATGAGCCTTTTGAACAGTTTGGGACACCCACACACACATCCCCCCCCCCAGGCTTTGAGTCATTCCAGCTGAGGACCCAAACATCATGAAGCAGGAACAAGCCATCCTCATGCTGTCCTTTCTGAATTCCCGGTGAAGCAAAAACTTACAAATAACAAAATGGTGATTGTTCTATGTCAAAAATTTTGGAGTCATTTATTACCTAGCAATAGTTCCTGGAACCTTATTTCTTCTATTTTCTAATGTCCTTTCTCTACTCTACTCCTAGGAAATTTTACTCTTCCCTCAAAGAATACTGGGATGTCACCTCCTCCATGAGTATGTGATCCAAGCTCTTTGTACATACCCTCTACTTTGGCACCTGCTGTTCTGTTTATCTTCTCTCTTTCCTGCTACATTGTGAGCTCCTTGAGGACTGAGGTTTTGTCCTGATACTTTAGAAGTAGAAGCAGAAAGGTTTTAGAGCCAAAAGACCTATTTTTCTAGTTGTTGTTACTTATTAGGTAAGTGGGCAAGTTACTCTCTGAGTTAAACGCAACCACATATGTAAAATTGTGAACATAACTTCCCTATTATCAGGAGAAACTTTGATGATATCTATTCTATGCCAAGTCCCTGGCAGATAAAATGCACAATAAATAACAGGTATTATCATATTATTTTGTTGTCCATTTGATTATTTAACCAATTTTTCTTAAACACCTACTAAAAACTGTATATTTCATGGTTGACATTTAACAAATGTTTTTGGCATATATATGTACAAAATAACCTAACTAGCAATGAATTTGGATTTTTAATGTGCACAAGCCTGCCTATCAAGAATTTTTTTTCAAACCCCAAAAAGAAACTTGCAAGTAGAATAGTTTTGTTTTTCCTTGATGTCATGTCTCAAAATGTTCCAAAACCAAAGTCTGTTTATTCTGTGAGTTGCCAAAATTTTGAACTTTGGACTTAATGGTCTATATTAGTTTTCTATTGCTGCTATAACAAGTTACCAAAAACTAAGTGGCTTAAACAATGCAAATTTACTTATTTTTATTTCAGATTAATATGAGTATACAAACAATTAGTTTACAATGTTTTTATTTTTTAGGTAAGGTCCCTTTTGTAGTTGTGCCCTCACCAAGGAAGTGTGCATATACTCTTACATTGCTCCATTCGGTGATAGCACACCAATCCCCCTACCACCTCCCATCTTCACCCCCTTGTTCCTCCTTACTCCCCCCACTTGAATTAAATTGAGTTTTTCTCTTGTGTGGACGTGGATTAGTTCATCTACTGCCTTCATATTAGTATTGAGTACATTGGATACTTGCTTTTCCATTCTTTTGGTACTTTACTAAAGAGAACATTCTCCAACTCTATCCAGGTTAACGCAAAAGTCATAAAGTCACCATCTTTTTATGCCAGAATAGTATAAATTCCATTGTATATACATATCACAGTTTATTAATCCATTCATGAGTTGATGGGCACTTAGACTAATTCTGCTAATTCTTGGCAATTGCAAATTGAGCTGTGATAAACAATCCAGTGCAAATGTCCTTATGATAAAATGATTTCTTTTATTCTGGATAAATAAGATGCCTAGTAATGGGAATGCAGGATCAAATGGAAGGTCTATTTTGAGTTCTTTGAAGATTCTCCATACGTCTTTCCAAAGAAACTGTATTAGTTTGCAATCCCACCAACAGTGTAAAAATGTTGCTTTCTCTCCACATCTGCACTAGCATCTGCAGCTTTGGGACTTTGTCATGTGGGCTATTCTCACTGGGATTAGGTGATAACTCAAGGTGATTTGATCTGCATTTCTCTGATAATTAGGAATGAAGAGCATGTTTTCACGTGTTTGTCGGCCATTTAATCTGTCTTCTTCAGAGAAGTTTCTGTCTCTTGAACAGTGATAGATAGAAAAACACCAATTTATTGTCTGATAATTCTAGAGGTCAGAAGTCTGAACAGCAGTTTCACTGGGCTGCTATGAAGGTGTCAGCAGGGCTGCATTCCTTTATGGAGGCCCTAGGGGAGAATCTATTTCCTTTCCTTTTTCCATCTTCTAAAAACCACTGTATTCCAAGGCTTGTGGACTTCTTCCTCCCTCTTCCAAGCCAACAATGTCAAGTTCTTCTTTCATTGCATCTATCTTACCTGTTTTTCATTGTCACCTCTCTCTCCCCACTCTTTTCTCTCTGCAGTCAGGAAGAGTCTTCAATTTTATAGACTTGTGATAGATTAGGCCCCCAAGATAATCCAGTATAATCTCTCCATCTCACGGTTTTTAACCTTAATCACACCTGCAAAGTTATACAGATTCCAGGAATCAGGTCATGAACATCTAGAAAAACAAGACTATTGTTCCATCTTGTACAAGGACCTTCATTAAAAGACTGGAAGGAGTCTCAGCTGAACAAAACCTGTTTCTTGCCATCTCACAGCTGAAGAGACAGAGAGGTGAAGTGATTTACTCAGTGTTGCACTGATAGTTTTGAGCAGAAACTGAAGCCTTTGTCTCTTGTCTGAGTCCACAACTCTTTATAGAATGCTACTCAAAGCTCACTTGGAGCTTGTTAGAAATGTAGACTCTTGGGCTTCATATTCAACTTAATAAATTAAAGCTCTGAATTTTAGCAAGATTCCCAGGTAAGTCTTATGTACATTTAGTTTTGAGAGACACTGGCCTACAGTAAAATCCAGTTTCTTTTTTGAAAGAGAATGTTGTGTACGAATTAAATGGGTAAACAGCTCAAGCAGTTTGGCTTCATTGCTCTCTCTTGAGACCAAGTGATTCTGATTAGACTGATCAGATTCCTGAGGATACAGACCTAGCACCATCATCTCCAACCTTTGCTTGTTTGGGGAAACCTCTGAGTGTTCCAATATTGTACCATCCAGCTTTATCTTCAAGGAAAAGAGGCAGTGCAGCAGAGCAGGTATGCACTTAAGTTAGAGGCCAACCTTCCTGGGCTCAACCCCTGGCTCTATCACTTCACAAATTTAATGTTTATGATCTTGGATGAGGTATTTATCTTCTCTGTGCTTCAGTTTCCATATCTGTAAAATGGGGATAGGAACAATAGTGCCCACTTCATAGGTGAGGATTAAGTAAATTAACATATGTAAAGCTCTTAAAACAATGTCTGCAACTAAGCAAAGGCGATGGGTTAGTTATTTATCATTCTTCTGGGACTCCCTAGTCCTCCTTAAAGTAGAATCAAAATATAAGGAACTCAGTCTCTAGGAATTTCTCCAGACTCTTTATCTGCTAGGCTCAGAGGTGACACCCTGACTATGGTTCCAGGCTCCAGCCACACTCCAGCAGTCAAAACTACACTGGCATGGCGAGGAAGACCAGGGAGAAAGAGATCTGAAACTTTTTCACAGGGTAACTGTCATGGTAGTCAGTAATTGGTCAATCCTTGCAACCACCTAGCTGCCATTCCATTCTTTCACAAGGACACACATTGGTATTTGTGGTTCTAAAAATGACTGCAAAAATGTCCTCCTTCCCACATACCCTTCTTGCAATGTGCCTCTGCCACATTCACATTCAAGGTTAGATCTATCTTTAGCTGAAAGCATTTTGTCCCCTGGTGTGTGATGCTCCATTGGCTGTTGCTTATAGGTTTTCTCAGTAATCAAATAATTTTAAAGAAATGAATATTAGCTTAATTACAGTAAGTTCCAAAATTATACTGAATACAACAAAGGAGAGCAGAATGCTGAGAAAGTTTAAAACCATACCCCACATGACCACACTGTTGGTCTTTTCATTTCTTTTTTTTTTATTTTTATTTTTACATATACATGTCTTTATTAGGTTTCCATTTTTTTGCCTTCACAAAATTAAAAAGGCTTAAATTTTAATAACATAATGTTTAAAATAAGGACTAGAAACAAAAACCTCATAAAGAACGAACGAACATAAATACATTCAGAAAAGGAATCAGACAATTGCTACATCGAAATATTAAGCAATAATAACAATAATGCAAAGAAAGTAACATTCATATTGTCAAATTAGAGTATGACTATTATAGAATGTTTTGACTCTGAGATTCAGTATGAAGTTATCAGTTATCTTCCTATTATTATTTTTTAAATCTCAAAAAATAGACAACTAATATTTATAAATAAAAGTAAAAGATAATTTCCAAAAACAGATCATGCCAAATCGTATAGACAATAGAAAAAGAAGAAATACTTGAAAATCATTCTACTTGATCTGGGTACACCTGATATTAAAATTGGAGAGAATGTATTATCATAAAGGGGAAATTACAAACATATGTCACTTATAAATGAGGATGCAATATCCTAAACAACATATTAACAAGTTGAATTAAAAATTAATGTTTAAGTAACGTACTTTGGTCAAAATTAAATCCAATTTATGTGAGAATAAGTCACTATTTTCTTTTCTTTTTTTTTTTTTTCTTCTCTTCCTTTCCCTCACCCCTTCCCTCCTTCTCTGTCTGGTCTCCTCTTCCCCCATGCCCCACTGTGTCATTAATTGTCATTAATGGTCTTCATATCAAAATTGAATACATAGGATTCATACTTCCCCATTCCTGTGAGGATTCACTAAGAATAATGTGTTCCACCTCCATCAGGTTAGTACAAATGCTACAAAATCTCCATTTTTATGGCTGAATAATATTCCATGGTATACATCAACCACAGCTTACCAATCCATTCCTGGGTTGAAGGACATTTAGGATGTTTCCACATTTTGGCAATTATAAAATGGGCTGTAATAAGCAGCCTAATACAAGTGTCTTTATAATAAAAGTTTTTTTTTTTCCTTCTGGATAGATGCCCAGTAATGGGATTGCAGAATCAAAAGGGAGGTTTAGGTTGAGTTCTTTGAGGTTTCTCCATACTTCCAAAAAGGTTGTATTAGTTTGCAGTCCCACTAGCAGTGTAGAAGTGTTCCTTTCTCTTCACATCTGCGCCAGCATCCACAGTTTTGAGATTTTGTGATACAGGCCATTCTCGCTGGGGTTACGTGATATCTCAGGGTGGTTTTAATTTGCATTTTTCTAATAATTAGGGATGATGAGCATTTTTTCATATGTTTGCTAGCCATTTGCCTGTCGTCTTTAGAGAAGGTTCTATTCATCTCTCTTCTCCATTGGTGTATGGGATTGTTGGCTTTTTTCTTGTGGATTAATTGAAATTCTGTATAGCTCCTGATTACTAAGCATTTGTCTGATTCAAAAAATGCAAATATCCTTTCCCATTGGGTAGGTTGTCTATTGGCTTTGGTTGTTGTCTCCTTGGCTGTACAGAGCTTTTCAGATTAATTAATTCCCATTTGTTTATTATTGCTGTTGTTTCTATTGGCATGGCAGTCTTCCTCATAAAGTCTTTCCCCGGGCTGATATCTTCCAGTGTTTTTCCTATTCTTTCTTTGAGGATTTTTATTGCTTCATGCCTTAAATTTAAGGCCAAATATATTTTCTTCAAGCCAAATATATTTTAATTCTGGTCATCTCATGAAATCCTAATGTCTATAGGCTGACTCAGGAATTCACTAACAAAAAAATGTGTTTCTAAAAGCATATTGAAGTTGCAGGTTGTGATTTGGTCTTATTGGAAGACATCAATACAGAATTCACTTTCTGACTAAATGAGCATCTGGATGGATTTTGTGATGCAGCCTTTAGACTTTCTATTGTAGCCAACAATGGAATATCAAAGTTCAAATTTCCTTAAGGATGTTTCATTTTATCTAGAGTTCCATTCTATTTTATTCTCCCATTAGATACTTGACTTGCCTTCATAACATCACTACTAATTTTAAAATATACTAAATTCTCACAAATTTGGAAAAATTTAAGGCCAAGGATAAAGTAATGAAATGTTTAAAGTCATTTTGAAAAGATTTTTAATTTCAAGTAGAAGACAAGCATGTTATGAAGTAAGAGACATTCAATATTAAATGAATATTATGATGCAAGTTATCCAATTGTGAAAATTTTATATTCTGCATTAATCCAACCATATAGGACACATCATAAATGTTATAAGAACTAACAGTAGAGTTTAATGGTAGAAACTCATACACAAGATTATTTCCAATGAACCCTTGGCTTGAAACCTACTCTTTCTTTAATGATACTCTTATATTGGACATAGCTTTAGTCATTCAGAAATGAAATGATTACTAATGTTTTATTTAATAAAGAGAAGGTTTATTGTATCAACTTTTGGTTGGGATTAGTGGGGTAAGAATTATAGAATTGTTGCACCGAAAAGGGACCATGTAGGTTATCTCTGCTCCAATTAAAGTCCTAGCAAGGCAAAATGGCATCAGGGTCCCAGGGCCTAGGAAGGTTCTAGAGAATGACATCAGAAATAATGGGAAGCTTATGGTCATGTCTGAGTGCCCTAGAGGAGCCTAGGGCTCTCTTGAGAATTAAGCTTTATACTTTTCAATTAGCAGCATGCATGACTAAATCAAATATGACGACACCTCCCAGCCCTGGCTTGCAATCAGGAGACATGTGTCTCATGACAGAAGAAACATCATGTTTTGATGACAGTTCAGGAGTGGTACCTGAGGAGAGTTTTAGAGTCAAGGTCCCCATTCTCGGCCAGAAGCTATTTGGTACTAAGAGAGAAGACTGGATTTTACCTCCTCCTCAATCTTCACAGACCACTGTGTGTGACATGTTTTACTTACCAACTTTCCTCTCTAGTCTTAGAGGCATTCCAAAGCAAGAATAGTAACAGATTTGTCATAGAGAGGCAAAGAAACAAAATAACTAAGAGCACAAGCTCCATGGTCAAACTGCTGAGATTTACATTTTGCTCTATTGTTTACTAGCTGGATGACCTTATTTAAGTTATGAAATCTTTCTGTGCCAATTTTCTCAACTGCAAAGTTTAGATAATTATAGTATTATCACATAAGTTGTTATAAAGATTAAGAAAATAAATATACTGAGAGAGTACAAATGAATCCTGTTAGTAATCAGACCACAGAATATCAACACAATACTTGCAACCCATCAGTCCCAAACCCCCAGGCCTCAGTCTATTAGGAACTGGGGTACACAGTAGGAGGTAAGCAACAGGGAACAAAAAGGGCTTCATCTGTATTCGTCAACTGCTCCCCATCTCTCACATCACTGCCTGAGCTCTGCCTCCTGTCAGATAAGCAGTGGCATTAGATTCTCATAGGAGCACAAACCCTACTATAAGTTATGCACACAAGGAATCTAGGTTGCCTGATACTTATGAGAATCTAACATCTGATGATCTGAGGTTGAAACGTATGTGTTCAAATCATCTCCAAACTATCCCCTTCCCCCTGGCCTATGGGACAATTGCCTTCCATGAAACTGGTCCCTGGTGCCAAAAAGTTTGAGGACTAGTATTCTAACAGACCATACCATAGGCCACACCACTGCGACAAAATGACTAAAAAATCTGAGTGATTGCTTCTTTCTTACCAATATCATTCTCACTCTCATTTTGTTCTTCTAGTCTCTAGAACAAAGATAATTGAGATGTCCAATTGCTTATCTGATCTTGCTTCTTGACAGTATTCATTCCAAAATAAGTCCTTGCTTCCCTGATGACACCTTAAAGTTACCCAACATAAATCCAAATCTTGTAACAAGCCCCTCTTAGAGAAATTTCCTCAGGCATGTGCTAGCTCTTGCTACAATAAGATAATTAAACTTAAATTTTTGTTAGTTCAGATGTTCTCATGGTGATCTTTGCTGATAAGATTTCACAACGCTGAACACATAACTATATGCATACCATATGCACAAGAAATGTCAGCTATTGGCAGTAGGATGGAAATGTTTTTATTCTCAGATTTTTGCTTGTAACATATCTCAAGACATGTTTGATCAATGATAGTGGATTCTTAAGTAATTAGGAAGCTAGGAAGCATAGCTAGATGAAGAGATATAGATTTTTCTCCAAGGTCCAAAGTGTTATTAAGAAGTGTCTAAGGTGTGGACAGGCATGTGTAATCCTAGCACTCTGGGACTCACATCTGTAATCCTACCATTCCGTGAAACTGAGGCAGGCAGATTGCTTGAACTTAGGAATTTGAGGCCAGCCCGAGCAAGAGTAAGACCCCCATCTCTACTAAAAATAGAAAAATTAGCCAGGCATGATGGTGGGTGTCTGTAGTTCCAACTACTCTGGAAGCTGAGGCAAGAGGATTGCTTGAGCTCAACAGTTTAAGGTTGCTGTGAGCTATGTATTCTACCACAGTATTCTACCCAGAGCAACAGAGTAAGACTCCATTTCAAAAAAAAACAAAACTGTCTGAGGTAACTGCAACAGCAATGGATAGAATGAAAGGGAAAGCAAAGCAAACACTTCAAGTCTACTGAAGTCCAGGTAATAGCCAGGACTTTGTAAACCCATTGTTTGTTGTATTATACATTGCCTAGACCTTGTAAACCAGGCTAGCAAGGTAGCTAATAAAAAGAGAGGGTAGAAATAGCTAAACTTAGGTTCTTATTGATATTTCCAAGTTCTTACAAATGCCCATTTGACAAATAAGGAAATAGACCTTTGTAGAAGTAGACAGAATAGTCACGTAAATGGCTATTAAGCTTTATCTGGATCCCACGACGGAGTTTATTTGTCTAGGATGTGTATTAGCTCACTATTGCTGCATCACAAATCACCCTAAAACTTAGTGAACTAAAACAACACTGATCATTTATTTTCTCTGGCAATTACGCCTCATCAGGAACCCATGAGTTGCTTGGCTGGGTGATTCAGATTTAAGGACTTTCATGAATTGCAGTCATCTGAAGAGTTGCCTGGGGCTGATGGCTCCAAGTTCTAGATGGCTCTGTCATGGCTGGCAAGTTGGTTTGTCTTTAGATGGGCCTTTCTGCGGAGTTGTTTGTGTATGCAGGATATGCGCTCTGGTTTTCTCCACAGAAGTACCAATATGTAGCAATAGAATTTTATAACCCAGTGCTGGAAACCACTTGGACCATATTCTATTGTTAACACATGCCAGCCCTGTTTCAGTGCCAACTCTGCCCGTCTGTCAGATGTGTTGTTTTGGACCAGCACCTAAATTCTGAGTCTCTGTTCCTTTATAATGTAAAAATAACTGCTTCTTTTTATGACTGTCTTAAGGATTAACTAAAGTAAGATTAATAAAGGCAGTGTAGCACAATGAGTTGCCCCACAGTTGGTACTAATTTAGATATTATTTTCCTTCCCCTAGCCTTCTCAGGAAGCCTATGCTTATTCTTCCAAAGTTTAAACTGTCAACATCCCTTTTGCTTCTACCTCCGGAAAGGAGAGTCGACACCAACCCATACTACCTATCAGAATTCAGGGCAAACTAGAACTATTGTGAAGGCGGAACTCTGGTTTCTGAATGTCGACGCCGGTGCCCGGAACGTATTGCAAAAAGGACCGGAAGTGACGCTGGTGACTCTTTCCGTCACAGAGCGCATCGGTGAACTGCCAGAGCGACGATTCCCCAAGGGGTCCGGCGACCGCGTGGCAGTGGTGCGGGAACGCTCTGAAAGTAGAGCAGTGGGGCGCCCGGAGGTGTCGCGAGCCGAGCCCTCCCCAGCTATTCCATGCCAGGTTGGAGGCTGCTAGCGCAGGCGGGCGCCCAGGTGCTGGGTCGCTGCTCCGGCGGCCTGAATGCTGCCCGGGGCTCGGGGAACAGGTGGGTGTAGTCAAGAAAAGGGGCGTAGGAGTGAACCTTACTTGGGTCGGCGCAGGGACCACGGTCTGGTCTCCAACATGGAAGAGAAAGGGTCTCTGCCCGGTCATGGAGCACAGAAGGACCCTTAACTTACTAAGCCTTAGGGAACCTAATCACCAATCCCTTAGATCCTAAGGGATTGAAGGGGTGATTTCTTTTTTTAATGCTTATGAGCCACTGGCTATCAGCGAAAGTTATCAACAGCAGTAATAACATTTTCCAATTAGCCTTTACTTGTACTAGACGCTCTGTTAAGTGGCGCCTTATCTCATGTAGCCTCTCGCGAGCAAACTGCTATATAAGGTTTATAGGTAAAACTAAAGCTTAGGGAGAAGAAATAACTTGCCTAAAGTCGCCCAGCTAGTAAAATGGAAAATCGGGACTCTAATCTGCATCTGCCTGACTACAAAAGGAAAATAGACTGCAGAAAGTTTTACTTCTATTGTGACTCTCCTGCAAAATTACACCCCTGCTTCTTGGCCTCCAACTACCAAGGTCTTTTTTGCTATGTTGAGCTCGTTACATGTCTTTCGTGGCTCTTTAAACTTCGCACAGCCAGTTTTCTTCACTTCTCTGAGCCTAGCCTAGATCGTGTTATTGCAGAGAGGAGGTAAGCTTGTCTGACAAAGATCAGCATGCCACATTCTGCCAGGACCACTGGATATAAAGCTATTAAGATACACATTCAGATGGATAGTAGCTTCCCTTATATTTCGGTCAGAATTTGTTAGGAGTCTGTTTATCTGAGAGGAGAAGATGAAGAACTTTTTCTCCAGGGTAAACATTGATGGTTGAAATATAAGCCATATTATCATCATGAGGAATGTCAGGAAAAAAACTTATGCGGGTCCAAACCCAGATTACACCATCCAACACATGTGACTTCCCTTTCCTACGTTTTTCATGGAGCACCTTTTGAATTATGGTTTGGTTTATTTTTTATTTTTACAGAACAGACATCTGGCTTTTTGTTAGAAGTCTCCATGGTAAGAGTGCTACTTGGTGGGATGAGCATCTTTCTGAAGAAAATGTCCCATTTATTAAGCAGTTGGTCTCTGATGAAGATAAAGCTCAGTTAGCAAGTAAACTGTGTCCTCTGAAAGATGAACCGTGGCCTATACATCCTTGGGAACCAGGTGATTATTTTGTATTTGAGGAGTTCTCCTACTTGAAACACATTCAAAATCATAGCAACTGCTTGATAAATTTTTCATGTCTTCATTGTATCTGATTTATTGTGGTTTGGCTTGCAAGTTTATTTTCATCTCTCTAGCTTATTTTTTAGTGAATGTCTGATGATGATAAAGGCTTCCTTGTGTCGTTCAGCTAAAAAACACCAAGGAAGAAAGGTTGGAAGATTACAATGTGAATTGTAATGTGTTTTGCACAGATGTTTTCAGTTTGGGATGCTCTAGCACTCCAGATTTGGCATGCGTAACCTCTGAATTGGCTCTTTGTGTCTAGCAGGGGTCCTCAAACTGCGGCCCGCAGGCCACATGAGGCAATGTGATTGTATTTGTTCCTGTTTTGTTTTTTTTACTTCAAAGTAAGATATATGCAGTGTGCATAGGAATTTGTTCATAGTTTTTTTTTTTTAAACTATAGTCCGACCCTCCAACGGTCTGAGGAACAGTGAACTGGCCCCCTGTTTAAAAAGTTTGAGAACCCCTGGTAGAGGAATGCTAAACCCTTGTGTGGACATCCCAAGAATAATAGGCCTTTCCTGTTGAGTGTGTGGTCTTTAATTAGGGCTTACTGTGGCAATTGTATAGCAACCAAAAGTTCTTGGTGGAGCAGCTTTACCAATTTGTACAACAAATCTTAAGTATCATGTTGGAGACTGACATAACGTATTTTAGCAATATGACCATTTGTAGCATCTCTGTTGCTCCAGCCAACTTCTTAGATTTGGAGTGGTAGATATTTTCTAATGAGTAAAGGTGGATATGAATGGATACTAGGGAAGCATAATAATGGGTTTATCATGCTCTCTATTAATGCCACTATTTTAAAAGTTATCAATTTTTAATATATATTAAATAATATATCAACTTATATTTTATATTTATAAATATATATTCTATGTATATTTAGGGATATATAGAATCATATCATTTATATCAACTTATATTTTATTTTGTACATTTCTCATATTTGTTGATTTTGCAAATATTTATTGAGCACCAAGATACAATGCAAGGCATGGTTGAAGCCATATAATATCTCTAAGGAACAGTCTTGTTTTACTCTATGGATATATTAGCATATTTCTTACATGCCTGCTCCTTATATTGAAACTGAATTTTAGGAAAGATTGTTATTTCATGTTGTCAAATGTTGAAAAAGCTTTTGTTACCATTGACTTGGTTTTAATTGCCAGGTTCCCGTAGAGTTGGCCTTATTGCCTTGAAGCTGGGCATGATGCCTTTGTGGACCAAAGATGGTCAAAAGCATGTGGTCACGTTACTTCAGGTAAGGAAGAAATGGACTGTGTAAAAAATATGTATGTGTGCCAACATCTATTTGGGCAGACTTTAATTGGCAGTGTACATATCCTGAAGCGTGTAAATGCATGGTGAAGAAGAACGCAGTATCAAACATAAATAATATTAAAGAACTTCTGATGGTTTTAAGAATGTTCTGAATCTTGCCTAACTGGTGGCCTTTTGATGTTGGAATAACTGGGGCAATGAGTTCAAAAAAAGAAGTATAACTTAGCATTTCACAGATCTACCTGTTTAATTCATAATCAGAAAAAAATCTCAGTCTCATTTTCATTTATGGAGTTCTTTCAACTCCAAATTATATTTTTGATAATTTTACTAATAGAATGTGATACAGTTTTATCTGGGCAGGCTACATTTTGTTCGCTGAAATGAGGTATACTGTTATGATTAAGAATGTGGACCCTGAGACCAGAATCTAGTCATGGCTCTAACATGGTTCTAAAACTTACTAGCTGTGTCCTTGGGGCACTGTGCCTCATCTGTACAAAGATAGAATTTTATTCTATAAAAGAAATAATTAGACCTACCTCAAAGGGTTATTGTTAGGGTGCATAAAGTGACAGATGTTAAGCATTGAAAGCAATATTAAATAATAACTACTAGCTTCTGTTCTCTTTATCATTAGAAAGATCACTGATAAAGTTAGGAGACCATCACTTCCCAAATCACTTTGGACAAGTCAATCTTGGGGCCTCATTTTAAACAACTGGTTATATAGATGATTAAAGTAAAAATTCATGCACATAAATACTTAGAAATCTAATAAGGCACAGAGAATTTGCAAATCTTTAGTAAATTTTTACTGGCTCTGAATGATTGCGTATGGGACAATAGTTTCAAGAACTGAGGAACTTGGAGAGCTTTCAGGAACAGCTAATGGGATTGTAAATTGGTACGACCATTTCAGAAAGCAATTGAGCATTATGTGGTGAAGCTGAGATAGGTGAACCCTGTAGTCTAGCAGTTCTACTCCTGAGTATTGCTAGAAAGCTTGGATAGGTGGGCACCAGGATTCCTGCATTTAGAGCACCATCACAGTTAATACACCAAAACTGGAAATAACCTAAATGTCTGTAAATGAATTGTGGTATATTCATGTCATGGAAGGCTATACGACAATGGAAATTTACAGAGCAGAGCTACACACAGTACAGATGAACCTTACAAATATAATGCTTAGTGAAAGAAGTTAGACTTGGAAGAGTACATTACAACCTGATTCCACAAATGTAAAGTTTAAAGCAGGCAGTTTAATACATTATTAAACTAATACTTTCAAAGTATTATAAAGAAAAATAAGTGAATGATCATGTAAATGTGAAACATGTGAATGTGAAAAGGAGTGATTCTCAAACTTTATTTAGCCTTGGAATCATCTGGAGGGCTTATAAAACACTAAGATTCTGATTAGTAGATCGGGATTGGGGACTGGGAATCTGCATTTTACCAAGTTCCCAAAGGATGCTGATGCTGCCTGTATGGGGACCACACTTTGAGAACTCACGTTCCAACATAAAAACATGGATTGGAAAAACACATGGAGGCTTATGGAATTCTATTTCTTGGCCTGGATAATGGTTGTCTGCATATTTTCTTTATAAATATTCATTTTGTTATATATTTATGTACTTTTTTGTATTTCATTTTTTTTAAAGGTTTATTTATATACATACAGTAGAGCCTCCACAGTTCACCACCTCCTTAAGTGTACCTAATTTTCATGGACCAGACATGCACCACATACACGTATCAGCACTAGACCTAGTTCCTTATGTTGACCACCTCCGAATGTTGACAAGTTTGTTACAGTCTCTTGGGTGGCAGCTTACAAAGGCTCTATTTTAAAAGTGTGTTTGCTGTTAGAGGGATGAGATTAGGACTTTAGAGAATTCCTAATTGTCCTAGGGTTTTAAGTGGCTTGCTTGTGTGTAATGTTAAAATAGACCTAGTTCCTTATGTTGACCACCTCTGAATGTTGACAAGTTTGTTACAGTCTCTTGGGTGGCAACTTACAAAGGCTCTATTTTAAAAGTGTGTTTGCTGTTAGAGGGATGGGATTAGGACTTTAGAGAATTCCTAATTGTCCTAGGTTTTAAGTGACTTGCTTGTGTGTAATGTTAAAATATATCTTGGCACATGCTTACTTCTTTTGTGTTTGCTTGTTCAGGTACAAGACTGTCATGTCTTAAAATATACTTCGAAGGAAAACCATAATGGAAAAATGGCAGCCCTACACGTAGGAGGAAAAACCGTATCACGTTTCCATGTAAGGATGTATTCTTATTGGTTTCAGATCTGAATGCTTTTATGTTTTAAGAATATTCCACAGCCACAAACTTGCATTTTTCTATGTAGTAAATTATATATTTGGGAGCAGCAGTTGAGCTGAGCCATTTTGCACAGGAGAAAGAAGACTTAGTTTGCTCTGGTACCTCCCCTTGCATTTGTAACAAGTAACTGCCTCTTTTAAGTTACAGCGTTTTTACATCTATAAAATGGAAATAAAAATACTACTTACCTATGAGATTTATCACAAGGATGAAATGAGGTTTTCAGGTAGGCCTGGAATGTAACACACTCAGTAGCTTTCCTTATTTTGTTATTGTTTAATGTTTCATTTCGCTTTCTTCCTATAGAAAACTATCTCAGCACTTCACACTGACAGCATGTATGGATTAATTTTAGGTATTCTTGAAGGAGCTTTCAGTACTTGGGAAAAAGCAGAATATAAACCCACATCAGCTTTTTTTAATGAAGCATTTTTTTTTCTAAGTAGAATATTAGTAGAATTCTGAGTTTGTAGCTTAAATTAAAAAAATATGTCTAGTAAGTGACCTCTATTGGATGACTAAAAATAGAGAAAACCTTTCTACAAATAGTAATGGTTTTTACTAATGAGTGACAAAACATCTTTAAGTTTATTAGAACTTACTGCTTATCCCTAAGGCAAAGTTATTTTCATTAAAAATTGTTTAAAATGGGCTCGGCACCTGTGGCTCAAGCGGCTAAGGCACCAGCCACATACACCTGAGCTGGTGGGTTCGAATCCAGCCCAGGACCCACCAAACAACAATGACGACTGCAACCAAAAAGTAGCCAGGCGTTGTGATGGGCGCCTGTAATCCCAGCTACTTGGGAGGCAGAGGCAGGAGAATTGCTTGAGCCCAGGAGTTGGAGGTTGCTGTGAGCTGTGATGCCACGGCACTCTACCCAGGGCTACAGCTTGAGGCTCTTGTCTCAAAAAAAAAGAAAAAAGAAATTGTTTAAAATGAACATGGCCAGAAATTAGCATAGTTGATATACTGTCCACCTATCAAAACTAGCAAGTATGTATTGTGTACCTGCTAATTACTTGAACATTTATTTCATGTTGGATACCTAAGCATTAATCCTTTTACATTTGCTATCTTATGTAACCTTTTTAGCCTCTGAGGCTAAAGCAGTTTAATAAATCACTGTAGGCTACCCACTTCTAAGAGAAGTAAGACTCTAGACCCTTGGTTTCTTAACTGTGTCTTGGTATCAACCCTTTGGGAACTAATAGGCTAGTGAGCAAGATAGACAAATAAATCAGACATACCAGTACAGTATTGTAAATCCAAGAAGCACAGAACCAGAAATGGCCAATTTGCTTGAGGAAACCCTAGGTAGTTTCACAAGGAGGAGATCAGAAAGGGAATAGATGTTAAAGGCATGGCAAAGAGAATGGTCTCGGCAGAAACAAATACGTGAAAGAGCATGTGTGCTTGGGAAGCAAAATGTGATGGTGCTTCTTAGTGTGCAGGCCTGGGCCAGTGGGGGACGGTGGTGAAGAGGCAGCTGTCAAGGTAGAGTACCAAGGAGTTCAGACTTCATCCTGTAGACTTTGAGTTTTCTGAACTCTTTAACCAGTGCAGTAACTTGTTTAAATTGTTATCTTGGTTAACTAAAATTGGAAAAGTGATTGAGAGAGGACTTTAGGAGGTGTTTTTAAGCAAGTAGGGAAAGGTTGGTAAACCTTTTAAACCAAGGCAGTAACATTGGGGTTGGAGGGGCAGGGAATTGTAACGGACTGGGTGAGTTGTTGAGTGTATGGTGAGATGACGCAGGCATGTGGTTCCTAACTAAGCAACTGGGTCAGCGTTGTTAGGGTAACCTGAGATGGGGCAAGGAAAAGGAAGTTTTGAAGAAAAGATGTGTTTGAAATGTTTGTTCATAGAAAATCCAGCTGTATTTGTCCTACCAGTAATGGGAAATACTGATCATTCAATAGGTGGTGTAAAGTGTCATGTTGAGATAATCCATTCTGCTTCAATAGGTCTGTGAACATTACTTCCTCAGAAATATGAGGTAGTGGGAAAATAAGTGGCTATAAGGTCAAAATAGTTGGGTTCTAATCCTGATTGGTACCACTAGCTCCCCTTTAGTCATCTTTTGAATATCATTTTCTTACCCAGAAGAACAGGGACTAGGACTTGATAGTCTTCAACTTTTAGTTCTAGTCTTATATTGGGTCTGTGTATATTTTGGTTCTCAAGAAAAAAAGCAAAAGTTGAAAAAATATGTGCTTCTTAACTCAATTTAATTTATTGTATTTTACTTAGTGGTGAAGATATGTTATGGTTAAAATTTTATAAAAATAATAATTATTATTAATAATGTAGTACTAATAATTAAAACATTATAGAAGTGATAGTACTTAACATACTTCTACACTTGATACTGGTCTCCACATGTGTGGTCGCTACATATTTTTCTCTTTAGCTTATTCTTGTAGCTTTATTCTATTCATAGGTTTTGCAGTACAGCAGGGTGATTTGGATGCTATATTCTTATATTGTGGATTTTGACCCACTTACATAAATTTTAAAAATTATTCAGTTCTCTAACATGGTACTATAAAGGTTCTTCTTGCATGATTTCTTCAAGATTTAAATTTTCTAAGTCCAGAAGACATTTATTACAAATATTAAGAACAAGGCTTCCTCTTACATATTATAGCTCTTGGGGAAACTGCAAATAGATTGATCATAGAGGATTATTTTTGAACAAGACCTATAAATGTAAAATTCCAAATAACTTAGCATTTGGAAAAAATTGATTAAAACAGTTTTAATTACAATGGGTCTAGACTGTTAATTTTTTTTAATCTGTAAAGAATTTATGCCTCTAAGAAATTAGACTATTTCGCCTTTGCTATCTTGTATTATTATTATAAATAAAAACTGATGTGGTACACAGTGTTTTTGAATGAGGAGGTGAAGTGGCCTTGTAGTTGATTACATCAATTCATCTTAGGAGCAGAGAAGCATTTTCATTGTGGGAAGGGTAATTGTAGAGAACTTTGAAGAGGAAGAAAAGAATGCAACCTTATAGATGGGATTATCCAAGTGTGACCATGCTGTCAGTCTTTTAAATTGCTTTTTGAAATCATTTATGAATTTGAGGTTTAAAAAAGCGGGGAAAAGCCCACCTCTTTTATATAGTTTCTTGTTTAAACTCAACTTGAGCATTTGGTTTTTCTCATGGCTGATAAATTTTATAATATTTTGATTTTTTTTAAATAAGCATTCAATGTTAGTGAAACTGGAAGGTAATCAAGTAGTAAATGCTGCCTTGGTCCTTATGCTTCAGTCTAAAATTTACTTAGGTTAAGATGCTTATTTGTCTGTTTTATATTACTAAAAACGTAAAGGATTTTTCTCAAAAATTTTCTAGTATACTTTAAAGTCTGGTATTAATAAAATGCTATGCTTTTTTAAGAATATAAGAATGTTAAAAATAAATCTAAAAATCCATTCTAAGCTGAATTTAATACCTCAGGAAAATAATTTCAAGGAACCACGCTGATAAATAAAAATTTTGTGTTCTTGTAGACAAAGTATGATTGAAAAGGAAAAGCAAGGGCCTTGGGAGGAATGGTCTTAGTTTTAGATTTCGGTGTGGGGGAAGTGAAGCCATAGAGAACAATTAGAATGAATTTATATTAGGACTTCTGGAGGAAAAGATAGCTTCTTGACAGACCTTCATGAGGTACAAAAAAATCTTTAGTGGACGTAAGAGCAGAAGTTCTCAGTATTTGTCATATAGCCCTGCTAGAGAACCTCAGGGAGATTAAAAAATCAGAGTTCTATGTTTACAGGCCATTGCCACCCAATGTCAGGTCAACTAAAGAACATAGTTTCCTTACCCCTGGGAAGAGTGGGGTGCTGTGGCAAGGCTTCTCAGGGAGGGATCTGAGCAGGAATTATAACAGGAACTGCACTAGAGACATATATTTATATTTCCTGATGAGAAGAACTCCTGTTTATCAAAATATAACCAACACAGGTGTTCTTGCTATTTCCTCTTCTTCAGCTTCCCCTGGAACCATAAATGAAACTTCGGTGGGGAGATTATAAGGAGAGAGTGGTGTAGACAGATGCAGATAAGCATACATAGAGTACCACAGCCATTGAGGTTCATTTATATTCTGATGAAAGAGGTACTCTTCACATCCGGAAATAGAAAATGGTACCATGTTTTTGGCAAGTCATGTAACAATCTACAAGAACCTTAGAATTAAGGTAGAAGGAAAAATAATTCTTCGTTTTATATGGAACCAGAAAAAAAAAAAAAAACCCAAATAGCTAAGGCAGTTCTTAGTAATAAAAACAGAACTGGGGGCATCTGCCTACAGCCATAGTGATCAAAGCAACATGTTATTGGCACAGAAATAGAACCATAGATATCTGGAACTGAATAGAAAACCAGGAGATAAAACTAATATCTTGCAGCTACCTACTCTTTGATAAACCAACCAAGAACGTTGAGTGGGATAAAGAATTCAATAAATGGTGCTGGGAGAACTGGATATCTACATGTAAAAGACTGAAACTGGACTTGCACCTCTTCCTACTCAAAAAAATTGATTCAAGATGGATAAAATACCTAAATTTAAGGCATGAAATGATAAAAATCTTCAAGGAAAGCATGGGAAAAACACTTGAAGATAACAGCCTGGGGTAAGACTTTATGAAGAAGACTTCTGTGGCAATTGCAACAACAACAAAAATAAACAAATGAGACTTAATTAGACTGAAAAGTTTCTGTACAGCTAAGGAGACAACAACCAAAGCAAATAGACAACCTACATAATGGGAAAGGATTATTTGCATATTTTGAATCCGACAAAAGCTTGATAACTAGGATCTACAGAGAACTCAGATTAGTCAACATGAAAAAAGCCAACAATCCCTTATATCAGGGGTCCTCAAACTACGGCCTGCGGGCCACATCTGGCAGGTGTTTTTGCCACAGCTGCCTGTCTTGCTTAGCAGCCGATTCCTCCTGGCCCGCCAGGTGTTTTTGCTGCCCTGCCTGTCATGCTTAGCAGCCGACTTGTCAAGAGCTGCAGTGCTTATGTGTGGAATGTGCGCCAACTCTCCAACTCCACTCCTTCTCTCTGTCTCTCCCTGCCCCTCCTTCTCTCTGTCTCTTCCCCGCTGGGTGTTTTTGCTGTCCTGCTTAGCAGCTCACTAGTCCCGGCCCGCAGTGCACATGTGTGGAATGTTCCCCACACTCTCCAACTCCCCTCGTACTCTCCGACTCCTCTTCTCAGTCTCTGGTGTAATTGGAGGAGTCAGCCAGGTTGCCTGTGCAGAGCCTGCTGCTGCCTAAGGGCCGAGGTAAGAACAAGTTAGGATTTATTTATTTTTTATTTTTATTTTTTTTGAAGTTAGGAGGTCTTTTTTTTTTTTTGCAGGTAGGGGGCACCTTTTTTTTGAAGTTAGGAGAGCCTTTTTTTTTTTAAGTTGGTTATTTGGTTGGGGGTGGTTTCTGGGATAGTCAGTGCTCAGAGCTAATGGAAATGGTCAGAGCTCAGAGGTAATGCAAATAGTGCTCAGTGGTGATGATAATTGTAAGTGCTCAGTGTTAATGCAAATTGTTAGCGCTCAGTATTAATGCAAATTGTCAGCAGTCAGTGTTATCACAAATGGTCAGCAGTCAGTGTTATGCAAATGGTCAGTGTTCGGTGTTATCACATGGGAGCCCCAAACTGGTAATCTGCCCAGGCCCCATGGGAACTTAATCCAGCTCTGCAGACAGCCGCGGAGTAGGAAACCCAATTTAATTGACAATAAGTGCATTTATATTCTGATTGCTATTCAGTTGTGTATGATGTTGTGTGTTTTGTGCTATATAAGCCCTGGTTCACACTGTTGTGATCTCTGAGCAGTGAGAGTTCAGCCATATGCTTGTACGGCTGAACTCGCATTAGATTCGGAAGAAAAAAGGCATACATGCCTTCTTTTTTCCTGCAGTGGAATCTGATCGCATGGGTCTTCTCATGTGATTCCTGTGCGAGTTCACAGATTGCAGTGCGGTTCTCACAGGGTAGTGTGAACTGGAAAGGTGGTGGAGGAACCAGCTCTGTAATCGTGCCTGTTCCCACACTGCACCAGTGTGAACCCGAGGTAAAAGCAGAGTTCCACCATATGGGCACTGGCGAGGCCATAATGATGTGGACTGGCAAGGCTGCATTGATGGACACTGATCAGACTGCATTGATGGGCAGTGCAGTCTATATGTCTCTGTGTTGGCAAAGTTATTGCTGGTATCTTGTTTTTGGAGCACGGTATATATATATGTTGGTATTTTACTAATAGCAATTTGGAATCCCTAGGAAACAATGATATCAAGAAAGAAAAATTGACTCGGAGTGTAGGATATTCAAAGAATAGTGGACTTATGATTACTTTTTCATGCAGTACAAGGAAAGAACTGTGTGTTTGATATGTCAGAATATAGTGTCTGTGTTCAAAGAATACAATTTGCGTCAACACTATCAAACTCAACATAAAGATAAATAGGATTGTTGGTTGGAGAAGTGAGAAAAGATAAAATATCAAAACTGAAATATATGTTGACAACGCAGTAAAATACTTTTGTGAAGCAAAAGCAGCTAGATACTTCATCACTGCAAGCAAGTTTTCAAGTTGCCAAGCTAATAGCGTGCACTGGCAGATCATTCGTGGAGGGAGAATTTGTTAAAGAATGTCTTCCTTCTATTGCCAAAGAGATGTGTCCAGAGAAGGCTGATTTATTTAGTACAGTGAGTCTTTCAGAACTCTCAATTACACGAAGGATTGAAGAAATGGGAGACAATTTGTATCAGCATTTGCCAAAAACTTTCCTATTTTTCCTTGGCACTCGACAAAAGTAATGATGTTCGTGATTCTGCACAACTTCTAATTTTTATTCGTGGGACTAATGACTATTTTGAAGTCACAGAAGAACTTGCTGCACTGTAAAGCATCAAAGGAACAACTATAGGACAGGATATCTATGAAAAGGTTTGCCAAACTGTGAATAGTGTGGAGCTGGACTGGGTAAAACTAGCCAGTGTGACAACTGATGGTGCTCCTAGCATGGTGGGGTCTAAGAAAGGAGTAATTGCTCGCATTAACCAAGAGATGGACAAACATAACCATTCTCATTCAATGGCTATACACTGCTTCATCCACCAACAAGCGCCATGTAGTAAATCACTGAAGTGGGACTCTGTTATGAAAACTGTGGTATCTTGTGTTAACTTCATTAGAGGTAATGCACTAAACCACAGAAAATTTCAGGAATTTCTGTCTGAGCGAAATGTTGCCTGTAAAGATGTTCTGTATCACACAGATGTCCATTGGCTGAGTCGAGGGAGAGTTTTGAAACATTTCTATGACTTACTTCCACAGATTACAGCTTTTCTGCTTTCAAGAAACAAAGAAGTACCAGAGCTCAATGATGCAGAATGGGAAATGGTACTTTGCCTTTCTGACAGATGTAACAGAGCTACTCAACAGTTTCAGTGTGCAACTTCAAGGAAAGGGGAAGCTCATCTGTGATATGCAATGACATGTGAAAGCATTTGAAGTAAGATTAGGCCTTCTCATCAAACAAGTGAAGGAGGAAAATTTCTGCCATCTCCTCACAACTCAAAATCTGTTAGCGGAAAATCCATTGGTTGCATTCCCAAATAAAACATGTGTGGATTCACTGGAAAAGTTGCAAAAGGATTTCCAATTTAGATTTAAAGAGCTTCATCTCCATGAATAGGATATACAGCTTTTTCGTAACCCTTTTTCTATTGACAGTGAACATGTGGATACAATTTACCAAATGGAACTGGCTGAACTGCAGAATTGTGACTCTCTGAAAGATGCATTTAAGTCAAGCAGCTTTCCTAATTTCTATGTATCTCTCCCCTCTGAGACATATCCTAGTCTCAGAAACCATGCACTCAAAATGGCAACCATCTTTGGCAGCACTTATGTCTCTGAACAGACTTTTTCCAGAATGAAACATCTGATCTTCAACCAGATCTAGACTAACTGATGCACACTTGCATCACTTGTTACGACTAGCAGTGACAAATATGGAACCGGACATTGACCGTCTCATTAGCCAAAAGCAGGCCCATAGTTCCCATTGAATTACTGGTAAGTTTGTTGATTTAACTTTACTTCTTCTGCATTTTAAATATTGTATTTGTTCCCATTTTGGTTTTTTAACTTCAAAATATGATATATGCAGTGTGCATAGGAATTTGTTCATAGTTGTTTTTTTTTTTAAACTATAGTCCGGCCCTCCAACAGTCTGAGGGACAGTGAACTGGCCCCCTGTTTAAAAAGTTTGAGGACCCCTGCCTTATATCAATGGATAAGAGAAATGAATAGAACCTTCTTTAAAGAGGACAGACAAATGGCTAACAAACATGAAAAAAATGCTCACTGTCTCTAATTGTTAAAGAAATGCAAATCAAAACCACCCTGAGATATCATCTAACCACAGTGAGAATGGCCCACATCACAAAATCTCACAACTGAAGATGCTAGTGTGGATGTGGAGAGAAGGGAGCACTTTTCCACAGCTACTGGGACTGCAAACTAATACCTTTTTGGTAGGAAGTATGTAGAACCCTCAAAGAACTCAAACTAGACTTCCCATTGGATCCTGCCATCCCATTACTGAGCATCTACCCAGAAGAAAAAAAAATCCTTTTACCATAAGGCCAGTGATACTCAACCTGTGGGTCGCAACCCACAGGAACTGCATTAAAGGGTCTCAGCATTAGGAAGGTTGAGAACCAATGCCATAAGGACACTTGCACTAGACTGTTTATTGCAGCTCAATTTACAGTCACCAAAATGTGGAAACAGCCTAAATGCCCACCAACCCAGGAATGGATTAACAAGCTGTGGTATATGTATACCATGGAATACTATTCAGCCATTAAAAAAAATAGACTTTACATCTTTTGTATTAACCTGGATGGAAGTGGAACACATTATTCTTAATAAAGCATCACAAGAATGGAGAAGCAAGAATCCTGTGTACTCAAATTTGATATGAGGACAATTAATGACCTAGTACGCGGTGGGGTGGGGGAAGGGGAGAAGAAAAATAGGAAAGGGGGTGGAGGGTCACAGTGTATGACACAACTTTTGCAGGTAGGACACAATTATAAAGAGATTTTACCCAACAAATGTAATCAATGTAACCTGGTTCAAAAAACTGAAAAGAAAAAAATAATAATAGAAGAGGTAGATGGAAATAAGGTGTCTAACAGATTTTATTTTTAAGGACATTGGTTGTAGTTATAGTTACAATAGCAGAAAAAGACATGAGTGGGCATAAGAGTAGTAGGACCTACCAAGAGCAGGGAATAAGACAAAACAATAAAAAATGTACATTAGGACAGGAGGTGATATGTGCTTTGAAGAATAAGATCAGGCTGAGGAGACATCTAATGGAGTCTGAATAATTAAGAGAGCAAGTCATGCAAAAATGTGAGAGAATAGCATCCCAGGCAGAGGAAAGAATACATGCAAAGTTCTTGAGACCAATGTTTGTGTTCTTGGGCCAGTAAGATGAGCCAGGAGGAGAGTAGAAAATGAGTTCAGATTGCCTTGTAAACCCTGCAAGGACTTAGGATTTAGGACTTTATTCTCCCTGAGATGGAAACATCATACAGATTGTGTTTTAAATGATCATGCCAGACTATGAACTGAGAACAGGCAGTCTGGAGTGTGAAAGATTAGAGACTGGTCAGGAGGCTACGGAATAATCCAGGCAAAAAGTGTTTGGGATTGGAGTGAAGGGGGAGAAAGTGGATGGTGTGGACTGTATTTTTAAATAAACTATAAGAATTACAGATGGATGGGATAAGAAGAGTCAAGGGTGACTATAAGATTTTTGGTTTAAACAACTGAAGTGTGGAGTTAACCTTTTGTTGAGATTTGGAGGCCAAGGGAGAGCAAGTTTGAGAGGGGTGAGGAGTTGAGTTCACTTTATACATGTTAAGCTTGAGCTGCTGTGTGGCATTGAAGTGGAGATAATGAGTTGGCCAAGTACAGTGTGGAAAAGTTACGAGACTAGTACTGGAAGCCAGTTGAAAGTCTTTCAGGGAAAAAATGGTCATCTATTTCTTTTTTTTTTTTTTTGTAGAGACAGAGTCTCACTGTACCGCCCTCGGTAGAGTGCAGTGGCGTCACATGGTGACTCACAGCAACCTCCAGCTCTTGGGCTTACGTGATTCTCTTGCCTCAGCCTCCCAAGCAGCTGGGACTACAGGTGCCCGCCACAACGCCCGGCTATTTTTTTTGTTGCAGTTTGGCCGGGGCTGGGTCTGAACCTGCCACCCTCAGCATATGGGGCCAGCGCCCTACTCACTGAGCCACAGGCGCCACCGTGGTCATCTATTTCAAGCATTGCTGACAGATCCAAGCAAATGAGTATTGACTAGTATATTTGACAATGTAGAGAACATTGATGATTTTAACAAATACTTTCCATTAAATGGTAGAAGTTACAAGTGCCTGATTAAAGTGGGTACAGAGAATGGGGAAGAGAGAAAGTAGACTCAGCAAGTCTTTGAAGGAGCTTTGCTATAAGGGAAAGCAGAAAATTTAGCTAAAGAATTTGGAGGTCAAAGAAAAGTTTTGTTTCAATATGTGAGTTAATGTCACATATTATGCTGATAGGAAAGTTCCAGCAAAAGGGTAGAGATTGATGATTTTGAAAAGAATAGGGACAGTTTGTGGAGGAAGACCTTTGAATAGGTAAGAGACAAGTGGGAATCAGGGCTTTTACTAAGATTTGGGACAATTCATCTGTCAACGTGATTCCCAGCCCCAGTTTGACCATTGGAATCATAAGGTGATTAAAAAAAAAATGCTAATACTTGGGTCTCAGCCTACACTAGTGAGATTATAATCTCCAAGCAGAGAGCCTTGTAATTAGCAATATCTAAAAGCTTCCCATCTGCTATCATGTGTAACCTTGAATTTGATGGTGGTATAATAGTATATGGAGTGCTGGTTATAGACAGTTTGATTGATTTGGTTATAAGAGCATGGAGTTCTCTTGATTTTTCTATTTGATCAGCTCAGAGGGAAGTGGAGCAAGCAGTGCTAAAGGTTTTAAAAGAGGGTATGATATAGTTGCCTTGGATAGTGTGAGAAGGATTTAACTGGAGAAATGTAGGTTGGCCAGCCCACATTTGGGACTCCCTTTGAAGTTTGTAGTCATAACATTTAATTGTGACCCATCATGCTTTCTTCCACTTGCTTTAAAAGTAAATGCAGGGGAGGCAGAGAATGGGTTTCATGGGGTTGGGTTCTTGATACAGTTCCCAGTCAGAATTTAAACATGAGTACAAGTCTTTTTTTTTTTTTAATTAAGTCATATACACATAGATCATGAATACATTTATGCATATGTGGGGTACAGTGTGTTTTTTTTACACAATCTGACGTGGTTACATCAAACCAATCAACATAGCTTTCGCCTCATTTACTTGATTATTGTGTTATAACATTTATATTCTATGCTTGACAGATTTGACTTGTACCCTTGCAATATGCTCCATAGGTGTGGTCCCACCTTTTACCCTCCCTCTATCAACTCTCCCCTCCCCTCCCTTCCCACTCCATTTCTCTCCTTCATCCTGGACTGTAGTTGTGTTCTATCTTTCATAAGGAAATGTGAATAAATACAAGTTGGTTTCATAGAAGTACTGAGTACATTGGATACTTTTTCCTCCATTCTTGAGATACTTTACTCAGGAGAATATGTTCCAGGTCCCTCCATGTAAACATAAAAGAGGTAAAAGCTCCATCTTTTTTTAAGGCTGCATAGTATTCCATGGTGTACATATACCACAATTTATTAATCCATTCATGGGTCACTTGGGCTTCTTCCATGACTTGGCTATCACAAATTGAGCTGCAGTGAATAATCTGGTGCACATGTCTTTTTTGAAAAGTGATTTTTGGTCTTTTGGATATACTCCTAGTAGAGGAATTGCAGGAACCAAAGGCAGGTCAAATTTTTGATCCCTGAATGTTCTCCAAACTTTTTTCCAAAAGGAACATATTAGTTTGCATTCCCGCCAGCAGTGGAGAAGTGTTCCACATCCATGCCAATAGATTTATATGGCTGAAAAGAATCAATCTGTAGTTTTGGGATTTTGTTATGTGGGCTGCTCTTACTGGAGTTAGATGGTATCTCAAAGTAGTTTTGATTTGCATTTCTCTGATGATTAAAGATGACTAGCATTTTTTCATGTGTCCATAGACCATGCGCCTGTCTTTTTCGAAGAAGCTTCTGTTCAGGTCTCTTGCCCATAGTGAAATGGGATCGCTTGTTCTTTTCTTATTAATAAGTTTGAGCTCTCTGTGGATTCCGGTTATCAGACCTTTGTCTGAAATGTAACCTGCAAATATCCTCTCCCATTCTGAGGGCAGTCTACTTACTTTACTTAACTGTGTTCTTGGCAGTGCAGAAGCTTTTTAGTTTGATCAGATCCCAGTAATGTGTTTTTGGCATTGCCTCAATTGCCCTGGGGGTCCTCCTCATAAAGTTTTCTCCCAGGCCAATTTCTTCAAGTGTTTCCCCGGCACTCTTTCCAAGAATCTTTATGGTTTCATCTCTTAGTTTTAAGTCTGTTATCCAGTGAGAGTCAATTTTTGTTAGAGGTGAAAGGTGTGGGTCCAGTTTCAGTCTTCTATAAGTTGCCAGCCAATTCACCCAGCACCATTTGTTAAATAGAGAGTCTTTCCCCTAATTTAAGTTTTTGATAGGCTTATCAAAGATTAAGTGACGGTAAGTGTCTGGATTCATCTCTTGGTTCTCAATTCTGTTCCATACATCTATCTCTCTGTTTTTGTGCCAATACCATGCTATTTTGATCACTATAGATTTATAGTATAGTCTGAAGTCTGGTACCAACAATAGTCAAGCTGAAAAAACAGTCATGGACTCTATTCCCTGTACAGTAGTGCCAAAGAAAATGAAATTATCTGGGAGTGTACCTAACAAAGGACGTGAAAGATCTCTATAAAGAGAACTATGAAACTCTGAGAAAAAAAAAATAGCTGAAGATGTCAGCTAATGGAAAAACATACCATGCTTATGGCTGGGAAGAATCAACATTGTTAAAATGTCCATACTACCCAAAGCAATCTACAGATTTTATGCAATCCCCTTTAAAGCACCTCTGTCATACTTTAAAGATCTGGAAAAACCAGTACTTCATTTTTTATAGAAACAGAAAAAACCTAGAATAGCCAAGACATTACTCAGAGTACAACTCTTATTTCTTTTCCTCTAGAACAAACATCTTTCTTTCCCAGTGTAACATATTTGAAATACTATGTACATGGTTGCCTCTTATTTGTTCTTTTCTCTTATAGAGATGTAATGGATTATAGATATAAATCTCACTTCTTTAAATAAAGGGAATTAGGTGATCTTTATTCAGTAGGTGAATTGAGAATTGAGTGTGCTGTCATTTCTTTTTTGGTGTGTTAGTAATTTGATTTAGATTTATATGCATTCAACTCCCCCTTTATTTTTTAATGTATCACTTACATATACTGTTTTTCCTCTAGAAATCTCCATCTATTTTGGAATTTTACAAAGAACTTGGATTACCAGCAAAACAGAAAGTTAAAATCTTTCATGTAACAGATAATGCTGTAATTAAGCCAGGTAATCTGAGGTCGGGGAGAGGAGGGAGGTAAAAATACCCATATATGTGATTTGTTTAATGCCAGCTCCTTCAATAAAGCTGACTTTAAAATACAAAGCCCTAAACACTTACTTTTAAATATAAAACCGTATCTGATTTAATCACTAGGAACAAACAAGTCTTTGTCCTTTTTAAGTGGAAAAAGCTGTAGAGAACTCTTTGTTTTCCGTAAGAGAGGGAGGAACACTTTTGTTTTTAATGTAGAGAGATTACCACATTTGAAAAGAAGTTAGTGTATTTTTCTAAAGAAATGCACTAACTTTAAAATTTTGAGATTCACTGTTTGCAGGCTGGCATTCTATTAAGTGAAGAATAATTAGACTCTTGTTTAGGCAGGAGAACTTGAGAAAATTCAAACTTCAAAACATACTTTTAATTTTAGCTTATAGGAAGGCTCAATTAATAGATGCCTATTGCAACTGCATTTTACAACAAGAAATTCAGTTCAGATATTAAAATGCCAAATCTTAAAAACATTCTACTGTGTTCTTGTTCTCCAAGCTTCAAAGACATTAAAATGTTACATTTTGTGAACTATATGAACCAATATAATCATATGCCAGGTTTTACTATTTGACATTCCATGGATTAAGTAAAATATTTTGAAATTTTTAAATAAGTATTTTTGCTTCGAAATGCCAGGGTTGGTCACTCTGCTGTTTCAGGCTATTATTTTCTCAAGTTCTTCTACCTAAACAAGAGTCTAACTATTAATTAATTAATTAATTCTTAATTCTTAACTTGATGATATTAATGTTGGTTCCTTACCAAAATAATACATTTCTTGAGATCAGAGGCCATGTCTTATACTTTTGCATTTCTAGCTGTACATATTTCTAAATGCCTTATAAACGTTTGTCAATTAATTGCCAAATGGTTCTTATAAAGGTTAATCCAAGATTTATATAAATGAAACATTTTGAAGGGCTTTGATTTATCACAGAATTCTAAATTCTTTTAAATAACATTTGGCTCGTGCCTATAATCCCAGCACTTTGGGAGGTGAGGTAGGCAGATTACTTGAGGCCAGGAGTTTGAGACCAGCCTGGCAGCATAGTAAGACCCGGTCTTTATAAAAAAACTTTAAAAATTAGCCATATATGGTGGTGTGCACCTGTAGTCCTAACTATTAGGCTGAGTCATAAGGATCCCTTGAGCCCAGGAGTTAAAGGTTGCAGTGAGCTATGATCATGCCACTGCTCTCCAGCCTGCATGACAGTGAGAACTTGTTTAAAAAACAAAAAAAAGTAAAAACCGTGTTTCCAAAGTACATTTAAAGTAAGGGTTTTATTTACATACAACTAGTTTTATAAATGTTTCTGTATAAAATTAAAGGTATCTCTAGTGTCTTTTTTTTTTACTCTTCCAAGTGTCTGTGTACATGCGAGGAGAACTGTATTATATTGGTGCAATTACTAGTTCACTAAAAATCTGATATTGCATGGGCTTCATATGGATATGATACATATGATAATCATTACCCCACAAATGAGAGACTTGGGTTCAAGTAATTAAATTTCCTGTTTGTCATAAATGGATATAAATATTGGATCAAGACCAATATTTTTATAGTTACTCTCATTTTTGTTTTCCTTATGTGAAGTAAGAAATATATCTTAATTCAGTAGATGATTATTCACCTAAACAACCAGAATCATCAGACTTGTGTGTTTACCACAAGTCACTAGAGTCACTTATTTCGACCAGCACCACTTGGTGTTTACGAAGACACCAATCCACCAGGGGGGTGTGGTCTGGGGGCTACTCTAGCAGCATGTGCACCATACTGGGCTACCTTGTTCTTCAGCCCATGCATGGTCAGTTAAAAGATATGTTTGTTGAATAATTTTCATTGTTTGAATGTTTCTAATGTTTATAATTACAGAGAGAAATCTCCTACCAGTTGTGAAATCTGATAGCTAGAAGCCTTCCTGGATATAGTTTAGTTTAATAAAGTTGCTTCTGTGCTGACAGATTTCATACTGATTTTTTGTTTTTTGTTTTTCATCAAGGCACTCCTCTTTATGCTGCTCACTTTCGTCCAGGACAGTATGTGGATGTCACAGCCAAAACGTAGGTCCTTTTGACAGGTTCTCTTTTACTTGTGTTTTCCATCTATTCAGAACAGAGTGAGTGAAGGAGGAACAGTCTTTCAAGTCAGTGAATAAAGGATAAATGCAGTTGCTAACTGTACTGGTTTTAAAATTGCACTAAATTAGTTGTATGTGAAGAGTTCACATCAGGTTACAGCTATTAAACTAAGGTATGTGCTTCTTGAAATGGGGCTGAGAGTAAAGTCCCTTTACTTAGGTACTTTGTGAATTGGCCCTACTTCTCTTTTGAAGACCAAAAACAACATGAAGTTTAATGGAGACATTTAGATCTTTGGGAAGTAGTTTTTCAAAAATTACTTTAAGTCACCTCACTGTGAAATGAAGTAAGCAAGCCCTTATATATGTGGATATAGAAACGCTTTGGTGTAGGTTGTTGGGATCCACATGACCTAAACTAAACAAAATTCCAGTTATCAATTTTCCATTCCTGTAGTTCTCTCAAAATAGGTGATAATGTCATTTCTCTTTGTGCCTCAGTTTTCTCCTTTTTGTCACATGACATTGTATGCAGGGATTATTCTGACTAGTAGCTCTTTGAAAAATAAACATTTGTCCCGCAGGTACTGGGGGATGGTCTTATGATCATAGTGACTGAGCCACAGCAGCTTCTATTCAAGGAAACCAGATGAGTGCCAGCATCACTTTCCTTCTTGCAGTGAGATACATTCCATGTTGCTACCCAATTTCGAATATAGCCCATTACAAAAGCTGTTAGATGCATTAATACCTTTGTTTAACTATTTAGAAATGAAGTGGGATGGATTGATAGTAGTGAGTCCTCTTTATAAGAGAGATTAAGAACCTGGCCCTTTTTTTTCTACCTGATTTCTGATTGTCAAAGATTTGTCCCAGGTTACCATGGTCCCCAAAATTCCTTGTTTCTTGGTAACTATGTTTGTTTTGCTTTCTTTTGTGAAGAACTAAAAATATTGGAGCTCTAAATCTTTGGTTTGGTTAGTTGATGAAGTGTGTGTGTTGTGAATCATACCATTTTACTTTTTAACTTCTGAATTATTATACATAATAAAATACCTCACAGTAATTCTGTTAATTTATACATGGTTAATATTGACTGAATTCCAGTATATATTTTATACAAATATATGCAGTATTCTGAGAAGCTATGCAAGTCCTAGGCTTTGTTAGCAGAGGCCTTGGGACAGGACTTATGACTAGAGCCTAGCTTTTCAAATGCCTATATTCAGTAAATGCTTTCATGTCACATGCTGCTGTTTGGTTTCCTTGGCTTCTTCTTAAAAGTGATTTTTAAGACCTCAGCCTTCTTGTTAGTATAAGGTAAAAGGGAAAGTGTTTTTGGTTTTATTAGGTCATGTTCCTAGAAAACAAGATGTTATAAAACCCGTGTGCCAGCATAGCTGGCAAAGGCACAATCTTGTTTTCTGGGAACATGACCTAACAAAACAAAAAGAATTACAAGCCCTGGAATATAAAGTAGTGACAGTCAACTCTGGAGAAGAGGGGAGGACCTCCATTTGAGAAGATCACCACTGCTGTATAGACTGCAGAACAGTATTCTTTTGACATTTTACCATGGAACAGTGGGTAGGGTGTTACCCTTGTGTGTGTACTGTATTCTGGTGTGCGTACCTTCATGTGGTATTACTTGATTAGAATGAATTGGACTTTATTTGACCTTTTGCTAAATGTTACAATGAGTGTGGCTCTTGTAGCTGCATGTAATTATGACTGTAAGACATTTTTAAGTTCTTGTAGATTCATAGGACTCTTTGTCTTCATCATGTAAAGCTGCTTTGAATTTCCTCCGAGGGGAGCATTGTGTTCTTACAGCATGTAGTCCTCCTTGCTGCTGCCTCTTCTTTTTGCCACTGACTTCCCTGTGTTGTGACGTATGTGCACGCATTTCCTTTTCTTTTTCCTTTTTAAATTCTTCTGTCTCCTTTTCCTGATACTTCTCATTTTGGAGAAAGTGCCACTTGCTTGGAATTTAAGTCCTTTGCAGCCAATGAGAATGTTCTTTTCTCTATTAATGAAACCACCATTTTCTAGCTAGGTATTGGCTCTGAGACCTCTTAATCCATACCACTCTCTCTCACTGTCCAAGATTTGTTTTCCTTTTCCTCCATTTTCATCCTCTGTTTTAAAATGTTGAAACTTCTGGGTTTCATCTTCTTGATTATTAATGCTTTTACAAGGGCAAACACTAGAGAAAAAAAAAACAGTGCGGTGACCTGGTTAAGGGAGTGATGACAGGACATGGATTTACAGGCTGTAGCAGCGGCTCTCATGTTTGAGTGTGCTGTAGAATCTCATGCAGGGTTTTTTTTTTTTTTTTTTTGTAGAGACAGAGTCTCACTGTACCGCCCTCGGGTAGAGTGCCGTGACATCACACGGCTCACAGCAACCTCTTAACTCTTGGGCTTACGCGATTCTCTTGCCTCAGCCTCCCGAGCAGCTGGGACTACAGGCGCCCGCCACAACGCCCGGCTATTTTTTGTTTGCAGTTTGGCCGGGGCTGGGTTTGAACCCGCCACCCTCGGCATATGGGGCTGGCGCCCTACTCACTGAGCCACAGGCGCCGCCCATCATGCAGAGTTTTTAAAACCAATTGGCAGGCCCCAACCACAGAGCTTCTGATTCTCTAGGTGTGAGGTAGTACTTGAGAATTTGTATCTCTAACAAGTTCCCAGGTGAAACAGATGCTGCTGCTCTAGGGACATACTTTGAGAACCACTGGATTGGAAAATAGCTCATCAGATTAAACAACTCTTCCTCCCTAATTCTCTACCCAGCACAGAATTGAGACTCCCTTTCATTCCTTAACCTTGATTGAGTTATAGCATGTACAATCTGCAGATTTAATGGATGCAATTAAAATAGCATTGCCAATAAAAGTGGTCCTATTTTTAGTTAGCATAAAACTGAAAATTGATTATGTTTAGTAATTGGCTTCATTATCTTCTTTCCATTAGAAAAAAGAAAAATCTCAAATTAATCTCTTAATTTCTTAATATTTCTCATGTTAGAATAATTACATTTTAATTGTTAATCTATATATGTTTTGTACTATATTTCAAATTCTTTTTACCTTATACATTCAGTTTTAATTGCAGAGTTAAACATACTTTACAAATAACTAAGAAAATGTTTAAAAGCAAAAAACACTACTTTACAAAAATGCAGTGTTAATAGAATCTATGTACCTTAGTAAAATTGTAGACATTTCTAAAAAGTGAGCAGTAACCAAGAATAAAGCCTCTTCTTGAAAACATCCTTAATTTTTTTTTTTTTTTTTTTTGCAGTTTTTGGCTGGGGCTGGGTTTGAACCTGCCACCTCCAGCATATGGGGCCGGTGCCCTACTCCTTTGAGCCACAGGTGCTGCCCCAACATCCTTAAATTTTTGTATGTTCCTTCTTTAACAGTTGCAGTATGAAATCTGCTTACAGGAAAACTACATTGTGTTTACGTGTACCAAATTAGATTATAATTTTCTACTTAATAGGAGTTTATCAGCATCAGTTTAGGGTGTGAGGTGAATATTTAATTATCACAGTTCTTTTAATATTTACTTTTATACCAGAAATAGTTTTTTTTTGTCTTAAGGTTCTAAGAATCTTTTTAGATTGTATGGGAAAGACTTTTATATCTAAATACATAAAACCATCTAGCAGAATAGTTTTACACAGTTTCATTATGTTATTAATATGTAATAAAGCCCAGTCTTTGAAATATGACAATTTCATGTAATTCATTCTCAATAAAATTTTTTTTAGTTTTTTTTAAACTAACATGTCTCTCCTCCAAACCCTAGCACATTTTTAAAGTTTATATTCTTGTTCTGTTCTAGTAATCATATTCCATTGTAACTTTTAAAAGATGATCGTTTGGTCTTAATATTAAGTAGGAAATAGCTATAGATGATGTATAAATATAAATAGTGGATGAGATGAGGTATGGCTATTGGTTCTGTCCTCAGCATAGGATGGTTAGCCCATTTTTTTTTCTGTTGAATCCTAGCAGTTCTTATTATATAATCTGTAGTTTAAAAAAAAAACTTGAGAAAAGAATGAAACAAAGAACAAAAAGAAAGAAAACTAAAAATACATTTTGCTGTGTTTAGGAGGAAATAGTAGGTCTCTCTTGAAGGACAGAAGAAGATGGAGATGTATCCGTAACAGTGGGTATGGTGGGCACTTTCCTGCCGGGGAACTTAGTGAACTTTGAATACTTGACAGTAGCATGATTGAAGTAGTTTTTTCCTGCTTCAAAAGAAAGTTAATCTGGAATGAGTGAATGAATGAATGAATTTAAATTTGAAAGTCCATATTTGAAGTTAGAAGACTTCAGGTAGTTAAAAGAATTTTTTTTTTCTTTTTGGAAGAAAGATAATCTAAATTCTTATCTATAAGTCTGGACTAATTAAAACAGCCCATATATTATTAGGCATAACTTTATTAGTTCACCAGCAATTTCAGACATCTTACTACTTGAAAGTTGTCAGTGCCCTTTAAATTCTCCTTGCCCGTTGGTCTCAAAATAGAAAAAGAGGCACTTAATCTTTATAATGTTACCATTGGTAGTAAAAATTAAGGGATGTTGTGTGAGGGAGATTAGGTAATTGATAGAGCACCTTTACTCCATTAGTTTAGGTTCTTTGGTTAGAGTATCAAATGTGTAAAGTCTTAAAGATGGTTAAAAAACTGGGTGGGTTCTTAAAAGAGGAAAGACTCTGGGCTCTATGCCTGGTCATTACACTGTTCAGTGAATGGTACTTGCGCACCTTCAGAAACCCTCCCCACTGGCTTGTTCTTCCGGAAAGGAAACGGGGGGGGGGGGGGGGGGGAGAGGGGGAGCGGGCTTCAAGATACAGTTGCTGTCCAGTCCTATACATTTTCAGTTTTCTTTCATTTTTTAATATTTAACTTTGTTTGCTAGTTACTCAAAGCAGTCCATTTTCAAGTATATTAGTGAAACAATTTTTAAAATGAGTGATAAGACTATACAGGGAAATCTCTGTTAAATTAGTGAAGGTGAACGTCTATTTGGAGGTGGTATTTTGGGGTTATATTCAGTTGTTTTATTGCATTAAAAACTTTTTTTTATAGTAGTCATCTATAATTGCCTCCCTGTTTAACTCTACAAAGCAGCATTCTTTTTTTTAATCCAAGGTCAACAAAATTAAGGCTATCAAAGGTAGAAACTAAAAGCCTGGACTTCTCAGAAGCTCTGTAACCTAAACAGCTTTCTTAACCTCTTTTGTGCGTAGCCATGTTAGAACAATTGAATCAGATAATGCCTGGAATGCTCTTAACTCAAGGCCTGGCACATAATATTCAGGAGTACTGGCTATCACTATTATTGATATTGCTGCTTTTTAATTTGTTTAAATTTCAAAAGGAAAGATGTATGTTTTCTTAATAGGGAATATTTCTGAAATGAGTGGAAAACATGAAGTCATTAGAAATTCAATTCCAGTATTTTCGAACGTGTCGAGTTTTATCTTTAGTCTATCTTTTACATAGCAAAGTAGTAGCTTTACAAAACACGTAATTTTAAGATCACGTACTATCTTGTACATCTAGAATTTAGATGCCTTCATGCCTCTATGATATGCTTCGATATTTTCACATTTTTCCTCTAATCTATTTCTTGAGAGCCAGCAGTGTGAACTGGGTTGAAGGCATAGCCAGAGCTTCCATTTGCCATGGATTTGACCTTGGGCAAGTGGCTTAACTTGTCTGGATTAGATTTTATTATCTTTAACATACGGGTAGGGGATAAGTGGTTTCTTAAGTTTCTTTAAATTCTAAAAATTTTGTTTCCAAAAAGTAATCTCTTAGTTGTCCAAGTCACTCTTATCTATACTAAGGAAGAAATAATACATGACAGTAGATTCACAGCATGTGACAGTATGGTCTTCTACTGGAGAATGTTACAAGGCTGAAGACCTTCAGGCAGCTTACGTCCTTTGCTGCTGTCACACAATTGGTTATTTAAGTTTTCCTTTTTGAAAACAAACTACACTTGGGACACCCTATGTGGTATTTTAGGACAGCCAGGAAATTGAAGAAATCAGTGCACGTTTAGCTATTTATACTATTGAATGAGCTAGATTTGCTGTCAGAAAAGCTATATGCAGCACACTCTTAGTAGTCTCTTGTTAATAACAGTGTTCCCAGATATTGACGGGAGGACTATGGTTTTTATACAGAAACCATATACCTTCATTTCAGGTGACATTGTCAGGAACTTGTCCTAGAGAGTTCAGACACTGTACAGACACTCCATGCCAGCTGCTAACTATATGTGAATGGAACAAAAAGCAACTGGAAAATTCCACCATGACTTACTTGTGGGCTCAGGCACTATTATCACTGATAAGTAGGTTTAGACAACAATACCGAATTTGGTAGAAATTAACTCTCAAACTTTATAGGAATCTTCAGTAGAGATGCTATACCTTTGAAATGTGTGGAAGTGGAAATAAATACATAACATCTGGGTGAGTTTTTTTTTTTTTTTTTGTAGAGACAGAGTCTCACTGTACCGCCCTTGGTAGAGTGCCATGGCGTCACACAGCTCACAGCAACCTCTAACTCTTGGGCTTACGCGATTCTCTTGCCTCAGCCTCCCGAGCAGCTGGGACTACAGGCGCCCGCCACAACACCCGGCTATTTTTTTATTGCAGTTTGGCCAGGGCCGGGTTTGAACCCGCCACCCTCGGCATATGGGGCCAGCACCCTACTCACTGAGCCACAGGCGCCGCCCTGGGTGAGTTTTTTTAAATGAAAAGTTAAAAATTAAAATATATGTGTCATATTAGTTTATCAATAGTTAAAAGCTAATCCTGAGGAAGATACAGTGAATTCAATTAATTAATTAATTAATATATATATATATATATTTTTTTTTTTTTTGAGACAGTCATCTCTCTTGATCCATGGGATCACAGCTCACAGCAACCTCAAACTCTTGGGCTCAAGTGATTTTCTTGCCTCAGCCTCCCAACTAGCTGGGACTACAGGTGCCCACCGCAAAGCCCAGCTATTTTTAGAGTTGAGGTCTCACTCTGGCTCAGGTTGGTCTCGAACTCATGAGCTCAGGGTAGTCCACCCGCCTTGGCCTCCCAGAGTGCTAGGATATAGGCATGAGCCACTGTTCCTGGCCCTATAGTGAATTAATTAATAAGCTTTTTATATCCATGTAATTTATTTTGGCAAAAAATACTCTTTTTTGTTTATTGACCTTTTTTTGTTTTAAAATTAAGAGCATTTGACAGTTTGAATCTAAAGCATAGTCAGATGATTATTAAGTTGTATCCCACAAGAAATTCTTTTGATGTCAATTGGCATTTTGCCTTTATATTCAGAACTACTTTTTCATAGTTAAAGATTTCATCTTAACTCTAATCTGCTCTTGATGGTTCAGTTTTATAAAGGAACAGCCCAGTCTTGATGTTAACTAGAAACTCAGGTGAGTTTTCATTTCCTTATATTCAAATGTAATATTTAACCATAACAGAGAGGCTGATTTTAAATCAATGGTTTCTTCACCTTCCCACCCCCACTTCTATTTTTATTTGCTAAATATAAAAATATAATCTGACCTTGGAGCATTCTTAGAGAAGTCAAGAATTCTGCTTCCATTTAGTACTCAGTTACTGGTTTTCTGAGGATTTACGTACAAGTCGCTTAAACTTCCTACAGCAGAAATCAACTGAGGAGAGAAAGTTAAAACTTCATTTGGAAGGCATACCAGTAGACCTTGCCTGGCTCAGCTCGTGGCCAGGCGGGGGGGACAGTGTATGCAAAAACAATTTGGAGTTTGTGCCGGCTCTAGCCAGCTTAATCAGTGGCTGGATAAACTGCAGTACTCCAACATTCTCTAGAGGAAAAAAGGGAGAAGAAAACTTACTGGAAATGGTTCTGATTGAAAAACCTCTATTTACAGTATGGATTTTGATTTTACTTATAAAGAGATTGAGGTAGGTTGCAGGTAATGCAACACTTGTCGATAAACACTTTTTTCTTGGCCACAGTAGAATGACAGTGCAGTAGGAAAGATGTTGGCAGAGGGAAGAGAATGAGTGAAGGCATGGAAGAGTGGCTCGTTCAGGGATTCCTTGAATATTTGCTGTAACTAGGGTTTGTGGTAGGCAGTGTTTGAAAGTTAGGTTGGATCCAGTAATAAAAGACCTGTTGTGTTCTAAGCTAAAAAAATTACTGGGGAACTATCTATCTCAGCTTGTAGTTTTGTTTGTTTGTTTGTTGTTGCTGTGTTTGTGATTCAAAGCAGGGAACAATCTTGTGTGATGAAAGTATCACCTTGGGAATTTCACTCTAGTGGCCTTGAAAAGATAGCTTGAAGAAAGGGAAATATTTGGTTTCTGTTTCTGAAACACTGTAATTGAATGGCTGGGGCCTTCTAGATGTGGTTGGTACCACTGTGGAACGGACTGGTGGCAGAATTCTTGCCAGAGGGCAGGGTTGTGGAACTCGAGCTTATTAGTAATAACTTTAGGGGTTAACGAAACTTTTTCTCAAAGAACCAGATACTCATGCAGTAAATGATTTTGGTCTGTGGGCATTGTGATCTCCACCGCCCTTGAACTACTCATTCTGCCATTGTGTCTCTAAAGCATTAAGAGAAAAACAGAGACAGGTGATAGGTAAATGAATGTGGGGCTCTATTCCAATAAAACCATTCACAAGAACAGATGGCTAATGCAGGCCAGAGTCTGCCAACCTCAAGAGAATCTGAGACAGAACTATGAGACCATCCTTTCATGTAGCACCAAGAGGAAGGAGATTTCTCAAAGATTATTAGGGAAGCAGGAAAATAGGGAGGAAAGAATGGCAAGAGAAGAGGTAGTAGAGGAAAATTTTGTGGAGAGATTCTGTCTTAAAAGATGTCATAGGAATCTGAACCAATTCAGAAATTTAGGAATTATTCATGGGGGTGATAATAATATTGTGATTTTGTTCTTTAAAAGCATCCTTATCTTTTAGAGATCTATACTGAATATATTTGTGAATAAAATGATGGGTTATCTGGAGTTTGCTTCAGAATAAATAATCTATTGAAATTGTGGAAGTAGAGGAGAGGAATAGATTAATAGGGCTGGAGTCACCACGTGTTCAATACTGAGTGATAGATACAGAAGAGTACATTGTATTAATCTCTCTGCTCTTGAATATGTATTAAAACTTCCATAATGAAAAGCTTTTTTAATTAAAGACTTTAGGATTTCAGATTAGGGGATTAACCTCAAAGTGAGTTCCAAAGAGTACTTGGAGAGGAGGATGGCTTGCAGAGAGTGCATGGTGGAGGAGTGGAGAAGCAGTTTGCTTCCCAAAAAGGAAAAGAAAGAGGGTATGAAGGCGGAAGAGGTAGGAGAAGCCAGTATTGAGGGAGAGACTCAGGGGATGGGAATTTTAGAGAAACTTCTCAGAGGATACAGAATGGGTGGGTTTAAGCAAGCATGCAGTCACTCTTCACTCTTCACCCTGTGGGTGTTTAGTTTTGTCCCCATATGTAAATATATCTAGAATTATGTAATGAAAAGCCATTTCTCACAAAGTAAGGAAATACATGATGGATTTATAGTTAAACCTGTGTCTCTGCTGGTAAACATTGAGGCATTTATCACAATAAAGCAAGAGAATGAAATTCCCATAGTAGAAGTCTTCAGAGATTTATAGAATGCAGTAGGAAAGATTAAATCATGCATTCCTATCTGCAGGATTCTTACAGATTCTTTAAGCTTCTCCCCTTTCTCTATACTATCTTTGAAAACTAAAGGCTATGTCTAATATACAACATTTGGAAACTAGAGGAAGAATAAAAGAAACTAATCCTCTTTTTTCCTGTTACACAGTTGTAGCCAGTAACAAATTGTACTCTGACTTCTCTAGGCTGGGCACAAAAGGATAAGTAATACACAATCCCTACCCTTCAGGCACTAAAAATGTACTAAGAGGAAATGGACTGAGAACATAGGGCAATAACATTTCCTACATTAAATAATACTTCTGGATTTTTGGATGAATTTTTGGCTTAATGTGTATAAATGTCTTAAGTAAAATACATTTTCTCGTATTTTCTTAATTTTCAAATATATCAAACATTGAGTTCTTTCTGATTTGAGCTTTTTTGTTTGATTTTTGGGGAACTGTCATTATAAAAACTGCAGTGGAAAAGGTTGAGTGATAGAAGCCACGTATATTATGTTTTGTATGTTATTTTTGATAAAATGACAATTTCATTTTATGTGACCTGTGGAAACTTTATATTTGAAAGGTGCCTGGGTATGCTGAGAATAGATAAGTTCGTTTCTTTTATCTCAAGCTGGATGACAACTAGGAGGAGTAATAGTATAAGTACCTGCACCACCCATGGATAAACAGGTGCACTTTATTCTCCCTAATCTGAATTCAGCCAATAATTTGTCATGTTATTTGTGTTTTATCCTTTTGTTTAAAGGTTTTTGAAGAGGTTTCCATTGTACACAACATAACTACATGACGTATTCTGGAACTGAATTGAAAAACAATCTATAATTAACCAACAGATAATTAGCACTTTCAGGATACTACTTTCATCTTACAATCATTTACTCTTAAATTGAGCTAAATTATCTTCTGTAATTTACCTGGCATGTGTTTTATTGGTGCATGAACTCACCAATTAAAATTTAAATTCTCACCAATTAAAAATTCTCTCTTTTTAACTAAAAGATAAATCAGTTTTAGAACTTACAAAGTACCAGTAAACTTTCTACCAAGAATGGCTAGGGTTACAATGTGGTATTTTTAAAACATGTTCATTTTAGATTAGTGTTACCAGTCCCTCTCCTTTTTTTTTTTAATATTATTTGCCAAATGATATCATAAGTTCAAATGACTCTTTAGGTATTTCCTTTTTAATTTTTAAATTGCCAAGCTATTTACTTTCCAAGTATACTCTAAAATTCAGTGTAAAGTGAAAATATTTTGTTAAATTTCTGAAGCATGATTTTAGTGAAACATTTTATTATCTTAGGTTCTCTTCTTAGATATTAATCTCTTTGTAAAATTAGATAGTGGGTTTTCATTCAATTTATGTTAAATAGCCATTTTAGTTCTTTGATCAGGAATAAGCATTATTTTAATTTTTTATTTTGAATTTTCAGGGTGAAAAAGTCATGTGCACCTCATAAGTTTTGTGTTTTCTTGATTAATGTAAAGGAGGTGTCGTAAGCTACATTTAAATTATTGGTATACAAATGACTCTTAACCTGTGATTGGATAATACTTAATCTGTTAGGGTCTACGCTTAATCATAATTGTTTTTATATTCTTGATTTATCTAAAATAAGTTGTATTATCCATATGGGCTTTCTTCAATCCATTGCTTTCTGATAATTCTTTGTTAAGTGCATAGCAAAGTCCTTATGGAAATAACATGGTTTTCATAATCTTTTCCTTTTGGTCCTTTTTGTAAATGGCCTGAACAGTACACTGTTAGTAATAGCTAGCTTCTTTAGTGCTAGCCACAGTCACCCTCCTGTACAATGGAACATCAGAATTTACTCCTCTCTAATTGTAACTCTATGCATTGACCAACTTCTCCCTGTCCTTATTCTCTTGTGACCACTGTTATATTCTCTAGTTCTGAGAACTTTTTTAGATTCCACGTATGAGTGAGATCATGCAATATTTCTTTCTGTGCCTGGCTTAGGTTACTTAAAAATGTCCTCCAGACTTACCCAGGTTGTCACAAACACTAGGATTTGTTTTAATGGCTGAATTATATTCCATTGTACTATGTACCACATTTTCTGTTTCATTCGTCTGTTGTTGGATACTTAGGTTGATTCCATATCTTGGCCATTATAAATGTACTCCCACAGTAAACATGGGAGTACAGGTACATCTCTTCAACATACTGATAACATTTCTTTTGGATACATACCCAGTAGTGGAATTGTTGGATCATATGGTGGTTCTGTTTTTAACTTTTTGAGGCACTCTTCCATACTGTTTTCCATAATGGCTGTACTAATTTACATCCCCACCAATACTATGTAAGTGGTCCCTTTTCTCCACATCCTCACCAATGCTTTTTTTTTTCTTTTGTCCTTTTCTTTTTCTTCCCAATAGATTTGGGGGCACAAGTGTTTTTTGCAACATGGGTGAATTGTATGGTAGTGAAGTCAGGGCTTTTAGTGTACCTATCACCTGAATGGTGTACATTGTTCCTGAAAGGTAACTTTTGATCCCTTAGCCCTTTCCCACCCTCCCCCTTTCTTATTTTCCAGTGTCCATCATACATACTACTTTGTGTAAACCATCATTTTGCTTCCACTTTTATGTACTTGTTTTCCCAATCCTGAGATACTTCACTTAGGGTAATGGTCTCCAGTTCCATCTAGGTTTTGGCAAAAGACAGTATTTCATTCCTTTTTATAGTTGAGTAGTATTCCATGGGGGAGTGTAGATTTACATACACACCACACTTACAAAGTGATGGGCACTTAGTTGATTCTATATCTTTGCACTTGTGAATTGTGCTGCAATAAACATACAAGTGTGTGTGTCTCTTTGATGTAATGACCTCTGGTCCTTTGGGTAAGATACCCAGTAGTGGATTGCTAGATCAAATGTTAAGTTCTTTTAGTTCTTTGAGGAATCTCCATACTGTTTTCCATAGAGGTTATACTAATTTAATGCATTCCCACCAGCAGTGTATAAGCATTCCCTTTTCACCATATCCATGCCAACATCTGCTGTATTTTTGACATTTTAATAATGGCTGTTTTGATGAGGTAAGATGGTATCTCTGTGGTTTTAATTTGCATTTCCCTGATGATTAATGATCTTGAGCATTTTTCTTATGTTTCTTGGCCATTTGTATTTTGTCTTTTTGATAGTAGCCATTCTGACTGGAATGAGGTGGTATCTCATAATGGTTTTGATTTGCATTTTCCTGGTGACTAATGATGTTTAGCATTTTTTCATATACCTGTTGGCCATTTATATGTCTTCTTTGGGGAAATGTCTCTTGAGGTCTTTGACCATTTTTAATCAGGTTATTTGGGGGTTTTTTGCAGTTGAGTTTTTAAAATTCCTTTTATATTCTGTATATTAACCCTTTGTCAGAGAGTTTGCAAGTATTTTCTCCCATTCTATAGGTGGTCTCTTCTGTCTTAATTCCTTCCTTTGCTTTGCAAAAAGCTTTTTAGCGATGTAATTTCATTTGTCTGTCCTTGCTTTTCTTTATTTAAGAAATCCTTGCCCAACCCAATATTGTGAAACATTTCCCCTATGTTTTCTTCTAGTAATTTCATAGTTTGGGGCTTTACATTTCAGTCTTTAATCCATTTTTGGTTGATTTTTGTATATGGTGAAATGTGGGGGGTTCGTCTCATTCTTCTGTGTATGGATATCCAGTTTTTCAAGCATTATTATTGAAGAGACTGTCTTTCCCCCAGTGTGTGATTTTAGCACCTTGTCTTGAAAATCAGTTGACCATAAATGTATGGATTTATTTCCAGACTCTATTCTGTTTGTTGTTCTATGTGCCAATATCATGCTGTTTTGGTTACTATAGTTTTGCAGTATTTTTTGAAGTTGGATGTGATGTTAGTGTGATGCCTCCAGCTTTGTTCTTCTTGCTCAGGATTTCTTTGGCTATTCAGGCGCTTTTGTGATTCCATATGAATTCTAGAATTTTTTTTTTCTACTTCTGTAAAGAATATTACTGTTATTTTGCTAGGAATTGCATTAAATCTCTAAGTAACTTTGGATGATTTGGCCACTTTAACAATGTTAATTATTCCAGTTCATGCACGTAGGATATCTGTCCACTTATTTGTATCCTCTTCAGTTTCTTTCCATCTTAGTGCCTGCATGCCATATCTATTAAGTTTATTCCTAGGGTTTTTGTTTTTTTTATTATATCGTAGGTGGAATTTTCTTGATTTCTTTTTGAGATAGTATACTATTCAGCATGTAGAAACACTAATTTTTTTATTTTTATTTATTTATTTATTTTTGAGACAGAGTCTCAAGCTGTCACCCTAGGTAGAGTGCTGTGGTGTCACAGCTCACAGCAACCTCAAACTCCTGGGCTTAAGAGAGCTCTTGCCTCAGCCTCCCAAGTAGCTAGAACTACAGATGCCCACTACAACACCTGACTATTTTTTGGTTGTAGTTCTTGTTGTTTGGCAGACCTGGGCTGGATTCGAACTGCCAGCTCCGGTATATGTGGCTGGTGCCCCAGCCACTTGAGCTACAGGTGCCAATCCAATTTTTTTGTTTGTTTGTTTTTTGTTTTCTTTTCTTTTTGGAAACACTAATTTTTGTGTGTTGATTTTGTATCCTGCACCTTTATTCTAACAGTTTTTTGGTTGAGTCTTTTGGATTTTCTATGTATAAAATTATCTAATCTGTAAACAAGGACAATTTGACTTAGTCCTTTCTAATTTGGATGCCTTTATTTTTTCCTCTTGCCTAATTGCATTAAGACTTCTAGTACTATACTGAATAGAAGTGGTGAAAGTAGGCATCCTAGTGTTGTTTCTGATCTTGAGTATGATATTAGCTGTAGGTTTGCCATATATGGCCTTTGTCATGTAGAGGTATACCTAGCATGTTGAGTTTCAGAGACAAAATTTACTAATGCTGGAACCTTAGTGTTTGCTTTCTACCTGCATCATGTAATGTTTCTTAGTTAACAGAATTTGAAATAGAGTGATTTCAGTTAAAAATGAGATTTTAGGTTATTAGATTTTATTTCTCCAGTCACTTCTAATTCAACCTTGAGACCAAGATCCATATGGTATCTTCTAAAATAAAACTAGTTCAGCACTCTGGGAGGCCGAGGTGGGTAGATTGTCTGAGCTTGAGGGTTCGAGACCACACTGAGCAAAAGTGAGACCCCGTCTCTAAAAATAGCCAGGCATTGTGGTGGGCACCTATAGTCCCAACTACTTGGGAGGCTGAGACCAGAGAATCACTTGAGCCCAAGAGTTTGAGGTTGCTGTGAGCTATAATGCCACGGTACTCTATGGTGGGTAACAAAGTGAGACTCTTGTTTCAAAAAAAAAAAAAACTTGCTCAGTATTTAAAGCATTATATATTTAGCCCTCTGTTATACCAGTATCTGCTGCTGCCTAACACATTACCTGGAACTTAACAGTTTAAAATAACAGACATTTATTACCTCATCATTTTCTGTGATCAGAAATCTCAGTGCAGTTTATCTAGTTGCCTCTGGCTTAGGATCTCTCAAAAAGCTGCAATGAAGGCATCAGCCAGGGCTGCAGTTATCTCAGGGTTCAACCTGGGGAGAATCTGCCTCCACATGCACTAATCATGGCCATCCACAGACCTCAGGTTCTTATTTGTTGGCTGGAGACATCACTACAACACACCTCTCTGGAGGACAGCTTACGCTAGGGCAGTTGGCTTCCTTCAGAGCCTAGTAAACAAAAGAGACCAAAGTAGAAGCTGAAATTTCTTTATAACCAAATCTCAGAAGTGACATCTCATCACTTTTGCTGTATTTTATTCATTAGAATCGTGGCACTACATTCACCCATACTCAAGGAAAAGGGGACTGAGCAAAGAGCATTAGCACCAGGTGGTGAGGTCCATCCTAGTGGCTGCATGCCATATCTGTTATGAGTGCTGTAGAACTTTTAGAACTTTACCACTTTTTACTTTGTCATCTTCACAGGATTACAATGTTAAAATTCCCTGTTTAGATAAAACTCCCTGTGCTTAGCTTGCTTTTGTCTCACAATCTGGAATTAATCATTTTATGTAGAATTAGACTCCTGTAGTGAGTGGAAACCAGGACAGATAAAGGAATGTTCATTTGCAATTTTACTTGTATAGCTTTTTCTAGTTATTTAGATAAGAAGCTTTGTTAAAACTCTAAGGTACTATCAAGAAAGTGTACAATTGGGAATATTTTATGCTCTGTTCATTATGTAAATTCTAAAGTTTGTTTTGTTCAGGATTGGTAAAGGTTTTCAAGGCGTCATGAAAAGATGGGGATTTAAAGGCCAGCCTGCTACGCATGGTCAAACAAAAACCCACAGGAGGCCTGGAGCTATTGCAACTGGTGTGAGTATAACTAGTGGTGCTCTTTTTAATGCTAACTATTCATCTTCTGTACATATAGTGCTCAGTCTGTCCTTGAGATCAAGTCACATAAATTTAATCAGTCCAGGTGGATCCAAGTACTTGTCACCCTTTTTGTAGGTTCTGGCCTCACTCATTTTCCAGAGCCAGACTTTTATATCTCACATACTTAACGACTAGTGTCCTCAATACCTTTTGACCTACATTCCCAGTCCCTTCTGTTTCCTGTCGTGTACTCTGAAGTTGACTGCAGAAATCAGGGGTTACAGTGCTATTCTACCTGGCCCCACTTGCTCCTTCCCAGATTTCTTTTTGCCTTAAAGGATCCAACAAGATTGTCAAGGACAATACCATAGTACAGGGAGAAAGAAGGAAAGAGGAACAGTAAGAGCGAAAGAAATAGAGAAAGGATTTTTTGTATTGTTAATTCAGTCCTATTCTTCCAAAGGCATAGCATAAGGAGGCTAGAGGAATTTTCTTCTTTGGTGGATCAGTGTTATACAAGATCAATCTCTAAAGGTTCATAATGTATTCTGTTTTTTCTCATAACAGGAGAAACACAGATTAAAGTTGTTCTAAGATACTAATTTCTCACCTAGCAGATTGTGTCATAAAGCTGTTTAATTTTTGTCACTCTCTTGGCAAGAAATAGTAACAGACACTCTCCTATATCACTGATGGGAATATAAAATATGAAGGGGAATGTTGCAGTATCTAACAGAATTACACATGCATTTACCTTGGATGCAGCAATCCTGCTTCTAGGAATTTCCACTCAAGATAGTCTCTCAAAAATGCATTTATACAAATTTAATCATTGCAATATTATTTATAATTGTAAGCAAAAATGTCCACACCTGGGAGTTTGGATTAATAAACTATGGCACATCTACTCAATTAGAATACGATCTAGCCAAAGAGAACACTGATAAGGTCACTTTGAAACAATGAAGTGATTTGCAAGACATTAGGAAATATACATGTTTTCTACTTAATTTTAGAAAAAGGACTAAAAGGATAAACCAGAAATTAGATTGTTTACCTGCAAGGGATGGGTTGAAACAGTATGGAAGAATTTAGGCATTACAAGAGTGACACTTCTTAGGTGTATTTTTTTGTTATACTTTTTACTTTTGGAACCATGTTAGTGTTTTACATATTTAAAATAAAAACAGATGAGGGGGAAGATCCAAAATGGACTATAATTAGTAAATGAATCCAACTCTTTCACATGAATAACATAACCATGCCAAAGGAGAGAAAAAACTAAAGCAACTACTGAACACAGTAATGTGGTCCTCAACTTACGATGTTTCAACTTATGACTTTACGTTGGTATGAAAGTGATAGGCATTTATCATAGAAACTGCTTTCCAGTAACCCATGCAACCATTTTGTTTTTCACTCACAATACAGTATTTAATAAATTACATGAGATAACTCAACACTTTGTTATAAAATAGGCTGTGTTACGCGATTTTGCGCAATTACAGCTAGTGTTAAGTTTTTGGAACACATATAAGGTAGCTAGGCTAAGGTAGGATATTTGGCAGGTTAGGTCCATTAAATGCAGTTTCATATGGTATTTTCAATTTACAAAGGGTTTATTTATTAGGCCTCCATCGTTAGTTGAGAAGCATCTGTAGTTTGTATACCTCAAGACTAAATTTAAAATGTACTTTGTACAAAAATTGAGTTCTAGTTTAATTTTTGCAGTAGTTTCAGAATTCTAAAGTGATTTTTTATAAATTGTAGTATTGAGCAGATAAGCATATATATTGACAACAGCAGAACAGGCTTCACACTACTAGAAAAGAGCATTAAAATATGAAGGGGGGAAATTAGAGTGAACCGTATAGTGTTACATTTGAATTTAAGTATAAGTATGTATTTGCTTGGGTGTATGCATGCATGCAGAAAATAAATGTAAGGCGCAAAGGAGAAGAAATACTCAGGATTGTCTCTTAAGCTATATTGGTTACATATTAAACAATTCTTAATGCTATGATGAGCCACTTCCACTGGGAGTGTCACTTATTAATGTAATCAGATGATGGAAAAGTGTTTATATTCTAAGACAGTGGTTCTCTACCTTCCTAATGCCATGGCGCTTTAATGCAGTTCCTGTGGGTCGTGACCCACAGGTTGAGAACCACTGTTATAAGATTCGTGTGTTGTGAGAAACTTTCCTATTTCAGATGTAATTCAGATTTGCTGCTTTAAAATCAGAGACTTTGTGAAGCTATTTGATTTATGTGAATCAAAGACAACTTGGACTAGCCAAACTCAAAATTCTGATAACTAACTCTTTCCTTTAATCATTTTGTTCAAGCAAATCAAAACATCAAAAACCAGGGGTAGGGCCATTCTAGCATCATCACTGTTACATCAGTGAATACAGAAGATTAGTCGAAAACAGGCCAGTCATTCCATATTTTTCTCTGAATGATGCTGTGATGTGTGTATATATTTTTTTCTCTTTCATATCTCAACTAATATTTTGTCAGTTACTACTCTGTTGTTACTGAGTTTTTCTCAAATCTATTTTCAAGTCATTATTTTTTGTCTAGGCCCAGTCCAGTCGAATTTGGAAAGGAAATCCTCTAGAAGTAAATGTGTCCAAATTGACATTTAGATCTTTTCTGGGGCCCAGCAGAACAGGAGGAAATAATAAAACATTTTAATAATTTCTCTGAGTTTGCATTGTGGCTTGATCAGTACTGTTTGAATTTGAGAGTACTTAAAATTGTTAACTTTGGTTATCTCATTTAGGATATTGCCAGAGTCTGGCCTGGAACTAAAATGCCTGGGAAAATGGGAAATGTAGACAGGACAGCATATGGATTGAAGGTAAGTTTCTAAAGTGGCTATTTTTAGGAACAGTTAAATTATCTACATGCAGAGGCACCAGAACGTGTATTTAATCTGTTTCTGTATGTGGTTGTTCTAATAGACGTTACAGTTAAAAGGCACCGAGGATACTTAAATTATGTGTGTGTGTTTGTATGTATGTATGTTGCAGTGGTAGTAGTACAGTATAGTCATCTATATGGAAAATGCAGTCATTAAAAAGAAAAAAATTAGGTATTTGACGTGGAAGATTTCCACAAGATTTTTTTGGCATGAAAAAATAAGGTTCAGAGCATCAGGTATAGTTCTCTCTTTATAGAAGAATGAACAAAAGCTCCCTGCATATGTATGTTGCTGTACTATTATATGATCATAGAGAAAAGTAGAAGGTTATATGCTAGCTCATCCTGAATTATATATCAAATGTGTGAGTGGATAGAAATAGATTTGGGTAAGAAGGAGAGAAGACAATTAAAATAGGGCAGAAAACAGCACTAAAAAAGGGTTGTGGTATACATTCATTTTTACAAATACATATTTAAAGGGGAAGAAATTAAGTTCAGTTTCTACAAATTTGAGAAATATATGTAATATCTAAGTGAAAAGGAGTTGTACTATAATGGGTGCTGTATAATCATATTTTTATTAAAACAAACAACTGATGTTTGTACAAAGAAGAAAATAAGCCACTTATAAGACGTCTGGGCCAGATGCAGTGGCTCATGCCTGAAATCCTAGCACTCTGGGAGGCTGAGACAAGTGGATTGGTTGAGCTCAGGTGTTCGAGACCCACCTGAGCAAGAGTGAGACCTTGTCTCTAAAAATAGCCGGGCATTGTGGTGGGCGCCTGTAGTCCCAGCTACTCGGGAGGCTGAGGTAAGAGGATCGCTTGAGCCCAAGAGTTTGAGGTTGCTGTGAGCTATGATGTCTACTCAAGGCGACAAGTGAGACTCTGTCTCAAAAAAAAAGAACAACACCCAAACATAATCACACATTTTGGTGTATGTTCCCCCATCTCTATTTTAGATGTATTTTATTTTATTTATTTATTTTTGCAGTTTTTGGCCGGGGCTAGCATATGGGACCTACTCCTTTGAGCCACAGGTGCCACCCTAGATGTATTTTATTAATGAATTTTGACCAGTAGAAGTTTTTCAACTTCTGTATATTAAATCTAGAAAATTTTTTTCTTTTATTCTTACCAGAGACCATCTCTTTGTCTACCTTTTCTTTTTCTATGTGTATAAGATTTTTAATTTTATAGTATTTAACACTTACCCATTATTAAATACGAGCTGTGAGTTGAACTCGATTTCCTTTCCATATATTTTACTTTCTCAGTACCATTTCTTGACCAGTCATTTCTCTCCCATTTGTGTAAGTTTTTTCTCCACACGTAGATCTGCTTCAGGACAATCTGCTTAGCTCACTTATTTTAGAAATTAGAACCGGTGAGGTTGTGGCTTCTCCAGTTTCTAGTTACAGCAAACTAGTACTAACTAAAAATAAAGTTGAATTTCAATTTATTATTCTTAATAATGCCCAACAAATCTAAGTGGTCTTATTTGTTCAATCATATTTCCATTTAAAATGTACTTCCCACCACTTCCATTAAGATGTATCTGTGATAGTCTTATAAGTCACCATAGGATTTGAAATTTTTCAATTTTTATTCATCATTTTGAAGTGCTAATATGGTTATTACTTTACAGGCTGCTTACATCCTCAGCTTTTAGTAATATTCTTTTAATGCAAGTACATTCTCAAATGTTTAACTCTTAAAGTTTGGTTTTATTCTTTAGGTATGGAGAATAAACACAAAGCACAATATAATCTATGTAAATGGTTCTGTACCTGGACATAAAAATTGTTTAGTAAAGGTATGTATAACTTTTTCACATTGTTCATATATATAGACATGTGCCATAAATTCTCCTTTGACTCTTATATATAGCTTAAAAATAAGTAACTCTTTTTCCACATGTTGTCTGCTGAATTTTTCTGCTTTTAACTAGCACCTGAATGAAAAAAATACACAGGATAAAGTATATCCTATACTTTATCTATACTTGGTCTATAAAGAACTTGTAGGGACCATAAGGAGGATACTAGACTAACTATTGCCAAAAATATCTGTCTTTTCAAAAAAGATCATTTTAGCTTTTTCAAGTGCCCATCTTCAGATGAACAGGTAAAGAAAACATGGGGTATGGGTGTGTAATGAGTACTATTCAGCCATAAAACAGAATTAAATTCTGTCATTTGTGGCGCCATGGATGAACCTGGAGGACGTTATGGTACGTGAAATAAGCCAGTCATGGGAAGATAAGTACCACGTGATCCCACTCATCTGGAATCTCAAAAAAGTTGATCTTGTGGAAATAAAGATCAGAACATTGGCTATCAGAAGCTGGAAAATGTACAGGGAAAGAGAGGGTTGGTCAACAGGTACAAAGTTAGAGTTAGACAGAATAAGTTCTGATGTTCTGTTACACAGTAGGTGACTATAGCAAATTATAGTGTGTATTTCAAGATTCCTAGAAGAAAGGATTTTGAATGTTATCACCACAAAGAAATGATCAATGTTTAGAGTAATAGGTATGCTTATTACCCTGATTGGATTATGATACAGTATACACGTATATTGAACATTATATGGTACTCCATAAATATGTACAGTTATGTTTCAATCATAAATAAAAGACAACATTTTGGCTTTTCTAAAGAGTTTGACAAAGGAACTGGAAATATGTAAGTTACTTTCTTGTACTTTCTTGAGATGATTAAAGGTAGACATTTTAGAGGGAGGTTTTTTATTATTATTGGCCACAGCTGTGATTATACTTTTAAGTGTTTTTCTTAAAATATGTATTTTTATTTTGGAAAAAATTCTAAAACAAAGTAATGAAAACAGATAGATAGGTTTTAAGAAAAACTCTTAAGCTCTCAGAGATTTACTTTAATCACATAAAATACAAAATAAATAATTCTGTCTGGGATTTAGGCCAACGTACAAATTCTCTGACTTCTAAGTTTTTAATCTCCCATTCTGAAAATAAATCTATATTAGAAGTAATGTCAGCTATATCCAGAAGTATATTCTTCATTGATTTTCCAACAATAATTGCAGCAAAAAATAAAATTGAAACTTAAACCTCAGATTTATTTGGTGTTTCCCTATATATTCTCTCTTTTTAAAATAGGTTCCATTACTAGTATAAAGCGTAATTATTTTTACTCTTAAATAAAAGTTTTACTCTTATTTTAAATAAGAGTATTTAAAAATAATTACTCTTATTTTTACTTTTAAGTGGGTTTACAACCTTCTCTGACAGGTAGTTGAAGTCAGCAGGGTGTCATTGTACTTCTCAAAACATTTTGGCTTCATAATTAAGCATATTCCTAGCTCTGCATTCCAGTTTATAGATTATGAACATCATAATTTAATAAAAGAGAAAAAGTGGAGAGATTATTTTCTGTAATACAGTTATACTATATAGCAGATTAATTTCTAAATGTCAGGTCCTCCTTTTCTGCCTGTTCTACTGCATACAGGTTTCTAGGCTTGCTTTTTAGCTGCACCTTAACCATCTCAGTGTCTTGTTTGGCACCAGGAGGGAAGAAAGCTATAGTATGTACAGTGATATCATGTTGTGGTTGTTAAAGATTTGGTGGGGGAGGGGACAGAGTCTCAAGCTTTGCCCTGGGTAGAGTGCCAGGGTAGAGTGCTTGGGCTCAAGCAATCCTCTTGCCTCAGTTTTTCCATTTTTAGTACAGAGGGTCTCGCTTTTGTTCAAGCTGATCTCGAATTCATGAGCTCAAGCAGTCCATCTATCTCAGCCTCCTAGAATGCTAGGTGTAGAACACCTGGCCTACAGATAGTTTATAACCAGCAACATTTGGTATTCATATTTACTGACCGCTGCAATAAAAGATTATTTCCAAAACCTCAGTCCACTCACTCAACCAGTGATGATTTGCCATCACTAAAAATATTCAGAAGGTGCACTGAAGATAGTTCTGAAAGAGGGGGCTAAATGTATTTTGAGAAACTATAGCTAGCATCAGAGCAATGTCTAGTCCTCTTCGAACTGTTATTACACTAGTAAATATACTTACAACAAACATATTTTAAAAAGAGAACTCGTACTAAAAGAAAAATCTTCAAAATATAGTGCCTACATAACTCTTTTTAACCTTAAACAAATGTCTGTCTCTAACACTGACATGTGCAACTGGGAAGTGTTTTATGGGTTTGTCTTTTCACCCCCACTGTTTCATTCCGTCAGTGATCCCCTAGCAGGTATTTAAATAAGGCCCCTCTTACCCCTGGAGATTGAGCCATTCCTCGGTGGGCAGGTCATTTCATTAACCTGAGGAGGTCAGGGTACAGAGCTACCAAAATCTTTTTGTTTTTAAGATTCCAAAGTTAGTAAAGATAGTCTTAGGAATGATCAACCTATTTAATTCGCATAAGCTTTTTTGTTGCATTTGGATTCACTAAGTGTATTAATAGAGCCTAAAGAACTGTCGTTTACAGCATAATGTAATGTATGTTATTAAATTCTATTCATTTGTGCTCATTCATGTGTTCTAATACATAAAATTTATTTTCAGTTTTGCCTGGGTTTTTTGTCTAGTCTTTCCCCATCTTTCCTTAAAAGACTTAAATTGGTTTGCCAATAGACATAATTATAAAAAGAATGAGATAGATAGTTGAGTCTTGGTGAAGGCAGGAAGATAATAAAGCCTGGGGTAGGAGCAAGTACACACCACGATCTTACCCATTTGTTAAAGATGGGCTGCAGACTTTAGGTCCTCAACTTTAGAGCCACCAAGACAAAAAAGATTTGTCATCATTTTTGTTTCAAACTGAAGAATTCCACTACTGTAGCATTTACATTTAGGATATATAAATGCTTTTGTTATCTAAAATATCCCTCAAGTGTAATGGATCTATAAAAGTGTGGAAACAACTGAGAAATAGTTCTTTGGGTCATTAATCACTAATGTTTATTCATCAAATTAGCACAAAGTTTTGTTATGATTGGCTTTTTGCTTGGGTTTATTTTCAATGCTAAATACTGAAAATGTTTAAAATGGTAAAAAATATTTTTTTCCTAGTTAAGGTTCAACCTAAGATTAATGAATTAGGGGGAAAAAAACTAAACAAGTTTATTTTCTCCTGGGCAACTTACTGATAATTTTTTGAAACGGTCATTAGAGATTAAAATAGATCTGTTTTTCTGTACTTAACTGTTCTTAGCAGCTGTGTGCTTATTTCAACTAAATTATTCATTACTTATTGCCAAACTGATTATGCCTTATTTTACTCTGTGTATATAATTACATGTAATCATTTTTTAATTTCACTATGAATGAAGGCTGTAGAATGAGTCAGAAGCTTTAAAGAACGCAATAATGTTTTCTAAAAATAAAATCTAACATTTTAGATCACATTAATATCTGTACTCAAATTCTTTGGTCTATGAATTCACAGATATAATTTGAATTCTTTTTTAGAGCATAAAGAGTTAATAAGGCTCTTACAAAGACTTACAAGTCTCTTACTATTTTTGTCAAATATAATTCTGTCTTTACCTTCCAAATAAGAATGCTGTTTACTAAATGTAAGCTAATTTTCTTAATAAAAGGTCATATTTTGGTTAGGTACTCTTAGAGTCAAGATTAACAAAAATACTAGTAAGGGGTTTTTTTTAACCTCTGCTCAAAAAATTTGTGCTATACTGGCTCAGTGCCCGCAGCTTAGTAGTTACGGTGCCAGCCACATGCCCCAAGGCTGGCAGGTAAGAGTCAGGCCCAGGCCAGCCAAAACAACAATGACAACTGCAACAAGAAAATAGCTGGATGTAGTCCCAGCTTCTTGGTAGGCTGAGGCGAGAGTATCGCTTAAGCCCGAGAGTTTGAGGTTGTTGTGAGCTGTGACGTCACGTCACAGTAGCGAGGGCGACATAGTGAGACTGTCTCAAAAAACAAATAAAAACAAAATTTTTGCTATATAGAGTAGAAAATAAAATAATCAAAATAGATAATTATCTATTGAAATAATAAAATTATTAAATAATAAAATAGATAATTATTAGGTATATAGTTTATGTCAGGTAAAAATGAATCTGGATTTAAATGATATTTGAGTAGTAATTTCAGAATATAACATCCTTTTGGGCAGTTCGGGAGATTTACAAGTTATGATAAGATGTAGAGTAATAATTAGTGACTTTTATCCTTATAAAATAGCTGATTAACTTGAGTTTCTGTCATTCAATTAATCAGATTTTTGGAATCAAAAGAATACATTAACTGAATTCTTTTTTATGCTATATATGTCACAGTTGTGTTATTCACATTAGAAAGTGTAGGAGCAGATATTCTTTGATTATGAATAGTAGATAAAACAGACTACCTTTAATTGGTAGCACTTATTAAAGTAAAATTTTTTGCTGCCTCCCTCAGGTCAAAGACTCTAAACTGCCTGCATATAAGGATTTCTGTAAAAATCTACCGTTCCCTACATATTTTCCTGATGGAGATGAAGAGGGACTACCAGAAGATTTGTATGATGAAAACGTGTGTCAGCCTAGTGCACCTTCTATTATGTTTGCCTGACATCATTGGACTTGGAAGAACCTTACATATTCTGTGAGCACTGATGAGCCCGAATAATAATCTAACCAGAAATTATATTCTTTCCTAGTCGCAACAATACCATACTTGTCATCTCTGTCAAAGACATAGATCCCTCATCGCTCAGTTGAATTTTGTTAGAAGAATTACTTCATTAAACATATAAATTAAGTAGGTTAGATTTGCTAAAATTGGCAGTTTGCATATTAGCAAAATAATTGTAATTCGTGGACTTCATTATTTTCTATTTCTGGAGATAAAATGTATATAAATTTAACTTTATTAAAGATCTGTCAATCTTTTTGAAAGAGTGGTCGTGATACAGTAGAAAACCAACAGGAACTGTGGTGCAACCTGTTTGGGTAAAGAATCCATTTGCTAAAATTCACTTTTATTATTTTTTTGCATTTAAAAGAAGAAAGTAAGTGAGATTTTTATTTGAATTACAGAAATACATGTTGAAGGCCTGACAAAGGAAAGATAAAATCATTAATTAAGGGTCCTATTTCTTTTGGAGCAGTAATTATTTTTTACTTTGATTACTCAAATGTATGAGTGGTATAATTATTTTTCTATGATGCCTTTCAAAAAGGAGTTGTTCATTCAACAAACTTAATCAAGTATTACTCAAAATGTTAATTCTTCTGGGTTTCTTTTCATTGTAAGAAATTAAGATATATTTACTAATGGCTACTCAAGACAAATAATTAAACTTAACAATGTAAGTATAAGCAGACCTCATTTAACTACTCAACTTCCTCCAAACCAAATTCTTGATTTATATCAACCAAGAAGCTTATTGATTATAGTGTCATGTTACATCTCCACATGATTTATTTATCACTAATAAATTTGTATTAAAAGATCCAGTAGTATTTTCCAGGCCATATTATATCTTTCTCATTTTCACTTTAAATCCAAATCCAAAAACTTTTTTTTTTTTTTTTTTTTTTTTTTTTTTGAGACAGAGCCTCAAGCTGTCACCCTGGGTAGAGCGCTGTGGCATCACAGCTCATAGCAACCTCCAACTCCTGGGCTCAAGTGAGTCTCCTGCCTCCGCCTCCCAAGTAGCTGGAACTACAGGTGCCCACCACAACACCGGCTATTTTTTGGATACAGCTGTCATTTGGTGGGCCCTGCTGGATTCGAACCTGCCAGCTCAGGTGTATGTAGCTGGCGCCTTAGCTGCTTAAGCTACAGGCACCAAGCCCAAAAACATATTTTTTTAAAGTTTTCATTTGTACTTACCTTATTCAATTAAATATTTATGGCAGTTGACAGGAAATTCACTCAATAAAATAGTAAAGTAAATTTAAACATTTAGGATGATATAAATTAGAATAAGTGATATACTAAAAGGAAATGGTGTCAACATAATGTAGATGAGCAGGCTGTGACATGCAGAGTTGTTTTATTTAGATAGTGTGGTTCTGAGCTTCCTGGGTGCCAAAGAAAAACGTAATCATTGCTCTGATACATATTTCTCTTTAATCGTGACTTCTTCAGGGAAAATCCTCTGTTTTACTTGTATGGGATACAAATAAAACAAGCATACTTTCATATGCTTGAAAATAGTACTAAGTCTTTTTTTTTTATTGTTAAATCATAGCTGTGTACCTTAGTGCAATCAAGGGGTACAATGTGCTGGTTTCATATACAGTCTGAAATATTCTCATCAAACTGTTCAACGTAGCCTTCTTGGCATTTTCTTAGTTATTGTATGTAGACATTTGTATTCTGCCTTTAGTAAGTTTCGCCTGTAACCATTCTAAGATGCACCGTAGGTGTGGCCCCACCCATTACCCTCCCTCTACCCTAGCCTTCCCCCTCCCTTCCCCTTCCTTGGCCCTTTCCGCATAGTCTTGTGCTATAGTTGGGTTATAGCCTTCATGTGAAAGCTATAATTTAGCTTCATAGTAGGGTTGAGTACATAGGATACTTTTTCTTCTATTCCTGATATACTTTGCTAAGAAGAATATGTTCCAGCTCCATCCATGTAAACATGAAAGAGGTGAAGTCTCCATCTTTCTTTAAGGCTGCATAATATTCCATGGTATACATGTACCACAATTTACTAGTCCATTCATGGGTCGATGGGCACTTGGGCTTCTGTCTTAAACTGTAATTGAACATTCTTTTTTTTTTTTTTTTTTTTTTAAGTTTTTGAATGGTGAAAAATAATAAACTGTAATTGTCTTTAATTGAAATAGATCCTGGTTAAAGTTACCACACGTTTGGTTAAAAATAAAAGTAACTTATTAAACTAATAACTTATTGTTAAAGATTATCTCAAGCAATCATTATATATAGGGTAAAGTGCTAGAAGAATTCTTTTTGGGGATCAAACAAGGATATCTTCTACCATTTATATTCTATAATGTTTTGGATGTCCTAGCCAATACAGTAAAACAAGTAAAAGTAATGAGATAACTGGAGAGTAAGAATAATTTTCATTATTTGTAAGAAATATCTAACAGGCTGTTGGGATGAATAGAGTGTACAAAAGGTAACTGAATACAGTACAGAATTTACATGTAAATGTATAATAGCAATATTTTATGGGGAAAAAAATGGACACTATTTATAAAAGAAAAAAAAATACTTAGGAAAACCCGAATTAAAAAATGTGCTAGAAGTTTATGTCCTTTATTGAAAAACAGAAGAAAATTTGAATAATGGAGAAAAACATGTTCATGAATGGGGAGGCTTAAAATGTAAAGAATTCAATCATTTTTTAAATCTCAACATGACTTACCATAGAAGTATTGCATTTAAACTGATTCTGAAATTCATGTGAAAATGTAAATTCAAGAGTAGCTGACATTTAAAATGGTACCCATTAGTTAGGCATGCCCCCATACTATGCTTGAGAACTTATACAGGCATACCTCAAAAATACTGCAGATTCGGTTCTAGACCACCTCAATAAAGCAAATACTGCAATAAAGTGAATCACACAAATTATTTAGTTTCCTAGTGAATAGAAAAGTTACGTTTATACTATGCTATATAATCTTAGGTATGCAATAGCATTATGTCTGAAAAATTAATACACCTTAATTAAAAAATACTTTTGCCAAAAAATACTAGTGATCATCTGAGCCTTCAGCAAATCATAATCTCTTTACTAATGGAGGGTCTTACCCCTCAGTATTGATGATTGCTGACTGTTGAGGATAGTGGTTTCTGAAGATTGGGGTCACTGTGGCAATTTTTTAAAATAAGACAATGAAGTTTGTCACATCCATTAACTCTCCCTTTCACAAAAGACTTCTCTGTAGTATATGATGCTGTTTGATAGCATTTTGGCCACAATGGAACTTTTTTTAAAGTTAAAGTCAGTTCTCTTAAACCCAGCTACTGCCTTATTCACTAAATTTATGGAATATTCTACTCTTTATCGTTATTTCAACAATGTTCACAGCATCTTCACCAGAAGTAGAGTCCATCTCAAGAAACCACTTTCTTTGTTCATCCATAGGAAGTGACTTTTCATCTGTTCCAAGTTTTATCATGAGATTGCAGCAATTCAGTCACATTTTAAGGCTCCACTTCTTCAGTTTCTTTCTCTATTAAAGTGTCGAAGCCCTCAAAATCATCCATATGGTTTGGAATCATCTTTTTCCAAACACCTATTTGAAATCTGAATTTTTTTTTTTTTTTGAGACAGAGTCTCACTATGTCACCCTGGGTAGAGTGCTATGACATCACAGCTTACAGCAACCTCAAACTCTTGGGTTCAAGCGATTCTCTTGCCTTAGCCTCCCAAGTAGCTGGGACTACAGGCGCCCACCACAACTCCTGGCTGTTTTTTTGTTGCAGTTGTCATTGTTGTACTTAGCTGGCCTGGGCCGGACTCGAACCCACTAGCCTCAGTGTATATAGCCGGCACCTTACCCATTGAGTTACGGGCTCTGCCTTGGAATCCTAATGTTATTGTTGATATTTTGATGCCCTCTTGTGAATCATGAATATTCTTAATGATATCTATAATGGTAAATCCTTTTCAGGTTTTAAATTTAACCCAGGTTTATCAGAAGAATCACTATTCATGGCAGCTACAGCCTTCCAAAATTTCTTTCTTTTTTTTTTTTTTTTTTTTTTTGTAGAGACAGAGTCACACTTTATGGCCCTCAGTAGAGTGAGGTGGCCTCACACAGCTCACAGCAACCCCCAGCTCCTGGGCTTAAGCAATTCTCTTGCCTCAGCCTCCAGAGTAGCTGGGACTACAGGCGCCCGCCACAACGCCCAGCTATTTTTTGGTTGCAGTTTGGCCGGGGCTGGGTTTGAACCCGCCACCCTCGGTATATGGGGCCAGTGCCTTACCGACTGAGCCACAGGCGCCACCCGCATATTTATTTCTTAAATAATACTTGAAATTCAAGATTATGCAGAATGGATATTTTATTAGGAGACATTAAAACATTATTCTCCTTGTACATCATCAGAGCTCTTGGGTGACTAGGTACATTCTCAATGAGCAGTAATATTTGAAAGGAAATCTTTTTTTTTTTTTTTTGAGCAGTAGGTCTCAACAGTAGGCTTAAAATATTCAGTAAACCATTCTGCAAACACGTGATGTTATCCAAGTTTTGTGGTTTCACTTGTAGAGCACAGGCAAAGGAGGTTTAGGATTTATAAGCATCTTAGGATTTTTGGAATGGTAAATAATCACTGGCTTAAACTTAAAAGTCATCAGCTTCACTAGTTCCTAACAAGAAAGTCGCCCTATCTTTTGAAGCTTTTAAGCCAGGCATTGACTTTTGAGCTATGAAAGCCCTAGATGGCATTTTCCAATAGAAAGCTGTCTCATCAACATTTTATTTAAGTGTAGCGTCTTTACCAATAACCTTAGCTAGATTTTCTGGATAACTTGCTGCATCAATACTTGTTCCGTTGCCTTGTACTTTTATGTTCTGGAGATGGCTTTTCTTTAAACCTCATAAACCAATCTCTGCTAGCTTCAAACTTTTCTTCAGCCTCCTAACCTTTAGCCTGCATAGTATTGAAGAGAGTTAGGGTCTTGCTCTGGATTAGGCTTTGGCTTAAGGGAACATTTCGGCTGGTTGAATCTTTTATCCAGACCACTAAAACTTTCTTCATTTCTACAAAACATCTCTTTTGCTTTCTTATCATTCATGTGTTTACTGGAATGCCACTTTTCACTTCTTTTAAGAACTTTTTCTTTACATCACAACTTGGTTATTTGGCACAAGAGGCCTAGCTTTCAGCCTGTTATGGCTTTTGACATGCCTTCCTCACCAGTCTTCTTTTAGTTCCTACCAAGAGATGTATGACTTCCTTTCACTTGAGCACTTAGAGGCTGTTGAGTTATTAGGTGGCCTCATTTCAGTATTGTGTCTCAGGGAATAGGGAAGCCTGAGAGACAGAGACAGAAGTTCACCATCTTATATGGACACAGTTCAGTTAACTATTAACAAAACTGTTAACTATTGCAACATCAAAGATTAGTGAAAACAGGTCATTATAATAGATACAATAATAATGAAAAAGTTTGAAGTAGTTCAAGAATAGCCAAAATGTGGCACATGCTGTTGGTAAACGTACTTGACATCGGGTTGCCACAAACCAACATGTGAAAAATGCAGTATCTGCAAAGTGCAATAATCTGGAACACAGCTAAAACAAGAGATGCCCATACTTGTTGAATTTTGCAATTCAGAATACAGTCAGCCTCCATGTTCATGGGTTCTGCATCTGGAGATTCAATCAACTATGGATCAAAACTACTACTGTCATCAAAATACCCTCCTTTCAATATTTCCTTTATCTTCAGGTAAAGAAAAGAGTCAACAGGGGCCAGATCATGTGAGTAGGGAGGATATGCCAAAACAGTTATTTGTTTACTGGCTAAAAATTCTCTCACAGACAGTGCCATGTGAACTGGTGCATTGCCATGATGTAAGAGCCATGAATTGTTGGCCAAGATTTTCAGTTATGATTTTCCCGTTTCAGCCAGGCACTGTGGCTCATGCCTGTAATCCTAGCACTCTGAGAGGCCCAGGTGGGTGGATCGCTTGACCTCAGGAGTTTGAGAGCAGCCTGGGCAAAAGAGAGAGCCTGTCTCTACCAAAAATAGAAAAACTGAGGCAAAATGATCACTTGAGCCCGAGAGCTTGAGGTTGCTGTGAGCTATGATGCCATAGCACTCTATTCAGGGTAGCAGAGTGGGACTCTTAAAAAAAAAAAAATTTCCCTGTTTCTTTGCTGATGTTTACTTGGTCTGCTATTCTTTCACAGTGAGCTGATGGTTTTGACACAATTTGATGGATTTTTGCAATGTTTTCATCAGTTCTGCTTGTTACTAGCTGTCCTGACCTTTCTTCATCAGTGACGTTTTCTCTCCCCTCAGAAAACTGTTTAATCCATTTGTTCACTGCCATTTTCTTCATGGCATTATTCTCATAAACTTGGACTAACATATCCTGATTTCACTTACATTCTTGCCAAACTTAACAAGAAATTTAACATTGGTTTGTTGCTCTAATTCAAGCTCAAACATTCTCACAACAGCAAACAAAAACAATAATGAACACCATTCAGTAAGATACTGCCACACATTGACACAAACATAGCTGTGCAACACTGATATAGCAAGGTTATGAAACCACACCACGCTGTTTGTATAGTTCTGCCAACATAAGTGCACAGTGACAAGTTTGCAAACTTAATTGTCAGGTTTCACATGTCTGAACTTTAATTAGCTGCATTTGATAAAAGGTCCTTTGATGAACTTACACATGCATCAAGTTTGCTGGTAAAGCGTAGGAAGAAGCTCTTATCTTGCAAGACAAACAATGATTGCTGGGAGAACATAAGTCTTTCCTGCGTTAAGTATTTGTGCAAAGATTTAAAGGAATCAACTCATGAAGGTAGCCAAATGATAGAATAAAAAGCAAGGAGCAGTTTGGCAAATAATTGAACAGAAATAAGATGTTTTCAAGAAGGCAGGGTACCTTCTTCACCAGAGAGCCTGCTGCAAACCCACCCCATCTGTCACTAGAGTCAGCAACTGGTCTGTGGATCTATTTTTAAGGTTTAAGGAGACAGTTTCTGATCAGCTTTTGGGATCACAATGTGAGCTCTGTATTTCAGAGCCAGACAGAGCAAAGCATCTAGTCTTGGCCCCCCATCTTCCACCCACTCCTCACTGCCAGCACCTTGTCCAGAGCTACCCAACTATTAAGAGGATCTGGGTCACATTATTGCAGTATTGTCCTACTGAGCTGGATGGAAAAGGAAAAAGCCGCCTCTCTGGTTTATAAGCCAGACACTACCTGGTCCAACACTAAGTAAAACACATGTGATTTGCTAAGAACCTTGGGTCACTATTTCTGCCTATAGCACAAGCAGCTTGCCTGAATACCAGCCCTCAAATGTTCAACTCAAAAATGGAACTCTGCCTACTATGGTCCCATCCTGGGCCTGCTCACCTATCTGGAGGCCAAGCAGTACTAGGAGCCTACTCCTGAGCAGTGTTGACTACCGGACAGATGCGGAGGCAGTTCAGTTCTCAGCAGTGGAGCCCGGCTGGGTCTTGATTTGAGCTTGAATTTGATTTATTGTCTTAGGTTTTATCTTGAAATGGTGAACCTTTTTGTAACTGAACGTCATTCAAATTGGACATTTGTTCCAACATACTTGGCAGTAGCTGTTAGTGATTAAATAGCAATAAAATAGGGAAATACTGAACCTTGTATAATTCTCCAGGCTTCAGAAAGGCCATCTGATCAAAGGGTACCTACTTTAAGAGTTACCAAGTATTGGTCATCCTTCCTTTCAAGGAAATACCTTACCTGCTGGGATAGCCCAAGGTGAAATGCTATTTTTAATTAGTCCTATCTTTAATAGGAGAAAGGGAAAATTAGATGATACCAGCTATGGTAAACACTATTAATGAAAGCATTTCTTAAATACCGCAAGTATAGGATATAATTTAAAATATTTTGATGTTGACTGGGCACACATCTGCAATCCTGGCACTCGGAATTGAGGTGAATTCAGCTCAGGAGTTGGAGACCAGCAAAAGTGAGACTCCATCTCTACTAAAAATGGAAAAACTAGCTGGGCATTGTGGTGGGCTTCTGTAGTCCCAGCTACTTGGGAGGCTGAGGCAAGAGGATTGCTGGACCCCAGGAGTTTGAGGTTGACGTGAGCTAGGATGCCACAGCACTCTACCAACGGCACAAGAGTGAGACCCTTCGTCAAAAACATAAATTAAATATATATTTATATATATGTATGTATGTATAGATAGATGTTAATTACGTTGACATCTCAGAGTCAATAGTAGTGCTTTTACAATCTTAAGGATTGCTTCTCCATGTCTGATTTCATTCCCTTAGTAGGATGCACATTACTCTAAAATTGCCCATTACTGTCTTTTTTTGCCTAGAGGTCACCAGTTGGAAAGTTCTTTCCATTTTTGCAGGAAATGTGTCAGGGAGAATGGTCTTGTACTGCTTATTAGGTTCTTATGACATAGAACATGTTACTAATATCTGTGTCACTGAACTGCTGAAGTAGGTCACCATGCTGTGAGGCCACCTTGGAGAAACATCTCTAGAAGCCTTACAATCATATGTGTCACTTGATGGCTGTTTTCTATATAAGAAGTTCTTCACATGAGAGTTTATTTGACTAAGGACAGATAACCTTTCTGCTGCCCTCAGGCATTTTCCATAAAGTTGACTTCACTGTAACAACAGAAGTTTCTCCTTCATTTTCTAGTTTTATTGCTCTGTCTGCTATAATGCCTCTGTACTAACAATGACAATGCTCTCTCAAAGCATGCCTTCCTAGACAAATAATGACTGTCATTCAGATGCTGCCTTCAGCAATTGCCTAGAATTTTCTGAAATGAAAGGACTCATTTAAAGTGTCATTGTCCCCTCCAGAGTCCTGAGTGTGAAGAGTTGCCAGCCTCAATTTCATCATTCCCTTTTCTGCTTTTGAATGTTGTTTACAAAGAACTTACAGCAGTTTGTGTCACGCATTGTTTTTTATCTCTTTTAGATTAATGAGGTGGCCTGTTCAAGTTAAGCGGGCCAAATCAATCTCAATGAATGCAATCCATAGCACCAGAAAAGCAAACAAATGATTTTAACCCAACTGCCAAAGTATCTTCTTGACATGAAAGGTGCATAAATGTTTCTCTTTGGTATTTGACTGGGAGAGTGCAACTGACAATTGTGATCTTGATTCTCCAAAAGCAGACTTTGTATGAGCACCAAGTATATTTTAAAGCATTTAGAAAATTTGTTGTTTTAGGCGGCGCCTGTGGCTCAGTCGGTAAGGCGCCGGCCCCATATACCGAGGGTGACGGGTTCAAACCCGGCCCCGGCAGAACTGCAACCAAAAAAAAAAAAAGAAAATTTGTTGTTTTAATGAAAATGGGTAAGTCATCCATTAAGTTCTGAATTTGCTTTATTTGGAAAAGAGCTAGCTAAATATTCTGTCACAAAGATTCCTGACAAAGATTCATAGATGACTGCATGATTGATACCATGTCAGGGTAAATAATAATAAATGGCTTTCTTGGGCATCCAAGAAATTTTATTCCCTTAGTAGGATTATATTTATTATCTAAAATGCTAGTGTATTTAAATGATAAAGCAAGGATGCTTCAGAACTGTTGGCTGCCTGTTTTATTCTGCTAACTGCAGGAGCATTAAATTTGATGCCTTACCTTGCAGAGCACAGTTGGGCGTATCTCCCCTTCCTCAAACAGGGAAAGCTTGACAAGTTTATCATCAGTGACAGAATGGAGCTCACGGTGTCCACAGAGGAAATGGATATTTAGGAAAACATGAGCGAGTAGGTAAAGAAAAAAGTATTGATAAAAAGAAAATGCATAAGGAAAAGACCTGTTATATAAAAACTCTAGACTTTCTTTACCTATAAAATTAGTGCTAGCAGCATCTTCTCCCTGCTTATGTGGTTCATTTCTCTAGCCAGCAACCAATGAGGACACCTCTGCCAAAGAAGGTTACGATTTAATGATCCAAAACCCACTTTTAGATACAACATAACCACAAAGAGAGAGGCCCAAGGTTCTACACCCCACAGCCTGTTGAGATGAGCATTTCTGATGAGGTCCACTCAAGCAACAGAACACAAGGGAACGTGTCAGGCACAGGTAATTCCCATGGCGGTTCACAAAGGTGAGTCTTACCTTTACCTAACACAGTGATTCTCTACCTGGCTGCATATTAGAACTTCACAGGGGAATTTTAAAACCCTAGTCCAAAATTCTTGGAATCTCAGGGCAGGAAGGGGAGAAGACCCGACATTAGTGGTTTTTAAAGCTCCCCGGGTAGTATCAGTGTATAGCCACAATTAAGAACTACTGACCTTAGACAACACGATTATAGATGAGCAAGCCTTTGGTGGAACTCAGGCAATTAATTGGGATTCTCCGTAAAGCAGTTCAAATTGGAGGGAATTCTATCAAAATGTAATAATAGCATGTATAGAGTTCTTTATATGAATATAGCATTTTATATTTCAAGATATTTTTTATGTTCATATGAGAGTACTTTCTTGGGAAAATCTTGTAAAACTATACAAATGTTAGATATCAATCCAGTGTTAACAAGAAAAATGAAGGTTTCACTGAACAAGTGACTAGCAGAGCCAGTCCTAAAATTGGGGCACTGGACCTTCCTATAACCCTTTGCAGAGCAACCTGAGAATCATATGTTCTTTGAAGAACACTATAAAATGCTGACATATTTTGTTTCCTCTATTGTGTAAAATACTGACATTGTTTCCTCCTCTATTATTTAGTCTCATAAAACTGTATTGAATTGTTTTAGGTTGTTTTAGAAATGTGTTAACTTCAGTGTCTCAAATCAATAGAATCACAGGTAAAACAAGCTGTCAATCTTAGCTTGTCTGAAGTTTTCAAAGTTAGTGTTGTTGTTGATATTTGCTCTTTTATTTATTTTACCTGCCCTGCACCTACAGCAAGTATCAACGATTTAGGAAAAATTACTCAGAGAAAAAAAATTAAAATAAGGAAAATTGTATCCATTAACTTCTCTTTTTACAAACTAGGATAGATCAAGGTTATTTTCTTTTCATGGCTGAATGCTTTTGTATAACTCCAGAGAAGCTGGAGATGAATAATCTCAGGTATAGGATGAAGTTGCATGAGCAGATTCCTAACAGTTGACTTATTAATTGATTAATTCTCCCCAACCCCCCAGGCCTCATCAGAACCCATCTTCCTTTTGACTTAAAGGCAAGAGTCAAAACTACATGGCACAACTGAACACTCACTGTCAGAGGTTTTATGCATTGTCTCTGATTTAATTCTCAACCACCCTACCAGGTAGTTATTACCTCTGCTTTATAGAGAGCACATTGACCCTCACAGATTATATAACTTTTCTAAGTCAAGTATCTAGTGAGTGGCTGATCTAGGATAAGAACTGAAAGTTGTCTGTGCATTCCCAAGTCACCCAAGTTTCCTAACCATTCAGGTGAATGCCACTGAATGAGCCCTCTCTTCAGCTGTGGAGAGAGATGAGTCCCCTTTCTCTGTGCTGTACCATGGACATGACATGGACAAATTTGGGGGGGAAGTATTTTCTCCCACTTGTCCAGAAGAAAACAGTATACCATGTCCTTTAAGTTCTCCACTTCTCACCTCTTCTCCCATCATCCAAGATGGGAAGAAAGCGGAATGAAGATTGGTTTACCAGAGCTTAGCTGAGTGAGTGTGAGGGGAAGAGCTGGGCTTTAATGTGAGCTAATTCACCACTGGACTGTGCAATTCTGGGAAATCCTATTCCTATTTATAGTTGAGTGAAAATTCTGTTTGTTAGGGCTTTCTTCACTATCATCAGAGGGTAGAGGGTTGGATATGTGTTGGAGGGGATGAGTGAAGAGAAAATAAAGTGAAGAGAAGAATGAATGAGAATTTCTTCCCTTTTACTCCAGATTTCTGGTCCAGGCAGTCATATTACCCTCTTACCAACTCTAAGATTAGACCTGAGCCAGGGTTCTCAGCCTGACTAATAATTATTGATTAGACCTATAAATGGGTCAGACAATAAAGGATGTGAGACTTTAAGAAAACACATTTGGAATCCCAAAATATCAATAGAAGTCATACAAGCTAAAACTGCTGAACCATCTTTTCTTGAAATAAGCATTGATTCAAAATTTAATTGCGAAACTTTTTAAGGACAATGTCCCAATTTTCTCTCTACGTAAGGAGGTATTAAGGAGGTTATTAGAGGCACCCTTGGCCTCTGTGTGACTTTGTGGACAGGGAGACCTAGGAAGAGTATCTATGGATGAGTCATTTTGCCTCTTTCTTAGATAAACTAAGTTGATCTAATCAACCTGATTAGGTTGATCTGGCTGACTTGAAGAAATCTTCCAGAGAAATTTTTCTTTCACCATGAAGAAGAAAAGTGAACTTTTCAGGTTCTTGGTGCTCCCCAGGCAAGGAGATTCTACCACTTTTTTTTTTCCAGGTTAATATGAGGGTACATGTAATTAGGTTACACAATTACATGTGTAATTGCACATTACCCATTTGCATTTGTAAGGTAAAATCCAGAGTCTGAGTTGTAGTTAGTTGGGTCCTGCACCCAGGAAGTGTGCCATTTACCTCTGCATTGTACCTATTAGATGGGAACTTACTGAGCTCCCTGCCATCCTCTCCCCTTCTTGAATTTATTGTTTTTCTCTCACGTGGCTCTACAGTTGTTCATCTACTAGTTTCAGGTTAGTACTGAGTACTTGGGATGCTTGCTTTTCCGTTCTTGAGATATTTTACATAGGAGAATGTTCTTTAAATCCATCCAAGTAAATATAAAAGATGCAAAGTCTCTTGGTGGCTCCTGTAGCCCTGTGGGTAGGGTACTAGCTACATACACCAAGTCGGGTGAGTTAAAACCCAGCCCAGGCCAGCTAAAGCAATAATGACAATTGCAATAACAACAACAACAACAACAACAACAACAAAAAGTAGCTGGATGTTGTGGCAGGTGCCTGTAGTGCCAGCTACCTGGGAGACTGAGGCCAGAGAATCCTATACACTCAGGAGTTTGAGGTTGCTGTGAGCTGTGACACTACCGCTCTCTACCCAGGGTGACAGTTTGAGACTGTCTCAAAAAAAAAAAAAAAGCAAAGTCTTCATCTCTTTATGACTGAATGGTATTCTGTGTTATATGTATACCACTGTTTATTAATCCATTCATGAGTTGATGGCCACCTATGTTGTTTTCACATCTTTGCAATTATGCAGTTTTTGGCTGGGGCCGGGTTTGAACCCGCCACCTCCGGTACATGGGGCCAGCGCCCTACTCCTCAAGCCACAGGCGCTGCCCCGCATCTTTGCAATTATGAATTGAGCTGCTGTAAACATTCGAGTGCAAATGTTCTTATCGTAAAATGATTTTTTTTCTTCGGAATAGATACCTAATAATGGGATTGTGGGATCAAATGGGAGGTCTGCTTTTAGTTCTTTAAGGATTCTCCATACTGCTTTCCAAAAAGGCTGTACTAGTTTGCAAACCCACCACCAGTGCAAAAGGTCCCCCACCACTTTTTATTTGCTGGTCTCTGTGTGGAATTATTTGTCTGGCCAAGGTATGGGTCCCCTTTGCTATCTCCTGGGCTCTTGATTTATTGATTCTATGTTGAGCCAGTGGTAATTTACTATTTTCACTGAAATGATAAAAAGGAAATTGAAAATCCACTAAATAAATAAATAAAAATAATGAAGAAAGTATTATGGGTCAACCAACCAGTGTGATTTTAAGGGGATACTAATAAAAAGGAGTAATGAGGTGTTCTCAAGTTAAAAATAAACTTTAATTTACATTATATAAAGATAATATTTCATATAAAAAATTGGAAAATATGGATTTAAAAAAATAAAAACTTTTCATCCCATCTTGCAGAGTAACTAAGACTGTTGACATCTTTTAGAACTTCCAGATGTCTGTATGTATTTTGATGTATAGTAAATACAATTACACGACACATACTGTTTTGTAGTCTTTTTTTCTGTTGGTAAGATGCCCATTTAATGTTTTTGAAGTTTGGATTTTCTTTGGTAGGGTTTTTGTTTTGTTTTTGCTATTAGAGACATGCTATGGTGACGGTCTTTATAGCTTCTTTATATCTTTGTGGCCAGCATTTTTTTTTTTAAGTGAATTTCTGGAAGAGAAATGACTAGATCAAGGAATATATAATACTAAATTTCCCCTTAGAAATATTGCACCAAGTCAAATATTTCAAAATCTCCTCTATTTACTTAAGAGAAAAAATATGGTCTCTCACCCCCAACATAAGGTGTGCCTAAGGCTTCCTCCTTGAGCAATTGCCCACTACCAATAATTTCTTTCCTGAGTTCCAGAGCAGGTAATGCCTAGCCCTCCCTCATTTCACTTTTCTCCCTCCATTCCTTGAACTGGATTTATCTTTCTAGTGAGCCACATAAGGTCTTTTACAACCTGGAACTTTCAAAATCTCTTAAAAGTACTAATGCTCTGAGTGAAGTCAGTGGGAAAGCAGGAAGGATCACTTCAGCTCATGGATATTGGATGAGTCCAAGTATTTCCATCAGGAGATAGATGTTCAGGTCCTCAGGAAGAGTGTGTCATTGCATGGCAAGTGTGGAAGGAGTGTGGACTCACATGGTCTACTTTAACTGGCTCCGGAAGCAAGAGAATATGTCTTATGTTGTGTGTGAGTGTAGTTAAGTTCTTACATTTCATGTTCCCAAGCCAGAAAGAATTGCTGACCAGTACTTTGTAACTTTCTGTTACACTGATGCATCCCCTTTTGAGTTTCCTTCCCAGGAATGGCAGAACCTTCTTGCAGCTGTGAGGTTAAGTACAGAGCCTTACACCACCTGTGTGTCCAGAAAAGACAATAGAGTGATATGCCACCACAGATTATTCCCAAGGACCCACTGAACCTACACACAAGCCTGAAAGAATGACCAGCATTAGCTCGTAGCTCCTTATAATATGAAAATCCCCACCCTGGATTTTCCCTGTCCCTACAGATTTTCTCCATCCCTATGTATCTACCAATTTTTTTTCATGGGATGTATGTGCTAGCATGATTTTTCACTGCACTTGTGTGCCCTGCTCTCTGCCCCAGACATGTAAAGATTCCTCGTTCACTATTCATTTTCACCTGCATAAAACCCCTGATCCTGTTGGTCAGGGAGGCAGATTTGAGGCAGTTCCCACCTTCCCCTCCCAGCAGATGCACCTCCACCAATAAATCCTATTTTCCTTGACAATCCTCATTGTCTCAGTTATTGATTTTCTGTGCAGTGAGCAACACCAACCCCCTCACAGATTCATTAACACGAACTGGCAAAAGGTGATCTTAGGCTAGCAATAACGGACCAGTATTAACACTTGAAAACCACATCTAGGAGTATCTGTGGTATATTATCTCTGTGAGGTCAAAGGAGGGCAGACAGGTCTGCTGTGGAGACACTGTCCACATCCCTTACACAGGGGAATAATTTCTGTCCTCTCACTGAGTAACGTTAGGAAGATCTGTGTCCTTCCTGTGAAAAAAAGTATGACTCCTTGAATCAGGTAAAGGAAGGCATTGAATTCCTCATGAAGAATTGACTCCCTGAAAACAGAGTGAAAGAGTATGGCCAAGAGAACTCACTATTCTTAGCCTATTCCCAGGGTAGTGGTCTCTCCCCACGTCCTCCTTCCTGTTCCTGTGGTGTGGCAATTAATATGTAGGTCTATAGTTTTTAGTATTTATAGTCTTGCTATGTCTGTGTCTTTTATGGCACATCACACCACCTTTAAAAGAAAAGAAAGAAGGGTGGGGGAAGGAAGAGATGGAGATTAGCTGGAGGCTTTTGAGAGTGGCTACTTTGAAACTGGAGCTATGAATCTTAGGTTCCACCGTAATTTACTTAAATTTATTCCTTTCCATTTATTCAGAATGAGTTGAACATAAATGTTCATTGAGGTCCTATTTACTGAAGATTTAAATTCAAAAGTTAAGAAAACACTCAAGGTAACATTTCCCAAATACCTGAAGGAAGAAGGGAAGGAGAGAAGGAATGTAAGATGAAGGAAGGAGAAATAAGTTATGGCTTGGGAACATCTTAAAGCACAGGTAGAGTTAGCAAACAATTATCTATGCATGCATTTATTAAGCACCTGTAATGTATCCAGCACCAGGCGAGGCACCAAGACTCCAGAAGTAAACCGTGGAAAATGTCACTTCTCACCCAGAGCTTACTTTCTCAGGAGGGATTGTAAGGGGAGTGTCAGGCTGTCCAGTGAGGGCAGAGAGTCTAGAAGCCTAGGACCTACTTTTTGTTGATAACCAAGCTTGACCTTGATGATGGTAGGGACCTTAATATCCTTCCAGCATCAAAATTTTATTATTTGATTTCCCTCCTACATAGTATGATTTGGGGAATCATATATTGTTTCCAGATGCATTTGTTTGCTAAAGGAGTAGGAACGGGGGTGGAGAAGGAGAAGAAAAACCAATATATTCAAGGTCATAAAAATAGAAAGTGTTGTTATTAAAAAAAAAAAAAAAAAACAGCAACTGTAATGGAATTTAAAAGTAAATTATTTAGCATCCATGAGATAATCCCCCCGAACGATTATTACTGTTTGAAAGTAGGTCAGATTCTGAGACTGTGTGTCTCTAGACTACCTGTAATACATGAAATTCAAATGTTTTCATTGCTCTTGCATTCAAATGGTTTTAACATGAAATTTTAATTTGTCTTCAAAAGTATGTCTGCCACTGGGAGTGTGAGGAATTTGTTAACCCTGGCTTTTTTGTTCTCCTGAATGTCAGACTGGCAAACCAGTTTATTTAAAACTGAAATTTTCTTTCTCTTAATGTCTGATCAGCTGTATGGGATGAAAAAGAGAAAAGCAGTCCTTGATGTGTGGAAGATAGCATGACATTCTCAGCTGCCTTGGTGTTCTGCCAAAGACAACACTTTCACAGAACAGCAACACCACAGGAGGCCACTCTGTGACCCTGAGGGACCAAGACAAAAACCAGACCACACAGTATTCATATCTGAGCACAGACAAAAAGTGAACGTTCTCCAAACCTCAAAAATGATCCAACATCCTCACCTCACTCGTATAAGTGACTGCTGCTGCTTTGCCCCTTCCAGCTTTAGCCTTGGTCTACTCCTCCCTCCTTCTGGACAAGATTTATTAAGGTCCTCAGTCCCTGAGTTCTCTTGGCATACAGTGGCCACTGGAGGTTAAATTGCTTAATAGAACCCCAGGCCTCTGACTTTACACACACCTTCTGTGACCACTGTTTTCTGTCCTTCTAGCTCATTTGCCTTATCTCATATGCATGTATCTTACTGAAAGCAAAGGCTGGCTTTTCAGCTTCTCCAGGTCTGGCCTCCACCTCTAAATATTGCTGGAGAAAGTCATACCTCTGTGAGTCAGTGAATGTGGGCAACGGCCCACTGCTTACGCATGCCGTGAGGCTCATGGGGCATTTTCCTGGTGGTGATGTTGAGCAGTGTTAAAATCCAGGGATGGGAAGAGGAGTTTGAGAAGGAGCTGAGGGTCTGGTGGAGAAAGCAAGAAGCTAAGAAGAGTCAGGAGTAGGAGGTGTCATCTTAGGATGCACTGGCTTCCAGTGAAAGAAAGTGGCATGTAAGTGCCCCTGGAACAGAAAGTAACAAATTTATTTTGGGGTCATGATCCTTTACTCCCCACCACTCAACTATGAATCATTCCATTCATAAGCCCATTTATAATATTTTCAAAAGGTATGTATTTAACAAGAAAACAATGCCAACTAGCTTTGCATGCAAGGATAGAGAATTCCATAGTGGCCACGTTGCTATTCCACCATCATTATTACCCTAGACCTCCAAATGGGCATGGAACCTTCCTGTTCCCTGATCCAGAAGCCCTCTGCCTCATCCTTTATCCTGTTCTCTCTTTATGACTGAGAACATCTCCTGCTTCTATTTTGGGCCATTCTAGAGTCTTCTCCAAGAGATGCTTTCTTTCAAGCCCCCCAGTCACCTGCCTCTCTCCCAAATTTATCTTTAGTGTTAATACATAGCACGGGAAGCCTCTGTGCTAAAGTCAAAGTCCCTGAGCAGCTAGTGCTAGTGTTCCCACATAGCAGTAGACAAACACTCTTTCTTGGGAAATAAAGTAGGCTGAATAATAGGCCCTCAAAAGACATACATGCCCTAATTCCTGGAACCTATAAATGTTAGCCTATATGGCAAAAAAAGATTTTGCAGGTGTGATTCAGTTAAGAATCTTGAGGCAGGAGATTATCCTGAGTTATCTGGGTGGGCCCCAGATGCAATCACATGTATCCTGAGAGGGAGGCAGAGAGAGAGCTGACATAGAGGAAAAGGAATGGAGACAGAGATAGGAGTGATGCAGCCACAAGCCATGGAATGCTGGCAGCTGCCAGAAGCTAGAAGAGAGAAGGAATGGATTTTCTTCTGGAGCTTCCAGAGGAAGGCCAGCTCTGCTGATACCTTGTTTCTAACTCCCCCCCCACCCCCACCCCAGTCCTGAACCTCAAGAGAATAAATTTATGTTATTTAAGTCACCAAGTTTTTGGTGATTCATTATAGCAGCCCTAGGAAACTATTCTGGGGAAACTCTCACCCTTCCCTCCCCTGGCTGTGGCTCCCATTAGAATCATGGTAGAAGAAATTGAGAAACAGCCTTCCCAATGGGTCAAAATGTTGAGGGAGCTAGTGACCAGCCTTCCCTGGAGCACCTAAAGGGGGGCTGAACACAGAAAAATACATAACTGGGGAGCAGCGAGGCAGATTCCAGCCACCCTATCTACCAGACTTGTTGCATCCCTGCTCTCACCATGCTCTTGGTGATGAGTGTCTCTACCAATGTCAGATAAGTCCTCAGCTATAAACTAGTATTTCTTGGGGAATAAAATCCACTTTTGGAGTAGGAAAAGTTTTTATGGAATGTCTTCAAGGTGGGTGACCTTTTCTGAAATGTCATGGCCTATGTAAACTTCCAGCTTTCAGTTAGGCAAACATAACAGGCTGGTACTGGTGGCAGAGGAGGGCCAAGGAAGTTGACACTAAGGAGGGCTGTTTGTCTAGAAGTGACTGAAAGCACCAGGGAGTGAAACTTTTTGCACAAAGCTCTTTTCTGAAATGATCACTGAGCTCACCCAACTCATGTATTCTGACAGGAGCAAAATCAAAACTTTCAACTGAATGAAAATGTTTTTACCTCTGAGATCTACCCTTTCCCTGGGCTACTGTGAATAGAAAAAGCAAAACAAATTAAACTTTCAGAGTATGAGAGCAATGCCACACCCCAGGGAAGAGTTAGGTCCCTTAATCCAATAGTCTTCCTCTTTTTTTTTAACTGAGTCTCACTATGTTGCCCTTGGTAAATTGCCATGGTGTCACAGTTCACAACAACCTCAAACTCTTGGGCTTAAGCGATTCTCCTGCCTCAGCCTCCCATGTAGCTGGGACTATAGGTGCCCACCACAATGTCCAGCTATTTTTTTCTTGCAGTTGTCATTGTTGTTTGGCAGGCCCAGGCCAGGTTCGAACCCGCCTGCCTCAGTGCATGTGTCTGGCACCCTAACCATTGAGCGTAGGAGCTGAGCCCCAGTTCTTCCTCTTTTAAATAAGTTATTGTTCATAATTAACATATATAAGCATATTATAGAAAAATTATAAATTAGAGAATAGAGGGAGAAAAAATATCGTTGCTTTAATGCTCCCACCCACCTTCAGGGTTTTTAGAATCTTTCTTCCACACTCCTTTTCCTTGGTTGTAGAACGCCACACTCAGGACCATAATTCTCAAATGCTATCTCTGCAGAGAGCTCAGTCCTACTCAGTATGAAAGCCCCATCTCCCTCATGGCTGTCTATCATTTTACTTTCATTCCCATCATAGATAGCTTTTATCAGTATCTGTTTCCTTACTGCTTCCTGTAGATTGAGTGTCTTTTCCCATTAGCTCCAGGAAGGACTTTGTCTCATGCCTTACCCCATGTTGGACCCAGTATGTAGGTGAGTGACTGGCACCACAAATAAGTATGTGTGCAATGAATTACGTAGATTGATGGATGAATGGATAAATTCTGTATATTCCCTTTTCTCTTAATGCTGCATTTCAGATATTTTTCTTTTGCCTGTTTAAGCTATAGGAAATATGATTAATATGCAGTTTCTTGTGAGAAATAAAAATAAAAGCCTGAATTCCCAGTATTCTTTATCCACAGTGTTCCTCCTCTGTCAGGGAAAGCTAATCTCTAATTTGTCACACTGCAGGTCAACCATTCCACAACCCTTTTCTGACTGACAGGCAAGGCAAAGACATTACAAGGAAGAGGAATGAGGAGAAAGGGACTTAACATTGGTATAGTCTGTGGGAAGAAAACTAAGCTTTGTGTGGATAAATGGTGTCAAATCAAAATGACAAGACCTTACATAGTGGAAATTAATTATTCACGAATTCTGTTTTTTGCAAATTTGACTATTCACTAAACTTTCTTTGTAACCCCAAAATCAATACTCAGGCTTTTGAGGTCATTCCCTGACATGTGCAGGGCAGCAAAAAAATGTGAGCCTCCTGATGCACATGTTCCCAGTGTGGGGATGCACTGCCTCCTGTTTCAGGCCTCATACTGGAAACAAGTGTCCTTTTTGCAGGCTATTTAGTGTCATATTTTCCACATTGTTGTGCTTTTTGCTGATATCACTGTTCAAACTGGTCTGGAAGCATGGGGCTGACGTGCTGCCTAGCACACAAAGGGGCTGAGCCGTGCCTTATGGAAAAAAATGTGTGTCAGATGAGTTCTGTTCAGGCATGAGTTCTGGTGCTGTTGGCCAGGAGTTCAATGTTAATGAATCAAAAAAAAAAAAAAAATATATATATATATAAAGGCACGTGTATGTGTGTGTGTGTGTATGTATGTATATGTATATTTTTTTCTGAGACAGTCTCACTTTGTTGCCCTCGGTAGAGTACCCTGGCATCATAGCTCATAGCAACTTCAAGTGACCCTTTTACCTTAGTCTCCAGAGTAGCTGGGACTAGCCACAATGCCTGGCTAGTTTTAGAGACAGGATCTCACTCTAGCTCAGGTTGGTCTTTAACTCCTGAGCTCAGGCAATCCATCCAACTTGGCCTCCCAGAGTGCTAGGATTACAGGCATGAGCCACCGCATCCAGCCTGAATCAATAATATATTAAATGAAATTTCTTTAAACAGAAAAGCACATAACACAAAATTATGCTTGATTTGGTTGACAAATATGTTGCGACTAGAACACCGGGAACCTATCCCTGTATTGCCCCTGCCCAGAATTCCAGTTCTAGAACATAATTACTATAAATAACAAGAATTGACTATAATTCTTATTTAAAACATTTCACTGTTTTTTAAATATATAATTTACTAAGTATACAAAAGCATAAAGAGAAAAACTAACCCACGACATTGACAATTGTCACTGTGTGTGTGGGTGCGCACAGGGGTAGGGGAGATAATGAGAAAAGGAGTGGTGCTTTTTTTGTTTTTTTCACTTAGAAACGTATTCTTCATATTTACTCATGAGCTAAAAATAAAATCAAAGGCAAATCACCAAGAGGGTTGAGGAAGAAACCACAAAGATGGAAGGAGTGTGGGGAAAACAAGACAGGCCTGGCTGAAGTCAGAAACTGAACGCTGTCATACATGGAACGTGGGTTTCCCCGTCAGACCAAGCTGGTTTCAGATCCTAATTCTGCTGCTGACCACCTAGGAGGTCTTGGCCAAGTGACTTGGCCTCTCTGAATCTCTGCGTCAACATCATCAGGGCATGACGGATAGCTTCTCCCTCCACTGTTTGTCAGGATTAATTCTTTATGGGGGTAAAGTATCTAGTTTGGTTTGGTGTGTTTTAGGAAATTAAATGTAACATTATTAAACTTTTAATATCACTATGAAATAGGTATAAAATAATAGCTGAATGATTATTAAATAATTTGCTAAGTAAATTATTCATCAATTACCAAATTATTACTTAACAAATTATATACCATAATTTATTGTCATGTTGACAGGGCAACCCTTTCACAAAAGAGATTATTCACAAAAGAGCGTATAACGCTTACAGTTGAGAATATAAAAGAATTTTTTTACAGCGGCCATATGCCCCCCAATCTGTATACCCACCAGCAATGGGTATCTCATAGTCAAAGGATAAACAACAGATTTATGCCTTGTTTTGTTTACAATTTTCAAATACAAAAGTATAGGCTATCTGAATTCATATGATAGCATTTTGCTTCAAACAATGTTATTTGCAACAAAAACAGAATCAAAGAAAGATGTTATTTGGCTTATGTCACAAACAAACACCTATGAGTTCTTGTACATACTATTAGAAATGCTATTGTAAATGCTACTGGAAAGACGACGTACAAATGTTGGAACACTAGATTCTTGCTGCTCTGTGGAGAACATAATGATTAGTTCCTTAATTAGTTCCTATAACATTCATTATGTGCCAGACCAGCTTTACATGGAATTACCTAATTTAATCCTATGACAACCGTATGATAAAGATCCTATTATTTCCCCATGGTACAGATGAGGAAACTGAGGCGCTGAAGTCAAGTAATTGACCCTATGTTGCTGGTGATAAAGTTGGATTCAAACCTAGGCAGTCAGATTCCAGAACCCACTCTGTTAATTCAGAATTGTAGCACCTTTAAAAATAATTATAAAAGCAAAAGAAAAGATAAATTATTTAATGACATTGAAAGAATTGTCCTTAGACCATCCTTTAATAGTATATACCATCACTTCAAGATAATGAATATAACGAGATCCTTTTGTACAAATTATTATCTAAAATTTTGTTGAGGGCTTGGTGGCTCACACCTCTAATCCTAGTACTCTGGAAGGCCAAGGCAGGTGGATTACTTGAGTTCACAAGTTCGAGACCAGCCTGAGCAAGAGAGAGACCATGTCTCTACTAAAAATAGAAAAACAGAGGCAAGAGGATAACTCGAGCCCAAGAGTCAGAGGTTGCTGTGAGTTATGATGACTCCATGACACTCTATCCAGGACAACAGCTTGAGACTCTGTCTCAAAAAATAAATAAAAAAATAAAATAAAATACAATTTTGTTGAGAATATTTTTTAAAGCAAAGCATTTTCATGAATATGGAGCATTTTTCCTAGTTAGAGCTATATATTAATATTTAGAAGACTTTGACATGTATATAATGTAAACGGACCGAGTGCACGGGTATGTCTGCACGCAGGTAAACAAGGACAGCAAAAGTGGGTTCTAACTTTTGTTTTCTGTGCCCAAGACCACTGGCAGTCTCCTCAACATCTGTTCTCTCCTTATTTCTCATTAACAGCATTCACATTTTATTTAAGGTGGAAAGCCTGTCTTGTAATTGGCAATGGTCATTAAAGTACTGTAATTAATTAGTAATTTACTAGGCTTACTTGTGGTATTTTTGCAAGGCCCCTTTAAAGGGGACTGATGCAGTGGGGCCACACTCTTAACCCCTCTTTTCTTCCTCCATGTCCTTTCTGGAACACGAATGTAATAACTGGAGCTTCAGTAACACTTGAGGGAACTTTGAAGATGGAGACTACAAGTGGTGATAGAAATTAGAGTCATTGTTCTAACACTTGTTAAAACAGGAAAGAACACTTTACCCAGACGGTTGCGATAGGGGGTGGAGATCAGGCTCAACTCCAAATACAACAAGGCTAAGTGGGGATTTATAGCCAAGGAACATGGGAGGGGTCAGTGGATAGAAGATTACTGAGAGGAGACAAGAAGGGTTGGAGGATTCCCAACCCTTCTGGCCCAACAAGATTCTTGCTAAAAAAAAAAAAAGGCCAGAGAGTGAGGAATCAAAGGCCATGCTGAAGAACTTGGTCATACATCAAGGGAGTTTCTCTAAACGGACTTAATAGGATTTCTGCTAAGACTAGACTAGCCAAGCAGAGTCAGGGTCCCAGGTGAGACCTAGTCAAGAAGAGGACTCAGAGAAGCCTGACAGAAGTTTGGTTGGGCAGGGGTCTTTGTCAGAGCTAAGAAACAGGTTAAGTATTTCTCAGGGTATCATGGAGTTTAAATATAGAAATCCTGTACTGATGACCGCCAGGTTTTTTGTTGTTGTTGTTTTTTAATCTGAAATAAAAATGTAATCTCTAATTTGGGGAAAAGAGTGGTCTCTGATACTGAGCTGAATACAGTCCCTAACGGGTGGATCCCTCAGTAGTGACCTCCATCCTGTAGTGTAACAACATGGTTTAATGTCGCTGTGCCAAACCTCTTTCTTCATTGCCTAAAACAATTTTGAGGAACAGTATGTGCTCCAGAGCTCTGGGTAGGATTGGTGGGAGGCTGTCAGCCCCGCATCGTAGCTCGTCTTCCTCCTCAGCCCCATTCTTGCTCTCCCACTCTTCTACAGGTACAGATCTCCAATCAACATCCCGTGCTCCGAACTCCATCTCAGTTTCTGGCTTCAGGACCCCCAGCTTGAGAAACACTCCGGCCTGTTGGTAACTGGAGGGGGGGGACCTGACTCTAACAGTCTGTGTGGAAGAAGAAGACACAGCACAGAAAGCACAGATGCAGGCAGACCTGGTTGGACTCCTCCAGCCTCCCAGCCGCATGACCTTGAATAAATGACTTGAGTTTTCACACCTGTGAAAGACAGCCAGCACTCTCCTTTAAAGAGTTATTGTGTGAATTAAAATGAGCTAATGCATTTGACATGCCTGGCATGTATTTGTATGTGCTAACAATATTACTATAACCATTCCTGTGGCAAAACGTCATTCACTGTCTACTCTGCTTCATACAAGGAACCACATAAAACAGCTACATATCAAATGCTTATGAAGCAGCCAATACCAAGTTTTATGTGTTTTTTCTTATTTAATCTTCATAGAAACCTACAAGGTGGTTGTCAACAATACCTCCTTTTTATAGGTGATGAAGTAAAAACTCAGAGAGGTTAAGTAACTTGCCTAAGGTTACACAGCAATTAAGTAGAGAAGCCAAGATTCAAATCTGTGTTTCTCTGTGTCTAGAAGCCAAAGTCTTACCTGCTTTGCTGCACAAGCTCTGTCCTGTGGCTGTTTCCCCACCATGAACCCCTTACTAGAGTAGCAGAAGCTAAAATGGTAATGAGTTTAATACATGTATTAGGCAATGGAAGATCCGTTGTATAAAGGCAACCCTTGACTCATGCCCTAAATCTAACTAGAAATATGACTGAAGAATGAGGAAGTAAAGGGGTTGGATCCAGAGAGAAGCTGAGGGAGAAGCTAAGTGGAGACCAAGCCAGACGGCACAAAAACGTAAGCCCAGAAGAGAAGAGAGAAGCGAGGCACCGGTGGGCGAGGTGGTGAGGGCCCTCTGAGAGCAGGGATCCCTGGCGTCTGGTGTTAACTGACCTGCTGTGCAGACGTCACCTGAATGTAAGAGGAGTTTGAGGAAAGCTGAGAAAGGAGATTGGAGTCAATGATTGTGCAAATGCAAGGCAGAAAGAAGGAAGCAGCCACAGGAGACAAAGTGGGGTCCAGAAATTGGCAGCAGCAGGAAGTCAGAGCAAGTGATAAGTAGGAGAAGCATGTGCCTCCAAGAATCCCCTTCTCTTGGGGGAGGTCAGGGTATTGGAGGGTTTGAGACTTCCCGGAGGTGCTGATTGGAGGCCAGCTGGTGGGCTCTGCTTGGTGTCCACTACCCCTGCACTGGTAGAGCCCAGGCCCTGGATGTGCAGGGAGTTCCCCTCCCACCAAGCCCCTTAAAGAATCCTGTTAGAGAGAGAGAAACACACACACTGGCACACACCAGGTCAACTGGGAGTGTGTTTATGTGTAAAGGAGGCCAGGGAAGAGGATTCTGTATACCTGGGGCTGCCACTTCCTCCTCCTCCCCTTAGGCTCTGTGGTTTCCCCAGTGCCTTGGAAAGAAGGGAGAACCTCAGAAAGGGTTTCTGAGTGCTGGAGGGAGTTATGCATATAAACCTGCCTTGCAAGGACCTTTTTCCCTCCAACTACAGTAAAAATAAATGCTCCTGTCATCAATACTTAATGAGATTAAGCCCTGCATGCTAATGAAAACTGCAGCAGAGAAGCCACCTGGAGGGAAAAAACCAGGGGAGACCACAATCCCCACAAGGTGTTGCCAGCCAGGCAAGGAGGCCCTCACATCCCCACCTGGAAGTGAACCTATCCTGTGCTGCGGGTGGGGAGGAGGGGCGTGGGGGTGTGGGAACAGGGGCCTGACTTCTTGGGCCACAAGCAGACACCCCTCCCTTCCTGCCTCTCTCCCAACAACAGTGACGGGGTATAAGGAGGGGAGGGAGAGCAGCTGTGACAGGGGCCCCTTTGGTACTTTACTCTCCCACTTCTAAGATAATCCAGCTTTCAGTTTTGTCTTCCAAAGTGTAGGAGGCAGCAGCCTATAGCGGAAAAGCAAGACAGCCTTGTGTTTGAAACTTGCCCCCATCCCCTACCAAGTGCAAGGCCTTGTGTAAGTAGCAACCTCTTCACACTTCAGTATCCTTCCAGTAAGATGGGAATAGCAGCCTTGTGCTCATGAGAGAGTGCTAAAGAAGGAAGCAAACTCAACACTGCTGGAATGAGAAGGTGCGTAGCAGACAGGCAGTTTACACCTGCTCCAAAAGAACTCAAAGCTCTTCGCATTTTGCTCTTTCTCCTAAACCAACTTGGAAAAGGAGTACAGGAGGCTCCTAACGAGATCTGAAGATAAATATTTGCATGAATCAGACACGGGCTGAGGACTTTCCCAAAACAAAATAGCAAATTTATGGGAGATTTTAAATAAGGAGCCTAGGCTTCCATCCCCAACCGGGGGCCTTGATGTTTTTAGAGTGTCAGAGCAGACAACACCAAAGGATTTGTTTGGAGTGGTTGTATTAGTCAGGGTTCTCCAGAGAAACAGAACCAAAGAAAGATGATGAAGAGAGATTTGTAAGAGGGGATCTAGTGTGGGCATTGTTTCACAGGGCTGTGGAGGCTGAGAAGTACCACGAAATGCCATCTACAAGCTGGAGAACCGGGGAAGCAGATGATATAGTTAGATGGTTAGTGTATAATTTCCAGAATCCAAAGCCCAAAGCACATGGAATTCTGATGTCCAACAGCAACAGAAAGAGGATGTACCAGCTTCAGAAGAGAAAGTGAATTCACCTTTCCTCTGCCTTTTTTGTTCTATCTGGGCCCTCAGTGGGCTGGATGGTGCCTGCCCACACTGGGTGAGAGTAGATTTTCCTTATTCAGTCCACTAATTCAAATGCAAGTCTCTTCTGGAAACAACCTCACAGACATATCCAGAAATAGTGCTTTACCTCCTATCTGGGTATTTCTTGGCCCAGTTGACACGTAAAATTAAACCATCATGGTGACAGGTAGAGACTGGGATGGAGCCTGGCCTCAGCTCCCACAGTCTCGTGAGCCTTGCTGCTGCCCACCACTGACAAGCCTGGAGCAATATCGGGAGAGAAAGTGTGAACTCTGAGCTGGTTTTGTTGTCTAAATGATGGGAGTGGGAAGCAGGTGCAAAGCCCTGCTCACTTCCTTGGACCATCCCCTCCTACAAAGCAAAAACCTTACCCTGCTGGTGGGGTCAGAGGCAGCAAGGCCTGTTGTCCCCAGGGCACACATGAAGACCATTTGCATCTGAAGAAAAAGCAGAAGAAAAAAATGTAACCATGGCAGGTAGAGCCAAAACCAGTATACAACCTTGACTTCTATTTCAGTCCAAAGCCTATGGTCCTTATGCTTTCATTATTCCATGCTGTTCACTGTCAGAGAGGTCTCCTGCTCTTCTTCCAGACAGGAAGTGAGCCTCTTTCCAGAGTTTGCTCCCTGAAGGATTTAATTTGACAAGATCAGATATTCAGGAAAGAAGGTACTAAGAGTTTGGTTTCAAGAGAAGACTAATTTTTCCAACCTGGTTATTAAGGCAAGTAGGAAGACATTTTTAAGTTTTGATAAATGTCTTCTATTTTGATTTGACACCAAAAGTCGAAGTGAATGGTAAAAGAGGTTACTATTAATCACTGTCTTGAGCATAATGAATGATGAGTTGGAACTTTATGAACTTTTTAAAAAATGCGTATGTTTTACAAACAAGTTTAAAACTCATCAATCCATTAGCTAAAAGCTTTGCTGCCCCAAACATGACAATTTCCCAAACACCAAATCAGTGATTTGCAACATAAATAAATAAAGCAATCAGAGTGATGAAAATTGAAGGCTTCCAGCAAAACCCACTTCTGAGAGCTGCTGCCAAACAGGCAAGCATTTCCAGACTGAAATTTTGACTAAAAGTGAGCTCAGAATACACTAAAAATGATCACCGCTCCCTTACACCCAGTGATTAATTATGCTGTTTCACAGCAAGGTGGGTATACACGCAGCTGGACTAAAAGAGAAATAACTGTACATTCAGAGAGAATTCAAACTACAATTTCTTTGATGATATATTACACAAATGTACTTTTTTTTTTTCTACAATAAGCTGGGTTGCAAATGTTACAATGATTTTGATAGTGTTGTGAAATTGCTGGAAAATGGCTACAGGTCTTTGCCGTCTCTTTAAATAACCAGCTCTCATTTTGGCAATTGTAAATTGAGTTTATCAGAGCTTTCCACCAAGATGTGGAAACAGCCTAAATGCCCACCGAACCAGGAATGGATTAACAAGTTGTGATATATGTATACCATGGAATACTATTCAGCCATTAAAAAGATGGGGACTTTACATCCTTTGTATTAACGTGGATGGACGTGGAAGACATTATTCCTATAAAGCATCACAAGAATGGAGAAGCATGAATCCTATGTACTCCATTTTGTCGTGAGGACAATTAATGACCTAGTATACAGTGGGGGGTGGGGGAATGGGAGAGCAGAGAAAGAGATAAGGAGGGAGGGGGTGGGAGAAGGAAGAGTAGAGAGAGGGAAGGAGGGAGGGGTGGGGGTCTCGGTGTGTGACACACCTTTTGGGGGCAAGACACAATTATAAAAGGGACTTTGCCTAACAAATGCAATCAATGTAACCTGATTTTTTATACCCTCAATGAATCCCCAATAATAATAAAAAAAAATTTTAAATAATAAATGACCGGCTCTCAGATCACTAGTTTCAATGCCCCCTTTTCATTGCTTATTTATGCTCCCATCCCAAGTCTGTGGCATTGATGTGGGAGAAACCCAGGAACTCACTGGGGTTTCTGCTTACTCAGATTGCCTGTATAGCAATGACATAGAATGTCTCATAGGTGCAATGAGGTATATTTTTTGTGACTGGGTATAGAAATGGCTGCTAGGTATACTGACTACTTGTGCACAAGAATTATCATATCAGGACACCTGGAAGCCGTTTCTACACCCCATCACATACAACAGCCCTCTAGGAAGGGTCTGACTTTATATGGGACCAACACCTACAAAGCTCTCCTAGGAAAACCAGTTGGCTGCCTTGCTAACATGGTCTCAGCCTCACAGGTAGTAAAAAAGGTCACTTCCAGGCTGGCCCAGGAATCTTAGAAACTGGCTAGACCTCAAGAAGAAAAGAACTCACCAAATTTACATGTTCCTGAGGTTAAATCTGTTGGAGAGACTTTATTGCACTTTGTTCCAAGGTTCAGAATAGGACAAAATAATAGAGACTTCTCCAAGTTCAATTTGAGATTCCTCTTCAATATAGTTGTTCCATACAATAAGGCTACAGATTTACAAAGCAAACTCAAGGAAGCCTGTGTGGTTGGTTATTTAACACTCTTATTTCACCTCTTAAATAATCAGGCCAGAAGAAAAAATAAAAAAAAATAATAAAAACAAAAAAGAAAACAAACAAACAAACAAAAATAATAATCAGGCCAAATCTAATGAGAGAGCAGAATTTTCTATAATCATAAATTATCTTTGCAGATTATTCAAGATCTTAAAGAGGGAGGTTATTAAGAAAAATTATTCTAAACTTACAAAAAAGAAAAATAGATTATTAGATATTCTTTCAGTGCAATGTTGGGAGGCCACTGTGATTGAGTTTCTGTTGACCAGACTGTAACTTCTGGTAGAAGAAGCACAGCAAGGAAAATTACTTTTGTCTGAAAGCAATGAAAATGATGCTTGAGAAATGTAAATTGTGTCTGCTCATGAGGCAAGTGATTATAATTTATAGGAAAGATAACTCACTGCAACTTCTTTTTTACCTGTCCAAATATATAAACCTCTGTTCTTCAAAGTCTCATTTGAATTTGTCTTAACATATCACTGGTTCCCTAATGAGGGGAATAAAATCTTTGGCATGTGCATTTTATATTTGTATGAAGGCCATGTATGTAATATTTTGAAGAACATTATTTAAGTGCTATGCTAAAAGTACTTCAGTAGTTTTGTAATGTGCCTCCTTCGCCCAATCTTCCCCTTTGGGTCATACTCTACAGCAAGATTAAGCTTCTCAGAGTCCAGTTCTGACTATATCACTCTTTTGCTTAAAACTCATCAATAGCTCCTCCCCCTTCAAACACATTCTGTTGGTGTTCAAGGCCTCTTACGATTATTCCCCAGTCTCTATAGAGCTACCTGGGCTCCAGAATTCTTTGCTTTGAAGACACCTTTCATTCCTCACAATTACTCTTATTTCCTCTGCATAGAATGGCCTCTGGTTAAAATCTTGTTCCATCAACCTTACAAAGCCCTTATCTAATGCCCCCTGACTACCAGAGGAAATTCCTTTTTCTCTACTCCCAGAATTCTTTGATTTGAATGTCCTTTAATCACATTTCTCTTTGGTCTTATAGTCAAAAGTAGATCTCAATTCTTTAAATTCTTTGAGGAGACTGCCCAGCCCAATATTATATGCATACAGAACATGCCCAGTAAGTGATAACAAATGGATGAAGGGATGAATAAATTCATCCATTTATATAATTTGCCTAAATGCAATGGTTTGATTTTTTAAAAAGAAAAAATGAAAACCAGGCCTTACCCTTATTGGTTGGTTCACCCTAAATATTTTCTTATCATCCTTGTCTTAATTTGACTTCTCCCAGAAGTAAACCATAAGGCAAAGATTCAAGTACAAGTCATTTATTTGAGAGGTAATCCAAAAAACACCAGCAAAGAAGTAGAAAAGTAAGTCAGGGAAGAGAAATTAAAAGGTATGTTGTAAGCCTATTCCTGGTGTGAACTCAGTTCTACTGGGATGCTCTAGGGGGTAGTGCAAGAGCCTTCTCAGAGCTATCCCAACCAAGAGGTGAGGAGCTGGGGAGCATTTACATTTATCTATCAAATGGGTAAGGGTTGCTTCTGAGGACATTGCTTCCTGAAACTTCTAGTCCACTCTGCACACAGGCCAAGCATACTGCCTTGGCTGAACAAAACCTTCAAGCAGAGAGTCAACAAGGCACCTCCAGCTTGTGCTACAATACTGAAGAAACTCACTGTCACGTAACTCAGTGTATTTCTTCCAGCTAAAGAGAAAAGACAAGCTCCATTCTCCCATTCCTCTCTGATCATAGTCCAACACTGCAGGGTTCCATTATAGTCCTAGATTTAGCATTATGGTTTTAGAAGGGTCTCAGGAGTCAGGACTCATTAATGTTTGGCCATAAAGGAAACTGGATGTCTGCAATATTTTATTAAGATTGTATAATGTAGCAATTACAAGCAGATTGGTTGGGACTCCTGCTTCCTTCAGGATGCGGTTTCTCCATGCATTTAATGGGCTCCCTCTGGGCTCTGTTTAGCATGCAGGCTACTGTTCCGGAGAAGCAGAGTGGGGAAGGCCAAGTGCTAGAAATTTGAATCATCCTTGTTGAAAGATATTCTACATGCAAATGAAGAGGGAGAGAGGGAGGCTTATATCCCTCTGCAGAAAGTGCTTGGAAAGCATCACAGGGAGCCACGTGATCACCTCTGGAGTGGAAACCAGAATGGAACACAACCTTGGGAATCCAGTGGGTCATGAGAAATTTCAACTGGTGACATAATCAAAGCACCAAGGTGCTGCAATACAGGGAGAACAAGGCTGAGTCCCAGTTCAGAGTGAATAAGTATACCTGAAGAAATGCTACAACCTATGAATGCACATGCCAAGCTGCCAGTCCACTGCCACTTCCCTGTGTCTTTCCTCCCCTTTTTGGCATACTTCTTACCGCTCCATGGTTCTATTGTTCTTACAGGTACATGCAGAGTTGCAATTACACTCAAAGAACAGTTGTTCTCAAACTTTACCATGTCAGCATCACCCCCAAAGGCTTACAAAACACAGGTTACTACATTCTAGAGTTTCCAATTCAGTAGGTCCGGGGCAACTTACATCCCTAGCAAGTTAAAAGGGATGTAGTTACTGCTGGTCCAAAGATCATACTTTGAGAACTAAGGCTCTAGAAAGACTAGACATGGATGTCCAGGGACATGAAACATCTACACAGTCTTTGCAGAACTGGTGAAACACAGCATGTCTTCCAGAGGCCCAGGCATGTCTCCCAGCTCAGATCTAGGTTGAAACTATCAGACTGGGTGCAGTGGCTCATACCTGTAATTCTAGCTCTCTTGCACTCCCAAGGCAGAAGGATTGCCTGAGCAATCCAGCCTGAGCAAAGCAAGACCCTGTCTCTACTAAAAATAGAAAAATTAGCCACGTATTGTGGCAGGCACCTGTAGTACCAGCTACTCAGGAGGCTGAGGCAGGAGGATTGCTTGAGCCCACAAGTTTGAGGTTACTGTGAGCTAGGCTGAGGCCATGACACTCTAGCCCACATGATAGGATGAGACTCTTTCTCAAAAAGAAGAGGAAAGGAAAAGAAAAGTGAAAGGAGAAAGGGAAAAGAAAAGAAAAGAAAAAAGAGAAAAGAAAAGAAAACTATCCAAACATCTCAACCTGGGCCTCTAAATTTGGAGATTCCTATCACAGAGGCCTCAAAAATTTTCCCACCCTCGGCGGCACCCGTAGGTCAGTCGGTAGGGCACCAGCCATGTACACCAAGGCTGGCGGGTTGGAACCTGACCCAGGCCAGCTAAAACAACGATGACAACTGCAACAAAAAAAATTAGCTTGGTATTGTGGCAGGCGCCTGTAGTCCCAGTTACTTGGGAGACTGAGGCAAGAGAATCGCTTAAGCCCAAGAATTTGAGGTTGGTGTGAGCTGTGATGCCACGGCACTCTACTGAAGGCAATAAAGTGAGACTCTGTCTCTAAAAAAAAAAAATTTCCCACCCCAATCGTCAATGTTCTTATTTTTCCTCAAAGCTTGTAGATTGTTCCTAAGGCCCCAGATACATTATTTTCAATAAATCTTTCATTTCTAAAAAGCCAAATAGTTACCTGGTGTAAATATTACTGCTCTGCATATTAGAAGAAATAGACATATCCCAGGAACCAAGTCTGGGCATAATCATGAACTAGTTGAATTTCATGGAATTTGAGACTGGGATCTTCTATCTCCTGGCTAAATAGTTGTTCCCTAGTCTTTTTTTTTTTTTTGAGAGGGGTGGGGATTTATATAAGGGTAAGTATGATTGGGTTACATTGTTTGCACTTGTTAGGTAATATCCAAGTTGTTCCCCAGGCTTTTGAATTGGTGCCATGACTTCAAGGACAGCCTTTGGGCCACAACCAGGACAAAGTAGCACCTGTGAAAATTAGAGCTCTGCATCCCAACTTATTACACATAATGATGCTTTCTGCATCAAGATTTAATTTTCTCCTAGAATGATCAGAAAGGCCAAAAGGTCTAGAAAAGTTCTCAATTTATTTCAAAAATAGAATCTTTTAGAATCCTTTTAATAAGGTCAAAATATCTTACATGAAGCCTCCCTTATATGAGTACCTATTAAAAAAAAAAAACAAAAAACAATCACTTGATGTCCACAGCTTGGAACTACCATCCAGGCTCAGCAGTTAGAGGCCCAGTGGGTCATGGCCAGACAAGCCAGAGGGACGAGTGGTGAAAGTGATGGAGCCAAGGTGAGAGGAAAGGCAGGCAGGCAGGAGCCAGGAAGCAGCAGTTCCCAGAAAGTCAAGCACAGCTGGGTGCAGGGGCTCATGCCTGTAATCCTAGCACTCTGGGAGGCCGAGGCAGGTGGACTGCATGAACTCAGGAGTTGGAGACCAGCCTGTGCAAGAGCAAGACCCTGTCTCTACTAAAAATAGAAAAAATTAGCCAGGTGTTGTGGCAAGTGCCTGTGGTCCCAACTACTCTGGAGGCTGAGGCAAGAGGATCACTTGAGCCCAAGAGTTTGAAGTTGCCATGAGCTATGATTCCATGCCACTCTACCCAGGGTGAGACTCTGTCTCAAAATAAGTCAAGAACAACAGAGTATTCTGGATATTTTGATCCTGAGGAGACATGGGGTACTTTGCTTCAGGCAGGAAGTTGTCTCTCTGTAGCTAAAGCAGCATCAGCTGATGCTAAGATATGACCCACCAGGATCTGGGAATTAAAGCACAGACTGATGTAATGATCCTCTACACTCCACAGGGTCTGGTCTTGCGGGCCTGGGAACAAGGAACGGGAGGCAGCAAAGCAATTGAGTCTAGATTCTAAAACCACACTGCCTAGTTCAAGTTCTCACTAGCTATGAGGCATTGGCCATCCCTGCCCTGTGCATTGTCCTGGACTGGGCATATTTGGTTCCTGAGAGCTAATCATACATGTGTTTTCCCAGCTCCCTGCTCAGTGATGTTGTACTGGCAGACTGAAATCAGCCATAGTGGGGGTATTCACACTAGAGACAGGGCTTCCTCTACACTTCCCCACCCCAAGGACCCAAGAATTGCTTGTTAAACATCTACCAGCACACTGCTGCCCACTGTTAACATTTACAGAGCTCAAAATAAAAGTATAGAGGCTCATATAACATATATCCAAATATGTAAATGTAAATTATTCTACCAAGTAACTGTATAGAATTGTTCTATCTTCCTTGGCAAATATACCTTCCTAATGACCTAGAGTGCCATGTTTAAAGTTAGAATTCAAATAATCTTCAGAGTTTCACGTGAGGTGGCCCTAAAAGAAACACCAGCTGCTAGCTGCCTCCTCTTCCCATTCAGTCCCAGCCCTATCCCTTGCTACATGAGGGCCCTGAACATTCAAGCTACCCCAAACCCTACAGCCACAAAGAGCTGCTCCTTGGCCACACTCTGGCCTAAAGGTACACACACGTGGGGAGAGGCCCTGTCCGAAGGCCAGCTCTGGGGACAAGGCCTGCAGGACCTGGAAACATTCTCAAGCTTCTGGTTTAGGCAGGAAATTCTAAGGCACATGGCTGTGATCTAGGCAATAGGACAGAGCCTCCAGTTAGGTTGGCATATTGCTCCCAAAGATTTCTCATCCTACAGTGAAGAATAGGGGAGAGGAGGCCAGAGTGGGTTCTCGAAAGCCCAGGGCCTAGGGCCCCTCCTGCTTGGATCTAAAGGAGATACTAGCCTTGGGCCAATTACTTCTCTGCACCTCTGCTATTTCTTTTTACTATAAAAACAATTTTTTTTTTTTTTTTTTTTGAGGCAGAGTCTCACTTCAGTGGCCTTGGCTAGAGTGTCATGGCATCAGAGCTCACAGCAACCTCAAACTCCAGGACTTAAGCAATCCTTTTGCCTCAGCCTCCCAAGTAGCTGGGACTACAGGCGCCTGCCACAATGCCCGGCTATTTTTTTTTTTTTTAGAGACAGAGTCTCATTTCGTCACCCTCTGTAGAGTGCTGTACCGTCACAGCTCACAGCAACCTCCAGCTCTTGGGCTTAGGCAATTTTCTTAACTCAGCCTCCCGAGCAGCTGGGACTACAGGTGCCTGCCACAACGCCTGGCTATTTTTTGTTGCAGTTTGGCCATGGCCAGGTTTGAACCAGCCACCCTCAGTATATGGGCCGGCAGCCTACCCACTGACCCACAGGTGCTGCCCCCGGTTATTTTTTTGTTGTCATTGCAGTTGTCATTTTTGTTTTAGCTGGCCCAGGCCAGGTTCAAACCTGCCAGCTACAGTGCACGTGGCCGGTGCCCTACCCGCTGAGCTACAGGTGCCGCCTATAAAAATAATTTTTAAAATAGCACTTATCTCCTAAGGTCATCATGAAAATTAAATATTAATATTTGTGCCACACTTAGCTTTTGGTCCACAAGTGCTTGTATAAAGGCCTGTGACATACACTAAATAAGTGGTTATGCCTTGCAGAGCAGACTGGACTGCAAATCTAAAACCCTCGACTTTAACTCCTGCTCTGCCACCTACTAACTCAGGACATACCCTCGTTTCTCTGAGACTCAGCTTCTTTATCAGTAAGGAAGGAAGGAAGTTGGACTGGATAATCTTTTAAGTTCCTTAATTTACCATGGCTTATGTTTCTAACAGGAAAAATTTTAGAAGGGATCCGGTATTCACAAGAGAGGAAAAGATGAGATGGTTTCCACAGGGGGTAAAAACTTATCTCTAGACCTAGCATTTCTAATTGAATTACAATGTTAACTACATGGAATCAAATGTCATTGAAATCTCTCCCTCCCTAGGATGGATGGTTAGCAGAGTTTCTTTGAACACTTTATGGGAGGTTAGTATTTGATGACATTTACATTTGAAGAATCCCAGGCTGATCCTCCCAAGCGAGGGATGAGGGAGTAAACTCAGCAAGGTCACAGATCTGACTGGCAGTGAGGCCCACACAGGTGGCAGCCAGTCTCCACAGCTCTTCTGGCCTGCTCTGTCCTCATCCTAGCAGTCCTCAAGGATTCTGCAGCAGTTACCTAATTGCTATAACAAACCAGCCCAAATTTAGTGCTGTAAACAGTGACTGCTGCCTGTAATTATGATTTTTCACAGGTCTTGGAACTGACTAGGCTCAGCTTGGTGATTCTTACTACTTGGGGACTGCATTTGTATGTACTCAGGTGGTGGCTGGGATCATCTCAAAGGCCTCTTCATCCCCCTATCTGAGCTGGACAAACTCAAGCAGTTGAGGGCTAAAGTAGCTGAGGCTGCTCAGATAGCTCTCTGTCTCTGCGTGAGCTCTCCCCCTGGCCCCTCTGGTACACAGCAGCTTCACAGTAGCCCTGCTTCTTATGTGGTGGCTCAGGGTGCCAAATGTGCATGTTCCAAAGAGACACCCATGCAGAAGCTCTATCACTGTTCATGACCTAAACTCGGAAGTCACACAGCATCACTTTTGTTACATTTTATTCATTAGAAGCCAGTCACTAATGATGACATATACGTAAAGTATGAGAAATTAGATTCCACCTCTTAAAGACTTAAGGTCAGAGAATTTGCAGACATGGTTTGAAACCACAGGAGATTCCTCTCCCCTCACACAATGATTGATGGAATTAGAACCAGAGGAATAGACAGGGCCCTCTCTTTCCAGGGAAGGTCATGAGGCTTAAAGAAAGAGGATGCCAAACTGAAGTCCCAAGAATCAAGTCAGGAGCCACATCCTGGGGGAAGGCTGGGGAAGCCTCCCACACAGGGGGCCTTTGTTCACCTGTCTCTTCAGGGCCAAGCACGCTGAAGAACTCAAGAGAGCCTCTGCTTTGTGCACTAAGGGAACCTGATTTCTCCAAATCCACACTCTTCTTCTTGTAGACTCTGCTCTTCTTCGGAGAAGACAGTGCCTACCTGGGGCTAATTCTGTGGTTCTAAGGGAGATGCCTGAAGCAAAGTAGCTCTTTTAAACACTAGATCTACCAGATTCTAGATCACTAGAATCTAGAAAATCCCGAACACTAGATTTTCCCTATAACTAGATTAAGCATGGGGCCAACTGGGCAGTATACCTTGTTAATACTCATGTATCAAGATGGGGAAAACACTTTACTGGAACTCTTCTCCGGGAGAAGGTAGAACAAGATTGAAAGAAATACTCTGATATTCCTTTGATGTTTAACTCTCAAAGGGCGTGCTTGAGAAATACTCTTCTTATCTATTGTCACATAACAAGGCAACCAAAACTTAATGGTTCAAACATCAATAATCTATAATTTCTTATAATTCTGACTGAGTGGACAGTGCCTCTACTGGTCTTACCAGGGCTTATTCATGTGGTTGTATCAGCTGGAGGTTTGGTTGGGCTTTGAGGTCAAGATGGCTTCCCTCATGGGACTGGCACTGGCTGGTGGCTGGTGGTTGGTGGCTGGGCAACTCAGTTCTCCTTCACATAGTTTCTTCTGGTCCTGGGATCTAGACTGCCTTTGCTTTGTGTTGGTCTCTGGGCAATGTACCAAGAACAGCATGTAGGGTCTCTTAAGGACTAATCTCAAAATTCTATTGGTCAAAGTAAGCCAGTAAGCTAGCCCAGATTCAAGTGATGAGGAAACACACTCCCTCTACTGATAGAAGGAATGGAAAGGGGCAGGTATACTGCCTTGGGGGGAATTTGTAGCCATTTCACTTCTCTCTACCTCAAGAAACAATTGATTCCTTCTAAAGCAGATGGGTCTTGGAAACTCAGGACTTAGAACTTAGGAAACATTTATTTATTCAATAAATGAATAAATGAGATGAATTGTGGGAGGATAAAGCTTGAGACTGATCCCAGCTGCCTGGATGCCCCTTGCCTAACCTTACCCTTGCCTCCTTCCCCTACTTTCCAGTTGAATGCAGATCTTAATGCCATCTATTAAAAAGAGTCCTAAATGATTAGCCTTACTGGTACCCACTTGCCTTAGTACAGAACTACTTGTTCACTCTCCCATGTCCTGAAATGTATGGCAAAGATTCTCTGATACCCACTAAGGAGAAAATACCCAAGTTACCACAGAACCCCCAGTTGACCTGAGAGACTGAATAAACAAGCAGAGGGTAACCACGGCTTATAAAAATAGAACTCTGATCAACCACTTCTGCAGTGACCAGTCCAGGAAGCCAAAGCATCTCTGCAACAACTGGCTCAAGATGGTCATGACTTGGTCAGTGATTGCCAGCTGCCAGCTCAGAACCCACCAGAGAACCCAAATATGCTCTCTAACCCAATCACACAGGATGCTTTGCTTCTAGTAAGGCCACTTAACTACTACTCCAGGCCAACAGCTTCCCATCAAGCACACCTGAAGCCGTCCCTTTTCTCACTAGTCCATTCCTGTTCCCCTGTCTGCCTTTGAGTCTTTGCCAAACATGAGCAATGGAGGCTGACTTCCTTGCCATAGCTAGCGGTGAATAAATAGTTTCTGTTTGTTATCATTAGATTGCTCTTCACTTATTTCCGCAATCTCAAGTGTTTCCCTCACTATAAAGTAAGGCTTGTCAAGAGAGGATGATGGTTTGAGCTAAGACAGTAGCAATAGAGCAGGTAAAAGCAGAGGTTCTCAAAATACTTTGAAAGGAAGCTGTAGGAGTTGCTGGCTGATCAAATCTGAGATGAGAGACAAAGAGAAAATAATGACACCAAGGCCCAGGCATAATGGCTCACACCTATAATCCTAGCACTCTGGCAGGCCAAGGCAGATGGATCTCCTGAGCTCAGGAATTTGAGACTGGCCTGAGTAAGAGTGATACCCCATATCTACTAAAAATAGAAAAAAATTGCTAGACATTGAGGATAGCTTGAACCCCGGAGCTTGAGGTTCCTGTGAACTATGATGTCACAGCACTCTACCTGGGGTGACAGACTCAGACTCTGTTTCAAAAAAAGAAAGAAAGAAAAGAATGACACCAAGTATTGGGCCCTAAGCAACTCTGGGATAATGACACCACTTTCTGAGACTGTGAAGACTGAATTAAGAGTTCAGTTTTAGACATTTTGAGATTAGAGTCACAGACATAAATTTGGGAATCATCAAATTCATGGAGCTTAAAGTCATAATGTTGGATGCCATTATACTGGGAACACTAGTTCCCTTATTCAATAATGACAGAGTAAGCACTTACTATGTGCCTGACATTGCATTAAGCTTTGTAGATTTAGTGAATGTTAAAAGAAAAATCAGGTGCATCTTACAAGGGTATATGTAAAACTTGGTAAACAGTCTGTGAAGCTAGTGAATGATGCCCCATGATCATATCAATGTACACAACTATGATTTAATAAAAAAAAAAAGAAAAGAAAAATCAAACTCTGTAAAATATATATAGGTATAGGTATATATATTTTATTTATTTATTTATTTGTTGAGACAAAGTCTCATTCTGTCACCCAGGTTAGAGTGCAGTGGCATCAACCTAGCTTATAGGAATGTCAAACTGCTGGATCCTCTTACATCAGCCTCCTGAGTAGCTGGGGCTACAGATGCCCACCACAATACCTGGCTAATTTTTCTACTTTTAGTAGAGGTGGGCTCACTCTTGCTCAGGCTGATCTTGAACTCCTGAGCTCAAGGGATCCTCCTGCTTCAGACTCTCAGAGTGGTAGGATTACAGGAGTGAGCCACTATACCCAGCTTTACTCTGTAAAATATTTTTAAAAGGTTTATTCTGAGCTAAATATACGTGACTATGGTCCAAGGAAGTTGAGTTATAATTTGGTTTATACTTTTAAAGGAGACAGGAATTATAGGCAAAATCATAAATTAATACCTGGGAGATATACATTGCTTTGGAAAAGGTTCAGGGATTCCTTAGTTGGTGATTGGTTGAAAGTATTCTTTGTCCAAAAATTCAGAATCGGTAGGAAGGAATGCTTACATTGAGATAAGGTTGAGTCTGTTATCTGTCATGTGATACCATGCCAGAAAAAAAAAAAAAGACCTCTTTAATTAGATTTTATGGATTATAAGGTGTGACTTAACCTTGCCTTTCATTGTCTGTCTTATTTATAATTTGGTATCTTATTGCCAAAAAGAATCAGTTTTGTCAGTCTTACAATCTCTATTTTAATATTAATGCTGATTAATTATTGTGTTTAAACACCAAAAGGGAAGGGGTACAATGAGGCATGTGAAACCTCCCTTCTCATCATATACAGAAAGTCAGTGTTAAGGTTTTTAGGGGTTCCCTTGACCAAGAGGAGTTCCATTTAGTCAGTGGAGAGCTTAGGGTTTTATTTCCAATTTACATGGGAGAAAACAGACACCACGGCCCAGCATTCAGAAGTATACGCTCTATGTTAACAATAACGGGCTGTACACTTAAAGAAAATGTTAAGAGGATACAACTCACATTAAGTGTTCCTGCCATAACACAATAATGTTTTTCAAAAGTGTATAATCTGTTAGGAGACGTGGCAATTAATAAATTATTCATGCAAGTAAATGGGGGACAAGGACCATGAGTGGAAGTAATGAGGGGGTGACCCAGAGAGGCAGTAATGAGGGGGTGACCCAGAGAGTTGGGCTGCATGTGATTTGCTGTCAGCTAGGTAAAGGGGGAAGAGAACATCATTTGAGGCAGGGGGAAGACCATGAGTAAAGGTCCTATGGAGGGAGGGAGCTTGCTGAGAGGCACAGGCCAAGACCCCAGCGTGGACCCTCAACAGAGTCTAAACTGCACAAAACAAATCCTTTAAAATTTGGATTCAGCCAAAAAGCCACACTCAAGGATCTAGAAGGCCTCAAGTTCTCTACCCTTGCTATAGAGTTTGTTTCATTCCTGAATGCACTGAGAAGTCTTTGGAGGATTTTGGGTGTGGAGAGTGCACGATCAGATTGATATAAAATACAGGTAGGTTCTCAGAACCCACCCTGGAGACTTAGCAGACCTGGGCAGAGACCTAGGTCACTTGCATTTCCAGCAAGCACTCCAGGGCATGCTGTCACAAATGGGAAGTCCTGGAACCCCCACTTGAAGAAATACTGGACACCCCTATTCTGCAGAGCAGTGCTAAGCATCTGGTGAAACTAAATAAGACTTGGGCACTGCAGAAATTTCCCTTAGAAAAGGACACCTGTGGAGTTCCAAGGAGGCCAGATGGTGAGTAATTAAAATAGAACAGAATGTACGGAAAGGAATGTGCTTCTTCACAGGGACAGAAGGCAGAAGCCTCTGTCAGCCTGCTAACCATTTGTGTGCTCCCAAGACAGTCTGGCTTTGCATGGTTTCTTTCCTGTTCATGGGGTTAAGCCCAGAATAACTTTCCAGTTGCCAGATTTCAAAACTGCAAGTTACTGATTCCTAAGACGTGTTTGGAGAACATCAGCTCCAAACTTTGGAAAATCCCTGTCCAGGCTCCTCTCCAACTCTCATTGATGCTAGTACATATCTCTTCTCTGAAAAAGAAGCCAATACCTGTAATCAGTATCTTCCACTTAATAATTAGCAGACAATTCTCTTGTAGGAGTCTCTCAAAGACCACACCCCCAGACAAGTTGAATTTAAAGAGGAGTCCTTTTATTGAAGTGACTGTCTCAGTGTCCCGAAATGGGGTTTCTAAGAGCAGCTCCAAGTTGTCTGTGGCTCTGGTTTTTATAGGGCAAAACTTTTCCAGGGGGCAAGTAAGCATTATTACAGAAGCAAAAACAGCAGTTAAAGGGGTAGAGGGAATCATGAGGGTAGGGCGGTTAGTCATTTTATGACAATGCTATGGTCATGAAAGTGATTAGTGATTTTTCTTTCTTACAAAATAAATAAAAACCACAATGTCCTAGGGTGGAAAATGCAGGGAGGGAAACTTACAGGTCATTAAGGACAGGATCATAAAAAGCTGTAATCACTAGGGCCACAATCACAAGCAAATGCATTGACAGTTACACAATGGGAGGGCAAACAAGAGGAACTAGTTTTGAAGGTAAAAGGGAGTAAATAGTAAAATAGAGTCAAGCTTGTTCTTTTAACATTTCAGTATCATATAGGATGGTATGAAGACCACCTTAACATAATCAGGAGGGTTGTTGTCAGGAGGGTAGTTAGTGACTTTTTGCACAATACTAGTAATTCTGATATTTCTAACCATATTCACTTAAAATACCATGCAATGGGCAGGGAGACAAGCAGAACCAGGTTTTTGAAGCAATAAAAGGTAACGAAACAACAGAATGGAGTCAGGCCTGCTTTGCCTCCCCACTGATTCTCAGGAATAAGAGTTACAACAAAATGGAGTTAGGCCTGCTTTTCTTTCACCCTAACAATTTGGCTTCTTGCCCCTGGAATTCCAAATAGCTTTGAGAAAATAATCAGCAATTTTGAGTTTATACCTCCAAAATTTGAGAGTTTACTTAAAAAACAAACATAATCTAAAGGAAATAAAGACAAAAGATATTTTAATGCTTTTTCCCAGTCTCATGAGAATCTAAACAGGTAATGGGGGCTTGAACAAGGGTTGTAACGGTGGAGTTGGAAAGAAATCGATTGAATTGTGAAACAGTTTAGAGGTAACAGCAACTGCAATTTGGCCATCCGAGCCATCCGGCCTTTGCCTAGATTGCAAAGAGTTGTCTAATGATTACTGAGATTTTTCATGGGCAGAGAGACAAGATTAGGGAAGGCCCTTTCTTAAATCCCTTAGAATGCAAATCTCCCAGAGAAAGACAGCACCACCTCAGTCCTCATCAAGCCTTAATAAATCTTTGTGGCCTGACTGAGAAAGAGCAAAGTACGTCTCCAGCTCAACGCCTAACTGGCCTGGCAGGTAAAGTAAATGAATAGTGAAGCAGGCCCAATTATGAGAGGATAAATAGTGCCAACACTGTTGCCAGGCAACAAGGGGAGTGAGAAGAAAGACAAGGATCAGGAGATCAAGGCAGCCTGTGGAGACAGCAGCTTCTCCAAATCTGCCCATTGTAGCACATGACAAGGTGGGCCGAGGATTGCTGGAGTTTCCAGTTTTCTAAGAGAAGCCAGAAATGTGGATTTTTTTTTAAGTTTGAGATACCTTAACTTTATAACATCGTAATTAACTCAAACTTTTAAAAAATACGCTGTGAGGGAAAATAGAAAAGAAAAATGGGATCCAGAGGTCAAACTTTACAGTAATTTTGGAACTTCTAGCCTAGTATGTTTAGACATTAACTCATGTAATCCTTATGTTCCTTCAACAAGATTAAGTGTGATTGTTCCTATTATGCAAGTGAGAAAACGGAGGCTCAGGGGGCAAAGCTTGCTCCATATTATTTCAAGATTGTGAGCACAAGTTTCTATACTTGCAAAATGAGGAAAGAGTTCTGAGCTCTCTGAAGCTGGGTGCAGAGGTCTGTACAAATGAAAACTTGTGCATTTTTCTCAGAAACAGATCCATGGGCTTCATCATATTTTCAAAGCAATCCCTGACTCAAACATCAAGTTAAGCATCACCACCCCAAAGGGGAATGGATGAATTATAGCAGGTAGTCAGATGTCCAATAAATTAGAAAAGAGGCTTGACTTTCTTATAATGAGGGAAATGTGAATAAAAGAGACAGGCTTGTCTGAAGGACTAAGCCATGTGGGTTTCAGTGTGCAGGACTGGTACAGTGAAACTGTAAATGGCTCATTAAGTCAGTCATGGTTCGTTTTGTCCCTCAATCCTCTCTTGGATAACTATGGTGGTTTTAGAGCTAATACATGCTGATGTGTGCCCAGGGTGTCACAAATTCTGTGCACTAACCTTCAAGGAACAATTTTAAATCTTGGTGCTTCAGAGTCATTGTTCAAGGCTGGTTGTAACTGTTTCAAAACATTTGTGTGTCTTTTTAATCATTTTATAATCCCTGCCTTCCTCTCTATTGCAAAAGGATTTTCAGTAAAAATTATGAAATGAAACTAATGATCATGATGATCAGATAAGAAATATAGACTGAAAATGTTTCTATTATTAAGATGTATATGTATAATCATGCCAAAAAAATGCATGTTCAAATTAAATAAATATATTACAACAAAGAAAAATAATCAATACTATTTTAATGTAAATTTTGAAAAAAGAATATTACCTACTTCATCTCAGTAACGAAATAACATTATAATTCTTAATTTTTAGCCTTAAATTCTGCAAATGTGAATGATTTTAATCAAAATTTGCATCATTTACATTAAAAAGACAAAATAGCCAGATTTATTCACCCATCTTCATAGTTCATTAAAAAATGATTCTTATTAATTTGAAAAGTTTCCTTCACAGAAAGAAACAGATAAAGCATTAGGAAAAGTCTTAAAGATAAGTTTAATAGAGATTCATGAAAATCCCATTTTACCATAAATTACAAAATGGTACCATTGTTTCCAACTTTATTTTTTCAGGATTGATTATAGCAGAATTCAAACATCTCGACAGGTGAAACATTTCTACTAAAATATTTTCACCAGAAAATTTATTGCAAATTTCTATTACATGTTATAAAATCTCTGAATTTTTTCCTTTTCTACAAAAAAGTAGAGAAAATGACTGAATGGTGAACCCTGGCATAAGTTGATCTACTAATGTAGACCAAGTGTCCAGCTCTTGGTGAAAGTGATCAAGGTATTCGAAGGTCACCCTTTTGGTTTCTTGGCAATGTAAAACCACCACCATTTACCATTTCCTCTGGCACTTTTCTTCAAAATTTGGTTCTCTTTTCTATGAAATGTCTATTTCCTTATTTTTTGTAGTTGTTGCACTGCTCATGGCCTTCTCTACAAGTTTTGTGCACCAACCTTCAAGGAACAATTTTAAAATTTGATGCTTCAGAGTACATTGTTCAAGGACAATTCCAGCTGAAAATATTTTTGTGTTTTTTTTTTAATATCAGAAAAGAAAAATTGCCTCCATCTAACATGGTTTATTTTAAACCTCCCATTTAAGCACAAGAATGTTCTGGGACCACAGTGATTGGACACACAAACCACACCTGAAGTGAGTGAGAATTATTGAGAACATTATAAATGGAAAGAAGCACATCAATAAGAGAAGATTGAAAACGTGATCAAGTAACTGAATCGTAGAATTCCACACAGCCACTAATAAATTAGATTTGTGCTGGTCAACTTAGAAAGATTTCCACAATGTTTTATTAAGTGAGAAAAGAAAGAGGGCTAAAAGTGTTTATCAATAGCAAGGCCCTATACAGGGGTCATTATGAAAGTTTTGAGATACACAAAAATCAAAACCTTAAAATCTACACAGATGGAAACAAATGAAGCCCTCCCAGAGACACCGGTAAGTGGAGCAAGTTGAAACTTGCACAGGTGAATCAGAAGGGACTCTGTCCACTGTGTTTCTTGGAAGTGAAAGAATGGACCATAATGCAGTTAGTCTCAAAACTTTTGTAGTGACCCACATACATGTCAGCATGTGATTTTATATGATTGTGAGGGCCCAGGAGAAAAACTTCTATGACTAGAAGAAGCCAAACACTCCTGTTTTCCAGGAAGACGAGAAGAGAAGGGCCAATATAAGAAAAAAAAAGCATCACAATAAAAATCAGCATGTAAGCTACCATTGCACTGATATACCATTACATGTGTGCGTTTGCATGTAGCCACAGAGTTATGGAAAGAGAAGGCCAAGAGACTCTCCAATGTTGTCCACTAGAATTTGAACAATGGTGGAAATGTTCTGCGGCTGCACTGCCCAAAACAGCAGCTAGGAGGCTACTGAGCTGCTGGGCACTTGAAATATAGTTAATGTGACCAAGGAAGTGAATCTTTAATTTTATTTAATTTTAATTAATTTAACTTAAATAGCCAGCACAGCTATAGACAACTGTTTTCATAAGCAATAGAGTTGCAGTTTATTTGTATTTTCTTATTTAACATATTTATGTTAAAAAGACAAAATAGCCAGATTTATTCACTTCCATAGTGTTTTATTTATTCTCTTCCATAGTGTTTAATTTTTTCTATAGTTATTCATTATGTAATCAGAAAAAAAATAGGGAGAACCAATGTATGTAGTGACTAAGAAGAGCTCAGACTTAGGTCCAAGTTCAAATGCTGACCTTGTTACTGACCTTGTTACTTTGGCTTATAAATATGAGCAAATTACTTAAGTTCAAATGGCTTTCCTCACTGTGCCTCAGTTTCCTCCCTAGGATAATACCTACCTTATGAGGTTATTGTGAGGATTATATGTGCAAAAGTACTTAGAACATTTCCTAGCAAATGGCAAATTTTTAATAAGATTCACACATACAAATTTTATTTATTTATTTATTTTTAGACAGAGCCTCACTTTGTCACCCTTCGTGGAGTGCTCTGGCGTCAAAGGTCACAGCAACCTCAAACTCTCGGACTTAAGCTATTCTCTTGTCTCAGCCTCCCAAGTAGCTGAGACTATAGGCAACCTTCACAACGCCTGGCTGTTTTTAGAGACGAGGTCTTGCTCTGGCTCAGGCTGGTCTCCAACCAGTAAGCTCAAGCAATCCACTCACCTCAGCCTCCTAGAGTGCTAGGATTATAGGCATGAGCCACTGCGCCCAGCCTCAATATTCTTAATTGTACCTGTTAAGGGTCTTAGTTCAACTAATAGAAGACTCTGGCTAAGGAATTTACTAAATAGATAATGGTGAGCTCAAACAAATGTCAATCTGTGTGGAGGACCAAGTTCAAGGGCCAGTGATATCTCATTACGGTTATGGAGAGGAAGCCCCTGATGCCAATATATGTTATCTGGGAGCAATTGTTTCCCTGTATTCCTGAGTCAAAGTCCTCCCTTCTGTATCAGATTGGCAGAGCCTAGATCACAATGTCTGTGCCCTGGCTGCAAGGAGTCTGGGAAAGCAAGCCTTACATCTAGCACTTTCAACTTCTGTTGGGTAGGTGACCATAAGTTGGTAGATCCCCCAAACTAAAAAGGACTTCATTTGCAAGGTACCCAAAAACAAATGATAAAAAAATGTACTACAAATTCTATTTAAACCAGGGAAAAGCAGAAGAGAAAGGGGACCTAATGTAAACTTTTTAAGCAGGCCTAGATGCTAGACTTATTAAATATCTTTTAGAGGTAACTGCAGCTCTCTGGACAGTGGTTTTCATATCTGCAAAATCAAAGCGTTGCCTCAAATGAGCTCTCTAGATGTTGATGGTCGTTAAATGCCACATTCTCTGATAATCTCTGTGGTTAGCATGACTTAAAATAAAGGACCAAGAAAATTTTATGATTATGCTGGTGAAAAAAGATTATTTTGTCTGAAATCAGCTCAAAAATTATATTTTAAAATAAGTGGGTAAACATTTTTATAGGAATTTTTGTCCCTTTCTTTGAAATAACTTGCCACTATTAAACTACTGGTTATTAAGAATTGAGAGGAGTCCCTCTGTCTCCAGATGCCAAAGCTGGTCCGCCAGTGCTTTCTGACATGGACCAGGCTATTTTTTAAAGGGAGAAAAAGAGGTTCCATAAGTTCAGAAAAAGGTCAAAAAGGTAGATTATCCTTTTGTAAAAGATGAAACTTGATAATTTTTTGTGTTTTAGCCACATTTAGAAGTGTGAGGAGAAAAACTGTTGGCCACCTCTCCCACATCTGGCACAAAAGTTGCTAGGGTTCTTTTAGGCTTTTGTCTAAATTACTATAACATATTTTTTGAATTATTCCTATTTCATCTGAAAGTATTTTTTTTCTTTTTTTAATGTACAGCTTGCATGAACACAGTTTAAGTTTTGTTGAAATGATCCCAAGACACCTCAATTTCTTTTTGGTGTGGAGGATGTATCTCTTATTTTAGAAGTTAAAGCCAGGGCTTTCTGAAGTTTTTCACACCCTAACACTCATAAAAATGCTCATAAAAATGCTATTTGTGTAGCATAGGAGGTTATTTCAGATCCTGAAGTGCGTAAGGGACTCCAGTCCTCAGCCACCCCAGTCCCAGCCCAGCTGCCCTGGAAACTGAGCCATTGCAATGCTGCCATCTGTATCCCTTTTGTGGCTCCCCAGTGTGTGAAGCATGCCTCGGGAAGGTCTGGCTTACGCCCCTGGATTTGATATCCCAAAGCACTCTTTCTACCCTGTCACAGGGATGGATCTGGCGAGGCACACAGTGCACCAAACCGGCTTGATTTCACAAAAGTGCAGAGAACACTGGACTAGCCCAGCAAGAGAAAGTGGGCAAACTGTGGTATATGCATACCAGGGAATTTACCTATTAATAAAACTACTGATTGCATGCAACCACATGGGTGAATATCAAAAGCACACTCAGTGTAAGCCAGCACAAAAGAAAACATATCCTATTATTCCTTTCATTGAAGTTTTAGAACATCTAAAACTTATTTATGGGAGTGGGGATTGCTGGGGAGGTGTGTGAAGGAACTTGCTGAGGTGATGGCAGTGCTCTTTATCTTGATAAGGGTTTGGGTTACACAGTGTATGCATTTGCCTCTTACAATTAGTGCATTTCAGAGTTTATGAGCTTTATCTGAAAAACAAACAAATACATGACCATAAACACTCATTGAGCCTCTAGCTGATGATGTATATGCTGAAGTATTTAGGGGTGAGATATATTAATATCTGCAACGTATTTTGAAATTCATAAAAAAATGATGGAATGATGGATGGATAAAGGAATGAAGAATTAGATAGCTATGTAATAGAGCAAATAAAGTAAAATGTTGATGGTTGAAATGAGGTGGTGGGTATTTAGAAATTTACTGTATAATTGTTTCAACCTTTCTATATGTTTAAAAATTTTTACAGTAAAATATTAGAGAAAACATCAGTTAAATGATATTAATGTAGGCAATTCATAAAAATTATTTACTCTGTTTAGGGTAGAGAATGTCTTGTATATTTATAGATGCTAAAAAATTTCAGAGCAGAGAAGGATCTAAGAGATCTATTTCCTCAAACCCATTTAACAGATGAGGAAACTTAGGTCCAGAAAGATAAGTGACTTGCCCTAGATCACACAGCCAGTTGGTGGCAGTGCAGGTATAGCCTGCCAGACTGAGAACCTTCTCAGTTCTATCAATTAGGAAAGGTTTTAACCTCAAACTTAAGTACCGATATCAAATGTATTTTAGATTCTTGGAGTTTTATTTCTATCTAATAATATATTTCTGCAAATTATAATCCTGGGGATCTGCCCAAGCAATTAGTTCAAAGACTATTTTATAAAGTTTATAGACACTGGGGGTTTAAAAAGAATGAAACAGTACTTTATTTTAAGAAGCTTAATTAAAGTCTTTAGCTACTTCATCTACTTATTGCTTTATTCTAAAGTGTTTTTCCCATCTACAACTTCTTTGGCATAGAGAAATAGTTATTAATTACTGTTATCATAACCACTTCACAAAGCAATAACCACTTAGACCTTCACCTGTACTTCCTAGGAGCAAAACTTTCACACCAACATGCCTCCAAGACAAGCAACTTCAGAGCAAAATATTCAGATGAATCATCAAGAGCTATTATTAAACCCTTTTCAGAGCTTCTGAGTCACCACCTAAAAGGAGATTTAACTTAGGTTTAATTTGAGGAGAAAATAGAGGGCTAGCATTTCATTTTTTTTTCTTTAAAACGTTCTGGTGGGCTCAGTGCCTGTAGCTCAGTTGTTAGGACATTGGCCACATACACAGGGGCTAGTGGGTTTGAACTGGCCAGGGCCTGCTAAACAACAGTGACAAAACAACAACAAAATAACTGGGTGTTGTGGCGGGCGCCTGTAGTCCCAGCTACTCGGGAGGCTGAGGCAAGAGAATCGCTTAAGACCAAGAGTTTGAGGTTGCTGTGAGCTGTGAGCTGTGACACCACAGCACTCTACCGAGGGCAACATAGTGAGACTCTGTCTCAAACAAATATATAAAAAAATAAAAAGTTCCGGTCCTTGACCATGTCTCCTTGCACGCCCTCCCTACCACTCTTCCTATGAGAGAATTAGACTCAGAGGTGCACTGGTCTTCTATAAAATGAAGTGTGTCGGTAAGGAATACGTCCATGCCTCTTCCTATTTCTGTCAAGGTGGTGTACAACCATGGGGTGCTGGGGTGCTGTCTCCCTCCCCGCAAATCTCCCATAGAAAGCTATTGAAGCAGATGTGAGCATGGATCTGAGAAAATTATAACACCCCAAGGTATGAGTACCCCCTGGCTGTAGTCTGGGAAGACAGCTGGGCAGGTAAAGCAGGCGGAGAGGATGGTGGAGGAAGGGCCCTAAATTCTGCTCTTCCTTCTCCACGGCCTGATTTTTAATGGATCACTACTTGTCCATTTGCCAGCGAAGCTGGCAGCATCAGCATGCCTGCCCATGTTGTCAGGGTGCATGAAAGTAACTCAGAAGCCTGCGGGGGGTGAGGGTTGATGAAAACAGGACTGGCCAGCTTATATTAACATCCCCTCATTCACCTCTTGCCCCTCAAACTTCCTGGAAAGACAGATTCTAATCAATGAGACTCTTGCCCACAGGAGATGCCTGGTAGTATGGCAACCAAAAATAGTAGTCTGTCAAACTCTGTGGGATCTGGGGCATCCAGCTCTGGGACTTTTCCCTGCCTTTCTCCTTTAATCCATCTGGAAGGATTGAGCTTTTTCTTAAAATGCATTACCAGACAGGATAGATTAAAACAGGAACATGATTTCCCAGGCCAAAATAACTTCCCACTTAAAGACAACAAATGGAACAACAAATTCAAGAGATGATTGAAACTTACAGAGCAAGAGCTTAAAATAAACATAATAAATATAACTTGAAGAGATAAAGTATTAACAATATGAAGCAGGGAGTTATATACACCTGTAAAAACATATTGAATCATATACTTTAAATATGAGTGGTTTATTTTACGTAAATTATATCTCAATCAGCTGTTAAAAGAAAACAAAATCTTATTGACAAAACACAAGGCAACTCTGATAATGTCACCCTGTTTAACACCTGTAATGGTTTCCTGGTTCTGTTAGTCCAGTTTCTGCAGTGTGGCTTGGGAAGCATGCATAATTTGGCCCCTCCTTAATCTCCCTTCATCTTTTCCATTTCCAAACTCTCAAATAGTGGCCCCTGAATTTCTTCCGGTTCTTGGTTCCCTTCCAGGTGTTTGCATCCTTGGAACATTTTCCCATGCTCCACATATACATTTGCCTGGAGAGTTGCTTTAGACTTCTGTTCAACTGTCCCCTCTCCCAAGCTTTCACTGACCATCTCTGCTCCCTCCACAGTTGGTCAGGAGCCCCTCCCGTGTGCACCTCTAGCACTCTGGCCTTTCCATACCTTGTCCTGTATCACTCTGTGAGTGCGTGTTTACTTCTTAGAAATGCCTTGCCATCCTGCGACAATTTTTGAGTGATGAACGTGTCTGTCCTGCGTATCATGGTTCCAGTGCCTTGAACACTGTTTACTAAACGGTATGTTGATTTGGTAATTCAGTCAATAAGATCAGTGGGAGATAGAGAATTCCAGATTATATCTTTTCTTTTTGGTTTTTGGCCGGGGCTAAGTTTGAACCTGCCACCTCCGGCATATGGGACCGGCACCCTACTCCTTGAGCCACAGGTGCCGCCCCTCCAGATTATATCTTAACATATAAATGTAAAGGAGACCCAGGGCAAGACTGAAAAAGGAGGAGAGGCAGGGTTGTTCAGCAGTCAGAGCCCAAGCACTGGCAGGCAGACGTGGCTTCTGGCATCAGCTCTGTCAGCAGCATGACCGTGTGGAAGCTCCTCAGTCCCACTGTGCCCCACAACAGCCTTAGGCAGTAAATGGAAATAAAAGTGGTACCTACTTCACTGGGTTGTTTTGAGGATCACATGAGATAATATGTGTAACTTCAGGTCCATTGCCCGGTTTTGCCTAATAGATGTTAACTTTAACCAAACAAAACATTTTAATAGGCCTAGGGAGCAAAAGGAACTAAATAATAATAGAAGCCAGTTAAATAAACATATCTGCTGTTACCAAAATGGGAAAGCCAGGGGAGGGCTAAGTAGCCAACTTGATCAGTGGCAGCTTGAACTTACAGCTTTGCCTTTGGGGTGGTCTGCCCAGTTCTGCAGAACTCCCTGCAAGGCTGGCCTCTGTTGTGGCTGCACAGAGGTTCAACCTCTCCCTGCCAAATATGTGCCTGTGGGCTCTTCTCATCAAGCTTCTGCCCTCAGACCTCAGACTCAGACTCTCAACTCACTTCCCTGGAGAGTGGACTCATGATACCCACCTCTTGACCCACTGAACCCCTCCATGTGCCACTGAGCAGAGCCAATGCAGGGATTGTCCACTTTCTCTAAAGTCAAAACAATACGGCAAGAAAGAGTGTCTTGGATAGGAAGAAAAAAGGAAAATTGCCATTGTCCTTATGAATTTAACATATGGAGTTATATTTCAGGACAAGTTACATCTTGGGGGTTAGCCTTGAGTTTATTGAATGGCTAAAAGAAAAAGGATATTTAGGGGGAAATCTAGGAGACCAAGACATGGATGATGGAACCATCCAACTGAAATGCAGGGATTTTCATCTAGTTTGTTCACTGCTTCTTCTCTAGCACCTAAAACAGTGTTTGGCATATAAAAGGTGTTTGATAAATATTTATTGAATCAATGAATGTGGAATTCAGCAGAGGAGAGATGGAAAGAGGTAAAGTTAAGAGCAAATTAAAATGTGACAATTCAACTCCTAGAGAGTCTACCCTTCAAATTACTTTTTCAAGGATGAGTTGACAACCTTAATTGTCAGACCTTGTACAATGAGAGCTCTGATGACCATTATGGAAAGAGTCTCAAAATTGCTTTGAAGGGTAGACTAGGTGCTGGCATCTGTGAATAGCTTCTGAAGGGAGTACTTCAAAGGTTTCCATAGCGATATTCAGCAATGAGGTATGTAGAACTTTTTCTAGGATGAGTTCACAAACTTAATTGTCCAATCTAGTACTGTTATAGCTCCATGACTGTGGGGAAGTCGTTTAACCTTCCTAAGCCTCGTTTTATCATCTATAAAAAGGGACTCATTAAATACAGTGACCCTGCAGTCTAAATAAAATGATTGAGGGGAAATGCCCTGTACATGGAAGACTCTCAATTCCCTTGTTCACAAATGGGCGCACATGGTACATAGGTACACACGTGTACACACACACAGTCTTGAGGGATTCTAGGGTAATAGTGCTTATAACATGCTTCCTGGGCCTCAGGAGGAAGAATCAGTTGTGAAAGGCTTGATAACATATTGGTGTTAAGGGTGACATGAATCAATGGAAGACCATGTTGTGGCCAAGTGGAGACTATGAAATAAATATGCAAGGCTCAGGGATATTTTAAATCACATAACTGCAGACAAACTGAAGCAATATTTTTAAAGGATCCCTCCCATTGTTAGATTGTTAATGTGTTAGGGAAGAAATTCTGTGTAGGCTTTTTCTAAAGTCCTTTAAAAAAAAAAAAGAAATATGCAAGGCTGATTCATCCCATTAATTTGAGTCCTAAATGTTTCAAACACCCCATGGAGAGCCATCTACTTTGTAAGTAGATTTTTTGTTTAAATCGACCTTTTGAGTCACTGCTGCTGAGGCTTGACCATGCTGCTTTGACTTAGAGCAGAATGGTTATGTCAGACAGAGTAGAGACCATTTGACCCTTTTTTCTTTGCCCAAGCATTCTAAACAACTTCAGCTCCGGACACAAGATTGGCTGTGTTATTTAGTTACCATGGTATCTAAGCTTCACAATCCATTTGACTTTAATCTCTTTAAATATGGGGTAGAAGAGAGGAGGCTGCCAAGGAGAACCAATGGCTACACATAAATCCTTCAATTCCAAGGAATTGTTGGAAATCAAGCACAACAATACAGAAGTTTCATTCTGTGCCTCTTTTACAAAATATTCACATACTAATTTGGAGATAATATTCTGCTTTCCATAGCATCATTCTTGCCAGTTTGGACATTGTGGTTCTCATCCCTCTACCTTGCATAGTAGCCATGAAATTTGAATAGAATTGACTCCCCAGTCCTATTCCTCTTAACACAATGACTGCTTTAGGTTGCCCAGATCTAAATCAATCAGCTCATAGCCTTCCTATAAGCGCAGGATTGGGTCAGGCTGAGCCCAATCGTTGCAAAGTTAAAGGACTCTCCCTTGGACACAAATGAGGGCAAGCAGCCTTGACCTGGAGCCCTCACTATACATATGAGAATCTAATGAGAGAGAGAAATGGAATCACAGAGCCCTGGCTCAGATAATCCTGAAACCTGTATATTTCTGAGATATGAGTTAAAAAGGTTTAAATGAGCTTCTGTAACTTACAACCAAAAACTTCATAAATAATACATGTCCATCAGTAAACGAAAACGTATTTGCTTTTCCAAAACTGTATTTATTTGATTTCTTACCACATTTTGTGACAGGGTTCTCAGCTCGCAATTCCATATACTGGCATGCATAATACAAGGGTAGATGGTCTAAATTAAGCAAAATGATTCTCCTTCACATCTGAAGTAGAGTTTGATTCCTAAATTTGCAATCTGTTTGTACATGAACTGCATTTGAGCTATCTAATTCCTGTCATTCTGGTTGCTTCCATGAATGGTAATAAAGCAATAAAAACTCAGAATGTCATGCAGAATCAGAATTAGATCTGGCACCCACCTGATTGACCCAACATCAATGAAGCAATCAGACAGGCAAAACACCTAAACACCCGTTAGCCAATGAATGGGTTAGTACTGGTACATTTATCAACAGAAATTAAGCTGAGCGCCAAGACCCTCTACAAGGATAACTTCACAAGGCCGCCTTGGCTTTCTTGCTTGTCAACAAGAAAGAGCAAATGGGTTTTGTTTCAGGAAGTTGGAGAGGAAGTTTCTCAGTAAACTTACCTGCACTTTTCTAGCTGTTCACCTTACATAATTACTTAGCAGCATTTCCTTATAAATATACCTGACATAAAGCTGTGAAGTAGCTTCCCTCTCCTAGTAAGAAATTTGATCAAACCACTCAGGTGCTCATATCTCAATTAAAACCACAGAAGAAGGTAGGGACAATTGGATAATTCTAGTAGTTTTCAATGGTCTCTGTTTTGAAAGCCCAGAATGTTCTCGCTGGTTAGTACATGACAAGATTGCAGACCACAGGCTGAGCTGGGAGGTTTCCAGCCATACTAGTGATGCCTGAAAAATCCATAATTCTTCCAACGGATTTGGTTTATTGGTAAAAAGGCAAGGAACTAACATCTACTATAAATAATTTACATCTTAGTTTATGGGGTAAATTGTATAAACAGTTTTCATGCTTCACCCATCTCTGTGTCCATTCCTACTTGTTACCACATGACTTCCTGAGTTCACAGTTCCTCTTACTAAGAGGCAGAGTATATTTCCCCATCCCTTGACTTGGGTTTAGCCATGTGACCTACTTCAGCCAATAGAATATTGGTAAGCAGGTCCGATGTGACCAAAGGCTGGAAAAGCACTTGTTTAACTGCTCCTTGCTTCAGTGTTTTGACCAAGAAAAGAACACCTTGATGTAGTCTGCTGGTCCCAGTGGGAAGATGAGAAATTCATGCAGCAGAGTCATTTCCAGCCAAGCCAGCCCAAAACAGCTAACTCCAGGCTAACAGCAGGGCTGCAGACACGTGAGCTCATGTTGCAAAGTAGCTGAGATTGTGTGGTTGTTATATAGCATTGCGGCAATTGTTAATTAATGGAATATCAATTAATTAATTGTTATTTAATAAAATTCAAGGTATCCCATGCCTTCTTCTTAATAGGTTTATTTTTTGTTTTTTGTTCTTCCATTTTGGCAATGCTTCCCTCTCTCCAATTTTTATTCTTCTATTCTTGAAATTTTGTGGTTTTTCTCACTTAAAGAATATACTTCCAGATCTTTCTTCATGCACTGATGTAAGTGAGTGATACTAGCTTAATACCTAGACATTTGATACACAGCTTCAGGGGAAATGTGGCCTGCCTGAGATTTTTAGCTTAGACTTTTTAAAAATGTTTATTTATTTATTTTGAGACAGAGTCTCAAGCTGTCGCCCTGGGTAGACATCTGTGGCATCATAGTTCACAGCAGCCTCCAACTCTTGGGCTCAAGGGATCCTTTTACCTCAGTTTTTTTATTTTTAGTAGAGGTAGGGTCTTGCTTTTGCTCAGGCTGATCTCAAACTCGTGAGTTCAAGCTATCCACTCACCTTGGCCTCCCAGAGTGCTAGGATTATAGGCACGAGCCATTGCGCCTGGCCTAGACTTTTTATTATATAATACATTAGCTATAATATATGAACTTGCAGGCCTAACCTGCCTACCACTCCCACCAGCTGTCATGTTAGCAGACTTGAAGCAATGATTTATTCACGTAATTTCCTTCAAATGGTATCATGAAACTGAAGCAGTAAGACTCTCCCAACTCACCAACACTATCTTTGAAAGTTCCATGTAGCCAATACATAAAGATATTTATTCTGATATTGGGCATGACAGCAAAAAATCATGGATACTCTATGTTTTTTGTAGGATATAAAAACCTTCACACTAACAAGATAAATGATAGAATTTTAAGTATCAGCCAATGGGTGGAAAGAGGATCTGAAGAGCGTCTCTAGGGACCACTGAAACCTATCACATAATAGTCAATAAGAATGGCCTTTCTATGGTGCATCTTACAAGGGTACATGTGAAACTTACTAAATGTAGAATGTAAATGTCTTAACACAATAACTAAGAAAATGCCAGGAAGGCTATGTTAACCAGTGTAATGAAAATATGTCAAATGGTATATAAAACCAGTGTATGGTGCCCCATGATTGCATTAATGTACACAGCTATGATTTAATAAAAAAAAAAAAAAAAGGATGGCCTTAAGTTCCAAATCTCAACCTGTATGTTAGGTGAGCTCACACCACGCCCATCATTTGATGGTTAGGAAGTGTAATAGTAATAAGTTGCCAAAATATTTCCAAGCGGCCTTGTAAGTTGACTTTGTTAAACTGTATCCTATGAGTTAAGAATTAATAAGCGTTTTCATTGGAGTGAGTGAGGGGAAGTGTTTTTTTGCAGTATTAGGAAGGCAAAGAGGAAACTTTGAGATAATTTATCTAATCCCTTCATCTGTCTTTGTTTTACAGATTAATTTATTCAAAAAATATTTGTTGAGTGCATCCTTTGTGCTAAATAATGGAAAATATATGAAACCTTTGAGAATTTCCCAGACGATGGGGAGACCAAAACACAGTAAGGTCAGGGGTATGCCAAGTTTCATGACCTTGTAACAGAAACTTAAATGCTAGTCCAAAGCTGTCTGACACATGAAAAAAACTCTTTGGAAATAAATTAATATAGATTAATATTCAAAATAGGCTTCTATATGGAGCCTTGTTTAATCTCCATAAGAACAAAGACTTCTCAAGAAGCATGCATTCAGTAAGCATTTTACTGAGTGCTTATTGAATCTGCTTTATAAGAAACAAGCCAGATGCTGGGGAAATCAAGTCGTGTTCCAGTAGGGCCGAAGCAATTTAAAGACAGTCCTGGCTGTGGAATGTGTACTTGCAGAGCCATGCTCAAGTTGCCATGGTAGCCTAGAGGCAAAGGGGCAAAGCTGCCCTAACAGGGTAATGAGTTTTGAAGGACAAAAAGGCATGAGAGGGGCTTGGGACAAGTTGTGACATTCCAGGAATGAACAGCCTCTGAACTGCATTTAATGTCATAAATATGTTACTAAAAGGAGGATTGACGTTTTCTCAGTGGTGCCTGAGAGCAATGTGGCTGGCGCTCCAATGGAGATCATTTCAACTTTCAGCTCCTTCTTCCAAAAAATTGAAGGCATTGTGACAGACCACGGATCTTAATTTGAGTAATGACGTAATGAAGTCATTATGTGAACAGATCTTAAAGTGCAAGGTGTTGGACTCTCAGGGGATCAGCCTGGCCATTGGCATTCTCCGTCTCTCAGACATCACTGCACACCATGGGCCATTTCTCAGACATCACTGAGGATGTCAGACATGTCTGAGGTGAAAATGAGGCTTATCCCCTCCTGCATTTTACCCACTCTAAGGCATCATTGATCATACCGCGCGTTATTATTTTAGGCACTGCTAAGAAACAAAAATGTTGCTAATAAGCCATAACATGATGCCTTCTTATCAATTAGAAAGTATTTCTAAGTTCTTCTACACATTGAAAAAGATCTTTTAGGCTTATCTAGAGATGGGATTTTATCACAGATCATTTTTGCTCACACACAGGAATACTGTATAAGCAAAATAGATTGATGAAGATATCTCTACATACAACTTCTGCACAGAATTCATCTCCTAGAATCACTTCAAAATAGGATCATAGATGTCTGTGTTTTTCTATAAAACATTGTCTTCTGTGCCATCAAGAGTCATGGCAACATGTTTGAGAGTTCTCCCTATCTGTCTCTGGAATATCTTCCCAAGCTGCTGCCATTCATTCCCAAAGTTTTAAGGCTGTATGTGGCAAATGTCAACTATGTCAAGACAAAAAGCCTGCATCAATTTTAAGACTCATTCTGATTTCAGAGATTTAAAAATACGTGTCTTAAAATAATAGAAACAACAGTAAGACAGACCTGAAGTTTCTCAGCATGTCACTGCTTTAAAACTTATAGAGAAAAAGCCCAATGTCCAGAACTTTCCCTCTGACTTTTTACATGGCACTAGTCTGTGTTCATCTCCAGACATTCCTTTCTTTAACTTTTGTTTTTTAAAGACAGTTCTGTCACCCAGGCTAGAGTACAGTGGCATCATCATAGCTCACTGCAATCTCAAATTCCTGGGCTCAAGCAATCTCCCACCTCAGCGTCCCAAGTAGCTGGGACTATAGGGGTGTGCTTCCATGATTAATTTTTGTATTTTTATAGAGACAAGGGTCTTAGTAGGTTTCCCAGGCTGGTTTCACACTACTGGCCTCAAGTGACCCCCCCTTGCCTTAAGCCTCCCAAAGTGCTGGGATTACAGGTGTGAGCCACCGTGCCAGCATCCAGAAATCTCTAATTTGCGATTTGGCTCTTCCTGGCATCCCCGGCTCTTCCTGGCTGTCAAACGCTCTCTAATTTTAATTCTGTCAAATTTATGCATGGATCCATCTGAAGAGTACACAGGGAGATGGCCTGAGGTGGGTAGGCCTGCAACAAGGGTGCTCAGCCCCAATACATGCACCTCCTTTGTGCAATAAACATTTTGAGATGCTCTGTGGCAGGCTGTATTTTCCCAAGATAGCCACAGAATGTCTCCGGTCTCACATGATCTTCTAGAATTGTGACACTCCTTTACCAAGATTTGGAGCCTAGTTCTCCCCAGCTTGAATCCGTGTGAGTTTGCATACAGTGTATAACCAACAGATTGCGGCAGAAGTGGTATGACTTCCGAGGCTACGTCAGAAGGGCCGTGCAACTTCTGTCTTGTTTGTTGGAACACTCATGTTGGAGCTCTGACCTGACATTTAAGCACCTGACTGCCCTAAGGCAGCCATGCTGCAAGGAAGCTGAACCGGCCAATAGGGAAAAGCCCTGAAATTATCTGAAGGGAGAGAGAAGTGTGACCACTCTCCAGCAGCTCAAATTCACCCACCATTTGATTGCCAGCATGAATAGTAGTTACTCTACCAGGCGTCCTTAAACTTTTTAAACAGGGGGCCAGTTCACTGTCCCTCAGTCCGTTGGAGGGCCGGACTATAGTTTAAAAAAAAAAAAAAAACTATGAACAAATTCCTTTGCACACTGCACATATCTTATTTTGAAGTAAAAAAACAAAACGGGAACAAATACAATCACATCACCTCATGTGGCCCACGGGCCGCAGTTTGAGGACCCCTGCAAGTCTAAACCAATAAATTTTGAGATGATTTATTACACAACAATAGTAACTAGAACACGCCATTTAAGGAGGGATGTTACCCCCATGGAAGACTAATGCCTTAGAGACGTTAAATCCTCCACATGACTTCCAAGTGCACCAACACACACCCAGGAAAGGCTCCAAGTTCAGAGACCCGTGTTTCCTAGCCTCCATGCTCACTGGGACTCATACTGTCCTTTCCCCACTTGTGTCCTTTCTATCACCCCTGAGGCCTAGGACAGAAAATGTGTGTTTGAATTTAGTTCTAGAAACTGAAAAAAAAAGTCAAATGACAACTATTTCCCTAGTTAGTTTTATCCCAGCTTCCTCCTTCAGTCTCAGCCCTGGCCTCAGGGTCTTCAGGAAATGTGAGAGGAGCTACTTCCTGTCCGCTCCCCGGCATCCTATAGCAAGGGGTGCCAGGCCTCAATGTATGGGCAGGACTAGGTTTCGTGAGACTTGAACCCGATATAACTTCGGGAACACTCTTTAACAGAAAAGAAACTCAAATTAGGTTTGAAAGGAATGACTGATTTACAAATATACAAGAAATTATAACTTGAAAAGCTGAAAAATAACCACAAACGTGGCAAAATCTAGAAACATAACACAAAATTATAATTCATTAATTACCAAATATGCTTTTGTAATATTTTCCCCCCATTTTGGGGTTATATACTATTTGATCACACATTATATGACAATCTTATACCATCAATTTCTGTATGGTAAATTGGAAAATTATTCACTTTTTCCTCTAGGATGTGATTAAAATGCAAACAAACTGCTCCATGGAACACTATGCACCTAGCGACATGGAGCAAAGCTCAGGTTGAAGTAGTAGCCTGCAGTTTCCGCTGGCAGCATTAAGGAACTGCATGAACAGGGCCTCTATTGGAACAAAGGGGAAGTGGGGACGCCTGGTGCCTTGTTTTTCCACCTGCTACACACTGCCTCTTCCCATGGAGATCTGCTCCTTCCGCAGATCTTGATCTGGTGAGACTGCCAAACACAGCTCCCCACTCCCCTGGCCACAGTGAGGACAGAGGACCCAGGCAGGGTCAGCCATGTTGTATGTCAGGATCCACATGGGACCAACTCAGTCCACCAGGCTGTACTCTGGCTTTGTTCATTTGGGGCTGGAGAACACATCTTCCCTCAACTCTGCCAAGCACCCCCATTTCTTCCTGGGATGGGTCTGTACTCACGCCTCAATCCTTTTCTTACTTCTTTAGATTTGTTTGGGCTGGTTTCTATAAATTCAAACACACAGAACAGATTCCTTTTTTGTTTGTTAACAAGTGATTTTATAACCATAGAATCCATACATTTTGTAAAAGATCCAGACAATATGAAAAGGCATAATGAACATTTCTGTCTGTCTCTGTAATTTATTTCTAGTTTGATTACACAATAGTTGCAATACTATACTATATTGATAGTATGTGGTTTATTACATCCGAGGGCTATGAAATACTGGAGAAGATTTATTAAGAAGATAGATATGGTCTAGTATATGACAAATTTGGTCAATATTTCCCTGACTCTTCCACTTGAAGATAGATTTAATGTTTATATTTTAGGTAAAGTATATAAATTATATAGTTGGCTTTTGTGCTTGTGTTTTTTTCTTAATTTGGAGTATGGAGACAATAGTATCTGAACCCAACAAGATTGTTTTAAGGATTAAATATGTTAATACATGAACTTAGAATAGTGTCTGCCACACTATACACCCCTCAAATGTTCATTGTCGTCACCACTGACATTTCAATTATATTTAGATCCTAGATATCCATATTTATAGTTTGGCATTTTATCTGTTGAAAGACTGAAGGACATGTGCTTGTCCTCTCCTAAAACTATTCCATTAATTTGCTCTTACATTTCCAATAGATTATATAATCTGAAATTGGTCATAATGTGACCATTGTGGATAATCGCTTGATTAGTGAAAGAATTCTAATGCTTTTGACAAAAGAATTTTGATAATAGTATCATGATGATTCCTTACTTTTTTTACTGTAATTCCTGGCATTCTTTCCCATCCTTTCATATCCAGCCAGAAAAATATTGCTTTTATATAGCCCATGGAAAAAATTTCAGTCTAATCCTTTTCAGAAATAAATCAGTACCAACTCATTTCACCAGCATAATAAGCACATTTTTTTTTCTCTCTCTTCCATACTATCTTTTACTACAATGTTATAGAATTTGGGACTAGCATACTAATCAAATTATATTTTTATTTTTACATTATATGTATTAACTCTCAATTGGTAACATTCATATTCTTAGATAGCCATCAGTAACGCAATTACATAGTACTGAATGTGTAAATAATAGGAGCAACTGCTCACAACCAGCTCACAAAGTTCCTATAATTTTCCTATCGATCGGTTCTTTACTTCGCATTCAAGTTGCACATTGCTAAAAAATAAATAAATAAATAAATAAATATGAATTATTTTTCCAGAGTACATAGGTAATACCCATGCTTTTTGAATTTCGTTTGAATGACTATTATCAGAGACCTATCATCCTACCTTACAAATGACCTTGATATAAAAAAAATTTGGATTTTTTGAGTTTTTAACTCTCCACACCACCAAACAGTATTACCAGCCTTGAGGTGTGGTAACTTCTTGAGATGTGGTAACTTTCAGCTTACTGAAGTTTTTTTTTGTTGTTGTTGTTGCCTCTAAAACATTGTTCCTAAATCATGTATTCTAATATCTTCCTTCCATCAATCAACAATACTCTGGATCTCCATTGTCTGATCTCTGTATCTACCATATTCTCTCTGCTCACTTTGTTTTGTGCTTTTTCGTAGGGTTCTCAGGATTTTCTGAAGCCTGCTCTGCACATCAGAAGTAGTTTTTCTCAGGGCTGACGATGCCCTTGGCTGTGCCTAGTGCAGCGTTAATTCCTCTGATAGATCCACCTCCGTAAGTCACCTCCTTGGTGCTACCAGCTGTTTCTGCATCTCTGCCTTTCATCTCCTTCCAGAGCCCATGCTCTCCTTAAATTCCCTGCTTCTGCGCTTTGGAATATGCCTTCCAGAGAATGCTCTTTGCCATTTACATCTGGTGTTCACTTCCTTTTCTATTTTGCAATTTTTTGGAGCAGAGCAGATGTAGATATCTCCTATCCACTTAAGCTAATGGGAGGCAATTCTTCTGCTGTTTTGCTCACAAACAATTGGGGAATCATACCCTGTTCTCCCCTCCCTGTTTGCCTGGCCTTTGCCTACATCCACACACTGAAAGCAGTGCTGGATAACAGGACTGTGTTTCAGAGACCTGAGGACAGAGGAGGTCTAGGACTGTGGGTGAGAACAGTCTTGCCAGGAACTTCTTTTCCCAGGGACTTTCATAATTGCTGAGAACTCTTCCCAGGGGTTGTCATCCTAGGAGGAAGGAGGGTGTCCTTTGCCACTGCATCAGTTGAGAATGGTTGTGCTGGGTAAGACGCCCATAGTGAAGGGATGGGGGGCAGCTTGGGTTTGCATCTGTGCATCAGGGTGAGCGGGGCACTGTGGGGAAAAGTCTAGACACACAGACTCATGTAACAACATCAGACCATCCTGGTTCAACTTTTTTTTTTTTTTATTGTTGGGGATTCATTGAGGGTACAAGATACCAGGTTACACTGATTGCATTTGTTAGGTAAATTCCCTCCTATAATTGTCTTGCCCCCAAAAGGTGTGTCACCCACAGAAACCCCACCCCCTTCCCTGATTCAACTTTTATGGAAAAAAATTGTGAGTTGTGTTTCATTGGCCAAGAACCCCCACGGTGAAGGTCCCTTACCCTGAGCGTGCCCAGAGGAGCCAAAGGCACAATTGCAGGAGGAATCTGAGTGCTTGAACTGAAGAGCAAGGACTGAATGAAGAATCAGACATTGTATAGCACGATCCTGACTCTAAGCAGAAGTCTGGCATCACCCCATGGCAGGGTCCAATCAGGTCACCCACCATTATTCTCTGACTATAAAAGTTACCCAAATCCCAGGCTCTGGGAAGGACAGATTGGAGTCCTACTTTTATCTCTTTCTTTGGGTCACCTTTCTCCCTGATGACCCTGCCTCACTGTTTGGCTTTCCTTTGGACACAAGCAAACAAAACCAATGGCTGAGTGGTGCTCCGTCCACCTGGGAGCTTCCTTTGCAATCGGCAGGCCCTTCATTAAGTCCCTTGCTCTTGTTGCTTTCTGAGTGTGAGAGGTTTGAGGGAGTCCTCTGCCACAGCCAGCACTACTGGAGGGAGTCTGAGGTGTCACATTTGGCCAAGAGAAGGGAAGTGTGGGGAGCAATGAGAGGCCAGGTGGTCTCTTTGTAGGGCCTGGGGCCTAAGTCCATCGGGGAGTTTGCATTTTCCTCTGTCCTACCCATATCACCACAGAATCCAGTGTTTTAAATAAAATCCCCCACCTCTAGCTCTTCTGCAGAGGTGAACGAGGTCTGACATTTCTTACATTGGCTCAACTTCTGATGCTATCCAATACTTCCTTACAGGCTAAATGTCCTATATTTTCGCTCTTTCCCCCTTTTCTATTTGAGATAGTGTTTTAAAAAATGTTTCTGAGTAAATAAACAGAATGAATAGAAAACCTTGCTTCCCTGCTCTCTTGCACCCTCCTGTCCCTTTCACTCAGCCCAGGTTAGTGGGGAAGGAAGCAGCCACCGTGTCCTCAAATATTCCAGCAGAGAAGCTGCAGCTTTGCCAGAAACTGGGTGACTGAGGAGGACGGAGGATCAGGACAGCGTGAGGTCCAAAGTGATTCATTTGCATCAGCACCAGACATACTCCAGGGAAAAGTGCAGTGTTGAGTGAGCTTCCTGATTACAGTGAAAGAGCAGAAATATGTGTACAGTAGGAGGCTGCCAGGGCCACTCACCTTCCAAGAAACAAAATATGCTAAGAAGCAAGAAGCGAACATGGCCTCCTGTACTTTACCTGTCCTGGGAGCATCACTCCAAGCTTATCCAAGTGCTACCTCACTTAACCCTCACCACAGGAATCACAGCCCAACAGCAGTCAGGGAAAAGGAGGTCAGGGGCTTGGCCAAGTCTCATCACAGCACTTCCTGGGGAGGATGTCAAGGGTTGAAAAGAGCCTCCATCTTCTTTTCACCCCAGATGATTGGAATTAACACGGCCGAGGAATGCTTCAGTGGCCATCATTCTGGCTCTATTCAAATCCCAGGGGTGTCAGAATGAGCAAGAGGAGGAGAAAGGCAGAGCCTGAGCCTGTATCACCTCCCACCTGCCTGCCTGTGCACTGCTGGGACTGGGCAAGAGAAGTGAACTCAAACCCCAAACCCCACAACAATAAAATGCTTTGAGCCTGGCTCCCTGAGAAGTCATCTGTAGACCTGGAGGGTGTGTGTGTGGGATGATACAGCAAAGTCAGGGGCTTTCCCTACCTACAAACTATCTCCAGAGAACTAAAAAAGCAAAAACAAAGAAAAGGAGTTTAACATAAAGAAATAAATGGACAGATGCACTGTGCAGGAGACACTGAGAGACTGATCACGGGGACACTCAGAGACTCTAAGATGGAGCATCGTAACGGGGCCTTCCAGATGGTATGCATGGTCTGCCCAGATTACATCCCAGGATGGTTTCTGGATGCTGACTTGCCTAGGACCAGATCCTGAGGTAAGGGGTATATGAGTGGTGGAGTCAGGGGCCAGTTGTTCTGATCTGTGGGAGTCAAGAGTCCTGCCTCCCTTCAGAGATGGCAGAGGGCCCAGATGGAGCTGGTATAGGCTGGGTTCCTGGGAGCCACTGGAATATCCAGTGTCCTTCCCTCCAGCCTGCCTATCCTGAGTTAATTCTAGATAATGTTTAACAAAGGAGTCAAGGTTAGGTGAGCCGAAAAAGGCAGAGTAATCATTGTGATCTATGAGCTATGTGATCTCCACAGCTGCTCTAGGATCTAGGTGATATCCACAACTGCTCCCCCACCATCTACCCTTATTCATCAAAGGCCAGGAATTGCCAGTGGAGCCCACATGGCTCTGCTTTGAGCTTTCAGAACACTGCCCACCTTGTCTTCCTCAAAAGCCTTTCTCCTGAATGGTCCGTCCTGTCATGGGCACTTTTCCCCTCCTGGTAGCTGCCACTGGGTTTGCATTCACTCCTCTTGTTCACCAACGAGGCCAGCATCTTAGCCACACTATCCTCCCAACATCTATGGGTTTCTTCCTTCATCACCCTCTTGCATGGTCTTCCTCACCTCTGACCTCACCATCCCCAGACCCCATCATTTTACATCTTCTAGCTCCGCCCAGCCACCTTGGGTCAGACCTCAAGCTCTGCATTTGTCTGAGGTCGCTCCACCTCTCAATTTCCAAACCACTCCTCTCTGGTTCAAATACTCCTCCCCAAAACATCCCTCACCATGATGGAGGTTTTCTACTCTATCAAGATCTTTTCAACATAACCTCCTCACTTCTTTTCCCACTGTAGCAACATTAACCTTAGAGCCTCTATTCACTCCATCACTACAATTTCTCCTGTGTCTGTCATCTTAACTGCCTGGCCTCTCTGTCTCCCTTCCCTCTACCCCAACTGGTAACTGCCAATGAGAAGACAGGTGAGTACACAACCCCTGCAAACACACACACACACACACACACACACACACCCCTGTGTATCCAGTGCCCTAAACTGAGCTGAACTGACCACCTCATAGTTCATTATAGTTCAGCCTTGCCGCACCATTCTGCTATGTTACCTTAATCAGCTTGCTTTCCCATCTCAAGGTGAGTGGTTACATCGTATCTTCTGGGAACATCCACCCACATATAGCTGTTGTTCTCACTTCATTTCCCCAAGAAGACATTCAAACTTCTTCACCTCTCACCATTCATTTAGCCATCCTAATGCACTAAATTTGCCCCACCCTTTCTTTCTGGGGTCCATAATGAAACAAGATTGTTTCTCCTCCTCACAGAGGTCCCATCACACTTTCTTTCTCATGGACTGTGCCCCTCAAGAATTCCTCTCCCCATCACCTCTCAGGGCTCTCTGCTCGCCATCTGGACTACTGTCATCAATATCCATGTGCTCTGCCTCCCCTCTCAGACACAGCCTCAACCCCACTGTCCTCTCTAGTTATCACTCTACACTCCTTTAGGGCCACTTCTCACACTGCCCACTCCCCTACTTCCAGAGTGTTTAACCAATTCCAATCTGTCTTTGTACCCACCCCCTCCTCAAATTGCTCCCATCAAGGTCATCAAACACCTCATACTGCTAAATCCAGTGGATAGCTATGTCCTTATTTTACTAAAACCTTCAGCAGAACTCTGCATATTCTGCTTTCTTGGACAGCATCCCCTCTCCTCCTTGTCTCCTGTGAGAACTGCTTCTCTATCCAAAGATTAAGGAGGACTTCCCTGGGCTTGTGCTGAGGCTTCTCCCTTTTCCCTCTCCATGGACAACCTCACCCAGTCCAATAAAGTTTTCAGACTGTCTTTATGCCATGACTCACAAAGGGCTACTTTGATACTGTTTCTTCTAAGCTTTTCCACCCACTCCTCAGGTTATCTCTCTGTCTACATTTGTGCCTTAACCCACAAGCCTAAAAGTCATCCTTGAATCTTCTTTCTTCCTCACCTCCCTCCTTCCACAACCAGTCCATCAGCAGCTCCTGTCACTCCCACCACCAGACTCTCTCTCAAACGACCTCTCTGCCCATCTCCACTGCCCATGCTCCCCAGTCCAGATCACCACCATCTCCCAAGTGAGCTACAGTGGCAGCTCTCTGTCTCCTCCTTACCCTCCTGGCCCCTTCCAGTCCATGTACCACACAACACTAGGTTTAATTTCCTTGAAACATACAACAAGGCTACTCATGTGGCCCAGAAGGCCTTGTCACATGGGCTCTCACCTATCCCTCCAACTTTATCTCCCCCTGCCTGCTGTAGTCTAATAACGAGCATCTTCCCATTTCTCAAAAATGTCCCAGTAGGTTGAAGTTGGCTACCAATTCTTTACTAATCTGTACCACTCCTCATTGCCCATGAAGAAATAGAATCTAAGTCCCTTACCCTTGAATCTTGTTTGGCCTTAAATAACTTCCTTATCCAACAGAGTGTGGCAAAAGCACAGTATCTGAGGCCAGATCAGAAGCCCTGGACTTCCACCTTGGTCTCCTGGAGTAGTTCTCTGGAACCCCTGAGTCACCATGTAGGAAACTCATCTACTAAGGCCACGATGTTCGTGAGGCCAAATATGGGAGCTCTGGTCCCAGCTGAGCCCAGCCTTCCAGCTATTCCTGCCCAGGGCCCCATCCCCTGACTGGAGTTATTTGTATGCTCCGGGTAGCTGCACTACACACCATCTTAACACCATCTGGCCTGTTCAAGCAATCTGTAGTACTGCTGTATAGAACAGCATTTTCCAGGTGGGCCCTATCCAAATATCTGGTCTACAAAATCTTAAAATATAATAAAATGGTGGTCGTTGGAAGCACTAAGATTTGGCATGTTTTGCCAAGATTTTGCCAACCTTGGGGTCTCAACACATGCTTCTCTCTAGAATATTCTTCCCGTACTGCTACCTGGCTAGTTCCTGCTCATCTTTTAGCTTAAATATTCCTCAAGGAGGGCTCTGTAGATCACCCCACCTAAAAGTGAAAAGTACCAAGGTACGATTTTATCAGTCCCTTGTTTATTTCCTTCTTAATGCTTAAATGACAAGTAGGAATCACAATTGTAATAACTGATCTCACTATCCCCTCTAGAGTAGAGGTTGGCAAAGTATGGCCCAGAGGCTGTCCAACTGCTTTTTTAAGTAAGACTTAATTAGAACACAGCCACACCCATTTGTGAATTGTCCATGACTCTTGACATGACTGAGTTTAATGATTGCCAAAAGAGCATATTGTATATACTCTGGCCCCTTTAAAAAATGTTTGCTCATCCCTGCTCTGGAGTCTTGGAAAGGCCTATGGCTGTCTGTATTTTTCACACCACATAGCATTTAGTATGTACGCAGTAAATATCTGCTGAAAAAGGTGCAAGCCCTTGAGTCTCCGCTAAAAGCCTCTTTCTGTGCTGGAAGGTTCTTTCTGGCACAATAGGGCTAAACAGGTGCTAGGTCAGTTACCCTCTAATGTCCCCAGAGTCTAAGGGGTCGTAGGATGAAAGCTCTGGAGGAGAGGCACAGGACTCCTAAGTCTCAAGTCCATGCTAAGTCCAAGGAGACCTAGCCACTTTATCACTCCATCTCCTCAGATTCAGGGGAACAAAAGGATTGGGGATTGGCTAAGACCCTCTCCCACCTTATAGGAGCCAATTGCTGTGGTGAACCTTCAGGTGAAGGCACAACTACTTTCAGAAAGCAAAGAGTCCTCTGATTCTATATCCTCCCCATCAAACATGGGCTGGACTAGACCCTGGAGAGGAGCCATAGAGAAATGTGGAAAAAGACCCACCCTTGCTTCAAAACATCCTTGTCACCAAGGAGTAGGGTATGGGGACAAATGCCGCTTCATGGATAAATTGGACATGATGGGGGTAAGGTGTCAGACTGTATGTGCAAAGGTATAGATAAGGGAGGCTGCAAAAATCTGCCACAGCCCTTAGGATGAGGTGTGGATTTTTGTCCCTGATGACTTGAATTGGGGCAGGGGTCCTCTGCTCAAAACATATCATATACACTGATTCTTCTTTTAATATGGTATCATCTATCATCTCTCAGAGGAGAAAATATTACCCTTTTCCTCCCTCCTTCCTTGGTACCAGGGTCCTCATCTCAGGTTCCATGCGTCCACGGAGGGCTTGTCTCTAATGACGAGCTGGGATCTTAAGACCTGAGACTGAGCCAGATTCCAACAGTCCCAAATCCTGGAGGGTCTCCAGTAGCTGCTCCCGGGCAGCACCGATAAAGGAATTCTCCAGGAAGGTGGGCAGGCCTCCCACACCATCCCGCAGCGTATATAGTGGTACCCGAACCAGGCCCATCACCTGTAAAAGGAAGGAGACCATACGTAACTCCATTCTTTCTTCAGGAGACATTCTAGAGCAGAGGCCTCACCTTTCAACATCTAGCAAAGCCAGGCCTCAGGCTCATTCCTCACTAAGCCCTAGGGGATGTGACCCAGTGCAGGCAAAGGACCCAAGGCATGCTTTTCAGCTCCATCAATACTAATCCTTCCCATATCTGACCCTACTTTAGTGGCTCCTTCCTCAAGGATGCATACCTAGCTCTAAAGGACTAGTTGTCAAAATGTGATAATCAAATTACCTGTATCAGCATTATTTTTGAACAGGTTAAAAACGCGATTCACAGGTTTCTGCCCCCTCTCCCGAGCAGTTTTGGGGTGACTGCTGTTTTTAAAAGCGCCCTCCTCCCAGATGATTCTGATATCTGTCAAAAATTGAGAACCACCTTCACATACAGTCAGTTTCCCTGTGCCCCCAGGCTTAAGTGTTGGGGCTAAATCTTCTTCCTAAGGAAACAGAAGCCCAACAATAAGGGACTAGGGTGGATGTCTGGCCAATAGTGCCTTGTCAACAGGAAGAAGCACAGAGACTTGGATGGGTGTGTTGTAAAAAGGTCTCTCCAGAGACCAGGAAAGGGTGGGTAGAGAGAGATCTTTTCTGGAGCCCAAGAGGGCAGTACCACCCAGATTAGACATAAGCAAGACCTCAATTAAATCAAGAAAATGAGAAGGAGGGCCAGGTAGAGGTGGCAAAGACCTCCCTCCAGGAATGGTTTCCAGTGGGAGGGAAAACGTTGGGGGGGTGGAGAAATCAAGTTTAGGACAGGGTCCCAGGCTGGCCCCACCTCCAGCCCGTGGTCCTTGGCTTGTGTTGCACCTTCCTCCACTGCCAACAGCTGCTCCAGCGTCAGACACTTAGCATAGAAGTGGGCCACGATGCGCTGTCCTGACCCGGCGTGGGAGCTGCGGTAGTCAGCGCGTTCCACGCGGAAGGCGGCCACCGCCTCCCCCAGCTCCTCGTGCAACTCGCGGTTCAGCGCGTCCTCCAGGCTGCTGTCCTGCTTGTCCACGAAGCCGCCGGGGAAGCCCAGACGCCCATCGAAGCGCATCTGCATCTGCGGGAACAGGAAGCGGGTATTGGCAGGGAACGCCCCACGGAGGGAAGGGCAGACAGGGGAGTGGCCGGGCGCACCCTCTCCTCACCAGTACGGCGTAGCGCAGCGGGATGCGGCCAAAGAGCATCCCGGGGTCCGGCGCGTAGAGAAGAGCGTGACACGCATGCCGCCAGCCAGGCCCCAGCTCTAGGGCCTCGGCCAACTCCATCTTGCGGACCCCAGCCATGGCGGGACAGGGACCAGCCACAGTCCAGGGAACCACGTGGGTAAGCGGGCGGGTTTCACCGCGGACCAATCCGACCCTGGGCGGGGCCGAAAGGCCCAATTAATGCAAAGCCCAGGGCGGAACCGACGCGCGTTAGGGCGGGGCGACGCGCCTGGCCCGGGCGGCGACCAATCAGGGCGCGGCTTGCAGACCCGGTCGTCTCCAAGGCCTTGGGATCCTCTGGAAACCGAAAGCAGCCTCTGGGTTGGGCCTCCAGGCAGGGCGGAGCTACAAGTGTGGTCTGTGCCTGGAACCTGCAGCCAAGCGGTTAGATACGCCGGTAAATAGTGCCGACGTCACAGTCTGGAGGCAGCCGAGGGTCCCTAGGGTCCTGAGAGCTGGGAGGCTCCTAACTTTTTGTGGCCTGACCAGGATTCAATTACGGAAGAGTCCTGGGAGCTTCAGGGACAATACGGAGTGTACAGCTAACTACCTTTGGTGTGAACTGGGTGATACAGGAAGCCTAAGTTTGGGGTTAGGAAGGAAAGAGGTAGGAGTGTCTTCAGAGACCATGGCCTCCCTAGGGACATGAGCATGGGAAGGCGCGATGGTGTAAGGAGGCTCTTGAATGGTGGATTTGAGAAGACTCAGGGACTGAGTAAGTGTGAGGGTGCATTGGGCCAGCGTTAGTTCAGATATTCTGGACCTGATGGATGTGGAGTCGCTTTGTGAGCTGCGGATGGAAGGAGGGGCCTGGGCAATGACAAGAGTAATTCTAGTCAGCAGGCGAGGTGGCCATAGGTACTGGGCAGCTGGTTGTGGGGATCTGATGCACAGAAAGTCAAGGGTCAGTGAGATTTTGGAAGGAAGGGTCAGGTGAGGGTACCTTGGGAGGGACCCTGTAGCACAGGAAGGGAAGTGAGAGGATCAGATGTAGAGGAAGCCCCCGAACTTTCTAGAATTTGCCTTTGAGGTGTGAAAGGGGGTGGGGACAGGTGCTTTACCACAGGGCACGGCAAGGGGCTGTTCAGGGCCTGATGCTGAGGAAGAGGGACTGAGGATCCCTCACTCCAGGTCAGGTGTTCCCCACCCTGCCAAGTGCCTTGACAACACAAATCAGTATTATGCCTGGAAAGCAGGAAGCAGCTTCTTGAGGGCCTGGGGAGAAAGACACAGCCTGTGACACATGTGATAGGAAAGAGCCCAGACCCCACTCAGACACAGGCCTGTGACCTTAACAAGCCACTTGACTGTCTCAGATCCTGCTCTTCTGTTGACTGAGATATATAACCTGTTAGGGACTTGGGGAGATGTGAAGCACATAGCACAGTGGCCGGCATGAAATACACATAGCCATTCTTGCAGTTGACGGTGGGGGGCATAGTTCTACGTCTCTTATGTTAAGGACTCAAAGATTTGAGTCCTTGCCACACTCATCAGGTTTCATACCTGAAGGGCAGTTTAGACCCATATGGGGCCATCTTTCTTTTTTTCTTTCCTTTCCTTTTCTTTTCTTTTATATTAAACTGTGTTAATTTTTTATTGTTGTTGCAGTTTTGGCTGGGGCTGGGTTTGAACCCACCACCCTCAGTATATGGGGCTGGCCTCCTACCCACTGAGCCACGGGCACCTCCCTGGGGCCGTCTTTCCTAGCTTAGTCTTCTGAGTTGCAGGCAGAGATGCCTTCTACAAACATCAGGCATCTATCTGGATGAGCCTGTAAATGTGACATAGTTGCCATTAGCCTGCTAGAGTTCTAGGGACCTTAGAAATGGCTCTGACTTAACATTAGAGTCACCTTGGAAAAAACTTATAAACACTGCCTATTCCATGGTCCCAGCGCAGACCAATTGAATCAATGTTTGGAGTTGGTGCCTGGACATAAGTAGTTTTTAAAATGTGTTATCAGGTGACTTATTAAACAACCAGAGTGAACAATTTCCCCTCCCCCCAGCATTCCAAAGGTGCCTTTGTTTCTCTCCTAGATAGGCTACTTTTAAGGATTTAGAGTCAAATAAACCTTTTTCATAACTTCAGGCTGTTCTTTCTTTCCTAGATGCTTGAGGAAGCTTATAAAGATGGACTCAGCTTTCCAAGGAAACATGAAAGACTACAAAAAACAATGCAGCCATTATATATGAATTAATTATTTTTGATGCCAGTGCTTTTTCTGGATGATTAAATATGAGAGCCCTCAAGACTGCTCCCTCAAACTTTGCCATACCTTGCATATTGCGCTCTGTCTCTACCTTCCTCCCAACCCCCACCCACCATCATGCCCAATTCCACCGTCCTGAGGTCAGGAGATAAGATTGGAAGTAGAAGGCTGAGTATTGTTATTCCAGAGCTGCTCCAAATTCACAGTGGTACTCAGAAACAAAACTCAGTGATCAGCTTTGTAGGATGCTAAGGATCCATTCATTCTTGAAAAATTAAAGGGGAACTTCCTTTTGGCTGGAGACACCATCTTCCAGTAATTCACCAAAATGACAAACACAAAGGGAAAGAGGAGAGACACAGATACATATTCTCTAGGCCTTTTAGAAAACATGGAATTTTTCCTTTGGTCACATGTGAATGTACAAGAAAGGTAATATTGTAGAAGTCAAGGAAATGGGTACTGTTCAAAAAGGCATGCCACACAAATATTACCATGGCAAAACTGGAAGAGTCTACAATGTTACCCTGCATGCTGTTGGCATTGTTGTAAACAAGTTAAGGGCAAAGTTTTTTTTTTTTTTTTTTTTTTTATTGTTGGGGATTCATTGAGGGTACAGTAAGCCAGGTAAGGGCAAAGTTTTTGCCAAAAGGGTTAATGTTCATTTTGAGCATATTAAGCACTCTAAGAGCCAAGATACCTTCCTAAAATGCGTGAAGGAAGATGATCAGAAAAAGGCAGTCAAAGAGAAAGGTACCTGAGTTCAACTGAAGCTCCAGCCTGCTCCACCCAGAGAAGCACATTTTGTGAGAACCAATGGACAGGAGCGTGAGCTCCCAGAACCCACTCCCTATGAATTCATGGCATAATATGTGTACAGCAATACACACAGGAGAACCAAGAAAACCAGTTGAGCAGGAGCATAAGGTGCTGGGACCTATTCCCCATGAGTTCATGGCATAACTGGTGCACAGCATCGCACACAGGAGAACCAAGAGAACCAATGGGACAGGAGGCTAAGGTGCTAGAACCTATTCCCCATTAATTCATGACATAATAGGCATACCAAGCTTTGTCACATTCAATGGAAAGGCACCTCCCTGAGCTGCTGGAACCTTTTCCCTATGAATTCATTGAACAATAGGAATTAAAAATAAAAGGCTACTGTAAAAAAAAAAAAAAATGGAGAAGAGAATTAAGCATTTATTCTTGTTTTTTTTCTTTTCCGAGAAACAATTTTATTTTTTTATTGTTGGGGATTCATTGAGGGTACGATAAGCCAGGTTACATTGCATTTGTTAGGTAAAGTCTCTCTTGCAATCATAGCTTGCCCCCAAAAGGTGTGGCACACACTAAGGCCCCATCCCCTCCCTCCTTCCCTCTCTCTGCTCTTCCTTTCCCCACCCCTTCCTCCTCCTTTCTCATTCTGCTCTCCCCTTCCCCCACCCCACCGTGACCTTAATTGTCCTCATATCAAAATTGAGTACATAGGATACATGCTTCTCCATTATTGTGATGCTTTACTAAGAATAATGTCTTCCACTTCCATCCAGGTTAATACGAAGGATGGAAAGTCTCCATTTTTTTGATGGCTGAATAGTATTCCATGGTATACATATATCACAGCTTGTTAATCCATTCCTGGGTTGGTGGGCATTTAGGCTGTTTCCACATTTTGGCGAATGTAAATCGAGCTGCAATAAATAGTCTAGTACAAGCGTCCTTATAATAAAAGGATTTTTTTCCTTCTGGGTAGATGCCCAGTAATGGGGGATTATAGCATCAAATGGGAGGTCTAGTTTGAGTACTTTGAGGTTTCTCCATACTTCCTTCCAGAAAGGTTGTACTAGTTTGCAGTCCCACCAGCAGTGTAAAAGTGTTCCCTTCTCTCCACATCCACGCCAGCATCTGCAGTTTTGAGATTTTATGATGTGGGCCATTCTCTCTGAGGTTAGATGCTATCTCAGGGTGGTTTTGATTTGCATTTCTCTAATAGGTAGGGATGATGAATATTTTTTCATATGTTTGTTAGCCATTCATCTGTCTTCTTTAGAGAAGCTTCTAGTCATGTCTCTTGCCCATTGATATATGGGATTGTTGGCGTTTTTCATTTGGATTAATTTGAGTTCTCTATAGATCCTAGTTATCAAGCTTTTGTCTGAATCAAAATATGCAAATATCCTTTTCCATTGTGTAGGTTGTCTATTTGCTTTGGTTGTTGACTCAACTGTACAGAAGCTTTTCAGTTTAATAAAGTCCCATTTGTTTATTTTTTGTTGTTGCAATTGCCATGGTAGTCTTCTTCATGAAGTCTTTCCCCAGGCCAATATCTTATAGTGTTTTCCCTATGCTTTCTTTGAGGATTTGTATTGTTTCATGCCTTAAATTTAAGTCTTTTATCCGTCTTGAATCAATATTTGTGAGTGGGGAAAGGTGTGGGTCCAGTTTTAGTCTTTTACATGTGGATATCCAGTTCTCCCAACACCATTTGTTGAATAGGGAGTCTTTCCCCCAAGATATGTTGTTGTTTGGTTTATCAAAGATGTAAAATGTTAGTTTCATTTCCCGGTTTTCTATTCGATTCGAAGTGTCTATGTCTCTATTTTTGTGCCAGTACCATGCTGTCTTGATGACTATGGCTTTGTAGTACAACGTAAAGGATGCTTTGCTGATTTCTCCAGGTTTATTTTATTACTAAGAACTGCCTTACGTATACGGGTTTTTTTTCTGGTTCCATACAAAACGCAGAATCATTTTCTCCAAATCTTCCAAGTACAATGTTGTTATTTTAATAGGAATGGCATTGAATAGGTAGATTGCTTTGGGAAGTATAGACATTTTAACAATGTTGATTCTTCCCATCCATGAGCATGGTATGTTTTTCTATTTGTTAATATCCTTTGCTCTTTCTTTTCTGAAGGTTTCTTTTCTGAGGATTTCATAATTTTCTTTATAGAGGTCCTTCACCTCCTTCATTAGGTATATTCCTAGGTATTTCATTTTCTTTGAAACTATGGTGAAGGGTGTTGTGTCGTTAATTATCTTCTCATCTTCACTGTTATTGGCGTATGCAAAGGCTACTGACTTGTGGACATTGATTTTATATCCTGAAACATTACTGTATTTTTTGATGACTTCTAGGAGTCTTGTGGTTGAATCTTTGGGATTCTCAAACTATAAGATCATATTGTCAGCAAAGAGGGAGAGTTTGACCTCCTCTGCTCCCATTTGGATTCCCTTTATTTCCTTGTCTTGCCTAATTGTATTGGTAAGAACTTCCAGCACTATGTTGAATAGTAAAGGTGACAGAGGACAACCTTGTCTGGTTCCAGTTCTAAGAGGAAAAGCTTTCAGTTTACTCCATTCAGGAAAATATTAGCTGTGGGTTTGTCATAGATAGCTTCAATCAGTTTTAGAAATGTGCCACCTATGCCTACTCTTTACTGTTCTAATTAGAAAAGGATGCTAGATTTTATCAAATGCTTTTTCTGCATCTATTGAGAGGATCATATGATCTTTATTTTTGCCTCTGTTAATCCTGTGGATAACGTTTATGGACTTGTGTATGTTAAACCAGACTTGCATCCCTGGGATGAAACCTACTTGATCATGATGTATGACTTTTTTGATGATAACCTGTAATCTATTGGCTAGGATTTTGTTGAGAATTTTTGGGTCTATGTTCATGAGTGAGATTGGTCTGAAATTCTCCTTTTTGTTTGGGTCTTTTCCTGGTTTTGGTATCAGGGTGATGTTTGCTTCACAGAATGTGTTGGGGAAGATTCCTTCTTCTTCAATTTTTTGGAATAATTTCTGCAGTACAGGAATAAGCTCTTCCTTGAAGGTTTGATAGAATTCTGGTGTGAAGCCATCTGGACCAGGGCATTTTTTGGTTGGAAGCTTTTTTATTGTTTCTTTAATCTCAGTGCTAGAAATTGGTCTGTTCAGGAGGTCTATTTCTTCCTGGCTGAGTCTAGGGAGAGGGTGTGATTCCAAATATTGATCCATTTCCTTCACATTGTCAAATTTCTGGGCATACAGTTTCTGATAGTATTCAGAGATGATCTCTTGTATCTCTCTGGGATCAGTTGTTATTTCCCCTTTGTCATTTCTGATTGAGGTTACTAGAGATTTTACTTTTCTATTTCTAGTTAGTCTGGCCAATGGTTTATCTATTTTATTTATTTTTTTCAAAAAACCAACTCCTTATATAATTGATTTCCTGAATGATTCCTTTGTTTTCAATTTCATTGATCTCTGATTTGATTTTGGATATGTCTTTTCTTCTACTGGGTTTAGGCTTATATTTTTCTTCTTTTTCCAGTTCCATAAGATGGCTTGTAAGTTTGTTGATGCTCTCTCTGTTTTTCAAATGTAGGCATCTAAAGCTATAAATTTTCCTCTAAAAACTGCTTTTGCAGTATCCCACAGGTTTTGGTAGCTTGTTTGTCTTCATTGCTGTCATGCTCAAGGAAGTTAATGATTTCCTGTTTTATTTCTTCCTGCACCCATCTGTTATTCAACAGAAGGTTGTTTAATTTCCATGCCTTTGTGTGGGGTCAAACGTTTTTGTTAGAGTTGACTTCCACCTTTAGTGACTTATGGTCTGAGAAGATACAAGGTAAAATTTCAATTCTTTGATTCTGTTGATTTTTGTTTTGTGTCCCAGGATATGATCAATTTTGGAGAATGTTCCATTGGGTGATGAGAAGGATGTATATTCTTTATCTTTGGGATGGAGTGTTCTATATGCGTCTATCATGCACGGTTGTTCTAGGGTCTCATTTAAATCTCTTATATCTTTGTTTAATTTCTGTTTAGAGGATATGTACAGCTCTGTAAGGGGAGTGTTAAAGTCCCCTGTTATTATGGTATTATCAGATATCATATTGCTCAGACTGAGTAAGGTCTGTTTCAAGAATCTGGGAGCATTTAAATTGGGTGCATAAATATTTAGAATTGAAATGTCTTCTTGTTGTATTTTTCCCTTGACCAATATAAAGTGACCATCTTTGTCTTTTTTGACTTTAGTTGCTTTAAATCCACATGTATCTGAAAATAAGATCGTAACTCCTCTTTTCTTCTGAATTCCCTTTGCCTGAAAAATTGTCTTCCAACCCTTGACTGGGAGTTTTAATTTGTCTTTTGAAGCCAGGTGTGTTTCTTGCAGACAGCAAATGGATGGCTTGTGTTTTTTAATCCAGTCAGCCAATCTGTATCTCTTCAGTGGGGAATTCAAGCCATTAACATTTATTGAGATAATTGATAAGTATGGTAATATTCTATTCATCTTATTTTGTTAGAGTCCATTGCTTAGTTTTATCTTTTGCATCAGTGCGGAATTTAGGTTCTGTTCTTTAATTTCTGAGTTCTTACTTTGCTGGTGATCCATTGTGATGGTCAGTGTGTAGAACAGGTTGAAGTATTTCCTGTAGAGCTGGTCTTGTGGCGAATTTCCTATTGAGAAATATTTTTTTGTGTGGTATTTTTAATATTGTAGGAAATATTTGGCTACATGAATTATTATTATTTTTTATTTTTTTATTGTTAAATCATAGCTGTGTACATTAGTGCAATCACCTGTACCCATTCTAAGATGCACCATAGATGTGTCCCCACCCATTACCCTCCCTCCACCCAAACCTCCCCCCTCCCTTCCCCTTCCTTGGCCCTTTCCCTATAGTCTTGTGCTATAGTTGGGTTATAGTCTTCATGTGAAAGCTATAATTTAGCTTCCTACTAGGGCTGAGTACATTGGATACTTTTTCTTCCATTCCTGAGATACTTTGCTAAGAAGAATATGTTCCAGCTCCATCCATGTAAACATGAAAGAGGTAAAGTCTCCATCTTTCTTTAAGGCTACATAGTATTCCATGGTATACATGTACCACAATTTGCTAGTCCATTCGTGGGTCGATGGGCACTTGGGCTTCTTCCATGACTTAGCAATTATGAATTGGGCTGCAATAAACATTCTGGTACAGATGTCTTTGTTATATTATGACTTTTGGTCTTCTGAGTATAACCTATAAAGGAATTATAGGATCAAATGACAGGTCTATTTTTAGGTCTCCAAGTATTCTCCAAACATCCTTCCAGAAGGAACGTATTAGTGTGCATTCCTACCAGCAGTGTAGAAGTGTGCCCTTTCCTCCACATCCATGCCAACATTTCTGGTTTTTGGATTTTGTTATGTGGGCTACTCTTACTGGGGTGATATCTCAGAGTAGTTTTGATTTGCATTTCCCTGATTAAGGATGATGAGTTTTTTTTTCATGTGTTTATAGATTGTACATCGGTCTTCTTTAGAGAAGTTTCTCTTCAAGTCCCTTGCCCACCCTGAGATGGGGTCACGTGTTCTTTTCTTGTTAATATGTTTGAGTTCTCTGTGGATTCTGGTTATTAGACCTTTATCAGAGGTATAACCTGCAAATATTTTCTCCCATTCTGAGGGCTGTCTGCTTGCTTTACTCACTATGTTCTTGGCTGTGCAGAAGCTTTTTAGTTTGATCAGGTCCCAGTAGTGTATTTTTGATACTGCTTCAATTGCCTGGGGAGTCCTCCTCATAAAATATTCACCCAAGCCGATTCATTCAAGAGTTTCCCCTGCACTTTCTTCAAGTATTTTTTTTTAATTTTTTTATTAAATCATAACTGTATACAATGATATGATTATGGGGCATCATACACTCACTTCATAAACCATTTGACACATTTTTATCACAGTGGTTAACATAGCCTTTCCGGCGTTATCTCAGTTACTGTGCCAAAACATTTATATTCTACATTTACCAAGTTTCGCAAATACCCCTGTAATATGCACCACAGGTGTGATCCCACCGATTCCCCTCCCTCTACCCACCCCCCCTTTCCCACTTCCCCCATTGTTAAGTTGTAGCTGGGTTATAGCTTTCATGTGAGAGTCCCAAATTAGTTTCATAGTAGGGCTGTGTACATTGGGTATTTTTTCTTCCATTCTTGGGATACTTTACTAAGAAGAATATGTTCCAGCTCCATCCATGTAAACATGAAAGAGGTAAAGTCTCCATCTTTCTTTAAGGCTGCATAGTATTCCATGGTATACATATACCACAATTTATTAATCCATTCGTGGATCGATGGGCACTTCGGCTTTTTCCATGACTTAGCAATTATGAATTGGGCTGCAATAAACATTCTGGTACAAATATCTTTGTTATGTTGTGATTTTTGGTCTTCTGGGTATATGCCCAGCAGAGGAATTACAGGATTGAATGGCAGATCTATTTTTAGATCTCTGAGTGTTCTCCATATATCTTTCCAAAAGGAATGTATTAATTTGCATTCCCACCAGCAGTGCAGAAGTGTTCCCTTTTCTCCGCATCCACGCCAACATCTCTGGTCTTGAGATTTTGTGATATAGGCTAGTCTCATTGGAGTTAGATGATATCTCAAAGTAGTTTTGATTTGCATTTCTCTGATGATTAAAGATGATGAGCATTTTTTCATATGTCTGAAGGCCGTGCGCCTGTCTTCTTCAGAGAAGTTTCTCTTCAAATCCCTTGCCCAGCCTGCGATGGGATCCCTTGTTTTTTTCTTGCTGATGCGTTTGAGTTCTCTGTGGATTCTGGTTATTAAACCTTTGTCAGAGTTATACCCTGCAAATATCTTCTCCCATTCTGAGGGCTGTGTGCTTGCTCTGCTTACTGTGTTCTTAGCTGTGCAGAAGCTTTTTAGTTTGATCAAGTCCCAGTAGTGTATTTTTGAAGCTGCTTCAATTGCCCGGGGGGTTCTCCTCATGAAATACTCACCCAGACCAATTTCTTCAAGGGTTTTCCCTGCATTCTCCTCTAGTATTTTTATAGTTTCATGTCTTAAGTTTAAATCTTTAATCCAATGAGAGTCTATCTTAGTTAATGGTGAAAGGTGTGGGTCCAATTTCAGTCTTCTGCAGGTTGCCAGCCAGTTCACCCAGCACCATTTGTTAAATAGGGAATCTTTTCCCCACTGAATGTTTTTAATTGGCTTGTCAAAAATCAAATAGCGGTAAGTAGCTGGATTCATCTCTTGGTTCTCTATTCTATTCCAGATATCTACTTCTCTGTTTTTGTGTGCCAATACCATGCTGTTTTGATCACTATCGATTTGTAGTAAAGTCTGAGGTCTGGTAGTGTGATTCCTCCTGTTTTGTTTTTATTTCTGAGTAATGTCTTGGCTATTCGAGGTTTTTTCTGATTCCATATAAAACGAAGTAATGTTTTTTCAAGATCTTTAAAATATGACAGTGGAGCTTTAATAGGGAGTGCGTTGAAATTATATATTGCTTTGGGTAGTATGGACATTTTGATAATGTTGATTCTTCCTAGCCATGAGCATGGTATGTTTTTCCATTTGTTAACATTTTCAGCTATTTCTTTTCTTAGAGTTTCATAATTCTCTTTATAGAGATCTTTCACGTCTTTTGTTAGGTAAATTCCCAAATATTTCATCTTCTTTGGCACTACTGTGAATGGGATAGAGTCCTTAACTGCTTTTTCAATTTGACTGTTGTTGTTGTATATAAAGGCTACCGATTTATGAATGTTGATTTTGTAACCTGAGACGCTGCTGTATTCCTTGATCACTTCTAGGAGTTTTGTAGTAGAGTCCCTAGTGTTTTCCAGATACACAATCATATCATCTGCGAAGAGCGAGAGTTTGATCTCTTCTGACCCTATATGGATACCCTTGATCGCCTTTTCTTCCCTAATTGAGGTGGCTAAAACTTCCATTACAATGTTGAAAAGCAATGGAGACAATGGGCAGCCTTGTCTGGTTCCTGATCTGAGTGGAAATGATTCCAATTTAACTCCATTCAATATGATATTGGCTGTGGGTTTGCTGTAGATAGCCTCTATCAGTTTAAGAAAAGTCCCTTCTAGACCAATTTTCTTGAGTGTTCTGATCATGAAGGAATGCTGGATATTATCAAAAGCTTTTTCTGCATCAATTGAGAGAATCATATGATCTTTGTTTTTTAATTTGTTTATGTGCTGAATTACATTTATAGATTTACGTATATTGAACCAGCCTTGAGACCCTGGGATAAAACCAACTTGGTCGTGATGTATAATTTGTTTGATGTGTTGCTGGATTCTGTTTGTTAGGATCTTGTTGAATATTTTTGCATCTATATTCATTAGTGATATTGGTCTATAATTTTCTTTTCTTGTTGGGTCTTTTCCTGGTTTGGGGATCAGGGTGATATTTGCTTCATAGAACGTGTTGGGTAGTCTTCCTTCTTTTTCTACATTTTGGAACAGGTTGAGTAATATAGGTACTAATTCCTCTTTAAAGGTTTGGTAGAATTCTGACGTGAAACCATCTGGTCCCGGGCTTTTCTTTTTAGGGAGGTTTTGTATAGTTGATGCTATTTCTGAACTTGATATGGGTCTGTTCAACACTTCCACTTCATTCTGGTTAAGTCTTGGAAGGTGGCGTGCTTCCAAGTATCGGTCTATTTCCTTCAGATTTTCATATTTCTGAGAATAAAGTTTCTTGTAATATTCATTAAGGATTTTTTGGATTTCTGATGAGTCTGTGGTTATTTTGTCTTTGTTGTTTCTGATTGATGATATTAGAGATTTTACTCTTTTTTTCCTGATTAGGTTGGCCAGAGGTTTATCTATTTTATTGACCTTTTCAAAAAACCAGCTTTTTGATTTATTGATCTGTTGTATTATTCTTTTGTTTTCAATTTCATTTAATTCTGCTCTAATTTTGGTTATTTCTTTTCTTCTACTGGGTTTGGGGTTGGAATGTTCTTCCTTTTCCAGTTGCGTGAGATGTCCCATTAAGTTGTTAACTTCCTCTCTTTCCGTTCTCTTGAGGAAGGCTTGCAGTGCTATAAATTTCCCTCTTAGAACTGCCTTTGCAGTGTCCCAGAGGTTCTGATAGCTTGTGTCTTCATTGTCATTTTGTTCCAAAAAATTGGTGATTTCTTTCTTAATCTCATCTCTGACCCAGCTATCATTCAGCATAAGGTTATTTAACTTCCATGTTTTTGTATGGGTATGCAGATTCCTGTTGTTACTCAATTCAAGTTTTGTTCCATGATGGTCCGAGAAGATGCATGGAATAATTTCTATTCCTTTAAATTTACTGAGGTTAGACTTGTGACCTAAAATGTGATCAATTTTGGAGTAAGTTCCGTGGGCTGATGAGAAGTATGTGTATTCAGTTTTGTTGGGATGAAATGTTCTGTAGATGTCTGCTAAATCTAAATATTGGATGGTTAGGTTTAAATCTAAGATTTCTTTGCTCAGCTTCTTTCTGGAGGATCGATCCAACACTGCCAAGGGAGTGTTGAAATCTCCAACAATTATGGAGCCGGAGGAAATCAAGTTACTCATGTCTGTTAGAGTTTCTCTTATAAATTGAGGTGCATTCTGGTTGGGTGCATAGATATTAATAATTGAGATCTCGTCATATTGAGTATTACCCTTAACAAATATGAAGTGACCATTCTTGTCCTTCCTTACTTTTGATGGTTTAAAGCCTACTGTATCTGTAAATAAAATTGCAACACCTGCTTTTTTCTGATTACCATTTGCCTGAAATATGGATGACCATCCTTTCACCCTGAGTCTGTATTTGTCTTTTAAGTTGAGATGTGTCTCTTGTATGCAACAAATATCTGGCTTAAGTTTTTGTATCCAGTCAGCTAACCTATGCCTCTTTAGAGGACAGTTTAAGCCATTCACATTGATGGAGAGTAAGGATAAGTCTGGTGGAATTTTGGGTATCGAGTTTTTCAAAGGTCCAGTGGACATTTTTAATCCTTTCGCCAGTGTGGAAGTTGGTGTTTGATCCGAAGTTTCTGAATGAGTTTACTTTTGTGGTATAGGATTGGGTTGGTCATTGTGGAGGATAGGTCTGAGAACATCCTGAAGAGCTGGTTTACTTATGGCAAATTTTTTCAACATATGAATGTCATTGAAGTATTTAATTTCTCCATCATAGATGAAACTCAGTTTAGCTGGATACAAGATCCTGGGTTGAAAGTTTTTTTGCTTTAGGAGATTAAAAGCTGATGACCAGCCTCTTCTTGCTTGAAAAGTTTCAGCAGAGAGATCTGCAGTTATTCTAATATTCTTACCTTTGTACGTTATAGTTTTCTTTCGCCGGGCTGCTTTGAGAATCTTCTCTTTCATGTTAACTTTAGTGAAGCTAATTATGATATGTCTGGGAGATGGCTTATTGGGGTTGAATCGTGCTGGGGTTCTGAAGCTGTCTGCTATCTGAATTTCAGATTCTCTAGGCATGTCTGGAAAATTTTCTTTCATAATTTCATGTAGAAGGGCCTCTGTGCCCTTGGCTGCCATTTCATCAGTCTCCGAAATTCCTATAACCCTTATGTTATTTTTTTTCGAATTATCTGAGAGCTCTCTGAGTGAGTGATCCGTTTTTGCTCTCCATTTCTCTTCCTCTTTGAGAGATTGGGAGCGTTCGAAGACTTTATCTTCAATGTCAGAAATCCTTTCTTCTGCTTGCTCCATTCTGTTACTGAGGGATTCTACTGTATTTTTCATATCTTTGAGGGCTGTAAGTTCTTGTTTCAGTGTGTCTAAGTCTTTGGTGGTTTTGTCTTTAAATTCGTTAAATTCTTGAGACAGTTTTTGAATTTCTCCTCGAATTCCTAATTCCATTTTATTAATCTTGTCTGCAAACCAAATTCTGAATTCGACTTCTGACATCTCAGCCAGTTGTTTATGAATGGGATCTTCAATCACATCTGCCGTATCTTTTCTTGGGGGGGTTGATCTATTCTGGTTATTCATGTTACCAGAGTTTTTCCGCTGATTCCGCCCCATGGTTTACTCCCTTTGGTTTTTCCCCTGGGGTTTTATCGAGGGCCCGTACAGTGTTGTGGCCTGAGAAACTGGGGCCCTGTCTGGTGTGGTGGAGCAAAGTGGTTCTGTCTTGTTTTCAGCTGGTTTCTGTTCGATCCTATTGCAACTTCTACTCTGGCTTGAAGTCTCAGCTGTGTGGAAAAATCAGCAATTAAGTCACCCCGCCTGCCCACCTCTGGCCCCAGTTGGAAAAGGAGAATCAAACCTTCCTACAATCGCACACCCAGGGCACCACCTGAAAAGTCCTCAGTCTATTAGCCCAGTTCAAAAGGTCCGAATCAACTGTCTCAATCGGCACTTGTCTCAGGTGGAAGGGTTCAAGAGGTCTCTGGGAACTGGATCACAGGGGCCTGGTGACTCCTCTGAGACAGCTCACCCAGTGCAGCGTGGAGTCAGGAGGAGCCACCCCGCAAACAGAGCAGTCTGGGAAGGTTGACGTCTCCTTCCCCACTTTGCCCCTCCGTCGGACCCAGTCACTGGTATCTCTGCAGATGGCTAACCCAGTTGCCTGCAGTGAACAGACACTCCAGGGGTTTGCACCTGCCTGAATCGCAAGGAAGTCTGCCAGGCCCCCTCAGACTGCCGCTATCTAGCAGGAGGAGATGGGGCCTGACATCTTTGAGTGTTTGATGCAGGTGATGGGAAGGAGGTGTTCACTCAGGCTTAGCCCCGTCCCTGATGGATGCTGCTAACAGAACAGAACAGAACAGACAACTTTGTGAGGTTCTGTCTCTGTCCCTGTCGTCACCTACAGGAGACGGGCTGTTTTGAGTTCAAACGTCTTTGCTGCTGGCGAATTGCGTCTGAACACCTCTCTGGGTCGGCCCCGCCCTGGAGGCTTCCGGGTTTGTGAGCCGTGTCACCGGTGGCCTCCTCTGGTTGCCCAGGGAGACAGGGGGTGTGGCCTCAGAATATCCAGAAGTGAGCGTTCTGCCGTTAAAGAAAAAACGGCTGTTGATCTACCTCCAGGGAACTGCTGCTCTGGTGTGGGCACTCAGGCGACCCTTTTCTCCTCTGTCCCGCGCCCCAGAGTCAGCACTGAGCGGCCGCAGTTTGTGCTGGGTCCACACCCCTTAAGAGATCCCCCAAGAATCAGAACTCTTGGGGGATGGGCCCCCAGACCCGGATTGGGAGTGGGGCGGGGGGAAGCTAGAGTTTCATTCAGTTTCACGCAATACTACGGTCCAGGGAGGGCTCCTGCACTGCACCGCAGGGAAGTGCCGCCAAGGCTTGATTTCCCCTCAGCGGAGTGCCCTCTCCTCGCTCACGTGTCCCAGAGTCAGCGCTGACCTGATGCAGCTCAGGCACTGTGCACTCCCCTCAAGAAATCACCCAAGGAGCCGAACTCCTGGGGGATAGGCCCTCAGACCCCGAGTGAGAGTAGGGGTTCTCAGCTCTCAGCGGGGAGGCCAGAGTCTGATTCAGTCTTGGGCCCCGTATGCCCGGGGAGGGTTGGTGCACTGCACCGCAGGGAAGTGCCGCGAGGCGTGACTCCCCCTCAGCCCGGTGCCCTCTCCTCACTCGGCACGCCTCAGAGTCAATGCTGATCAGTCGCAACTCGGGGACTGTCCACTCCCCTTGAGAAATCACCCAAGGATCCGAAGTCCTGGGGGACAGGCCTCCAGACCTCAGTGGGCGGGAGGGGAGCGCCGGGGATTCAGGGTTGCCGGCAAAGGATTCCCAAAGTTTTATTCAGCCCTATGTCCGGCAGGAGAACGCCACGGCACCCCAGTAGGGGAGGTAGGTCCAGTTTTTAGAAGGTCTCTCCCGTGGAGTGTAGTGGGAGGGGCTTTAATTTCTGCCCGCTTGTTCAATTGTGGGGCTCCAGAGCCGGTCTCATGGGGGAGGGGGACTCCCGTCCGCTTGGTGGTGGATTTTGTACCTTTGTTTGCGTCCTTGTGATCACAACTTGCCTCAGCGGTGTTGATGTGCGTTCTTCAGCCTTCTCTCTTGGTGAGGCTCAAGTCCACCAGGATACTTACTAAATTCCTGTCCCTTAACTCTCCTTCTGGACGGGAGCCTTCGTTGAAAGCTGGCTTCAGTCCGCCATCTTGTCTCTCTTCAAGTATTTTTTATAGTTTCATGTCTTAAGTTTAAATCTTTTATCCAGTGAGAGTCTATCTTAGTTAATGGTGAAAGGTGTGGTTCCAGTTTCAATCTTCTACAGGTTTCCAGCCAGTTCACTCAGCACCATTTTTTAAATAGAGAATCTTTTCCCCACTGAATGTTTTTAATTGGCTTGTCAAAGATGAAATAACGATAAGTAGCTGGATCCGTCTCTTGGTTCTTTATTCTGTTCCAGACATCTACTTCTCTGCTTTTGTGCCAGTATCATGCTAGTTTGATCACTATGGATTTATAGTACAGTCTCAGGTCTGGTAGCGTGATTCCTCCTGCTTGTTTTTATTGCTCAGTAATGTTTTGGCTATTCGAGGTTTTTTGTGATTCTGTATAAAACGAAGTATTATTTTTTCAAGATCTTTAAAGTATGACAATGGAGCTTTAATAGGAATTACATTAAAGTTATATATTGCTTTGGGCAGTATGGACATTTTAACAATGTTGATTCTTCCCAGCCATGAGCATGGTATGTTTTTCCATCTGTTAACATCTTCGGCTATTTCTTTTCTTAGAGTTTCATAGTTCTCTTTGTAGTGGTCTTTCATGTCCTTGTTAGGTATACTCCCAAATATTTCATCTTCTTTGGCACCACTGTGAAAGGAATAGAGTCATTCACTGTTTTTTTGGCTTGGTTATTGTTGGTGTATATAAAGGCTACAGATTTATGGGTGTTGATTTTGTAGCCTGAGACATTGCTATATTCCTTGATCACTTCTAAAAGTTTTGGAGTAGAATCTCTAGTGTTTTCCAGATATACAATCATATCATCTGCGAAGAGTGAAAGCTCTGACCCTATGTGGATACCCTTGATCGCCTTTGCTTCCCTAATTGCAATGGCTAAAACTTTCATTACAATGTTAAAGAGCAATGTAGACAATGGGCAACCTTGCCTGGTTCTTGATCTAAGTGGAAATTATTTCAATTTAACTCCATTCAATATGATATTGGCTGTGGGTTTGCTGTAGATGGCCTCTATTAGTTTAAGAAATGTCCCTTCTATACCAATTTTCTTAAGTGCTCTGATCATGAAGGGATGCTGGATATTATCAAAAGCTTTTTCTGCATCAATTGAAAGAATCATATGGTCTTTAATTTTAAGTTTGTTTATGTGTTGAATTACATTTTTAGATTTATGTATATTGAACCAGCTTTGAGACCATGGGATAAATCCGACTTGGTCATGGTGTATAATTTTTGTGATGTGTTGTTGGATTCTGTTTGTTAGGATCTTATTGAGTATTTTAGCGTCTATATTCATTAGTGATATTGGTCTATAATTTTCTTTTCTTTTTGGGTCTTTCCCTGGTTTTGGGATCAAGGTGATGTTTGCTTCGTAGAATGTGCTGGGTAGTATTCCTTCTTTTTCTATATTTTGGAAGAGGTTTATTAGTATAGGTACTAGTTCTTCTTTAAATGTTTGATAGAATTCTGATGTAAAGCCATCTGGTCCTGGGCTTTTCTTCTCAGGGAGATTTTGTATAGTTGATGCTATTTCAGAACTTGATATAGGCCTGTTCAACATTTCCACTTCGTTCTGGCTAAGTCTTGGTAGGTGGCATGCTTCCAGGTATTGGTCGATTTCTTTCAGATTTTCATATTTGTGAGAGTAGAGTTTCTTGTAGTATTCATTAAGGATTTTTTGAATTTCTGAGGGGTCTGTTGTTATTTCATTACCATTTCTGATTGATGAAATTAGAGATTTTAGTCTTTTTTTCCTGGTTAGGTTGGCCAAAGGTATATCTATTTTATTGATCTTTTCAAAAAACCAGCTTTTGGATTTATTCATCTGTTGTATAATTCTTTTGTTTTTAATTGTATTTAATTCTGCTTTGATTTTGGTAATTTCTTTTCTTCTGCTGCGTTTGGGGTTTAAGTGTTCTTCTTTCTCCAGTTGCTTGAGATGTTCCATTAGGTTATTGACTTTCTCTTTTTCCATTTTCTTGAGGAAGGCTTGCAGTGCTAGAGGTTCTGGTAATTCGTGTCTTGATTGTTGTTTTGTTTTAAAAATATGGTGATTTCCTTCTTAATCTCGTCTATAACCCATGTATCCTTCAGCATAAGGTTGTTTAGCTTCCATGTTTTTGTATGGGTATGCAGGTTCCTGTTGTTATTTAGTTCAACTTTTATTGCATGATGATCTGAGAAGATGCAAGGAATAATTTTCATTTTTTTAAAATTTGCTGAGGTTAGATTTGTGGCCTTGGATGTGATTGATTTTGCAGTATGTTCCGTGGGCTGATGAGAAGAATGTGTATTCAGTTTTTTTGGGATGAAATGTTCTGCAGATGTCTGTTAAGTCAAGATGTTGAATGGTTGAGTTTAAATCTAAAATTTCTTTGCTTAGATTCTTTTTGCAGGATCTATCCAGGACTGCTAAAGGGGTGTTAAAATCTCCAACTACTATGGAAGTGGAGGAAATCGAGTTGCTCATGTCTGTTAGAGTTTCTCTTATAAATTGAGATGTGTTGTGGTTGGGTGCATAAATATTAATAATTGAGATCTCATCATATTGAGTATTACCTTTAACAAATATGAAGTGTCCATCCTTATCCTTAATTATTTTGGTTGGTTTAAAGCCTATTGCGTCTGCGAACAGGATTGCAACACCTGTTTTTTTCTGCTTTCCATTTACCTGGAATATAGATGACCATCCCTTCACCTTGAGTCTATATCTGTCTTTTAATGTAAGATGTGATTCTTGTATGCAGCAGATATCTGGCTTGAGTTTTTGTATCCAGTCCGCCAACCTATGCCTCTTTAGAGGACAATTTAAACCATTCACATTAATTGAGAGTATTGATAAGCCTTTCGAGAGACTGGTGGACATTTTTAATCCTTTTGCGACTGTGGAAGTTGGAATTTGATCAAAATTTTTTGGGTGGGTTTACTTTTGTGGTGGAGAATTACGCTGGTCTTTATGGAGGATAGGTCTAAGAATGTCCTGGAGAGCTGGTTTAGTTGTGGCAAATTTCTTCAACCTGTGAATGTCGTTGAAGTATTTACTTTCTCCGTCATAAATGAAGCTCAGTTTAGCTGGGTACAGTTTCCTGGGTTGAAATTTATTTTGTTTTAGGAGATTAAAAGTCGATGACCATCCTCTTCTAGCTTGAAAATTTTCAGCAGAGAGATCTGCAGTTATTCTGATATTCTTCCCCTTGTAGGTGATGGTTTTCTTTTGTCTGGCAGCTTTCAGAATTTTCTCCTTCATATTAACTTTAGTGAAATTGATTATGATGTGTCTGGGGGATGTCTTATTTGGATTGAGTCATGCTGGAGTTCTGAAACTGTCTGCTATCTGAATTTTGGAATCTCTTGGCATGTCTGGAAAGTTCTCCTTCATAATCTCATGGAGAAGAGACTTGTGCCTTGTGAAGCCACTTCCTCGCTTTCTGGGATCCCTATAAGACGAATATTGGTTTTCTTCAAATTATCTGAGCCCTCTCTGAGAGAGTGGTCTGTGTTTGCTCTCCATTTCTCTTCTTCTCTGAGGGTTTGGGAGCTTTCGAAAGCTTTGTCTTCAATGTCAGAAATCCTTTCTTCTGCTTGCTCCATTCTGTTACTGAGGGATTCAACTGTGTTTCTCAGATCTTTGAGGGATGCAACTTCTTGTCTCAATGTGTCGAAATCTTTGGTCATTTGGTCATTGAATCCGTTGAATTCTTGAGATAACTTTTGGAATTCTAATTTGATCTTATTTGCTATCCCTATCCTGAATTCAATTTCTGACATCTCAGCTATTTGTTTGTGCATGGGGTCTTCTGCTGTTTCTGCCCCATTGATCCTTGGGGGAGTTGATCTACTCTGATTATTCATATTGCCAGAGTTTTTCTGTTGATTTTGCCTCATGATTGTTTTTCACCATTGCCTCTGGCTGCCCTCAGAGTTGGGGAGGTGTCTCTCCAAGATTAGACCCCAGTGGGATCACTCTATTGTTGCTGGATCTTTGTAGGGAGTGACCCTGTGTAGTTCCTCTGGGGCTGCTCTAGCTAGGGAGTTCTTGTTGTGGAAGCAGCTCCAGTTTGTGATACATCCGGTTCTAGCAACAGGGCTGGGGGTGGTGCGCACGGTTCTGGGAGTGCGAGGCACCCAGTGACTTTAGCACAGAGAGCCCAAGGCTCCAGCAGTCTCTGGCCAGGAGAAGAGCTCTGCGCAGAGGCAGGGAGGGCTCCAAAGGGCACGCAGCTACCAGAGTCCCTGTCCAGATGAACAGGCTAGTGTGGAAGCTGGGAGGACACAGGAGGGTGGACGCAGGATTGCGTGCCTCCCGCAGTTCCTGGTCAGGGAAGGTGGAGGCCCGGTGGGTGCCGGTCACTGGTTGAGGGTCACTGCACAGCTCTTATGGAGGTCTGGGCGGCACCAAGCCCAGGAGTTTGAGGTTGCTATGAGCTGTGACGTCATGGCACTCTACCCAGGGCAACAGCCATAGGTTCCGGTGTGCCAAAACCGTCGCACTCTGCCCCTAAGGCTTAAGGCTGTAAGGCAGCTCAGTCCCCACCTTTAGGCTGCTCAGTCAGTAGGTTACTTTGACCCGCCCAATGCTGGCTCAGAGACCCTGAGGGCGGAGCTTGCCGGGGCAGTTCTTTCACACAATGTCTCCCTGCAGCCCCGCTCAGTGGCTCAGTCTGAGGCCCCAGACAATGCCAAAGTTCTCTATTCCTGCTCAAGCTCTCCCCAAGGCAGTTCAACTGAGTGCCAAGTCCAAGAACACTGAAACAGTTCACAGGTAAGGCCTTTCCTGTTTGCAGTCTCACTGCTGCTTGTACTTACGGTTGCCGGCGTGATTAGGTCGATCGAACACATGCAACCACTTGCCAGTTTCCCACTGTTTTTGTCCTCCTGTTGGGGTCCAGACGTCCCTTGCTGGCTCCCTGTATCCTCAAAGGGATGATTATAGGCAGATCCCACCGGCCAGAGATGCCTGGAGTCTTGTCTCCCCAGTCTCGCTGTTCCTAGTTGCAGGGAAGCTGTTACTCGGCTGCCATCTTTAATCTCTCCCTGCCTATTGAGGAATATTTGTATATCCATAAATGATTTGATTTTTCCATCAATTTTAAAATTTAGCTTAGCAGGTATACAATTCTGGGCTGGAAATTGTTCTGTTTAAGTAGATTAAAGGTAGATGACCATTGTCTTCTTGCTTGGAAAGTTTCATTAGAGAAGTCTGCGGTCACTCTGATGGATTTACCCCTGTAGGTCAACTGGCATTTACTCCCGGCAGCTTGCAGAATCTTTTCTTTTGTCTTGACTTTGGACAGGTTCATCACAATGTGTCTTAGAGAAGCTCAATTAGAGTTGAGGCAACCTGGGGTCTGATATCCCTCTGAAAGGAGTGTGTCAGAATCTTTGTTGATATTTGTGAAATTTTCATTTACGATATTCTCTAGTATGGCTTCCATTCCTCTGGGGCATTCTTCTTCCCCTTCTGGGATTCCAATAACTTGTATGTTGGAACGCTTCATAAAGTCCCATAATTCTGACAGTGAACGTTCTGCTTTCTCTCTCTTCTTTTCTGCCTCTTTTACTATCTGAGTTATTTCAAGAACTTTGTCCTCTACCTCCGAAATTCTTCTGTATGGTCTAACCTGTTTATGATACTTTCCATTGCATCTTTAAATTCCCTAATTGACTGTTTCAGTTCCTTCAGCTCTGCTATATCCTTTCTATATTCTTCATTTTGTTCATCTATTATTTGTTCTGTTTTTGGATTTCCTTGTGGTTATTTTCCACTTTATTAGCAGTTTCCTTCTTTGTTTCCATCATTTCCTTCATTGTTTTCATTATGTGTATTCTAAATTCCCTTTCTGTCATTCTTAACATTTCTTTATAGGTGGAATCCTCTGCAGTATCTACCTCATGGTCCCTTGTAGGGGTTGCTCTGTACTGGTTCTTCATGTTGCCAGGAACAAGAATCTGCTGATTCTTCCTCGTGAGTGAATTTTTTTTTGTTTTTTTGTGGTTTTTGGCCAGGGGTGGGTTTGAACCTGCCACCTCTGGCATATGGGACTGGCGCCCTACTCCTTGAACCACAGGTGCCGCCCCGTGAGTGATTTTTTTTTTTTATCTGTTTCCTTGTCCTAATTTTCCTTTCACTTTCTCTTGCTGTTTAAGTTTCCGTGCCTGTTGACTAAGGTTTTGATGCATCCTTTTAGTACAAGACCAGAAGGATGAGAAGGTTGAAGAGCAAGAAGGGATAATAGAAAGAAAAAGAAAGAAAGAAAAGAAAAGAAAACAGAGAAAGGTGAGGGGGTAGGTAAAAGAGAATATTGACAAAAGATGAAGGGCACAGAAAGAGGGAGACAGAGCAATATAGGTGTACAGTAGGGTACTTTGACACAACCTTATAAAAACCCTAACCTCTAGGATTGCCTGGTTGGATGATTCCCTTGTGAGCAGCAGCTCTTTGCTAACCTGATCGGACACAGTACCTCACCTCCACCAAGTAGAGTGGAAAGACAAAAATGCTATAAATCAAAACAGAACAAGCAAACAGAAACCTTTATGGAATAAAATTGGGTGAAAAATCGAACAATAGGTGTAGAAACACTAGCAAAAATGAAGTTCTAATTATTGAAAAAGGCAGCAATGGGAAATTGTATTTAAACTAGAAAAATGGAGAAAGAAAAGAGAGAAAAAAAGAAAAGATAAAATTCTGTACAGAAAAGGTTGAAATTAAAAAAACAAAACAACAACAAAATAAAAAACAAACAAAACCAAAGCAGTATATATATCTTGTTGAATATTGTCTGGGCCACAGGTGGTGTCCTGATGTATGAGATATTAATCAGAATGCTGATATGACTGGAGCCTCCCCTGATTTCTCAAACCCCACAGGGCGGAGACCCTAAATGTCTCTTCAGCCTTCTTAAAAGGCACTTTAAACTTTTAAACTTGGCTAAGCAGAAGTTTTCCCAGGAAAGTGCTTGTTGCTGGGATCACTGCTGAAGTGGCTATCCACTTACTTAGTGTGCCAAAACTGGTCTCACTCTGCCCCGGAGGGTTAAGGCTGTAAGGCAGCTCAGTCCCCACCGTTAGGCTGCTCTGTCACTAGGTTACTAGCTCCCACCTGATCCTTGCTCTGTGCCCCTGAGGGTGGAGCCCGCCAGGGCAGTTATCTCACAATGGCTCCCTGCAGCCCACAGCCAAACACAATTAGCTCCGTCCGGCTCAGCAGCTCAGTCTGGGGCCCTAGACAACATTCAAAGTTCTCCACACCTGCTCAAGCTCTCCCCAAGGCAGTTCAACTGAGTGCCAAGTCCAAAAACACCAAAACAGTTCACAGTTAAGGCCTTTCTGGTTTGCAGTCTCCCTGCTACTGTACTTACAGCTGCTGGCAGGTTTAGACTCATCGAACACTCGCAACCACTTGCCAGTTTTCCACTGTTTTTGTCCCTCTCTTGGGGTCCAGAAGTCTCTCGTTGACTCCCTGTGTCCTCAAAGGGATGATTATAGGCAGATCCCACCAGCCAGAGATGCCTGGAGTCTTATCTCCCCAGATTCACAGTACCCAGTTGCAGAGAAGCTGTTACTCAGCTGCCATCTTGCTCTCACTCTATTCTTGTGTTTTTTTATATGAGCTTTTTTCTCAGGGTTACAAAATAATTAATGAGCAGAAATTTCTCTTATGAAATTGTTCTAGCTAATCAATTAAGAAAGAGCCAATCAAATTTCTATCATTTTAAAACTTTAGAGAGTTACTGCACCCTGGGGAATGATCTCCAATAGTTGCTGGCATGGTGAAAAGACAGTCAATTGCTACATACCTCAAGACAAAAGAGCACACCACCACCTATGAATTGTTTTTACCCCCAAATTGAGCTATATTCTTGTTCTTGTTGATAAATATTAAAAACAAGATCAACAAGCTTCATCTTGTTATTTACTCATATATAACAATTTATAAAAAGTACAAAGGAATACTTTTTATACCAAAGACTAGAATCCATGTCATAATAGAGCTTGAAACATCAGTATGAATTCATATTTAGTTTGATATAGAGATGGCTACATATAGAAATATGTATATACATCTGCATATCCAAGAGTTATATTTGCTTTTCTTCCAGTTGAGTGGGCCTAGATACTATCACACACCCAGATGATAGTATGTCCAGATCTAGGATGATAGATGTCCAGATCTTGGTTAACATTATTTTTCATAAAAGGAATTAAACTTCTTGGAGAAATAGTTTATTCCATCATTAGGGCAGGAAATACACATGGTAAATACATGGCAAGCCTGAAGTACTTTGTTATGCCAGAAATTAAGGAAGTTTACCACATAAAAAAGATAAAACACTATATTGATGGACTATGTTAAAGGAACAGAGATACAGGATCCTACTGAAAGAGCTCCTAATGGCCAGTGCTGAAGAAATTTGAGCAACAAAATGAAATCAGACTGGAATATAACCTGAAGTATAAAATAAGTATCTATGCAACCCTTGTGACATATAAATAAATAACAAATTAGCAAATAAATGGGAAAGGACAGAAAAATGTCCCATGCTGAAGAATTAGAAGTATATATATATAGCTACTCTGCCCATAAGGAGGGAATTATAATTCCCTACTCTTTAAGTGTAGGTTGTGAATGGTGACTTCAAGAAGTACAGTCTGGAAATGGGAGAGGGAAGGTGAAACTTTGTAATTTTATGGAGAAACTTGAAAAACACTACCTTGGTCAGGTGATCAAGTCCAACATCAATATTGATTTGTCACATTGGTAGAATGCACCCTTAATATGATGCAATGAAAATAATACTTTTTTCTATAATCTTCCTTCTAAAAAATAATCTTGTCTAAACATGAGAAAAGCATCAAACAAATCCCAGTGGAGTAACATTGTACAAAATACTTGACCAGTAAGGTCAAAATTGTTATTCATTGTCTTGGTCCATTAGAGCTGCTGGAATAAAATACAGTAAACTAGACAGCTCATAAGCAACAAAAAAATATTTCTCTTATTTCTGGACTCCGGGAAGTCCATGATCAAGGTGCCAGCAGATTTGGTGTCTAGTGAGAACCTATTGCATCTAGGGAGGCCTCATTATGTTGCCCTCAGAGTGCCATAGGAGCATCAGTATGTCGCCCTTGGAGCATCACAGCTCACAGCAACCTCAAACTCTTGGGCTTAAGTGATTCTCTTGCCTCAGCCTCCCAAGTAACTGGGGCTACAGGTGCCCACCACAATGCCCTGCTATTTTTTTGGTTGCAGTTGTCATTGTTGTTTAGCAGGCCCGGGCTGGGCTCGAACCTGCCAGCCTCAGTGTACGTGCCTGGTGCCCTACTCACTGAGCTATGGGGGCTAAGCCAATGAGGGCCTACTTCTGCATTCATGGAAGGCTTCTTATTACTGAAACCTCTGTGAAGAGGTGTGAAGGAGATCCATGGGGTCTCTTTCGTAAGGTCATGAAAGTCCCATTTATGAGGGCTCTGCCCTCGTGAGCTTATCACTGCTCTAAGGCCCCCTTCAAAAATCAACACCATGGAGGTTAGGATTTGACATACGAGTTTGAAAGAAAGAAAAATATTCGGTCTATAGCAGTTGTAAACTAAGACGAAGGCCTCAGGAATTCATCTTACGATGAGCCTAAGGTGGTGACACAACTGAGTGTAATGTGGTATCCTGGAGCAGAAAAAGGGCATTAGAGAGAAACCAAGGAAAGATGAATAAAGTATAGACTTTTATTAATGATAATGTTCCAATATTGGTCCACTATTGTAAGAAATGTTCTATGACGGTGGTTCTCAACCTGTGGGTCGCGACCCACAGGAACTGTATTAAAGGGCCGCAGCATTCAGAAAGTTGAGAACCACTGTTCTATGAGATGTTAATTATAGGTTATACCAAGAAGAGTACACGGGAACTCTCTGTGCTATCTTCACAAATTTTCTAAAACAGTTTATGTTTTTAAAAAGTCAAGAGAATACCACTAGTAAAATATGGACTGAAGAAAAATTTAAAGGAAGTAGCCTGGTTTCTTTAATAAATGGATGACAAGGGGAAAAGATATGGATACTGAATCTATATATTAAAGGAGATTGAGGCTGGGCTTGGTGTCTCACATCTATAATCTCAGTACCTTGGGAGGCAAGGCAGGAGGCTTACTTGAGACCAAGTGCTTTAGACCAGCCTGGTCAACACAGAGAGATCCTACAATTATCCAGGCATGGTGATATGCACCTGTAGTCCTAGCTTCTTGGGAGCCTAAGATAGGGAGATCCCTAGGTTGGAGGTTACAGCAAGCTATGATCTTGCCACTGTACTCCAGGTAGGTGACAGAGCTAGACTCTGCCAAGAAAGAAAGGAAAGAAAAGAAAAGAAAGGAAGGAAGGAAGGAAGGAAGGAAGGAAGGAAATAAATTGAAATAATTGGGCTTTTTTGGTTTCTAATTTGTACACTCAAAAAGTCAAACAGTAAGAGAAATGGCACTATTGATTAGATATTTGATATATAGGAATTCATGATAATTTTTTGAGGTGATGATTGTGGCTATGTTTTGTAAGCATTCATTATGTTTTAGAGATACATACTGAAATATTTATGAATGACATGCTAAAAATAATTCAATGAGGGGGAAGAAACTAAGGCTATAAATAAAATAAGACTGGCCATACAATGATAATTTTTGAAGCTAGGTAATGGATCCATTAAGAGGTTACTATGTTATTCTCTTTATTTTTACATAGCTTGATGTTTCCATAGTAAAAAGTTGAAAAGATCTTTGGCTTCTCAGAAAGTTAAAGGTAAAGGTTATCATTTACATTTGAATAAAGCTTTGCATTTCACAAAACCCTTTCACAGATAGGATCCCTTTTGGTCCAGGAAGAGTGAGAGAGAAGTAAGAGTCTAGTCACACTTTTTAATGAAGAAGAAGACTACAACCATCATCCATCATCTGCAAGGTAATTGAAACCATTCCACTTCATCCCCATAAGATCTTCCAGGTGCTTCAAAGTTGAGGACCACTTGATTTAGAAGAATGTATAATATGGGAGGAGGCAGAGACCTACCAGCTAGAGCTATTTGAGATTTATCCCAAGGAACTTCCTATAAAGGCAATCCATGTATTGAAAGACGTATTGTATTTTTCCAATTTGAGACTATTAAAAAGAACACAAAAAGCAAAGCCCCTCCTCTACTACCAAGGCTGGGACAGGCCCACATGCCCATCTTCTGGCTGTTGGATGCTGGAAAGGATGCTCATGACAAAAACACAGCCAATAAGATGCTCCTGCTCATGACATTGATCAGGGAGAGGTGTCACAAGGAAGATGACCAGAGTTAAGTGTCCAGTTGCACAATGAAGAGTGCCCAGGGGTGATGGTGCCAATAGCATAATAGTAAGTATCAAGTCATGAGGACTCAGGTGACATCCGAAGCCTGCTGCCCCTGGCAGGATGCTGGCTATGCCTCATCAGCCTTGCTTTCTGCTTCATCTTGGTTTTCCAGCCTCCCACTAAAGTTGTGAGCTTCCCAATACCTTTCTAATAAATTAGGATTTTCCATAAACATACCAGGACTCATTTCTACTGTTTCTAATGAAGATAACTGATTAGTATGAGAACAACAAATGCTAATCAAAGAGTCATATACAGAGGATAAAAAAACTGCAGTAAGTGATTTGAAGAAAAGGTGCTTGGGTAAAATAATTTGGTCTGGAAGGTCAGAGTCCAAGTTCACTTGCCTTAGGAAGTGACATTAAAGATAAGAAAGGCAGAGACACAGGCAAAATGCATGTAAGGGTGATGGGATAAGGAGTAGGGGGACTGTGGCAAGGGAAGAGGGGAGTGGGAACTGCATTGCCAGGAAACCTGAGATGAAATGGGTTTCTTTGCCCCAATGGGCTAGAAAATAAGAAATTGAAGAGGAAGTGATTAAAATGCAAGCAAACTGCTCCATGGAACACTATGAACCTAGCGACATGGAGCAAAGCTCAGGTTGAAGATAGTAGCCTGCAGTTTCCGCTGGCAGCATTAAGGAACTGCAGGAACAGGGCCTCTATTGGAACAAAGGGAAAGCGGGGACACCTGGTGCCTTGTTTTTCCACCTGTGGTGGACATCAGGTCTGTGTGCTACAAGCTGCCCTGGAATTCTATTTCTTCCCCAGATCTTGATCTAGTGAGACTGCCAAACACAGCTCTCACAGTGAGGACAGAGGACCCAGGCAGGGTCAGCCACGTTGTATGTCAGGATCCACATGAGCATGGGACCAACTCAGTCCACCAGGCTGTACTCTGACTTTGTTCATTTGGGGCTGGAGAACACATCTTCCCTCAACTCTGCCAAGCACCCCCATTTCTTCCTGGGATGGGTCCATGCCCACACCTCAATCCTTTTCTTGCTTCTTTAGATTTGTTTGGGACGGTTTCTATATATTCAAACACAAAAATACTCTTTGTATTTTTTTAACAGGTCATTTTATAACCATAGAATCCATACATTTTGCAAAAGTTTCAGACAGTATGAAAAAGTATAATGAAGAACATTTCAGAGTATCTTTCCTAGTTTTACCACCATGTGGTCACAGAACATAGTATGTGCCCTATCATTTCCTAGGGCAATAGGAGACCTAATAGAATTTACTGAGGTCTTCAATGGTCCAGTATATGACTAATTTTGTAAGTGTTTTCTGGGACCATAAAAATATATTCTCTGCTTAAATTACAGTTATATTTAGCCAAAGTATGTTAATTATATTTCTGGATATAGAGACACTGAGACTACACAGTGGAAATCTAGAGTATTGTTGATTGATAGAAGGCAAATATTAACAGACAGAACACATGTTATAGGAGCAACATTCTAGAGGGAGCCAAAAGAAAGCTTCCCTAAACTGAAATATACCTCTTGTGCTGGGTCTATTTGGAGTATGGAGATAGTAGTAATACCTCATAAAGTTGTTCTAAGAGCTAAATATGTTAATAAATGAAAAGAGTTTTGAATAGTTCCTGCAACACAGTAAATGCCCCCAAAATGTTAATTGCTGTCTTTGTCATCACCATTTTTGTTCTTTTTAGACCATGTTTATACGTTGACATTTTATCTGTCAAAGATTGAAGGAAGTATGTTTGTATTCAACTAATAGCATTATGTTAATTTCTCTTTGCATTTCTAATATATTGTGCGGTATACATGTGTAATCTGAAGTTGGTTGTATGTGGTCATTGTGGATAATAAATGGGTCACTTAAGGAATTCTTCTTTTTTTTGAGACAGGGTTTCACTATGTGACCCTTGGTAAGCGCTGTTGCATCACAGCTCACAGCAACATCAAACTCTTGGGCTTAAGTGATTCTCTTGCCTCAGCCTCCTGAGTAGCTGGGATTACAGGCACCTGCCACAATGCCTGGCTATTTTTTTTTTTTTTTGATGGAGTTATCATTGTTGTTTAACATGCCCAGGCTGGGCTCGAACCCACCAGTCTCAGTGTATGTGGCCGGTGCCCTACTCACTGAGCTACGGGCACTGAGCCCACTTAAGAAATTCTAATGCTAGCTGGGCATTGTGGCAGGCATCTATAGTCCCAGCTACTTGGGAGATTGAGGCAAGAGGATCACTTGTGCCTGAGAGTTTGGGCACTCTACCAAGGGTGACAAAATGAGACTCTGTCTCAGAAAAGAAAAGGAAATCTAATGCTTTTGACATTGAATTTTATGTATTATGTTTCTATATTGTCTTATTGTAATTCTCTGGCATTCTTTCCCATCCTTTCATATTCAACCAGAGTCATATGGTTTGGCATATTCCATGAAACAATAAAATGTGATATTTTTCTCTAATCCAAGAGTCTTATCATTTTCAGAGATGAAACAGTTCTCATTTCCCCAGCAAAATATGAGCATTTTTATGCTTTTTCCTTCTCCTCCCTACTATCTAACTTTAAAAGAATAATCTAGGATTTTGAGATAGCATATTAATCGAATTATTATTTTATTTATACACTATACATATTTCCTCTCGATTATTAACATTTGCATTCTTAAGATAACCACTATTTTTTTATTTTTTTATTATTTATTTATTTATTTATTTTTTATTGTTGGGGATTCATTGAGGGTACAATAAGCCAGTTACACTGATTGCAATTGTTAGGTAAAGTCCCTCTTGCAATCATGTCTTGCCCCCATAAAGTGTGACACACACTAAGGCCCCACCCCTCTCCCTCCATCCCTCTTTCTGCCCCCCCATAACCTTAATTGTCATTAATTGTCCTCATATCAAGATTGAGTACATAGGATTCATGCTTCTCCATTCTTGTGATGCTTTACTAAGAATAATGTCTTCCACTTCCATCCAGGTTAATACGAAGGATGGAAAGTCTCCATTTTTTTTAATGGCTGAATAGTATTCCATGGTATACATATACCAACCACGGCTTGTTAATCCATTCCTGGGTTGGTGGGCATTTAGGATGTTTCCACATTTTGGCAATTGTAAATTGAGCTGCAATAAACAGTCTAGTACAAGTGTCCTTATGATAAAAGGATTTTTTTCCTTCTGGGTAGATGCCCAGTAATGGGATTGCAGGATCGAATGGGAGGTCTAGCTTGAGTGCTTTGAGGTTTCTCCATACTTCGTTCCGGAAAGGTTGTACTAGTTTGCAGTCCCACCAGCAGTGTAAAAGTGTTCCCTTCTCTCCACATCCACGCCAGCATCTGCAGTTTTGAGATTTGGTGATGTGGGCCATTCTCACTGGGGTTAGATGATATCTCAGGGTTGTTTTGATTTGCATTTCTCTAATATATAGAGATGATGAACATTTTTTCATGTGTTTGTTAGCCATTCGTCTGTCATCTTTAGAGAAAGTTCTATTCATGTCTCTTGCCCATTGATATATGGGATTGTTGGCTTTTTTCATGTGGATTAATTTGAGTTCTCTATAGATCCTAGTTATCAAGCTTTTGTCTGATTGAAAATATGCAAATATCCTTTCCCATTGTGTAGGTTGTCTCTTTGCTTTGGTTATTGTGTCCTTAGCTGTACAGAAGCTTTTCAGTTTAATGAAGTCCCATTTGTTTATTTTTGTTGTTGTTGCAATTGCCATGGCAGTCTTCTTCATGAAGTCTTCCCCCAGGCCAATATCTTCCAGTGTTTTTCCTATGCTTTCTTTGAGGATTTTTATTGTTTCATGCCTTAAATTTAAGTCCTTTATCCATCTTCAATCAATTTTTGTGAGTAGGGAAAGGTGTGGGTCCAGTTTCAGTCTTTTACATGTAGACATCCAGTTCTCCCAACACCATTTATTGAATAGGGAGTCTTTCCCCCAAGGTAAGTTCTTGTTTGGTTTATCGAAGATTAGGTGGTTGTAAGATGTTAGTTTCATTTCTTGGTGTTCAATTCGATTCCAAGTGTCTATGTCTCTGTTTTTGTGCCAGTACCATGCTGTCTTGACCACTATGGCTTTGTAGTACAGACTAAAATCTGGTATGCTGATGCCCCCAGCTTTATTTTTATTACTAAGAACTGCCTTAGCTATGCGGGGTTTTTTCTGGTTCCATACAAAACGCAGAATCATTTTTTCCAAATCTTGAAAGTACGATGTAGGTACTTTGATAGGAATGGCATTGAATAGGTAGATTGCTTTGGGAAGTATAGACATTTTAACAATGTTGATTCTTCCCATCCATGAGCATGGTATGTTCTTCCATTTGTTAATATCCTCTGCTATTTCCTTTCTGAGGATTTCATAGTTTTCTTTATAGAGGTCCTTCACCTCCTTTGTTAGGTATATTCCTAGGTATTTCATTTTCTTTGAAACTATGGTGAAGGGAGTTGTGTCTTTAATTAGCTTCTCATCTTGACTGTTATTGGTGTATACAAAGGCTACTGACTTGTGGACGTTGATTTTATATCCTGAAACATTACTGTATTTTTTGATGACTTCTAGGAGTCTTGTGGTTGAGTCTTTGGGGTTCTCTAAGTATAAGATCATGTCGTCAGCAAAGAGGGAGAGTTTGACCTCCTCTGCTCCCATTTGGATTCCCTTTATTTCCTTGTCTTGCCTAATTGTATTGGCTAGAACTTCCAGCACTATGTTGAATAGTAAAGGTGACAGAGGACAACCTTGTCTGGTTCCAGTTCTAAGAGGAAAAGCTTTGAGTTTTACTCCATTCAGTAAAATATTGGCTGTGGGTTTGTCATAGATAGCTTCAATCAGTTTTAGAAATGTGCCACCTATGCCTATACTCTTCAGTGTTCTAATTAGAAAAGGATGCTGGATTTTATCAAATGCTTTTTCTGCATCTATTGAGAGGATCATGTGATCTTTATTTTTGCCTCTGTTAATATGGTGGATAACGTTTATAGACTTGCGTATGTTAAACCAGCCTTGCATCCCTGGGATGAAGCCTACTTGATCATGATGAATGACTTTTTTGATGATAAGCTGTAATCTATTGGCTAGGATTTTGTTGAGAATTTTTGCGTCTATGTTCATGAGTGAGATTGGTCTGAAATTCTCCTTTTTGTTTGGGTCTTTTCCTGGTTTTGGTATCAGGGTGATGTTTGCTTCATAGAATGTGTTGGGGAAGATTCCTTCTTCCTCAATTTTTTGGAATAATTTCTGCAGTACAGGAATAAGCTCTTCCTTGAAGGTTTGATAGAATTCTGGAGTGAAGCCATCTGGACCAGGGCATTTTTTAGTTAGAAGCTTTTTTATTGTTTCTTTGATCTCAGAGCTTGAAATTGGTCTGTTCAGGAGGTCTATTTCTTCCTGGCTAAGTCTAGGGAGAGGGTGTGATTCCAAATATTGATCCATTTCCTTCACATTGTCAAATTTCTGGGCATAGAATTTCTGGTAGTATTCAGAGACGATCTCTTGTATCTCTGTGGGATCAGTTGTTATTTCCCCTTTATCGTTTCTGATTGAGGTTACTAGAGATTTTACTTTTCTATTCCTCGTTAGTCTGGCCAATGGTTTATCTATTTTATTTATTTTTTCAAAAAACCAACTCCTTGTTTCATTAATTTTCTGAATGATTCTTTTGTTTTCAATTTCATTGATCTCTGATTTGATTTTGGAGATTTCTTTTCTTCTACTGAGTTTAGGCTTAGATTGTTCTTCTTTTTCCAATTCCATAAGGTCTCTTGTGAGATTGTTGATGTGCTCTCTTTCTGTTTTTCGAATGTAGGCATCTAAAGTGATGAATTTTCCTCTCAAAACTGCTTTTGCAGTATCCCACAGGTTTTGGTAGCTTGTGTCTTCATTGTTGTTATGCTCAAGGAAGTTAATGATTTCCTGTTTTATTTCTTCCTTCACCCATCTGTTATTCAACAGAAGATTGTTTAATTTCCATGCCTTTGGGTGGGGTTGAGCATTTTTGTTAGAGTTGAGTTCCACCTTTAGTGCCTTATGGTCTGAAAAGATACAAGGTAAAATTTCAATTCTTTTGATTCTGTTGATATTTGTTTTGTGTCCCAGGATATGATCAATTTTGGAGAATGTTCCATGGGGTGATGAGAAGAATGTATATTCTTTATCTTTGGGGTGGAGTGTTCTATATGCGTCTGTCAAGCATAGTTGTTCTAGGGTCTCATTTAAATCTCTTACATCTTTGTTTAATTTCTGTTTAGAGAATCTGTCCAGCTCTGTAAGAGGTGTGTTAAAGTCCCCTGTTATGATGGTATTATCAGATATCATATTGCTCAGACTGAGTAAGGTCTGCTTCAAGAATCTGGGAGCATTTAAATTGGGTGCATAAATATTTAGAATTGAAATATCTTCTTGTTCTAGTTTTCCCTTGACCAATATAAAGTGACCATCTTTGTCTTTTTTGACTTTAGTTGCTTTAAATCCACATGTATCTGAAAATAAGATTGCAACTCCTCTTTTCTTCTGAATTCCATTTGCCTGAAAAATTGTCTTCCAACCCTTGACTCGGAACTTTAATTTGTCTTTTGAACCCAGGTGTGTTTCTTGCAGACAGCAAATGGATGGCTTGTGTTTTTTAATCCAGTCAGCCAATCTATGTCTCTTCAGTGGGGAATTCAAGCTATTAACTTTTATTGAGATAATTGATAAGTGTGGTAGTATTCTATTCGTCTTATTTGGTGCGAGTCCATTGCTTAGTTTTATCTTTTGCATCAGTGTGGAGGTTAGGTTCTGTCCTTCGATTTCTGAGTTCTTACTTTGCTGCTGATCCATTGTGGTGGTCAGTGTGCAGAACAGGTTGAAGTATTTCCTGTAGAGCTGGTCTTGTTGTGGCGAATTTCCTCAATGTTTGTATATCCGTAAATGATTTGATTTCTCCATCAATTTTGAAGCTTAGCTTAGCAGGGTACAGAATTCTGGGCTGAAAATTGTTCTTTTTAAGTAGATTAAAGGTAGATGACCATTGTCTTCTTGCTTGGAAAGTTTCATTAGAGAATTCTGCGGTCACTCTGATGGATTTGCCCCTGTAGGTCAACTGGCGCTTACTCCTGGCAGCTTGCAGAATCTTTTCTTTTGTCTTGACTTTGGACAGGTTCATCACAATGTGTCTTGGAGAAGCTCAGTTAGAGTTGAGGCGACCTGGGGTCCGATAGCCCTCTGAAAGCAGTGTGTCAGAATCTTTGGTGATGTTTGGGAAATTTTCTTTTATAATATTCTCTAGTATGGCTTCCATTCCTCTGGGGCATTCTTCTTCCCCTTCTGGAATTACTATAACTCGTATGTTGGAACGCTTCATAAAGTCCCATAATTCTGACAGTGAACGTTCTGCTTTCTCTCTCTTCTTTTCTGCCTCTTTTACTATCTGAGTTATCTCAAGAACTTTGTCTTCTACCTCTGAAATTCTTTCTTCTGCATGGTCTAACCTGTTGCTGATACTTTCCATTGCATCTTTAAGTTCCCTAACTGACTGTTTCAGTTCCTTCAGGTCTGCTATATCCTTTTTATATTCTTCATATCGTTCATCTCTTATTTGATTCTGTTTTTGGATTTCCTTTTGGTTATTTTCCACTTTATTAGCAATTTCCTTCATTGTTTCCATCATTTCCTTCATTGTTTTCAACATGTGTATTCTAAATTCCCTTTCTGTCATTCCTAACATTTCTTTACAGGTGGAATCATCTGAAGTAGCTACCTCATGGTCCCTTGGTGGGGTTGTTCTAGACTGATCCTTCATGTTGCCTGGAGTTTTCTGCTGATTCTTCCTCATGAGTGATTTCTTTTATCTGTTTCCTTGCCCTAATTTTCCTTTCACTTCCTCTTTCTCTGTAAGTTCTTGTGCCTGTGGACTTAGGGTTACAGGACCAGAAGGGTGAGAAGGTTGAAGAGCAAAAAAGGGATGAAAGAAAGGAGGACCGAGTGATAAGAAAAAAAAGAAAGATGGAGAAAGGAGAGGGGGTGGGTATAAGGAATATTGACAAAAAGAAGAGAGGCACAGAAAGAGGGAGACAGGGCAATATAGGTGTAGAGTAGGGTACTTTGACACAACCTTAAAAAACCCCACCTTCTGGGGGTGCCCAGTTGGGTGGTTCCCTTGAGGTCAGCGGCTCTTTGCTAACCTGATCAGACACATACCCCACCTCTACCAAGTAGAGAGGAAAGACAAAAATGCTATAAATCAAACCAAAACAAGCAAACAGAAAACTTTACGGGGATAAAATTGGGTGAAAAACCAAATGATAGCAGTAGAAACACTAGCAAAAATGAAGTTCTGGTTATTGAAAAAGGCAGTAATGGGTAATTATAATTAAACTAGAAAAATTGAGAAAGAAAAAGGGATCTGTATGGAAAAGATTGAAATTAAAAAACAAAAGAATATCAACAACATCAAAATAAACAAAAAAAAACAACCAAACAAAAAAAAAGAAAAGAATACACAACCAAAAACAAAGCAGTTTGTATATGTTATTGAATATTGTCTGGGCAACACGTGGTCTTCTGGGGTATGAGATGTTAATCGCAGTTCTGATACGACTGGAGGCTGCTGATTTCTCAAGCCCCAGCAGGTAGACACCCTAAATCTCTCTTCAGCCCACTTAAAAGGCACTTTGAACTTGTAAACTTGCTGAGCAGAAGCTTTCCCAGCTTTCTCGCTGGAATCACTGCTGAAGTGGCTATCCACTTACCCAGTGTGCCAAAACCGGTCTCACTCTGCCTCTGAAGGTTAGGGCTGCAAGGCGGCTCAGACCCCACCCTTAGGCTACTTGGTTGCTGGGTTACCAGCTCCCACCCGTTTCTAGCTCTGCGACCCTGAGGGCGGAGCTTGCCAGGGCAGATCACTGACTATGGTTCCGTGTGACCCACCACCAAACACTATTAGCTCCTTCTGGCTCAGCGGCTCAGACTGGGGCCCTAGACAACGGCCAAAGTTCTCCGCACTCCCGCTCAGGCTCTCCCCAAGGCAGTTCAGCTGAGTGCCAAGTCCAAAGACACCAAAACAGTTCACAGGTAAGGCCTTTCTGGTTTGCAGTCTCACTGCTACTGAACTTACAGTTGTGGGCGGGTTTAGACGGATTGAACACACGCGACCACTTGCCGGTTTTCCACTGTTTTAGTCCTCCTCTTGGGGTCCAGAAGTCTCTCGCTGACTCCTTGTATCCTCATAGGAGTGATGATAGGCAGTTCCCACCAGCCAGAGATGCCTGGAGTCCTATGTCCCCAGACTCATGGTGCCCAGATGCAAGGAAGCTGTTACTTGGCCGCCATCTTCAAGTTTGACATTTTAAAAAATTCTGTATTTAACTCATTGAGCAGTGATTTACTGAACAGCCACCAGGTGCCAAGTGCTTCCTGAGGCCTTGGGCAGGTCGAACGGTGACCCGGACAGCCCAGGTTCTACTGTTCCTGACTCCACACACCCTTAGTGGAAAGACAGGAACCAAGATAACCAGCATTAACACAATCACATAGCAGAGAATTTGCATATCATAGGAGCCACTGCTCACAAACAGCTCACAAACTTCTTATAATTTTCCAGTTAAGGGTTTGTGGGCTTCTGCAGTGTTGGGGGGCTGCGACGGCTCCACCACTTTCCCCTCTCCAGGATCTGAGGGAAAAAAAAATTCCCACTAACCAATTCTTTACATTTCATTCATGTTATATATTGCTAAAACAAACAAACCTGTTTTCCAGATAGAGTACATGAGTAATATCAATGCTTTTTGAATTTCAGTTGGATTGACAGGAAGTCTTCACTATTGTTAAGTGACCTAATCTTCCTAACTTATAAATGCCCTTCACATGGAAAATATTCTGAATTTTTTGAGTTTTTATCTCCCACCACCACCAATACAGTGAGTACGGCCAACTTTCAGGTGTGGTAACGTTCAGCTTACTGAAGTTTTTGTTGTTGTTGTTCCCTCTAAAACATTGTTCCTAAATCGTGCATTCTGTCTAATATCTTCCTTCCATCAATCAACAATACTCTGGATCTCCATTGTCTGATCTCTGTATCTACCATATTCTCTCTGCTCACTTTGTTTTGTGCTTTTTCGTAGGGTTCTCAGGATTTTCTGAAGCCTGCTCTGCACATCAGAGGTAGTTTTTCCCAGGGCTGACGATGCCCTTGGCTGTGCCTAGTGCAGCGTTAACTCCTCTGATAGATCCACCTCTGTAAGTCACCTCCTTGGTGCTACCAGCTGTTTCTGCATCTCTGCCTTTCATCTCCTTCCAGAGCCCATGCTCTCCTTGAATTCCCTGCTCCTGAGCTTTGGAATATGCCTTCCAGAGAATGCTCTTTGCCTTTTACATCTGGTGTTCACTTCCTTTTCTATTTTGCAATTTTTTGGAGCAGAGCAGATGTAGATACCTCCTGTCCACTTAAGCTAATGGGAGGCAATTCTTCTGCTGTTTTGCTCACAAACAATTGGGGAATCATACCCTGTTCTCCCCTCCCTGTTTGCCTGGCCTTTGCCTACATCCACACACTGAAAGTAGTGCTGGATAACAGGATGTTGTGAATGTATTATTAATAGTTCTGTATTTCAGAGACCTGAGGACAGGGGAGGTCTGGGACTGAGGGTAAGAACAGTCTTGCCAGGAACTTCTTTTCCCAGGGGCTTTCATAATTGCTGAGAACTCTTGCCAGGGGTTGTCATCCTAGGAGGAAGGAGGGTGTCCTTTGCCACTGCATCAGCTGAGAATGGTTGTGCTGGGTAAGACGCCCATAGTGAAGGGATGGAGGGCAGCTTGGGTTTGCATCTGTGCATCAAGGTGAGTGGGGCACTGTGGGGAAAAGCCTAGACACACAGACTCATGTAACAACATCAGATCATCATGGTTAAACTTTTATGGGAGAAAATTGAGTTGTTTTTCACTTGCCAAGAACCCCAAGGTGAAGGTCACATACCCTGAACGTGCACAGAGGAACCAAGGTACAATTGTAGGAGGAACCGAAGTGCTTGGACTGAAGAGCAAGGACTGAATGAAGAATCAGACATTGTATAGCACGATCCTGACTCTAAGCAGATCAAGTCTGGCATCACCCCATGGCAGGGTCCAGTCAGGTCACCCACCATTATTCTCTGACTATAAAAGCTACTGAAATCCCAGGCTCTAGGGGAGGACAGATGTGAGTTCTGCTTTTATCTCTTTAGACTGCCTGATGATAGGCTTTCCTCCCTGCTAACACCCAGTGCTTCATCGTTTGGCTTTCCACTGGACACAGGCAAACAAGCTCAATTACATTGAGTTATTTCTCCTCTATCTGGAAAATGTTTGGTGACAACTTCCTTTTTCCATTTTAGGTTTTCCTAAGTCCCCTTGATTTTGTTGCCTTCTGAGGGTGACAGAGGTACCTGTGTAGTTTCCTCTGTGCCTGTCTGTTCTCTGCCATATGGTCTCCACCCATGGAGGGAGCCTGCACTGCCATATTTGGCCAAATCATAGGGGAAGGGCGAGCAGAGAGAATTCAATTTTGTAATTGTGTGTGAGTATATATGGCCTCAGTCCATGGGGCATTTTTCCCTTTTTGCCTTTTCCTCTGCCCTGGTCATGCTACAGTCTTTTAAATATAATCCCCTCACCTCCAGCTCTTCTGCACTTCTCAGAGGTGAATGAGGTTCAGCATCTTGGCTCAAATTCTGATGCCATCCAATATTTGCTTACAGACCAAATATTTCTTTCTCAATTTTTGTCCCCATCTCTTCCTTGTCCATGAAGAAATGGAATCTAAGTCCCTTACCCTTGAATCTTGTTTTGCCTTAAATAACTTCCTTAGCCAACAGAGTGTGGCAAAAGCACAATATCTGAGGCCAGATCAGAAGCCTTGGACTTCCACTTTGGTCTCCTGGAGTAGTTCTCTGGGACCCCTGAGTCACCATGTAGGAAACTCATCTACCAAGGCCACAATGTTGGTGAGGCCAAATATGAGAGCTCTGGTCCCAGCTGAGCCCAGCCAGCTATTCCTGCCAAGGGCCCTGTCCTCTGACTGGAGCTCTTTGTATATTCTTAGGTAGTTGCATTACATACCAACTCAATACCATCTGGCCTCTTCAAGCAATCTGTATTAGAGTCATGTAGCACAGACTTACTCAGCTGGGCCTCATCCAAATTTCTGGTCTATAAAAATCTTAAAATACAATAAAGTGGTTACTGTTGGAGGCACCAAGATATGACATGTTTTGCCAAGATTCTGCCCATCTCAGGGCCTTTACACATGCCTCTCTCTGAATTATTCTTTCCACACTCCTACTTCATACTTCAACTTAAACGTTTCTCAAGGAAATCTTTTCAGACCATCTCACCTAATAGGGAAAATTCCAAAGTGGGACCATGTCACCTCCTTGTTACACCTATATTACAAGTAAGTAGGCATCACAATTAAAATGAGTGATCTTATCTTTCTCTCTAGAGCAAGGGCTTGCAAGGTGTGGCTCAGAGGCTGTCCAACTGATTTTTAAAATGATATTTTATTGAAACACAGCTACGTCCACTTCTTATGTATTGTTCATGTACCTTTTACATGGTAGATTCAAAGAGCTGCCACAAAAATATGTGAACAAGATAGTGGAATTTCACTTTCCAGTGCTTATCCTCCTGGAGATCCACCAATCCGAACTATCCATGCATGTTAATGACTTCACAAGAGTTAAGAAAACCAAGTGATATATAATGTTATAGCACTAGTGTGCAGTACAGAAAGAAAAAAATAGGTAGTGAGGTTGTAGGTAGAACAGATTTACATTACACATGTCACCTTTTCCTCAATTATCAGGAAGCACATTATCAGGAGAGATACCCTCTGATTGGGGCAAGAAACAGAAAATGAGAACCAAACTTAGATTTTATCTCTAGTACCGGTCCACTCAAGTAAAACTCAGAACAGGCTAGCTTACCACAGTCCCAGACTCCAGTCTGGGACTTGCAGACTAAGCTTCCAGGTCTGCCTCAGTGCCAGGCCTGGTCTTGTAGCTACAAGTTATAGGCCTGCCTGGTAGACTAGGTATCTAGGCCCACCTTACCCCCAGGGTAACCTCAGCATACTCAAGTTCCAGACTGGCCCTAGCACAGGCCATTCTCAATAGATTTAGGCTCTAGGCCCACCCTAGTACCAGATCATCTCCTGTGGACTCACTTTCTGACCCAGATACAACACCAGCTTGCCTGAGGGATCCAGCAACAAGCCTGACTGAGTCCTAGTACCAGATCATCTTCTGTGGACTCACTTCTGACCCAGAAACCATACCAGCTTGTCTGAGGGGTCCAGCAACAAGCCTGACTGTGGAACATATCAGAGGACCTTACCAGAATCTCTGGATAGGTTGGCCTGTGATGGGCTTTCCCAAATAAATCAAGCCTACAAAGACTAGAATAAGTCCCCATTTTTTCAAATGTCTAGACATCAATACACAGCCGCAAGGATTAAGAACAATTAGGGAAACATGACCACCAAAAGGACTGAGTAGAGGACCAGTAACCAAACCTAAAGAAATGGAAATTCATGAAAGTGCCTGACAAAAAATTCAAAACTGATTTTAAGAAAGTTTATCAACATTCAGACAATACAGATATATAATTCAATAAAATAAAGAAACAATAAACAACCAAAAGAAATAATTTAAGAAAGATATTGAAATTATCTCTCTCTCTCTTTCTCATTCAATCAAATTCTGGAGCTAAAATATACAATGAATGAAATGAAACAAAAATGCAATAGAATGTCAACAGCAGAATTGATAACTCAGAAAAAAGAGTCTGTGAACTCAAAGAGACATTATTTGAAAACATAGTCAAAAGAGAAAAAACAAAAATGAAAAGAAGTGAAGTCTTAGGATTTATGAGATAGCACTAAAGACCAAATATTTGAGTTATAAGGGTTCAAGAAGATAAGAAAGACAAAGGGGTAGAAAGCTTATTTAAAGAAATAATAAATAAAAAACTTTCCAATTCCGTGAGTACATAAAAATATATGGATACAGAAAGGCCAATGGTTCCCAGTGTGATTCAATCAAAATAAGACTATGCCAAGACTTATTCAAATTATCAAAACTCAAAGTCAAAGAGAAGATCCTAAAAGATGAAAGAAAAAGCAGCAAATAATACATAAAGGAGCTCCAATAAGGCTAGCAGATTTCTCAGCAGAAACCTTACAAATCAAGAGAGAATGGGATGATATATTTAGAGTGCTAAAGGAAATAAACTATTAACCAATAAACTGTTAACCAATAATGCTGTACCCAAGTTGCCCTTCAGATATGAAGGAGACTTTCCCAAACAAACTGAGTTCAACACAACTATACCTGTCTTACAAGAAATGCTACAAAGGGGTGGCACCTGTGGCTCAAAGGAGTAGGGCACTGGCCCCCTATACCTGAGGTGGCAGGTTTAAACCCTACCCTGTCCAAAAAAAAAGAGAGAGAGAGAGAAATGTTAAAGGGAGTTCTTCAAGTTGAAAGAAAATGATGATAATTAGTAACACCAAACATATGAAAGTGTAAAAGTCACTGGAAAAATAGGTACACAGTTAAATTTAGAGCAGCGGTTCTCAACTTTTTTAATGCTGCAAACCTTTAATACAGTCCAAAGGGTCAAAACCCACAGGTTGAGAACCGCTGAGAGTATTCTAATACTGTAATGATGGCGTATCATTAACTTACATCTTTAATATAAAGTTTGAAAGACTAGTCTATTAAAAATAAAAATAGCCACAAAAATTTGTTCAGGGATACATAATATAAAAAGTTGTAAACCATAACATTAAAAACAAAAAAGGGAGAGTAGACAGTGGAATATCAGCTTAAAAGAACCTGTTCTATAAGATATTTTGTGTATGCCTCAAATTATCCACAAAGCAAATACCTACAGTAGATACACAAAAAGTAAGGAATCAAAACATGTCACTAAAGAAAATAATAACAAAGGAAGACAGAAAAAGAGAAAGGGGACAAAAGATCTACAAAAAATGAGGAAACAATAAAATGGACTGAATTCTCTAATCAAAAGTCAGAGATTGGTATAATGGATTTTTAAAAACACAAACAAAATACCAAGACCCAACTGCATATTTCCTACAGCAGACTCACTTCACAGACTGAAGTGAAGGGATGAAAAAAGATTTTCCATGAAAATAGAAACTAAAACAGAGAAGGTGTAGCTGTTCTTACAGAAAATAAACTTAAAAAACTGTAAAAGAGACAAAGAAAGTTCTTATATGATGATAAAGGGGTCAATTCATCAACAGGATATAACAATTATGAATTTAGAATATGGACCCAATATCAGAACACTTAAATATTTAAAGCAAATATTAATAAATCTGAAGGGAGAGATAGACTGTAATAGAATAAGAATAAGGGACTTCAGTACCCTACTTTCAGCAATGGACAGATCATACAGACAAAATAAAGAAACATCAGTCTTGAACTATACTTTACCTTACAGACATATACAGAACATTTTATCCAGGTGGTGCCTGTGGCTCAAGGAGTAGGGCACCCACCACATATGCCGGTGGTGGCAGGTTCAAACCCAGCCCCGGCCAAAAACTGCAACAACAAAACAAAAAGAACATTTTATCCAACAGTGGTAGAATGCACACTCTTTTCAAGCACACATGGAAAATTTTGAAGGATTAGGCCACAAAACAAGTCTTAATATTAATTTCAGAAGATCAAAATGACATCAAATGTATTTTTCAAACACAGTATAAAACTAAAAACCAGTAAGAGGAAATCAATGTTATCCTTAAAAATCAGTGAGTCGGGCGGCGCCTATGGCTCAGTGAGCAGGGCGCCGGCCCCATATACCGAGGGTGGTGGGTTCAAACCCAGCCCCGGCCAAACTGCAACAAAAAAATAGCCGGGCACTGTGGAGGGCGCCTGTAGTCCCAGCTACTCGGGAGGCTGAGGCAGGAGAATCGCCTAAGCCCAGGAGTTGCAGGTTGCTGTGAGTTGTGTGACGCCACGGCACTCTACCAAGGGCAATAAAGTGAAACTCTGTCTCTACAAAAAAAAAAAAAAGTCAGTGAGTCAGGGGCGGCACCTGTGGCTCAAAGGAGTAGGGTGCTGGTCCCATATGCTGGAGGTGGCAGGTTCAAACTCAGTCACAGCCAAAAACTGCAAAAAAAAAAAAAAAAAAAAGAAAAAAAATCAGTGAGTCAAAGGATAAGTTTGAAAGTATCTTGACATAAATGAAAATGAACCAACAACATACTAAAACTTATGGGATAAGATAAAAGCAGTACTCAGAGGGAAGTTTATAGGAACAAACATATACATTAAAAAAAGAAGAAAGCTCTCAAATACACAACCTAAGAGCACACCTAAAGAAACTAGAAAAAGAAGAACAAACTAAGCCCAATGTTAGTGGAAAGAAGGAAAAAAATAAATATCAGAGCAGGAAATACATGAAATAGAAACAAGAAAATTAATAGAAAAGATGAGTGACACTAAGAGGTGTTTTTTAAAGACAAACAAAATTGGGACATCTTTAGCCACATTAAAAAAGAGTGAGAACGGCGGCGCCTGTGGCTCAGTTGGTAAGGCGCCGGCCCCATATAGCGAGGGTGGCGGGTTCAAACCTGGCTCCGGCCAAACTGCAACAACAACAAAAAAAAAAAACATAGCCGGGCGTTGTGGCGGGTGCCTGTAGTCCCAGCTACTCGGGAGACTGAGGCAAGAGAATCGCCTAAGCCCAGGAGTTGGAGGTTGCTGTGAGCTGTGTGAGGCCACGGCACTCTACCGAGGGCCATACAGTGAGACTGTCTCTAGGAAAAAAAAAAAAAAAAAAGAGTGAGAAAACAAATAAATAAAATAAAAAAGATAGAGGAAACATTACTATTGTATTACTACTATTACTACTGTACCACAGTAGTCTACTATAAACAATCATATGCCAACGAATTGGAAAACCTAGAATAGATAAATTCCTAGACACATACGACTTCTAGTACAGAACCATGATAAAAATCATGAAAAAAAGGAAAAAGAAAATCTAATCAGACCAATAACAAGTAGATTGAACCAGTAATAAAAATTCTCCTATCAAAGAAAAGCCCAGAATTTGATTTCACAGCTTCATTGTTGATTTCTCTTAAACATTTAAAGAACATATACCAAATCTTCTCAAATTGTTCCCCCCAAATTAAAAAACAGTGATTATTTCAAAACTCATTTTATGAGCATTGCCTTAGTGCTAAAGCCAGATAAAGACTACAAGAAAAGAAAACTATAGGCCTATATAGCTGATGAACATAGATACAAAAATCTTTGATAAAATACTATCAAACTGAATTCAGCAGCACATTAAAAGGATCGTTCACCATGACCAAAGGAAATTTATCCATGGAATGCAAGAATGGTTCAACTGTGTAAATCAATTACTGTAATTCAGCAGATGAACAGAATGAATGACAAAAACCTTGTGATCATCTCAATAGATGCATAAGCATTTGAAAAAATTCACCATCTTTTCAAGATAAAAACTCTCAACATATTAGGCATAGAAAAAATATACTTAAACATAATGAAGGCCATATTTGACCAACATACAGGTAATGTTATACTCAATGGTGAAAAGTTGAAAGCTTTTCTTCTAAGATGAGGAACAAAACAAAATGTTCATTCTTGCCATTTCTATTTAACAACTACTGGAAGTCCTACTGACAACAATTAGGCAAGAGAAAAATATAAAAGGCATTCAAATTAGAAAGGAAGAAGTTAAATTATCCTTGTTTGCAGGCATGATCTTATATACAGAAAACCCTAAAAACTCCCCCACAAAAAGTTAGAACTACTGAACAGATTGAGTAAAGCTGCAGGGAAAAAATCAATAAAAATCAGTAGCGTGTCTGTACACTTACAACAAACTATCCAAAAAACAAATTGTAAGAATAATCCCATTTATTACAGCTACAAAATCTTAAAATACTTAGAAATCAATGAAGTGAAAGACGTGTACACAGAAAGCTACAAAACATTCATGAAAGTAATTGAACTAAATAATAGAAAGAATATATAAATAGAAGAATTCTATTTATAAATAAATAGAATAAATAAATAGAAAGATCTGATGTTAATAAATTGGAAGAATTTATATTAAACTAAATGTCTATACTACTCAAAGCAATCTACAGATTCACCTATCAAAATCCTGATAATGTTTTTCAAAGAAATAGAAAACAGTTCTAGAATTTGTATGGAACCACACAAGACCTCAAGAAACAAAAACAATCTTGAAAAACAACAAAGCTGGAGGCAGATGCATCACACTATTTGACTTTAAAATATACAACAAATCTATAGTAATCAAAATAGCATAGTACTAGCATAAAACAGACACATAGACCAATGGAACAAAATAGAGAGCCTAGAAATAAATTGATTTTTGATAAAGAACACATAATGGAGGAAAAGATATTCAATAAATAGTGTTGGGACAACTTCTTATCCCCATGCAGAAGAATGAAATTCGAATCTTATATCAATACAAAAATAACTCAAAATGGATTAAAGATTCATTTTTTAAAAATTTTAATAGATTAAGGGAATATAAGATTTTTGTCTGTTTGCTTTTTTGAGACAGAGTCTCACTTTGTCACCCTTGGTAGAGTGTTGTGGCATCACAGCTCACAGCAAACTCAAACTTTTGGGCTTAAGCGATTCTCTTGCCTCAGCCTCCCAGGTAGCTGGGACTATAGACACCCACAACAAAGCCCAGCTATTATTTTTGTTGTTGTTGTAGATATTGTGTTTAGCAGGCCTAGACCAGGTTCAAACTCACTAGCCTTGGTGTATGTGGCTGGTACCCTAACCACTACAGGCACCAAGCCAAGATGAATTTTTTAATGTTAAAGATAGTAGTATAGTGACCATCACTGGAATAGCATACATTGTCCCTGAGAGGTAAATTTTTATCCCACTTTTTCCTTGTTTACCCATTTGTTGATGGGCAACTCATATATTGATTCATATCTTTACTGTTGTGAATTGTGCTACAATAAACATCTGGGTGCACGTGTATTTTTTGTAAAATGACTTTATTTCCTTTGGGTAGGTACCCAGTAGTGGGATTTCTGGATTGAATGGTAGGTCTACCTTTACTTCTTTTAGTAATCACCATAATTATTTTCCATAAATACTTGACTAATTTATGGTCCCCCCCCCCATACCTGCCAACATCTATTGTTTTTTTCAGATTTTAACAATGGTCACTCTGATCAGCGTAAGGTGGTATTTTGTGGTGGTTTTTAAATTGCATTTCTCTACTAATTAGTGATGTTGAGCATTTTCCCCCACATTTCTTGACTATTTGTCTGTCTTCTCTAGAGAAAAATCAGCTCATGTCTTTTGTCCACTTTTTGATGGGGCTATTTGATTTTTTTCTTGCTGATTTGTTTAAGTTCTTTGTAGATTCTGAATATTAGTCCTTTGTCAGAGTTTCTGAATATTGTCTCCAATTCTGTAGGTTGCCTGTTGTATTTACTTTGTTGGTTAAGATGCAGAAAACTTTTTTTTTGAGACAGAGTCTCACTATGTCACCCTTGGTAGAGTGTCGTGGTGTCACAGCTCACAGCAACCTCAAACTCTTGGGCTTAAGCGATTCTCTTGCCTCAGCCTCCCAAGTAGCTGGTACTACAGGCATGCACCACAACACCCGGCTATTTTCTTGTTGCAGTTGTCATTGTTGTTTAGCTGGCCCAGGCCAGGTTCAAACCTACCAGCCTTGGTGTATGTGGCTGGCTCCATAAGCACTCGCCGAGCCAACATTGGAATTTTGACAGAAATTGCACTGAATCTGTAAGTCATTTTTGGCAAAATGGGCATTTGAAAATTTATGATTATTCCAAACTATAAGCATTGGATGTTTTTCCATTTGTTTGTGTCATGCACAATTTCTTTCTTCAGTGTCTTGTAGTTCTCCTTGTAAAGATCTTTCAACTCCTTGGTTAAATATCTTATGTTTTTGTTTTTTTTTTCTTTACAACTACTGTAAGTAGTACTGCAATCTTAATTGGACCTCATCTTGACTGTTATTAGTATATAGAAATGCTACTGATTTGTGTACATTACTTGGTAACCTGAGACTTTACTGTATTTATTTATGAATTCTACAAGTCTTTTCCAGGAGTTTTTGGGTCTTCTAAATATAAGTTAATATTGTTAACAGACTTCTTTTTCCCAGTTTGGATGCCCTTTATTACTTTCTCTTGCCATATTTGTCTGATTAGACCTTCCAGTACTGTGTTAAATAGAAGTGGTTGCAGTGGGCATCCTTGTTTTGTTGCAGATCTTAGGGAAAATACTTATTACTTAATACTTATCCCTCATTCAGTATGATGTTGGCTGTGAGTTTGTCATATATGGCTTTTATTATTTTGAATCGTGCTCCTTGTATGCCTAGATTGTTGAGGGTTTTTTATCAGAAAGGGGGGTGCTGGATTTTGTCAAATACTTTTTCTGCATCTATTGAGAATGCAGAAAAACTATGAGATGATCATATACTTTTTGTTTTCAACTCTGTTTATGTGATGAATCACATTTGTTAGCTTACATATCTTGGGCCATCCTTGCATCCCTGGGATGAAACCTACTTGATTGTGATGGATTACCTTTTTGGTGTGCTGTTGGTTTCAATTTGCTAGTAATTTGTTGATGATTTTTACATTTACATTCATGGCAGATATCAGTCCATAATGTTCTTTTGTTGTTGTTTCTATTTCCTTTCCTGGCTTTGGTATCAGGGTGATACTGCCTTCAAAAAAAGAGTTAGGGAGGATTCTCTCTTTCTTCAATACTGTGTAACAGTTTCAGGATAGTGGTCAATTCTTCTTTGTAGGTCTGGTACAATTCAGCTGAGACTCCATCTGGTTCTGGGCTTTTTGGTTTGTTGGAAAATTTTAATACTGTTTAACTCTTTCCACTCATTACTAGTTTCTTGGGTTTTCTAGTCTTGATGCAAGTTTGGGAGGTTGTATGATTACAAAAGTTTATCCATTTCCTCTAGATTTTCTAGTTTGTATGCATAGAGGCTTTCACAGTAGTCTCAAATGATATTTTCTATATCTTCAGTAAGAGCTATATATCTTTTCATTTCTGATTGATATTATTTGATTCCTTTCTCTTCTATTCCCAGTTAATTTACTCAAGGCTTATCAATTTCATTTACCTTTTCAAAGGACAAACTTTTTGATTCATTGATCCTGCAGGGATTTTTCTTTTTGTTTCAATGTTCATTTAACTTTGCTCTGATTTTTATTTCTTTTCTTCTTCTGAGTTTGCGTTTGCCTTATTCTATTTTTTTCTAATAACTTGAGGTATGACATTAGGCTGTTAATTTGCAATCTTTCTGTTTTTTTATGTAGGGATTTAGTGCTATGAGATTCTCCCTTAGTACTGCTTTCATTGTATCCCAGAGATTTGGGTAGCATGTGTCACTTTTGTGATTCAATTAAAAAAACTCTTGATGTCTACCTTGATTTTGTCATTGACCTAAGGATTGTTAAGTAGCAATTAATTTCCATGCATTTATGTGGTTTTGAGAGTTCTTGTTGGAATTGATTTCTAGTTTTATTCCACTGTGGTCTGAGAAGATAAATGATATGATTTTATTTTTTCAAATTTGCTAAGACTAGATTTTTGGCATAATATATGCTCTATATTGGAGAATGTTCCATGGGCTAAAAAGAAGAATGTATATTCTGAAATTGGGGGGTAGAATGTTATATAAATGCCTGTTAGATTCACTTGTTCTAAAATCCTGTTTAGTTCCAGTGTTTCTTTCTTTTCTGCCTCAACTATTTGTCTAGTTCTGTCAGTGGTGAGCTTAAGACTCCAACTATTATAATGTTACTCTTCATTTCTTTCCTTAAATCTAGTAGTACTTGTTTTTTAAATCTGGGAGCTCTTGTGTTGGGTGCATATGTATTGTGTATTGTTATATCTTCTTATTGAGTGAACCCCTTTATTATTACATAATGACCATCATTGTCTTTTTTAACTGTTATTGTTTTAAAGTCTATTTTAACAATGTTGATTCTTCTCAGCCATGAGCATGGTATGTTTTTCCATTTGTTAATATTTTCAGCTATTTCTTTTCTTAGAGTTTCATAGTTCTCTTTATAGAGATCATTCACATCCTTTGTTAGATAAATTCCCAAATATTTCATCTTCTTTGGTACTACTGTAAATGGGATGGAGTCCTTAACTGTTTTTTCAACTTGACTGTTGTTGGTATATATAAAGGCTACCGATTTATGAATGTTGATTTTGTAACCTGAGATGCTGCTGTATTCCTTGATCACTTCTAAGAGTTTTGTAGTAGAGTCCCTGGGCATATACCCAGAAGACCAAAAATCACATCATAACAAAGATATTTGTACCAGAATGTTTATTGCAACCCAATTCATAATTGCTAAGTCATGGAAGAAGCCCAAGTGCCCATCGATCCATGAGTGGATTAATAAATTGTGGTATATGTACACCATGGAATATTATGTAGCCTTAAAGAAAGATGGAGACTTTACCTCTTTCATGTTTACATGGATGGAGTTGGAACATATTCTTCTTAGTAAAGTATCTCAAGAATGGAAGAAAAAGTACCTAATGTACTCAGCCCTACTATGAAACTAATTTAGGGTTTTCACATGAAAGCTATAACCCAGTTACAATCTAAGAATAGGGGGAAGGGGGAAGGGAGGGGAGGGAGGGGGAAGGTGGGTAGAGGGAAGGGGATTGGTGGGATTACACCAGCGGTGCATCTTACAAGCGTATATGTGAAACTTGGTAAATGGTCTGTGAAACTAGTGAATGATGCCCCATGATCATATCAATGTACACAGCTATGATTTAATAAAAAAAATTAAAAAAAAGTCTATTTTATTTGATATAAGAATAGCTACTCCTGCTTGATTTTTGTTTCCATTTGTATGGAATATTATTTTTCCATCCCTTTACCTTGAGTGTGTAAGCATCTTTACAAGTTAAATGGATTCCTTCAAGACAGCATATATTTGGCTTGTGGTTTTTTTTTTGTTTGTTTGTTTTTTTAATCCAGTCTGCCAACCTACATCTTTAAGTGGGGAGTTTAGACCATTTCCATTCAGTCTTAATACTGACATGTAAGAAACCATACCAGTTATGATGTTGACTGCTGTATAGTTGCTTTGTTTCTTTGCTTGTGTTGCTGTTTGTAACAGCTGTGAGTTTTTACTTTTGGTAATTTTACATTGGTGGTTATTGAGTATTCTGTTTGATATATAAAGCACTTTTAAATCTTGTAAAGCAGATCTAGTGGTAACAAATTCCCTAAATGTTTTCTTGTCTGAGAAAGTCTATTTCTCCTTCATCTATTAGCTTAGTTTTACAGGATACAAAATTCTTGGCTGACCGTTATTCTATTTAAAAGGCTAAAAGATAAGGCCTCATTCCCTTGTAGCTTGTAAGGATTCCTCTGAGAAGTCTGCCATTAGTCTGATGGGTTTTCCTTTGTAAGTTACTTGATGTTTTTATCTCGTGGCTTATAGTATTTTCTCCTTCACTTTGACTTTGAGAAAAGTCAAAGTGTCTTGGAGATTTCCTATTTGGAATAAATCTTCCATGAGTTTTATGCCCTTCTTATATTTGGATGATTAGATCTCAAGCAAGACCAGAAAATGGGTGACAAGGAGGCAACTGCAATGGAATTGACCCCCAGGTAGACAGCGAGTTCTGGAGCTGATAGTTCAAAATGGTGTTGTCTGCAGTGACCCAGAAACAGAAGCCAGCAGTACTCCACTGTACATGCTCTCTGGAGCAATGGTGTTGCACAGTCTCCAAGTAGGTCCATGCCTCAGTCAGGAGAGGTAGCAGTGCTGGGGGGAAGGGAGAGTCCTCTTGCAGTTCAGTTTGCAGTGTCTATTAGGGGACTATGGAACCCGGAGTTCTCTCTTCTGTCCCTTCTCCACTTATAATTACCTTCCTCAGTTATCTGCAATCCTGCTGAGTGGGTTATCCCACTTCTATCTCCTTCACTTTGGGTGTCTTCTAGTTACTTCTCCATTGATTCACAGTGCTCTGAGATGTCCCATCCTTAGGTGAACGTCCACTCACAACTTCTAATCCTTTCCTTGAGAGCAGTGGGAGATATTTCTAGTCTCTCATCTTGGCCCACAGGATTAAAGGTTTAAATTTGAGACCTGAAACTACAACTGTGAGAAGAAAACATAAAGGAAAAGCTTCAAGACATTGATCTAGGTAATAGATTTTTGGGTAAGACTTAAAAGTACAAGAAACAAAAGCAAAAATACATCATCTAAAACGGTTTGGCACAGCAAAGGAAACCATCAACAGTGTGAAAAGACAAAATACAACACAAGAGACAATATTTTCAAAATATATATCTCATAAGAGGTTAATAACCAAAGTGTTAGGAATAAAAACAACTCAACGGCATGAAAAAACCTCAATTAAAAATTGGGCAAAGGACCTGACTAGACATTTTTAAAAGTACAGAAAAATGGCCAAAAAGACTCAGCACCCATAGCACAGTGGTTACGACGCCAGACACATGCACTGAGCCTGGCCCAGGCCAGTTAACCAACAATGACAACTACAACCAAAAAATAGCTGGGCACTGTGGCTGGTGCCTGTAGTCCCAGCTACTTGGGAGGCTGAGGCAAGAGAATCTCTTAAGCCCAAGAGTTAGAGGTTGCTGTGAGCTGTGACGCCGCAGCACTCTACTGAGAGTGACATAGTGAGACTCTGTTTCAAAAAAAAAAAAAATGGCCAAAAAGTATATGAAAAAATGTTCAACATTAGGAAAATGCAAATTAAAACCACAATGGGATAAATAGTGTCCCCTCATGGAATCAATGTAAGTGTTCATCAATAGATGACTGGATACAGAAAATGTATATATATACAATAGAATACTTTTTAGGCTTAAGAAGAAAATCCTGTAATTTGTGACAACATGGAAGAGGCTGGAGGCCATTATGTTAAGTGAAATAAGCTAGGTACAGACAACCATCGTATAACCTTACTTACATGTGGCATCTAAAAAAGACAAACACATAGAAGCAGAGAGTAGAATAGTGGTTACTGGGGATTGGGAGTGAGGGGAAGAAGTTGGGAAGATGTTAATTAAAGACTACAAAATTTCAGGCAACTACAATTAATACAATGTATTGTAGTCTTAAAAATTCTGAAGAGTGGGCGGCACCTGTGGCTCAGTCGGTAAGGCGCCGGCCCCATATACCGAGGGTGGCGGGTTCAAACCCAGCCCCGGACAAACTGCAACCAAAAAATAGCCGGGCGTTGTGGCGGGCGCCTGTAATCCCAGCTACTCGGGAGGCTGAGGCAAGAGAATCGCTTAAGCCCAGGAGTTGGAGGTTGCTGTGAGCTGTGTGAGGCCACGGCTCTCTACCGAGGGCAATAAAGTGAGACTCTGTCTCTACAACAAAAAAGAAAAAAAAAAAACTCTGAAGAGTAAATTTTAAGCATTCCTATGAATATTGATAAATCTGTGAGGTAATGCGTATGTTAATTAGCTTTTAGTCATTCCACAACTTATACATCTTTCAATACATCAAGTTGTATATAATAAATATAAATAACATTTATTTGTCCGTTTAAAAATATTTTTTTAAAAAACAACAAAAATTTGTGGCTTAAGGAGCTTAAAATGTTTGCTCTCTGGCCTTTAAAAAATGTTTGTGTCTTGGAAAGCAGTGCCTATGGTTCTCCATCTACACTTTTTATGGTACCCAGAAATTAATTAATGCATAACAAATATCTGCTAAAAAAGGTGCAAAGCCTTGAGGCCCAGCTAAAAGCCTCTTTCTGTGCTGTAAGGTTCTTTGGCCAGTCAGGGCGTGGGTCTGGTCGTATCCAAGGCCTCGGGACTCTCTGGAAACCAAAAGCAGCCTCTGGGTTGGGGTCTCTAGGCAGGGCGGAGCTACAGATGTGGTCTGTGCCTGGAACCTGCAGCCAGGTGGTTAGATATATGGTGGTTAGCCGGTAAATATATCGCTATGTCACAGGCAGCCAAGTGTCCCTAGGGTCCAGAGAGCTGAAGGTTCGTAACTTTTTGTAGCCTGACCAGGATTCAATTATGGAAGAGTCCTGGTAGCCTCAGGAGTAAAACATAGTGTTCAGCAACCTACCTTTGGTGTGAACTGGGTGATACAGGAAGCCTAGGTTTGGTGCTAGGAAGGAAAGAGGCAGGAGTGTCTTCAGAGACCATGGCCTCCCTAGGAACATGAACATGGGAAGGCGTGATGGTGTAAGGAGGCTCTTGAATGGTGGATTTGAGGGGATTCGGGGACTGAGTGAGTGTCAGGGTGTGTTAGGCCAACGTTCATTCATCTTCTGGACCTGATGGATGTGGTATCGCTTTGTGAGACGGGGATGGAAGGAGGGGCCTGGGCAATGACAAGTGTAATTCTAGTCAGCAGGCGAGGTGGCCATAGGCACTGGGTAGTGGGTTGTAGGGATCTGATGCACAGAAAGTCAAGGGTCAGTGAGATTTTGGAAGGAAGGGTCAGGTGGGGGGAGCTTGGGTGGGACCCTGTGGCACAGGAAGGGTCTGATGCTGAGGAAGAGGGACTGAGGATCCCTCACTCCAGGTCAGGTGTTCCCCACCCTGCCAAGTGCCTTGACACCACAAATCAGTATTATGCCGTAGAAAGCAGGAAGTGGCTTCTTGAGGACCTGGGGAGAAATACACAGCCTGTAAGTGACACCGTGTGATAGGAAAGAGCCCAGGACCCACTCAGACACAGGCCTGTGACCTTAACAAGCCACTTGACTCTCTCAGATCCTGGTTGCTCTTCTGTCAACTGGAGATATACAACCTATTAGGGATGTGGGGAGATGTGAAGCACTTAGCACAGTGGCCGCCATGAAATACACATAGCCATTCTTGCAATTGAAGGTGGGGTATAGTTCTGTCTTATGTTAGGACTCAAGGGTTGGAGTCCTTCTTGCCACACTCATCAGGTTCCATACCTGAAGGGCAGATTAGACCCATATGGGGTCATCTTTCCTAGCTTAGTCTTCTGAGTTGCAGGCAGAGATGCTTTCTATAAACATCAGGCACCTGGATCAAGGTGATGAGCCTATAAATGTGACATAGTTGCCATTAGCCTGCTAGAGTACTAGGGACCTTAGAAATGGCTCTGACGTAACATTAGAGTCACCTTGGAAAGAACTTACAAACACTGCCTATTCCATGGTCCCAGCCCAGACAAATTGAATCACTATGTCTGGAGATGGTGTCTGGACATATGTAGTTTCTAAAATGTTCTTCATGTGACTACAAACCAAAGTGACAATCAGCCTTCCCCTTCCCCCCTCTCTCCTAGATAGGCTGTGTTTAAGGATTTAGAGTCAAACAAGCCCTTTTCCAGATCTTTCTTGTTTCTTTCCTGGCTGCTTGAGGAGGCTTTTAGCAATGAACTCAGCTTTCTAAGCGAACATGAAAAAGTATAAAACCAATGCAACTGTTATTCAAGAATTAATTGCTTTTGAGACCAGAGCTTTTTCTGGATGAATGAATATGGAAGCCCTCAAGACTGGTCCCCCAAACTTTAACATCTCTTTCAAATTGCTCTCTGCCTCCAGCCTACCTCCCCATGCTGCCACTCATGTCCCATTTCATTGTCCTGAGGGAGATTGCTCAGGAGTCCAAACTGGAGGTAGAAAGCTGAGGCTTGTTTCTGTAGAGCTGCTCCACGTCCCCAATGGGACTCAGAAGCAGAAATAACTCAGTGCTCAACTTTGGAGCACAGTAAAGAGAACCAACTCATTACTTTAAAAATGAGCAAAAGAATTAAGCATTTATTTTAAAATATGGATTCTATCTCAAAGTTAGCAAATATTTGAAGGGAAATTTCTTCTATATGCATTTTAGCTAATGAAAGAAGATTAAGGAGGCAATCAAAGTTTTACTGTTTTTTGAACCATGAAGCATTAATAGATTTAAGGAAATGATCATCTATGGTTTCTAACATCGGGAAAAGCCAACCAGTTGTTATGTACCTCTTGAAGGAAGAATTCACCACCTCCTATCAATTATTCCTGCCAAAAAACTGAACATTACTCTTATTCTTACTACCCATTTATATGAAATACAGAGAATATGTTTGTAAAATATTGGGAAGAAACTAGAATTGTCCAGGTAGTAGTGGGTTAGAGTTGGAGAAATCAGTATAAATTCATATTTTGTGTAGAGATGTTACATATAGAAATATTTATAGATATGTGTGTATGCAAGGTTAGTGTATACACTTTTTTTCCTTACTCTGTCACCCTCAAAGTGATAATAATCCAGTAACAGCAGGCGTACCTAGTTCCCAGATCTTTGTTTCTAACAGTATTTTCCAATGAAAGGCACCAAAACTCATTGGATAAATGCCTCTTTCCAGCCCTGGGGCAGGGAATATAAACAATGAATACACGATAATCCTGAAGCATCTTGTAACACCAGAGTTTCACAAGAGAAAAAAAAGAGAGAAAACAAGGAAGGGTGACAGGAAGTTTGGGACAGAGGGAGGGAAGGAAGGAAAAGAATGAAACCAAACTGATGGAAGTATGTCAAAGGAACAGCAATTGAGAGCCAGTTGAGAGTTTCCAATGACTAAACCTGGTACAATCTGAGCAACAAAATAAAATAGTATTGGATTATAACTCAAAGTAGTAAATATCTATAGGTTCATACTGATAATAAATTAATAAGGAATAAATAAATAGGCAAAGAGAAAAATCTTCCCATGCAGAAAAATTAGAAATAATATATGTAGTTACTTTGCCCTCAAGAAGGTGGAGCATAACTGCTAACTCCTTAAATATGGAATGGATATAGTGACTTCCTTATGTTATTGCTCAACCAGTTTCATTGCCCACTGCCCAAGAGGAAGCCAATACATTGAGACAACAGGTGTTACAGTAAGGGAAGGGTTTAATATCGCAAGCACCATGCAAAGAGATGGGGAATTTCTCAATCCATCTTCCAAAAATTTTGGAGAAAGGGCTTTTAAAGACAGTTTGGGCAAAAGGGTAGGCAATTGGGTCTGAAAATTGCCTATATTAAGGGCAAAACCATAGGGATGTAGAAATTGTGTTCTTCACTGAGTTGGTTCTTGGGTCAGCGTCACAAGACCAGTAGCATCAGTTCCTTGATAAGGGTCATTGGTCTGGGTGGGTCAGCTATTCTACTGGAACACTGGGCCTGGAAGATATCTCAGAAGCTACCTTTAGGTTTCAAAAGGTAATATTATTTGTGGAAAAAGTTAAGAATCTTTATGTTCACCAGTAATGTGACTCCAGAGTAGCAATTATAAAGAAGGCAATGGGGACAACAGCTGATTATTATCAAACAAATTAGGGGATAGTGGCTGATTATTTTTAGCTGGGCCTGTTCCTTCACAGAGTTTTAGGCCCCTACCACTGTTCTTGCCTTATACCTCTTTATGATTTATAAAGGGCAGTTTCAATTCCAAAGAGTACAATGTGGAAACAGAAGGAGGCAGTTAACTGTAACTTTGTGGAGAAATTTGACCTAGGAAATCAAAGTCAACATCTATGTGGAAAAGTCACGTTGGTAGAATGTACTCTAAATATGAGGTATTGAAAATGGTGATTTTTGTCTGTGATCTTCCTCCCACAAAGAAATAGCCCCTATCTAATCATGAGAAAAGCATCAAACAAATCCCAGTGGAGGAACTTTTTACAAAACACCTGACCAGTAAGGCTCAAAAATGTCTTGGTTCATTACAGCTGCTGGAACTAGATACCATAGATGGGGCAGCTCATAAACAACAAAAATTGGCCAGGCCTAGTGGCTGATGCCTGTAATCCTATCACTCTGGGAGGCTGAGGCAGGTGAACTGCCTGAGCTCAGGAGTTCCAGATCATTCTGAGCAAGAGTGAGGCTCTGTTTCTCTATTCAAAATAGAAAAAAATAGCCAGGCATTGTGGGGGGTGCCCCATAGTTCCAGCTACTTAGGAGGCCCAGGCAAGAGAATTTCTTGAGCCTAAGAGTTTGAGGTTGCTGTGAAGTATAATGCTACAGCACTCCACCCAGAGTGACAAAGTGAGACTCTGTCAAACAAACAAAAATTATTTCTCACAGTTCTGGAGTCTGGGAAGTCCAAGATCAAGGTGCTAGTGAATTTGGTGTCTGGTGAGGGCCCACTTCCATGTTGCTGAAGACCTTCTTGTTGTTGAATCCTCACATGTGAGAAAGGGTGAGGGAGCTCCTCTCCTTGGGGTCTCTTTATAAGTCACTAATCCCATTCATGAGGGCTTCACCCTTGTGACCTAGTTACCTTCCTAAGGTCTTACCTCAAAAACCAACACATTTCAACAGTTGAATTAAGGGGGAACAAAAATATTCTGTTTGTAGCAGTCATAAAATATACAGTGAAGGTTTAAGGAACTCTCACAACAAAGATGAGCCTGAGGAGCGGTGATATGATTGAATGGAATGTATTCTGGAGAAGGGAGCAGGCATTAGAGAAAATCAAAGGAAATATGAATGAAGTATGGACTTTGACTAATGATAATGTATCAATATTGTTCCATTATTGAAAGAAATGAAGCATAATAATATAAGATGTCAATTCTGGGTTAAACTGAGAGGAGTATATGGGAATTCACTGTACTATCTTCAAAAATTTTGTTAGTGTAAAACTTCTAAAAAATAGTTAATTAAAAAAAATTCATTAAAAAAAAATTCATGAGGATGCGATCAATACAACCTAGGCTGAAGGAGAGTTTACAGGACAAATGACCTGGTTTCTTTCAGAAATGAATTGTAAGGGGAAAAGAGACACGGAAGCAAAATCTATACGATAAAAAAGATTGAGATGTATCAATTGAAGTTATTGGGCTTTTTTCTTGGATTCTAATTTGAAAAGAGAAAAAGTCAGAAACGTGAATCTTGAGTGGATATTTGATGTATAGGAATTACTGATAAGTGTTTGAGGTGTGATAATAGTGTTGTGGCTATGTTTTGTAAGGGTTCTTTATCTTTTAGAGATATGCATACTGAAATATTTATTAATGACATAATAAAAATAATTCAGTGAGAGGGTAGAGGCTAAGGATATAAATAAAATAAGATGGGCTATGAACTGATAATATTTGAAGCTGGGCGCTTTTTCTATTCAGGGCTTATCTTGTTACTCTTTTATATATTCAGGTGTTTTCCACAGTGAAAAGCTAAAAATAAAAAAGACCTTTGGCTTCTTATTAAGTTAAAGGTAAAGGTTATCATTTACATTTGAATAACACTTTGCATTTCACAAAATCCCTTCACAGATAGCATCCGTTGCATCTGGGAGGAGGGAGATAGAAATGTAAGGGTCTAATTTTACTTTTTAAGCGGGGAGAAAACTACAGTCGACATCTACCGTCTGCCAGGTAATTTTAATCCATTCCAATTCATCCTCATAAGATTTTCTAGGTGCTTTGAATGTACAGCCAAGGTTGAAGACCACTGGTATAGAAGAATATATAATGCGGGGCGGCGCCTGTGGCTCAGTGAGTAGGGCGCGGGCCCCATATGCCGAGGGTGGCGGGCCAAACGGCAACAAAAAAATAGCCGGGCGTTGTGGCGGGCGCCTGTTGTCCCAGCTACTCGGGAGGCTGAGTCAGGAGAATCGCCTAAGCCCAGGAGTTGGAGGTTGCTGTGAGCCGTGTGATGCCACGGCACTCTACCGAGGGCAATAAAGTGAAACTCTGTCTCTACAAAAAAAAAAAAAAAAAAAAAAGAAGAATATATAATGCAATGTAGGATGGAGGAAGAATCACCAGCAGAGACCTACTAGCTAGGTCTAATAGGACTTCCTGAAAGGACTCAATTTTGTTATTATTTTTAGGCATTCACGTACCTGAAATCCCACCCAGAAGCCTTAAAGGAGGTGGCATTCTCTAGAAACCAGCTCTGTCTTTGGTTTGGGGTACAGCAGCAAAGATAACTGCTGTGCAGTCTGTGGTTCATTAAGTAGGTCCTTTTTACCCTTAGGGCAGAATTTTTCAGATGCCTCAAGCTTTGTGCCTAGACCTCTTCACCTGAATACCCAAAGAGCACCTCAAACCCAGCACACCCAGGAATGAACTCAGTATTTCTCCCTGCCCCTATCTGCATCTCTTCCTGTATCCCCAGCTCTGTGAATGGCCCACGTCCTGCCCAGGCACCCGGGCTGGAGTCTTCACAGTCTGTTCCTTCACCCTCTATCCCTCCAGTCCTCACTTCTCCCACTTCTCTCTCAACTCCACTCATAATGTCTTGACTTCATCAAACTCCCTATCTTGTTTCCAGTCTAACCTTCTTAAACCTGCCCTCCCCACAATGTCACAATATAGTTAAAGTCAATATAGTCCCATTAGGGACTGCCCCCAGCTGCAGAATACACAGAGTAAAATCAACAGCACAGATCTGAGCTTTGCCTTCTGTGCAGTGATCTATTACTGAAACATATTATAAAATACAGCAACAATACCACAATAAACTTTTATTATTTCACAGCATCTACAAGTCAGGAATTATGGACTGGTTCAGCTAGGTGGTTCTAGCTCAGGGTTTCTCATGAGCCTTTAGTCCAGATATCAGTCAGAGCTACAGTCAAATGAAGACTTGACCAGGGCTGGAGAATATGCTTCCCATAACTCACTGACATAGCTGGCAAGTTGGTGCTGGCTGTTGGGAAAATGCTGGCTGTTGGTTTTCTATCACATAGAGCTCTCCATGAGGTTGCTTGAATGGCCTTACAACATAGTGGCTGGCTTCCTCCAGAGTGGGTGATACCTCTACAGTATTCTTTGGTCACACAGGCCACGTCTGATGCAATGTGGGAGTGATCTTTAGAGGGCATAATGTGTGGGTCATTGAAAGTCCTCTAAGACACTGGCTACACCCCTTCCTCTCTAAACCCCACATAATTATTCTCACACATGGTACCATCAGCACCAAAAGAATTCAAATTCACAGAACCCATAGGGCTGTGTCCTCCATCTTTGTGTCCTTCATTCCTGCAAGATCTTTTCCTACCTTTTATTTGCCTGGTGAGTTCTTATCATTTAAAATTGTATACCTATACTTAGTGTCTGGTATAGGATGGGAACTCAATACATATCAAGCTGAAATCCAAAGAGCAGGATGAAACCGTATCTGCAGAAGAGATGGTCCAGGTAGGCTCCGTGTTCTCATTCTACATTGCTTTGAAACATTTTGAAAACCAGGAAAGCCAGAGTTCGTGGTTCACTTGGACCATTTTGAAAAAGAGTGTCAAGGGCGGCGCCTGTGGCTCAGTGAATAGGGCGACGGCCCCATATGCTGAGGGTGGCGGGTTCAAACCCGGCCCGGCCAAACTGCAACCAAAAAATAGCCGGGCGTTGTGGCGGGTGCCTGTAGTCCCAGCTACTCGGGAGGCTGAGGCAAGAGAATCGCGTAAGCCCAAGAGTTAGAGGTTGCTGTGAGCCGTGTGACATCACGGCACTCTACCCGAGGGCGGTACAGTGAGACTCTGTCTCTACAAAAAAAAAAAAAAGAAAAAGAGTGTCCATATTTTTTCTAAGAAGTCACGGAGTGATTTAATTGGAGATAACCTTCTCTCTAATTTTTAAAAATCAATGCCAAAAAGAACAAAGTCCAAAGATTTGATAAAAAGTGTTGGTCAAAGGGGTAGAGAGGATAATTTGGGAAGAAGGAAGGTATATTGTTTAGCTTATTGCCCTAATAATGCTGCGTAACAAACCACAAGAGCTGAGTAGCATACAGCAATGAACATTTGCTTCTTGCTCGGAGTTTATAGATCACTGGAATGTCTGCTTTATTCTGCAGTGGCTGGGGTAGCTCTGCTCCACTTCTCTCATCCTCCTCCTGTGACAGGTGGGCTAGCTGGTGATGACAGAGGCCCCAAAGAGCAAATCCCACTGCACCAACACATTTCCATTCCCTGAATACATCACACAGCCAAAATAAGTTCCTTGGCCAAATTCAGAGTTAAGGGATGGGAAATATTCAGAAGAACTACAAATTTACAAGGCAAAGGTAAATTTGGATTGAAAATTCCATTTATCAAAGTGGGAAAAAGCCACAATGTTTTGTAAAGAAAAAAAAAAGTTTCTAGCTGTTGAAAGACTGTCTCCTTGACAGAGTCAAACGTAGGGATCTACCAAAATAGAACCAACTTGCCCAAGTAGAATTGACCTGCCCAGGAAGAAATGAGTATGTGAATGTCCCACCCAGGAAAGAGTAAATGTGCCAATCCCTACCCCTCTGACCCTTTAAATTCCCATCCACCTTAACCCATGGGCTGACTTCGTCCTTGAACTCAGCTCACCTGACCCCGGGTGGAAATAAAGGCCACATGGCCCACACAGAACTTGGACTCTGATTTCTTTTCATTCATGTTTTGGAATCTTTTATTTTCACTCTTTAACCTCTCACTCCTAAGCTAAACATGTAAGTCTACTTTGAAAATATTCCCGTTGGAGTCAAGTGTTCAATTCCGTATAAGTGTATTAGACTATAGCACTGCTAGTGAATATTTGTGAATACGCTGTTTCATAATGCATATTTGTTGAACCAAATTTCTGAAGTTAAAGAAGGCTTGGACATCCTAAGAGTTCTGGTGCTGATGACCACTTAGGGGTTACACAGGTAGATTAATGTATCATGAGTTGAAGAGCATTCTGCAGGACACAGACCTGGTCCAAAGAGCCCACACACTTGCCTTTTCATAGCTGCTTTCTTCACGGTTCTCTCAGCTCTTAGCTGACTCTCACCTAATTTCTACTCAACTACTATCTGAAAATGGCTAAAAGTGTTTATCTTTCAGGTACATTTGTATGGGAATAGTAGAATAGTAGAATTTCAGAAACTTTTGATGATGAATCTCCAGTTGTGGAAGATTAGGCAGTAATAATTCTTCCTCCAAAATTGTGAGAATTCTATATCGTTGAAGTAGTTCTACATTTTACACTGAACCACATTGGCAATTGCATGTGATTCAACCTGTTACATCATTTACTCTTTACAGAAATTTTCAGACATAGGCAGAAAACAGATTCAGAGGCAGTCACTTGCGCTAGTTCACACAGTAAATGATAAGAGTAGGTCTAGAATCCAAGTTATCTAGTATCAAGTTCAAATGTTTATTTTTCCTTACGTAGGTTGTGGAAGAAGTATTTTAAACCTTTCTTTACCCTGTCTCCCCCATTCTCCCTCATTCTTGTCTCTTCTCTTTCTCTCTCAGACATATTACTTCTCCCTCTCTTTTCTGCTTCTCTGCTCCTTTATCATCTTCGTGGTTGGGTCCCATTCCCTTCTGACAAGAGGAGTGGCTCCTCATCTTGCAAGAGTAAAGTGGTGTATTTTCCCACCTTGAACCACCACTTCATTTGTCAGCCACCTTTACTCTGAGCCCACTATGATGTGTGGATTCTTATAATAGACCTGGAGCTTTTGCTCCAACCTCAGCCCCAAAGACATTAAATAATTAACTTCCATCACTCGCCTTTGTGTGCTTTATCTCTGCATCACCCAAAATAGCTAGTGGCATTTCCTAGGTATAAATAGAAAGGAGAAAGGTCAATTGGCATGTGTGGAGATTTTATACACACACACACACACACACACATATATTTTTACAAAGCAGCAAGCTAGCAGGGTCTCTTTATCCCTTCATACCTGTGAAGGGTCTGTTTAGCTGGGTCAGATGGGGTATACTTCGGCCCCCCAAAGGAGTTTCTCCCCATCCTGGTTTGGCACTAAATGAAAGGTTACAGAGCTAAAGATTAAAGATTACTCCGAGGCTCAAGATGAAAGGAAAATGGAGGTGCAGATTGTACAATTACAATGGCTTTATTCCACTTGGGTACAGGTGGGATAAGATTTCCAACCAGGCTGGGAAGAAATCCACACATGGGTAATGGCGAACGGGGGTTTTAAAGGTCAGGAAGGTGAGCTTGGTGCCTGTGGCTCAAGCGGCTAAGGCGCCAGCCACATATACGTGAGCTGGTGGGTTCAAATCCAGCCCTGGTCCACTGAACGACACTGACGGCTGCAACGAAAAAATAGCCCAGCCTTGTGGTGGGCGCCTGTAGTCCTAGCTACTTGGGAGGCAGTGGCAGGAGAATCGCTTGAGCCCAGGAGTTGGGAGGTTGCTGTGAGCTGTGATGCCACAGCAGTCTACCCAGGGTGACAGCTTGAGGCTCTGTCTCCAAAAAAAAAAAAAACAAAAAAGTCAGTGGGGGTTGGAGACACTCCCTTTTCTGGGTTGGACATCTGGTGGGGTAGGGTTGGAGGTTGACCCATTTACCTTTCTTAGGTGGAACATCCAGTGGGAAAGGGTAGGGGGTTGGCCCAATAACCTTTCCCAGGTGGGACATCTGGTGGGGTAGGGTTGGAGGTTGACCCATTTACCTTTCTTAGGTGGAACATCCAGTGCGAAAGGGTAGGGGGTTGATTCTTTTAGGTGAGTCCACCCTATTTGGATGGGGTTTGACCTTATCAGTCTGAACTCCTGAGCTCAAGAAATCCATCTGAGTAGGCCTCTCAGAGTGCTAAGATCATATTTTCCATTTTTAACCCTGTGGCAAAAGTAAACCAAAAATAGGACAGCTGAGATAGGTATGTCTGTATCCTTAGCTGCAGCTCAGCACGTTAGAGTCTGGTGTCCAGTGACCATCACAAGCAGTCTGCCCATAATCCATAGAAAGCCCAGACAGGCCCTGAGTTCTGTCCTTCAATTGAGAATGATAAAGAGCATGCATCTTCTCCCAGACCACTGTCAGGGTGGTTCCACCCTCCTGAAAGCCCTGAGAGCACATGAGAGAAATGCTTTTCAAGAAGCCAGATTTGAGCTATACATTTTCTCAGCCATAGTCTAAACAACACGTATGACTCTGACAGCCATGTTTACTACTCTGGACAAGGAATTGAAAGTAAAGATGGCAGCTCCAGTTTTATACTTGTTTCCCACTACAGAGTCCAGCTTCTATGTTTAATGGATTTTCACAGGAAGTTGTCCACTTGAACTTCAGCTTGTTTTTGAGAGTTGCTTAGTAATGGCTCTGGAGAGTAGGCCCCTTTCCCATTGTGATCAGCAGCTGCTCCTCAAAGTAAAGGAGCTGGTCCACTTCAAAGCAGTCGCTGGCCCGAGGCACCACTTTCTGGAGATGCTCCTGAATCTCTACTTCACTGGCATTCTGATGCCTTGCTCTCTTGAGATAATTATAGACCTCTTCAAATACCTCTGTCCCCAGCTTCTGTATGGCTGATCTGCCAAAAAAGTGAGGAAAGATTATGAAGAGCTACACAATGAGATTACCTGGAAACAAAACAAAACAAAACAGTGTGTTTTAAAATTACCCATTTAACATCATCATTGTGGGACTTAGGGAAAAAAGCGGGGGCGGGGGGTAATAAAGCACAATGTTTCAGCTCTAATCATTCAATGATAGTCAACAAATAATGCTTCAACATCTATTACGTGCCAGGTACTAACATACATAAAATGTCAGGTTCTAACATGTAATGAAAAAAAGCAGTGCGAGGGAGAAGGAAAATCTTTCTGAGGAAGTATCATTTGAGCAGAGACCCTCATGAAGGCAGGGAAATACTAGGGGCAGGAGAATGTTAGCCCTACATATAAAACATGAAGAAATGTTAATAACGTTACTGTGTTCTCCCAACACAGCAGAAGAGGATGGTGGGATATGAAATCCATAAATAGTTAATGATACTAAAATAATAATGACAAGGGAGAAATGAAAGGGATAGAAACTGTTTTATTAGTCACTTTTCTACCTACTGTTACTTAAAATTGCACTTAACCTTTATAATAGCTTTACAAGGAAAGCATTTTTTTTGTTGTTGTTGGGTATTCATTGAGGGTACAATAAGCCAGGTTACACTGATTGCAATTGTTAGGGCAAAGTCCCTCTTGCAATCATGTCTTGCCCCCATAAAGTGTGACACACACCAACGCCCCACCCCCCTCCCTCCGTCCCTCTTTCTGCTTTTCCTCCTCCCCATAACCTTAATTGGTTCATTAATTGTCCTCATATCAAAATTGAGTACATAGGATTCATGCTTCTCCATTCTTGTGATGCTTTACTAAGAACAATGTATTTTTTAAAGATCCCATTTTACAAATAAAGAAACTGAGGTTTAAAGGGGGCTAAAGCAATTTGGTCAAGTTCCTACCAAGGCCAGTGTTCATTTCCCCATACTTCCCTCCAGTATTTGTCCATATGTAGATGTAATCTTTGCACTGTTATAATCATATTGCCATACCTACTATGTTTATTTCATTTTTGACTATTTTCCTGTATCTCCAGAATGGAGTATAAACTAAAGACCTATGGGCCAAGTTTTTTGCTTAGTTAATACCATCTTTTATTTACATTAATTATCATTATTATTGAACTCTTTAATGGGAATATCTTTGGCCAGGCCTTGCATGCACTGTCCACCAGGTGCTTTCTGACTACACATTATCATTTCATACTAGGCTGTTCTCCTAGTTCTTCTACCTGCTTGGCACAAGGGCATTCAGAGTGATGAATTTTGCTCTATAGTTCTTCAAATGTGTCATTTTTAATGGCTCCATATTGTTCCACCGAGTTTACGTGCCAATATTTACTTAATCATTCCTCCACCAAACGATTAGCTTTTTTCACCCTTTTCACTATAACATAGTGTGAACATCTTTAGACACAGAGCTTTTTCATTTAGGGAAATATTTTCTGGCATCAATTTTTTAGGAGTTGTGCTAATTAGTATATAAAAATTCATATATGCATGATGGTCTCTGTACTTTTCTATACATATGTTGTATATTTTTAAAGCTTTAATATTTAAAGGAATGATGGTAATGTTGATAATAATATTGACAGGATTAATCAGAGACCCTTTAATTCATTTTATAAGCTTTTATTTTTTGGTACTATTCAACCTTGTAATCTCTACAACACAGGGATATGGGTTATCTAACCCTTTTTATCTATGGCAGATAAAAAGACTAAGTAATTCTTCCTGCTCTACTTTAGAGGCTAGTAATGACAACATAAGACATACAAATTTTTAATTTTAGCTAACCTTAGAACTTGCAAAGTGCTTTTGCATTTATTATTCTCAAATAGTCCTTGTGAGCTGTGCAATTTATTGAACATTAATCTCCACTTTACAGATGGAAGTAAGTAGGTTTTAGTAGACTTTCTCAAGCCCACACAGCTAGTGGGTAGTAGTTTGAACTCAAATGCTGATCTCAGAACTCTAAATGCTAGAGAGACCAGCAGCCCTAGGCTCTACATTATCCAGTCTGAATAGGTTTCCCACCATCTGCCTTAAGATTATCAGGACTGATCTTACTTAGCATGCCAGTCACCCCCAGAAATCCAAGCTTCCTTCTGTTGACATTTACATAACCTTGGCCACTCCCTCATTCACTGATGTCTTCAGTTACCCTTTTACCTCCTGCTCCTGTCACCTCCTCCCCATCTTACTCCCATTACCATTCTTGACTTTAGTACTTCTGGTCTCTCTGGTTTTTGACTGCCTCATATCTATCCAACTGTTATATATTTTACCCTACCTTAGTTGTCCATTTCCATGATTAGCAACTACACAACATCTGAAACTGATTCCAGACCTCCTACTTTCTAGCCATCCCTTCATTCCCTCCCACCATGTTACTACAGCTAGTCTTCCATTCATGGTGACCTTCAGTTCTTCATCCCTATCCCCATGATATTAGTAGTAATAACCATTGACTCCTTTATATCCTCATGTCCCCACTTCCCAACTTTTCTCAGTTAAATATCATGGTCCATTATTAGAACCATTATCTTGCAAACATCCTTGACTTTCTCACTCTCTTCTCCCTTTGCCACAGTCCTAATGGTTAAACTCAGTCATACACCTACTCTAGAAACAGAACATTCCTAGAGAAACGCATTCTATTATGTCTCATGTAAGTTGATAATCACAATTCAAAATGGTGCTTGGCACTATCCTATTACACTTCTTCAGTATGCTTATTTTCTATTAAAAAATGATTATTTCAGACTTTGTCTTTCACTCTTTTAAAAAATTTTATTTTTATTTTTTGTTTTGAGACAAAATCTCACTCTTGTTACCCTAGGTAGAGTGCCCTGGAGTCATTATAGCTCACAACAACCTCGAACTCCTGAGCTCAAGTTATCTTCTTGCCTCAGTTTTTCTATTTTTAGTAGAGATGGGGTCTTGCTTTTGCTCTGACTGGTCTTGAACTGCTGAGCTCAAGCAATCCACCCACCTCAGCCTCCCAGAGTGCTAAGGTTATAGGCATGAGCCACTGCACCTGGCCATGATTTTTATTTTTAAAATAAATATTATTGTGTATATTTGAGGTAAACAACATAATATTATGAGATCCATATGGATCACAAAATGTTTATTGTAGTGAAGCAGATTAACATATTTATGAAGGTAGTCAACACAAGGGACTAGACCTTCTGTACTGATGTGTACATGTAATCTATGTCCAGTCTATGAAAATTATGTCAACTTAAGGAAGTGGTTATTGTAAGGAGGTGTTCAACTTATGAAGGTCCTACCATATGTGGTTTGCAAATATTTTTTTCAAAGTTGGTATGTTGCCTTTCGTTTTGTTTGGTTGCTTCCTTTGCTTTGCAGAAGCTTTTCAGTTGTTGTACATTGACTTATTTATTTTTTCTAAAGTTCAGAACAAAAATTGAATGCAACTGAAAACACAAAAACATAGGGAAAAAAATCAATTATAACAAGAGTTGGTTATTTGAAAAAAATAAACAAAATTGACAAACCCTTAGCTAAACTAAGGGAAAAAAAGAAGACTCAAAATCATAAATAAAAGTAGATACGTTACAATAGATGCCTCAGAAACAAAAAGTATCATAAAGGACTATTTTGAATAATTTTATGCAACAAAGTGGATAACTTAGAAGAAATGGATAAATTCCCAGGAAAAAACCTACCAAGACTGAATCAGGAAGAAATAGTTTGATAGACCAATTACAAATAAAGAGATTGAAGAAGTAATTAAAAAGCTTTCAACAAGGACTTCATGTCTGAATTCTACCAAACATTCAAAGAATTATTGTGAATACTTCATAAACTCTCCCAAAAAGTAGAGCTAGAGGGAATGCTACAAACACATTTTACAAAGCCAGCATCAACTTGATATGTAAGCCAAAGACATGGCAAAACATGAAACTACAGACCAATACCTCTGGTGAACTCTGATGCAAGAAACTCAATAAAATATTAGCAAACCAAATTCCACAACATATTGAAAAGATTATATATCACAACCAAGTGGGATTTATCCTTGGCCTACAAGGCTGGTTTAACATATGCATGTCAATTGTGATACATGACATTAATAAAATGAAAGACTAAAAAAAGCTACATGATTATCTCAATTGATGAAGAAAAAGTATTTGACAAAGTCCAGCATCCTTTCTTGATAAAATCTCTTAACAGTTTAGGTATAGAAGAAGTTCCTCAACAAAATAAAGGCCATTTATGCTGGTATATCAGTACCATGCGGTAACCGATTGTGTAACTGGAACACCAATAAAGGCCATTTATGTAAAACTCAAAGCTAACATCACAATCAGTGGGGAATAACTGAAAGCTTTTTCACAAAGATCTTAAGATCTAGTGCAAAACAGAAATGCCACTCTCGTCATTTCTATTCAACACAGTACTGGAAGTACTAGCAAGAGCACTCAGATAAGAAAAAGAAATAAAAGGCATTCAAATTGGAAATGAAGAAGTAAATTATCTTTATTTGCAGATGATATGATCCTAACTGTGAAAACCATAAAGATTCCACCAAAAACAAAAACAAAAACAAAAAAAAAAACCCCAAAACTATTAGAACTAAAAAATGAATTCAGGAAAGTTGCAGGATACAAAATTAACACAAAAAAATCAGGCTGGGCACGGTGGCTCATGCCTGTAATCCTACTATTCTGGAAGGCTGAGGTGGATGGACTGCTTAAACTCATGAGTTCAACAAGCATGAACAAAAAAGCGAGACCCCATCTCTATTAAAAATAGAAAAACTTAGGCAAGAGGATCGCTTGAGCCAGAGTTAGAGGTTGCTGTAAGCTGTGACACCACAGCACTCTATCCAGGGTGACAGTTTGAGTTTCTGTCTCAAAAAAAATAATATCAGTAGCATTTCTATACACAAATAAGGACCTAGATGAAAAAGAAATCAATAAAACCATCACATTTACAATGGCACCAAAATGAAATAAAATGTTAGAGTAAATTTAACCAAGGAGGTTAAGGATTAATAAGGATTAATAAATGGAAAGATATTCTGTATTTGTGGATGAGAATAATTAATATTGTTAAAATGTCTATTGTGCTTTAAGTAATATATAGTTTTACTCCAATCTCTATCAAAATTCCAATGATGTTTTTCACAGAAATGGAAAAAATAATCCTAAAATTTATATGGAACCACACAAAATCCCAAATAGACAAAGCAATACTAAGAAAGAAAAATAAAGTTGGAGGAATCACAATTCCTGATTTAAAATTATATTACAATGCTAAAGTAGTCAAAACAGAATAGTAGTGGCATAAAAAATCCCAAATACATAGACCTATAGAAATTCCAGAAATAAATCCAAGCATATTTGGCCAATAAATTTTCAATAAGGTCACCAAGAAGACACAAAAGAGAAAGGATAATCTCATCAATAAATAATGCTGGGTAAACTGGATCTCCACATGCAAAGAATAAAATTTTATCTTTATCTTTCATCATGTATAAAATTAACTCAAAATGGATAAAAGACCTACATATGAGACCTGAAACCATAAAATCTCTAGAAAAGAATATGGGGGAAAACTGCCTTGATTGGTGTTGGCAATGATTTTTTGGATATCATGCTTTTTCCTTTATCCTTAAACTTGCTAAATCCTCACCCTATTTCTCAGCTAGTTACTTTACCTAATATCTCACTGAGAAAATGAAACAATCACAAGCATTCCCTCATTTTCCCAGCACTTACCCAAACTGCCCACCTACTAGGGTCAGACTACATATTTGGCCTCCATCTCTTCCCTAATGAAAGGATCATCCCTGCTCCTATCAAAGACCAAACTCTCCCTGAATGCTGTGGATCCTGGCCTGTGTTACCACCATCTCAGTAACTTTCCCTCCTACTGTCATCTTCTTTGTTTTCCTCATAATCACTTTCTACCAGATCACTCCTATCTGGAGATAAACATAACCTACTCTATTCTGTCTCAACCAAGAAACCTCCCTTGATCTCCACATCCCTTGATCATCCCTTGATCTCAGTCTGCCCCTTTCTGTACCTGTCACTTTGATTTCTATTCCTAGCAAAACTTCTCAAAAGAATTATGTTAGTTGCTTTTCTACATACACCCTTTCTCAACTCACCCCTCTTGAGCCTTGTTCCTCAGTTCTTCCCTGAACCTACTCTATCAATAGTATCAATGACCTTCATAGGGCTGATTCTCTGATCAGTTTTTTGTATATAAACAAGGGTGGTCCAGAAAGTATCCAGCCATGTAATATGAAAAATGGATACTTTCTGAACAGTCCTAATGTATTTTTTCTTTATCTGAAGTAAAATTTATTTACCCTAAAATTAATTATTTTAATATAAACAATTCAGTGACATTTAGTACATTCACAATGTCGTTTGACCATCACCTTTACCTAGTTCCAAAACATTATTATCACCCCAAAAGGAAACACCACATCCATTAAGCAGTTACTCTTCATTTCGCTCTCTTCCTAGCCACTGGAAATCATCCATCTGCATTCTGTCTTTATAGATTCACCTATTCTGGACATTGCATATGAATGGAATCAATATACAATATATGACCTTTAGCGCCTGGCATCTTTCACATAGCACAGCATTTTTGAGGTTCATCTGTTTTGTAGCATGTACCAGTATTTCATTCCTATCTATGGGTGAATAATATTCAATTACATGGAATACCACAGTTTGTTTATCCATTTATCCACTGATGCTTTGCGCATATTTAACTCAGCATCTAAGAAGCATTCAACCCAGTTGACTACTCACTCCTTAAGACCCTTCTTCCTGTTGCCTTTGGTGATTTTACCTTCCCCAGGACTGTTTTCCTGTCACACTGGCTCCTTCTTCATAGCCTCTTCTGCTGATCCCTCTTCCTCCTTGCTTTGGCCTCTACGTTTAGGAGTACCCCAGAGCTCTGCCCCATCCCCTTCCCCTTTCTTTTCTATCTTTACTCTGTCTATGTAAAGAGGCACTCCCAGCTAGTCTCAGGTCTTTAATGCCATCAACATGTCCTTCACTGAGAACTCCAGATTTGTGAACCAACTGCCCACTTGATATCTCCACTTGGTTGCTTAATGGGTAATCTTGTACAACTTCAGTATCTCCAAAAGAGAACTCCTAATTATCACCTCCTTCCTCCTAAAGGTATATGCTGTTTTGCCGTGTTTCCTAGTTTGAATGGCACTAGTATCCGCCTAGTTTTTCAAGGCTAGTTTTTTGTTGTTGTTGTAGTACAATTTTTCATTTATTTAGGTCTTTACTTTCTTTTTTGAAATTGTATATATTTATGGTATAAAACATGATGTTTTCATATACTTATCTCGATATTACTTTTTCTCTCATATTAATCTCACTGACATCAGGAAGTCTTGTAGTATTCCTCAAGCTGTCTATGATGAAACAGGAGTTTTTTTCTTTTAAAATTTTGAATCAATCATGGACTGATATGTGGACCTATTCCCCATAACTAACATGTAGTCTGCCTCACACAATTCCTGCCCCATATAGCTTCCTAAGGGAATTTGACAACTTCCACACTTCCACCTTATTCAATGAGAGAGGTTCACTTAGCAAATGTTTGGAAGTTATGGCGATGTTAATTTGCTATAACTGTTTCTGAAACTTACCTTCAGTTTCTGTCATATGTCATGTGAACTGGTAATGGGATTGGTGCTCTTATAAAAGAGATTAAATGAAGCCTGTTTGCCCCTTCTGCCATGAGAGGACACCTAGAAAGTGCTTTATGAGGAATAGGCCTGCACCTGACACCAAATCCACTGTAACCTTGATCTTAGACTTCCCAGCTTCTAGAACTGTTAACAGTAAATTTCTATTATTTACAAATTAGCCAGTCTCAAGGTATTTTTTTATAACAGCAGCAGTGGACTAAGATACTGAAAACTTTCTGAGCCTAGGGTTTCTCATATTCAAGTAAGGATTTCATACACCCCATAGCAAAATACCTGCTACTTACCAGGCACTTAATAGCTATCATTTTATTATCATGCACATAATTGTTGCTTTTCTAATGGTGAATTATACAACAATCCTATTTCTGTTTAACAGGAAGCCTCAAGCAGTTTTGTAGTTCTAACCTTGGTAAAGATACTACTTAAAAATATTTTAAACTTGTCTATATGAATTTGGAAAAAAAAAAAACAAAACACAAGGAGGCTAGTGACACAGTAGGAGTAAAAAGTGTATAATTTTGTAGAAATAATCCTGAAAACCTGATTTACCAGAAAGCCTTAGAATACAGATTGTTCTTTAGGCCTACATTAAGGAAACTCTGAGAATGATTTTATGGAATATAAGAAATCCTTGCACATCCAACATGCATGAGTCACTGCAGGAATGGAATGGTACAATGCACTTTACCTTTAGTACTGCCATTTCAGCGATCATTTGGTGCTAACAAGTATCTGCAAACTTCATTAAGCCTAGTGTTTCAAATGGCTGTCTCTACATCAGGTGAGCAGAGGCAGCACACTCTCTCTCCAGGTGCAGGCCAGTGCACTGGTAAGTGCTTCTGTAGTACGCAGCACATCCACGTGGCACAGGTGACTGGAAGTCCCTTTCTGTCAATGGTGCTTCCCTCCTGCTCTGAGTGCAATTGTTGGTTTGGTATCCTGTAAAAGCTAACCATTCCTTTAGGCCTGGTGTGGTGGCTCATGCCTGTAATCCCAGCACTCTGGGAGGCTGAGGCGGGCCTTGAACTCAGGCTGGTTTAAGACCAGCCTGAGCAAGAGCAAAACCTCATCTCTAACAAAAAAACATAGACGAGTATTGTGTCAGGCACCTGCAGTCCCAGCTACTTGGGAGGCTGAAGCAAGAGGATTGCTTGAGCCCAAGAGTTTGAGGTTGCTGTGAGCTATGACACCACCACACTCTACCCAGGGCAAGAAAGTGAGACTGTGTCTCAACCAAAACAAAACAAAACAAAACAAAAAACTAACCATTCCTGAAAGGATTCTTTTATTTGTTATTTAAATACTCTCCATTATCCATAATCACAGTCAATATAGATGGACTAGACTCACTTACTGAAAAACAAAACCCAGCTAGGTATTGTTTACAAGAGCTACACTTAAGGAGGGGAGGAGGGACGATGAGTGGAGGAAGGGTGATTGGTGGGACCACACCTATGGTGCATCTTACAAGGGTACATGTGAAATTTACTAAATGTAGAATATAAATGTCTTAACACAATAACTAAGAAAATGCCGTGAAGGCTATGTTAACCTGTTTGATGAAAATATTTCAAATTGTACATAAAACCAGGACATTGTACCCCACGATTGCATTAATGTACACAGCTATGATTTAATAAAAACAAAAACAAAAACATAAGGCCATTGAAAGGTAGAAGTTTTTACAAAAGATATCAGGCAAATAATTACCAAAAGAAATCCAAGGTAGCCATATTAATATGAGACAAATATATTATAAGTAAAGGGAAAAAAAGTGTCATTAGGGATAGAGAAAGTCACTATATAACAGTTTAATTCATAAGGAAGAAATAAAAATTCTAAATTAGCATGTATCCAATAAAATAGAGTTGAAATACGTAAACCACTATAGAGAGAAACTGCCCGATATAGCCTCATAATGTATTTGAGTATACCTTACTCAGCTATTGATAGGTGAAGTATTTACAATATTAGCAATGATATAGAAGATTTGAGTAACATATGAAATAAGCTGATCTTAATAGACACACATAGACCTCTCCCCTTCCTGACAACTAAGGAACATATTCTTCTCAGGCTATCAAGGATTGTTTGCAAAAACTGACCATATTGTAGACAAGTCTCAACACATGCCAAATGATTGGTTTCATATAAAATCTAGTTGTCTGATCACAACAAAAATATAGATTAAACATATTCACATGTAAGTCATTTTAAAAAACATATTGCAAATAAACTATAGGTCAAAGAAGAAATGAGCTATGCCATAAACAAACTCATTTTAGGCTGACAGAAAAGTGATATGTGCTCCAGTCTTGCAATATTGCAGTGTAAATTTGTTCTGATACTTGGAAATACTGTATTTCTGTTATGATGCATTCAAATATTTTAGGATTCATAAAATAGAAAATCCTATTTAAGGGGACTCTTATTACTATCTAAGATGTGAGCAGGAAGGGCAGTGTTCTCTGTGCTATTCAAATTAAAGAAGGAGTCTTAAGTTTCTTTTTTCTTTTTTTTTGCAGTTTTTGGCCAGGGCTGGGTTTGAACCCGCCACCTCTGGCATATGGGGCTGGCACCCTACTCCTTTGAACCACAGGCGCCGCCCCTTCTTTTTTCAAAGAGAGGAAAAGTGGGATGGGAAGAATAATCCCTTTAGTCAGTTGGGTATCTAAAATAAAAACAGCTTATTACATTTTCCTATCCATCTCTTCCTAAGTTCCATTTCTGTTCTCAATTTTAACATCTTTTTCAAGACTCAAAAGTCTTTAAAGTTTTTTTAGACAGTGCTAAATATCATTTTAGGTCAGCAGCTTCATGTGTAGGTTAAGTGCTGTGTCCAACCTTCAACAGGCAGTTGTGGACAAAGAAGGCAGTAGAACATGGTCTGTGGCCTCTTGGACCAGTGCTTGGTGGACTGAATAATGGTCCCTGGACACAGGAGACTTGGAGGAAAGCTCTCCAGGGTTGCAAAGTTTGAACTGCTTGGGGAAGATTCCAAATATGTGTTTGGCTGAATCCCTGCCAAAAAAACTCCATTAAATTCTCCCCTGCCCGTCTCCTCCAAGCTGAGTTTGTCACCTACCAAATTCACTTACCTTTTCCTGTGGTCACTTTTCATTTATAAATGTACATTTTATCACATCTATTCATTTGCCCATTGTTTATCAACTACTTTGTATACCCTCTAACAATTTATCTCTACCTCTTAATGAACTCAGGAGTTTGAGACCAGCTTGAGCAAGAGCGAGACCTCGTCTCTTAGGGGCTCAAAAGAACAGGTCCACATCTGCTTAGTTTTATATAAGAATGTACAAAAATATCCTCACATTTAAAGTATTATTTTAATTTTGAAATAATTCATACTTATAGAAAAGTTTCCCCAATTGTCCAGTAACACTGTCTAGTAACAAAAAGATTCAGAATAATCATGAGTTACGTTTACTTGTCATTATCTCTTCAGTCTCATTCAATAATGTGGACTCTGAGTAACCTTTAGAAGGTTATGTAGTAGAACTTTCCTCAATCTGTGTTGACCAGGCCTACTGGAGTTACTAATTCTCACCTTCTGGCTATTCTTCCCTTTATATACTGGTCTGAAAAACAGCTTCAGAGATAGTTCCTTTCATTATCTTGGGGTGCAGTAGAGACCTCCACTTACACCAGTTCAAGACAGTTCTCACTTCCCTTGAGTTAAAACAACAAAAAAGCCCTAATTTTGATAGGAGAGGGATCTTGCCACTTCCAGGTACTAGTGATTTTTCCAGACAGCCTTGTACCTGTTGTAACTGTAAGAAATAAGGGCTACTCTGAAGGAAAGGAAGCAGCTTGTGAAGTAAATTTCCAGAAGTTCGGGAGGGAATACCCTGTCCCAAATATTTCCCTGCACCCCCTACCCTGGTCACACTATATAAATTCCACCACTGAAGGAATTGTTTCTCAAAGCAAGGTTAAGGGCCTCCAAGCATAACGGAAGGAGGGCTGAACCCCACAGTGCTGCTGGGATTCTGTTATCACCTTTCTGGGTGTCACGAGGTGAGTGATTTTCATTGTCTGAGCCTCAATTACTTCATTGCAATTTAGACTAAATGGTTTTTAAGGCTTCCTCTGGCCCTAAATATTCAGATTCTACTGTAATTGAGAGCTCAGAAGATACTCTTTGCTTACAGGCTATCAATAAATATTTGTTGAAAGAATGAATAAATAAATGATTCAAAGGCCAGGAATAAAACAGATGCTTTGTGAGATGTGAATTTTACTTTTTTAATGATATCTGAAGAAGAAAATTATTTTTTTTTCTTTTTTTTTTTTGGTAGAGACAGAGTCTCACTTTATGGCCCTTGGTAGAGTGCCGTGGCATCACACAGCTCACAGCAACCTCCAACTCCTGGCTTAAGCGATTCTCTTGCCTCAGCCTCCCGAGTAGCTGGGACTACAGGCGCCCGCCACAACGCCCGGCTATTTTTTGGTTGCAGTTCAGCCGGGGCCAGGTTTGAACCTGCCACCCTCGGTATATGGGGCCGGCGCCTTACCAACTGAGCCACAGGCGCCTCCCGAAGAAAATTATTTTTAAGAACTTTCAGTCATATAAGTAGTTCTTGCTCAGGGTAAAAGGGCAAAATGCAAGGAAGCCTGTTTTTTTAAAGGGTCTATTAGATACCAGGAACTTTTTGTTTTATTTTATCTTTGTGAAATTCTCCTTTTTATATATATTTTTAAATGTTGAGAAAAATTTATAAAGTAAAATTTATTCTTTTGAGTGTACCGTTCTATACATTTGACAGACATATACAGTCATATAGTCTTTATCTCAATTAAGAGAACAATTTCATCAACCCCCCAAATTCTCTCATACTCTTTTGTAGCTAATTCCTCCTCCTACCCTTGGTGACCACTGATTAGTTTTCTGTTCCTCCAATTTTGCCCTTTCCAGAATATTGTATGAATGTAATCATTCAAAATGTAGCTTTTTGAGAACTAGTGCTTTTCACTAGGCATAATACCTCTGAGAGTCATCCCTGGCTATTGTATCATAGATTATTCCTTTTTACAGTTCATCCTTTCATAGTTGGCTAACATTTGGGTTATTTTCAGTGTTTGAAGACTGAATAAAGTTGCTGTATGTGTTAATATATAATTTTTTCTTTTTTTGACACAGAGCCTCACTTTGTTGCCCTTGGTGGAGTGTCGTGGTGTCATAGCTCACAGCAACCTCAAACTCTTGGGCTCCAGTGATCCTCTTGCCTCAGCCTCCCAAGTAGCTGGGACTATAGGCACCTGCCATAACACCTGGCTATTTTTGGAGATGAGGTTTCCCTCTTTCTTGCTCAGGCTTGTCTTAAACTCTTGAGCTCAAGCAATCCACCCTCCTTGGCCACCCAGAATCGTAGGATTACAGGCATGAGTCACAGTATTCACCCTTATAAGTTCTTGTATAGACATATATTTTCATTTTACTTGGATAAATACCTAGATGTAGAATTGCTGGGTTGTATGGTAAGCGCATATTTAACTTTATAAGGAACCACCCATGCTTCTTGGCCTTACGGCTAAGACCAAGTGTGGAGAAATCACCCAGATATTTTACAAAGTGGCTGTCCCATTCTGCAGTCCCACAGGCAGGGTAGGAGAGTTCCAGTTGCTCCACAGCTTTGCCAGAATTTTTTTTTCTTTTTTTTTTTTTTTGGTATTTTTAAAAAATTCTTATCCTAAGCACTTTATGTCTATTTTTAAAATGTGTTATTTACACAAACCTATGAGATATAAAACATAACTCCTATTTTAACAGCCGAGGCAACTAAGGCACAGGTATTAAGTAATGTAACCACTAAATGGTACTAGATTGGGGCAGGGGTAAAGACTTGATTCTCATTCAGGTTTTGTGACCAGCTAGATGTGGGGCCTGGTCACTCACTTTTCCAGGATAGTCACTGTTGTCCTTTGTAATATGAGGCCATTAACTTCTGGAACAATTTCTAAGCTCTTTTTTTATATCTACGAATCCTCCTTCACAATGTGTCTAAAGATATTTCTATGGCTTAATGGATACACAGGAGATTATGATCATATAATATTTATTAATCAAGCCCCAAAATATACAGGGATTTTTAGAGCCTCAGAACATAATAAATATTTACTGATAAAAAATAGTCGTGTATGTAATTAGTCCACCCTAAACATGCCTCTCTACTAAATGCCAACTCCTCTCTTTCTCCAGCAAACTAAGAATTATGTTGCTGTGGGTTTTATAAAGAGGTAACACTAAGTGCAAATGCAATGTAAACTGACGCCATTAAAATGGTATTGCAAAGCTTGCAAAAGACACAGGATGTCCCACAGTGCTTGCTACAGTTTGAATGTGTCCTTCAAAGATCATGTGCTGGGAACTTAATCCCTAATGCAACAGTGTTGAAAGGTGGGACATTTAAGAGGTGATTGGCTCATGAGTGCTCTGCCCTCATGCATGGATTAGTGCCATTATCACGGAAGCGGGTTCCTGATAAAAGGAGGATTGTGACCTTGCTTCCTTCTCCCTCTCTCCTGCTCTCTTCACCTTCTGCCTTCTGCCATGGGATGATGCAGCGGAAAGGCCTTTTACCAGAGGCTTTGGTATTGGACTTTCTGGCATCTAAAACTGTGAAAAATGAATTTTCTTCTTTATAAAACAGTCTGTTGTATGATGTTGTAGCAACACAAAGCATACTAAGATGGTGATAAAAACCCTGCTGGAATTCTTGTGTGTCATTAATAAGAAAGGATCTGAGGATTAGGCCAGTGAACTATTAAAAATTAGAAAAATTAATAATAATGACAATTAGTGTTTCAAATGGAATGATCCAAATTTTAGGGACTGGAATAAGACTTTAAGGAAATCAATACGATCTTTAAATATTTTTCAAAAAATGATCCTCTCTATACTTTTACTGTACTTGTTCTTTCATACCTCCCCAATCTCCTAATGTTGGAAAGCCCAGTGCTTGGTCCCTAGACATTGACCCCCCAAGGTGGTTCATCCAGTCTCACATCTTTAAATGCTTCCTTTAAGTTAATGGTTCTCAAATACTTCTCCCTTCTCCCATTAACTCCAAACTCAGCTACCTTCTTGATATCTCTATATGCATGTCCCATAGATATCTAGTGATTATCATAACCGTTGAATGTCTCATCTTTCCTTTAGAATATTCTAATAATTCTGTGGCCTTCTATATTTCTGTTCAGGTCAATTCTTGCCTTCCAATTGCTTAGGTCATAAATCTTTGAGTCAGCATTGATTCTTCTCTTTCTCCCATACTCCAATAGTCCAGTTTCTCCCATAATCAGATGAAGTAGTAAATCCTATCAGCTCCATGGTCAAAACGTTACCAGGATCTCCACACTTCTCACCATTTCTTCTACTGCTTTGACCTCCCAGCCAACTTCTTCAATAGGCTTCAGTTGGTCCCTTGTCTACCCTCACTTCTATTGTCAGCTCAGCAGCATGTGTGAACCAGATCCCTTCAGTCCTCTGCTCAGAACTCTACAGAACCCCTCACCTCACTCAGAGTGTGGTCGAGGTTCTTCCAGTAGAAGGACTATCATATACTGAACAATCTTCAGCCTTTCTTTTCCCTGCCCTCACTCACTCCATTCCAACCTCACTGGCTTCCTGCTCCTCCTCGCATGCACCACGCACACTCTATTCCAGGCCCTCTGCACTTGCTGTTCCCTCTGACCAGAAAGTTATTTCTCAGATACACACAGTTTCTTTTCTACATCTCTTTCAAATACTTTCCATCATGCCATCTTCTCAGACATACTCCATCCACACTCTTTAAAATGGCACTCTTTGCTGTCATTCTGTGCTTATCCATTGGCTCTGATTTTGTATTTTCTTCTTAGTACTTGTTACTTTCTAGCTAGATCTGCTTTTTCCCAATATTTTATGGTTTGTTGATCACCCATTAGAATATAAGGTCCATGAAGGCTGGCAATATTTTCATTTACTTTGTTCACTGATCCTACTGCCTATAATAATACATCAAGCGGAATAAATATGTCCAATCATTTATTTATTATCTCATTACGTATCCATAAATATATGGATAAATGAATAGACGTTTTCAAAGTGAAATAGGAAGAGAATGTTATGATCTCCTATCACTTTATTTAAAAACATATGCATCCCTAGTATTTGTTCTAAGAATTAGCACATAGTGAAATTATAACATAATTTTGTAAACTGTAAGATGATTTTTATGGTTTTTAGTTTCTGTTTTTCAAGATAAACTTTAAGATGGTTTTTAGTACGTGACTTTATGGGGCCTGCACTCTCATCTTTGGATAAAAATGACCTCATATATTTCCCTGAGTGAGAAGAAACAAATCTTATGTTTTATAAAAGAAATTCTACATGGAAGGAAAAGTGTTTCTGCCTGTCTTCTTTCACACTTCATACACCTGGCCCATCTGGAGAGCAAATGAAGTCTGTCCCAAGCTCCTAGCTGGGACAGAAATCCCTAGCTGCCTTGCAAGAACGTGGGTTGCCTCTGAGCAGGAGGACTCCTGAACCCTCAGCCCCTTGGAGGGGTCAGCAATCCACACAGTGTTATTCAGCAGACGCCATCGTCTGCCGTGGAGGTTAAATAAGGCAGAAAGCAGCAGCTGAGGAGACTTTAGCCTCCTGTTCTAAACAATATTTTAGCTTAACAGCAGAAAATGTTTAACATATTTACCCCCTCCTAGAAAGACAATAAGTAATTTCTCTTCAGAGAAAGGGAGAAAAAAACTGTTTCCACCAGTTCTGATGGGTCACCAGATTTAAAAGTTCCCTTAACTCTAACCCTTTAGACAAACTAACAGAAATGTATCTTTCCTTTTCCCTGAAGGTTATTTACCTTGCAAGCCATTTCTTTGCCCCGAAGTGACCCAATAATGGCTACACATTTATTTTTGTTTCTAGGTAATTAATGATTTGAAAAGTGTAAAACTAAAATACTTTTATTTGGTTTCAGGATTGCTTCCCAACTAGGACTGGAGTACCCTGGGGACAGAGGACCTTTCTGAGTTTTCTTTGTACCTTGCACAGTCCTGGTACAAAACAGCACCCAATTTAGCACATTTTTAATGAGCACATTATACACATCAAGCGCTGGAGATGTAGTCATAGCCTCTGACCTCATAAAACTCATATAAAAAAGTAAACAAATAAGGTAATTTCAGAATATTTCAATGCTACAAAGAAAATAAAACAGGGAAATAGGAACGAGAGTGTAGAAAGCAGGACTACTGAGAAGAAAGTTTTGACTTTCCAGCAAAGATAGTGGCAAATAAAAATATTTCTAGGGGATTTGGCATGGACATCCCTTTTTATCCCATGATCCTGGAATTTGAACCAGCTCCCCCATTTTTCTGCTTGATTCTACTGCAGAGGAAGCCAGGCTCGCCTAAATCTAAACAAGAAAATGGAGCTTTTCAGAAACAGGTTCTACATTAAGTCATTATTTTCAGATTGATTTACTATCACTCATATTCAATCCTTCATAATGGCTTCAAGATGGATATTTTAAAATAAAGGAGCATAATCCAGAGAGGGATAGAACAATTTTAAAAGTCAGAATTACAAAATTTTTAAAACTTCCTGTTAGGTACCAAGGAGCTCACCTAATCAATCATCATCATTTTATAGACAAGAATATTGACACTTGGAATGGGGCAGAAGTTGCCTGGTGGTGAGCACTGGACATCAGAGAACAGTGGATCTCAAAGAGAAAAAATGAGAATGTACACAAGCTTGAAAGACTTCCTTATGACTGGGAAACTATTGGGTTTCCTTGGTTAAGAGTGAATTTAAGAAGCTGTGTTTCCCCTGGTGAGATTTGACATGAACTCCCTTCTCAACCAAACTTTAACTAGGGTCCTCTGGGCCCTCTCCTTGACTAGGCCTTGTCCCTGGCCTGCTGAGCCCACCCCAGGAGGAATCCTCCCACTCTCAATACCTACCACCCCATGCTGCCCATTGGCTAGAAATCCCCAGCTTTCCTTTCTATATTCAGAGTTAAGTTTAATCTCTCTCCTATCACAAGTCTTGAATAAGGCCTCTCTTGCTCATTTAATTCTGTCTGGTACATTTTTCTTCAATAAATCACCTCTAAATGCCAAACCATCGCTGAGTCCCACGCCTTAAATTGCCTATGACAAGAATGGCCATGTGTCTCAGTTAAGCCCAGGTAGTCCCAGTGCACGCCCAAGGCAGAAGCACCAGTCACCAAGGGCGGCCCATTCCATTCTCAAAAGTGTCTTGGTTCGCACAATAAATTATGTTCACCCACATGTCGTATGAAATTTGCTGGCTAGAGACTCTTACTGAGAAGAGGACCCTTTGAACTTTCAAAGTGGTGCTATGGCAGTACACAAAGAACAAAAGACAGCAGTCGATTCATTCAACTGGAACACTTCCTCTTAACCCTGATTCCTGAGGCACAGTTACATTTGATTTGTATCATTTTATATCCAAATTAAAATGTTTTACCATAAAAATGATTTGTACTACTTTCTCTCTCAAACATATTCATATACATAATGGCTTTATTATACCTCTTCTTTGAAGACTACAGATGGGTTTATTACAGAACACTTACCAGGAAAGTGAAATGCATCCCAGGAAGAGAGAAAGGAAGGGGGTGGGGGGGGAGGTAGACAGGGAGGAGATAGAGACAGAGAGACTAGGAAGGCCCCTTGGTATTAGACTTTAGAAACATAGCTGAGAGTAAAGAATCAATACCTCCTTCTCTGGAAATTGCATTAAAGGACTGAAATGAATTCCACAATAATAACTGAAGCTGACATATGCTCTTGACAGAAGGGAGCCAATCAAGACTGAGCTATACTTTAGCACCTGTGGTGGGGAGAGGGTAGAACGGGAGGGGAACTGCTAACGTCTTTCACTAGACATGCTGGGGTTTTGACTGTCTTCTGAAGCCAAAGTAGAAACTCCCTCACTAAGCTGGGGTCTGCTGAGTGGTTTTGAGCGATAACTTATGTTTTCGTTTTGTTTGTTTTGTTTTTCCTGATTATTTCCACTGATTTGAAAATATCTGCAAGAGGCCCTTATTCTGCAGAGCCTCCCAGGTCTGGGATAGGAGAAAAATGACAACTGCAAATTCAACAGGTAGGCTGTCAATTATGTCCTTTCTTTCAGGCATGGGATTTGATAAGGGGAGAGGGCTAGATCAGATCATCTCCAAGTTTCCTTTAACTGGAAAGCGTAAGGCTCTGTCCTTCAATGGACTTTTGACATATTAACTCTACCATAAGGACATAGAGGTGGAAAGGTGCCAATGAGGACAAAGCAAAGTCACTAAAAGGGAATGGGGGCTGCTTGATTTCAGTGCTCAGTATCTGACCTGCATGGTTAGACTATCCATTTAGAAAGGAGAGAAAGGAGGAACCCAGACCCTCATAAGAATGCTCTACAAAATCTAGCCATTCCAAAGACTAATAACAATCTTTTATTCGTAATACACTGTCAGTATTAATAGCTATAGTTCTATGTCTTACGACGCTGACACCAGCCTTATAGGGGATGGAGATTTTGATTTATGGTCTGCTTGATAGTTTGCTGAGTCTGCTTGCTCACATTTGCTCTGACTCCTAATTCCGCATTGTCTAGAATTCTGTTTGCTTAAATAGGCAGGAAACATTTTCCCCTTCAATTCAGGAACTACTGCATTCTAATCTCATCTTACTGACAACTAAGCATACACCCGAGAAGTTATTTCCCCTTCAGACCTACCACCAAGTTAACAACACTTTTGTTGTAGGATGGGAGAGGAATATTCAAAGAAAAGTAGTCTGTTTTTGGTTAAACTTTTCTTTTGCTTGTGTCTGGGGAAGGTACTGCAGAAATTATTTATCATAAAATAAAATTTTGATTTAGTCTTGAGAAGAAACAGAAGGAATTAAACATATATTGAATCATATATTGCTACTTTTACAGGTTAAAACAAGTTCATATTGTTCAACCTAATTAGAACATTTCAGTTTAAAATTTCCTGACTTAACAAATATTAAGAGAGTAGAAAATACTATTTGTGGAGGCTAGTTTGACTTTTTTCCTAAGAGATTTGTTTCTTGGAAATTGGAGAAAGTGTTTTCAGAGGCTAGATAATCATCTTTCTGTTCCAAGCAGCCGGAAAAAACAAAAAGGGATATTAGAAATGAGGTTTGGATATACATTCAAGTTAAATGTGTATGTCCTTGAAGGAACCTTTTTTATTCAGTATGTGAAAGATATATATAAATGGTGTCAGACCTTGACACCAAAAACTAAGGTTTCTTTTCTACTCCCTTGTCATAGTCAGTTGCAGTTATTACTGAGCTCTGACAAGAGTTATGAAGAGAGGGCTGGGGAAAGATTTCATAAAGAAGATCCCACTGGCAATTGCAGCAACAGCAAAACTAAATAAATGGGATCTGATCAAGCTTAGAAGCTTCTGCATAGCTAAGGACACAATAAACAAAACAAATAGACAACTTTCAGAACAGGAGAAGATGTTCAGATGTTACAAATGACACAAAGGGCTAGTGACCAGAATCTGCAAAGAACTCAAGCAAATCAACAAAAGCAAACAACCCAATTAATCACTGGGCAAGAGACATGAATAGAACCTTCTCCCAACGGTGGCGCCTGTGGCTCAAGGAGTAGGGCGCAGGTCCCACATGCCAGAGGTGGTGGGTTCAAACCCAGCCCCGGCCAAAACACACACACACACACACACACACACACACACAAAAGAACCTTCTCCCATGAAGAGAAGATGAATGACCAATAAGCACATGAAAAAAATGTTCATCATCCCTAGTCATCAGAGAAATGCCTGTCAAAACCACCTTGAGATATCACCTAACCTTACTGAAAATAGCCCACATCACCAAGTCCCAAAGCTGCAGATGCTGGCCTGGGTGTGGAGAGAAGGGAACGCTCATACACTATTGGTAGGGCTGCAAACTAATACAGCCTTTTTGGAAAGAATTAAGGAGAATCCTCTAAGAGCTAAAAGTAGACCTCCCATTTAATCCTGCAATCCCATTACTACCCACCTACCTAAAAGAAAAAAATCATTTTATCATAAGGACATTTGTACTTGAATGTTTATAGCATCTCAATTCATAATCACAAAGATGTGAAAACAACCCAAGTGCCCATCAACACATGAATAGATTAATAAATTGTGGCATGTGTATAGCACAGAATATTATTCAGCTATTAAAAAGATGGAAACTTTACATCTGTTGTTTTTACCAGGATGGATTTGGAGAACATTTTCCTTAGTAAAGTATCTCAAGAATGGAAAAGCAAGTACCCCAAATACTCAATACTAATTTGAAACTAGTAAATGAAGAGCTACAGGCCCATATGAGAGAAAAACACAATTAAATTCAAGAAGGGAGGGGCTCAGTAAGCTCTCACCTAACAGGTACAATGTAGGAGTGTATGGCACATCTCCTGGGTGAAAGATTCAAATATAACTAACAAACACAATGTAACCTAATAGTATATACCCTTATATTAACCCCAAATTAAAAAAAAAAAAAGAGAAAGAAGAGAAGTTATTTCCCCTTCAGACCTACCACCAAGTTAACAACACTTATGAGCTGTAGGATTGGAGAGGAATATTCAAAGAAAAGTAATCTCTTTTTGGTTAATTCTTACAATTATACCATAAGTATGCTGAGTTTCCATGGTATTCTGAGCATAATTCCAAGATCTCCTGAATCACATCACAGGGCAATTATGTGTTTAAGTGTCTGTTTCTCCCATGCCATCCCAAGATCACACTCCAAGTAATAAAGTAGGATTTGTATCTTACTTGTGATGATGTGTCTTGTGCCTTCACGGGATCTCAGCACACAGTAGGTATTAATAACTCTTTTCTTTCAAATTAAAAGTTTGTTGAATAAATGATGACTTTTAATAACCAATCACTTACCCCAAATTCAAGTATTACATTAAAAGTCCTTTTGGAAATCAGTTTGGCAATTAAATAGCAAGGGTCACATCTGTGAACTAGTAATTATAATAAAAGGTCACATCCTATGAACCAGTATTTACAAGATATTTATCTTACTCTGAAATTTGAAAAGAAGATAAGGCTTAAAAACTTTATGTCAGTAGTATGTATGAGCTAGAAAACTGAAAACAACCTAATAACCCAAGAGTAGAATATTATAGATAAATTAATGATTTGGGGGGAATATTTAATAACATCGGAAAATGCTCAAAAGACTGGGGAAAAAAACTTTAACTAATGTCCTACCTTTTTTCCCCACTTAGCATTATATTACAAGAATTTAAAATTATTCAAGTTATTCAAAATTTTGTCAAAAGAGTGCTTGTAATGGCTGTAGAATATTTTATTAGATATAAATAGAGTAAATTATCAACCGTGGTTTATGAATACATGCACACGTGTACATACACATTTTAAATGGCACACAGTCGGAATTATATCAGCCTGTTTTCTGCACCTTCCATTTCTCACTTATCAGTGTCATCTAGAGAGGTCACTACTAAACATACACAGATCTTTGTCACCTCTTTTTAAGGTCAGGGTAGTTTTTCTTTGCAAAGATATATGTTGAATTTTCAAAACAACTCTTATTGATACCTTTAGGCTATTTATGTTTTGTTTTAGGCTATTTATGTTTTTGTTGTTTAAAAACATCTTGCAATAGATATCGCTGACATACATTTTTGTGCACATATACAAGTACTTATATAGCATAAATTCTGAAATTGCTGTATTAAAGAGAATTCTCATTTAAAATGTCAAATTGCTCTACAAATTATTGCACCAATTAACACTCTCTTCAACTGTATGAAAGTAACTGCTTCATATTAAAATGGAAATAGTGAAAGGGATGAGTTTGTGCATTTGTGTGGGTTTGAAACAAGAGCTCAGGGACTTCACTAGCACTGGCACATTGTACATTAGGGCTCCCTCCCTCCTGCTCTACCTTCCTTCCCACTTCTTCTTCTTTCTACCTTTCCTTTAGTGTTTGTTTTCTTCCTTCCTCCCTTCTTCCCTTCCTCCTTTCCTTCAACCTTATTATTTTATCTAAAGGGAGAAATGATAGAGAAAAATTAGTGTGATGGCCAATGGAGAATTCTTATGCACCTGGAGAATTAGAAGAAGGCAGGAAATGGGCTTAAGTTGAAAGCAGAATGTTGTGCGGGAATACATGCAGTGTCTTCAGGTCATCCCCACTGAGGAGGACATTTTGCATTAGTGTGTCTGAGCTGGGGAACTTGTTTAAAAATGCAGTCTCTGATTAAGTCTGGAGTGGGGTCTGACATTCCATGTTTCTCACAGGCTTCCGGGTGATATTGGTGCTCCCCATCTGGGAACACACTCTGAGGAACAGACATCACCAGCAGGAGCATCCCTCATCAGTGGGGCAGACTATGAGCAACACTATTTAAAGCCAAGGAAGGCCTCTTGCAAACGTTACAAGGTGAGAAAGGGAAGGAGTGGGAGCATCTCACTGCTGCTCACTCACCAGTCGTGACACATGCTCCCACCAGCACCAGGAGCAAACCACTGCTGCATTCAAACCAATGTTTTTCACCTTTGCAAAAACCTTATCATGGAATTGGACTGTATTTTATTTGCTTTATCTCCAAAATTCTGTCACATAGAGTCCTTCAACATTGCTTCAATTCATGCAATACCTGGTGCTGCTGACACTCTTCTAGGTTAAGTGCTTAATTGCTTACTTTAGCCTCAATTCCAAGGGTACCCATAAACTGCAGCTGATGGGACTGAGGCCTCGCTCCATTTTTATTTTTTTCTGAGACAAAGTCTCACTCTGTTGTTTAGGCTAGAATGCCATGACATCATCATAGTTCAAAGCAACCTCAAACTCTAAGGCTCAGGTGATCCTCTTGCTTCCGTATCCTGAGTAGCTGGGCCTACAGGTCTGTACCACCACGCCCAGCTAGTTTTTTCTATTTTTAGTAGAAACAGGGTCTCACTTTTTCTCAGGCTGGCTTCAAACTCCTGAGCTCAAGCAATCCACCTGCTTTGGCCTCCCAGAATGCTAGGATTACAGGCTTGAGCCATCGTGCCCAGCCCCGTTATTTTCTATATGGGATGAGAACAACAAAGGAACCATTGCCTGAAGGTCCAGAATTAAAGTAGTCTGAGTCCAGGCTTTAAAGCATCTCAACATCCTTTTGGATACCATTTGGATACCTGTTGGAAGCCATTTTTTAAGCTTCTCTATATAACCTCCACAAATGTTTTCTGAAGTGCTATATTTCAGCAAAGGTGGAATTTTTTATGCATGTTGAGGAACCAAGTGTTTGATTTTTCTTGTATAATTTTTTTTTTTGCCATCAGTTTTTGCAAATCAAAGGAAGAATGAATGCTAACTTTAAAAAATTCACTAACTGAAGTTCAGAGGAACATTTTTCACCTCTCTGATCCAAGCCAGACAGTGTTTGATGCTGGCCTAGGTTCTTTCTCTCTCAGTTTCTTCCCAAGGACAAGAAGATTTAAAGATATTGTTTAAAAAGAACAAAAACAAAAATCATACATCATCAAAATATTTTAAAGAGCTGAGGTTTGGGCTCTTAAGAAAACTAGTTAATGCATGTTCTCTTTTAAAAATATAATCAAAAGGATAAGACTCAGAATAATGCAGGTCTTAAGAACTTTGTCACCTAATGAAGCTGTTAGATATTAGGTGACCTTCTGTGTCTATACCTAGGAAAAGTGATTGCGTTTGAAAAATAGGTTCAGTGTGAGTAAAACTGTGTGTTCCTCTACAGCCAGGGAGGAGTGGAGGACACAGAGGGCTAGCTTTATGAGTGAGAGATACAAATTAAAGATCCATGAGAAGTTTCTAATATGGTTGCATTCACTTTAAATTTTGATCTAATTAGGGAGCTTTTAAAAATATGGTTACTAGCAATTAGGTTGTATGTTTTAATTGGCATTAAGAAGTTCTATTTGAGGGGAAAATAAGAGAGGCATAATTTTTTTTCTTTTTTCAAGAAATCAGGCTGTTTGAACGATTTGTTTATAATAATTGCAGACCTGTCTACTTGGAGTATGAAAGAAAAACCCAGCTTTTTGAGAATTGTCTTTGAATATATACATGTAGAAAGCCGTGACAGTCTTTAAGCCTTTGTACTGAAAACTAAAAAAAACCAAACAAACAAAAAAAAAATAGGAACATGGCAAGATACGAAAATCACTTGCTTCTATCTACAGATGAATAAACTAATTATGGTACACAGGTACACATGTGCGCGCACACGCGTGCATACACACACAGGTATATTATTCAGCATTTAAAAGAGAAGATACTGCTATTTGTGACAACATGGATGGACACGGAGGACACTGTACTAACTGAACTAAACCAGACACAGGCAGAAAATACTGTATGATCTCACTGCATGGGGAATCTAAAAAAAAAATAAAATTGCCTACAGTACATAGAATGGTGGTTGTGAGGGAAGGGCTAAATGGGGAGATGGAAGTTAAAGGGTACAAAGTTGCGCTCACTACTCACACAGGATGAGTAGTTTAAGATCTAATGTACAACGTGAGGGCTACAGTAAGTGCGGGTCTTCATTAGGTCATGAAGTTCTTAAGACTGGGGTTTCTGCTCCAACAATGCCTTTGGTGTGGGGTGGGCTGGCAATACTCTTCTGCACTCTGCCCGTGACCCTGAGCCCTAGGCTCTGCCAATAGGAGGTGCTAGAGAAAGACTTACAAGGTGGAGGAAAAAGAGATTTGCCCTATAGTTCCCATGACTGTCATGTTGGCAACGCTTCTCTCTAGCAGCAGCTGTGTCCAGTTTGCCAACCCAGCCTCAGCCCCTTCACTCCATCCCCAAACACCAAAAACTGCCAGCTGGTACGCGCTCCTCTGAGATCTGGGACCAACCCACAGAGTCCCTCCTGACACTAGCAGGAGCCGAGCAGTGTCTCCTCCTCAGAGGTCTGAGTCCCTACGGGACCCTCCTCTGGGCCTCTGAGTTTTAATAGTCCTGTTCTTCCTTATGCTCTCCCAGCCTACAGGCAGCAGCTGCTCCCTGCAGTTGCTTCTCCATGATCTTCCAATGTCCTCATTTCATCTTTTTCGTTCCCTAATACCTAGTAAACCACTCTATATTAAATCACCTTCATTAAAATAACTGCTGTGGTTTCTTTTTACAAGATCCTGACTGACAGACAAGTTGAGAAAGGCTGGGTAGAATTCCTTTCCAAGATATAATATTCTCTAGATATAAAAGATTTTCTTCTAAGATTTGTTGTGTAATTTGATAGTAAATCAGCTGTGGGTCCAACAACCTGGTCCTTGTTTGGAACATCGAAATGAGCACAAGAGAACCTAGTATTCTAGGTCCATGACTTTCCACCTCAATCTCCTGCCATTGATGCTTTAACAGTACACAGATAAATAATAGTATGTGAGATGGTGTGAGATCCTGGTTACAGAATTCTACAACTTAATGCCACACACACACACTCTTTCTCCATGGATAAACTGGAAGAAAGCAATGAGAGGGATTTCTCGAGATGAATCTAGAGATTCTCAACCAGTATCCTGGGTAAACAACAACAAAAAATTAGATGATGTTCCAAAAATAAATGGCAGCATTGTTAAGTTGGCAGCTGACACTTATTTCCCAATATAGTGGACTGAAAAGTAAATAAACCTTCAGTTGAAAACCTTTCAAATGGAAAGAATTGCCGTTTCATTTATTTTTAAGAAAAGCACAATGTTGAAATGCTACTTGGTTCGTATGTAAACCCAGGGATCAAAAGTATTGCTAGTACATTGCACTAATGGGCTACTATTGTAGAAATGTTGTAGAAGTCTTATTCATGAAAATTTCCTAAGATGTTTTTGTTTGTGCTAGTTTAAAATAGTAAAATCATGTACAGGGAAACACAGTATGAAAAACTTCAGATGAGTTGCTGTGTCTATAACATAGGGAGGACTATGAAATCTTCCTGTGTCCTGTTTACTTCCCTTTCCTTTTCAGTCTTCCTATTCAAACTGTTCTGAAATAGGCACGTGTAAGTGTCTTAGGGGTTCTGAGATTTAGCTGAGTTACCCCTGCCCCTTTTCTAGATTAGAAGAGATCAGCCTGTGTTTGTGCTGCAGATATAAAAGCCACAGCTATGAGAATGAACACTCATTCAATAAATGGTAAGTGCCTTCTAAAGAAGCAGTGTCAGCCATGAGCGGATTCTTCAAAAGAAGGATCCCCGAAGCCTACAACCACCCTGAAACCCACATTCCACGTATATTGCCCGGATTAGTCCTCAGGAGACTGATCCTAGGTCTCCTCTGCACAAAGATTAAAGCTTAGAAGACACTCCCTTTATCTGCAAAATGGGCTGACATCTACACGGCTTATTCTCCAGATCTCCCCCAGCTCCCACCTGCTGCCCCAAGGTCAGTGGGCTAAGAAGATACTACAATGTCTCTAAGGCATGAGAACTGTTATAATTTCCACAGCGTGGTCATTACACATTCTCAATCAGCTAGTTCTAGGCAGCAACTAGGATAAAACCAGCAGCTAGACACAGCAGTCAGCGTGGCAGGCAGCGATAGTGACATTGAAGAGGTGGCCATTGAGGGGCACATGAAATAAAAGTGACTGCAATTTACCAGCTTTCCCCATATTTCAGGCACTATTCCTAGGACTTATCATGTGTTACCTAATTATTTCTTTTTTTTTTTTTATATTCATTTTTTTAATTCTTTTTTTTTTTTTATTGTTGGGGATTCATTGAGGGTACAATAAGTCAGTTACACTGATTACAATTGTTAGGTAAAGTCCCTCTTGCAATCATGTCTTGCCCCCATAAAGTGTGACACACACTAAGGCCCCACCCCCCTCCCTCCATCCCTCTTTCTTCCCCCCCCCATAACCTTAATTGTCATTAATTATCCTCATATCAAGATTGAGTACATAGGATTCATGCTTCTCCATTCTTGTGATGCTTTACTAAGAATAATGTCTTCCACTTCCATCCAGGTTAATACGAAGGATGTAAAGTCTCCATTTTTTTTAATGGCTAAATAGTATTCCATGGTATACATATACCACAGCTTGTTAATCCATTCCTGGGTTGGTGGGCATTTAGGCTCTTTCCACATTTTGGCGATTGTAAATTGAGCTGCAGTAAACAGTCTAGTACAAGTGTCCTTATGATAAAAGGATTTTTTTCCTTCTGGGTAGATGCCCAGTAATGGGATTGCAGGATCGAATGGGAGGTCTAGGTTGAGTGCTTTGAGGTTTATCCATACTTCCATCCAGAAGGGTTGTACTAGTTTGCAGTCCCACCAGCAGTGTAAAAGTGTTCCCTTCTCTCCACATCCACGCCAGCATCTGCAGTTTTGAGATTTTGTGATGTGGGCCATTCTCACTGGGGTTAGATGATATCTCAGGGATGTTTTGATTTGCATTTCTCTAATATATAGAGATGATGAACATTTTTTCATGTGTTTGTTAGCCATTCGTCTGTCGTCTTTAGAGAATGTTCTATTCATGTCTCTTGCCCATTGATATAAGGGATTGTTGGCTTTTTTCATGTGGATTAATTTGAGTTCTCTATAGATCCTGGTTATCAAGCTTTTGTCTGATTGAAAATATGCAAATATCCTTTCCCATTGTGTGGGTTGTCTCTTTGCTTTGGTTATTGTGTCCTTAGCTGTACAGAAGCTTTTCAGTTTAATGAAGTCCCATTTGTTTATTTTTGTTGTTGTTGCAATTGCCATGGCAGTCTTCTTCATGAAGTCTTCCCCCAGGCCAATATCTTCCAGTGTTTTTCCTATGCTTTCTTTAAGGATTTTTATTGTTTCATGCCTTAAATTTAAGTCCTTTATCCATCTTGAGTCAATTTTTGTGAGTGGGGAAAGGTGTGGGTCCAGTTTCAGTCTTTTACATGTAGACATCCAGTTCTCCCAACACCATTTACTGAATAGGGAGTCTTTCCCCCAAGGTAAGTTCTTGTTTGGTTTATCAAAGATTAGGTGGTTGTAAGATGTTAGTTTCATTTCTTGGTGTTCAATTCGATTCCAAGTGTCTATGTCTCTGTTTTTGTGCCAGTACCATGCTGTCTTGACCACTATGGCTCTGTAGTACAGACTAAAATCTGGTATGCTGATGCCCCCAGCGTTATTTTTGTTACTAAGAACTGCCTTAGCTATGCGGGGTTTTTTCCGGTTCCATACAAAATGCAGAATCATTTTTTCCAAATCTTGAAAGTATGATGTAGGTACTTTGATAGGAATGGCATTGAATACGTAGATTGCTTTGGGAAGTATAGACATTTTAACAATGTTGATTCTTCCCATCCATGAGCATGGTATGTTCTTCCATTTGTTAATATCCTCTGCTATTTCCTTTCTGAGGAGTTCATAGTTTTCTTTATAGAGGTCCTTCACCTCCTTCGTAAGGTATATTCCTAGGTATTTCATTTTCTTTGAAACTATGGTGAAGGGAGTTGTGTCCTTAATTAGATTCTCATCTTGACTGTTATTGGTGTATACAAAGGCTACTGACTTGTGGACATTGATTTTATATCCTGAAACATTACTGTATTTTTTGATGACTTCTAGGAGTCTTGTGGTTGAGTCTTTGGGGTTCTCTAAGTATAAGATCATGTCGTCAGCAAAGAGGGAGAGTTTGACCTCCTCTGCTCCCATTTGGATTCCCTTTATTTCCTTGTCTTGCCTAATTGTATTGGCTAGAACTTCCAGCACTATGTTGAATAGTAAAGGTGACAGAGGACAACCTTGTCTGGTTCCAGTTCTAAGAGGAAAAGCTTTGAGTTTTACTCCATTCAGTAAAATATTGGCTGTGGGTTTGTCATAGATAGCTTCAATCAGTTTTAGAAATGTGCCACCTATGCCTATACTCTTCAGTGTTCTAATTAGAAAAGGATGCTGGATTTTATCAAATGCTTTTTCTGCATCTATTGAGAGGATCATGTGATCTTTATTTTTGCCTCTGTTAATATGGTGGATAACGTTTAAAGACTTGCGTATGTTAAACCAGCCTTGCATCCCTGGGATGAAGCGTACTTGATCATGATGAATGACTTTTTTGATGATAAGCTGTAATCTATTGGCTAGGATTTTGTTGAGAATTTTTCCATCTATATTCATGAGTGAGAGTGGTCTGAAATTCTCCTTTTTGTTTGGGTCTTTTCCTGGTTTTGGTATCAGGGTGATGTTTGCTTCATAGAATGTGTTGGGGAAGATTCCTTCTTCCTCAGTTTTTTGGAATAATTTCTGCAGTACAGGAATAAGCTCTTCCTTGAAGGTTTGATAGAATTCTGGAGTGAAGCCATCTGGACCAGGGCATTTTTTAGTTGGAAGCTTTTTTATTGTTTCTTTGATCTCAGTGCTTGAAATTGGTCTGTTCAGGAGGTCTATTTCTTCCTGACTAAGTCTAGGGAGAGGGTGTGATTCCAAATATTGATCCATTTCCTTCACATTGTCAAATTTCTGGGCATACAGTTTCTGGTAGTATTCGGAGATGATCTCTTGTATCACTGTGGGATCAGTTGTTATTTCCCCTTTATCATTTCTAATTGAGGTTACTAGAGATTTTACTTTTCTATTTCTAGTTAGTCTGGCCAATGGTTTATCTATTTTATTTATTTTTTCAAAAAACCAACTCCTTGTTTCATTAATTTTCTGAATGATTCTTTTGTTTTCAATTTCATTGATCTCTGATTTGATTTTGGATATTTCTTTTCTTCTACTGAGTTTAGGCTTAGATTGTTCTTCTTTTTCCAATTCCATAAGATCTCTTGTGAGATTGTTGATGTGCTCTCTTTCTGTTTTTCGAATGTAGGCATCTAAAGCGATGAATTTTCCTCTCAAAACTGCTTTTGCAGTATCCCACAGGTTTTGGTAGCTTGTGTCTTCATTGTTGTTATGCTCAAGGAAGTTAATGATTTCCTGTTTTATTTCTTCCTGCACTCATCTGTTATTCAACAGAAGATTGTTTAATTTCCATGCCTTTGGGTGGGGTTGAGCATTTTTGTTAGAGTTGAGTTCCACCTTTAGTGCCTTATGGTCTGAAAAGATACAAGGTAAAATTTCAATTCTTTTGATTCTGTTGATATTTGTTTTGTGTCCCAATATGATCAATTTTGGAGAATGTTCCATGGGGTGATGAGAAAAATGTATATTCTTTGTCTTTGGGGTGGAGTGTTCTATATGCGTCTATCAAGCATAGTTGTTCTAGGGTCTCATTTAAATCTCTTACATCTTTGTTTAATTTCTGTTTAGAGGATCTGTCCAGCTCTGTAAGAGGTGTGTTAAAGTCCCCTGTTATGATGGTATTATCAGATATCATATTGCTCAGACTGAGTAAGGTCTGCTTCAAGAATCTGGGAGCATTTAAATTGGGTGCATAAATATTTAGAATTGAAATGTCTTCTTGTTGTAGTTTTCCCTTGACCAATATAAAGTGACCATCTTTGTCTTTTTTGACTTTAGTTGCTTTAAATCCACATGTATCTGAAAATAAGATTGCAACTCCTCTTTTCTTCTGAATTCCATTTGCCTGAAAAATTGTCTTCCAACCCTTGACTTGGAGCTTTAATTTGTCTTTTGAAGCCAGGTGTGTTTCTTGCAGACAGCACATGGATGGCTTGTGTTTTTTAATCCAGTCAGCCAATCTATGTCTCTTCAGTGGGGAATTCAAGCCATTAACATTTATTGAGATAATTGATAAGTGTGGTAGTATTCTATTCGTCTTATTTGGTGAGAGTCCATTGCTTAGTTTTATCTTTTGCATCAGTGTGGAGGTTAGGTTCTGACCTTTGATTTCTGAGTTCTTACTTTGCTGCTGATCCATTATGGTGGTCAGTGTGCAGAACAGGTTGAAGTATTTCCTGTAGAGCTGGTCTTGTTGTGGCGAATTTCCTCAATGTTTGTATATCCGTAAATGATTTGATTTCTCCTTCAATTTTGAAGCTTAGCTTAGCAGGGTACAGAATTCTGGGCTGAAAATTGTTCTGTTTAAGTAGATTAAAGGTAGATGACCATTGTCTTCTTGCTTGGAAAGTTTCATTAGAGAAGTCTGTGGTAACTCTGATGGATTTGCCCCTGTAGGTCAACTGGTGCTTACTCCTGGCAGCTTGCAGAATCTTTTCTTTTGTCTTGACTTTGGACAGGTTCATCACAATGTGTCTTGGAGAAGCTCGGTTAGAATTGAGGCGACCCGGGGTCCGATATCCCTCTGAAAGCAGTGTGTCAGAATCTTTGGTGATGTTTGGGAAATTTTCTTTTATAATATTCTCTAGTATGGCTTCCATTCCTCTGGGGCATTCTTCTTCCCCTTCTGGAATTCCTATAACTCGTATGTTGGAACGCTTCATAAAGTCCCATAATTCTGACAGTGAACGTTCTGCTTTCTCTCTCTTCTTTTCTGTCTCTTTTACTGTCTGAGTTATCTCAAGAACTTTGTCTTCTACCTCTGAAATTCTTTCTTCTGCATGGTCTAACCTGTTGCTGATACTTTCCATTGCATCTTTAAGTTCCCTGATTGACTGTTTCAGTTCCTTCAGGTCTGCTATATCCTTTTTATATTCTTCATATCGTTCATCTCTTATTTGATTCTGTTTTTGGATTTCCTTTTGGTTATTTTCCACTTTATTAGCAATTTCCTTCATTGTTTCCATCATTTCTTTCATTGTTTTCAACATGTGTATTCTAAATTCCCTTTCTGTCATTCCTAACATTTCTATACTGGTGGAATCATCTGCAGTAGCTACCTCATGGTCCCTTGGTGGGGTTGTTCTGGACTGGTTCTTCATGTTGCCTGGAGTTTTCTGCTGATTCTTCCTCATGAGTGATTTCTTTTATCTGTTTCCTTGCCCTAATTTTCCTTTCACTTCCTCTTGCTCTTTAAGTTCTTGTGCCTGTGGAGTAAGGGTTACAGGACCAGAAGGGTGAGAAGGTTGAAGAGCAAAAAAAGGGGATGAAAGAAAGGATGACCGAGTGATAAGAAAAAAGGAAAGATAGAGAAAGGAGAGGGGGTGGGTATAAGGAATATTGACAAAAAGAAGAGAGGCACAGAAAGAGGGAGACAGGGCAATATAGGTGTACAGTAGGGTACTTTGACACAACCTTAAAAAACCCCACCTTCTGGGGGTGCCCAGTTGTGTGGTTCCCTTGAGGTCAGCAGCTCTTTGCTAACCTGATCAGACACAGTACCCCACCTCCACCAAGTAGAGAGGAAAGACAAAAATGCTATAAATCAAACCAAAACAAGCAAACAGAAAACTTTACGGAGATAAAATTCGGTGAAAAACCAAATGATATCGGTAGAAACACTAGCAAAAATGAAGTTGAAGTTATTAAAAAAGGCAGCAATGGGAAATTATGATTAAACTAGGAAAATTGAGAAAGAAAAAGGGATCTGTGTGGAAAAGATTGAAATAAAAAAAACAAAAGAACATCAGCAACGTCAAAATAAACAAATAAAAAAAACAACCAAACAAAAAAAAAGAAAGAAAAATATACACAACCAAAAACAAAGCCGTTTATATATGTTATTGAATATTGTCTGGGCAACATGTGGTCTTCTGGGGTATGAGATGTTCATCACAGTTCTGATACAACTGGAGGCTGCTGATTTCTCAAACCCCAGCAGGTAGACACCCTAAATCTCTCTTCAGCCCACTTAAAAGGCACTTTGAACTTGTAAACTTGCTGAGCAGAAGCTTTCCCAGCTTTCTCGCTGGAATCACTGCTGAAGTGGCTATCCACTTACCCAGTGTGCCAAAACCGGTCTCACTCTGCCCTGAGGGTTAGGGCTGCAAGGCGGCTCAGACCCCACCCTTAGGCTACTTGGTTGCTGGGTTACCAGCTCCCACCCGTTTCTAGCTCTGCGACCTTGAGGGAGGAGCTTGCCGGGGCAGATCACTGACAATGGATCTGTGTGACCCACCGCCAAACACTATTAGCTCCGTCTGGCTCAGCGGCTCAGACTGGGGCCCTAGACAACAGCCAAAGTTCTCTGCACTCCGGCTCAGGCCTTCCCCAAGGCAGTTCAACTCAGTGCCAAGTCCAAGGACATCAAAACAGTTCACAGGTAAGGCCTTTCTGGTTTGCAGTCTCGCTGCTACTGAACTTACAGTTGTGGGCGGGTTTAGACGAATTGAACACACGCGACCACTTCCCGGTTTTCCACTGTTTTAGTCCTCCTCTTGGGGTCCAGAAGTCTCTCGCTGACTTCCTGTATCCTCATAGGAGTGATGATAGGCAGTTCCCACCAGCCAGAGATGCCTGGAGTCCTATCTCCCCAGAATCACGGTGCCCAGATGCAAGGAAGCTGTTACTCGGCTGCCATCTTGCTCCGCCTCCCCGAAATACTCGTTTTAGAACTTAAAATGGCAGAGCCATGTTGCTAATTCAGATCAGTCTGATTCCACGGAACTCTTTTTTTCCTGCACCAGGTTGGATTCAGAACAGGAAAGAGTTAAGGAAGGCCAAAAAGGCAGTGAGTGGGAGAACCCAGGTGCTGGGAGTGTGTTCTGAGCGAACACTGTTAGAGTAACCAAGTAGCTAACTTTTTCATGAGTGAAGTTGTCTACAAAATCTTTCCTCATCTAATCTTGAGAATTAGTCTTTGCAGTCCATGAGGAAATACTTCATATTAATCCTCGAATAAAAACCCTGTTCCTTTATAGGGGCACATGTTAAATCTACTAAGTGTAGAATATAAATGTCTTAACACAATAACTAGGAAAATGCGGTGAAGGCTATGTTAACCAGTTTCATGAAAGTATTTCAAATTGTATATAAAACCAGCACATTGTACCCCATGATTGCATTAATGTACACAGCTATGATTTAGTAAAAAAAAAAAAGAAAGCCAGTTCCTCACTGAAGCCCTGCATCTTGTCCAGAGAAAACAAACCTATGTGTTTCTGAAAACTGCTCCTAGAGTCCATTATCCTGAAGCCCAATCCACAATTCATATAAGAGAACCAAAGATCTGCATTATCATAGATCAGTGAGAAATTTTTTAGAGACTCGAGTACAATAAAGACAAAAATTCATTTCTATGACCCCATATTTCATTCATTCATTCATTTACTCATCCAATAGCTATTTATTCAGCATATAATCTCAGTGCTGAGGAACCAACAACAGAGAACCCTGTCTAAATCATTGCAGCCTCTTATTTCTATAAACAAAGTGCAGGAAGGAAATCATGTAATCAGAGCTTCCTTTTTTTTGAGACAGAGTCTTACTATGTTGCCCTCGTTAGAGTGCTGTGCTGTCACAGCTCACAGCAACCTCAAACTCTTGGGCTCAAGAGATTCTCTTGCTTCAACCTCCCAAGTAGCTTGGACTACAGGCACCCACTATCAATGCCCAGCTATTTTTTCTTGTAGTTGTCATTGTTGTTTTAGCTGGCCCAGGCCAGGTTCAAACCCACCAGCCTCAGTGTATGTGGCCGGTGCCCTACCCACTGAGCATGGGTGCCGCCTATCATAGCTTCCTTTTAAAATACAATGTTTTGCCCTCTCATTTCTGAATAAAAGGGGAATTTTCGCTATCGCATTCTTTAGTCTGTCTGGCAAAAGACTCACCTCCTAACTTAAGTTACTCACCATTAATTCTTCCATTTAAGCAGATAATAGTGTCAAAAAAAAAATTTTACAAAGCATTTGTCTTGTACCCACATGTTCTAGTCCATGAAGAATCTTGGTGTGATTTGGGGAGGTAATGAAAAGTCATTGCTTGGGAGTTGCATTCAATGGGAATATCTCTTGAGCTACTGCAAGCAGGTGGAGAGGAGGTTGTTTTAAAGGCATCTATGCTTCTGATGGTGGAAGATCCATTTTAAACCAGATCACTAGAAAATGACTATCTATGTGCCAATGATGTTTTTCAACAATGCAAATAATAACTTCAGAACCCAATTTGTATTGCTTTAGCCCCCAAGGACCCAGCTGAGAAAGAGTGTATAAATTGTGGTATATGTACACCATGGAATATTATGCAGCCTTAAAGAAAGATGGAAACTTCACCTCTTTATGTTTACATGGATGGAGCTGGAACATATTCTTCTTAGCAAAGTATCTCAAGAATGGAAGAAAAAGTATCCAATGTACTCAGCCCTACTCTGAAACTAATTTATAGCTTTCTATGAAAGCTATAACTCAATTATAGCCCAAGAATTTGGGGAAAGAGGAAAGGGAGGTGAGGGGAGGGGTGGGGAGAGGTTCGGTGGAGGGAGGGTAATTGGTGGGACCACACCTATGGTACATCTTACAAGGGTACATGTGAAATTTACTAAATGTAGAATATAAATGTCTTAACATAATAACTAAGAAAATGCCATGAAGGCTGTGTTAACCAGTTTGATGCAAATATTTCAAATTGTATATAAAACCAGCACATTGTACCCCCATGATTACATTAATGTACACAGCTATGATTTAATTTAAAAAAAATAGAAAAAAGAAAAAACAATGTCTTTCCCAGCACCATGCCAGGCAGAATATCTGAGTCCCAACATTAGACAGACCTATAGGCTTCAAGCAAACATGAAAAAACATTCTGCGGGAGGAATTGGATATCACCAAGCATTTTACGGAGTACAGTAGAAAGTGCAGGAATTAAAAAAACAAGCCAATAGCAATTGTGCTTAAATCAAATTTTGAGAATACTCAGGTGCATATGCAGGGTGGCCATAAAGTTCATGTGCAATTTTAAAATTGCACATAAATCTTATGGGCACCCTGTATAAATAACATTTACAAAATTACAGAAGAACTGTGTTAAAAAGAATGGATCATCTCAGTTCAGATTAGAGTGGAATATGCAGAAGACCACCAGGAAAATGTGTACCAGACAAAGAAAAGGCAGACTTAGACCAGACTGCAGCAGTTATACTGTAAGAGGATAATCCTCGATTCTTCATGAAGGAAGTAGAAATGTTCTGTGCTTTCTTTTCCCTCTTTCTTTTCTTAGCCACTAGAATTTGTTTTCACATATTTCTGCATTCATAAATTCATAGCATGTAAAGTTGATAGCATGTAATAACTCCTTGAGATGCTTTAGAATCGGTTTTGAGTTAAGAAACCCTTCCATGTTTTACTCTATTCAGACTTTCCTGGCTATTATGGGTAAGATGCTACTGCCTGAAGAACAGGTAAACCAATCCAGCAGAACTCCCACTAAAGATGGATGGAGCTCCACGCTGAGTGACTAATGGATGCTATTCTGCATCTCCCCTTTCTTAGAAAATCAATAAGAGCAATTGTTCTTTAACATTCCTTGATTAGAAGCCAATAACAAAAACAGAAAGTCAAAACACTGTTAGTTAATTAATTCATGACAATAAAGAAGCATACTCATCAAATCAGCCAAGGGCATCCCTGACATTTATTCCTCTGAGAATTTAAATCAAAATCTGCCTTCAGTTTTGTTCTTATTCCTTCTTCAAGGAATATTTTTAATTAAAAAAAATGAGAAACAAATACTTAATTCTAATTAAACCCAAGAGATTAGAAATTCTCTAGGTACTTGAAGTTTTATCATTAAATGGAGTTAGACCTCTGGAAGACTACATGGTTTAGTTAATTATAGGACAGCTCTTTATCACTTTAAGAAATTCACATCTGGGCGGCACCTATGGCTCAAAGGAGTAGGGCGCCAGCCCTATATATGCGTGGTGGTGGGTTCAAACCCAGCCCCGGACCAAAAAAAAAAAAAAAAAGGGAATAAGAAATTCACATCTGCATATCCTACAGAATGATTGACAATATTACTTAGCTCAATATGCTCTATGTAAAACACCATATGAGAAGTCTGCCTTTCCCGAAGAACTGGTAGCATACCTACATTCTTGATAATGAGAACTAGGAATTGTATCATGTTTCCTCTTAGTGACCTGGCTTCCCAGAAGCTCACAGCCAAACTGTATACTCACAGAGCAACTATGGTCAGCACATTAACTTCCTCGCTTTCCTTTTGATCTTCATTGCTATATGTGTAATTTTATTAGCCTTATATATATGCACACATTTACACATAATAACACTCATAATACACACACACATATATATTAATATATATAATGTTTTTTGAGACAGAGTCTCATTTTGTTGCCTTTGGTAGAGTGCTGTGGTGTCACAGCTCACAGCAACCTCAAACTCTTGAGTTCAAGCGATTCTCTTGTCTGAGCCTTCAGAGTAGCTGTGACTACAGGCATCCACCACAACACTCAGCTATTTTTAGAGATGGGGTCTCGCTCTTGTTCAGGTTGGTCTTGAACCTCTGAGCTCAGGCAATCCATCCTCCTTGGCCTCCCAGAGTGCTAGGATTACAGGTGTGAGCCACTACACCCAACCCCGCCTTATTGTATATTTCATTTGATGTAAAAATGCATAAAATAGATTTCTTTCAGGTGTAAGAGTTAAGCTCTGATCAGCAAAACATGCTATTTATATACATCAACTGGTAACTTGATTTTCAAATCTTTCTGACAAAGAATAAATACTTTTTTTTTTTTTTTTTGGTTTTTGGCCGGGGCTGGGTTTGAACCCACCACCTCCGGCATATGGGACTGGCGCCCTGCTCCTTGAGCCACAGGCGCTGCCCGATAAATACATTTTTTAATGAAGTAGATTTTCATTCTGTAGAAGGCAAAGACTGTGTCTTCTATTTCTCTCTCCACTCCCTACAGTTGTAAGCACTGTTCTTTGCAAGAGCAAGGGCTCAATAAACACCACTGAAGAAAGCAAGAGCTAACGCATGCTTATTGGAGGTTTGGTCCGTATTTCTTAAACGTTGACGTAACCCGGGAGGCTATTTTTAATCTCAAAATCTGGAATCCGAGCATTTCTTTTGAGCAGAAAGTCAGTACTCAAAAGTTTCAGATTTAAAAAAAAAAAGTTTCAGATTTTGTATTTTTATATTAATCTGTAGTACAGTATCATGAAAACCTCGAAGGAAAACACAGAGATGAATGGAGTCCAATCCCATGGGATGTCATATTGCTAGGCTGTAATTTTAAAATTTCTTCCTGCAAAAGACTACACCAGGGAATGAAAAGACATACCATATATTGGAAGAAAATATTTGCAAAAGATATATCTGATAAAGGACTCTTACAATGAGAAAACAACCCAACTCAAAGATGGACCAAAGAAGACATATGGTTGGCAAATAAGCAAATGAACAGATGCTCCTCAACGTATGTCACCGGAGAAATGCAAGTATCTCTACATACTTATTAGAATGACCAAAACCACAACACTGACAACTGCAAATGCTAACAGGGATGTGGATATATAGAAACTCTCATTTATTGCTGAAGAAAACATAAACTAGTTCGGCCACTTTGAAAGACAGTTTGGCAGTTTTTTACAAAACTACGCATATTTTTACTTCATGATCCAACAATCACACTCCTTGGTATTTATTTACTCTTAAGAGTTGAAAATACGTCCACACAAAGACCTGAGCACAGATTGTTTACAGCAGCTTTATTCATAATTGCCAGAACTTGGAAGCTTGATGATGACCTCATGTTTTTCAGTAGGTGAATGGATGAATAGACTGTGGTGCATCCAGACAATGAAATGTTATCCAGAACTAACAAGAAACGAGCTATCAAGACATGAAAAGACATGAAGGAACCATGGTTAAATGAAAGACACAGCCTGAAAAGGCTACATACTGTATTGTTACAACTAGTTAAATTTGCAACATTGTGGAAAAGGAAAAACTATGGAGACAGTAAAAAGATCAGTGGTTTCCGGGGGTAGGGAGGGAGGGAGAAATGAACAGGCAGGGCTCAGAGGACTTTTAGGGTAGTGAAACTACTGTCTATAATGATGGATACATGCCATTATATATTTCCCCAAACCCATATAGGATGTACAACACCAAAAGGGAACCCCAAAGCAAACAATGAACTTCTCAGTGATCATAATGTATGGATGTAGTTTCGTTAATTTAACAAACGTCCCACTATGATGGGGGATGTTGATAAAGGGTGAGGCCATGCCTGTGTAAGGGCAGGAGGTATATGCCCTCTGTACCTTTCTCTCAATTTTGCTGTGAACCTAAAACTTCCTTTTTTGTGAATTTTGTTTGTTTTTAATGAAGAAAGCAGAGATCTTGCCTCTCAGAGTTTAGCAGACTTGTAGATATCTGGGTGCATGATTGAAGGCTGTCTCAAGGCTCCTTCATCAAGTGTCAGGTGGGGTCACAGAGAGTTTGGCATCACTGTAGCAGCAGGGGACATCCTTGGGTCCAGAACACTAACGGACAGTTGTCCAGTCAAAAATGACTTGGACAAAAGACAAAGGAGACAGAACCCTTGGCCTGCATGCTCTCATCTGCCCTGCTTCTTTCAAATCTCAGCTGGTTCTCTGATTTTTGCAATGGTAGGCATCATAACTTCTTAGGCTTAGAATATTGCAGCTGACAAAATATACTGAAAAATAATCTTTTCTTCTTTCTTTTTATAAAATGATGTAAAAGCAGAGGCTCCCCTGCCTTGTCTGAAACTCCTCTTGCCTGTCTCATTTCTGACCTGGTGTTGGTGAAGATGCACGCACTGATGTAAGATAGGACCACACATAAGCTCAGCATCCTGCCCAGGCTGCCAGGCATCAAGCGTGAGGCTAGGACCAAGAACTAAAACAGGGCTCTGTCTTGCCATACCATAACCAACAGTGCAAAACAGAGGTTTTCTCATTTCTGACTTGCTTGGGAAAACATTCCTATGTCTAAAGTTATTTGTCTGCTGAAAGACCTAGATAGTGAGATGCCTTTCCTCAGGTTTCCCTGGAAAACTTGCCTAGTTGTCTGCTTCAATCAAAGGCCCTGCTCTGTAACTACTGGAGTCAAGAACTTGGACAACTCACTTGCAGAGGCAGTGTTAAGAAACCCAAGTTCTCACAAAAATGAGCATAGCCTTTCCCTGTCCCTCTGCACTGTGCTGCTCCATGACAGCAGGTCCATGGTGCCAGGTTGTCTTATCGGGGACTTCTGGGTGACAACAAACCACACTGAGAAGGGGTGTGGCCTGGACCAGTGGTCACTGAGACAGAGGCTGAGGTGCTGCCTCCAGGTCTGGAAGTGTACACCACCCAGAAACTGAAATCTAGGCACAGGGGAGAAAGCCAGGTTTGTCTTATCTGCTACAAGTGACACTAAACAAAAAAGGTTACAAATCAAATCCCATTAGTCGTCTCTGTTGCATGGGCAGAGGCCCTTGGGGAGGCATTTTATGACACTGTCATGGCAGGTGCCAATGTTTCCAGAGACTCACATCTACCCTTCATGGCCCGGGCAGAAAAAGGCCCATGAGAAAGTCCTTCCCACCACAGGTAAGGACAACACCTGATATTATGGGCTGACTTGTGTATCCCCAATATTCTTATGTTGAAGCCCTAACCCCCACTACCTCAGAATGTGACTATATTTAGAGATGAGGGCTTGAAACATGTGATTCAGTTAAAACAAGGCCATTCAGGTGAGCCTAAGCCTATCTGAGTGGTGTCCTTATAAGAAGAAATTTGTACTCCATGGGAAACCATAGCAGAACCTCCTTTCCAGTGAGCCTGCTTGCTAAAGAGCATTGCTTAAGAACAGGAAAGCCTAATGATTAGTTTGAAGTTGCTTATTTCCTTGTGACATGAGACCTTTATCACTGGCTTTCAAATCTCCCCCAAACTCAAGTGTTCTCAGAGAAGATCTGCGTGAGTTAGGGGCATTAGAGAAAATGGATAAGCAGGTTGGATTTTCATACTGTACAGAGTGGGGACAACAGAGAGAAATTCAAAGGACGGACTCATCACAACACCCAGTAATTTGCAGAAGTCTCAGGAAAGGCTTTGAGCTACCACTGGGCATGGCCTTAGGGTTTGTGGCAAGGTTGCCTAGACCTAGAGGGGCAGAGACAAGCTGGCTGGCACATGGGTTACAGTGATGTGGCTGAACCTTGGGCAAGAACCTTGCCTAGAAAGTGGGCAAGTCACTCTTGAGGCAGGGAAACAGACTCAACAGTACACTTGAGAGAGAAGTGCATGGATCAGGCGTCCTCAAACTTTTTAAACAGGGGGCCAATTCACTGTCCCTCAGACCACTGGGGGGCCGGACTATAGTTAAAAAAAAAAACAAAAAAACTATGAACAAATTCCTATGCCCACTGCACATATCTTATTTTGAAGTAAAAAACAAAACGGGAACAAATACAATTCACACCGCTTCACGTGGCCCGCGGGCCACAGTTTGAGGATGCCTGGCATAGATTGTCCATCCCGTTAAAAATGGGCCCCTCCTCTCACCTTCCAGGGTGGCACTTGGCACATATTCCTATCTTACAAATCACACTTCCAGGTGTTCAGGCTCCCTAGCTAAGCTGAAGGTACCTCTGTGCTGTGTGCTCCACAGCACAATGCCTCACACCTAACAGACTCGAAAGGGAACTTCATTTAATTGATTGCAGAGCTGAGCAGCTGGGTAAGAGGTCTGATTGGCTCTTATAAAGGGTCTCTTAAACCTTACATATAAGTTAAGGACCACTGCTTTTGGGCAAGGAGCCCTAATTTGCTGGTTGCCAATCCTTCCTTATTACAAGCTTTTGTTGTTTTAAAATTGAAATGGTGATTTCAGTGACTTTTTCAGAAATGCTTCCTGATATTGACTTTTTATTAAAGGAAGGAAATGTTGGAAGCATAGCCAAAATCTCTTCCATGAGATTCAGAAAATAGATAAGAAATGAACCACAGTTTCATCTGTTGCTCCATTGAAGGGTTATTTTAATCAGTGAGACAGAAAGATTTTACTCATACAGCACTTGGAAATCCTGAAATATTAAGTTCTTAGTATTAAAGTTATGTGTGCATGCATATATATATATATATATATATACATATATATATGACAAAGTAGAAGCCAGGGCTGGGAGAATGAGATGTCCATCAAAATACAGATACCAATATCAAACAACTCAGAAAAGTATGTGAAAGGGCATAAAATTTGACAGCAGAAAGACCAACCTTGGATGGCAGCTTTAGCCCTAGATATTTTATTTTATTTTTTTTATTAAATTATAGCTGTGTACAATAATGCAATCATGAGGTACAATGTGCTGATTTTATATACAGTTTGCAATATTTTCATCGAAGTGGTTAACATAGCCTTCGTGGCATTTTCTTAGATATTGTGTTCAGACTTTTATATACTACATTTAGTAAATTTCACCTTTACTCTTCTAAGATGCACCGTAGGTGTGGACCCACTAATTACCCTCTCTCCACCCATCCTCCCCTCCCCTCCCCTTTCCCCATATTCTTGTGCTGAGATTGGATTATAGCTTTCATATGAAAGCTATAAATTAGTTTCATATTAGGGCTGAGTACATTGGGTACTTTTTCTTCCATTCTTGAGATACCTTGCTAAGAAGAATATTTTCTAGCTCCATCCATGTAAACATGAAAGAGGTAAAGTCTCCATCTTTCTTTATGGCTGCATAATATTCCATGGTGTACATATACCACAATTTATTAATCCATTTGTGAGTTGATGGGGACTTGGGCTTTTTCCATGACTTAGCAATTATGAATTGGGCTGCAATAAACGTTCTGGTACAAATATCTTTGTTATGATGTGATTTTTGGTCTTCTGGGTATATACGTAGTAGAGGAATTAAAGGATCAAATGGCAGGTCTATTTTTAGATCTCTAAGTATTCTCCAAATCTCTTTTCAAAAGGAACATATTAATTTGCATTCCCATCGGCAGTGTAGAAGTGTTCCCTTTTCTCCACATCCACGCCAACATCTCTGGTCTTGGGATTTTGTGATATGGGCTAATCTTACTAGAGTTAGATGATATCTCAAAGTTGTATTGATTTGCATTTCTCTGACGATTAAGGATGATGAGTGTTTTTTCATATGTCTGTAGGCTGTGCACCTGTCTTATTCAGAGAAGTTTCTCTTCAAGTCCTTTGCCCAGCTTGAGATGGGATCACTTGTTCTTTTCTTGCTAATACGTTTGAGTTCTCTGTGGAATCTGGTTATTAAACCTTTGTTGGAGACATATCCTGCAAATATCTTCTCCCATTCTGAGGGCTGTCTGCTTGCTTTACTTACTGTGTTCTTGGCTGTGCAGAAGCTTTTTAGTTTCATCAGGTCCCAGTAGTGTATTTTTGATGCTGCTTCAATAGTAGTCCTGGATATTTTAATTAACCTCTCTGTATCACAGTTTCTTCATCTTTACATTGGGTTGGTATGACCTATGACTATCAAATGAGAACAAGCAGGTTCCAAAGCAAGATACTAGGTATGTAAAAGGCCTGTGGTGATTTAAAGGCTCCTTTAGCATTTCTCATGTGACTTGGGTTTTGTGTCACTCAGCTCCCACTTTCCCCATCTCACTGTGGCAATGCTTTCCAGTTCTGATTTTAGAATTAATCTGCCTTCTATTCAAAACGGTTCCTTGCCACTTAGTAGCTGTATGACAGTGGGTAAGTTTCTTAACCTCCTCAAATACAACCTCTTTTTTTTGTTGTTGTTGTAGAGACAGAGTCAACTTTATCGCCCTTGGGAGAGTGCTGTGGCATCACACAGCTCACAGCAACCTCCAACTCCTGGGCTTAGGCGATTCTCTTGCCTCAGCCTCCCAAGTAGCTGGGACTATAGGCAACTGCCACAATGCTCGGCTATTTTTTGCTGCAGTTTGGCCAGGGCCGGGTTGAACCTACCACCCTCCGTATATGGGGCTGGTGCCCTACCCACTGAGCCACAGGCACCGCCCTGAACTACAGCCTCTTTACCTGTGAAAGGGAGAGTCCTGACCATATCACTGGCATATGATGGGAACTGCATGAATCCGCCTTTGCACACTCCCTGGCACAGAGGAGGTCACAGAAACATGGCTAAGGCTTTTTTCCAGTTTGGAACCTGAGTTGTTACTATTACAAACCTCACATTACTCCATCTTTGAAACATTTTTGCAAGTGATTGCTACTGCTCTGCGAGATACATATGAGGTTAACAAGAAGGACAATAAAGTTCTTGGGCTTCTCATATTCAGTTTACCTTTCCTTAGTCAAGGTCTTCTTGTGATAGAAAATGAAAAAAAGACTTCAAGAACTTGTGAGCCACCTATCTGAGACTGAACCAATTACTAGGTTTGACTTCAGTGTTACTTACAGAATCTCCTTGTGCATCCTCTAAAATAGTTGACTTCAGCTCTCATCACAGCACTCCACCAGCGTTGGGCTGCTCTGACCTTTCTACGATCTCTCCATAGAGCTGACATGAGAGGTCAACAATAAAACTGCCAGGAACTTGCCCCAGACTTGCAGCTCTCAAAGAAGGCTATGCAGCCATAGCCTCTAACACAAGATCTAGCACCGCCTGGCTAAAGAACAGGCATTTCTCTTCTCTCTCTCTCTCTCTCTCTCTCTCACACACACACACACACACACACACACACACACAGGAAAACTAGTTTTGGGTATCAGAAGTGGCACGCGCGGTTCTTCTCATGTCCTCAATGAAGCCCACTTTTAGGAGAGGCAATGCCCTCTTGGGCATGATGTGCATGTCACCACACTGACGTTTGGTCTCCAGGCATTAATTATCTGAGACTGATGAAACCAAAAATTAGCAGTCCCAGAAAGATGGTTTCTCTTGGGTATTAGGGATTTAAAGCACCACAAATCCCTTCTCCTCATTAAGATAATCTACATGAAAACCCTGGATAAGTGGAAAGCAGCATCGTTTGCAAAGTTTCTGGCAAGCTGTGTTGGACATCTCAGCTGAAACCTAAGGCTAAAAGTAGCTTCTTTCCTTCCACTCCAAATCTAGATTTGGGAACATTTTGTATAATTTATTCTCAAGCTTGTTTGCTGTGAGAGATGAAAATACACCTTCCTAAATTCCAAAAAATATACCAAAATCAAGTAAAGTAGACTACGTTGTGAAAGATTATATTTATAAAAGGGAAAAATAGGTATGTGATAGAATAAAAGATAAAATCCAAAAGTTGATAACAACCTCAGTGAGGAAATAGCATTCTCAAACATTGCTGGTGGGAATGAAAAATGGCATTTGGAAATATCTACCAAAATTATATATGCATTTATCTTCTGACGAAGCAATCTCACTTCCAGAAATCTCGATGATAAACTGGCAATAAAACAACAACAACAAAAGCTGAATATTCAAGGCTATTCATTACAGCACTATGTATTCTAGCTAAGGATTAGAAATATCCCTATGTCTATCATTAAGAGACAGGTTGAACAGGCAATGGTACCTCCACACAAAGTAGAACTTGGAAACTTTGAAAATAAATGGAGCATGTTTCTATGTATACCATGAAGAAATCTCCAGAATATATTGCTAAATGATGGAGACAAAGGTATGACATGCTACCAATTTCTTAAGAAGTGGGAAGGGGAAGCATTTATTTGAATATATTTTAGGATGAAAACATGAATAGTGCATTTTTTTTTAATGAAAGGGAGAGAGAAAGGTAAAGGATGAAGTATAGAAGTAACTTCTTGAAATATGCCTTTCTATAAATTTGACTTTAGACCTGTGGAAACATGTTACTATTATTCATGGACAAAAGTAATAAAATCAGTTTCAAAAAAATTTGAAACAAAATGAAATTTTAAAATAAAATTTTAAAATCTATGTATGCTTATAGAGCGGCAATTCAAATGAGTATAGACCAGCATATGAATGATACGAAATTACTGAGGTAAAGAAGAGAACAATGTAACCTAAAAACTTATATCCTCATAATAATTTGAAATAAAAAATAAAGAACCTTCTGAATGTCAGAGAGAATAGTACTCAAGCTCACGGTGGGCCAAGAATAGTACCTCTTCATACCTTCACACCTGTCAGATTGGTAAACTGATCATTCATTGGCCATTGTGTAGGGTACACAGAAGAGACTTGCCTTGGTGGGAAATACCAGGCATAAGCTAAATGAGCCCCTGGTTCCACACAGTAAGACTGAAAAGTAAGACTCCAAAGTATCAAACTATTTCCAAGTAGCTAAAACCAAGATCCAGACAACTGGATACAAAAATATCTGATACCCAAGAAGGTAAAACTTACAAAGTTGAAGACATTAACATAATTAGTATAGATGTATTCTACTTGTTGAAATAGCTAAAGGAGACAGTGAAGGACCTAAGCAGAGACAAAGAAAATAGAACCCAAAGACTCACATTAAACTTCTAGATATTAAAAACTACAATGTCTGAGATAAAAAAAATGCCGAATCTTTAACTCAACTTTGCTGTGAACCTTAAACTGCTCTGAAAAATAAAATCTATTTTTTAAACAGACACTAAATGTTATTCCTAGCAGATATTGTAGAAGATTAATGGATTTGAAGACAGAGAAATAGAAATGATCCAAAAAGAAAATGAGGGGAGACCCTTAAAAAAATAAAGAACAGAGTGTCAATAAGCTGTGGGACAGCCTCCGGCAGCCTAATGTGTAACTGTGGCTCCTACAAGGGAGGGCACACATCCCTACAGACAGCAATTGCTTTTCCTGTGTTCTCTTCATGAATTAGCAAGACTGGTGTGGTTCGGGGTGTGTCCCTACAGAAGATGCCATCTGTGTCATTAAGACCATGACTTAGTACATTGGATACTTTTTCTTCCATTCTTGAGATACTTTACTAAGATGAATAAGTACTCAGCCTTACTATGAAACTAATTTATGGCTTTCACATGAAAGCTATAACCCAGTTACAACCTAAGAATAGAGGTAAGGGGGAAAGGGAGAGGAGGGAGGGGAGAGAGGGGTGGAGGGAGGGGGATTGGTGGGATTACACCTGTGGTGCATCTTACAAGGGTACATGTGAAACTTAGTAAATATAGAATGTAAATGTCTTAACACAATAACTAAGAAAATGCCAGGAAGGATATGTTAACCAGTGTGATGAAAATGTGTCTAACGGTCTATAAAACCAGTGTATGGTGCCCCATGATTGCATTAATGTATACACCTATGATTTAATAATAAAAAAATAAAATAAAAAAACTAATAAAATTGGAGGAGAGCAAGATGGCGGTCGAGTAACAGCTTCCTTGCATCTGGGCACCGTGAGTCCGGGGAGATAGGACTCCAGGCATCTCTGGCTGGTGGCATCTGCCTATCATCACCCCTGTGAGGATACAGACAGTCAGCGAGAGACTTCTGGACCCCAAGAGGAGGACTAAAACAGTGGAAAACTGGCAAGTGGTCACGTGTGTTCAATCGGTCTAAACCCGCCTGCAACTGTAAGTTCAGTAGCAGTGAGACTGCAAACCGGAAAGGCCTTACCTGTGAACTGTTTTGGTGTCTTTGGACTTGGCACTCAGTTGAGCTGCCTTGGGGAGAGCCTGAGTGGGAATGCAGAGAACCTTGGCCGTTGTCTAGGGCCCCAGTCTGAGCCGCTGAGCCAGACGGATCTAATAGTGTTTGGCTGTGGGCCACAGGGAGCCACTGTGAGCGATCTGCCCCAGCAAGCACTGCCCTCAGGGTCGCAGAGCTAGAATCGGGTGGGAGCTGGTAACCCACACCGAGAAACCTAATGGTGGGGTCTGAGCCGCCTTGCAGCCCTAACCCTCAGGGGCAGAATGATACTGGTTTTGGCACACTGGGTAAGTGGATAGCCACTTCAGCAGTGATTGCAGTGACAAGCACTTTCCTGGGAAGGCTTCTGCTCAGCAAGTTTACAAGTTCAAAGTGCCTTTTAAGTGGGCTGAAGAGAGATTTAGGGTGTCTACCTGCTGTGGTTTGAGAAATCAGCAGCCTCCAGTCGTATCAGAACTGTGATTAACATCTCATACCCCAGAAGACCACGTGTTGCCCAGACAATATTCAACAACATATACATACTGCTTTGTTTTTGGTTGTGTTTTGTTTTTTTTTTTGTTTTGGTTGTTTTTTTATTTTGATGTTGTTGATGCTGTTTTGCTTTTTAATTTCAACCTTTTCCGTACAGATCTTTTTTCTTTCTCAATTTTTCTAGTTTAATTATAATTTCCCATTGCTGCCTTTTTTAATAACTAGAATTTCATTTTTGCTACTGTTTCTACCACTATTATTTGGTTTTTCACCCAATTTTATCCCATAAAGTTTCCCGTTTGCTTGTTTTGGTTTGATTTATAGCATTTTTGTCTTTCCTCTCTACTTGGTGGAGGTGGGGTACTGTGTCTGATCAGGTTAGCAAAGAGCTGCTGACCTCAAGGGAACCACCCAACTGGGCACCCCCAGAAGGTGGTTTTTTTAAGGTTCTGTCAAAGTACACTACTGTATACCTATATTGCTCTGTCTCCCTCTTTCTGTGCCTCTCTTCTTTTTGTCAATATTCCTTTTACCCATCCCCTCTCCTTTTTCTATTTTTTTTTTCTTTTCACTCAGTCCTCCTTTCTTTCATCCCTTTCTTGCTCTTCAACTTTCTCACCCTTCTGGTCCTGTACCAAAAGGACTCATCTAACCCTTAGTCCACAGGCACGGGAACTTCAAGAGCAAGAGGAAGTGAAAGGAAAATTAGGGCAAGGAAATGGATAAAAGAAATCACTCATAAGGAAGAATCAGCAGAAAACTCCAGGCAACATGAAGAACCAGTCCAGAACAACCCCGCCAAGGGACCATGAGGTAGCTACTGCAGAGGATTCCACCTGTAAAGAAATATTAGGAATGACAGAAAGGGAATTTAGAATACACGTGATGAAAACAATGAAAGAAATGATGGAAACAATGAAGGAAACTGCTAATAAAGTGGAAAATAACCAAAAGGAAATCCAAAAACAGAATCAAATAAGAGATGAACGATATGAAGAATATAAAAACGATATAGCAGAGCTGAAGGAACTGAAACAGTCAATTAGGGAACTTAAAGATGCAATGGAAAGCATCAGCAAGAGGTTAGACCATGCAGAAGAAAGAATTTCAGAGGTAGAAGACAAAGTTCTTGAGATAACTCAGATAGTAAAAAAGACAGAAAAGAAGAGAGAGAAAGCAGAACGTTCACTGTCAGAATTATGGGACTTTATGAAGCGTTCCAACATACGAGTTATAGTAATTCCAGAAGGGGAAGAAGAATGCCCCAGAGGAATGGAAGCCATAGTAGAGAATATTATAAAAGGAAAATTTCCCAAATATCACCAAAGATTCTGACACACTGCTTTCAGAGGGATATCGGACCCCAGGTCACCTAAACTCTAACCGAGCTTCTCCAAGACACATTGTGATGAACCTGTCCAAAGTCAAGACAAAAGAAAAGATTCTGCAAGCTGCCAGGAGTAAGCGCCAGTTGACCTACAGGGGCAAATCCATCAGAGTGACCGCAGACTTCTCTAATGAAACTTTCCAAGCAAGAAGACAATGGTCATCTACCTTTAATCTACTTAAACAGAACAATTTTCAGCCCAGAATTCTGTACCCTGCTAAGCTAAGCTTCAAAATTGATGGAGAAATCAAATCATTTACGGATATACAAACATTGAGGAAATTCACCACAACAAGACCAGCTCTACAGGAAATACTTCAACCTGTTCTGCACACTGACCACCACAATGGATCAGCAGCAAAGTAAGAACTCAGAAATCGAAGGACAGAACCTAACCTCCACACTGATGCAAAAGATAAAACTAAGCAATGGACTCTCACCAAATAAGACGAATAGAATACTACCACACTTATCAATTATCTCAATAAATGTTAATGGCTTGAATTCCCCACTGAAGAGACATAGATTGGCTGACTGGATTAAAAAACACAAGCCATCCATTTGCTGTCTGCAAGAAACACACCTGGCTTCAAAAGACAAATAAAAGCTCCGAGTCAAGGGTTGGAAGACAATTTTTCAGGCAAATGGAATTCAGAAGAAAAGAGGAGTTGCAATCTTATTTTCAGATTCATGTGGATTTAAGGCAATCAAAGTCAAAAAAGACAAAGATGGTCACTTTATATTGGTCAAGGGAAAAATAAAACAAGAAGACGTTTCAATTCTAAACATTTATGCACCCAATTTAAATGCTCCCAGATTCTTGAAACAGACCTTACTCAGTCTGAGCAATATGATATCAGATAATACCATAATAACAGGGGACGTTAACACTCCTCTTACAGAGCTGGACACATCCTCTAAACAGAAATTAAACAAAGATATAAGAGATTTAAATGAGACCCTAGAACAACTGTGCTTGATAGACGCATATAGAACACTCCATCCCAAAGATAAAGAATATACATTCTTCTCATCACCCCATGGAACATTCTCCAAAATTGATCATATCCTGGGACACAAAACAAATATCAACAGAATCAAAAGAATTGAGATTTTACCTTGTATCTTCTCAGACCATAAGGCACTAAAGGTGGAACTCAACTCTAACAAAAACGCTCGACCTCACACAAAGGCATGGAAATTAAACAATCCTCTGTTGAATAACAGATGGGTGCAGGAAGAAATAAAACAGGAAATCATTAACTTCCTTGAGCATGACAAAAATAAAGACACAAGCTACCAAAACCTGTGGGATACTGCAAAATCAGTTTTGAGAGGAAAATTCATCGCTTTTGATGCCTACATTCGAAAAACAGAAAGAGAACGCATCAACAATCTCACAACCCATCTTATGGAATTGGAAAAAGGAGAAAAATTGAAGCCTAAACTCAGTAGAAGAAAAGAAATATCCAAAATCAAATCAGAGATCAATGAAATTGAAAACAAAAGAATCATTCAGAAAATTAATGAAACAAGGAGTTGGTTTTTTGAAAAAATAAATAAAATAGATAAACCACTGGCCAGACTAACGAGAAATAGAAAAGTAAAATCTCTAGTAACCTCAATCAGAAATGATAAAGGGGAAATAACAACTGATCCCAAAGAGATACAAGAGATCATCTCTGCATACTACCAGAAACTCTATGCCCAGAAATTTGACAATGTGAAGGAAATGGATCAATATTTGGAATCACACCTTCTCCCTAGACTTAGCCAGGAAGAAATAGAGCTCCTGAACAGACCAATTTCAAGCACTGAGATCAAAGAAACAATAAAAAAATCTTCCAACCAAAAAAAGCCCTGGTCCAGATGGCTTCACACCAGAATTTTATCAAACCTTCAAGGAAGAGCTTATTCCTGTACTGCAGAAATTATTTCAAAAAAATTGAGGAAGAAGGAATCTTCCCCAACACATTCTGTGAAGCAAAGATCACTCTGATACCAAAACCAGGAAAAGACCCAAACAAAAAGGAGAATTTCAGACCAATCTCACTCAAAAATATAGATGCAAAAATTCTCAACACAATCCTAGCCAATAGATTACAGCTTATCATCAAAAAATGTCATACATCATGATCAAGTAGGCTTCATCCCAGGGATGCAAGGCTGGTTTAACATACGCAAGTCCATAAATGTTATCCACCATATTAACAGAGGCAAAAATAAAGATCACATGATCCTCTCAATAGATGCAGGAAAAGCATTTGATAAAATCCAGCATCCTTTTCTAATTAGAACACTGAAGAGTATAGGCACAGGTGGCACATTTCTAAAACTGATTGAAGCTATCTATGACAAACTCACAGCTAGTATTTTACTGAATGGAGTAAAACTGAAAGCTTTTTCTCTTAGAACTGGAACCAGACAAGGTTGTCCTCTGTCACCTTTACTATTCAACATGGTGCTGGAAGTTCTAGCCAATACAATTAGGCAAGACAAGGAAATAAAGGGAATCCAAATGGGAGCAGAGGAGGTTAAACTCTCCCTCTTTGCTGATGACATGATCTTATACTTACAGAACCCCAAAGACTCAACTACAAGACTCCTAGAAGTCATCAAAAAATACAGTAATGTTTCAGGATATAAAATCAATGTCCACAAGTCAGTAGCCTTTGTATACACCAATAACAGTCAAGATGAGAAGCTAATTAAGGACACAACTCCCTTCACCATAGTCTCAAAGAAAATGAAATACCTAGGAATATACCTAACGAAGGAGGTGAAGGACCTCTATAAAGAAAATTATGAAATCCTCAGAAAGGAAACAGCAGAGGATATTAACAAATGGAAGAACATACCATGCTCATGGATGGGAAGAATCAACATTGTTAAAATGTCTATACTTCCCAAAGCAATCTATCTATTCAATGCCATTCCTATCAAAATACCAACATCGTACTTCCATGATTTGTAGAAAATGATTCTGCATTTTGTATGGAACCAGAAAAAACCCTGTATAGCTAAGGCAGATCTTAGTAATAAAAATAAAGCTGGGGGCATCAGCATACCAGATTTTAGTCTGTACTACAAAGCCATAGTGCTCAAGACAGCATGGTACTGGCACAAAAACAGGGACATAGACGGTTGGAATCAAATTGAAAACCAAGAAATGAAACTAACATCTTACAACCACCTAATCTTCGATAAACCAAACAAGAACATACCTTGGGGGAAAGACTCCCTATTCAATAAATGGTGTTGGAAGAACTGGATGTCTACATGTAAAAGACTGAAACTGGACCCACACCTTTCCCCACTCACAAAAATTGATTCAAAATGGATAAAGGACTTAAATTTAAGGCATGAAACAATAAAAATCCTCAAAGAAAGCATAGGAAAAACACTGGAGAATATTGGCCTGGGGAAAGACTTCATGAAGAAGACTACCATGGCAATTGCAACAACAACAAAAATAAACAAATGGGACTTCATTAAACTGAAAAGCTTCTGTACAGCTAAGGACACAATAACCAAAGCAAAGAGACAACCTACACAATGGGAAAGGATATTTGCATATTTTCAATCAGACAAAAGCTTGATAACTAGGATCTATAGAGAACTCAAATTAATCCACATGAAAAAAGCCAACAATCCCATATATCAATGGGCAAGAGACATGAATAGAACCGTCTCTAAAGATGACAGACGAATGGCTAAGAAACACATGAAAAAATGTTCATCATCTCTATATATTAGAGAAATGCAAATCAAAACATCCCTGAGATATCATCTAACCCCAGTGAGAATGGCCTACATCACAAAATCTCAAAACTGCAGATGCTGGCGTGGGTGTGGAGAGAAGGGAACACTTTTACACTGCTGGTGGGACTGCAAACTAGTACAACCTTTCTGGAAGGAAGTATGGAGAAACCTCAAAGCACTCAAGCTAGACCTCCCATTTGATCCTGCAATCCCATTACTGGGCATCTACCCAGAAGGAAAAAAACCCTTTTATCATAAGGACACTTGTACTAGACTGTTTATTGCAGCTCAATTTACAATCACCAAAATGTGGAAACAGCCTAAATACCCACCAACCCAGGAATGGATTAACAAGCTGTGGTATATGTATACCATGGAATACTATTCAGCCATTAAAAAAAATGGAGACTTTACATCCTTCGTATTAACCTGGATGGAAGTGGAAGACATTATTCTTAGTAAAGCATCACAAGAATGGAGAAGCATGAATCCTATGTACTCAATTTTGATATGAGGACAATTAATGACAATTAAGGTTATGGGGGGGAGGAAAAGCAGAAAGAGGGATGGAGGGAGGGAGGTGGGGCCTTGGTGTGTGTCACACTTTATGGGGGCAAGATATGATTGCAAGAGGGACTTTGCCTAACAATTGCAATCAATGTAACCTGGCTTATTGTACCCTCAATGAATTCCCAACAATAAAAATAATAATAATAATAATAAAATTAAAAAAAAAAAAAAAAGACCATGACTTAGGGCCTAAGTGTTTTTTCAAGACATTGACTTCATTAACCCTGCAGGTCTTGGTGGGCCCAGAAGCTGACCAAGACCTGCAGGCCCTGTCTGTGTCCTCCCATTCTGAGGCTGAGTTTTGGTGGACTTGGTGAGATGGATCTGACCCCTAGAGACCCCAAGGGAGTGAAACAGTGGGAGCTGATTACCCTCATAGTTCCCTGGCACTAAGGTGACAAATCTTTTGACAGGAAAACCAGCAGTTCAACTGCAGAATTTCCTGGGTAGACATTTTCTCTAACAGCAGCAGACTCTTAGTGGAGCCAAAAAGCTTAGGGACTGCTGCGAGTGAGACTTTAACCCAAAACCTGATCCACCTTGTGACAGGTTCTATGGGGAATTAAGGGATTGGATTCAGAACTACCAGTGTCTTAAAACATGACTATTCATAGATCTAAATCCATACCTACAGCTACTATACAGTTATAACTGGGGTCTATGATGCTAAGTAATGATTCCACTTACATGACATTCTGGAAAAGGAAAGACCATAGGGACAGAAACAGACTGTGGTTGCCAAAGAGCAAGAGAAAAGTTGACCACAAAGGGTCAGTTGTAGGCATTTTGGAGGAAGAAAACTGTTCTGTTATCTTCATTGTGCTGGTGGTTATACAACTGCATGCATTTACACTTAACATTGATAGAAGTACATATTAAAAAGTGTAAATTGGGTGGCGCCTGTGGCTCAAGGAGTAGGGCACTGGTCCCATATGCTGGAGGTGGCAGGTTCAAACCCAGCCCCGGCCAAAAAAAAAAAAGTGTAAATTAAAAAAAAATGTAAATTTTATAGTATACTAATAAAGTGATTAATTTTTCAAAACTCATAAGATTAATCAATATTTCAGAAGGTGAGATTTACTGTATATAAATTGTACCTTATTAAAATAAATGGGAAATGTAAATTTTTAAAGTCTAAAAAATGGAGTCTTAAAAATATAATTATATAAATAATATTTTTATCTGTCTGATCCCAATTCACACTCTAGTAACAAATACCTCCCCAGGGCGAAAGTCTCCTTGGGTCCATGCTTCTCAAACTTTAATTGTATACAAATCTCCAGATGCTTTGTTAAAATGCAGATTCTGATTCAGGAAGGGTGAGGTCACAAAGTCTGCATTTCTCACAAGCTTGCGGGTGACATCAATGGTGCTGGTTATGGACCATATATTAAAAAATGCCCAGGAGGGCGGCGCCTGTGGCTCAGTGAGTAGGGCGCCGGCCCCATATGCCGAGGGTGGCGGGTTCAAACCCAGCCCCGGCCAAACTGCAACAAAAAAATAGCCAGGCGTTGTGGCGGGCGCCTGTAGTCCCAGCTGCACGGGAGGCTGAGGCAAGAGAATCGCATAGGCCCAAGAGTTGGAGGTTGCTGTGAGCCGTGTGACGCCACGGCACTCTACCCGAGGGCGGTACAGTGAGACTCTGTCTCTACAAAAAAAAAAAAAAAAAAAAATGCCCAGGATACCTACCATTAAGAGACCACTTAATGTATAAAGTCAAGGCCACGGGCACTGTTCAGACTCAACAAGCCTTTCATGACATGACATGTTGCTTCAGCCTCTGTGAGTTAAAGGCTTAGTCTCTTGGTGACAGTGTAGCACTTACCCTCCTCAGAGATGAAAGCTCCTCAATTGTCATTCCACTTCTTGGCCTCCAGTAGGAGGATGGAGCCAGGCCTGGAACTGAATCTAGAATGAGGTGGCTTAAAAAACTCTTCTCAACAGAAAACCAGAAATTCTGCCCTGAAAATAGAGGCTTTGGGAAGCTCATGAAGCCAGAAAGGCCCATCTACTCACATATCCACTCACCCATCCATCCACCCACCCATCCATCCATCCACCCACTCATTCATCTATTCATGAATCTATTCACTTATCCAACCATCCATCCATCCCTTCAAATGTACATGAAAATTACTCAGCGAGAAAGAAAGTCAACACGTATTTATTGTCATTCTGGTGACATTCCAAAAACTCACAGCAGCACTACCTAAGAACTGCTAAGAGCTGAGTGCTGCCCCTTCTCCAGCAGAGATGTTTTATCTGTGGAGTGGTCTCACCACAGGAGTAAGTGGCTATGGCAGGAAGCCAAGCATTGGAGGATGGTAAATGCTTGTTTTTATATTGAAAAACCTCATAACATTTTCCCAGAGAACTGACATTGGCACTATTTTTTTTTGTATGTAAAAATTACTATATAAATGTCTTCACAGATAGCTTCTTCACCTAAACATGCCCTCAGGTATAAAACTCCACTTAGCAGACTAACAGGTACCAATACCTTCAGATACCTATCTTGGAACTATTCAAAAGAAAGGAACCACACGCAATTGAGAATCTATATAAGTTATTAACATTTACTGAGCACTTACTATGCAACATAAATTATCTGTAGTACATTTCAAACATATCAACTCAACTAAACAATAACCCTGTAAGGTAGGAACCATTATTAGTCTCACCTTATAGGTAATAAACCTGAGACAGAAAAAGGGTGTGTAACTTGCCCAACAACACATGCTAGTGAGTGGGGATAATATACAAATCCCATAGCCCCTGTCTCCTCCCTCTTGACCACTGAACAAGGGTCTGACTAAGCCCTAGAATCCCCCAACTGAGAGAACTTGGAGGTTTGTTGCTCCCCAATTTCCTCATAGAGTTTCACACTAGGAGATGACAAAGTGGTTTTTCTGATACCCTTAGTTCCACAGACTAAGTAAGCCTTCAGAGGTACTGATGACTAAGCTGGAAGGTTTGCTCTGACTTATATCTTGTTTTTGCTTATGTAAACATGGGGAAATCTGTGGAGGAGGCAGATGTGATAAGGACATTTAGGAGCTCAGTTTTGGATATACTGAGTTTGAGGTATTTAATGGGCATCCAAGGGAAAATTCCAAAGAGCAGGCAGAAATTCACATATTTACTGAAATATTAATGATAAAAGATATGATGAACAACATTTCATTAAGAGAAACATGGGAGAATAGGTGGGAGTATAGCAAAACAACACTGGTCATGGGTTGACAATTATTGAGCTAGTTGTGGTGACAAATGAATCCATTGGAGTTAATTATAATATTCTGACTACTTTTGTGTATGTCTGCAACTTCCTAAAGTTAAATTTTTAAAAATTCAGAAGGGCACATAGCATTGTTTATGTAGGATACCATAAAAAATGTATACCCCAGATTTAATAATGAGGAAACACCAGATCAACTCAAAATGAGGGACATCTTACAAAACAAATGGTCTGTACTTTTCAAAGATGTCAATGTCATGAAGGACTAAGAATGACTAGGAATCGTTCCAGAATAAACACAAAAGAGACATGAAAACTGAGTGCAATGTATGATTCTGGCTTCTATCCTGCATTGGAAAAACAATTGCTAGAATGGAAATTTTTAGGGCACCCAGTGAAATTGAAATATGGATTGGTGCATCAAATAACAGTACATGCTGATATGGAATTTCGTAAATCATCATAATGAGGTTATGTAAGAGAATGTTCTTGCTCTTAGGAGCTACACATGTAAATATTTAGGGATGAAGAATCACACTGCAGCATGTTCTGTTAGGAGCTGGGCTACAGAGTTCTGCCTCTCCCAGCCCCCATCCAAGGAAAAATTGTCTTCTGCGGAGAAACTGTCTTCTCTGACTTAGGAACCTGGTGCACAGCAGGAGGTGAGTGGAGGGCAGTAGAGTGAAGCAGCTTCATCTGAATTGACAGCTGCCAGCTGTTCCCCGGGACTGGCAGTCTCCACCTGAGCTCCCTACACACACACACACCCCTACCTCCGTGGAAAATTTGTCTTCCATGAAACCTGTCCATGGTGCCAAAGAGGTTGGGGACCACTGATTTAAAGCATTTTGTAACATGTTAGGAAATGGGGTATTATGTGACTTTGCAAAAGTAATGAAATCTTAGATCAAAAATCTGACACTACGTTATTAACTTATAAGGGTGTAATAAGCAAACTGTTTTTCTTTTCTTGTAGGAGTATTCAACTTTTTTTTTTCTTGCCCCACATTGGAAGAAGAAGAGTTGTCTTGGGCTACACATTAAATACATGAACACTATCAGAAAGCTGATAAGCAAAAAAAGTCTGTGAATACTTTTAGTGATATCTGACCCCAGAGATAAGCAAAAAATGTCCTCACAAAATCAGCAGCTGTCCAAGGGCTGCAGATTGAACACCCCTGCTTAGCAAAGCCTTCTACATCATCTCCTCCTAGCAAGGAGAGGTTCAAGCAGGCAGAGACAGGAAAGATTAGTCTGAATTCCCTTGCTTTCAGTTTCTGGGAATTGCTTGTTGCCATGGTAATTACTTTACTGTATGACCACTCTGGTAGAAGCAGGACTTGAAAACAGTAAGTATCAAAACATATTAAAGAGCTTTAGGTTTGGATAATTTTTAGCATTTTTTCTCTTTTGTTTTCAAATATTAGCCTGGATAATGATGCACTGTGTGGCAAGAACAATATAAATGCAAATCAACTGAAAGCTAATTGTTGCTAAACTTCCATAACTATTCAACCAGTGCCAATATAGAAAGTGGATCTTAGAGAGAACTTTCTAAGTTGGAACATCCATAATAGGGAGTCAGCAAACTATACAGCCCACAAGTCAAATCTGATCTACCACCTGTTTCTGAATTTCCTAAAAGCTAAAGAATTGTTTTTATACCTTTAAATAGCTGAAAATAAAAAGAAAAATAATATTTTGTGATACCTGAAAATCATACCCCCAAATAATGTTTTATTGAAGCACAATCATGCACATTTATTCACATATTATCTATGGCTGCTTTTGTGTGTAACAGTAGCAAATTGAGTAAATATGCCAGAAACTGTACGTCCTGCAGAGCCTAATATATTTACTATTTAGCCCTTTACTGAGAAAGTTTACCAACCTCTGATCTAGAGATGTGGTATGTGCAGGAGAAGTTAGACTAGAAGACTAGGTGTCTCTGCTTTACTAAGAAGTCTATAACAGGAAGCTTTGATGGAGATTTAGGCCTTTCCAACTGATCTTTTCCCTGTTCCATTCACCACTACATGGAGGAAAGTACAGCTGTATCTTTGTGGAGAACAAGTGGAACTATTTGTATCCCCTTCATAATTCATGTTGAAACAATCCCCAATGAAAAGGATTATGAGGTAGGGCATTTTAGGAAGTGATTAGGGGTTTATGGATGGCTTGAGTGAATTTGTAATAGGGCTGCATGGAACTATCTAGGCCCTTGCTCTTCTGTCGCTTCTGCCATGTGAGTACACAGCATTCAAAATGCCATCTTGGAAGCAGACTGGAGCCTCACCAGACACCGAAACTTCTAGCACCTTGATTTGGACTTCTCAGCCTCTATAATTGTGCCTAATACATTTGTACCATTTACAACTTAACCAGTCTCAGATACTTTGTTAGAGCAGCATGAAGGGACTAAGACTGAAATTGGTACCAAAAAGTATGGTGTTGCTGTAACAAATACCTAAACGTGTGGAAGAAGCTCTGGAATGAGGTAATGGATAGAAGCTAGACCGTACAGGGCTATTCTGGTGAGGGTTCCAAAGAAGGCGAGAGCTGCAGAGAAAGCCTCAGTCTTCTTAGAGATTACCTATGTGGGCATAAATATAAACAGTATAGTCCAGAGGTCCTCAAACTTTTTAAACAGGGGGCCAGTTCACTGTCCCTCAGACAGTTGGAGGGCCGGACTATAGTTAAAAAAAAAAAAACCATGAACAAATTCCTGTGCACACTGCACATATCTTATTTTGAAGTAAAACAACAAAACGGGAACAAATACAATCATACCACCTCATGTGGCCCACGGGCCGTAGTTTGAGGACCCCTGGAAGACTATTATGATGTGGTCTTAGATAGAAATATGTTATTGGAAACTGGAGGAAAGGCCATCTTGTTGTGAAGTGGCAAAGACCTTGGCTGAACTATATTTGTGTCCTTTGTGGAAGGCAGAAAATGCCAGTGATGAACTATGCTTATTTGGTGGAAGAGAGCTCCATGCAAAGTGTTGAGAGTACTGCATGGCTTCTCTTGACTGCTTATGGTAAAATGCAAGAAGAAATAAATGAATTAAAAACAAATAATAATCAAAAGGGAGGCAGTACTTAAAGATCTATAAAATTGTCAGCCTGCCCATACGAAAAATAAAGAAGCACATTTGGGAGAGTCAGTCAAGGATGCAGCCAAAGGAATGTTTTATAGGAGATTAGCATGGGATGAAGAAATCCAGAGGCTATTCATCAAACTAATGGAAGAATGACCTGATAGGTATTTTAGAGATTTCTGAGGCTGCTGCTCCCATTACAGGACCTTGAGAATAGAATGGCTTTAAAGGAGAGGCCCAGGGAGCCCATGGGATCTTGGGGTTTGCTGCCCAGCAGCACCTCAAGTTTCTGCTCCATGCATGTCTGTGCAGTGCTCCTTGCCCACTCCCACTGTGGCTCAAGGGGCCCAAGTGTGGCTAGAGCTGCCACACCAGAAGGTGTAAGTGGTGAGCCTTGGTGGCATCTGCACAGGGCCAACTCTGTAGGCACACAGGGTGCAAGAGTTGTGGAGACATAGCTACTTCCACCTAGATTTCAAAGGATGTCTCAGGAAGACTCTGGCCCAAGCAGAGAACTGCCATAGAGCCAGAACTACCATGTAGAGTCCCCACAAAGATGATGCTTAATGGAACTGCAAGAGCAGGGCTATTCTCAAGACCCCAGAACTATAAAGCCGAGAGCATACGACTCCAGACTTGGAGAGTCACAGGCACAAGACTCTAACCCATGAGAGCTATGGTGTGGGCTGTACCCAACAAAGCTCTGGAGGTGGCATTGCCCAGGGCCTTGGGGACTCCCTCCCACCCCACACTTCCAATGTGTCTGGAAGACAGGACATAGAGTTAAATAAGATTGTTCTCAAGCCTTGAGATTGCAAGTCATTTACCTTGTTGGGTTTTGGACTTCCCTGGGACCAGCTATCCCTTTCTTCTTTCCAATTTCTTATTGGAAGGGGCATATCTATCCTGTGACTGCTCCCCTATGTGTTTTGGGAGCACGTAACAGCTTTTGATTGCATAGGTCACAGGTGGAGGGAGAATATGCACACCTTTGACTCTCACCTATATATAAGTTAGATGATATTTAGATGAGACTTTGGACTTCAAACTTTTCAGTTGATGCTAGAACTAGTTAAAAGACTTTCAGGGCTATTGGGATGGAATGAATGTATTTTGCTTATTTTGTATATGAGAAGGACATGAATTTTGGAAGGCCAAGGGAGAATGGTATGATTTAAATGTATATATCCCTTCAAAATTTATATATTGAAACTGAATCTCTAGTACAATAGCATTTAGAGGTGGGGCCTTTAGGAGGTTGTCTTGGTCCATTTTTATGCTGTTTTAAAAGAATTCTATAGACTGGATAATTTATCAACAAAAAAGACTTATTTGGCTCATGTTTCTAGATTCTGGGAAAATCCAAAAATACAGAGTGGGCCTCTGGTGAGGCCTTTATGCTACATTATCCCATGGTGGAAGGGCAGAGGGCATCACATGGTGAGTGAGCACCCAAGACAGAGAGAAAGTGGGGGCCAAATTTATCCTTTTATCAGAAGATGGCAACTTAATCCATTCATGAGACCTGAACCTTTATGGCATAATCAATTCTATTTTTTTTTTTTTTTTTTTTTGTGAGACAAGAGTCTCAGCTGTCACCCTGGGTAGAGTGTTGTGGTGTCACAGCTCACAGCAACCTCAAACTCTTGGGCTTACGTGATATTCTTGCCTCAGCCTCCCAAGTAGCTGGGACTACAGGTGCTCGCCACAACGCCTGGTTATTTTTTGGTTGTAGTTGTCATTGTTGTTTAGCAGGGCTGGGCTAGATTTGAACCCACCAGCTCCAGTGTATATGGCTGGTGCCCTGGCCACTGAGCTACAGATGCCAAGCTGCATAATCACTTTTTAAAGGCCCTACTTCTTAATACAGTTAAAATGGCAATTAAGTTTCCAACACATGAACTTTGGGGTACATGTTCAAGCCACAGCAGAGATGAGTAGGACATGAGGGATCCTTCCTCCCATATGGAATTAAGGCACTTAGAAAAGAGGCTTCACATAGTGTTCATCCCTTTTTACCCTCCACTTTCCACTATGTGAGGATGGAGTAACAAGATGCTATTTTAGAAGCAGAGAGCAGCCCTCACCAGACACAGAAACTGCCAATTCCTTGATCTTGGACTTGCTAGCCTCCAGAATTATGAGAAATAATTCTAAGTTTTTTATAAATTACCCCCACTCCAGGTATTTCGTTCTAGCAGCACAAATGGACTGAGATAGCATCACGTGACTGGATCACCCACTTGGTCACCACTTTCCAACAGTGCATCTTCCCAGGAGTCAAGCAACACATTACTTACTCCTTGATGCGTTTCATCCTGGTCCCAGCCACTGCGCTGTTGAAAACTTTTGGTCCTGGAGACATGTCTGTAGCTGTACTGGCAATGGTCCTTGTGTCTGAAAATCAATGCACAGCCCTTACTGACTTCATCAGCACTCCTGCAACCTCCAGGCAATGTCCAAGGGCAATCAGAAAACAGAAGCTAAGCCATGTTTGCCACATGGTAATGCTAGGTTAATTAGAGATGAATTCAATTATAACACGCACATTAAGGAAATTTATTCCAAATGACAAGATTATTTACAGTTTTAATATGCACAAGGAATTCCAGGACTAAGCCTCTCTCAAAAATGATTGTTAAAAAAAAAACATCATTATTTAAAGATGAACTGTTTGTACTAGAAAACTCAGGGGGATATGTATCTGCAGAAAAGTAAATGTGCTTGAGGAGCTTTTTGGCCATTCTCATTCAGCGGGTATGGATATTTGTTTAAATAACTAGAAATTTTTCTAATAAGCTTAGATTTCCCTTTATCTTAATCTCACCTGAGCATTAGCTTTTTGCAATGGAAAGCAGAATGCTGACCAGGGGTCATATCGGCAGCTTTAAACTGCAGAATAGAGCAGAAGGCCAAAGTTGGGTTCAGAAGGTAAAGAGCTGGTAATGAAAGCTGTGGTGTTATGAAATCTGTTGAGAGAGCCACAATTTTTACTGAAAGATTCTGGAGGCCTTTATAAAACATGTTGAAACTGAAGGGAAAGAAATAGTCTGTCAACTGAACAACACTGCTTCCTATTAAGAAGCTACAGTTGTCCCATCAGTGAGAGTTCAGAGTAATCCATAGAGCTGGATTTACAACTTGGCCCTTGCCTGCTTTTTTTTCCTTGTATATTTCCTTGGCTCTCCCACAAGGTACCTCACATCCATCAGTAAAAACTTTGCCGACTCTAATATTCATTTATATATTATATCCACATATTTGCTATGTCAGAGAGAAGGGACTCATTGTATGAAATTCCTGGTCTTTTCTCAATGGATTTCATATAACATGTGACTGTCTAACTTAGGGACCATCCAGAAAAGACAGGTCTGATCCCCTTTTATTACTAAAGTTTTATTTCTTATATTTTTAAGTTTTAAAAATCAAATGCAAATTCTAATATTTTTCAAGTACATTATTCTTTTGCACTACTTGTTAGGGTATGCATCCCACTTTGAACTTCTTGTTCTTATAGATACCATTGAGATGAAAGTTCTCCTGCTTAACTCTTCGCAAAAATCTCTTTATCTTTCCTAAGGGCTATGTCCATAGTTATGGAATTACTAGATAAACAGGTATAATACAAACTTTGTAAAAGGCACAGTACAAATAAACAACCTGTCCTTCTTGGTACATCACAATTGTGCCTCCATGTCAAAGATACAAGTACCAGTGACCAATTCCTCTCCGTTCTCTCACTCCTGGAGATGAGCCTTCCACATCTGGAGGGAAAGCTTGCCTCAGGCCTCACTGCCAATGGACACCAGCCTTACATCAGCTCCCACTTTCCCACCAGCTCCGACTCGGGCAGCCACTTTTCCTCAGGGAAGGCTTGAGGGGTGGACAGGAGGAAGGCACAGGGCTTCAATTCATATTCATGTTGGTTGCTTTTTACAATCACCTTGCCCAGCACCTAAAAAGTTACTAAAAAAACCCACCGCCATGTTATGCCAAGTAACCCACGTGTGACCTCAAAATCAGTTTTGCCAAGAACAAAATGTAGATGCTCCTTTCCAGTCTTTTCTAGAGAGAGAGCTGGAAAGTCCCAGAGACAAAGGTCAAAGCAATTTCCAGGGGAGCTGTGATTTATTTAAAGTGGGCCACCGTTCCCCTCAACAATGCTTAGCATTTCCAGGAAAGATGCTAAGCCTTGAGCCCAGGGATAGAGAACAGGGCAAATATAATTACAAGCAATAGGGTTCGCAAAGCTTGGTGCTCAGAGCAATTCCTTTTTTGCTATTTCTTATTGGTCAACATTTTTTTCTCTCTCTGTCCAACCTTCCAACACGAACAGTGGTTGCTTTATGTAAAAAATAAAAAAATTAATAATTATGATAAAAACAATTGGGACTAGAATCATAGACATCATCTAATAGGTCATTGAATCCCAGAGCCCAGAGTGTTTTCGTCCATTGCTTCTCAAACTTCAATGTGATAGAAATTACCCAGAGATCTTGGTAAAATGCAGATTCTGCTTTAGTAGGTCTGGGTAGGGCCTCAGCTTCTGTATTTCTAATCAGTTCCCAGGTGATACTAATGCTGCTGGTCTGGGACCATGCTTTGAGCAGTAAGGCTCTATACAGGCCAGCTATATAATTTTTAGGGGCCCAGTGCTAAATGACAACATAAAAACCTTGTTCAAGAGAAAAGTTGTTTCCTTCTGCACTCTCTCTCTGGACCTGTCATGGTGTTTTTCTATTATATATTTAATGTTGCTTTCCCTCTGGAATTAGGATGGATACTCTCAAGGGGAGTAAAGACACTGATGAGGACCTGGAGGATCCTACTTGACCCCAACCCTTCTCTACCATGCCCATGTCTCCACTGGATGGAGGGTGGCTGTGGTCACAGGGCAGAGGCTCAGAATGGGTGACAAGGATGAGACTGGAGACATGAGCAAGGGGTTAAAGCCCCAGGCGTGTGTTCTATTGTCTCATCAGATTTCACTCATAGAACACAAGTTCAAAGATAAATTTCATTAAACCCCAAATGTAGGGTTCCCTGAACCTGGGCCCTGTGTCACTATACTGGTCACATGCCTGTGAAGGCCTGGTTCCAGAGCTGTGCTTTCTTAAAGGTTGTGTTCAAATATAAATGAATCCTTAATCTACATGTTGAATTTTTAAAATTCATTTTCCCTTTATTAAAATTAATTAACAAACTAAATCTATCAACATAAAAAAGGATTATATACCTTTTCCCCTAAGATCAGGAATAAAATAAGAATGTCTTCTCTTGCCACTTCTATTTAACTTTGTGCTAGAGGTTATAGGCAGAGAAATTAGGCAAGAAAAAGAAATAAAAAGGGGCTGGCATTCTTCCTTTCTTTCTCTGGGATGCCACGCGATTTTCTCTCTCCCCACATCTTCCCTTCCCTCACTCCCTGCTTTCTGCTCTCTTCTCTCCTTCTCATCTCTGCCCCCCACTCTCTTCCCTTTTTCTAATATAAGCTTATACTTTTATATTCTAAAAATAAATAAATAGGAATCCAGATTAAAAAGGAAGAAGTGAAATTATCTCTATTTGCAGATAAAATGATTATATATATATATAAAATCCTAAAATAGGCCTATACAGATTTTATATTTCTTCTTGAGTTAGTTTCAGTAATTTTCTTTTTTTTTTCCTAGAAATTTGTCCATTTCATACAAGTCATTTGATTTACTGGTATACTACTGTTCATAGTATACCATTATAATACTTCTTATACCTTTAAGGTTGGTAAAATGTCCCTTCTTTCATTCCTGATTTATTAATTTCTTGGTGAACATAGCTAAAGTTTGCTAAATACTAGGCTGCATATAGGCACATGAAGAGGCATACTGAGGTCTGTGAAAAGGAATGGCCTTCAAGTAAGATGACCAGCATTTTAGTTCTATGCTTAGGCCTCCTCCCTGGACCTCAGTTTTCTCATTTTATATCTAAGTGTTTCGTTAGACTGAGGGCTCCATTCTAACTTTCTATGATCTACAATGATACTAGACCAGGACATAGAGCTTCCTTGGGAAGACAAATACCTATACTAACAAAGATAAAGAGCAACCACTACAACCAAACACTTAGGAAACAAATGGCTGGAACCAAGAATGAATGTTATAAGCATTACACACGTCAGGCAAAATCATCCTGAAGTTTCTTTTCTCACCTGTGAAATATAGAATGACAAGGATTATTACACTTGATACTACCCCGTGGGGATGTTTCGACAATGAGATGAAAACAAAATGATATGAAGAGGCATGAAGCGACCACCACCAGTACATTTCTCAAGTGTGCAGAGTACAGCTCATAACAATAACATTGTCAGGATTCCTCCCACTTCTCTGGCCTCTCACCTGCAGAGCTGTTTTCCCTGAAGGAGTGACAGCTTGATGATTCTGACATTTAACCAGCAGAGAGAGATTCTCCTCTCATTTCTTCCAAAATTTCCTTTTACTCATTTCAGTCACTGGATGAATGACCTTAATCATAAAACAAAACCCTGTGTTTATCCTCCCTGATAAACATCCTCCCATGTGGGTAATAAAGAGCTGATGCAGGGACTGCAGGGGTGGATATTTTGGCAAACAGGATCTCTCTTAAGCACCTGGGACATTGCTTACTCAGGAAACCTTGCAGACGCTGCCCTTGGCCCACCACCTATTTAGAATGCTTCTCACCCAATCTCCTTTAGCCCTCCACTTTCTCTCGATTTCCTAAGGATAGAAATAGCAGTCACTTGACAGACACACTCTTTCTCCAACTTATTGGAAAGCCATGTCCTCATGGTCTGTATTTCTCCTGCTCTCGGAATGAGACATGACAGAAGATTTGCCTAGACCAAGGGTCAACAAACTCTTTTTCTGTAAAAGGACAGATAGTAAATACTTTAGACCTTATAGATCCTACAATTTCTATTGAAAATACTCAACTCTGCTGTAGTAATGCAAAATCAGCCATAAGAAATAGGTAAATGAATGAGCATGGCTATGCTCCAGTAAAGTTTTACTTACAAAAACAGGGAGTCAGCTGGATTTAGCCTGGAGGACATAGTTTGCTGGCATCAGGCTTAAGTGATGGAGAATCATCATGATTCTGAGCTGCAGGTAACTAGAGAACTCCTCCAGCCAAGGAGAATTTTCTTGTTTTGTATAAGTGGCAAGACTGAGGTAAAGAGAGTCTATATAATTTGCCCAAGGTCACAAAGCTATAAGGGGAAGGGGCTGAGCGGAGACTAGAACTGCGATGTCCTGACTCCCAAATGAGTGGTCTTTCTAATCCCCCAAATAAGTGCCACATTCATATAAGAATTTTCACGTGCTGATTTAAAAAAATCTGGATCTCGGCTCGGTGCCTGTAGCTCAGCAGCAAGGCTGCCAGCCACATACATCGGAGCTGGTGGGTTTGAACCCAGCCCTGACCTGCCAAACAACAATGACAACTACAACAACAATAAATAGCCAGGTGTTGTGGCGGGTGCCTGGAGTCCCAACTATGTGGGAGGCTGAGGCAAGAGAATCACTTAAGCCGAAGAGTTTGAGGTTGCTGTGAGCTGTGACACCACAGCACTCTACCGAGAGACATAGTGAGACTGTCTCAAAAAAAAAAAAAAATCTGGACATCATCAGACAAAACCTTTCCTTCAAAAGGTTAAAATTTGGAGAGATCATTACATCTGCTATTCCATTTCATCACCTCTCTAGACGATAGTCCCAAATCTTGTTAAGGTAGGGGCTGTGAGTCAGCAGCACATTGTGAAAGTTGTTCCACTCTGCTGAGAGGCTTTGCTGACCAACCATGGCAAAGATTTTTCCTGTGATGACAGTGGATGTCATAATGGCAAAAAATAAAATAAAATAAAATAAATGCCTAAGAATCTGCAAAGCAGGCTGATTTCCATGTCCAATACCCAATAGGGTGTTGATATTATACAACACCCCAGAGATAGAGATGAATTCCCTGGGAAGAGGAACACAGCTGTGACCCCTTCAGGAATTACTTTGATGCAGAAAGCTGCCTCAACCCAAGGCTATGCCCTTCCAAGTAGCCACATACAATGACTGATCATGGTAGAGGTGGAAAGCTTTACCATTTTAACCTATGGGTCCAGAGCTCCCTGTGAGTTTGGCTAAGGCTCATCAGGCCTGCATCATTGTCCAACTTCTCCCTCTACCTCATCCTGCATCCTTCCCCTTCCATCCACAGGTGTCAATCCCAAGGGCATTCTTATATAAATGTCTTACTCACTCAACTTTGTGTCAGAGATTGCTTCCTAGAAAGCCCAGCCCCCAAACACATGGATCCTGGGGTTAAATTGAATAGGGGTGGGATCACAAAGATGGTTGTCTTGGTTCCTTTAACAAGTCAAGTATTGATAAGAGCAATAATATGACTATATGACCATTCCTACCACTCCCCATTCATCCCCAGGCTATAGTGCCACGGTGTCAGCCTAGCTTACAGAAACCTCAAACTCTTGGGCTCAAGCAATCCTCCTGACTGAGCCTCTTGAATAGGTGGGAAAACAGACCACTACCCACAATGCTCAGCTAATTCTTCTAGTTTTAGTAGAGACAGGGTCTCACTATTGCTCAGGCTGGTCTCCAACTCCTGAGCTCAAGCGATCTTTCCACCTACACCTCCCAGTATGCTAGCATTATAGGCATGAGCCACAATGCTCAGCCTGGAGAATTGTTTATATCGGTACAGGGAAGAAACCATTGCCTAAGGAAATTGTTGCCAACCTTGTAGCATCAGCTATGTCAAAGCCAAACCACATCGGGAAGCTGAAGAAAAACAAACGTGAGAAAAGGGAGGAAGATGGTCCAGGAGAGAACAACCTCAAATGCTTTTCAGTAGGAAGGGAGCTGGGGCTTATTAGGATGAGCACATAAGCTGGATTAGAGGACTTCGGTTTGAATCCTGTTTATGGGATGTTGAATTAGTGATAATACAAAACTGTGACTCAGTTTCTTCATTTATACAAAAAAAAATCTACCTTTATAAGGTCCTAGTAAAGCTTAAATGCAATGACATGTATAAAGGCACATCGCTGTTGGTAAAGGCTCAAGGCAAATTTGTGCTGCCCCCCTCAGCCCTACAATGTCCACCACAGTGCCCTTTGTGTGGGGCAGATTCTCATTAAATCCAGAGCACCCCACTGCCAACACTAAAACTTAATTGTTGGGAAAAAGTGGATCTGCTTGAAAAGGCAAACATGCTACCCATGGGGAGGAAATAAATACTAGAAGATAGGAAATAAACTATCTATTTTTACTACATGGCTATTTCACACTACAAATATTTAACTGAATTTTATGGAAAATTAAAAGCAACAGGAGTTTGGGAGTTTGAAATTTTTTATTTCCTTTTGAATATACAAGAGGCCTCAAAAACAGCAACATCAGTAAAAATAAAAGTAGCTGTTTTTGGATTGACAGACAGCAATAAAATGTGGATACAGGCTAGCAGGAGATTTGCGGAAGATTTGCCTTAACTTTTTCATTTGTAATTTTCCCCATGGACACAGTAACATTGTTTGAGGAGTTTAATTATTCCAATCTGCTAACGTGGAGAATCCTAGCTTTAAAAACAAAACTTGCTTTGCTGTAACAGCAAGTTGGGCTGGCTTCAAGACTGACTAAAATTCTTATGGTAAGTATATCATACTTTTCTTCCTTTTAGTTGAAAAGAATACATATAATCTATGTTCACTATAGAAAAATTAGAAAACACAGAAAGGGTAAGCCATTCAGAGAAAACTTTGGTATTTCCAGGATGTATGTGTGTTTACATGTGTGTATAAATTCAACTAATGTTTTGTACACTTCATTCGTTTATAACACCTTTCCTACCAATAGATATGCAACTACACCATCATTTTAATAAACTGTAGAGATCTTTCATTACAGAATATATTCTAAGCTCCATTGCTAGGTATTTATTTTGAGCCCAATTTTTCACTATTATAAACGATACTACCATGAGGATTCTTGTATGTTTATCTTTAAAACTCTGATTTGTTGTTTTTTTTTTTTTTTTTTTTTAAGATTGGGTCTTTCTATATTACCCAGTCTGGTCTTGAACTCCTGGCCTCTAGTGATCCCCCTGCTTCAGTGCCCTGATAAGCTGGGACTAAAAGTACATGCTACCATGCCTGGCTCTGATTTTATTTCTTTAGATAAATGCTAGAGTATTTTATTCTTTCAGGTTAGCATAACCTACATTTTGAAAGAAAACCTTTTGCTAGGTTGTAAATAACATTCTCTTCAATGGGGTCATAAATATTGAAAATTGAGTGAGTCAGTTTTATCAAAAACTTTGTTCAATTTATCAAAAATTAAGCACTTACTTCTTAAAGCCTTAGCTTAAAAGTGAGAACACTACCTTCTCTGATTGCCTATCCCAGTGTTTCTCAAAGTGTGGTCCCTGGACCAAAAAAAGCCTTAGCATCACCAGAAACTTGTTAGGAATGCATATTCTTGAGCTGTACCACAGACCTATTAAATTGGAATCTCTGAAGTTGAGCCCAGTGAGTTGGAGATTCTTACACTTTCCAGAGTTTGAGAACCACTGGCCCAACCCATTCCATCTGCCCCAGTCTTTTGGGCGCTCCTTATGTCCTGCCTAGAATTCTAGACATTTCATCCAAAGATGTTAAGACTTCTACTAACCTGGAAGTTCCTGGATAGCCTGAACAGTGCCTGATATTCCTTTATGCACCCTACAATGGTTCTGTGCCAAAGAAATGCTCAATAAATACTTTATGAATTATGATTAAGTGATTTGCAGGCCAATGCAGCTTTACTAACATTTCTAATTTTTCACACAAATAAGTTGATGGTAATTTTAAATAACTGAATAAAATTCCCTTTACCAACTAGAAGTGGTCTTAAGAAGCAATTGGTGTGGTGTCTAATTACTGCCAGAAAGAAGAGCTTCATAATTCTCTCTTCTAGAACAGGCAGTTAATACCAGAACCCATTAGCAACCACCTCACCCAGGCAGCTATGTTGACGGCCACCTGTGTTGCTTACATGCAGTCAGATGCACCAGGAGCATTACTGAGCTGCTTCTGAGGCAGAGAGGGATGTCAGGGGAACCTGTGTTCCTACCACCTCTCCAAAGCTGAATGGTGTGGACTTCTGAAGCTTCAGAAAGGGTCAAGCATTTTTTTTCTGCAAGCAGATGCCCTATGTAGTCCATCACCAGCTCCCACGAATGTGGACCTCTATTCAGGTAAGAACACAGGGCAGGTTCTCACTTTTCATTCACCCATCAATCCTGACAATTGCTGTACAAAGCACATAGCTCCTTCTGTAGTTAGCAACACAGAAGATAAATTGAAAAATAATTATCTTGCATAATCTACTCCTTAAGCTCTGTGAGAGTCAAAAGAGGAGATGTTTCCACATGTCACTACAAGAGCCATCTCTCTTTCCATATCTCTAGGGATTTTTAAAGTTCTATTCTTACAATAAGAAAGTTAATCACTGAAGTAAATATTTGTAAATTTTTGTCTTGTATTCTCCTTTCTCTTGTTAGGGGAAGCTTCTACTTTTTGAGACAGGGCCTGGCTCTCACTTCAGCTATAAAAGCCAAAGACTAACTTACCAGCCTCCCAGCTAGAGTGCAGGAACATGACCAGCCTCTGCCAGTGAGACACATCTTGCCCTGACTTTGTATCAGAAGTTGGTAATGAAGAGAAACAGAGACTCCTGTTAGGACTGGGACAGGAACCAGCCACAGGCAGGTTCCCCAGGTAGGGAACACTAAATAACACACTATGGTAGCTGGTCTAGCAACTGTGCCCAGTGTCCAAAATGAGTGGCCTTGAAGACATTCAACCAGCCCCATGGAAAAGTCCATATGGAGGGGAGCTGAGGCCAATTGTGTGAGTAAGCCACCGGAGAAATGTATCTTCCAGCCTCAGGCAAGCCTTTATATGACTGTGGCCACCACTGACATGTAATTGCAAACTCCTAAGAGACCCAGAGCCATAACAACCTAGCCAAGCCACTCTTGAATTCATGACCCACAGAACATGAGAGGTAATAAATTATTGTTTTCAGCGTAATTTGTTACACAGTCATAGATAACCAATATAGGCCCCAAGCTTTTATAGAAGGTCAGGATAATAAATACATGAAAAAAATGTTTCTATGTTTACCTTAAAACCAGTTTTGAAATCATTGCACTGCTGCATGGTCTCTGTAGAAAGTCTGTGTTACAGTAAGTTTAGTGTTAAAAGAAAAACTTTCAACAAATTAACTTTTTAATATCTTTTTAAAAGTTTTTAAATTTTGTTCTTATTGACATGAAATAACTGTACATAATTATGGGATACAGCGTGGTGTTTTGATACATGTATACACTGTGTAACAATCAAATCAGGGCATTTAGAATATCTATCACCTCATACATTTATCATTTCTTTGTGGCTGGAACATAAAAAATCCCTCTCTAGCTTTTTTTTTTTTTTTTTTTTGAGACAGACGCTCACTTTGTTGCCCTTGGTAGAGTGCCATGGTGTCACAGTTTACAGTAACCTCAAATTCTTGGGTTTAAGCGATTCTCTTGCCTCAGCCTCCCAAGTAGCTGGGACTACAGGCTCCTGCCACAAGGCCTGGCTAGTTTTAGAGATGGGGTCTCGCTCTGGCTCAGGCTGGTCTCATGACTCATGAGTTCAGGCAATTCACCCTCTTTGGTCTCACAGAGTGCTAGGATTAGTGGCTAGGTGCGTGAACCACCATGCCTGGCCTGTCTTCTAGCTATTTTGAAATATACCATACAATATTATGAACCTTAACCACTCTACTGTGCAATAGAACACCAGAGCTTACTCTTTCTATCTAACTGTATCTTTGTGCCCATTAACTAGTCTCTCCTCATCCTCAGTGAGGAGTTCCTGGAATCAAATTAACAGAGTTTTTCTGATCCAGGAATGATGTGTCAGTCAGGCAGCCTTCAGAACCAGAAAAGGTTCAGAGAACTCTAATCTGTAATATTTGCAAGCAGCATTTTTATTTATTTTTTTAATTTTTAATTTTTTTTAGAGACAGAGTCTCACTTTGTTGCCCTCAGTAGAGTGCCATGGTGTCACAGCTCACAGCAATGTCTAGTTCGTGGGCTTAAGCAATTCTCTTGCCTCAGCCTCCCAAGTAGCTGGGACTACAGGAGCCCGCCACAATGCCTGCATGTTTTTTTGTTGTTGTTGTTGCAGTTTGGCTGGGGCTGGGTTTGAACCTGCCACCCTTGGTATATGGGGCCGGTGCCCTACCCACTGAGCCACAGGCACTGCCCTGCAAGCAGCATTTTTAGATAGAAAATGGAAGTGAGATATGGAAACAGCTTGATGGGTACAGCTGGGTGTTTGTCTTATTTGGACATGCTTTGATCAGTTGGCAGCCCAGGGAAGGCTTCACAGAAGAGTGAAAGGTTTGTGATTCCTGTATTTCTGAGGACAGGACAAGGTCATATTCACTGTAATGGTCTCAGAGTCAAACACATAACATGGCACAGAGTATTTTTTTCAATAATCACTTACTAAATGAATAGAAAGAGAGAGATTTGCCAAGTGGTCAGGAGAAGATGTTCTTCAGAAAGGACCTGGCAGTGTGAAAGCTCAGAGGTATGAAATAACTGAGAGTATTCATGGAACTATGAAGAAGTTTGATGCTACTGGAACTTAAAGGGTTGGCAGAACCTGGATGTATAGGGCCAAGGTCATGGAAAACTTCATGTGCCAGGTTAGGAGCTTGAATCTTATCTTGTAGGTTAAGATACCACTGGTCTTTCAGCATGATGGGAAAAGGTCACCTTAGCAAATAAGGAGGGTGTTTTGGAAGGAGTGACTTGAAATAGAAAATTGGCTATGGGCTATCTACATAGACAACAGATCAGATGTTACTATAGTAACTATTCAGGATCATCACTACTCAGAAACACAAATGACCTCTGTCTTCATTTTCATCAAACTTCTTAGAAGGTTAAATTCTGTCTTCATATTTTTTAGTAACTACAATATGAGCAAAGTTGAACATACTCAAATGTTTGAAAAATTAGCTCTAATTCTAGAGAGAAGTCATCAGCAGAACTATACATGTACTTGGTAAACAATATTTATAAAAAGCCTTTGTACATCCAAATTGGATGTTGTTACAGAAGTAATTAGAATTTCACAGATGATCCAAAACTCTCTGTCCATTAAGATTTCTTTAGTGTGCTGATATGTCTCATCAGTTTGGTGTTTTGAAAATTGTCACCCCTCAATTCTTACATAGCACTTTGGTAATAACTATTTAATCTCCACTAAACAGTATGACTAATAAAGACCAGAGAGGGCATCAGACCTGCTGCTGAATCCTTTAGAAACTTCCCTTGTTCAAGCTCTTCAAACACTAAGCCGTTAAGTGTGGGATGGATGAATGGCAGCCATTTAACCTTGCACTATTATTATGTTTTCCACCTCAACAGAAAAGAATTTCCCTTAATCATTAGCATGACTTTAACATAGTGTTTTATACTTCGTTGCTGACACATTGAAAACACTATCATTTGGAGGAGAGGAGGGATATTTTGGATAATTGATCACTTAGATCATTTTCATGCAGATGAGCAATACACAGTACATGTTTGCCATTAATCCTCCTGTTTACGTCTTACAGAAATTTATTATCTTATAGAATTTAACTTTCTACAACTTCTTTAAAACTCAAAAGAATGCAACAGATTCAGAATTAGTGACAAAGAACCTGCTACACGTTTGCTACCTTGCCAGACACCTTCATTTGATAGACAAGTAACAGTGGGGTAGGGGCAGGGGAAAGACTTTGTAATACAAACAAACCCTTATAGCAATCTTATTAATTATTTGTATTAGTATACTTTTAACAAAATACATTCTATATATTCCTATTATCTAGAAAAAAGTTCCAGCTTAGTTTACACAGCTAAAAGAGAAACCTAGCAATCATTAAATCATCGAATACTCATGGTTTATGGTTCCTTGACATTAATATAATCTGCAGAAGGAATGCTGTACTTTGTACTGGGGGTGTACCATAATATGCAGCCAACATAACCGTGGGTACTGTTTGTATCACAGTGCCTGTAATTATCTGCCCCCTGACTAGACTGGAATCTCATTAAGACAGGGACCTTGTTTTCTCCATCACTCTGTGACATCTGGCTTATTGCATTTAAGTTTAATAAACATTTGTTGGGAAGGAAGAAAGAGAAAAGAAACAAACTTCAACTGTGGACACTGGCCACATTCCTGGCCATCCCCCATGTTCTCATTCCTGAACTTGTCTGTTTTCCCTTTAATTCTTCCTAACTTTTTTCTCCTAATTCAATCTAGCATTATTCAATATCCTGTTCATAACTGGCCTTTGTTCTTATATTGATGGGAGATTTTCAGGGGAATTCAGGGCTATATAAATGAGGTACCTCCGTTTGGGACAATTTGTCCTCCATAGAAAAAGCACCTAGTGGGTGCTCCTTGGTAGAATTACAAAATTTTGCCCTGTTTTACTCAGGAACCCACATCATGACTGGAACCACATTTCAACTGAGTCTTAACATCCATCTCCTTATGCAATGTCTTGAACCTGCCAGATCCTCCTAAACATCCAATGCAGATGGTGAGGATGAGGCTGAAACACAAGACACATTCCAAGAAAATTCATAACTCTTAGGCACAGTCCCAGATAGCCCATCACACACTGACAGGGTCACAAAAGACGGAGAGGGAAAAATCCAGAAAGAAGATACTTGATTTTAGTTTATAACTCAGTTCTTTATTATTTTAAGAAATAACATTTATTTTATACTTTAGAATTATTTTGTTTGAATTACACATTGGGGTACCTGTAATCCTACCACCTGGGAGGCCAAGGCTGGAGGATCACTTGAGGCCAGGAATTCGAGACCAACCTGAACAGCACAGTGAGACTCCATCTGTACAATACTTTTTTTTTTTGCAGTTTTTTGCCGGGGCTGGGTTTGATCCTGCCACCTCCAGCATATGGGGCCGGCGCCCTACTCCTCTGAGCCACAGGCGCTGCCCAATATTTTTGTTTTAAAAATAGCTAGTTATCACCACAGGCATGTGCCTATAGTCCCAGCTACTTGGTAGGCTGATGCAGGAGGATGATTGAGCCCAGGAGTCTCAGAAAAAAAATTCAGGGATTAAGGACTTTAAAACCATGATTCTCACAAACCCAGAGAATCAGTATCATGTAAGAAGTTGTTAGAAATACAAATTCTTGGCCACAGAGCAGACCTGAATTTTGAACCCTCTAAGTGATTCTGATTCATGCTCAAACTTTAACCTGGACACTATAGAGGAGACTAACACTAAACTCAGAAAGCAAAAGGGCTTCTTCTAATTCAGGACCTACTGAAGTTACACAAATGCTAACTCATTTATCTAGTCTACTCATTGTGATGTAAGAAAGGAAAAATTCACTGCCCCTGTTTTAAATAGGAATCAAATTAAATCTGGGTTCAGGGATGGGGTCAAACCACTGCATACAATATTTTCAGGACTGCAAAGTTAAAACTTGTTTGGTCCAAATCACCACAAAAGACATTGCTGTTCTTTCTTCTCTTATTGAGAGTTAGGAGTAGCTCTTCAGGACTTTTTTGAAGACACTTAATATCCTGCATGCTCAGTAGGCCACTGGGCATTACCAAAATGCACAGGATGATGATGAACGTGAGCAAAGGCTAGCTTAATTCACAGAAGTTTTATTTTTAAGTGACAAGGCTTACACTCTAACATATTTAAGCTGATACTGTCCCTGGATCTTGTTAATATTCTGACATATATTAACAACCACAATGATTAATAAGCTCTATTATTACAGCACAGCTGATGAGTCTTCAAAAGTGTAATTAGAGCAAAGCAAATATCACTCCCTATCTCCTTATAAGACTATATGAGGAGGCTGTCTTCACGGTTTTTATGTAATGACAGGGAAGCACTTGGGCCCCTGGAAGCAATCAAGTTCTCATGTGTGCAATGAGGGTCCTGCTGTGAATTCTCCCTCCAGACAGGTATTTCAAAAGCACATGCTCCCATCATCTCAGTATCTGTAGCCATAATCAAAGTTAGACTCCACTAACTTTGTTAAAAAAACTAGGCATTAGTTAGACTCCACTGCCCTGGTAGTATAAGAGGTCATCACAATCTTAAGAAGCAGTGAAGGGTTCAGTTTTAGCAATTTACATGGAGTTAGCACTTAAATGTCCTATAAATCATCCCAGCAGGTGCTAGGATGTAAGCAGTGCAGAGACACCCCAAACCGAAAAACATTCACCAAGATCCTTACAGTCTAAAAAGAAACTATTTTAATTTCAGAGTACACGTAATTTTTTGTTGCATAACTTAACTTTTAATAAAATTTACAAATTTAGATTTATTATAATCTTCTCAGTAATCAAGGTGTCCAAAAGTCTTAATCCTGCCTTGACAGTAGGCCCACTAAAGTAATGGAGTAATTGGGATCTTTGCTTTCCAATGCAAATCTCGTTAAAAACTGACTTCTAATCTAAGAATTCATGTACTTAGTTCTTTTTAAAGTCAAAGCTTACAGTTTTGACAAGATTCTTGACAAGAATCAAGTCCATACCTCAGATATATCACATGTTTTATACAACTATTTTTTATTGTAGACTATGGATCTATGGATTTCCTTTTATGTACGGAGATTGTAAATTTTGTTCTTTCTTTCTGCTCTGTTGAATACACATACAAATATTTCCCCATCTATCTTTCCAATACCATTATATCACAGTTTTAAATAACTCAATGTTTAAATTATTATACCTATGTAAATATTGTAAGATCTACAATATGTATTTTCTTCCTTTTATAAGTTTTTGTTTTTCCAGGAGTTAATAATTGCTTTGAATTGTTTACCTTGCTTACTTTTCCAATTGCTTTTCTCTAATCTATTCCAAAACTTTCCAAAGGAACTGAAAACCTTTCTCATTATGGTCAAATCCAAATGAGTTACCTGTTAATTCTATTCCTCTACTGGAGATATCTACACGTTCTTTGGAACCCTCTGGCTTATTCTAGTCTAAAAGGATTGTTCTCTAGCCTTGTTGCCCTGCTATCATCCAGGGACCTCTCTTTACCGTCATTCTGAGAATCTCCTTGTCTCCTATGTTGGATTTCCTTTTACCCGAAGTCCACGTCTTCTCTTTCTTGATTTAATTCTATCTTTTGATGGTGTATATGCTCTATAAACTTCCTAAGAAAAGTCATGAGAGATGTATACTTTTGAGACTTCATTTTAAAAACTAAATGCCTAAAAATGTCTTTGTTCTTCTCCCACACTTGATTGGTGGTTTGGGTAGATAAACATTTTAGGTTCCAAGTTTATTGTTTTCCAGTTTTCAGGTACTATTGAAAAATAAGGAAAAAAAAAAAAATGGGCGGCACCTGTGGCTCAAGGAGTAGGGTGCCGGTCCCATATGCCGGAGGTGGTGGGTTCAAACCCACCCCTGGCCAAAAACCAAAAAAAAAAAAAAAGAAGAAAAATTAGGCACCATTCTTTTTCCTGATACTTTATAAGTGATCTGTTTTATTCTTTCTAGATATTTTTATTTCTTTGATAAATATATTATTTTTCTGTTCCTTTTTCCTAGAATTTCTATTAGATGCTGAACTACCTGTACTGATCATTTTGTTTTCTTATTATTTATTAACTGTATTCTGGAAATTTTCCTCAGTTTTATTCCCAAATCTTCCACTGATTTTTTTTTTCTGCAATGAAAATTATAATTTCAAGAGCTCTTTCTTATTCAGGGCATATATTTTTTTGTTTGTTTCTTGGAGGTATTGATAATATCTTTTAGGATTTTAATAATTTTTGAACTTTCATTTTATTTCCTACAATATGTTTCCCAAGTCCTTTGTTTTTGCTTGAATTTCAATCTTGCTCATCTACCACCTGATTAGATCTTCAAATTTAAGCATGAAACATTACAATCAATTTAAGTTCTTTCTGTGGATTCAGGGATTATTGACTGGTGGGGATTACTGACTGGTAGGACTCATTCCCACCATTTGTTGGGAGAATTTTAGGATTCTCAGACTGGTAAATGTTCTCAGAGAGATATCTTCTAAAAAGCCCATGCTCTTCCAGACTTAAAGGGGACCTATGATGTTAGACAGTACTTCAGAAGCCAAGTAGGGGAGGTATTGGGGATTTCATCATTCAACATGCAGACTTTCACTTCTTCCCTCTATTTTCATCACATCTCATCACCCTGCCTTTTGGTGTCCCCGGTGACCCCTTATGCAGAGCCTCCCTGATTCAATGTCCCCCCCAATTTAAATCCACTATCCTCTGTCTTGATTATAGACAGGAATCTCCTGGCTGTGCCAGTGGAGGGGAAAGGATTTGGGGTCTATTTCATCTTATTTATATTGTTTACCAATGCTATTTTTATCTTCACTCATATCTTGTCTTCAGAGGTAACTGAGGCCTCTAAATCCTGGGCCTTTATGAGATTCTGTGTGTTCAGTTGGCTTGCTTCTCCTAGCCTGTTGCTTACATTCCCTTCTTTCCCATATACATCTTAGGTGCTAACCTTTCAGCTTTCTCTGTTTTCTAAATCGGTTATCACTCACCTATTTGCTTTCTATCTTCTCAAGTTCATTAAAGCTCTAATTACTCCCATCTCCCTTTTTGTTCCCTTTTTTCCTATAGGTCTCTATCAACTTTATTCCTTTTTTAATTTTTATAGGGATCCAAAGAGAGATAAAAATGTACTTTTACTTTATGATTCTAATGCTTATTTCTAAAAAAAAAAAGTCATACAAGCTAGAAGGGAATTTAAATATCACCTATTTAATTCAGTGTTATTTAAATTTTTTTTTTTTTAAGAGACAGAGTCTTACTTTATCACCCTCAGTAGTGCTGTAGCGTCACAGCTCACAGCAACCTCCAGCTCCTGGGCCTAGGTGATTCTCCTGCCTCAGCCTCCTGAGTAGCTGGTACCAGAGGCGCCTGCCACACGCCTAGCCATTTTTTGCTGCAGTTTAGCCAGGGACAGGTTTGAACCCACCACCCTTGGTATATGGAGCCAGCGCCCTACTCACTGAGCCACAGGTACCACCCAGGGTTATTTGATATTTTTGCAGTGAAATCTATTTTTTTTAAGACATAAGCTTAATAATTTATAAAACAGACACTCCTTTTAACCCCAGGCTGCTCAGTATATTCCCCTTGTCTCATCCTGGAGGTGCCTAAAGAACCTAGTTTGAAAACTACTGATCTAATCTAACTTAGGTCCAGAGAGGGAAAATTACTTAGTCATAGGAAAGCCTTTCTGATCTTCAAGTCCATACTTGGGAGTTAAATGTTTATAACTTTACATAACTTTAATAAATGTTACTGATATGCAATTAAAGAGATCACAGGGCGATAGTCAGGAGAGCTATGTTATAAGTGAGGCTTCCCATGTGGAGAATGTAGAATAAGCTAGAAAAAAGATATAAATCATACATAAAGCTCCTAATGAAATACGGAATGTTTGACCACTTGAAAAATTAATTGTTTACCTTTACTCCCACCATTCCCTTTGAAGAAATTACTTTTGGTTATGCAGTTAAAATTTAAAATAAAAAACTCATAATCAAGCTTAAAGGAAAATAAATCTGAGTTTTTTTCATTTAGGACATGAAAGAATATTCCATGTGACAATTTATCAGCTAGTGCTAGAAGTTATCACTATTGGTCTTCTTGGATTAAAAAAATAGAAGAACTTCAGTGGGGGTGGGGGAAGGGGAGAGCAGAGAGAGAAAGAAGGAAGGAGGGGTGAAGAAAAGAAGAGCAGAGAGAGGGAAGGAGGGAGGGGGAGTGGGGCCTTGGTGTGTGCCACAACTTTTGGGGGCAAGACATGATTGCAAGAGGGACTTTGCCTAACAAATGCAATCAGTGCAACCTGGTTTATTGCATCCTCAATGAATCCCCAACAATAAAAAAAAAAAAAAATAGAAGCACTTAAGAAATAGGGTTTTATCCTGGAAGCACAGCAATCCTATTTATCAGGACTGACAATGCTAAAGAAATTGCAGCTTTGTTTTTCAGACCAAATCTCTTCAAATAACTAACTTTCAGAGTGATGATCCTTTCAGCTTGACTGAATGCAATCTGCTTCTCCAGGACAAGTGATGCAGGGAGATTCCTTTTCTAGAGACTATAATATCTGTATTTTCTACTGCTAGGCTACCATTTGATCACACAGGAGTACAGAATTTCAATTATTTCATCCTTGGAGACTGAGAGTCACTTAGAATAATAACAAGCAATTCTCTCAGTTTCTTGGCCACTGGGCCAGATATTCAACTTTTGTTGATCTCAGCTTTCTCATTTGTAAAACTAGGAGGCTGGACTGAAATATCTATAAGATTCTTTCCAAGCTTTCTACTTCCTGGATATTCCAATAGAGTCAGTAGCTGTCACTATATTTTGGAGTCTGAAGAAACTTACCTAGAGAGGTGCAACCTAGAACATTTTCCAAACACCTGGCCAATGCTTCAATATCACTGTCCTGTCAAAACAAGAGAGAAAGATTTACTTTCCTTGTATGATGGAAGAGTACTGAATGACATGGAAATGTTTTTGCCATATCTAGGCAAAACAAAATAAAAAAATCTGGTTGGAAAATTATTTTACAATATAATCTCACTTTTAAAAAGAAAAATATCTATATATATTTTAGAACCCCTATACTACCTCTTTACATTGAACACCTCAAGCTGATCTAATTTTCATAGACCAGATGTCCACCACATGTACATATCAGCATAGTAGTCCTAGTTCCTTATGTTGACCACCTCTGTCTATTGACCAGTTTGCTGCAGTCTCTTGGGTGGTCAACTTACAGAAGTTATACTGTATATACACCAATATACATCTCTTTTTCCATATTAATTTCTAGATATATTGCTGTATCTCTGATGGGAAGAAAATATACCAAAAATGTAACTGGTTTTGACTAAAAGATGAGATTATAAGTGATCTATCTTTTCTCCTTTGTGTGCTTACATCTTTTCCAAGTTTTCTATAATAAACAACTATTACTTAATCTACAAAAATAGTAAATGCTGTTACAATGAAAGAAAATTTTTATTCAATCTATAATATGCTCAATATAGTAGAAATCAAGTGAATATATTTTTTTTCCCAGAGAGTATCTCTACTAGCTCTTCTTTGGATGTCTATGGTCTTCGGGAAGTAATAAACCTAAAAGTTGCCCTACTCATTTACCTTAACCCTCAACAAGATTGGGGAGTCTCAGAAGACTATTTAATACCAAATATTATCTTTAATACAAAACGAATATCTGTCGTCCTCCACCCAGTAGGCTTGACATAACTCAAAACTGCATCCTAATGATCTGGGAGAATAAAACCTCTTAGTTATTTTCATGTTTGTGGTTACACTGAAGGAAATTAATAATTTATAGCTCACCTGCTCCATTTCAAAATAAGCAACACATTTCATATTGCATTAATTGACTGTGAATTTTAGAAAAATATACTGTAGTATAATAGGCTACTTCAAAATGCTGCATCCATGTGTTGGGTTTTATTTTACAATATCTGATAGGGTTTGGACAGCCACTTTTTATGCATATAGTAGAACTAAACATCATTTCATACTCAGAATATATTTAAGAGGCAATGATGAGGAAGGCATGCTTTGTCAATGCTGGTCAATGAGGCTAAGTCACTAACTGAAGACCTCTAGAGACTAGCCCAGGCAGGGACCAGATAGGGAAAGAGAAGAAGGCAAAATAGACCCTTTGTTTCTGCACCCTTGTGTATTCTACACTTAACACACAGCTTTGAATTAGAGAGGAACTCAGCCAAGAGGCATCTGCTGGAGGAAAAGCAAAGCAACATCAACATATGCAGGTGATGCCACCAATCAGAAGCCCAGGTTCTAAGCCTGGCTCCAACACTAGGCTGTCCTAGGGCAGGGGCTTGGCCTCCCAGCTGTCAGGTTTTGCATCCACAAAACCAGAGCTGTCACAACTCACTATAGCTGCTGTAACAAAATATTATAGACTTGGTAGCTTATTTATAAACAATAGAAATTTATTTCTCAAAGTTCTGAAACCTGGCAAATCCAAGATCAAGACACCAGCAGATTCAGTGGCTGGTCAGGACCTATTTCCTAGTTTATAGATGGCAGCTACTCACTATGTCCTCACATGGTAGAAACGAGAGTTCTTTAGGTCTATTTTGGAAAGATACTAATCCCACTCATGAGGGCTCCCAAAAAGCTCCATGTCCATTTATATGCTGATTAGATTTCAACATATAAATTAGAGGGAGGTCCACAACCAATAGCCAGCACCAACTGCATGTAAGTGAGGCCATTTTGGAGACCTTAGTCAAGCTCCCAGCTAAATGCAACCACATAAGTGAGTCTAAACAACACCATAGGGAGCAGAACTGTCTAGTGAGAGCCCAAGTAAACCCAAATTGGAAAAAATAAATCATTGTTTAAATCCACTAAGTTTTTGTATGAAAAGAAAAGGGTAATTGAGACACTAAATGAACTGAGGTCACTGACTTTCTGTTTATGTCCCCAGCACCTAGCATACATGTCTCTTGTAGCTTCTTGATTTGAAAGGAAATAAAACAGAGGAGACAGTCAGCTTCTTAGGCTGTCATACACATAGACTTTCAGTGAGACAGCAGGGATCTCCCCCACTCAAAGCATGTTTCCTCTACTAGGAAAGTGGAGGAAAAATCACACTGCTTCTTAATTTTGTAGTCTCAGTCAAAGTCAGTTAACCTCTCTAAACCTCAGTTCCTTAATGGAAAAGTGAGAAGAACAATGGTCTCTATCTCATACAGAGCTCTCATGAGAAAGAAACAAACAAAATCATAAAAAACTTCAGCACAGTGTATGGTTCATTAGAAATAATGAAGAGAAGAAAGTTGGATAAGATGGAATGAACTGGGAGAGGGACAGGGACATAGAAGATTAAAGAGTCCCAATCACTATGTCTGCTGCTACAGAGCATGGAGAGTCTCAAAAAGTATTTGAGTTAAATCAGTGCAACAGAAACAGCAAGACATGGAGACAAGACTGTAAGAAGCACTTAGATGGCTGAGACACATTGATTATATTTCCCTAATACAAAGGTTAGAGAACACTGTACGTGGGTGTGAGGAGGCCAGAAATAATCCTAATAACATTGAATGAATGAATACTAACTTTAATTTAGGTCTCGTTATGTGCCACTACTGTGTCAATATACATGTCTTAAGACTTAAATTCCACAAGGTAGTAACTATTTTTCTCTCCACTCAACAGTTGAGAAAACTGAGGCACAAACAGGTTCCATAATATTAACACGGCCAAGGTCACATAACTAATAAGAGGTGAAAAAGGCAGCATTGTCTCCAGAGCCTGAACTTTCTCAGCTGTTACATTATATTACATGTACATACAGTAAAAGGCAGGGCTCCCAACCAAGAGGAGCTCATGATATCGTTGAGGAACCAGGGTATGAACTCATGAAAAATACCTAAGAACAATTCCTGGGCAGATAAATATATATAACCCAATGCACCCTGGAGACATCAGTGGCTTCCAACCCCAGGCTCTGTAGGGCAGCTTAAGCAGAACATCAGTTCTCCAGCTACACATGGTTTTGACAGGAAGCAAACACATGAGAATAGGGAACACACAGACACAGTCATGGGCCATATGGGCAGCTGGGACCTCTGCTAACTGCCCTTCATGCCCCTGAAGACTGTAGACCCAAAGGTCATAGACAATGACTGAGCCGAGTTTATATTCCCAAAAAGGGACAAGTCATTTTCTACTTCTAAACTGCAGATAGGGTTATTAAGAACAAGACTATCAACTATACCTACTTAAAATTTTTTGGTAAATTTTGAATTAATTTCAGACTTCCAGAAAATTTGGAAAACAGTATGAAAATGCCCATATACCCTTTACTCTGATGTTAATATTTTACCATGTTTACTTTATTATTCTCCCATGTATCTATACATAGCAGGATTTCTCAACCTTGGGACTACGATGTTTTGGGCCAATTAATTCTAGAACACTGAGCAGCATCTGGGGCCTCAAGTCACTAGATTCCAGTAAGACCCTTCTACTGGCCCTCCTGCTGGCACTGAGTTGTGAGAACCAGAAAAGTCATGATACATTGCCAAATGTCCCATGGGGGTGCGAATTTCCCCTGGTTGAGACTCATTGATTTATATCTATATATTTATCTCTATTATCACATACATAGTTTTTTCCTGGCCAAATTTAGAAAAAATTGAAGATCATAATAAATGTTATTAGAAGGTTATAAACCATAGAATAAAATAAGATTCCAACTTTACCTTTTAACATTAAATGAAATTATGAAATTATCTCTATTTTGAAAAAGACAATTTATATCAAAAATCAGTTTTTTCATCTTGAATAACTAAGAAAAAGAGTTCAAGAGATTGTTTTACTGAGTTACAATTAATTTAGCAACCAACTCATTCCTGGTATTCCAGAAATTATCATTTAAGATAAAAAAACCTCAACAGAAATACACCCATCCCATGAGAAAAAGGAGAAAAATGGCAGTGAATGCCAAGCCTAAGCTATTTTCTGATATTCTGCCCCCTGCATCCACTTTAGCAGAGACTCAGTCATGGAAAACATATTTCAGGAGTATATTATGTGGGGATTATGCTTTTGATTGGATTTTTTGCATTTCCTCATTGTTTCACAATTTAAATTGAACTTTGTGGGAGCTAAGTGGCCTGAGAGAGAACCGCATCTCACTAGATGCCAAATTACAGTGCCACCAGCTTTCAGTCATTCCAGTTAAGGGCTGGGAAGCCACATTTTCAAATGCTGTGAAGATAACAAAATAGCTTCTTTGCTGACTAATTTAGATGTTCTTCAAGTCTCCTTCCCCCATAACCATCAATCCCTCTATAATAGAAGCATGCCTTAGAGGCAGGAAGAACTGTTTGTAAGATTCAATTCTGAAAAACTGCCTGGCAGTTTCAAGTTCAGTCAAATACCAGATTTTTTTTTTTTTTTTCAGAAACAGATGCTGTCATTTGACTAGTGAATCAGAAATTGCTTTTAAGAAGGAAAGGTAGCTGTTTTGAAAGGTCCATTCAGATCTGTGATATACACAATTATCAAAGCCTACCTAGCAGCCATAGAAAAAGCTATGACATCTGGAGCCCTCTCCCCTCTAAATAATGTTTTTAAAATAACATTTTATCTAATAACTTACATTTATTTTTTTAATCTGGAAATGATATAATATCAAAGAAAATAAGTACCCCAAATCCCCCCACTATTAATACATACACACATACACTTTTCTTTATCTATCGATCGCTTAGATATTTGAGATTATATTATACATGTATGCTACACATGTGCCTATATTTTAGATAGCTGAGATTAAAGTACATATGTGTATCTATCTTTTAGATATTTGAAATTATATAGCTTATGTATGATATTTGTGTGTATACATAAAATAAACACACTTAAACACTTGTTGGACTTTTAGCTCAATGCTATAAAACCTTCTTCAGAAAAATAATTTCAATGGCTGGACAATACTGTACTCTAAAGCTATATCATTATACATCTAAGTTGCTTCCACTTTATTTTGTTCTAAATAATATTGCAATGACTAACTTTGCACATAAATCTTTGCTACATGTTTATTATTACTTCCGTGTAGAAGTGGAATTATTGGGTCAAAGATTGCGAACATTTAGAAACCCTCCTTTTCCCTGCTCTTATTCTTTCCTCTACACTCCCACTCACCCCAGCTAGTGCATTTTTTCCACTACGAGCTACAATGCCTTTATGGCATTTTTCATCTTTCTGTGTATTAAAATCTACTTTGTCTCAAGAAAAAAACAAGATGCATCCATTAAAGCCAAAATGACTAATAAGGCTTATATGTTACCTCCTTCAGGATTATTTGTGTTTCATAAGGGATATAACCTCAGATCAGAAAAATTTATTTCTAATAGCAAAAGTTTAGGTAGCAGCAAGGTATGTCAAAGGAGGAAGTTACATGTGATCTTCTGAGGGTTGTAAAATCACACCGCACAGATCTTCATTTAGTTATCAGTCCTCTTTGACTAAATAATCCTGATTATCTCCTCATCTTAGAGTTAGTCATGAAGAAAGATTAAATTCACAAGCAAAATGGTGTCACTTCATTACCCAGTTGTATTCCATTCAGAGAACATTTATTAAATGCCAATTACTGTCAAATGTATACACAAAATGAGAAAGTCAGATGCAGCTTCAGTTCATCATTTAGGGAAAGATAATCCTTTTCTGAGGCTGTTATTTCTCAAGCTATTGCTGACAGCTACTTATACCAGTCACAGTATAGTGTCCTAGCTTGTAATCTCCAAGGAAAAGGGTGAAGCAAGGAAGAAAAGAAGCTTTACCACACCTATTAGGGAACAAACCAGTAAGAACCCACTCGTAGGAGAAGCCTAGTGCCACATGTTTATTTGTTCCAAGTTCAAGGACACTGAGCCTCGATGTGGATGAAGATGCAGTGGATGGATCAAAGGAAGGTGAGGCATGCAGACATAAGATGCTGCATCCTTCCCTCTCCACCACCCCAAAGAACATCTTTTTTTCACTAAGAGTTAAAGGGAAAAAGAATTTTATATTGACTAAAAAAAAGTATTTGGTTAGGAAAAATATTGAGCAGGCCTGAAACTTAAAGCGTTGGAGATGATAAACCAGTGGGAAAGGGTTTACCACAGTTCTCACTGAAGCTGACTATATGGATAAATCAGAGAAAGACTTTGCAATGATTTCTGTAAAATGGTAACTATATACAATAGTGTGTTTATTGACAAATGAATCATGAATGTGTGAATGAACAGATGAATGAAAGATGCCTTGCTGCCATTAGACCTTAGTTTGGGATGAGGGCTCAGTTTGGGCACCAATAGTCCCTTAGAGATTATATATCTATATTTAAACATTCTCAAGAGCCTTTCAGAGGTTTATTCTGTTCAGTGCTCCACCATCTCAAAGGAGTGAAGGCTCAACCATCTGTCTACATCTAGCACCCTCAGTTGCTGGAGTACTGTCACTTCCAAGGGTATATCCCGAAAAAGCTTGGCAGATGTCAACATACATATAAACAGTTTCATAGCTACAGAAGTGTCTCATGTTTCCAGAGGCTGAAAGCTACTCAGAATGAGTGGGAACTGCTACCTGGATGCTTTCAGGCTGTGCTGCCAGGTCTCGCACCATGTTGTTTGCTGAACAATCCCAAGTAGGCACAGATCTATAAATGTATGTACCGAGTTGTATATAAACTTGCATTAGGCTCCAGCTGCAGAGAACTGTTCAGCTAAGCTTCACCTTGCTCGGACCTCAGCCGCACTGTCACACTCAACCGTTCCTTATGTCAGCAGATGTGAGAATGTGAAGAGGCCAATTTCTTTCACCTCTTGGTTACCTCTCTTCTCAGAGTCATTCCACAGATGCAAATCCCACCAACCATGCAGAGCTCTCTTCCCTACTCATGCACAGTAATTCTGGGCTCACCTTTTTTCCCTGAAAGACTTCATCTGAGTGTACCTAGGACCACCTTGAAGCTGTGACCATGCCATGGCCACAAGAAGCCATAAAGTGTCCTCAATACAGTCTGAACACTTACATGACTCCTCTATGTATATGAATATCACAATCTCTGTTGTAGATTTTTTTTTGTAGTTTCCCTTATATTGATGACATTGTTGATGATGTATTGTTTTTTTTTTTTTGAGATAAAATTTGCACACCATGAGATGCAAGATCATAAGTGTACAGTTCTATAGGTTTTTTTTTTTTTTTTTTTTCAGTTTTTGGCCGGGGCTGGGTTTGAACCTACCACCTCCGGCATATGGGGCCTGCGCCCTACTCCTTTGAGCGACAGGCACCACCCATTCTATGATTTTTTAGAAATGTATACACCTGTATAGCTACCACCTCAAATGAGGTAAAAAAGCATCTGTCATCCCCAACAGTTTTCTCTGGCTTTCTTCTAGTCAATCAATCCCCACCTCCACAAGCACTGCTCTGATTTCTGTCATTATGGAGTCACAGTTAAGACTGCTTCAGTTTCCTATCACTGCACTGAACTTTCACTCAAATAAAACCCACTCTTCTTACAAGATCTTCACATGTAGCTATAGCTTCTTTGACCTTTGATCTTATTGTTTATATTATGTGGTTTCTCAAACTGGCCTAGTCCTTCCCTGACCTGGGTCCTTCCCACACACTGCTTCCTTTCTCTGAACACTTCCTCCCCCAATTCTCTTTCCTTATATTGAGGGGCTGGCTCTGTTCCATCCTTCAGGTCATGGTGAAAAGGGATCTCCTAGAAACACTTCCTGACTTCCCTCCTTAGTAGGTGACCCCTCAAACATCCATTTCCTCTATCCCACCAGCTTCTTTATTTCCTAGTTGCTCTTATTTGCTTGTATACTGGCTTATTGGCTACTTATACCTGGATTGTACACTTCAGGCATTCATCCATTCATCCCTTCATTCGTGTATTCCACAATATCTACTCTGTGCTAAAAATGTTCAAGTGCTGGGACTAAGCAGGTGAAAAACTAGAATCTCTGTATCACTGCCCTACTGGCTTTTGTTCTAGTAGGGGGAGACAGACCATAAATGAATAAGCAAGTGAACAGTGGTTAACTCAGATGGTGATAAGAACTATGGAGAAAATAGAGTGGCCAATGGGTGCTATTTTACATAAGCTGGTTAGAGTCCTCCCCACTAAGGTGACACTCAAACAGAGGCTTTAAAGCAGGGAAGGGGCAAGTCGTTTGTGTATCTGGCAGGGAGGGCATTCCAAGCTTCAAAGGCCAGAATACATTTGGTGTGTTCCAGTAACAGGAAGGTGCCCAGTGTGACCATGGTGGAGTGAGCAGGGGTATTTCTCACAGTTATGGAAGAAAAGGAATCATTGAGGTGACAGTGATGAGAGTGCTAGAAAGTCATGGTGTAGACTTGGCCTTTTACTTTGGGGCATCACTAAGGGACCAGTTATAAGCTATTGCACATACAAGGAGGTGATGGTAGCTTTGGCAGTAGGAACTAAGGTGCTAAGTAATGGTCATATTCTGAACATACTTTGAAGATCAAGCCAATAGGTTTTACTTATGGACTGTATGTAAAGGTGAGTAAAATGATGTGAGTCAATGTTGACTTAGAAGTAGCTGACTTTTAAGGGGTTTGCTTTTGGATATGTTTATTTCAGGATCCCCATTAAAGGTTCACATGAGTTTTAACTGACACATGGGCAGCCTGGATATATGAGTCTAAGGTTCTGGTTTGAGGAATAGAAGGCATGCATTTAGGAGTTCTCAGCTGGTAGATAATACTTAAATACACACATACATGAGACTAAGTGAGATGTCCAAGAAGGTGGGGTAGGCCCACTTTATTCACTACCATATAGCCAGTGCCTAGAACACTGAAATATATGCTGTGTAAATGAATGACCGAAGAAACAACCCACCATCTTTTATCCTGCAAGTAGCATTACTAAGTTATTATCTACTCTCCTACAAATGGTGCCCACAAGAGCCCTGAAAAATACCACTAAATTACAGAAACCAAAACACAAAGGTGACCTTATCCATTTTCTGCAGACTCAGATGTACCTTTCACATCTCAGCTTGATCTCATTAAAAGCCGAGCCCTTGCTCATAATGCATTCATAATTCATAGGAAGGCAGAAGATGCCATTTAGCACAAAGCCATAGGACAGAACTGATGGCACTTTCATGAGAGCTGCCCTGAAATCAGGAAACAGAGATCATGGCTCCTGTCTTACTGCTGATGGTCACCTTCTGCCTTAAAGGATGTGTAGTGATGAGAATACAGAGCCACATCTGCAAAACTCAAACTGCAAGCAAGCCCCCACCCCGGTTCTCATAACACTGCATATCTCTGTCACTGAATTCAGAATTGCTAAAACGTGACTGTCAGTGTGTCCACATTTCAGTGTTAATGCCTTGTTTACTCTGCATTATTAAAACTTTCTAACTGCAGCTGTCTCTTATTAATGCCCAGGTTTGCAGCAAGTTGGTGCCCCTGGGGTTGCTTTAGGGTTTTAATGACATTCATAGGTATCTGATGACAGAACTCTCGTATGATATTTGAGATTATGTTTTGGAAACATAAAGGATGAAGAAAAAAGAAAGCGGGGCTGATGGAGCAGCAACACAACCAGCATCTACCCAAGAACACAGGGTCATGGATTTTCCAGGAGCTGAAAAGGCCTGTGTACCCTCTGCTGCAATCATATCTAGAGTTTCAGCTGTGTGGATGGGAAACTGCCTTCCAATTGATCCCCTCCACTTGCTTTTGATTAACTACTTAATAATGTCCAATGTTCTAGGGAAGACAGTCATGCTATTTAAGTGAGGATTATTGGCCTAAAGAGAAAGAATTTTCACATTCCAAAAGGTAGCTTTTGTGATACAAAGTTCTTTATTACAATGACTATTTTTAACTCTAGTTTTAGCTTTATTCTTATTTAAATCCTACCAAGTAAGTGGAAAACTTGGCTCTGTGTTTTAAACATGGTTCTAAGTCATCAGCTCATGGTCCATTTTTACACATCTTGAAGCTGTGGCTGAGGACTCATATATCTATCTCCTTTTCTTCTCCTTGACTAACTTCTATGTTAAGTTCTATACTTATCCAAAATGCCTAATAGTTGACACAGTGAGTATTTGCTAGTTTGAATCCCAGATTTGTAATTCCATGGGGTGATCTATGTCAAATTAGTAATTCTCTCTGTTTCATGGTTTCCTCACTTGTAAAATAGGATGGAAGATGTTAACTCCATAAAGTGCTTATGAGTATGAAATGGGATAAGGCATGCAGAGGGCTTAGCACAGCACCTGGCGTGCTGCGAGGTAGCTCTGTCTTATTAACCGTGACTACTATTTTCTCAGGTATGACACGATCCCTGTGCCTCCAGATTAATAGATTATGTAGGAAGGATGCACCTCCAGCAATGGCCCAGATGTGTCACACCCCTTTTCTCCTAGGCCAGACACTATGAGATAGTATTCACACCCCCTTTCTAGGTAAGTAAAATATTCAGAAAATAACATTAATTTTTTCTGTGCAATCAAATCACAAAATAGTTGGATGGGCCTTTATATTTTTCTATTTGCAAATGCTGTTTAGGAAAGTTTTCATATTTTTCATAGATGTTTTGTGTACCATATGATCAGGGCATCTCAGCTCTGATGATAGCCAGTGGGACAGCAATTGGCATTGGGTAGAGGTGGGGGAGAAGATTCCTAGAGAGAAAAGCCCCTAAGGTACCATTCCAATTAGTCTTCCCAGCTCTGTCCCACCACTCTGACCCTGCAGCTCCAGGGCCAGCACAGCAGAGCACAGGGCAGGTCATTGTCCTTGCATTCCACTATCCACCTGCAGACCTCTGCTCAGCTACCACAGGGAAGCCGTGGGGCTGGTGACCTCCCCACCCTCATATAGAGAGGAACACTCAGACTCAGCTTTGCTTTGTCTGTATCTACCCTACTGCCCCCACCTTTTCCTTCCACCCCTTGGTATTGGAGCAAAGTGTCGGTATGATCCTAAACACACAGAGTATAATTTTAAAGATTTAGGGATGTAAGGCTTCCTACAAAGCCCAGTGTGCTATATCCCACAGCAAGGTGTGACTGGTCCCAGCTGGATCAAAAATGAGCTATGCTTTATCCCAGACAAAAAAAATGGAGAGAGGGAACGGGGTGAGAACCATGATGGAAATGAGAGCTGGGATGGGGGTAGGGGTGGAAACTACTACATCAAAGTCACTCCTTTAAGCAACACACACTAAGTGTACAGAAGGCCCATCAGAAGGAGTGACACAACAAAGTGGTAGTGTCCACTAACACGTTAGCAAGGCTGGCTGCTTTACAGCCTGGCATAGGTGGGGGGAACACTGGCAGAGATGATGAGCAGCCTGCAACAGCTGGGAGGCTGCTTCCTCTAAGGTCAGGTCAAGACAGAAAGTGCTTCCTCACACATATGAAGGTAAACTAAGTCAGATCATGTAAAATAACAAGCCAATCACTTCCACTATGGGGACTCTAGAGTTCTGGCACCTGCTGTTAAAAAATAAAACAGTAGAGAGGTGAGCTCCTTTTTGTTTTAATTTTCTTAATGCAGGACTTTTCCTAGAACTGGTATAACTTTTGCCTGTACATAGCTCAGTCATTCTGACTAGTATTAATAAAACAGGTCTCACCAGACTACCAGATAATAACAATGGCCCCTTGGCTCTTCCCTCACACCTGCTGTGTTTACTCTTCCATCAGTGAAGGGAGTGGGATTATAATTGCCAGGCAGACAAAAGATTGTATGAAGGAGTGGCTAAAAATAGAGTCACTAGCTGTGTAACCTGAGAGAAGTTACCTCACCTGCCTAAGCCTCAGTTTCCTCTTGTGTAAAGTTAGGTTATAACAATAGTCTCATCTTACAATGGACCTGTGTTTTAAAGTCAGCATTTAATAGCCGGGTGTTGTGGCAGGTGCCCATAGTCCCAGCTACTTGGAAGGCTGAGGCAAAAGAATCACTTAAGCCCAAGGGTTTGAGGTTGCTGTGAGCTGTGACGCCACAGCATTCTACTGAGGGCAACATAGTGAGACTCTGTCTCAAAAAATAAAAATAAATAAAAGTCAAAGTCAGAATTTAATGTAACAATTATGCATAAAATATTTTCCATTGCTGTTTCTATTTTGAGCAAATAAGGTGTTTCCCTCTTTCCCTCCTCCGTCCCTTTTTCCTTTCCTTCCTTTCCTTCCTTCCCCACAAAGGTGTCAGTAGCTGTCCCTGTCTACTTCACAGGCATTTCTCTTTCATCTCTAATTCTATCTTGTCACCTGCTTCCTTCACACCTGAGCTGACACAGCAAATAAAATACAGAAGAGAATGAAGGTGTTGAGGAATGTTAGCTGCTATTATTATGATAATTATGATCTGATTAAACTAATGACTACTAACAGAAGAAAATCTCAGAGCACCTACCCTCATGATGATGTAACACAAGTGTCCCACAGAATCTTGGGCCTTGCCTACCCTCTATCCAGTACTCTGCACTGTGGCAACATTCTAAGAAGGAAATTGTTTCTGTTTTTCCTAATGCTTCACTGTGCTGAGAGGATTTCAAAACCACAGGAGGATTTGGGGGAAAGGCATTGAGAACTTCAGAATCAGCTGGGAAAAAATGGACCTCTGTAGCCCTTCCTCTAAGCAAGAACAAACACCATTGTCCTGAAAAGTCTTCTTAAAATAAGCATCAGTGACAATCATATTCACCAAACAGAGCCTTTCCACCAGAGTTCTGTGTCTAGGGATTATTGTCCACCTGGTATGTGTACTGCTGGTATACCTGGGCTGTTTATTAGTCTTGGAGTGTGATGATGGTCAAGGCAGCAAGGGAAAGACAGAATATGAAAACACCCATCAGCCTGCAGCCTTAGACATCCCCCAAATGCTGTGGAGAACCTGTTAAGACGACAGCTGTAAACTCTATTCTCCTGAGATTTAAGAGGCTGGTTTCAATTCAGTGACCACAGACTTCACAGAGGAGTTATCAACAATATGATAGTGGCTGGTGATAAAGGTGTTATTGATGTTCTGCTTATTACAGCAGAGAAACAACTGGTGACTAATAGCAATTAGGTACTTAATAAAATTGTTCTTTGGAGATGCTGCTGCTTAAAAGATTGTCATGAGTGTCACAAGACTCAGCAATCAATTGCAATGAAGCCCATGGCTATTTTTCCTTTTGAAGTGTTTCTGTTGTTAAAGTAATAACTATGTGACTATAGCCCCATATGAAAAAAGGAGAATACATTTTGATCCGATTACTCACATAAAATCCATGGGCATGATGACCACCTAAGCAAACCCCGGCAAGACTAGATAGAGGGGAGAAGAGGCAAGTCCCAGAGACAGTGACAGGTGTCACCCAATTCACAAAGTCAACAAGACTAGGTTCTCAGCACTGAGTTCTGTAGTATAATTTGTATGTTGCTTAAAAATTAAACCAAAATGGAAGAGTTTCCACCCATGACAACCACAAAGTTATCACCTTTTTGGAGAGAGGGAAGAAACTATACTGAATTATTGGGAAAAAAACAAATGCTATTCTAATTACTTGTTTCTGATACAAATTACTCTGTTGTGATTTAATTTATACTCCTGTTTCTATTACACTGAGCCCCCTCTAGGTCGATATACCCTGCACAGTAGTAAAACCTTGAGAATGTGACCGACCTGGGCCTCAGACATGGTCCTGAGCAACTTACTTCTCTCTCAGAAACTCAATTTCCTCATCCGGAAAACAGCAATAAGAATAACTACCCAACAGGGTTTTGTGAGACAAAATACTATCATGTATGGGAGAGGCCTTAGCATCTTATCTCAATAGATTATTTAAAATCAATCACACTCTATCACGTAACATGTAACAGAGGTAATAGATCATTTAAAATCAATCACAGTCTATGATGAACACGTAACAGACATACCCAGCGAGTAAAACTGCTGCTCTTATATTTATCATCTGTCTTCAGGCATAAGAAGAGGGGGATTTTTTTCATACTAATTATGAAATCTCCCTTTAACATTAAGGAGTTTGGCAGTATCATAAAAAGGCCACAGATGTTTAGGTAACTCCATAATAATACAGCTAATATCTCATTATTAAGTACTTTATTATGCTCTTGGAATCAATTTAAGTACTGTATATTCATTAATTCATTTAATCCTCAAAACCACTCTATCAAGTAGGAATCATTACTGTCCCATTTTACAGATAAGAAAACGGAAGTGCAGCAAAGTTTAGTAATATGTAAAAGGTCATGTAACCTTCAAGTGATGAAGCACAGACTTGGATACAGGTGGTCTGATCTCCAACCTCGTATTCTGACAACTGTACCAAATATGGGGCTCCTGGACTCCTATTTCTTGACCGAGGAAGTGCTTGCCATCTAGTATTATATTCATGTGGTTTTCTGAGTCAGTTTTACTATGTTAAAAAATATTTTTAAGTGTTATTATGAGTAGCTAAAATTTTGTCATTTGATGCTTTGAGTAAAAGTTGAGCACTGTGTATTTTGTGTATCATGTTTTATAATCATTGGCATAGAATAAAGTCTATAATCTTATAATAACATTTGTTTCAATTGTTTATAACAATGGCTCAGAAGCAAATGGAAATCACATTTTCAATCTCTGGTAGGAGGTGCTATTGTTTTCCAGATTCCACTGGAAAAAATGGGGAAATGCTTTTTTTTATTATTATTATTAAATCATAGCTGTGTACATTAATGTGATCATGGGGCACCATACACTAGTTTTATAGACTGTTTGACACATTTTCATCACACTGGTTAACATAGCCTTCCTGGCATTTTCTTAGTTGTTGTGTTAAGACATTTACATTCTACATTTATAACTACATTTACTACATTCACATATGCTCTTGTAAGATGCACCGCAGGTGTAATCCCACCAATCACTGTCCGTCCACCCACCTCCCCTCTCCCTATCCTCCCTCCCCCTTTCCCCATATGCTTAGGTTATAACTGGGTTATAGCTTTCATGTGAAAGCCATAAATTAGTTTCATAGTAGGGCTGAGTACATTGCATACTTTTTCTTCCATTCTTGAGATACTTTACTAAGAAGAATATGTTCCAGCTCCATCCATGTAAACATGAAAGAGGTAAAGTCTCCATCTTTCATTAAGGCTGCATAATATTCCATGGTGTACATATACCACAATTTATTAATCCATTCGTGGATCGAGGGCACTTGGGCTTTTTCTATGACTTAGCAATTATGATTTGGGTTGCAATAAACATTCTGGTACAAATATCTTTGTTATGATGTGATTTTTGGTCCTCTGGGTATATACCTAGTAGAGGAATTACAGGATTGAATGGCAGATCTATTTTAGACCTCTAAGTGTTCTCCAAACATCTTTCCAAAAGGAATGTATTAATTTGCATTCTCACCAGCAGTGTACAAGTGTTCCCTTTTCTACACATCCATGCCGACATCTCTGGTCTTGGGATTTTGTGATATGGTCTAATCTTACTGGAGTTAGATGATATCTCAAAGTAGTTTTGATTTGCATTTCTCTGATGATTAAAGATGATGAGCATTTTTCATATGTCTGTAGGCCGTGTGCCTGTCTTCTTCAGAGAAGTTTCTTTTCAAGTCCCTTGCCCAGCCTGCGATGGGATCACTTGTTCTTTTCTTGCTTATACGTTTGAGTTCTCTGTGGATTCTGGTTATTAAATCTTTGTCGGAGACATAACCTGCAAATATCTTCTCCCATTCTGAGGGCTGTTTGCTTGCTTTACTTACTGTGTTCTTGGCTGTGCAGAAGCTTTTTAGTTTGATCAGGTCCCAGTAGTGTATTTTTGAAGCTGCTTCAATTGCCCGGAGAGTCCTCCTCATAAAATACTCCCCCAGACCGATTTCTTCAAAATCGAGTGCACCAATTTCCCTGTACTCTATTCTAGTATTTTTATAGTTTCATGCCTTAAATTTAAATTTTTGATCCAGTGTGAGTCTATCTTAGTTAATGGTGAAAGGTGTGGGTCGAGTTTCAATCTAGTTTCAACAGGTTGTCAGCCAGTTCACCCAGCACCATTTGTTAAATAGGGAATCTTTTCCCCACTGAATGTTTTTAATTGGCTTGTCAAAGATAAAATAATGGTAAGCAGCTGGATTCATCTCTTGGTTCTCTATTCTTCTGCCTTGAAAATTTTCAGCAGAGAGATCTGCAGTCATTCTAATATTCTTCCCTTTGTAGGTAATGGATTTCTTTCGTCTGGCTGCTTTAAGAATTTTCTCCTTCATATTAACTTTAGTGAAGTGAATTATGATATGCCTGGGGGATGTCTTATTGGGATTGAGTCGTGCTGGGGTTCTGAAACTGTCTGCTATCTGAATTTCAGAATCTCTTGGCATGTCTGGAAAATTCTCTTTCATAATTTTATGGAGAAGGACCTCTGTGCCTTGTGAGGCCACTTCATCACTTTCAGGGATTCCAATGAGGCGGATATTAACCTTCTTCAAATTATCCCAGAGTTCTCTGAGAGAATGATCCATTTTTCCTCTCCATTTCTCTTCCTCTTTGAGAGTTTGGGAGAGTTCAAAAGCTTTGTCTTCAGTGTCAGAAATCCTTTCTTCTGCTTTCTCCACTCTGTTACTGAGGGATTTTACTGTATTTTTCAGATCTTTGAGGGCTACAAATTCTTGCTTCAGTGTGTCAAAATCTTTGGTGGTTTTGTCTTTAAATTCGTTAAATTCTTAAGACTACTTTTGAATTTCTCCTTGAATTTCTAATTCCAACTTTTGAATTGCTCCTTGATTTTCCAATTTAAATTTTTCCTCCATTCTATTAATCTTATTTGCAATCCAAATTCTGAATTCAATTTCTGACATCTTGGCCAGCTGTTTATGAATGGGATCTTCAGTTACATCTGTCATATCTTTCCTTGGGGGGGGGGGTTGATCTATCCTGGTTATTCATGTTACCAGAGTTTTTCCACTGATTCCGTCCCATGATTGTTTTACACCTTTTGATTTTTCCCCTGGAGCTTTGTCGAGGACCCATACAGTGCTATGGCCTGAGAAACTAGGGACCTGTTTGGTGTGGTGGGGATAAGGGGTTCTGTCTTGTTTTCAGCTGGTCTCTGTTCGACCCTAGTGAAACAGTTACTCTGGGTTGAAGTCTCAGCTGTGGAGAAATACCAGCAAGTAAGTCACCCTGCCCCCCACAGGCAACAAATGGAAAAGGAAAATCCAACCTTCCTACAACCACACACCCAAGGCACCACCTCAGGTGATTGGCTCAGTTCAAAAAGTCCAAATCAATTGTCTCAGTCAGGACCTATCTCAGGTGGGAGAGTTTAAAAGGTCTCTGGCAACTGGATTGCAGGGGTCTGATGACTACTCAGATATGGCTTGCTCTGGTGCTCCGTGGAGTCAGGAGGAGACACCCAGCAAATAGATCAGTCTGAGAAAGTTGATGCCTCCTTCCCCACCTTGTACCTCTGTCACACCCAGTCACTGATATCCCAGCAGGGCTGTGACTTAGTTGCCTGTAGTGAACAGATACTCCAGGGGTTTTCACCTGCCTGAATCACAAGAAAATCTATTTCTTCTCAGCCAGGCCATTGCACTCTGCCTCTTTCTAGCAGGGGGAGGTGAGGCACTTGGGCACTTGATGGAGGCTGGGGGGTGTTCACTCAGTTCCAGCCCTGCCCCTGATTGCTGTTACTGACAGAACAGAACAGAACAACTTTGCGGGCATTTGTTTCTGTCCCTGCTAAATTCCCCTGCAGAAGAGAAGCTGTTTCGAGTTCCCAGAGCCTGTGCCTCAGGCCCTGTCTTTGCTCCTGCAGGTTTGTATTCGGTTACCTGTCAGTTCTAGTCTCCTGTCTTCCTTTGTCTATAGGCTGACGATTCCCTGAGGGTCGGGTATGTCTTAGGCTCAGTAATGTGGTTCTCTGGGTCAGCCCTGCCCTGCGAACTTCCCGGCTCTGTGCATGTGTTTCTAGTCCCCGTGCTCCACCCAGGCTGGTACCGCCTTAGGCAAACCCTTTACTCATGGGGCCTGCCTTTCCGTCCCACATCTGCTCCGTGGTGGTTGCCACCTGAGAAGATGTCTGGCCTCCTCTGGTTGCCCTGGGAGACAGGGGGTGTGGCTTCGGAATATCTGGGGGTGAGCCCTATTTTTGCCAAAAACGGCTGCTGCTCTGCGCCTGGGGGCACTGCCGCTCCAGCGTGGTTCCTTCTCAGCCGACTGTCCTCTCCTCACTCCCATGCAGAAGAATCAGCACTGACCAGCTGCAGTCTAGGCCCTGTCCACACCCCTCAAGAAATCACCCAAGAATCTGGACTTCTGGGGTACGGGCCTCCAGACCTCAGAGTGAGAGTGGGGGGGAGTGCTGGGAGCTCAGAATTGCAGGTAGAGAATATATACAGTTTTATACCTGGCAGGAGAACGCCGTGGCATCCTAGTAGGGGAGGTAGGTCCAGTTTTTAGAGGTCTCGCCCATGGAGTGTAGTGGGAGGACCTTTGAACTCTCCTCATTTGTTTGTGGGGCACTCCGAGCTGTTCTCATGGGGGAGGGGTCTCTCATCTTCTTGGTGATGGATTTTGTACCTTTTGTTTGTATCCTTGGGGTTGTAGCTCGCCTCAGCGGGGTTGATGTGCGTTCTTCAACCGTCTCTCTTGGTGCAGCTCTAATCCACCATGTTACTTGCTAAATTTCTGTTCTTTAACTCTCCTGCTGGATGGGAGCCTCTGTTATCAGCCACTTGCAGGACATCTGCAATGTAAGGGTCATCTGGCTGGGAACTGGATATCTATTGACTTCAGAGGAAGGAACTGGTTCATCGATTTCCATGTGCTGATGCCTAAAAGCAATGCTTCTTTCCTTGCCACCAGCAGCTCTGCTGCCACTGCTCCCTCCTTCTGCACCTGAATGGCCCCCTGGATGCGCCTTCCTCGCTAGTTCTGCCACTGGCTCTGGGGGTAGAGTGGGTTGAAAACAGCGCCCACAGAGCATACTGTGGCACAGAGGCAGCGCCCCGGTTACTCTGGTAACAAGAGTGGCGGCTCAGGCACCACAAGTAGATGAAGGTGAGCCAGCCCACTCGGGAAATGCTTTAAGGAAAGTTTTTATTTGGGTGTTCTGAATCTCTCCTTTAATTTGATATTTTCTCAACATTTATTTGTTTGTCTCTTCATGTATTTGCTATTGAATTCTCTCTCTGCTCTTTTCTCTTTATTTTTCTCTTGTCATTTTTTCTGCTCAGACCCACGGCCATGCTCTTCTAGTTCTCTTTTCCCTGCCTCTCTTTCTCTGACACAAAACTTGAGAACATTTCTTACTGTTCTTATTTATTTACTATTATGGTGTGTTGCTCATGCCTTATTTAAAATGATTGAATAAATGGCGTACAATCTTCCCTCTGCTCCAAAAATCATCTAATGAATTAAGTTTGCAGTGACTTAGGTACCCCTGATTGACTTTTATTTTAGTAACTGAATGTTCCCAGTTAATAAAAAGTTCTGTACTTCATAGAAGTTTAGGATTGAAAGGGTTTCCAGGTATCATCTAAAAAGAAAGGGAAGTATATGTGCATAAATTGCCTGAAGTCACCTTCTTTCTCCTCACACAATGGGTGCTTTTTCCTTCTTGTTGTGTAGACACAACACAGAAAGCACATGCCAGGGCTCTTTCTTGGCCTATGGCCACATAGGGCTTAACTCTGCCATAGTTAGAAAGATCTACTATAAGGGGATATACTCAGATTTCAGCACTGTATGTAAGGATGAGTCCTCAGAAGATGAACATAGCTAGAAAAATCATCTCTTAAGCTCAGGATCTTTGAGTTTCATCCCTAGAAGGTAAGTCATTCTTTATAAATTTGTATTTGCATTAAGTATGTAAATATGACTCAAAAACTTGATTACCAAAAGAAAAGTATGCCAAAATCCCATTCTTTCTTCTAAAGAGACACTTGCATTGTTTTTCTAGTCGCTGTATATGAAGCACTCCTCAGCGTGCAAACAATGTAGTGTGCGCCATGCATCCAGCCCTCCCCTTGCCAACATGGTCCAGATCAGCTCCTTGGAACTCCACAGGACCTCACCTACCCCTGGGTCTTAGAAATCAAGGCTTGTCACATGGAGTCATTATTACAGCCCAAGTCCCCTATCCTTTACTTCAGGTTATTAGGCTCTCTTTACTCTTTCTAGAAAGGAGTCAAATCAGTATACCTCAGACAGTTCCACGACTGTGGCAGGAGTAGGTACGTACCTGCTGGTGTGTTCTGTAAGGAGGCTGGGGTCCCTCATCCTTGACCTCTCCCTCTGATGCTGAGAAAACTATTTCTTCTTCCTCCTCACTCTCTTCAGAACAGGAATCAAACATGTCAGCATAATACTCTTCAGCCACAAGTGGGTCTTCTGGGATCTCTGAAATAAAAAATAAACAATCGGGTACTACCAGTCATTGAAATTATAATAAAGTTAGGATCTCCTGTGTTTTTACAGATATGTATATTTTGTTTGCACTGACAAAGCTTCCATGGAGTATAGAGCTTAACTGTAGGTTTCTGAAAGTATTTGGTTGAGTGTAATAAACACTTGAGCAAAATGAAACCAGTAGAAGAAAGGAAAACACTTCATTTGCAACCACTTTCTGAAGGTAAGAAAATAAAACCATAAAATAAGAAATGAAATGCTTTAAATTTTTGACACTTACAAGCATGAATCTTTATTAAAAACGAGGAGATTTATGAGCAAAACCAGGACAAGATATCTTGGCTGAAGGGCCCTATTATACAACATACATACAGTTTTTAGTAGAAACTGGAGTAGTGAAACTATGTCAACATTTTTTCTATATATTTCTTTATTTCATTTAATGGTAAGATCAGACAGGATGGATAGGCTATATATACCTATATATACCAATGGCATTTTTTCAGACTGGGGAAAACATTACAAATCTTTTCTAATAAGCTACAGGGCTTTCATGATGCGGACCACTCACACTTACACTCTTATGCTCAGCATTTTCTGTTGTTGTTAAAGTTAAGAATAACCACATAAGTTGATGCCGATAATCATCTACTCAAGTTACTTGATACAACATTATTATAACTAAAATAGAGTTTGTAATTATAACAATCTTCAACAAAGACAGGCCCATATGGATCACAATAAAGCACTGTGATATAAACTCAAATTGGCCAGTGGGGGCCTAGATATAAAGAAATATGCTTGAGTAGGGAGGGAATAAAATTACATAATAATACTGTGTCATAGCAATACAGGTGTCATTTTAGGCTTTGTACCACACTCTGGCTTAAAAACAAAATTATTCTTCTAAATCATACACACAACTGTTTTTCAATCAATTAACACTTAGAAGCATGAATCTTTATTAAAGTAGCTACTTTCTACTTGCTGAAAAAAAATATGGAATTTGGGGCAGAGTATCAAGGTTTAAATCTAGTTCTAGCCCCTTGTAGATGAAAATCCAGGCAAAAGACATAAACTTATTGAGCTCCAATTTCTTTTTATTTTTATTGTTGGGGATTCATTGAGGGTGCAAGAAACCAGGTTACACTGAATGCATTTGTTAGCTAAAGTCCCTCTTATAATTGTGTCTTGCCCCCAAAAGGTGTGTCACACATGGAGACCCTACCCCTTCCCTCTCACTGCTCTTCCCTTATCCCACTCCCCTCCCTCCTTCCCTCTCACTGCTCTTCCCTTATCCCACTCCCCTCCCTCCTTCCCTCTCACTGCTCTTCCTTTCCCCCACCCCTCCCTCCTTCCCTCTCTCTGTTCTCCTCTTCCCCCACCCCCCACTGTACACTAGGTCATTAATTGTCCTCATATCAGAATCGAGTACATAGGATTCATGCTCCTCGATTCTTGTGATGCTTTACTAAGAATAATGTGTTCCACTTCCATCCAGGTTGATACAAAGTATGTAAAGTCTCCATCTTTTTTAATGGCTGAATAGTATTCCATGGTATACATATACCACAGCTTGTTAATCCATTCCTGGGCTGGTGGGCATTTAGGCTGTTTCCACATTTTGGTGATTGTAAATCGAGCTGCAATAAACAGTCTAGTGTAAGTGTCCTTATGATAAAAGGATTTTTTTCCTTCTGGGTAGATGCCCAGTAATGGGATTGCAGGATCAAATGGGAGGTCTAGTTTAAGTTCTTTGAGGGTTCTGCATACTTCCTTCCAAAAAGGTTGTACTAGTTTGCAGTCCCACCAGCAGTGGAAAAGTGTTCCTTTCTCTCTGCATCCATGCTAGCACCTACAATTTTGAGATTTTGTGATGTGGGCCATTCTCACTGGAGTTAGATGATATCTCAGGGTGGTTTTGATTTGCATTTCTCTACTAATTAGGGACGATGAGCATTTTTTCATATGTTTGTTAGCCATTCATCTGTCTTCTTTGGAGAAGGTTCTATTCATGTCTCTTGCCTATTGATACATAGGATTGTTGGCTTTTTTCACGTGGATTAATTTGAGTTCTCTATAGATCCTACTTATCAAGCTTTTGTCTAATTCAAAATATGCAAATATCCTTTCCCATTGTATAGGTTGTCTATTTGCTTTGGTTGTTGTTTCGGCTGTATAGAAGCTTTTCAGTTTAATTAAGTCCCATTTGTTTATTTTTGTTGTTGTTGCAATGGCCACAGAAGTCTTCTTCATAAAGTCTTTCTCCAGGTGGATATCATCAAGTGTTTTTCCTATGCTTTCTTTGAGGATTTTTATCGTTTCATGCCTTAAATTTAGGTCTTTTATCCATCTTGAATCAATTTTTGTGAGTGGAGAAAGGTGCTGGTCCAGTTTCAGTCTTTTACATGTAGATATCCAGTTCTCCCAGCACCATTTATTGAATAGGGAGTCTTTCCCCCAGTGTATATTCTTGTTTGTTTTATCAAAGATTAGGTGGCTGTAATATGTTAGTTTCATTTCCTGGTTTTCTGTTTGGTTCCAAATGTCTGTGTCTCTATTTTTGTCCAGTACCATGCTGTTTGACCACTATGGCTTTGTAGTACAGTCTAAAGTCTGGTAAGCTGATGCCTGAGCTTTGTTTTTGTTACTAAGAACTGCCTTAGCTACACAGGGTTTTTTTTCTGGTTCCATACAAAATGAAGAATTATTTTTTCCAAGTCTTGAAAGTACAATGTTGGTGTTTGAAAAGAGATGGCCTTGAATCTGTACATTGCTTTGGGAAATATAGACATTTTACTAATGTTGATTCTTTCCAGCCATGAGCATGGTATGTTCTTCCATTTGTTAATATCCTCTGTTATTTCTTTTCTTAGTGTTTCATAATTTTATTTATAGAGCTCCTTCACCTCTTTTGTTAGGTATATTCCTAGGTATTTCATTTCCTTTGAAGCTATGGTGAAGGGAGTTGTGTCCTTAGTTAGCCTCTTATCTTGGCTGTTATTGACGTATACACAGGCTACTGACTTGTGGACATTGATTTTAGATCCTGAGACGTTACTGTATTTTTTTGGTCACTTCCAGAATTCTTGTGGTTGAGCCTTTGGAGTTCTTTAAGTATAAGATCATATCATCAGCAAAGAGGGAAAGTTTGACCTTCTCTGCTCCTATTTGGATGCCCTTTATTTCCTTCTCTTGCCTAATTGTATTGGCTAGAACTTCCAGCACTGTGTTGAATAGCAGTCGCGATAGAGGACAACCTTGTCTGGTTCTCTAAGTGGAAAAACTTACATTTTACTCCATTCAGTAAAATATTAGCTGTGTGTTTGTCATAGATGGCTTCGATCGGTTTAAGAAATGTGCCACCTATGCCTATATTCTTCGGTGTTCTAATTAGAAAAGGATGCTGGATTTTATCAAATGCTTTTTCTGCATCTATTGAGAGGATCATATGGTCTTTATTTTTGCTTCTGTTGATACGGTGAATAACTTTTATGGGCTTGCGTATGTTAGATCAGCCTTGCATCCCTGGGATGAAACCTACTTGATCATGATGTATGACTTTTTTGATGATAAGCTGTAATCTATTGGCTAGGATTTTGTTGAGCTCCAATTTCTTTAGTAAAATTTGACAGAAGTGTAATCTCACAAGGTGGCTATGAAGAATCAATAATTTGATTCTTATGAAAGTATCCGTATACAAAGATGCTTCATACAAATGTTCACTCAGTTTCCCCATCTATTAAAACAGGCTTTTCATTAACTTTGATTGTTGTTGGAAGTAGTAGGGCAAACACTCTGTGTTTTTGCCTGTAACTCCAAAATCCTTTGAAAGTAAAATAATGGATGAAGAATTTCTTGGCAATAGAAGACTTGAAAATCTGTCATCCATGGTTTCCCACTATAACACAAGAGGCTAAGTAGTGCGATCACAGTTAGCAAGTTCCAAAGAAAAAAATTACATATATTTAAAACCGTATCTGCCAATTCCATAGGAAGCAATGTTTTGGGGATCACATACTTTCTCTCAATTTCAACACAGCCTATTCCCCCTTCACCTCACTTCAGATCACTGATTTTTAGTTGACACCACGTGACTTGTATGTAGAAGCCATGCTTAATAAACTTATTCATTCAACTCACACTCAGAATGTCAAGAGGATCACAGCATGAGAAGCATATGAAAAGTGCACCTCCTACCAAGAGCTCCAGCTTTGCTGTCAAGTAGGGGCAGGTGCTATGACTGGAACGGTGGATACAACTAATAAATTTCCACATGATATCTTCTTTCTCTTCTTCCCCCTCCATCTAACCTTTTTCTGTCTCAGAGTTGTCCTTTCTCTCTCTCTCTCTCTCTCTCCTCATTCCTTCAAGTTCCTCTTCCTCTCCCCACATCCATCTCTTTGACATTTATCCAGCCATTCACTCATTAATGTTTTCTACCTCTTGCTTTCTCTCTTTCTGTTTCTCTTCATTTCTCTGCCACCTACTTTGTTTTCAGATTTGACTATGACACAGTAAGAAATATCATTTACTTTGTGGCCCAGTGCACAAAAATGTGCTTATATACATATGTACCTAAATATCTTTATAGCTGAAACAAAAAATTTCAGGGATCAGGACCTATTCATCCAAACTATGTGTAACACATTCTGGTGTTTTCCATTATGTTCAGCTTTTTCTAAAATGCTGATTACAACTTACTAAACTGACTTCTCAACTAGCAATTTTAAGCATTGGTTTAGAATTCTGGCTTTGGTATCAGAAAGACATACATTTAAATCAAGACTCTAGCAATAGCTCTGTAACATTGGACATTATTTAAACTTTCTGTACCTGTTTCTCCCATATAAAATAAAGATGACAATATCTGTCTTACAGAATTATCATGAACATTAAGTAATATAAAGGATGCAAAGCAATGCCCTATGCACACAGTGTGCACCCAATATACTTTGATTGATGTTGGAACTAGTAGGGCAAACACTCTGTGGTTTTGCCTGTAATACTCATCACCAAGAAGAAATATGAATACAGTCATCAGTCACTTAACAATGAGAATATTTTCTGAGAAATACTTCATGAGGAGACTTCATCCTTGTTTGAGCATCAGAAAGTGTCCTTACACAAACTGAAATGGCATAGTCTGCTACACAGCCAGGCAACATGGCTGTGTCCCATTGTCCCTAGGCTATGAACCTGTACAACATGCTACATACTGAACACTGCAGGCAACACAATGTTGAGTACTTGTGTATCTGAACATATATAAAAATAGAAAACGTACAGTAAAAATACGGTGTAAAAATGGTACATCTATATAGGGCATTTGCCATGAGCAGAGTTTACAGGCCTGGGAATTGCTCAGGTGTGTGAGTATGAAGGCCTAGGACATTACTGTACAATACTGTAGACTTTATAAACACTGTATACTCAGGTTATACTAAATTAATTGAAAATGTCTTTTTTTTTTTAGTAATAAATTGTGCACAGAGAGTCTTTGTCCCTTTTTGCTCTCCTACCTAGGATTCCCACCTAGGAAGGGGAGTAAGGAAAGAAATGGTCAGGGGGAAAGTGCCATTCCTGAAAATACACTGGGATGAATCCATCTCCAGTATTTCTTTCTTTTTTTTTTTTTGCAGTTTTTGGCCGGGGCCGGGTTTGAACCCGCTACCTCCAGAATATGGGGGCGCCCTACTCCTTTGAGCCATAGGAGCCACCCCCTTGCTAGTATTTCTTACTTAAGCACCACCACCATTTTTTACTGCTCACAAAAAAGACTCACTTTACAGGGAGAAGTCAAAAGAAATGTAAGTCCACTTAAACTGTGTTTGTCAAGCTGCATGTTTTTTCATACATAGACCCAATTTGAAGCCTTGTTTAGGGTAATGCCCATTTCTCCTGTCACTGAGGGGAAAATGGTCTGTGATAAATAGCTTTAATTTCCTTGCACCCCAAGGTCAGCTTCCTAACAGGTGTACTGGAATGGTATTCCAGATCCCCTCTATGCTGGGCAAGCAGTGACAGCTTACGTTTTTGAAGGAATCCAGTGATGGATGCCCAAGCTTGGGCGTTGATGTTGCAAGTCCATGCTGAAGAAAAAGAGAAGCTATAATCCTCTTCTAGGAAAAGGGTAGCCTTTGTCAGACCCTTCAATTAATACCCAAGAAAATCCCTTTTAAGACGTCCCTGAGCCTGAGGATCACCTGTAGGGCTTGTTAAAACTCAAGATTGCTAAGCCCCAGCCCCTGACCTGATTTAGTAGGTGGTACCTGAGAATGTGCTTACTCACAAGTTCCCAGGTGATACTGATGCTGCTGGTCCGGGGGCCTCATGCTGAGAACCACTGCTCTAGGATGTGACTAGTTCAAGTAAAAGTGCTATCACACACAGTATAGAAGCACTATAATAAAATATGTAAGATTTTATACTATCTCTACATATTACAACCTTTGCATGTGAAGCACAAAACATTAAGAAAAGAAGTAAACTTTATTTTAGACGAGCTCAAATTGTGCTATTAGTTGTCTTGGTTACTTACAATCTCAATGGAGTTACAAGTAATGGGATTATTTCCATTTTATTGATAGATAAGAACAAAGGACCCAAGTGTCCATCAACACATAAATGGATTAATAAACTATGGTATAGGTACACCACGGAATACTACTCATCCATGAAAAGATGGAGACTTTGCATCTTTTGTATCAACCTAGATGATTTGGACAACATTCTCCTAAGTATCTCAGGAATAGAAAAACAAGCATCCTATGTACTCAATACTATATTTAAACTAGTAGATCAACAACTACAGGCCAACAGGAGAGAAAAAACAAATTAAAGAAGGGGTGGGAGGGAGGAGGGAGTCAGGTATGTTCTCATCCAATGGATACAATATGGGGTATATGGCACACTACCTGGATGAAGGACTCATACATGCAAACAGTGTATCTAACCATAGTGTCAGAATGAATGTTTGCTGAGCTGGGAAACCAAATGACTTGTGATGTAGGAAACGCAACAGACTCACATGCTGCTTTCTGCACCTTTTCCCAGGAATTACAATAATATCCAAGAGATATATTAAAAATGTTTCTCACTATATCTGCTATATAGGGGAAATTTCTTTATAAAGACAGGATAATATATATTTTAGCTGTGATGGGAGCTCTTGGTAGCAGGCAGCTGCCTAGAGATGTCCTGCTTTATTTTTTCTTTATTTTCTACTTTTCTGAAGAGGCCAATGTCTTTATTACACCAAGGCAGAAAATCCTGAACAAAGGCTATTGTAAGGCTATAATAAGAACAAATGGATTTACTGTTATATCTCAATGTGGCCTCTCCAAAGACCATGTTCTCCCATTACAAATTGGGAAAGGCAGTGCTCAGAATGATAATAGTTATTATACTGACTGACAAGGCAGCTCTCAAAGAATTTCTTATTTTCCCATAAATGAAATTTATGGTTGTAAAAAAGATAGCCCAAATTTATTTTTAATAAAAACATTTACAATGAAAAAATCTCCTCATACGTAGAGGAAATCTATGATTAAAATGCTGCAGCATTTTTTAAAACAATAGGGTAAGTGACAGTGCCTGAAGAAGACACACAGAAGTGAACACTATCTGTGCCAAGTTGTCTCGGTTTCCCCCAGGAGCTCCACTTTGTGCAAGATAGGCACAAATTAGAAAAAAGACAGACACTGAAGACCATGTTAACTGATGTTATCTGCTGCTTCTGGGAAAGACTACCTTCCACTAGGAGCGGTGATACAAAGTGGTGATTAAGAGGGCAACCTGTAGGGTCAGACTGGGATTCAAATCCTACCTCTGCTGCTTATTGGCTGCGTGACCTTGGGCAGGCTACCTCACTTCTCTGGGTCACAATTTTCTCATCTGTAAGTGGGTACAATGCATATACTGAGGTCCCACACAAACCCCCTTACCAGACACACTCCAAAGTATCATCGCACGCTCATCCTCTAGCTGCTGTGAGGCTGCTAGATTAGCCAGCGAGGGCTGCCAGAAAAGAACACCACACACTCAGTGGTTTGAACAGCAGACATTTCTTTCTCACAGTTCTGGAGGCCAGGAAGTCCAAGATCAAGGTACCAGCAGGGTCGGATTCCTCAGAGGCCCCTCTTCTTGCCCTTTCTCACAAGGCTGCCCCTCTGCACATACATGCCCCTGGTGTCTCTCTGTCCCAATCCCCTCTTCTTATAAGGACAATAGTTAGATGCCCTCTTCTCCTGAGAATTGTTCACAGGTTCAAGAATCATCCTTACCAAAGAGGGAATGCCTTGCCTTCAACCTGGGGGTAGTCCTGGCCAGTAGTGTTATTTCCGTCCCAGAGCTCTCTGTGGGATCAGACTGTGGCCAGTCTCCAGCCAAGACCACATCCTTGCTCAGCTCCTTCCTCTGCCTTGTCCAGACAGAGCTCCCTCAACTCAACCCTCCTACACACCTTAGAGCTCTCCCACAGTAAAATACATGCAACCGAATGTCCATCTCATTCTCTGCTTCTAAGGAACCCAACTAAAGGCCTGGGCATTACGTCGTATAATAGTAATATCTTCACTCATAGGTAAGACATAAAATATTATAAAAAATAAGTGATGCTATGTGATAAGATAAATATCCCTTAAAGGAAAATAGCCAGATGCCAGTAGGGTCATATTCTTTTTGTTATAACTCTAGTTCTCAGACCTTGTAGAAAATAGAACCTACATTTATAGACACTGCTGAAGTGAGTCATTGTCAGGTATCAATTATGTCGCAGATGACTAAATCTTTTCTCTCTTGAGTTCTAGTTTCCTGGCCCTGCTCAAAATCTCAAAAGCTCCATCTAGCATGATATTCAGACCATAGCAGGTGTTCAATAAATGGCAGTTATCCTTACTCTCAGTAGGTAGAAAGTGTTACTTTCCATAATAGTTGGAGTGAGAATTCTCTTTAAGAAATTGTATTTAGAAAAATATATGGAAAATGCACAGGGGAAAAAATAATATGATCCCTCTGCCAGAGGTGAAAGGAGGGCTTTGGCCTTACCCCAGAAAGGGGGAGGGAGAAGAGTGGAAGGGTCAGAGCAAGATGGAGGAAGGTCACATGCTCTGTGAGATACCAAATTCATCCAACACTTGGGCTGAGTGAAAAAGCTGAGTTTCATGTCTGAACAGATGGGTGCCAAAGAGAGGCCTTCAGCCTGTAGACACAGGGAAGTCTGTAGCAACATGTTTTCAGCAGTTATGAACAGAGCTTCAAAAAATATATAGTTTAGGCTCGGCGCCCGTAGCATAGTGGTTTTGGCACCGGCCACACACACCCAGGCTGGTGGGTTCAAACCCGACCTGGGCTAGCTAAACAACGATAACTGCAACAAAAAAATAGCTGGGTGTTGTGGCAAGCACCTGTATTCTCAGCTACTTAGGAGACTGAGTCAGGAGAATCACTTAAGCCCAAGAGTTTGAGATTGCTGTGAGCTGTGACGCCATGACACTCTACTGAGGGTGACATAGTGAGAATCTATCTCAAAAAAAAAAAAAAAAATATATATATATATATATACACATATATATATTTGGTTTGAGCCAAGCTTACCAAATCTCCCAGGGGTAAGGAGGTCCAAGCTGACATCTAGGTTACCTCTTTATTAGTACGTAAAGGAAGCATTTACAATCATGCACTATATAAAGATATTTTGATCAACAACAGATCACATATATGACAGTGGTCCCATAAGATTATAATGTAGCTGAAAAATTCCTGTTGCCTAGTGATTTAGGCATTGTAACATGACAGCACAACACATCACTCACGTGTCTGTGGTGATACTGGTGTAAATGAATTTGTTGCAGTTATGATAATACATAATACTTGGTGATGATAGCAAACGACTTTGTTACTAGTTTATGTACTTACTACACTCTACTTATTACCATTATTTTACAGTATGCTTCTGCTCATAAAAAACAAAAAAAGTGTGCTGTAAAACAGCCTGAGGCAGGCCCTGTAGGAGGTAATCCAGAAGAAGGCATTGCTTTTACAGGAGATGACACCTCTATGCCTGTTGTCCCTTCTGAAGACCTTCCAGTGGGACAAGGTGAAGATGTGGATGTGGAAGACAGAGATATTGATGATTCTCACCCTACAGGCCTAGGCCAATATGTGTGTTTGTGTCTTAGTTTTCAACAAGAAAAGTTAAAAATATAAAAACAGTTTAATAGAAAGCTTATAGATTAGGGATATAAAGAAAGAAAATATTTTTATACTGCTATATAATGTGTTTGTGTTTTAAGCTAAGTATTATTCCAAAAAAAGTCAAAAAGGAAATAAAAATGTTAAAATAATCTAAGGTTAATTTATTATTGAAGGGCAGTGCCTGTGACTCAGTGAGTAGGGCGCTGGCCCCATATACTGAGGCTGACAGGTTCGAACCTGGCCCCTGCCAAACTGCAACCAAAAAATAGCTGGGTGTTGTGGTGGGTGCCTGTAGTCCCAGCTACTGGGGAAGCTGAGGCAAGAGATTCACCTAAGCCTAGGAGTTGGAAGTTGCTGTGAGCTGTGACACCACGGCACTCTACTGAGGGCAATAAAGTGAGACTCTGTCTCTATTAAAAAAAAAATTATTATCGAAGAAAGAGAACTTTTAATTAATTTAGTTTAGACTAAGTGTATAGTGTTTTTAGTTTAGACTAAAACTAAATTAGTTTAGACTAAGTGTATAGTGTTTTTAAAGTCCACAGCAGTGCACAGTAACTTCCTAGACCTTCACATTCACCCACCACTCACTCATGATTCAGCCAGAGCAACTTCCTATAAGCTCCATTCATGGTAAGTGCCCCAATGGAGCATTTTTATCCTTTATATTGTATCTTTACTGTACTTTTTCTATGTTAGATATGTTTGGATACACAAATATGTAGCCACAACTGTTTGCAGTATTTAGGACAGTAACATGGTACAAAGGTTTATAGCCTGGGAGCAATAGGCTATGCCATGTAATCTTGGCGTGTAGGTGACAGTAACCACCTGGGTTTGTGTGAGTACACTCTGTGATGTTCACACCATGTCAAAATCACCTCAAGATGCATTTCTGAGAATACACCCCTGGTTTGAAGCGATGCATGACTGTACATATAAAGAGTCAACAACAGAGCTAGAGAAGACCACTCCTCAGCCAGAAGTAGCCTGTCCCTCAGGGAGATCGCTGAACTCTACCAACAAGATAAAAACTGCTCCTAAAATCCCAGCCTTCCATTCTCCCAGGAGCCAAGAAAGGTGCTCAGTCTCTTACCCCTCCACATATCTTCCCTTGTACTGTTAGAAGAAAATGACTAACACTTTGACATTTTGCTGTTTTTGTCAGGGCATTTTGTGAAGGCATTTTTGTCAATCTCTAAACTTCAAGTCAACATACATTGGATTTACTTTTCCTCTTCAATTTTTAAAAGCAATCTCTCCCCCTGAAATGGTTTTCAGGGTTATGCAGTGAGTCATCAGCTGGGCCTAGGACACAGTTCTCATGGTGTCCTCATTCCTGGCGGCAGCAATTAAGATTGTTGATTGGAGCTCAGAAGTCATAGAGAGGGAAAAACCAGCAATCACTGCTTCCCTGGGTGAGTCATCTCTTTTTATGGATTCCATGGGCCCATGCTGGGGGTCCCAGAGAGGCTGTTATTCCACATGCCAAATGGCTGTTGCATCTCTTTTCATTACAAAGTGCCCCCTTATGGGCCCATGGAAAGCAAAGGTAATTTTCAGTCACCAATACATTTAGTGGCACTGAGGCTTGCAGTAGCATATTTGCTAAGGAATATTTTGAAGCAAAGTTCAGTCCAGGGAAGAATATGGACAGTCCCCAGTGAAATCAACTCACTCAGACTGTGAGGGAGAAATGGACACTCCAGACACCTTCCTCTTCCAGACACTCAGTTCTGCAGTCAGACCCAATCTTCTGTCTCCCTGTGTCTTACCCAGGCTACACAAATCTTGCCTAAAGCACTAACCCTGTCAATCTGCCCTTCAGTGACACCCATTGCCAATAAAACTGAGCACAAAATCTTCATTTGACAGGCAAAGCCTTTTATCATCTAGTTGCAACCCACTTTCTCAGATCTGCCTCCTCCTCCTACCAATGAATCTGGCTGCCCTCATTTAAAGGTATGTACCAGAAAGGGCTTCTGAGTGGGTAGCTCTGGGCTGGGTCCAGGCAACTTTATTTTTCTGATTGCAATGAAAGCTATAAAGTTAAATAAATTCAGTGGCACTAGCTACATTTCAAGTGCTCAATAACCACTTGAAACAAGATTATACAATATTTCCAACATCATAGAAAATCCTATCAGATAACACATTCTAGATGGTTTTCACTACATATGTCTAACTCTGCTGGGCCACATCTTCCAGTTGCAATTTGGCTAGATTTCTTTGAGTCCCTGGGAAGTGGGTCCCTTTACCTCTCCGACCCTCAGTTCCTCCCCTGGCCAGCACACCCTCACCTCCACCATCACAAATCCCTATTGTTGCAAAGGAAAGGTAGAACTTTAGGCCCATGGAGATGCTCCAGCCTTCAGTCTTGGACTTAGCAGAGGAAACACAGGGATTCCACCCGACCCCAGCCCATGTCTCCCAGTGCCACAGTAAGGGATTTATAATATCAAATCTTTTCATCTCTAAGATGCCCTTTTTTGCTTTCTTTTACATAGTAGTATCTACACATACAGCTTCAATAGATACATAACTGCACCTTCCGCTCCAGAGAAATGGACCTCTCAGCTCCCCACAGTAGACAACGTCTTTCCCAACATAGCAGGACCATGACAGCACCGTGTCACTAATATAAATACAGGTGGAACTGCACCATAAATACAAACAATACATTTATACTCTTAGGGGGAGGTACATAGCAGCTGCTCAATGTTACGTCCCTTTGATGCTTTCTTTTCCCACACAGTAAGTTATAGGTTAGTACCTTGACCTTTTCTAAAATAAACCCTCAGAACAAGGGCTAAAATTAACTCTACTGATTAGTGTGCCTTACAAGATCACACATGAGGCTGTGAAAAGAAATAATTTTCTTAGCTAAAATGCATATTAATGACCCTTTCTGTATGGAGGGCTAAATTAACTACAGTACAGTACCTTTTTTTATATATAGGACAGCAGGTTTTGTCATGAGACTTTCTCAGAGTGACATCTCTATATTTGACCAAGTTCATTCTCTCTACAAACACTCACACACATATATTCACACACAACAAAAATAAGTTCCACACTTCTTTTAGAAATAGATTCCCGCGAGTGCTAGAGTCTGTGTTTTTATCCTATGTGTCAAAATTACTTTCCCTCAGGCAAACCTGTAACACTACTCTAAAATCTTTTTTTTGCTGGTTTAGAGAGCAATACCCAAAATGATCGGGTAAAGTTGGTCTTTTCTCTTCTAGATTCAGAAAAATGAATTCAATCTAGGAAATACATTCTCACAAGGAGAAATATAGGAGACTTTACAGAGACCCCCCTAAGGATCTAGTATAATAGCTGGCTGTGTTTGGTGGCAGAAGACACCTACTTCTGTGACTTTTGACAACTGGTGTGAGTTCGCTGGGCCACAGACATCTCATCTATAAAATGGGGATACTAATAACTTACCATCCTAAAAACCAGGGCCTGAATTAGATGATTTGAGGCTACTTTTCTGTTCTAAGGATTACAAATCTATGATAGGCACTAATGGACTAGATCCATGTGTTAGTGGGTTTGGGCTGCCTTAACAGAATTCTACAGATTAGAGAGCTGAAATAACAGAAATTTCTTTCTCATAAGTCTGGAGGCTGGAAGCCCATGATCAAGGTGCTGGCAGAACTGGTGTCTGGTGAGGGCTCACTTTCTGGTTTGCATGTGGCTGTCCTTGTATCTTTATGTGGCACAGAAGAGAGAGACAGGAAACAAGTTCTTTTATGGCTCTATTTACAAAGGCATTAAACCCTATCCTGTGGGCTCTACCCTTATGACCTATTAACCTCCTATACGTCCCACCTCCAAATATCATCCCTTTGGGGATTAGGATTTCAACATATGAATTTTGGGGGGACACAAACAGGCAATACATTTAACCAGTGTGCATATGAAACATCTGTGGAACTTGATGAAATTTGGGTTTAGATTGTAGGTCTGAAGTGGGCCTGAGATTCTGTATTTTGGACATGCTTGCTGGTGATGGAGATGTTGCTGGTCCATAAACCACACTTTGAGTAGCAAAAGAGTTGACTATCTGCCCCTGGCCACCAAGTGTTTGCCAAGAAGTGAGATTATAACTAAGACTGCACAAAGCTGAAGGATTTAAATTGCTGCCAAAATGAGGCCTCTGCCTCTTTAATCTTATTTCTTTCTGGTTGTATTTCCCCACTAACAGAATTTCTTTCATGTACATTGTTTGTTACCAGAGAAAGCACCTTGTAAGCCAAATGGGATTACCTCTTTGATGAAGTCCAGAGGTCATAATTTCTTTTTCCTACCTCTGGCCTCCTTGAAAACATTTGTCTTGGCTCAGCGTCTATAGCATAGTGGTTACAGCATCAGCCACATACACGGAGGCTGGCAAGTTTGAACCCAGCCTGGGCCAGCTAAACAACAATGACAATTGTAACAAAAAATAGCCGGACATTGTGGTGGATGCCTGTAGTCCCAGAACTTGGGAGGCTGAGGCAAGAGAATGGCTTAAGCCCAAGGGGTTGAGGTTGCTGTGAGCCGTGATGCCATAGCATTCTACCAAAGTGACATAATGAGACGCTGTCTCAAAAAAAAAAAAAAAAAGAAAGAAAGAAAACATTTGTCTTCCATTGGTAACACCCCTCTACTAACCAGTCAGCTGGAGTGATCAGGACACTTCTAGAAGATTCCTGCTGGCATAGATGTTCTTAGCTTACAATGTGAAGAGGCAAAGTTAATACAGTGAGATGGCAGGAGAGGTGGGTGGGGGAGTGGGCGGGAGGGAAAGAGGGATAGATTTTAAGGAGCTGGCTCATATTCACATAATTGTGCAGTCTGTAAGTCCAAAATCTATAAGGTAGGCCATCAGACTGTTACTGTTGCAATCTTGAGCCTCAAGGGAGACTCAAGGGAGAGTTATCTTGAGCCCAAAGGAAGTTTGGAAACAGAACTCCTGTGGGGAAGATCTGTCTCTTGACACTTTCAACTGACTGGATGAGGTCCACTCACATCATGGAAGATAATTTGCTTCACTCAAAATCTACTAATTTAATTGTCAATCATGTCTAAAAAATCTCCTTCACAGCAACAGACTGGTGTTTGACAAAGCAACAGGGCACCATATTCTAGGAAGGTTAATATGTAAAATTAATCATCACAGTATCTAACAGGAATATTTTTTTCCAACTATGATTCTGAGAGAGGAGCAGTTCTCAACCTGTGGGTCGTGACCCTTTTGTAACAATGAAAATATATTTTGCATATCCAGATATTTACATTTCGATTCATAACATTAGCAAAATTATAGTTATGAAGTAGCAAGGAAAATAATTTTATGGTTGGGGGTCACCACAACATGAGGAACTATATTAAAGGGTCGCGGCATTAGGAGGCATGAGAAGTGGTTCTCAACCACTGTGATAGATGATAAAGTTGTCAAAGAGAACTCAGTTCTTCTATTCAGGTTGCAAAATTTCCAAACAATTCCAGGCCGCTTCCAGTATTGAGAAACATCTTGACTTTTAAATATTGACTTTTAGGCAAGGGTAACCATCAGTGTCTTAACAAATAGAAACCTTTCGTACTATCAGGATCTATAGCCTATCTTGCAAAGCTCCTTGTTCCTAAGTATTCATGGTTTCCTGTCTACAGTCAATCTGGTAGAGTTCTATTTACAGTCATTCTCAGAATATCTTTTTCATCAACACTTTGAAGTTTTCAAACCTCTCTGATGAGCCTGACTGACTATTTGGGCTAGACACGGATGCCTATCATGGACAGAGGCAGGTAAACAGGATACCTTACCAGGTGGTACCTCTACAAGGCTTCCTTTTGGTGGGTATGGGTGGTCTGTGCTGTACCATAACCATAGAGGAAGTGTGAGCACAAAAGGCTCACAGATTCATTGAAATCATTTTCCTTGTTGATTACTGATGCAGTGATTCAAATGATCATCCCTTGACACAGACAGCACACTGATAAAATCACCAAAGTTAAAAAAAATATATATTAAAAGCCTAATTTGGAAAAACTACAAACAAACAAAACTCCACCAGATCTCTTACAATAGCCAGGAATCACTTCCAACTTTTTGAGAAGCTAGGTGTCTTAGGTGGGTTTCCCAGAAAAAGGCTCTGAAATTAGAATTTTTGTGAAAATTATTAATATTTATTAGACAGGTAGTATTAGGCAGAATCCCATCATGTATGACTTTGGCTTAATCTATGGAGCTCTAGAGAAGAGTAATAGGAAGGCACTGAAGTATTTATATTCTTCTATCCACCAGTCATTTTTTAAAAGTCTATGTCTGGTGAGCCAGGGGTATGAGAGTGAGATGTATATTCCCAGGCACTTATGGCTCTTTGATTTTTTTTGTTTGTTTGTTTTGAGACAAAAGTCTCACTCTGTCACCCTAGCTACGTAGAGTGTCATGGCATCACAGTTTACAGCAATGTCAAACTCTTGGGCTCAAGAGATCCTCTTGCCTCAGCCTCCCAAGTAGCTGGGACTACAGGCACCCATCACAATGCCTGGCTAATTTTTCTATTTTTAGTAGAGATGGGGTGTGTCACACTTGCTCAGGCTGGTCTTGGACTCCTGAGCTCAAGTGATCCACCTGCCTCAGCCTCTCGGGCCACTAGGATTACAGGTGTGAGCCACTGCAGCTAGCCTTCTGGCTGTCTTTGAATATAGGCAAAGCAGGCTGGCAGACTGAGAGTAGCATCTCTCCCCGCATCCCCCGGAAATACACAGCCCAGAGACTGAACAGAAGAAAATGGCAAAAGGATGGACAGAGCCCCGATAGTGGCTGCTAATTAGGGGAAACTTTCTTTCCTGACACTTAGTTCCTATTAGGCTTCTCCAGTCTCACCTATTTGTAGTTTCTCTAATTAGACAGACACCCTCCTGCCACATGCCTCCACCAAGAACAGGTGCTTCCCAGTCTCCATCAAAAGGTGCCTGAGCTGTTCAACCTCACCCATATGTCTCAACCCTTGTTGGTTTCACCTCTTTGAACTAACACTTTCACTTCTCATATACCTTTTACATTTCAACTTGAGCTAGCCTGTCCTACTTTGCCTTTACCTAACCCAAATTCCAAACCTAAATGACTCTTTAGTTTCACTTTGCATCTTGTCATACAGAAATTAGTTCCTCTAAGACAGTGAATCTCCCCCATTCCTAACTCCAGTTGACCCAGCCTCCTGACATGGAGTGGAACTTTTATGTTCTGTCCTCAATTACTCAGCTGTGGTGTTTATGGAATTATAATTCATGTTTAGCTAACAACTTTCCCAAGAAATCCGCACCCACAATGAAGAAAATCTTGGGAAGTCACAATGTTCAGTGTCTCTCCCTGTTAATATTGTGCTCCCAGCTCTTTCAGAGCATGTATGTTTATGCACTTCAACTATCCTTACACTGCAAACAATGAGAAAGCCTAGGGCATGCCTACTGATTTGCATCAAATTCTTTTCATAAACAACAATGCTAAGTTATCCAACTAGAAAATTAAATTTGGCCTATTCAATAACTAAGGAGAAATAGATGTGTCATCCATTTGCATGGTAATAGTATTAAAAGTGTTAGTTTTGGTAAACTGAAGCAAGGTTTTAGTAAAGGAAAGGGGAACATATTTTCAAGTTTACATTTTCCAATGCTGTTAGTGTATCTACCAGCATGCTTAGAACACAAAGGCATTGGGTAGAAAATGACTTACAGTAAGAGTCACCAAACTATAGCTTGTGTGCTAAATCTGGGCTGCCTGCTTTTTAAATAAAGTTTTGTTGGAATATGTCCACAGCCTACCTATGCTGTTTGTGGCTGTTATCTCTCTTTAATTACGCTAGCTTTCAACAGTAATTGAACACAGAGTAGTTGTAACACAGATGGTATGTCACAGAGCCTAAGATATTTACTATCAACTGTTTAAGAAAGTTTTATTTTCTTAACCTTTTAAAACTTTGATTTTGACAATAAACAGCTACTGGTCACTCTGGATAAACAAACCTCTAGGATATCCTCTAATTCAAACTCCTGGCTACTTCCAATGCATCCATTCATACTAAACTTGGAAATTCTACATTTGGTGTTCAGTGATAATGAGAATCTTCATTGTGAAGCAGTGGCCTTTTCACCTGAAAGATCTTTTTGAACTTGTTCTAGATTCTAAGAGCCAAAGAAATGTGAGAAATCACTTTTATAATAGTATCTGATTTCAGCTTTACGTGGTAACTGATTCTTACTCAAATACCAAATGCCACCAACCAACCCCTCTCCCAAAGCCAGGCAAGGACAGCAGACAAAATTGTGAGTGAGGCCGTGACCTTGTAAAGGCTGTACCCTCTATAATCAGTTTACCAAACAATGTCTACCCACTGGCTGGGAGATATTCAAGCAAGCTTTGTTTTCACTCAGGACTTTTGGTAGAAAAAAAGACTCCTGAGAAATTAAAACTCCAAATGTGAGCTGTGTTTAAAATGTCAATTTATACTCCTTATGTTTTGTAGAATTTTGTGGGAAATTAACATTAAATTGGTCTCCAGCAATTATACAGGATGCCTGCCAGAAACGAAAAGAAATGGCTCTGGAAGGGCGTATATTCCTACAACTTGCGGCTTAGCATTTGCTCAGAGAAAAGAAACTGTCGATTACAAACTCCTAATCCAAAATTATGCATGCCAAACAATGTTAAAAGGAACGTATAACTTTGTAGAGGTATTTCTGGAGAATAAACTTCTAAAAGTAAAACTGCTAGGTCGGGAGTAGGACCAATCCAGTGAGAGAGGATGTTTCCCCGGGATATGTGCGTAGTTTGTGCTCACATTTCATTTAAGTCTCTACTGAACACTACCTCCTAAATAAACCTACATACGTGCAATATAATGAATAAGCATAAAGCAAATGTTGTAGCTGTAAAACTACTATCTAGGTCAAGGAACTCTGAATTAACCAGTGTCTCAGCAGCACCACCTATGTCCTTATATCCTGTATCCCTTCCTACTCGTCACCCTGAGTGTCACCCTAGAAATAACCAATGTTTTAGCTTTCTTGGTAATCACCTCCTTGCCTTTCTCTACAGTTTGAAAAATGTGTGATTCCTAAATGACATTTATCTGATTTTGATGGTTATATAAAAGATATTATACCTTAGGGAGTCTTGTCCTATGCATTATGTTTGTAAGATTATCTATATTGTCATGAAGAATTGAAGTGCATTATTTTCATTGCTGTAGAGCATCCTATCATATGAATATACTATAATTTATTCATCACACTATTAGGTCATTTAATATGGAGTGTCTAATTTTGAATCAAAAGTTTAGTTTATTACATCTCAAACAAGAAGTAGTACAATTAATCAAAGTATGCCCCTAAATTATTGACTCAGTTTTGCCATCTTAGTGGTAGCCAGTTTATGCCAGCAGAAGAAGCCTGGAAGGTGAGTAGAACTGAAATTCCTTTCTCCACAGCTTGTTGAGAATTGAATATTTTTCCTTGTAGGAAAGAGCCTGAAGCCTGAAAAAGTGTTAGTCAGTTCATGCAAGGTCTGGTGAATATAGGATAATGACAGAGAGTTTCCAAGGTCAGCCTTTGTAGTTTGAGCAGAACTGTTTGTGTAATGTGTGTTGAGCATTGTCTTTGCAAGAGAGTTGGCCTTTCTCTATCAACCAACCTTGGGTGTTTAATCTCAAGCATCCTCATGATTTCATCCAATTGGCTGCAGTAGGTATCCACAGTAATTGACTGACCAGGCTTTACGAAGCTATAGTGGATAATACCAGCACTGGACCATGAAACAGACACCATTAGGTTTTTTAATGAAAATCGGTTATGGACTGTGTTTCAGTGCTTCAACTTTATCCAACCATTGTGACAAACACTTGAGATTATCAAAAAGAAACCATTTTTCATGGTGTAGAAATGCCCACCAACCCAGGAATGGATTAACAAGCTGTGCATATGTATACTGTGGAATACTATTCAGCTATTAAAAAAAATGGAGACTTTACATCCTTCGTATTAACCTGGACAGAAGTGGAAGACATTATTCTTAGTAAAGCATCACAAGAATGGAGAAGCATGAATCCTATGTACTCAATTTTGATATGAGGACAATTAATGACAATTAAGGTCATGGGGGGGGAGGAAAAGCCGAGAGAGGGAAGGAGGGAAGGGGGCGGGGCCTTGGTGTGTGCCACACCTTTTGGGGGCAAGACATGATTGCAAGAGGGACTTTACCTAACAATTGCAAACAGTGTAATCTGGCTTATTGTACCCTCAATGAATCCCCAACAATAAAAAAAAAAAAGAAAAAGAAATGGTTTACCTTTATGTCATTATGGCAAAGAAAGACAAGTTTTGAGACTATTTCTCTTCAGACACTAGCTCAATTCACACAGAGCCCATCTATCCAGCATTTTAAACTTATTGATTTGTTTTGAATAGTCTAATATTGTTGGAATAGTAATGTCAAACTTTGCTGATAGTTCATGTGTAGGTTGAGAAGGATACGCTTCCAACTACAGTTTTCAGCTCATCATTACCCACCTCAGTCTCCGCTCACCATGTGGCTCATTTTCAAGATTAAAATCACCAGAGCAGAATTTCTCAAACCATGGATGTACTGTGCCTGCATTAGCCACATCGTTCCCTAACACCTCATTTATATTTGGAGCTGCATTCATTTCATGATAGAACTCATTCAAAAATAACAGTTTTTTTACTTATCCATTGTTATACCAAATCACTCTTAAAAAACTTTTGAAAGATAATTATAAGTCAAAAATGTGTGTTAGAAAGAATGAGGATATGGCTTCACAATAAAAATATAACAAGAAGTGTCAAAGCAAAATGTCATAGACATTGTCAAACTTAGTACTTAAGGAAATGGGACGTTTCATATTTAATAACCTTTAATATTAATAAATGTTTGCACTGTTTCTAGTTTGAGGCTATTACAGCATTCTTGCATGAGTCTCCTGGTGTACACAGGCACAAATGTTTCCAAGGAATACAGTCAGGAATGAAATCATTGAGCCATAGATGTTCATCTTTATTAGATGATGACAGGAGCTTTTCTCCAAAGAAGCAGCATCAATTTTTTGACCTATATAGTTCCATATCTTTTTTTTTATTTTTTGTAGTTTTTTGGCTGGGGCTGGATTTGAACCCGCCACCTCTGGCATATGGGGCCGGGGCCCTACTCCTTTGAGCCACAGGCACTGCCCTAGTTCCCTATCTTTCACGACAGTTGGTATTGTCAAGCTTTTAAATTTTTGTCCCTCTGAATGGTATGTAACGGTTATCTAAATGTGGGTTTTAATTCAATTTCCTTAATTTACTCTATATGAATTCTAGGTTGGAAGTTGCTTTCAGCACACAGAAGATGTCAATAACATGTCCTTTATTGTTAGCAGGGCAGCAATTAGTTTCTCACTCCTTTGAAGGTGATTTGTTGGTTTGTCTCTGGACTTTTTAAAGAATTTCTGCATCTTTCGTTATCTGAAGTTTTAACATGATGTATCAAGCTGTAAATTTCTTTTTAATTTTGCTACTTGGGTCTCATAAATCTATTGAGTGATATCTACCATTGATTCTGAAAAATTCTCACCTTTTATTTCTTCAAATATTGTTTGTTTCTTTCCGGGACTCTAGTTAAATAATTTTAGATCTCACTGTATCCTTCATGCCTTCTTCCCTTTCTTCTGTAATTCCACGTTTTGTCTTTTAATGCTATAACGTATTATGACCTTCCTTTCAGTTTGTTAATTTCTGCTTCAACTACATAAAATCTGATGCTAAATCCACTCAGTAAGCTCTTTTTTTTTTTCATCGTTTTGTGTATTTATTACGAATACACCAGGACGCACACAGAGTTGGGCTGTGACTCTTATGCTGTCTCCGTTTTTTCTCCTCCATGGTGTGTTTTTAAGGTCTACCCACATGGCCACACACGTCTCTGCTCTTTGCCGACTGCGGCTTCGCTCTCTCTGTGAGCAGACGTGATAGGTTATGTACCCCCACTATCAGGGTTGCGACAGACTGCCGGGTCGTCCACATTCTCTTGCAGACGTGGGTGTAAGTTTCTCAGCAGTATACCCTACACACATGAATTTTACGGAGATTTTCCAGGCTGTCCTTCAGAAAACTACGGAGTCTGCACTCCCATCTGTAGTGAATACTAATATCCATTTCCTTACTACCTTGTCAACAATTGCTATTGTCTGACTTCTAATTGTTCCTGTGTTGTGGGTATAAAGTGGTAGATATTTCATTGTTTTATATAATTTTGCATTTCCCTTACAATAGTGAGGTTGAACATTTCTTCATATTTTACTTTTTATATCCTTGGCCCATTTTTCTACTGGGCTCCAGACATTTTCATTGTATTCTAGAATTTCCTTGTATGTTCTAGATAAGGTGATGATAAGCTTTTTTGGTAAAGGGCCAATATAGGAGATATTTTAGGCCTGGAGATCAGATATATTTTACTGTACCAACTCAGCTCTGTGGCTCAGTAAGCTCTTTTTAATTTTTTTCCCCTTTCTGTTGAGTTCTTAATTTCAGTGTATTTTATTTTTCATCTCTACAAGTTTTGGGGCTTTTTTCTAATAGGCTATATGATTTTTTAAGTTTTTTGTTTCCTGCAAATATTTTTAAGCTTTTTTTTTTTTAATCTATTTAAACACCAGAAGTATTACTACTTTACAGCCTATGTTAAACAATTCCAATATCTAAAGTCTTTATGAGTTTAGTCTGTGTCTAGCCTGTTGAAAATGAGGTTAGTCTAATCCAGGGAAAACTCACTGGCATTACCCAACCTACATTAATAGCAATAGAATGCCACTGTGTTTTATAAGATAGTATATTTTATTTCTATTTGTGTTTTTAAAAGTTCATTTTCTAACTTCTCCTTCTTAGACCTTAGAATGTTACATTCTATGAGGTTAGGAACTTTTCTTTTACCATTATAGCCTCAACATCCATCATATGTACTTCATATGCAGCATACATGTACATCATATGCACTTTACAAATGACCTTTTAAAAATTGTTGAATAAAAATATCTTTTAGGGTGGCGCCTGTGGGTCAATGAAGTAGGGTGCTGGCCCCATATTCTGAGAGTGGCGGGTTCGAACCCGACCCCAGCCAAACTGCAACAACAACAACAAAAATAGCCAGGCGTTGTGGCAGGCACCTGTAGTCCCAGCTACTCAGGAGGCTGAGGCAAGAGAATCGCGTAAGCCCAAGAGCTGGAGGTTGCTGTGAGCTGTGATGCTATGGCACTCTACCGAGGACAACAAAGTGAGACTCTGCCTCTAAAAGAAAAAATATCTATCTCTTTATATATATTCTTTTAAAAATATTATAAAATACTTCTTCAAAATTATATTTTATCCATAAGATATAACAGTCCTGTTTTTCCCTACACCTTTGCTTACATTGTATATTCTCAGTCTTATAAATCTTTGCCTATTTGTTTTACAAAAATGTGATATATTATAGCTTTAATTTTATTTATAGAATAATTCGTAAGCCATGGGAGGCTGAAGTGGATAGACAGCTTGAGTTCACAAGTTCAAGACCAGCCTGAGCAAGACTGAGACCCTGTCTCAAATTAAAAAAAGAAATATTAGTAAGGTGGACTTACTCTTTATTAACTGTTTGTAGTAGGTTTCATGAAATTGTTTGGTATTTCCTTTGCTCATTTTTCTATCAGGTTGTTTTTCTTATTGATTTAAGGGAATAAATAGAATATACAAGGTCCAATTAAGTTCATGAAGCCATCTTAGAAAAAGTGCTAAATACCTCATTGCTGAATTCTATGGTCACCTTTGAAGAACTCCCCTTGGGAAGCTATGCACTGTTGCCAGCACCTTGTCTTTCAAAACACTTTTTCTAGGACGAAACACTTTTTTGCAAACTTTATTGTCCAACCTCACACGATGACAGCTCTGATGGCCATTCCAGAAAGAATTCCAAAATCGCTTTGAATAACACAGAGAATATAATCTACGTCTGCAGATCAGGGAAGCATTCTCTGTAAACAGGGTACTTAAACTGAAGACTAAGGAATGAATAGGCATGACCTAGGTACGTAGTTTAGACATGGTTTATCTTTGGGAGAAACAGCCTTTTCAAAGATTGGAAAGATGTGGGCATACCCAAAGAACAGAAAGAAAGCCAGTATATTGGATCATCAGGCATAGAGTAGCCAACTATTCTGTTTTTTAATGTTAAAACTGAGAAAGTCCCCAGCAAACTATGATGCCTGGTCACCCTAACAGAGTGAGATAGAGTGTGGCATGGGGTGAGGCTGGAGGTGAGGCGGGGAGGAGCAAGTAAGCAGGGGCCTTGAAAGTCATGTGAAAATTTCTTAGAAAAATAAAAGGGGAAAATATATTTTATACATAATAAGTGAAATTTCTTCTATGTAATCATTTATAAAACCCAATTTGAAATACAAAATTCATAGTTAAAATGGTGAGATAATTACTGAAATATTTAATTATCAACTATAAATTTATAAAAATTTAACAATGCAAATAGCTGAAGTATTCTGTGGCCTCACTCAATAAAATGAAAATGTTTCAAACAATGGGGAGGAGAAAAATTATCAGTGTTAAAGTAAGAAAATATTGTGCATTTCTGATTCTAAGATCTGAATTAATGGTATCCTATTAAAAAGCCTCTAGAAAATTCTTTAGTATATAATGAACCTTGACTATGGAAGAGGTGCATATATAGAAATATAAATTTGGGCCCTTCAGTGATATTGCTGTGTACTCAACTAGAACTATGTGTATTCCAATAGTATAGCTTTGTCCCAGGCATCCAATTTTTCTTTCATAAGCCATTAAACTAAAAATAACTTTCTATCTTCTCAAGAGAAAATTAAACAAAATAGGAATACATTCATTTCAGAATATAACTGGAAACACAGGAAGAGCTATATGTGTAATTTATTAATGCTGACACAGAGCAATCCATTTAAAGATATCCTGTATAATCCCATGCCACAAGGGACAGAACACATTTCACTGTCACCATATCTCCCAGTCCCTGAAGGTTTTATTTCCATGATGATAAAAGCTGAAAATCAACCTGCTCTAATGCATTGATTGCATTTGCTGATACTATAGCTCTCCAAGGACTATTTTTCTGAAAAGTTGAAGAACAACACAAAATTATTTATCAATTTGCATCTTATTTGGGATTCTCAATGATGAAAAACTGCTGTGCCTAGCAAATGCTGGAGCCAGGCATTTGGATGATTCATTTTGAAACTCCCAAACTCTTTGGAAGTAATATATAAGTAAATAAATATACTTCACCACACAATTATTCCCATAGGAGGCCCCACAAAACAATTTCCAGATCTTATATCTACCTACTTAGAACATCAAATGATGTTGATTAAAGTAGAAAAGTACATCATCTCAGTAAGAATGCCGAATTTTATGACCATTACAATTACATTGGCAACATTAATTCTGCCTATTAATGATTTCACATTCATGGAATTCAAATAGAGTAAGGTTTTTACCTTACAGCACCCTATTCATAGAATGGGCTCCTACTGCTTCATTATCCCTTTTCCAATTTATTAAAAATTGTTTAATGGGGTAGTACAAATGGAGAAATTATTCATGATATCCCAGAATATTTACTGCCAATTCTTTCAATGTTTCACTACATCCCTAGAACAGTAGTTCCCAAAGAGTGGTCCAGGGGCCAGAGAGTCCTTGAGATGCTTTCAGGAAATCCAAATGCTAGACTATTTCATGACAATACTAAGTTGCTATTTGCTGTATTCACTCTTGTCCTATCATTAGTATACAGTGGAGTTTTCCAGAGACTACATGGCATGTACTGTCACAATAGTCTAAATGCAAAGCAGATATGAGAATCCAGCTGCCTTCTATTAGTCGAGTCATTAAAACAATTATAAAAGTGTAAAACAATGCTACTCTTCTCAATAAAATAGTTAATTTTCATAATAAATGTTATTTACATTATTATTTAATAAGTTTATTACTGTTATTTTTAAGTAACACTTTTAGGTTCTTAGTTTTACTTACCGATGCAGTATATACCTATAGATATAACCACAAAAGCAAAAGCTCTTTGATGTCCTGGAAAACTTTTAAGAGTGGAAAGATGTTTGAAACCTGTTAACCTGGAGTTTATTCAAGAGCTGGGAACATCACTATCTGCAAGGAAGATACCACCTCATGTACATGATCAAGATGAACACCTACAGTAAAAAAGGAGCATGCCAATATCACGTACCCCTGATACGAGCTCTGAGAAGGACACAGCACCATGTCAATGGTAGTCCTTCCTAGAACACACAACCTCGATCTGATTATGAGAAAATACCAGGCAAACTTATTGAAACATAATCTACAAAATATATGACCCAGAATCAAAAGTGTCAAGGCCATAAAAGACAATGAAAAGCTTTTCTGGTTTTTGATGATTATACTATGGCTATGTAAGATGTTAACATTAAAGGAATTTGGGTAGAGGAGTATGGAGGAGGTATAGAAACACAATATACTTTTTTTTTTTTTAACAGATTTTCTATAAATTATTCAAAATGATTTCAAAATAGAAAGTTTAAAAAATAAATTAATCAAAACAGAAGCAATAATATTAATAATATAATCTTCTTTACAACATCATAAGGACTTAGAGGCAACCAGTGTGAAATGTTTTCCACATTACCTAACCTACAAATGGAGGTTACTATTTTCATTCTTCTGCTCAAAATCTTTTAGTGGTTTCTCACCCTTTTGTGAGAAGAGTTTCTATTTTGTGGGTGAACATGCTCAAATCCTGCACAGCCTGATTCCAAGTTACCTTTTTACCTTGCATTATCTTTTTATTATGGTAAAATATATATAACATAAAATTTACCATTTATTAAGTGTACAGTTGAGTGGCATTAAGTACATTCACATTGTTCTGCAACCATCATCACTATCCAAATCCAAAACTTTTTTATCTTCCTCAAATGAAACTTTGTACCATAAAACAATAACAGTCCATCTCCTTTCCCCCAGCCCCTGGCAACCACCATTCTACTTCCTGTCTCAATGATTCTGACCACTCTATGTAGCTCATAAAAGTGGACGCATACAGTATTTTTCCTTATATGTCTGACTTATTTCACTTACTATAATGTCCTCAAGGTTCATGCACATGGTAGCATGTGTCCAAATTTCCTTCCTTTTTTTAAAAGCTTTAGCTGAATAATATTTCACTATATGTATATACCACATTTTGTTTATCCATTCATCTGTCAATGGACATTGGGGTTGTTTTTACTTTTTGGCTATGGTAAATAATGCTGCTAGGAACATGGGTGTACAAATATCTCTTTGAGGTCCTCCTTTCAATGCTTTTGGGTATATAATCAGAAGTGAAACTGCTATGTGATATGTTTTACACAATGGCTGTTCCATTTTACATTCCCACCAGCAGTACATAGGATTCCAATTTCATCACATCCTAGCCAACACTTGTTTTGGTTTTTTGACTATAGCCATCCTAATGCATGTGAGGTGGTCTCTCAATGTGATTTTAATTTGCATTTTCCTAATGATTAGTAATTTTAAACATCATTTCATGTGCTTATTGTCCATTTGCATATCTTTTTTGAAAAAAATGTTTATTTATGTTGGTTGCTCATTCTTTAATTAGGCTGTTTGTTGTTGTAGAGTTTTAACAGTCCTTTTTATACTATGGATTTTAATTCCTTATCACATGTGTGCTTTGCAAATATTCTCTCCTACTCTGTGGGTTTCTATTGCCTTACTTTTTCTTTTCACTTCCTCTTGCTCTTTAGGTTACGATGCCTCTGACCTAAGGTGCTGAAGTATCCTTTTGGTAAAGGACTAAAAAGACAAGAAGAGTGAAGAGCAAGAAGGGATAAAAGATTTAAAAAAGAAAAGAAAAGAGAAAGGAAAGGGAGTGAGTAAAAGGGAAGATTGACAAAAATAAGGGAGGCACAGAAAGAAAGAGACAAAAGTAATAGTAGTACACATTAGGGTACTGTAACCCACCCACACAAATCCCAACCTCTGGGTGGTTTGGGATGGGCAGGTCCCTTGACATCTGCAGCTCCTAGCCAGTCTGAGCAGACACAGCACCCCACCTCTACCAATAGGGAAGAAAAACAAAAAACACCACAAATCAAACCAAACGAACAAACAAAAAACCTTACAAGATAAAATTGGGGGAAAAAAACAAATATCAGAGGCAGAAAAACTACCAAAAATGAAGTCCCTATTATTAAAAAAGGCAAGAATGAAAAAATATGAAGCTTATTGCCATACTGCACAAATTATTCCAAAAAAGTTGAGGAGGAAGGAGTCTTCCCCAACACATTCTATGAAGCAAACATCACCCTGATGCCAAAACCAGGAAAAGACCCAACTAAAAAGGAGAACTTCAGACCAATTTCACTCAATAGTGAATACTAATGCAAAAAATTCTCAACAAAATCCTAGCCAACAGACTACAGCTTCTCATCAAAAAAGTCATACATCACAATCAAGTAGATTTCACTCCAGAGATGCAAGGCTGATTCAACATATGCAAATCCATAAATGTAATTCGCCATATCAACAGAAGCAAAAATAAAGACCACATGATCCTCTCAATAGATGGAGAAAAAACGTTTGATAAAATCCAGCATCCTTTTCTAATTAGAACACTGAATAGGCATAAGTAGCACATTTCTTAAACTGATTGAAGCTATCTAGGACAAACACACAGCTAATATTTTACTGAATGGAGTAAAACTGAAAGCTTTTCCTCTTAGGACTGGAACCACACAAGGTTGTCCTCTGTCACCACTACTATTCAGCATAGTGCTGGAAGTTCTAGCCAATACAATTAGGCAAGAGAAGGAAATAAAGGGCATCCAAATGAGAGCAGAGGAGGTGAAACTCTCCCTCTTTGCTGATGATATGATCTTATACTTAGAGAACCCCAAAGTCTCAACCACAAGACTCATGGAAGTCATCAAAAAGACATAGTAAAGTCTTAGGATATAAAATCAAGATCCACAAATCAGTAGCCTTTATATATGCCAATAACAGCCAAGATGAGAAGCTAATTAAGAACACAATCCCCTTTACCATAGCTTCAAATAAAATGAAATACCTAAAAATATACCTAACAAAAGAGGTGAAGGACCTCTATAAAGAAAATTATGAAACCCTAAGAAAAGAAATGGCAGAAGATATTAACAAATGGAAGAACATACCATGCTCATGGCTGGGAAGAATCAACAATGGTAAAATGTTTATACTTCCCAAAGTGATCTACAGATTCAATGCCATCCCTATTGAAATACGAACATCATACTTTCATGACTTGGAAAAAATGACTCCATTTTATATGGAACCAGAAAAAACCCATATAGCTAAGGCAGTTCTTAGTAATAAAAACAAAGCTGGAGGCATCACCATACTAGTTTTAGGCTGTAGTGATCAAAACAGAATGGTATTGGCAGAAAAACAGAGACATAGACATCTGGAATCAAATTGAAAACCAAGATATGAAATTAACATCTTATAGCCACTTAATCTTTGATAAAACAAACAAGAACATACACTGGGGGAAAGACTCCCTATTCAATAAATGGTGTTGGGAGAACTGGATATCCACATGTAAAAAAACTGAAACTGAACCTGCACCTTTCTCTAGTCAGAATTGATTCAAGATGGATAAAAGATCTAAACTTAAGGCATGAAATGGTAAAAACCCTCAAAGAAAGCATGGGAAAAATACTTGGAAGATATCAGCCTGGGGGAAGACTTTATGAGGAAGACTTCTGTGGCAATTGCAACAACAAAAAATAAACAAATGGGACTTATTGAAACTGAAAAGCTTCTGTACAGCTAAGGAGGCAACAACCAAAGCAAATAGACAATCTACACAATGGGAAAGGATATTTGCATATTTCATTTCAAATCAGACAAAAGCTTGATAAGTAGGATCTATAGAGAACTCAAATTAATCAACATAAAAAGAGCAAACAATCCCATATATCAATGGGCAAGAGAGATGAATAGAACCTTCTCTAAAGAAGATAGACGAATGGCTAGCAAATGTATGAAAAAATGCTCATCATCCCTAAATATTAGAGAACTGCAAATCAAAACCACCCTGAGATATCATCTAATCCCAATGAGAATGGCCCCCATCACAAAAATCTCAAAACTGCAGATGCTGGCATGGATGTGGAGAGAAGGGAACACTTTTACACTGCTGGCAGGACTGCAAACTAATACAACCTTTTTGGAAGGAAGTATGGAGAACTCTCAAAGAACTCAAGCTAGACCTCCAATTTGATCCTGTAATCCCATTACTGGGCATCTACCCAGAAGAAAAAAAATCCATTTACCATAAGAACACTTGCATTAGACTATTTATTGCAGCTCAATTTACAATTGCCAAAATGTGGAAACAGCCTAACTGCCCACCAACCCAAGAATGGATTAACAAGCTGTGTTATATATACACCAAGAAATACTATTTAGTCATCAAAAATATGGAGACCTTACATCTTTTGTATTAACTTGGATAGAAGTGCAACACATTTTCATTTAAAGCATCATAAGAATGGAGAAGCAAGAATCCTATGTACTCAATTCTGATATAAGGACAATTAATGACCTAGTACACGGTAGAGGGTAGAGAAGGAGAGAGCAGAAAGAGGAAGGGAGGGAGGGGTTAGGGAGGGCCATGGTGTGTAACATACCTTTTGGGGGCAGGACACAGTTTAAGAGGGATTTTACCTAACAAATGCAATCAAAGTAATCTGGTTCTTTGTACCCTCAATGAATGCCCAACAATAAAAAAAAATAATAATAACAGTGAAAAAAATTATTAAGCACTAAGTACTTTCTAGCAGCTGCTCTAAATGCTTTATATATGTTATTTTATCTACTCCTCATAGTAATGCTGTATCATCAATATTATTTCCATCATATACATGGGCACAGAGTTTTAAGTAATTTGATCCAAATTATACAGTTAGTGATTGGCAAAGCTAGAACCTGCACACAGTCTGATTATAATATGATCTCTTGAGCACTATACAAAAATGAGATAAAATGGTTGATTCGTATTTCTACAGTGAACAAAGGAAGTGCTATGGCTTCCATTTTGTGTCCCCCTAAAATTCACATGTTGAAACGCAATCACGCATGTGATGATATTAAGAAGCAGAGCCTTTGGGAGGTGATCAGATCATGAGGATAGAACCTTTATGTATGGGATTAGTGCCCTTATTAGAGAGATCACAGAGACCTGCTTTTCCCCTTCCCTATGTGAGGATGCACTGAGAAGGCATCGTCTATCAACAAGGAAATGGGACCTCACCAGACACTGAATCTACCAAAGCCTTGATCTTGGACTTCTCAGCTTCTAGATCTGTAATAAATAAATTTCACACCAACTCTGAGGCTTATAAACAACTGAATGAACATCACAGCAAGTGTCTTACTTTCCTAAGCCTGCTGGTAACAAAGTAAGTGTCTTACAACAACAGAAATTTTAATTTTCTCAGAACTCTCAGAACTTCTGATCAGAAGTCTAAAATCAAGGTACTAGCAGGGTAGTTCCTTCTCCAGAAGGAGAATCTCCTTCTCTGAAGGATAATCTGTTCCAGGCCTCCTTCTGAGCTTCTGGTGGCTGTCAACAATCCTCAGTGCTCCTTGGCTGGTAGATAAATCACTACGATTTCTTTACATCATCTGTGTGTCCCTGTGTCTGTGTTCTCTTATCTAAAAGACTTATCATTGCATTCAAGGTGATCTCATCTGAAGATCCTTACCTTAATTATATCTGCAAAGATCTTTATTCCAAGTAAGGTCACATTCTGAGGTTCCAAGTCAATATATCTTTTAGGGGTCACAGGATCACAAGTCAACACAGCACAAGGAGTAATTAAATACCTCCAGATAGAGGAAAACTTCACTGTAGACCCTACAGGGCAGAACCAAGTCTGTCTTGCTCACTACTACATTCTCTTTTCCCAACAGAGAAGACACCTGACAAATATTTGTTGAAGGTTGATAAAAATGATGCCCAGGTTGAATGTTGATAAAAATGATTACCATTGAAGCATATGAAACACAATTGCCTGGAAGCAGTGAAGTCAATTAGATTGCAAAGGTTCAAGGATATAAGAGTACCCACAAAAGTGCAAGGGCAATAGCAGTGTAAAATTGCTTAAAGGAAGAATTCCAAAATTTCTAAAAGGAAGCACAGAAAGGAAGAAAAAAGGAGTAGTTTTGAAGACATTTTTATAGAAACACACAAGGCAACAGCTTTTGAAATTCAAAGAGGCAAATTCCCACTTGAGAAAATAAAATCTATTATAATAAATGTTAAAATCTATTATAATAAACATTGGTTCTTTTCTAATCATAGTAAAAAACAAAATTTCAGTAGTAAAGGAATCAAAATGAACTGTCATTATTTAGGACACACAACCATCTTGGAGACGGGACCTCACAAAGCACACTTCTTTATACCAGCCTGTGTAATAAACAGGCCATGACACAGCTGCACATAAAGGACATACCCACGCATGATGGTACTGTAGGCCAGGTCTAGTGCTGCTCCTAGTGTCAAGCCTACATCTGCCTATGGATCCCCCATTAACTCAGGGTTTGGTCACTTGCTCCCAGATGCCCCTAAATGACTATTAGCTATTTCACCTGACCCTTCACCTCTAATTAAATTTATTTCCTATTCAGTCTTACATAATTGGCTGTTTTGAACACTTCTGATTCATTAACATGACCAATTGGATTTTAATGAGTGTAAGTCTTTTCCTTCACTGTTTGGGAGGAAATTGTAATTAGATAAAGTCTGAAAGACTTTCTTTTCAATCTTTCTGACTTTGGGGGTTTTTACCTGTTACATGTTAAGTCCGAGGCAGTATAAAGGTATCACAGTATTGGACCCTGATATGATCTGGAGGTAGGACTTCAAACACCAGTCCTCATTTCTTCTATTTAATGGAAAACTATCACAGCACGGAGGAGAAACCCTGGACTAAAAGTTACAGACTTGGGGCTTGGTCCCAGTTCAACAATATTCTTTTATCTTTTATTTGTTTGTACTTCAGGACCTCATCTATGAAAAAAGGAAAGGACTATTAATATATGTAGTGAGTATTTGAGAATTTCCACAAACCAATCCTTCAGCCCAATAATTAGAAAATGAGGGCAATAGAATTTTTTGTAAGTTTCAACTTAAGTTGAAATATACAAACAAATTTTAATAATGATAGTGATTATCGAAACAGGCCTCCCACCAGAATCACCTGTATAACCTTAAAAAAATTTAGATACATAAATTTCACCTTAGGGCAGCACTGCCTAATAAGACTTGCTTTGAAGATGACACATTCTAGAAGTATATTGTCCAATATGATAGTCATTAACCATATGTAATTATTGTTTAAAATGTGACTGCGGGAGGTGGAACAAGATGGCAGCCGAGTAACAGCTTCCCTGCAACTGGGCACCGTGAGTCTGGGAAAATAAGATTCCAGGCATCTCTGGCTGGTGGGTACTGTCTATAATCATCCCTTTGAGGATACAGGGAGTCAGCAAGGGACTTTTGGACCCCAAGAGGACAAAAACAGTAGAAAACCAGCAAGTGGTTGCATGTGTTCGATCAACCTAATCCCGCCAGCAGCCATAAGTACAAGCAGCAGTGAGACTGCAAACTGGAAAGGCCTTACCTGGGAACTGTTTTGGTGTTTTTGGATTTGGCACTCAGTTGAACTGCCTTGGGGAGAGCTTGAACAGGAGCACAAAGAACTTTGGGCATTGTCTAGGGCCCCAGACTGAGCCACTGAGCCGGACGGAGCTAATAGTGTTCGGCTGTGGGCCGCAGGGAGCCACTGTGAGAGAACTGCCCCAGCAAGCTCCGCACTCAGGGTCCCACAGCAAGGATCAGGTGGGAGCTAGTAACCTAGTGACTGAGCAGCCTAAAGGCAGGGACTGAACTGCCTTACAGCCTTAACCCTAAGGGGCAGAGTGAGACTGGTTTTGGCACACTGGATGCTTGGGCTGTTGCCCTGGGTAGAGTGCTGTGGCATCACAGCTCATAGCAACCTCAAACTCCTGGGCTTGGTGCCGCCGGACCTCCATAAGAGCTGTACTCTTGACCCACGACCCGTGCCCTCCAGGCCTCTGCATGACCTGACCAGGAACTGCGGGAGCCGCGCAACCCTGGGTCCTCCCTCCTGTACCCACCCTGCCTCCACACTGGCCCGCTCGTCTGGACAGGGACTCTGGTAGCCGCACGCACTCTGGAGCCCTCCCTGCTCCTGCGCAGAGCCCTTCTCCTGGCCAGAGACTGCTGGAGCCTTGGGTTCTCTGTGCCAAAGTCACTAGGCACCAGGCACTCATAGAACTGTGTGCACCGCCTCCCGCCCTGTTGCTGGATTTGGGTGTGTCACACTCCAGACCTGCTTCCACAACCAGAACTTCCCGCCTGGGGCAGCCCTAGAGGAACTACACAGGGTCACTCCCTACAAAGATCCAGCAACAATGGAGTGATCTCGCTGGGGTCTAATCTTGGAGAAACACCTCCCCAATTCTGAGGACAGCCAGAGGCAATGGTGAAAAACAATCATGAGGCGAAATCAACAGAAAAACTCTGGCAATATGAATAATCAGAGTAGATCAACTCCCCCAAGGATCAATGGGGGAAGACACAGCACAAGATCCCATACACAAACAAATAGCTGAGATATCAGAAATCGAATTCAGAATCTGGATAGCAAATAAGATCGAATTAAAATTCCAAGCAGTAACCCAAAAGATATTCAAGAATTCAATGAATTCAAAGACCAAATGACCAAAGATTTTGACACACTCAGACAAGAAGTTGCAGCCCTCAAAGATCTGAGAAACACAGTAGAATCCTTCAGTAACGGAATGGGGCAAGCAAAAGAGGATTTCTGACACTGAAGACAAAACTTTTGAACGCTCTCCAACTCTCAAAGAGGAAGAGAAATGGAGGGCAAAAACAGATCACTCTCTCAGAGCTCTGGGATAATTTGAAGAAAATCAATATTCGTCTTATCGGGATCCCAGAAAGGGATGAAGTGGATTCACAAGGCACAGAGTCTCTTCTCCATGAGATTATGAAGGAGAACTTTCCAGACATGCCAAGAGATTCTGAAATTTAGATAGCAGACAGTTTCAGAACTCCATAATGACTCAATCAAAGTAAGACATCCCCCAGACACATCATAATCAATTTCACTAAAGTTAATATGAAGGAGAAAATTCTGAAAGCAGCCAGATGAAAGAAAACCATCACCTACAAGGGCAAGAATATTAGAATAACTGCAAATCTCTCAGCTGGAACCTATCAAGCTAGAAGAGGATGGCCATCGACTTTTAATCTCCTAAAACAAAATAACTTTCAACCCAGGATCCTGTACCGAGCTAAACTGAGTTTCATTTATGACAGAGAAATTAAATACTTCAATGACATTCACATGTTGAAGAAATTTGCCATAACTAAACCAGCTCTCCAGGACATTCTCAGACCTATCCTCCATAAAGACCAGCGTAACCCTCCACCACAAAAGTAAGCCCACCCAGAAAATTTTGATCAAATTCCAACTTTCACAGTCACAAAAGGATTAAAAATGTACACTGGACTCTCGAAAGGCTTATCAATATTCTCAGTAAATGTAAATGGTTTAAATTGTCCTCTAAAGAGGCACAGGTTGGCTGACTGGATACAAAAACTCAAGCCAGAGATATGCTGCATACAAGAATCACATCTTACATTAAAAGACAAATATCAACTCAAAGTGAAGGGATGGTCATCTATACTCCAGGCAAATGGAAAGCAGAAAAATGCAGGCGTTGCAAGCAGGCGTTGCAATCCTATTCGCAGACGCAATAGGCTTTAAACCAACTGAAATAAGGAAGGATAAGGATGGACACTTCATATTTGTTAAAGGTAATACTCAATATGATGAGATTTCAATTATTAATATTTATGCACCCAACCGGAATGCACCTCAATTTATAAGAGAAACCCTAACAGACATGAGCAATTTGATTTCCTCCAGTTCCATAGTAGCTGGAGATTTTAACACCGCTTTAGCATTGTTGGATAGATCCTCCAAAAAGAAGCTAAGCAAATAAATTTTAGATTTAAACTTACCCATTCAACATCTGGACTTAACAGACATCTACAGAACATTTCATCCCAACAAAACTGAATACACATTCTTCTCATGAGCCCACAGAACATACTCCAAAATTGACCACATCCTAGGCCACAAGTCTAACCTCAGCAAATTTTAAAAAATACAAATTATTCCTTGCATCTTCTTAGACCATCATGGAATAAAAGTTGAACTCAATAACAACAGGAACTTGCATACCCATACAAAATCATGGAAGCTAAACAACCTTTTGCTGAAGGACAGATGGGTTATAGATGAGATTAAGAAGGAAATCACCAAATTTTTGGAACTAAACAACAATCAGGACACGAATTACCAGAACCTCTGGATACTGCAAAGGCAGTCCTAAGAGGAAAATTTATAGCACTGCAAGCCTTTCTCAAGAAAATGGAAAGAGAGGAAGTTAACAACTTAATGGGACATCTCAAGCAACTGGAGAAGGAAGAACATTCCAACCCCAAACCCAGCAGAAGAAAAGAACCAAAATTAGAGCAGAATTAAATGAAATTGAAAACAAAAAAATTATACAACGGATCAATAAATCCAAAAGTTGGGTTTTTGAAAAGATCAATAGATAAACCTTTGGCCAACCTAACCAGGAAAAAAGAGTAAAATCTCTAATTTCATCAATCAGAAATGGTAACGATGAAATAACAACAGATTCCTCAGAAATTCAAAAAATCCTTAATGAATACTACAAGAAACTCTACTCTCACAAATATGAAAATCTGAAAGAAAGTACGCCACCTCCCAAAACTTAGCCAGAATGAAATGGAAATGTTGAACAGGCCTATATCAAGTTCTAAAATAGCATCAACTATACAAAATTTTCCTAAAAAGAAAAGCCAAGAACCAGATGGCTTTACGTCAGAATTCTACCAAACCTTTAAAGAAGAACTAGTAGCTATACTACTAAACCTCTTCCAAAATATAGAAAAAGAAGGAATATTACCCAATACATTCTACGAAGCAAACATCACCTTGATCCCCAAACCAGGGAAAGACCCAACAAGAAAAGAAAATTATAAACCAATATCACTAATGAATATAGATGCTAAAATACTCAATAAGATCCGAACAAACAGAATCCAACAATACATCAAAAAAATTATACACCATGACCAAGTGGGATTTATCCCAGGGTCTCAAGTCTGGTTCAATATACATAAATCTATAAATGTAATTCAGCACATAAACAAACTAAAAAATAAAGAACATATGATTCTTTCAATTGATGCAGAAAAAGCTTTTGATAATATCCAGCATCCCTTCATGATGAGAACACTTAAGAAAATTGGTATAGAAGGGACATTTCTTAAACTAATAGAGGCCATCTATAGCAAACCCACAGGCAATATCGTACTGAATGGAGTTAAATTGAAATAATTTCCACTCAGATCAGAAACCAGGCAAGGTTTCCCATTATCTACATTGCTCTTTAACATTGTAATGGAAGTTTTAGCCATTGCAATTACTGAAAAAAAGGCTTCCTAAGCCTTTTGTGGAAAAGGTATCCACACAGGGTCAGAAGAGATCAAACTTTCACTCTTCACAGATGATATGATTGTATATCTGGAAAACACTAGGGATGCTACTACAAAACTTTTAGAAGTGATCAAGGAATACAGCAATGTCTCAGGCTACAAAATCAACACCCATATATCTGTAGCCTTTATATATACCAAAAATAACCAAGCCGAAAAAACCGTCAAGGACTCTATTCCTTTCACAGTAGTGCCAAAGAAGATGAAATATTTGGGCGTATACCTAACAAAGGATGTGAAAGATCTCTACAAAAAGAACTATGAAACTTTAAGAAAAGTAATAGCTGAAGATGTTAACAGATGGAAAAACATACCATGCTCATGGCTGGGAAGAATCAACAGTGTTAAAATGTCTATACTAACCAAAGCAATATACAATTTTAATGCAATTCCTATTAAAGCTCCATTGTCATATTTTAAAGATCTTGAAAAAAATCATACTTCATTTCATATGGAATCAGAAAAAACCTCAAATAGCCAAAACATTACTCAGCAATAGAAACACAGCAGGAGGAATCACACTACCAGACATGAGACTGTACTATAAATAGATAGTGATCAAAACAGCATGGTATTGGCACAAAAACGGAGAAGTAGATGTCTGGAACAGAATAGAGAACCAAGAGATGAATCCAGCTACTTACCGTTATTTGATCTTTGACAAGCCAATTAAAAACATTCAGTGGGGAAAAGATTCCCTATTTAACAAATGGTGCTGGGTGAACTGGCTGGCAACCTGTAGAAGATTGAAACTGGAACCACACCTTTCACCATTAACTATGATAGACTCTCACTGGATAAAAGATCTAAACTTAAGACATGAAACTATAAAAATACTTGAAGAAAGTGCAGGGAAAACTCTTGAAGGAATCGGCCTGGGTGAATATTTTATGAGGAGGACTCCCCAGGCAATTGAAGCAGTATCAAAAATACACTACTGGGACCTGATCAAACTAAAAAGCTTCTGCACAGCCAAGAACCTAGTAAGTAAAGCAAGCAGACAGCCCTCAGAATGGGAGAAAATATTTGCAGGTTATACCTCCAATAAAGGTCTAATAACCAGAATCCACAGAGAACTCAAACGTATTAGAAAGGAAAGAACACGTGATCCCATCTCAGGGTGGGCAAGGGACTTGAAGAGAAACTTCTCTAAAGAAGACAGACACACGACCTACAAACACATGAAAAAAAGCTCATCATCCCTAATCATCAGAGAAATGCAAATCAAAACTACTTTGAGATCTCACCTAAACCCAGTAAGAGTAGCCCATATAACAAAATCCCAAAACCAGAGATGTTGGTGTGGATGTGGAGAAAAGGGCACACTGCTACACTGCTGGTGGGAATGCATACTAATACGTTCCTTCTGGAAGGATGTTTGGAGAATACTTAGAGACCTAAAAATAGACCTGCCATTCGATCCTATAATTCCTTTACTAGGTTTGTACCCAGAATACCAAAAATCACAATACAACAAAGACATCTGTACCAGAATGTTTATTGCAGCCCAATTCATAATTGCTAAGTCATGGAAGAAGCCCAAGTGTCCATTGACCCATGAATGGACTAGCAAATTGTGGTACATGTATACCATGGAATATTATGCAGCCTTAAAGAAAGATGGAGACTTTACCTCTTTCATGTTTACACGGATGGAGCTGGAACATATTTTTCTTAGCAAAGTACCTCAGGAATGGAAGAAAAAGTATCCAATGTACTCGGCCCTACTATGAAGCTAATTTATAGCTTTCACATGAAGGCTATAACCCAACTATAGCACAAGACTATGAGGAAAGGGCCAAGGAAGGGGAAGGGAGGGGAGAGGTTAGGGTGGAGGGAGAGTAATGGGTGGGGCCACACCTAAGGTGCATCTTAGAATGGGTACAGGTGAAACTTACTAAAGGCAGAATACAAATGTCTACATACAATAACTAAGAAAATGCCATGAAGGCTATGTTGAACGGTTTGATGAGAATATTTCACATTGTATATGAAACCAGCACTCTGTACCCCTTGATTGCACAAGAAATCACAAGATTGTACACAGCTATGATTTAACAATAAAAAATAATAACTAACTAAATAAATAAATAAAAAGAATTTTAATCGCTAATAAAGGACCATAGGCTCTATTGATACCTTCGTTAAAAAATAATAAAATAAAATGTGACTGAGGAAAAAACTTTTAAATTGTATTTAATTTTAATTAATTTAAATTAAAATTACCATATGTGGCTAGTGGCTGCAGGATTTCACAGTATAGTTCTAGAGACATTTGTTTCAGTATGTGCTCCTAAAACCAGCAGCATCAGCACTACCTGGGAACTCATCAGAAATGCAAATTCTTGGGCTCTACCGGAGACCCACTGAATCAGAAGCTGTGCAGCACGGCTCTACCAGTGGGGTGCTGATAAATGTTTAACAACTAGCTCTTGGGGATAAGGAAACCCTGATTATTAGGATTTGCCAACGTCCTTGATATAAATTCTCTCACCAAGGATGATTTCAAGCACTTGTATGATACCACTGAACACAAGGTTGGAATGAAATATATACAACAGGCTCTGAGAGGCAGTGGGGGCCAGTTCCAGCATGCCACTGAGCCCAGTCAGCTGTGTTTTAGCAAGCCCTTCTGATGCACAGTATACTTTGAGAGCCTCTGATCAAGACTTTCTAAATCAGACTCTAATGCAACAGAGGCCAGGGTGTTTTACATTTCTCAAATTTCCATAATGGATCCTGATAAGCAGCCCAATCAGAAAGCCTGGACTCAGAGCATACACATGCCAAGTCAACTTAAGGTGACAAACTCAGACTATTAGGACCTGTTGCTCCTGAGTACAGCCAAGACTGAGCCTAGGACCCTCACAGTGGAGGCTCACATCCAGCCTGTCTTCCCTTAAAGCAGCCATTCTGCAACCTTGATAAGATCATGACATCATAGGCATAACCACTCTATGGGCAGACCCAAGATGTAAGCAACACTAGTCTGCTAGCCATGACTTCGCTCTTTAGTGAGAACTATATTAGGATAATCTGAAATCTGTTCCAATTAATTTTTATTTTAATAAAATCTCTTATAAACCAAAAATCCGACCTGCCTACCTCAATAGATTTGTGATAAGAAACAAATGATAAAACTATGCACATTAAATATTATCTGGAATATTCTAAGGCCAGGTTGAGCCCTAAGGGAGGCAAAATGATACATCTATTTGAAATGAGAACAGACTTTGCTTTGTCTTAGCAATATGTGCTATGAAAAAGCAGCCTGCTAGAATTCCTTTATATTCTAACTAAAGGAAAAATAATAAAAGCAATTCAGAGAAACTTGTCTAAAACCAGGAGGTCACTTATACATACAGGGTCTGAGGTAGAGTGGAGAACAAATCCCTATGTATGAGGCAAATCACCTGATTTCATTATAAATCCAAAGGAGAGAGTTCCATTAAAATAGCTGCATGTATTACCTGAATATTTCCATTGCAAAAGTCATCGTTATGCTCACCACGCTCTACATTTTAATCTATTGAGTTTGGCCTAAATCCCAAATGGGACTATGGTGGAAAAACTGATGTATATTCTTGTCCTTATTATACTCGTTAGCACAAAGTATATTTACATTTAGAATGTACTTAGAGAAAATAGCTGGAAAATTTAGCTGACAGTTTATGGGCTTTAGATGGCAGACAAAGGAACATAATTTAAAGAAAGAACTTTGTCCTGGGTTCTACTTCTGCATATAACAGTGGCATCTCTGACCCTCTAAGAAGGGGTGTCCATTTAGACATGCTTTCCTCGGCATGGGTTAGAGGCCATTCACAGTCTTCTGTCCTCCCTCTCTCCCCACACACATTTGCAGGGATTTGGCTCTAAGTCTGGGAGTTATCTACAGTCCTGACAAAGAAGATAATTTCTCTTGGTGCTAACTAACTGGCCCAGATAGACATCGTCAGGACTATAATTTAATAAGTGGAACTATTCCAAAGTGATTTTATATTTTTGATAAGTATAAAAGCTATAGCAAATGAAAATACTGCATTCCAAATTATACTTAATACATACAGCGAAGGTGCTTATGAGCTAAAATTGGAAGGTTTCCTAGGTAGTTAAGAACTGAAATATTACTCATTACCAGTTAAAAGATTTTATTTGGAACTTGAGAAAATACAGCACCTTGATTTGACATTACTTAATACTTTTTTAGTAAAAGTGTACTTTCTATTTCATGCACTGTGCTAAGCTCTTTGTGTAGCATTTAATTTATTTCTCACTAAAGCACTGCAAAATGGATATTATTATTATTCCTGTTATACAGATGAGAAAACTGAAGCTTGCAAATATTAATTTTTTTTGTTTTTTTTTTACACAGCCCACATAGCTAGTAAATAGCAGAAGTAAGGAAAATTCTGGTCCCAAATCTCTTTCAACTACATCAGTGGCTTTCAGTTCAGTGGATTTTTGTAGAATGCCTAGGAATATTCCAAACATTTTAGGCATTCTTACTTTGAACATATTAGAGATAAGGTTATTCTATGTTAGAGAAAAGTAATGAATTCTCGGATGTTTATCCAAATATTATTTAATCATCTCAAGCATGCAGATGGCGCAAATGAACTGTGGTATCTATAGAAGTATGCTTCTTGGATATCCCCTTTCAAGAATTTGCTGATTAGCTACAAGGCACATTCAGTGAGTTCACAGGCTCCACTTGCAGCACGGTGGAGCATTTGAGCTGGTGCGGGATAGTAGGAGTAAGACATAGCATTTCTGCCTAATATGGGATTCCTCTATGGAAATCTTTGTACCAAGGCTGCCTATTGGGCTGACTGAGGCTGCCCCAGAGCTCCAGTGCAGTCTGAGACTTTCTTATCCAGTCCTCCTTGCCTTTCACAGGTGTCAGACCTGCATCACAGTCTGAAGGCTCTTTTATCTACTCCTGATCCTTCTACTATTGTTCTTTCAACAGACATTATCCCCAGTATATCTCTTACATTTCTAACTCTGTTTTGGTGTCTGCTTTCCAGAGAACACCAAACCTATAAGAAGTCTAATATTTTCACATACTGGCCCTACCAGGCCTGCTATTAAAAAATAAAGGGTAATCTAATAACCAATATTTGTTCATGCTCTTTTGGGGAAACTAATCCATTGCAGACAAAAGAGACAAGTATGCCCCTGTAACACAGACTATACTTCATATACTCTTTTTCGTCCCATTAATTCTTGGGCAAGAAATATACTAAGAAGTTTAGGAGGATACTTTGTAGTGATATTTTTGTATGGTTAATGGTCTACCTAAGAGATTGTTTAAGTGTAGAAGTATCTATAAGGAAAGAAGCAATAGCCAGGGGACTCAGAAAGTATGAACGGACTGTCCTAGTCCCTTACATCAAGATCTCCTTTATTTTTCATCTTTCCAGTATCTGTCTGGTGAAATTAGATTATAATCTTCCTCAAGAAGAAAGAAAAAATATTATAGGTGAACACTGATGTGCCCAATTTAGCTTCTGGCACTTGTTATTCCCAACTGAATTAATCTCTGCAAGAAATTTATTCTGTGAAAGATAAAAAGCATTGAGCATTGGTGCTCCTTTTTTTTTTTTTTTTTAAGAGATTGGATCTCACTTGGTCATTCAGCCTGGAGTGCAGTGGTGCTAACATAGTTTACTGCAGCCTCAATTTCCTGATTTCAAGTGATCCTTCTGACTCAGTCTCCCAAAATGCTAGGATTACAGGTATGCGCCACCACACCCGATTTGAAACAATGAATATTGACAATGTAGTAGAAAATATAAGCTTTTATCATAATGCCTATTGGATAGCATTTTTAGCTGAGAGAGCCACAATTATAGAAGAAGGATTTACTGACAGGAAAGAATAAGAGGTGTGGCATGGAATGACATCATCATTGCTGCAAAGAATGATGGAGTTCCCAGGAAGAGATAAGAACATGGCCTGCAAACATATTAGCTCAGTTAGGGTATTAACCCACTCTGCTCAACAATCGAACAGAGCTAAGAGACCAAGGAAAACATTTTTTTTTACTTTGCAAAATTTGCTTTTTCTTAATCAGTAGTCACCTTCCAGTCCTCTCAAGCATACCTCTAAAATTTCTCTTTCAGAGTGCCAGGAATAAAGGTTGGTCTTGTTCTAAATGTGTAATGTCACTAACAAATAGAGGCCAGGCACCATATGTGCATAATCAACTGCTTATGCAAACTATCAATTTATTACAGCTTAAAATGGAATTGTGGGGCGGTGGAGAATGGAGGGAAGAAAGTGGGTTGATTTAGTCCTATGCTATTAGAAACCAGGAAAACAGGTCATGTAGAATTAAGCTGAGAGGTAGGCTAAGTTTGTTCATTTTCCTAGACTCAAAAGAGAAAATTAATCTGAGATATAAAAAGAGTGAGTCACTTTGATCTCTACACCTCAAAATGCCCAGGTGAAAATACTTGCAATGAAAGACCACAACCATCTTAATTCATCTACAAATATTTACTCTTCCAGCTAATCTTTAATAGGACAAAGAACCTCTATTAATAATTTAAAGGAGATTTGGCCAGAAAAATAAATCCAGACAAGTCAAGGGGTTAGCAAGAAAGGATGATTAAGGTTAGCTAGAAATCTGGGTAGGTAAATATATAGCACACATTCATATAAATATATTCTCATATGTGGATGCCAAAACACAGAACAAGAAGGTGGATTTATAAAGAACCCATCTTGTAAGCTCAGAGACAAATCTACCTGGTGAGGTGCAAAGGCTGGCAACCTCACAAACATACTTTTCTGAAAATAGACGCGGAAAAACTGATTGATTTTAGAGTAAGTCAGATTCATTACGCTGCTCACGCATATACACGCTACTATGAAATATTACAATCATTTTGGATATTTTTATGGGTTTCTTATTTTTCTATTTAGACTTCAGAGTTTTTTTGGAAACAAGAGAAAAAGAGAAGTCAGCAGAAAAGGCTGTTAGTCATGACCGACAAAAGGTAATAGAAACTGCTGCCATAGTTCCAGACAGGTTTTTATCCCCACCCCTAAAGATGTGCTATTTCACTTCAAAAAATGAAGTAAAACAATGTCTGGTACTGATGTGGTTCTCAATGCCACAAAATAAAACAGAAAGTCCCTTTACAAAGATCAGAAAATACCAATTTAAATCCCTATCACAAATTTCTAAAGTCTGGCCTAAATACCAAAACAAAATGTTTTAATCACTTCAACAAAAAATAAGCATATGGGCTTGGTGCCCATAGTACAGTGGTTATGGTACCAGCCACACACACCACTGCTGGTGGGTTTGAAACCAGCCCAGGCCAGCTAAACAACAATGACAACAGCAACAAAAAAAAAACATAGCTGACATTGTGGCGGACGCCTATAGTCCCAGCTACTTGGGAGGCTGAGACAAGAGAATCACTTAAGCCCAAGAGTTTGAGGTTTCTGAGAGATGTGATGCCACAACACTCTACCAAGGACAACATAGTGAGACTCTGTCTCAAAAAAAAAAAAAAAATAGCATATGAATTGAAGATGGTTGTTATTTGACTGGAAGCATATATAATCCAATATAGTTCTACCAGTTTTCTACTCACTGTGATAAATTACTACGAATATAGTGACTTAAAGCAAACATAAAGTTATCTTACAGCTCTACAGATCAGAAATCTGACACAGCTCTCACTATGTTATGACACAGTTGTTGGCAAAGTGTCTTCCTTTCTGGGGGATTCAGGGAGGGAAAATCTATTTCCTTGCATTTTCCAGCAGCTAGTGGTCACCTGCTTTCCTCAGCTCATGGCTCCCTTCCTCCGACTTCAGGGCCAGCAATGTCAGGCCAAGTCCTTCACACATTCTCATCTCTCTAGTTTTCTTCTTTCTGCCTGCTTTTTTTTTTTTTTTTTTTGGTTTTTGGCCGGGGCTAGGTTTGAATCCGCCACCTCCGGCATATGGGACCGGCACCCTACTCCTTGAGCCACAGGCACCGCCCATGCTTTTTCTACTTTTAAGAACCTTTGAGACCATGAGCCCATCCAAATATTTAGGATTATCTATCTTAAAGTCAGCTGATTAGCAACCTTAGTTCCATCTTGCCCTGGCAAAGATGTAACCTAACATATTCACAGCTTCCCAAGATTAGGAAATGGATATGTTTGGGACCAATTCTTCTACCTAGAAATAGCTTACAAGTACATACCCCGTCTACTACCAGTTTGGGAAAGCCTTCATATGGCTCCAATATAAAATTTTCCATATTAAGGATTGAATTAAGAGATTTAAGAACCAATTCAAGAAATGCCTCACATACATTGAAAGTTTTGCTTTTTAGGCTTAATCATAAAATTTAAAGATTAAAAAATATTTTTTTATCATCAGCTTTGTGATATGATATGAAGAAATACATTTATTTTGGTTCATATTTTGTTTAAGTCAACGCATTCTTTTGAAAATAAATAAATGGATTAGTCCATCTAATTAAAACATAGACTTTACATCATTCAATTATTTATTTATATTTTATCCATTACCCTAAGTTCAGAGTCAGGTAACTAAGATATACTGCTGTGATAGAGCAGGGTTTTCACTACTGTTTACCCATATCTGATTGTCTTTTCCTTGGGCACAGGGAAGACGCCTCTTCCCATGTCTGACTAGTTTTAGTCAATGAAATTGAGAGGAATTTACACAGGAGCACGCTTCCTCCAACTTACTACTCCTGCTGCTGTGGGGATGTTAAAAGCCACATGTTGAGAAGGTGGCACCACAAAACAGGAAATAGCTGGAACCTTAGAAACTGCCTGGAAAGATCTGCCCTAGAGTGATTGTTTACCCACATAGGACTTTATGGGAATGAGGTATAAACCCCTCATCACCTAGGTGTATTTCTAGCCTAGCCTCACCAATAACAGTTCAGAAATACCACATTGTACTTTATGGAATCAAAGACACTATCAATTTAGAAATGCATCTTTAACATTTTGTATCACCATTAAAAACACTGCCCATTGAATTATGACATGTCATCTATTTTAAGAAGCATCTCTATTTCAGAAATGTTAAAATGTATAGAATTGTGTATTTGAGATTGGATGAAATATGGTATGTATAATTATAAGAAAACCTAGAAAAATTTAAACTTGTCCTATTTTCTAATAAGAATGTCAAACTTGCACATCAAACTCTTAGGAATATAAATAAAACATAAATTTCTATAGTTAATTTTGTAACAAATTTATGTTCTCGGAATATATAATATAATATATTTAGAGATACTGCTTTTTTTCCCGAAACATAATTGTTTAAACCCTTCACATAGGTGAAAGGTGAAACTTTTGCATACAGACATAAATGTCCTTTGTCATGACTCTAGCTACTTTGAGTTGTGCAACCCAACTTCCCGAAGGAATTCCAGTTGAGGTTTTTGAGACACTACTCTCCTTGAGGCTGCATAACAAACTTTAAGTAAGATTTACCTTTTTCTCATCTTGTCTGTACTACTATTCCAAAATATCACAGATTGAGTAATTTATAAAGAACAGAAATATATTGTTTATGGTTTTGGAGACCAAGAAGTCCAAGCTGAAAGCACTGGCAGATTTGGTTGTCTGGGGAGGGCTAGTCTCTGCTGCCAAGATGGCACCTATTGGTGCATCCTCTGGAGTGGAGAAATGCTGTGTCCTCATATGGTGCAAGGAAGAAGGGCAAGAGGGATGAACTCACTTCATCAAGTCCTTTTATAAGGGTACCTGATCCCATTCATGAGGAAGGACCCTTCATGACCTAATAATCTCTTAAGGACCTCATCTCTTAGTCCTGTCACATTGCCAACACCTGAATTTGGGAGAAGAGCCATTTAAACCATAGCAATCTTAAAGTACAGATATAGTCATGCATCATATGACATTTTGATCAATGATGGTGGCCACACAAGATAATAAGGCAGTTGAAAAATTTCTATCATCTGGTAATGATAACATTGTCTCAAAACACATTACTCATGTGTTTGTGGTGATGCTGGTATAAACAAACCTACTGTACTGACAGTCATATACAAGTACAAAAGTACAACATGTACAAAATTATGTATAGTACATAATTTTGATAATTGATAGTGACTAAGTTACTAGTTTATATATTTACTATACTATATGTTTTATTGATATTTTAGAATGTACTCTTTCTGCTTATTAAAACAATTAACAGTAAAACAGCCAAGGGCAGGTCTTTCAAGAGATATTCCAGAAGAAGGCATTGTTATCAGAGGGGATGACAGCTCCATGTGTGCCATTTCATCTGGGGACTTTCCAGGGAATGTGGTGGTGAAAGATGGTGACACTGGTGAACCTGACCTGATGTGGGCCTAGACGAATATATATGTTTGTGCCTTAGTTTTTAACAAAAAAAATTTTTTTAAATAAAAAAAGTTAAGTGTTAAGATAGAAAAATGCTAGTATGAAGATATAAAGAAAGAATATTCAGAGGAATTAAGGAAGAAAAAAGAAAGAAAATATTTTTGTACAGTTGTACAAAGTGCATGTGTTTTAAGTTATTACAAAAAAGTCAAAAGTTAAAATATTATAAGTTTATAAAGATGAAACCAGCCTCATATTACCATCTGATCTTCAACAAACCAAACAAAAGCTTACACTGGGGAAAAGAATCCCTATTTAATACATGGTGCTGGGAAAACTGAATAGCCTCATGTAAAAGATTGAAACTGGACATGCATCCCTATACCACTTACAAAAATTAGCTCACACTGGATAAAAGATTAAATCTAAGACATGAAATAATTAAGAACCCTAGAGGAAAGTATGGGAAAAATGCTTAACAATAGTGTCCTTGGGAAATCATTCAGGAAGACCCAATGGCAACTGCAGCAACAATAAAAATAAAATCAATGGGACCTGGTCAAGTTAAAATGCTTCTGCACAGCTAAGGACATAATCAACAAAGAAAATAGACAACTTTCAGACTGGGAGAAGATATGCACATGTTACAAATCAGACAAAGAGCTAGTGACCAGAATATACAAAGAATTCAAGCAAATCAACAAGAAAAGAACAATCCCATCAATCAATGACTAAGTGATAAGAACAGAACCTTTTCCCAAGAAGGCAGATGAATGGTCAATAAACACATGAAAAAATGCTCATCATCCCTAATCATCAGAGAAATACAAATCAAAACCACTTGAGACATCACCTAACCCCAGTGAGAATAGCCCACATCACAAGGTCTCAAAGCTGCAGATACTGGTGTGGGTGAGGAGAGAAGGGAACACTTTAATACTACTGATGGGATTGCAAACTAACACCGCCTTTTTGGAAAGAAGTAAAGAGAATCCTCAAAAAACTAAACATAGATCTCCCATTTGACCTCAGAATCCCATTACTAGGTATCTACCCAGAAGAAAAATAATAATTTTATCATAAGGACATTTGCACTCAAGTGTTCATTGTAACTCAATTCACAATCACAAAGATGTGGAAACAACTCAAGTGCCCATCAACCCATGAATGAATTAATAAACTCTGGCATATATATTCCATGGAGTACTATTTAGCCATAAAAAGATGGAGACATTACATCTTTTGTATTTACCTGTATGGATTTGGAGTGCATCCTCCTTAGTAAAGTACTTTGAGAATAGAAAAGCAAGCATCCCATGTAATCAGTACTGATCTGAAATAGTAGACCAACAACTACAGGCCTACATAAGAGAAAAACGCAATAAAATTCAAGAAGTCCTTCAATGTGACAGGACTAAGAGATGAGGTCCTTAAGAGATTATTAGGTCATGAAGGGTCCTTCCTGAATTTACACTAATAAACACAATTAAATTCAAGAAGGGAGAGGAGGTTGTATGTAATTCTATATGGTCTATCCCTTAGTGGCCTTGTTTGGCCCATCATGGTTCAGATTTAGAATGAATCAATTAAGCAGAAAATTAAGCATAAATCATGGCATAAATTAAGCAATTAAGCAATTTTCTGCTTAATTAATTCATTCTAAATCTGAACCATGATGGGCCAAACAAGGCCACTAAGGGATGGGCAATATAGAATTACATACAACCTCCTCCCCTTTCTTGAATTTAATTGTGTTTACTAGTGATAAATTCATCACTAATTGGGAGGGACCAATTAGTTCCCATCTATTAGGGAACTACATAACAGGACACACTTCCTGGCTAAAAGACTCAACTACAACTCAGACTTTGGACTTTACCTGACAAATGCAAATAATTGTATGTCCCCTCATATTAACTCCTTGATTTAAAACAGTTTATGAAGTACAAATGTTACAGTAAGCTAAGGTTAATTTGTTATTAAAGGAAAAATTTTTTTTTATAAATTTAGTATAGATTAGTGTACAGTGTTTATAAAATCTACAGTAGTGTGAAATTTAGTATAGATTAGTGTACAGTGTTTATAAAATCTACGTAGTGTACAGTAACGTCTTTGGCACTCATCACTTGCAGACTCACCCAGTGTCACTTCTGGTCCTACAAGCTCTATTCATGTCAAGTGAGCTACCTTACACAGGTGTACCACATTCTATCTTTTAAACTGCATTTTTACTGAATCTTTGCTATGTTTATATGTATTTAGATATACAAATACCAGTGTGTTATAATTGCCTGCAATTATAACAGTATAGTTAACATGCCGTACATGTTCGTGGCCTAGGAGCAATAGTCTATCCAATGTCACCTGGGTGTATAATAGAGTTTACAATCTAGGTTTGTGTATGTCACTCTCTTGATGTTTGCACAATGACAAATTCACCTAAGAATGCATTTCTCAGAATATATCCCTGCCATTATGCCACACATGACTTTAATTACTTGAGTGTGAGATATGGACATTTTTTCATGTTGTTGTTGATCCTGTATCTATGATCTTTACAACATAACCACCTACTGTGTTGCTTTTAAAAATGGTTTTCAAAAGACTCGTTAAGTAAGACATCCCAGTTTTAAAACCCAAAATAGAACATAAGTCAGGCACACAATCATACTACCATAAGGCAACATAGGGTATGTTCTAAGAAAGAAGAAAAATGATCATGGAGATTAGTCAAAAGTTCTGGTAGGAAACATCAGAACAGATGTGAAACGTGCATGCATAGAAAATAAATTCATCAGCTAAAGGTTAACCTTACCATGGTTGGTCTAAAACACTGTCTGCAACACACATTATATAAGACTTTATTACTTTTTTGTTCTATCCAATCTTAAAGCCATGATTTATGCTTAATTTTCTGCTTAATTGATTCATTCTAAACCTGAACGATGATGGGCCAAACAAGGCCACTAAGGGATTGGCCACATAGAATTACATACAACCTTCCCAGGTGAATAATTTGCTTCAAGAGGCCCATGGATAATGATTTTCCCATGAATAACTGATGTTCTAGGGACCAACTGCCTCCCTTCCCCTTATTTCTTTTATACTTTCTTAGGATGTCATGTGAAGTGTCTATGGAGCCGGTGTTAATCTCCATCCACTTTGATTTTTCAACTGGGATATAATCTTTTAAGGTTAGAGACTTGTAATATTATAAGGAACACTCTAAATTATTAAATATACCTCAGAGAATCCATACAACTTCATTCGAGATAGATTCATTCATTCATTCATTTGAGAGACAGGAGCTTACTTTTTTGCCCAGGCTGGAATGTAGGGGTACGATCTTAGCCCACTACAGCCTCAAAGTTCTGGGCTCAAGGGATCTTCCCACTTCAGCCTCCCAAGTAGCTCAGACAAAAGGCACATGCAACCATGCCTGGATAATTTTATATTTTTATTTTTATAACGATCCCATCTCGCTATGTTGCCTGGGCTGGTCTCAAACTCATGGCCTCAAGTGATCCTCCCACTTTGGCCTCCCAAAGTGCTGGGATCACAAGCATGAACACAAAGCCTGACAAATGCATTCTAATTATCCTCCAAAGCTCAAAAAATATTTATTCCTGAAAGTAAATATCAGAGTCAGGTGTATACACTATTATAAAATACAAACATAACTGTGTGGAATATGTGACGAATATGAAATAAATTAATGTATGTTTATAAATCAAGTCTTAAAGGCATCCAAAGCTCTGGAAGTGATGGGCAAGGCAGGTGGTGTGACAGTAGCCCTCAGCATTTGGTCTTCTTTCTGAGGAATAAAGAGTTAGGCAGCTCTACCGGCATCTGTGTCTTGGCCTGGGCTATCTATCATCTTTTGTCCTGTTTTATGCTTAGGCTGCTTCACAGGCACTAGGTCCTTTTATTACTGTTGGTAGGGTTCCCTGCTACTCAGATGTGAGCCTGCAACTATAAAGACTGGAGAGAGAGGGGATAAAGGAGCCCTGCCTCCTCTCTAAATAGCCAATATTCCTTCTGAGAGAAGACTCCAAATCTCCGTTAACGCTTCTGTAGAAGGCAATGCTATTCACTTGACATTAGATAAAAATCCCAAACCCCACGATTATTTTCTAGACTAAGGACTTTGTGTCCCAAAAGATCTCTAGAGATCTTCCTAGCTGCTTTCTATCTCCACAACTTTGCCCACATCTCTCTTGGCCACTCATTAGAGAAAAAAGATAGGTGAGCATTACTCATGATGTTTTCATTCTTCTGGACACTTTAACAATAGTTTTTTATTTGTAAACTTTAGTGAGGTATAATTTACAGACAATAAAATGGACTCAATTGAAGTGTAGAATTCAGTGAGTTTTAACAAGTATACACATCTGGGTAAACATCATGACAACTGAGATAGCAAATTTTCAAACTTTTCTACCACCATGGAGGGTTCCCTTATGCCATTTTGGAGTCAGTTCCCACCAGTACAAAACCCAGGTGAACCACTGGCCTCTTTCTATCACTATAGATAATTTTGCTGCTGGTTGTAGAACTTCATAGAAATGGAATCATTCAGTACGAACTCCTGCATAAGGTTTCTTTCACTTAGCATAATGTTTGTTGTATTTATCCGTATTGTTTTGTGTATTGTAGTCTATTCCTTTTCATTGCCAGGCAGTACACATTGCATGGACAGAATACAAGTTTGTTTATCCATTGACCTGTTGATAGACACTTAACTTGTCTCTTATTTTTAATATTTACGATTAAAACTGCTAAAAATATTTGGGTACAGATCTCGTACACACATTGACGTGCTTTCATTTCTTTCAGGTAAGTACAAGTGGAATTGCTGAGTAGAGGTTTTCTTTTTAAAAATTAAAACATAAAAATATATCGTGTTTAACAGTGTTCAATTCATCTTATTTCCACTTAAACATTTAAAAGAAAGAAGTGACATCATAAGTCATGGAGTAGTCCACGACTGAAAAGGGCATGTGAAGTTCCCACAGGCAAACAAAGTAAACTCCCTTGAGATTGGAGCTTTCTCTAAGTACTGGGAAGGGGCTCAGGACTTACTCAAGGAGTGGTTGAAAGAGAAATAAAGAGACCTTTATTAACAGGACTTGTTTTAATAAAGGGATTTGTTCAGTAAAATTTGGATTCAGTTAAAAGGCTGCGCTGAAGGATCCAGAAGGCTATCTATGGCCCCAAGGCTGCAGGTGGGGACCCCCATACGGAACTCAGCTGTGAGTTGCTAAACATAAGGCTAGAGTGCAAGAAAGTGCATAGTAAAATTAACGTGCAGGAAATCCTCAGCATCACATATAAAAAGCTAAATACAGACAACTTTAACATTCCAGTTGTATTTTCTCATCTGATTATAATGGTTACCCTTGACTTTATATAGATTAAATGGTGGATAGTCAACTAATAATATCAAATGTGAACAATATCAAATGTGAAGAAAGTCTTATCCTGTCTGTTTTCTGCAACTAACTCCTCATACCCCACAGGGAATTTTCCAATTCAACTTCAAAGACTAATTAAACATTTGGGATAGGAGCTTTGGAAAAAAAAATGACTGTGTAATTTATTTTACATATACATATTAGATAAAAAATAAACAAAAACTTCCTCTGGATACTGAAAGTTTAGAGTTGGATCTTCTGAAAGGCAAAGAGCATTGGGAAAATAATTAACCATTTCAAGTATTTGTCAACAAATTAAAGTTTCATGTTTCAAAATTTCATAATTAAGCTATGTCACTAATCATCTTATAGTTGACCACCGTTTAATCTCTTATCAAAGCCAAAGGTTTGTAATTTCATAGTTTTATCTCTCCCTTTTCAATTTAATATTTAAAGAAAGGTAGTATTTAGAAAATATGAATTTTTTAGAAAGAAAGAAAATGTGAGAAGTATCTAAAGTATTTTACAAGGCATCTGGTTCTTCTAAAACTACCATGTTTTTTACTTTGATCTTACAGCTTGTTATGGAGACCTAAGTAGTGTTACCTCACAGCATGAATAAGGTGGTCAGAGTAGTAGAATTGACCCTTTCCAATTTGGCTGGTAAATCAACACCTGGCCTACCACTGAAATCTCCATGACAAAGACAAAATGAAGAGTAAGGAGAACACCAGCTTGATTCTCCCTATAGCAGCTAGAATCTATGGTCAGGGCTAGCTTAGGAGTGATTTGGTGACTACAGTTTATAAAAATTAGCAGAGAGACATGACAAAAGACTCTGCCTTCTGAGAGAACAATTCACTTGACATGCTTGTCCTTTTTCCTCCAAGTCTATTGCTCCTACCAGCCACGCCCTCTGGAGGAAGTAGGAAGGTTGCCACATTAGAAAGCAAGAGTCTAGGGTCCGTGAGCAAATTACTTAATGTCTTTGGCTTCTCATCTGTGAAACTCGGTATCAAGTACTTTTCCTATTTGAAGCTAGGAAGCTGGGCCCAGACTTCTTGGTCCCAAACCACTTGGTCCTAAACCACTCAGTATTCCCACTTAGGGCTTCCTATTTACACATAGTGGTGGCTCTGCCCTCCAGCAGACTACAAACCACACACATCAGACACTGTGCAATGGCCTTTTTCAGTTTTCTATTCTTAGAAAGAAAGCCCCATAGGATATTTCTATGCTTCCAAATTTTACTTTTGGAAACTAACAAAGAATATATTTAAAAAATGAATGGATCTAATGCATAAATCTATCTGATATACACATTTGTTTGTCAATGACATCTGTTACAAGATGGCTTCTACAGCACCATTTAAATAGCTGGTAAAGGCCAACCTGAAGAGTTTCAGGTGCTGGTCTCTGAAGTTGGAGGAGACAGTGCATGCTCTAGAAGCTCTATCAGGAAGGCCTCAGCAGCAAATTGGACTGAGGGAACTAGACAATCTGTGCATCAGAGAACCAACTACTACCAAAGGAGTTGCTGTATCATTGTGCAGCCATGAGGATGTGCCTCACAGACCTCAACTGTAGGGAGTGGAATTGGCCAAGGATCCCGGCTGCCATGCTCTGAAATACATCCCTGCATTTTTCAGAGCCTACTCTGCCTCACTTGCCCGCTGCTGGAGTGTAGCAGGGACAGAAGGGCAGGCCTCCGATGGCTCATTTTGTTTGAGGTCTTCTGGATGCCTTGCTACCTCAAACTGCATAGCAGACTAGCATCCTTCCACCAATCCTCTCTTTCACCTGGAATAAGACTTTAATCACTGCCTGACAGTTCTCCCTGTCTTTTCTAGCTCTTTCTCAATTTCCTTTCATGCAGGCATTTCCTCTAAAACTAACCTTGCAATTTTAGTCCCATCTAGGCATAAGGGGTCCAAAGATCCAGACTATCATTCATTCATTTATTCATTCACTCCTCCAATAAATATTTACCAAGTGCCTATAATGTTTCTGGCACTCTATTCTAGGCAATGGGGACTGGTGAATAAGACTGAGCAGGCCCCCACATTCATAATCCTTCCCTGCCTAAAGTGTCTTAAACCAGCGGCTTCTTCAGTGATTACTATATGTTGGACATTTAGCTAAGAGCAATCGACATACCTCGTCTCATCTGCTCTTCACAACTGTGAAAGGAGGTATTATTATGCTTTTTTCAAGAGGACTTAGAGACATTATGTTGCCAGGGTCTTCCCTAATACGGCAATTTTTAAATCCAAACCTCATGCTTTTAGCCAGCAAGCTATGGTGTATGTATTTCTTTTAGATAACAATGCTGAGCGCTTTTACTTGCTGGTAATGATAATACATCTGCGTAGTTGATTTTCCAACGTCTGGCTTCATTTCTTCAATTTAAATTTATGAGGGCCAGGGAAACACAGTGCTTCAGAGTGTTCAGAATTCTATACATACTATTCCAAAGTCAGGTTAATGACAACACTGTTTAACCCACACAGAAGAGGTCCCATACCTGCTACAAGTTTCCAACTCATCCTCATTATGACCAGAAATGTGGAGGGGACAAAAAAAACTCTTGGCTTATCTGCTTTCCATTCTGGCCACAACTCAGCCCTGTCAGACCAAGGGTTGTGATCACCTACTGCAGAGCCAGCCACACCAACTCACACAGCAGCTGACGGCACCCTTTGAAAACTGATGCAAACACATACCGTGATGTCCAGGGTCAGCTGTAGAGTCCTCTGCAGTTGACTTCAATTCACTGAAGTTCAGGAAAGAAACAGGCTGAGACTCAGGCAGCTTCTCTGAAGTTGGTTCATCAAGTTCCTTGTGGAAGGTAATTACAATTCATGAGAAGCTTTTAGAAAGAAATAGCACTACCACAATGAAACAATATTCTTATTTAGAATATTACTTAGAAACAAGCTTATCTCTAATTCGGGATTAGAGAAACAGCCCTGAATCAATGAGATAGGGGACATTGTCCAGCTTTAAAAGTTATGTGATTTCTATAAATTCCAACTTCTTGGAATAAGATCGAAGAGAGCATATGATGAAAGAATTCATACTTCAAAAATATAAAAGGTAAACATCTCAAATTAAGAGGCATTTTAATAAATTTTGCCTTTTTCCTCCACCTTGCGTGTGTGTATTTGTGTTTGCAACCAAGAGCTGATGCTGAATTGACCTATTTTCCTTGATAAGTGGCTTTAAAGGGAACTATTCCAAAAGTGTCTTCTTATTAAAAAGGAAATTAAAGGAAAGTTCAAACTAATCTTAAATTAATAAGTAAAATGCAGCCATGCTACACTTCATTCAGTACAGGATTTGTGAGAATATCATCATAAAATATTTTTCAGAAGTCCATTTTCTGTACTGTATAATAATTGCTTCAGAAGGTAAAATTGGTTCCAAATTTCAAAGGATTACTGATGGTACAAAGAAGACTTCAAGAAAAGAAAAGAGACTGCATGAAAAATGTCTTTACATGTACTTCAGAAATTATTTGAAAATAAGTATGTATTTGGACTCTCAATTGACTTTGATTTGCTGAAGTTCTCTTTGAAGAGAACAGACAGACTTGTTATAATTGCTTCTCTTAGAGAAAGACTTGGTCTGATCTTTGATCCTTGTTACCACTCCAAGTCTGGACACTTGATCTGGTATGCACTTTTCACAGAGACCCAGTTCTAGCATCACCATAACTGTACGTGTCACAGGATAAAAGACAGACTGGACCTGTCTTGTGTATTATGCGTCTAGTTGTTTTCAAGCTGCAATCCTTTAAAGACACAGTGTCTAATATGATTCTACATTCAACTGTGCTTCAAAATTTCAAAGCCCAAAGTCAGCCAAGCAGAAAACAGCTGCCAAAATACAAGGCCTTGTCAGTTAGGGTCTGAAAAACAAAGCAAGGCTTTCTCCTAAATGCCTCAAAGAATTTTATAACATGTTTAAGAGGTAACATAGAGCCCATTCTCTTCTGTAACTCTGATTCTCGTCTACAATTGTTTTTGAAATATAGTATAAAGTGGTTTGCTTCAGTTAGGCAAGAGAGAAGGAAGAAGGCATAGAGAATGGAGTCCCAACGAGACTGGAAAGAAATTAAATCATAAATATGAGTATGGGCAAGGGGAAGGAAAGCATTCAAAGATGGGAGCATTTTCCTTTTCTTCCTCTTCTTTATCACGTTTCTTTTGTCTCTTTCATGTGATTAATCCTATTTCTTTCTCATTTTATTTCATCTCTTTTGGCTCAATGATAACTTTCCCTGAGATGTTTTAAAACCCTTCAGGACCCTCTGCAAAGTGTTCAGCTTCCTGTTTTCTTCTCCTTTGTTCTCCGAATATCATTAAGCCTGCCTCACTCTTGTGCTTGTGAATATGATTAAACTTGACTCTTCTCTGCCTGGCCACCTCTCTTCATCTTTTTCCTGGGGTGAGCAAGAAAGTCTTTCCTCAGGTCATTCCATCTTTTCTTCCATTTCTATTAAATAATTTTATTCCTAAAGAGATTATAAAATATTCCATTGATTGGTAGATTTTCCAGGTCTTCTTTCATCTGGAGGTGAACTGCTGCTTTCAGGAGGAACCACTTTCTGTCCATTCTTAATCAGAGTGTGGATCTGGATCAGCAGCATGAGAATTGGCGGAGAGCCTGTTAAAAAGGCAACATCCCAGGTGCTACCTTGAACCAGCTGAATCAGAATCTATAGTTAAACAGGATCCACAGGTGAATTTGCATATATTAAAAGATCCACAGGTGACTCAGGCATGTTTCAAACTTGGAGGAGCACTGCTATAAACTATAAGAATTTGGGGCAGGGCCTGCTGCCTGTGGATCCTCTAGGTCAGAGGTTTTCATGAAGAAGAGGCAACATTTAAAAAAAGAGGTGGAATGCTGACAATGGGCCAGAGAGAAATGGCTGATGCAACTGCCCAACAGAGGTGGGGGTGCTGAGCCTGGGATGCTAGGCCACCCTGTCTGCGGGCCTGAACCAGCTGGGAAGAGGACACAGTGTTCAAATAGAACAGATTCAAAGAGCACACATCTGTCTGGAACATTCTCTGTCCCTATCAGTAAGTACACAAGTGTAGGAAACATGCCTCTGGAAAGCTCAGGGTACTAAACCTTAGAGATCAAAGAATAAACCAGGGTCTCAGGCCAGAATAGCATCAGGTACTTCCCCTCTTGCTCCCTTTGCTCCTTGCTATAAAAAGGGAATGGAAGTGGGAAGTCATTAGGGAAGTGACTGGGGAGTTCTTAGAATCCTTCTGAAATCTTCTCTTTCTTCATCTAATATACAGAAGCCTGGCCTCAGGCTTATCTTCAGTTAATCCAGGACCCCCAAAGGATCCTGATTTATTGGGCAGGGGGGGGGAGACACTGACAATAATTATATCAGAAACAAATGAGAACTCAAAGATGATTACCTTGAAGGGTCAATAAGGATAAGCAAAGACGTTAAGTAAATTATCAGACACAACAATTTATGATCATACTTGAAACTACATTTTTATTTGCCATATGGTAACTTTAAGAGAAAAGAACACCATTTATATTTAATAAAACAACATATTGCCATGTCTGTACTTCTCAATTTCCAATCTTAGGGAGAAAGTCCCATAGACTCAGAGGTCCCTGAGCATTCCAGAAAAAAGTGCCCTAGTTTCTATCACTAATTGGACATGCATTTTGCATATATTACCACACTCAGAGTTCATATAATCCCAGCAGACCCCTTGTGAGGATCTGTGGGAATGTGCAGTTCTTAGCCCTGTAGGGACAAAGCAGACTAAGCCGGGGAAGAAGGCCCGCCTTCACAGGCTACCATTTGTGGGGCCTGGAAAGCATCTGGGGAGCTAAAGAAACGCTTTCCATTTCAGAGTGGCCTTGGTCCTTCCACCAGTACTGGCATCAAGACCCTCCCCCAGGAGGGATCTGGCCCTGCTGCTGATCTCAGGGCCTTCTAGCCAGCAATTTCTTCACTCACCAGGTTCTGTGAGCAGGAAAGATCCCATCCCCCAAGCCTCTGAGGCAAGCAACAGATCCTATAGCTTGCTTTGCTTAATGGGGCGTGGAGGTTGAAAAGGGGGGTTGGATTGAGCATATATTGCTACAACCCCCACATTGTCTGCTAACTGGCCCAACAGACAGAGGAAGATTCTTAAGTCCAGAGGAGGCTAGGCCCCTTTATCTGTTCCACTTGGGACTTTTAGAACTCTACAGCATCTAGAACCCCTAAATAATTGAGAAAGGCAGATCACTGACAGCCATCCCCCTCAGAGAACAGCAGAAAATAAATGTTCCTAGGCCCTATCTGGCTAAGAGTGAGCTCTTCTGAGTGCTCCTCCTAAGAGTGAGCTCTTCTGAGGGCTCCTGCATGCCCAGGCCTTAGAGACATTAATGACTAAGCCAGCAGAATTAGCATCCCTGGAGTTCAGGGAATTGTTCCCCAGCTTCAAGGGGTTTGGTTCTCCCTCCTAAAGGAAAGATTTTCTCTCAGATGCCAGGACCTTCAGTTAATGAACAATCAGGATTTGAGATGGAAGTTCCCCATAAAAATGATTCTATTCCGGGCAGCACCTGTGGCTCTGTGGGTAGGGTGCCGGCCCCATATACTGAAGGTGGCGGGTTCAAACCCAGCACCAGCCAAACTGCAACAAAAAATAGCCGGGTGTTGTGGCGGGCGCCTGTAGTCCCAGCTACTTGGGAGGCTGAGGCAAGAGAATTGCCTAAGCCCAGGAGTTGGAGGTTGCTGTGAGCTGTGACGCCATAGCACTCTACCGAGGGTGATAAAATGAGACTCTGTCTCAAAAAAAAAAAAAAAAAAAGATTCCCTTCCAAGTTGATTTTACCAGAAGAGCTATGAAGTGGGTGTTGATGTCCATTGCCCAAATATGATTTCTTAAAGATCACCTTAAGTATAACAGCCTACCTTAGGCCTATGGACATATTTTTCAACCATTAGAAAAAAAATGTTTGCTTTGTATAGATCTGGAATACAGAAGACATGAATTTGGGTTCCATTTCAGGTGAATCTACAGCCTTATTTGTTATTGGTCATCTAGGCAAGTTCTTCAAAGTTTGAATGAGATTATTAAGAAAATTCACAACGATACGGATAGGAGACAGAAAATAAAAGGGAAAGAATAAAAAATGAGACAAAGAGAACAATGGACAATGTAAACAACAATAGCATGGGTGGAATTAAAAATTAGATACACACACATTTGTTCTGCCAACTTATCATTTTATCCATCAACCATGCATTCAGTGTCCATCCAGTCGTTCTATACACAGTACACACTCAGTTATTGTTGGATGAATCAATTGATCCTTCACTAGCTATAAGCTCTTTGAATTAGTATTGTTACCAGCTGCTGACCTGCATTCTAGAAACCTCCCTGGAAAAGGGCAAAGTAAATTGGGATGCTTTTGTTTTCTACTGTGTCCCTTTTCCTACCCAACTGGCCCCAGGTATCTGAAGAATCTGAAGCAAGAAAAGGTTTTATGTATATTTGAAAAACAAGAGAGTACTTACACGGAGGATATCAACACTCAGCTGCTGAAAGTTCCGAGACCTCAATTCTTGCATTCGTTTGTTATTCTCTTCATATTTTTCTTCCACAATCTTTCTGAACATTTAAAGTAAATATAGAACAGTAATTGTGAATTTCTAAAATTGTATCTGTGTTACACAAATAAGCATGTTTCCTCTCTCAGCAGGCAGACTGGGGCACTGGGAAGCCAGGCCGTCAGGTCTCTCCCTCATCAAGGTGTATGCTGCACAGCACCCAGTTAGTTTTCTTTTAAAGCACACACAAGGATGCTCTGGCTGCTTATTTATCCTTATAAACACTAAAATGCAGCAGAAAGAGAAGACAACACTCATCCTTGTGTATTCCGTAAGTGTAACAAGGGTGTGTGTCCCCAGTGTCAGCACAGTGCCTAACACATAACTTGAAAATTGCCTTTAGAATGAACAAACTGATAGACAAGCCAAAATAGAACTATTTATCAAATAATCTGTGGGAATATACATACACAGGAACTATTGTGCAAGAGAATTTTTCTACAGACACATACTCTTTGTTTTCTCTGCTACAGGAGAATTGAGTTTAATAGACTTGCTATTAAATTGGAAGAAAAACAGGGCGGCGCCTGTGGCTCAGTGAGCAGGGCGCCGGCCCCATATGCCGAGGGTGGCGGGTTCAAACCCAGCCCCGGCCAAACTGCAACAAAAAAAAATAGCCGGGCGTTGTGGCGGGCACCTGTAGTCCCAGCTACTCGGGAGGCTGAGGCAAGAGAATCGCCTCAGCCCAGGAGTTGGAGGTTGCTGTGAGCTGTTTGATGCCACGGCACTCTACCGAGGGCAATAAAGTGAAACTCTGTCTCTACAAAAAAAAAAAAAAAGAAAAAAAAAATTGGAAGAAAAACACTCTGGGAGGCTGAGGCGGGTGGACTGCTCGAGCTCAGCAGTTTGAGACCAGCCTGAGCAAGAGTGAGAATCCATCTCTAAAAAATAGCTTGGTGTTGTGGCAGACACCTGTAGTTCCAGCTACTCAGGAGGCTGAGGCAAAAGGATGGCTTGAGCCCAAGAGTTTGAGGTAGCTGTGAGCTGTGACAGCACAGCACTCTATTGAAGGTGATAAAGGGAAACTGTCTCAAAACAAACAACAACAAAAAAAGCTAGAAGAAAGATTTGAGTTATGAACTCAAATCGTGTGCCAATTTATACTAAGATTTTTTTTGAAAAGTCACTGAATATCCTTCCAGTCAAATTCTCTTTTCTATAAAATGGATAAATTATAACCCTTTTGACAATAGCATTATTTTTTAGTTAAAACACATGATCTTTCCTGAATTCTAGACCCCATCAGAAATAGTTCCAATTCATTCATAAAACCAAGACCAAATTTTATTTAAAACCATTGCCTTTAAATAAGAAAAGTATTAGTGTATCATGTTTAAGATCTATGACTATTTTGTATATAAAATACAGTTTTAATGTGAGCAATAATTTTTAATATGCATGTAAATTATTAAATTTGCCTTTTAATCTGTTCCTATCAGAGATATAATTCTCCTTTTACACTTAACCAATGACATGATCATAGTACCCTGGAAATATTGTCATTTCTGAGGTTTTAGAAACAGATTTAAGGCTGTGAGTTGATGCAATAGCTCAAATAATTTATGTGAATACATTTTCTCTGTAACCGTTATAGTGGTTTGCAGAAACCAACTTGTATTAGCTCCCAAGAGCAGACTGTGTATGTATCTTCCCACTGAGCCTTAAATGATATCATGTTTTTAGGACAGGAGACTAGGAGACAGGGGTGATACTGGATATAAGGGCTTAAAGAGTGGAGGCAGATGTTAAAAAAACAACTCTCCAGCAGAAGCTAATGGAGAAGCTGATAAACTCAGGCAAGAACTGGCTTCAAGTATATTGCAAAGGTACAAGTCAAATCTATCAAGTATTGAACACAAATGTCTTAACACCGTGATTAAGTAAATGAGGTGAAAGCTGTGTTAATTAGTAGGATGTAAGCACTTCAATTTGTACAAATAATCAACACATTGAATCCCACAAAGGCATAAATGTATTCATGATCTATGTATATATGACTTAATAATAAAAAAAAAAGAACTGTTTTCAACTGTCTTCTCAGCTCTCTCTGCCACCTCACATAAACTTTGGCTAATTACAATATCATTTATATCATGGTTTAAACATTTCTTCACCCATAAAATTACTGTGACAGGTCTAAGACAACCACACAAAGTATGAAAATGGGAGGGAACCCAATTCTGGGAATTACTACCCAAATTCTTAATAAAAGCCAATTCCTTGGTCTTGAATATTCTTCCTCTCAATTATTAAGACTACAAAAATCTAAGACCACTTCCTCTCAGTACAGCCACTCTTTTTGAGCCTCCCCACTTTCTTTTCTAACAGCATACTTTTGCTTTCAATAAAGCTTTCACTTGCTTGGCATACGTGGCACATCCTAAAATTCTTTTCTGTGATGAACACTAAAAACTTCAAAAAACCTCCACTCGGAGGCTGGCAACAACATTAGCAGCTTGAAATTGGGCATGGTGGAAGTATTTATATCACATATTTCAGTGGACAAATCAGCAGTACCCTTCAAACCCAGAGCTGGTTGTTAAACATTTATCAGCACACCACTGCCAGATGTACTTTGACAGAAATGTTTCTCTAAATTTATTAAAGAAAATACATACTAAGGGAAAATAGTATCATATATTCTTATTTGGTTCATCATGAAATTCATTCATTGTAAGTACAAGGACATCTCTAAATTCATTCATTGTAAGTACAAGGACATCTTTTTAGATATGTTAACAAGGTCACAAAGTGAACAGATTTTCAGTTCAGAACTTTTCTGCTTCTCTCATTCTTGGTTGGGGTTTCTAAACTACCACAATGTTGGCAGAGGGAAAAAGAAGAAAAATTAAGAATTAAGAAAGTGTATAGGGTCGGCACCCATAGCACAGTGGTTATGGCGACACCAAGGCTGGAAGGTTCAAACCTGGCCCAGGCCAGCTGAACAACAATGACAACTGCAACAAAAAAATAGCCAGGCATTGTGTCAGGCACCTGTAGTCCCAGCTACTTTGGAGGCTGAGGTAAGAGAATCGCTTAAGCCCAAGAGTTTGAGGTTTCTGTGAGCTGTGATGCCACAGCACTCTACCAAGAGTGACATGGTGAGACTCTCTTCTCAAAAAAAAAAAAAGAAATTGGATAACCTACCAACTAACTAAGCAGTCTTTCAGAAATTGGGAATCAAGGGTTCTTTGATCTTCCATTTTTACATGTGGATCTTTTTCTTTAGCCTTATTAAAGTGTAACTGACAAAAATTTACATTTATGATGTGCAATATGTTTTGATATATGCATACATTGTGAAGTGATTAAATCAAGCCCATAAATATCCACCATTTGAAATATTTTTTATGGTGAGAATATTTAAGATCTACTCTTTTAGCAGTTTTCAAATATAGAATACATTATTATTTCCTATAGTCACCATGCTGTACAATAGATCTCCAGAACTTACTCTGCCTGTCTGACAGAAGCTTTGTATCTTTGATCAACATCTCCCACTCCAAGTTCTTTTACCTCTGTAAAGTGCCATTCTACTCTCCACTCTGATCAGTTCTGGGTTTTTAGATTCCACATTTAAGTGAGATCATGTAGTATTTGTCTTCCTACGCCTGACTGATTTCATGTCCTACAGGTTCCTCCATGTTGTTGCAAATGATGAGATTGCCTTCTTTTTAAAGGCTAAATAGTATCCCATTGTGTATGTTTACACTACCTTTTCTCTAGCCATTCATCCATTGACTTTCACTTAGGTTGATTCCATATTTTGGCTACTGAGAATAATGCTGCAATGTACATTGGAGTGCAGATACCTCTTCAACATACTAATTTCATTTCCTTTGGATATAAACTCAGAAGGAAGACTTGTCAGATCATATGGTAGTTCTATTTTTAATCCTTGAGGAAACTCTGTACTATTTTCCACAATAACTATACTAATTTACATTCCCACCAACAGTGTCCAGTGATTTCCATTTCTTCACATGCTGGCCAGCACTTGAAATTTCATTTTTCCACATAAATACTCTCATTACTAGTGATAGCTCCCACCAGCAGCACTGCCCTGAGCACAGACTTCTTTAAACGCTTCACTTGATAGAACAGAGCTCTTCCAATTTACTTCCTTCCAAAAGCTAATAATTTCCAATAAACTCTCCCCGCTATAGATCAGCTACTTCTGGTAGAATGGATGTGGCAAGCACCTAGGGAACCAGAGTGAAATAGTTAAGCCTTCTTTTCACCCTCATGCTGAGGTATGTATAGAAGATGTCAGCAAAAATGAATTTTCATTTTTGGAAAGCAACTCTATCTTCATCATTCATAACCTTCCTAGTACTCAGTCCTTCCCTTTACATAAAATGGAAAACCTAACGTTAAAAATACTTGGCATTAAATCCATAGCTCAATAATCATCTTTTGAGTGAATGAACAAATAAATACATAATCACATACGTTGTGCCTTCTTTTTTGCTTTTCTTCAGTAAATTCCTTTAGAGCCCTGGGAAGTAGGCCAGGGCATGGGCACCCCCCCAAAAAAAGACAGCTTACTTCAGCTTCCTTGCTTTCTCATCAGCCACCTGTAGCTTCCTCAGCCGCATCCTTTCTCGTGGCGTCATTTTCTGCACTTCAGACAGAACCCTCAGAGTCTGCAGGTGGATCTTTTTTTGCCTATCAATAATAAAGATTTCCCACAGGCAACCCATCCCAAACATGCTCAGAAAAATTAAACAAATATTTTATGAAACCAGCATTATACTACTGAGAGCAAAATCATCTCAAGCTGTCCAGGCAAACACTAATAAGCTCTGGGTAGGTAATGAGCCAACCAGGGACTGTAGTTAATCAGCAATATTTTTCAAATTACATTTTTGTTTAAAAGCAAATTATGTACTTTCCAAATTTCTGCTCATTTCATTGCCTTCAACTGGCTTTCATAATGTAAGACAAATTAGGATCTTGGCCATTAGAGAGTAAATATCCTGGCAGAGTTATGCCACCATGAGAATAAAGGCACACCCTGTTCAGAGTTAGGCAGTGTTTGAATCCCACCTCCACCACTAATTAACTCTATAGCCTCAGGAGTAACTGAATCTCTCTGAACTTCAGTTTTCTCATCTATAAAGAATGGACTATAATGAATGTTACATGAGATAACATATGCACAGTGTCTGGCACGTAAAAATTATTCCAAAATGGCAGTATTATAACAATTAAATTTTGTTGACTATGTCTTATAATCCAGGCTTAATACAGTGAGCATTTTTATGGCAACATGGTGTAATGGTTAATTGCACAGGTTAGTAACACTCTCTGGGTTCAAATTCTAGTTCCCAGGTTACTCTCTGTAACCTTGGGCAAGTTACTTAACCTCCCTATAACTATTTAAAAACACACACAAACACAATCTCTACTTCATAGGATTGTCCTATATTTAAATAAGTTAACTTATTCAAAGAGCTTATTAACAGAGCCAGGCATATAGCCATTATCCCCCAAAATGTTCACCAATATTATTACTTAAGAACCTCTTTTAAGTTAAAGAAACAAGCTTACATCAATCGTGTATCAAAAAGACTGCAACCACACTCACAATAATATTTGCTTCTGTTCCTGCCTCAGGGCCCAACGCTGCAGAACACCTTTTGCACTCGACTCCTTCCTTAAGAAACACTCTGAGAAAATTGTAATGAATGTTGTAGGTACTACTCATCCCTCTAGAATACCATCCAGATCAGAGTCTCCAGAGGACAGGCAACTTTTAGGAATATACAGTCTTTATTTTGTCAAATCAAACAGATCTCCTTACAACATAGTCATAGATCTCCAAAATAACAATAACAATTGATTTGAAATCAATATGTCATAATGTGAAATGCCCTCCAAACAACTGGATTTTAGCATATTGTTAACTGTAAATAGTGTTAGGCAAACTGCAGTGCAAAACTGATAGCTAAAATTAATCCATTATTTTAAAAATAAGATATCTACTACTCACAACATCTTTAATTAGTAAAATAAATAAAATTAGAAATTTCAACCTTTCTTGAAAGAATAGATAGTAACCCAAGAAAGCTTGTTATTAAGAGCCTGTGTAAAGATTTATCCCCGAGGTGAGGTGTTTTTCACTGGAGATCATGCATTAAACAAAGACTGAATATACATATATATATATATATATATTTTTTTTTTTTTTCAGTTTTTGGCCAGGGCTGGGCTTGAACCCGCCACCTCTGGCATATGGGGCCAGCGCCCTAGTCATTTGAGCCACAGGTGCCACCCCAAAGACTGAATATATTTAATGAGCCAGTTCCCTCAGTTCCTATGTGAAGACAGAAAGCAAACAAAGCAGAGCTGAGGACCCACTGGCCTGGGTGTTGAAGGGGTATATTCACAGTTGTCAGTGTCCTCACCCTACACCTCTCTAGGAATGGACTGCCATTTTCTTTGGGTCCTTACATGATTAAATAGATAATTCCTTCAGCAAAATTATAGATTTGGTCTTTATAAGTAGTGTGCCCTGGACTTGTGCAATGCACAGTCTACACAGTTGTACACAGATGCTCTAAAGCCACCTAGAATTCTGGGTTTTTGAAAATTACAGCATGAAAATTTTGAATTAGGCAAGACAGAGAAGTTAGGACAGGAAATAATTATGGTTCTTTGGGAAGCACTCTGCAGTTCTTCTATGAGAGGCTATGTATCTTAAGAAAGTGAATTTTGGCTTATTCTCAATTGTCCCAAGACTCCACAATGTTCTCTTTTCAGTGGAAACTTTGCCAGTTCACATTAAACAAACAACATGCAAAAGCCATTTATGCTTATTATGGAAGGCTCATTAGCATAAATATTACTAAATGCTTGTGATATTAATTTCTCCATATACTTGCAAGGCAACTACAGAGCTACCCTGCAGATCTGTAAGCTGTGCAGTGGTTTAAACTTTTATGATTTCAATTTGCTACCACCTGGGGCAAAGGGCTTTAGAACACCAAGTTACTGCAGCTCCTTAATTTCTTGGCAAGGCTTAAGTTAATTCTAGGATATTCCATGCAGTCAGCTTAGCACTAATAGATTTTTAAAGACAACTGCATTTAACATTTACGCTCGATGGACTTTTTAAAAACAAAGCAATTACTTACACGGCATTAATTATATGAGCGGCCTCCTTCTGACAATTCAAATTCTTGTCTTCCAGAGTCATTTCCGAATATCTACACATCAGGTGCTGAAAAAAAGATCAACCCTGACAAACCTTAAAGCCTCCTCTTCAGGGATGAAAGGGCATAAAATTATCAGGTGTCTTTTCTGATTTGGGGTATTATTGACCCTGGCAGGGAGCTTGAAAACAAAGCACACAGTTGCAATTTTTCCTTCTGTAAAGGGCTACATAAAATTACATGATAGCTTTGTGTAAGAAGATCCCCAGGGTCAAGCTGGTGTCTACCTCCCCACTTTCATCTTACACTGCTTGATTTTTGAGATATCTTCCAGGCCCTGGATTCCAGTGGAATGACTGAACCAATCAGGCTAGTGGGCTCACTCAACTGGCCTTGCAACCCCACCCAAAAACTGACTCAGCACAAGAAGACAATTTCTATACCCCTAAGATTCCAACTTGAACTCAAATCCCCCTGCCCCGCCTATCTGGCTTTCCCCACATCCTCACAGCTTCCCTGGAATATGTTTGCATCAGAACCTTCCTTTCTACGTCTGTCTGCAGAGAACACCACCTATCAGGGTGAGTTATTCCCTGTAATTCAAACATTGTTTTTTAGACACTTGGTTGGCTGCTTTCCATAGGCTTGCTGGTGCTGAAGCGTCAACTACTCCTTTGACTACCAAAGCCCCTCCCTTGCCCTCTCTCTTATTTCACAAAATCCTGTTTATTTCCTTAATAGTGCTTATGATACAGTTTTGTTTGTTTGTTTGTTGTAGAGATGGGGTTTTGCTATGTTGCTTGGCTGGTCTCAAACTCTTAGCTTCAAGCAAGCTTCCTGCTTCTGCCACCCAAAGTGCTGGGATTATAGGTATAAGCCATTGCACCTGAACTACTTTATTAACTTACTTTTCCTTGGTCATGGGATTTTCTCACTAGCAGCCAACCCTCAAAGAACAGGAAGTGTCAGCACAGTGCCTGGCACTTAACTAATGAGTACAAGTCATCATCATCTTTGCTTCCTTTGAATTTAGAACTGGCTGGCTGATGAAAAGGCATGCATATTTTTGAAGGTGGATGACTGACAGCTTGTGGTTCCTCTGAAAGCTATGCATAATAGAGAAAACTTGCCTAAGGTATTTGCATTGTAAAAGCCTGAAAAATTAAAAAAAAAAAAATCCCCCAAAGAAGAGACTATTTGCTTCTTTCTTACCAACTGAGACAGATCATCTACATTAAATTTTATGATTTACAGGAGAACAAAATAAACTTACCTAATCAATAAAAAACTATTATGACATATAATGAATATATATAATATATACATTATATATGTATATAATAAATGCAATAATAAATGCTTGATGAAAATCCTAGATTTTAGTATTACTGTTAGTACATTCTTATTCCAGCAGTGATATATTTACAAAGTGTTGAGATAAGATCTGTCAACAAGACCTCTAAGGGTGGATGGTGGATTTAAGCAAAGAATCAGAACCCTAAATTCCATTTCCAGTGGCACCAGGGAATGGGAGTTCATGTACCCTCTTTTGCAAAGTGATCATCTTGACAAATATTTTCTCAGCTTCTTTTTAATCTTATTCCTCTTTTCTGGCTGATTCTTAATGCATCCTATCTGCATGGCATATCTTTAGGTGATAGAATATGTACAAATGCAAATGCTAATTCCTGTTTCCTAGTGTCCCTCTCATTTTAAATACCTGTAGCTGTTCATCAATGTAAGGGAGTTTTAAAATTTCAATAGCAGATGGTCTCAATGAAGGATTCTTGTTCAACATGCTGCAAAGTTTAAAAGAAAATTATTTTTCAAACGAACTATAAGTATAATTAAAATTATTTCTGTGACAACATGTTCATTTCCATACCTTTCCATGATGGAGTTTAGTTCTCTTGTATATCTCTTAGGGAGAGAAGGTGTGTCTCCTTCAACAATTTTTAAAACAATAGACAAGAAATTGGAGCCAGCAAATGCATGATTCATGCAGCACATCTCATATAAAATGCATGCCAGTGACCTGAAGACAAAGTCAAAAAATTTAAATAAGGAACAAATGTCCTATTTTGACTTTTTTCATCATACAAAACCTCAGATATGTTGGGCATTGGCTTTGAGGCACTACTGTATACTTCAGTGGGTGGTTTAAAAACTGTAGTTCCATATTGTTATTTTCCATTTAAATACATGTTTACAAAAAAAAAAATGAAAGAAAAAAGCACAGAGGTAAGTCTTAACGACTGCTTTTTGTTAAAAAAGTGCCATTAGCAATATTCTGGCATGTAGTAAGGATTCTAAATATTTGATCAATGTAGTAAAGAATTTTTGAATTAGTCTCTATGAAGGAAAAATGAAAAGAAGCTAACTACTGCCTTTTTAAGGCAGTTTGTTAATGTGATATATGCAAAATAAAATTTATCAGTCTAACCTTCCCTCTAATGTGTATCCAAGCATTTTGAAAGCGAAGCTGGCATTATTTATTATTTTCTGAACATAATCCATTTGCAAGTAGGGTGGAAGAGCTTGCAGTGCACATTAAAATGTATAATTCTCCCATGGTGAATATGAAACAGAATATTAAAATTCTAGGTAAGTCCAAAACTGATTTGAATTAGCCATGCAAATCAGTAACCTCTAAACCAGCAGAAAAATCTTTTAAATAACTCTACATTATAAAGAAAACTAAGGGGAAATTCCTGCCTGAATTTAGTATTAAGAAATAACCACACTTATCTTGAATATTGAGTTATTTTTACCTTGTGGGCATTATAAATTATATAACTGGCCATGTTTTCCTTGTCATATGAGTCTCTTAAAAGATTAGAAATAAATTTGTGATTGACCTGTGTAATTTACACACATTTTATATATTAACACTGTCTTAAGTACAGGGAAGGGTATATGTGTACATAAATAAATATATGAATAATATTATTTAACTTTTGTGTGGGTGTTCATGAAACCCCTGCATTTTTATGAGATTTCTAGGTATATACACAAAGAACGTTTCTTTTCCAGTAAATAAAAATACTGAACATTTCTAACTGATTGGTACTTTACACCTTATTAAGTACTTATATATATCTCAATAGAACTTCATAACTTCCCAGTGAAATAGAGCCCATATTTTTCCCATTTATAGATAAGAAAATTGGCTAAGGGAAGTTAAAGGAATTGGCCAAAATCATTTGGTAGTAAATGGTGGAACTGACTCTTAAATTAAGTCATTTATCTTTACAAAACACAAATGATTTAATTTATTATTATTTGCATTAAAGAATGCTAGGAGGGACAAAGACCTTAAGAAAAATTGAATGATACCAACTAGAACACCAACATTAGTGTAAACATTACAAGTGACAAAAATTATTTGAAGTTCAATAAATTTTGCAATAAAATAATATCTGATACAATAGCATTTACCTAGATTTCTATGCCTGAAAAAAATTCCTTCAAATAAGGATAAAATCAAATACTTTTAACCAAACAAAAACAGATAATTCATTATCAACAACAAAACATTTTTAAAATCCTAAAAAAGGTATTTTTCTAACAAAAGAAAAATGAACTCAGGCAGAAACAAGGAATACAAGGAGAAATAAAGAGCCCCCAAAACAGTAAGTTTGTGATTATGTATAAATGAATATTAACTCTACACAATAATATTAACAATATCTAAAATTATTATTGAATAAAAATTTACAAATTATGTAGAATAAATTTAAAATTTATCATGTAGTTTAAAAGTTATGTAGAATAAAAATTCATGACCAAAAAATTGCAAAAGACATAAGGAGAAAAGAGAAAAAGTATGTTAAGGTTCTAGTATTACTGGCAAGTGGTAAATGTAATAGTTTTTATTAGACTGTAATAAATCAAGAATGGATATTATAATTGGGGTTATCAGCAAAAGAATAACAAAATAATTTATAACTGACAAGTAATAGCAAGTTATAAGAGAGAAAAAATAAAATAATAAAAATTTAAGACAAAAGAAAGCAAGAAATGAGAACAAAAGGAACATAAAACAAATGGAACGTACAGAAAGCAAGTAAGATGGTAAATAAAAATACAATTATATTAAATGTAAATGAATACTTCCATTAAAAATATTAAATTATTGAACTAGATAAAAATGTGTATTTTGCTCTAAAAACAAACCTTAAAAATGAGAACACAGATTGATAGAAAAAGATAGACCATGGCAAGAACCACTACTACGTTTAAGATAGTAGATTGATAAATGACCCAATCACCCAGGAACATGTGACAATTCTAAATCTGTAAACACTTAATATTAATAACATTGTAAGTATATGTATATAATGCAAAAGCTGACAGAATTAAAGGGGAAAATAGACAAATTCACAGTCATGGTGATTAACAATCATACCCTGGTGATTAACAATCATACCTGTTTCAATAGCTGATAGAAGAAGTTGACAGTAAAATCAATAAAAACAGAAAAAAAATCTAGACAACACAATTACCAAAATTAACATAATTGGCAAATTGACATAAATGAAACCCAAAATAGCAGAATTCAAATTATTTTCAAGGGCATATGAAACATTTATCAAGATCATCCATACATACACTCACAAAATAAGCTCCAATAGACTTCAAGAATCAAAACCTTCAAAGCATATTCACTGACCACAGTGAAATTATGCCATAAGTGAATAACAAAAAGAGAGAAAAAAATGAAAAAGTGTAAAATCTCCAACTGCTTAAAAATTAAGGAATATGCATCTTAGGTCAAACAAAAAATAACAATAGAAAACACAAAATATTTTTAACTGAATGCTAATAAAGGTACAAAGTAGTAACACTTATTGAATGCAGCTAAACAACTTATAACAAAATTGAAAGTTTTAAATGTATATATTAGCAAAGAAAAAAGGGTTAAAATCTGTGATTGAAGCCAACTTGAGAATCTATTGGTGGAGGGAGAGTAATGGGTGGGGCCACATCTACGGTGCATCTTAGAATGGGTACAGGCGAAACTTACTAAATGCAGAATACAAATGTCTACATACAGTAACTAAGAAAATGCCATGAAGGTAGCTATGCTGAACAGTTTGATGAGAATATTTCAGATTGTATATGAAACCCGCACATTGTACCCCTGGATTGCACTAATGTACACAGCTATGATTTAACAATAAAAATAAATAAATTAAAAAAAAATAAAATAAAAAAAGAGCAGAAATTGGCCAGGCATAGTGGCTCTCATGCCTATAATCCCAGAATTTTGGGAGGTTGAGGCAGGGAGATCACTTGAGGCCTGAAGTTAGAGATCAGCCTGAGCAGCATAGCCGAGACTTCATGTCTACAAACATGTTTTAAACACATAGCCAGGCATGATGGTGCTTGCTGTAGTCCCAGTTACTAGGGAAGATAAGGTGGGAAGATCAATTGAGCTCAGGAGTTCAAGGGTACAGTGAACTATGATGGTGCCACTGCACTTCAGCCTGGGTGACAAAAAGCAAGACTCTGACTCAATAAAAAAAAATTTTTTATGAGTTCTAGTAGTTTTTTTGTAGATTTGATATGATTTTACACATACATGAATATGGTTTTTGAGAATAAAATTTTATTCCTTCCTTTCCAATCTGAATGCCACTTTTCCCTTGGTATTCCAGTGTTATGGCTCTAACATTGTATCTCCAGTACTATGTTGAATAGAAGTGAAAGCAGACATTTTTGCCTTTTTCCCGATCTTATGGAGAAAGTATTCTGTCTTCCAGAATATATATATATATTTGTGCGATGGTGTCTTGCTCTTTTGTCTGGGCTAGAATGCAGATGCATCATCATAGTTCACTGCAGCCTCTAACTCTTGGGCTCATATGATTCTCCCATGTCAGCCTCCCAAAGTGCTAAGATTACAGGTGTGAGCCACCATGCCTGGCCCTGTTTTCAATATTAAGTATGATGTTAATTATAGGGATTTTTTTGTTGTTTTCCTTTTTTTTTTAATTAGGAAGCTTACTTCTATCCTTTGCTGAGAATTTTGTCAGGAATTTATGTTGGATTTTATTGAATTTTTTTTTTGTTGTTTTTTTTTTGGCCAGGGCTGGGTTTGAACTCACCACCTCCAGCATATGGGGCTGGCACTCTACTCCCCTGAGCCACAGGTGAATTGTTGTGTGTGTGTGTGTTTCCACTGAGACGATCATATGGGTTTTTTTTTTTTTTAATCTGTTAGTATGATGAATTCCATTTATTGAGTGCAAATAAGCCTTGATTTCCTGGAATAAACTCCAGTTGGTCATAATGTATTATCCTTTTTATATATTGTTTTATTGAATTTGATAAATTCAATAGGAATTTTTGCATCTATGTTCATTTCATGAAGGTTATTGGCCTGTAGTTTTCTTTTTTTGTAATATCTTCTCTGTGAATTCTAGCTCCTTTGGGCTCCAAAAACACCCAAGTCCTGCTCCTCAGTTTGGCAATACTTCTCACTTCTGTCTTCATGCCTCCCTCTATCATGGCTCAGAAACTTTCTCTTACAGTTTCTCTTTGCTTGTTTCTTATCTGTCTGATATCACCTTTTTAGTTACCTGATTGTATAGAAACATTATTTCATATATTTTGCCCTGTTGTATAATTATTATAGGTGGAAGAGCAAATCTGGGTTAGAAGTCCAAGTTCATTTTCTGCCTGAATTCTTTTTTTTTTTTTCAGTTTGAAACATTTTCTTCCTTTGTTTTTTTATTTTTATATTAAAAACAAAATTTTATATTTTATATTAAAAACTTTATTTATTATAAAAATTTTATTTAAAATTTTTTTTAAACCCCAGAAATTAATGAAATAGGAACAAATAATAAAAACAAAATCATTAATGATTAATAAATATCATAGACCTCCAGCAAGACTGATCAAGAAAACAAGAAGAAATACAGATTGACAATAAGAATGGTAAAAGGTACAACACTATAGACTCCACAGATGTTAGAAAGTATTAAGATATTATAAACGTGTTATCCAACAAATTTGACAATTTGGATGAAAAGTCTTCTAGAAACACAACTTACCAAACTGAAACAAAAAGAAATAAAAGATCCAGTCTTTTATTAGGTTATTAAGTGTGAAATGTGTGATGTCCTTAAGAACTAAGTTTGACTATGTTAACCAGTTCGATGAAAATGTTTCAAACTGTATATAAAACCAGCACATTGTACCCCATGATTGCATTATTGCACACAGCTATGATTTAATAAAAAAAAAAAGAACTAAGTTTGACAGTTGATATCTCTGACGTTTCACTTTGACAGTTCTCATTTTATTTTTATTGTGAAAGTACATCTTCATTCTTTCAAACACGTGTTTTGTCTTGTGATAATCTTTCAAAATTTGTTTAGAACAACTTCTGTGAAACCATGGATAAGTAAAAAAATTCATGTTATTTTCAAATATGAGTTATGTTGTGCAACCAGTGCAGCACAGACAGCTCAAAATACGAACAAAGTGTTTAGGAACGATGTGGGTAATGAACATATAGTATGCTGATGGTTTAAGAAGTTTTGTTGTGGTGGTTTTAAACTTAAAAATGAGCTATGTGGGTGACCTGAGACCAAGGTCATGATGATGATGAGCTGCAAACTGTAGGGGAAGCAAATCTTTCTCAACCTAGGTCTGAATTAGCAGCAAGGTTTGGCATTACTATTCCAACAATATGGACCATTTGAAAACAAATCAGTAAGGTAAAGAAGCTAGATAGACGGGTACCACATGAATTAAATGTCAGAAGGGAAATTGGAAGCTTGCCTTTCTTTGCTGTCAAGGCATAAAGGTGAACCATTTCTACACAGTATTGTTATATGCATGGTGAAAACTGGATTCTTTTTGAGAACTTCAAGTGTTCAGCACAGTGGCTGGATAAAGATAAAGTCCTGAGACACAGTCTAAATGTTCATCAAAAACAGCTAAATAGTCACAGTCTAAATATTCATAGTCTGTGAATATTCACAGTCTAAATATTCATCAAAGTGGTATCTGTTTGGTGGTCCAATGCTAGTATTATCCAGTAGTGCTTCAGGAAACCTGGTCAATCTACTGACAGTAGATACATACTGCAACTAATTAGATGAAATGATGAGGATGCTTACAATTAAGCAGTCAAGGTTGGTCAATAGATATAACCACATTTTACAAAAACAATACTACTCACACTATAGAGGCTGGACTGGGAAACTCTGTCATCCACCATATTCACCAGACATTGCACCAACTTGTAGAAAACTGAATTTTAACTAGCTCTACAACTGAAAGACAAAAGTGGCCTGGGGCCCAGAATAAATTTGAAAGGCAGTCAGGTGAAAAAGTCTGCATTCCTTGGTTTAGTCCTTGGCTGTGCTGGCTCAGAGCTAGTGGAATTGGAGAGTTATTCAACAAGACACAAGCAGCATTTGCACCTAAACTCCAAAATCGCTGTTAATAAAGCAGTGATTTAAACAGAGGTACAGATAGCAAGTGGATCTCCTCACCTTTGAAGGGCTGTGATTATGCCCCTCAAAGTGAATGTGGAGGTTCTACATCCCATGTGGCCAGTATCTGCTGGGACCAGAAGCTGCGGCCACCTAGCCCCCCAGCCAGCCTCAAGTTGAGGTCCCCAAGCAATTGCTGTGTCTGACAGGATGTGCCAGGTCATTGGGCAGATACTCCATAGGTTTGCTAGCATACTCGGTCACCCTGTCCCCTCCCCCTTTCTGCAGACCAGGACATAGGTGCCCAGGCCCACTCAATCCAGATCATGAAGATGGAAGAGACTATAGCCAGCAAGTGCTGGCAGCTGGCAGTCAAGCAGTTCCATGACTCCAAGATTAAGTTCCCACTGCCCCATCGGGTCCTATGTCATCAGCACAAGCCATACTTCACCACCAAGAGGCCTAACACCTTCTTCTAGGTGCAGACCCGCTCACCCATCTCTGCCCAAATAAATTTAAGACACCCAGGTTAAAAAAAAAAAAAAAAAAAAAAACCAGGAGCAATGGCTGAGCAAGTGCCTATGTTGTCCCTCTTCCAACTCCAGTTAGAAACTTCTGCTTGGGGAAGAGTACAAAGAACTTTTCCTTGCAATTTACATACCACCTCAGCTATAGTAAAACAATGTACCAAGTTGATTCCTAAAGCCCTTGTTTTCAGACATTAGGTCCTGGAGGCTTTTCTATACCCACCTTGGGCCAGAGGGAACCCTCTGCCTTAAAGGAAAGAACCCAGTTCTTGCAGGATTCACCATCTTCTGACTAAAGAGCCATTGGTCTTCAGATAAACATCAAAGGTAACCAGGCAGCAGTCACAGCAGGCTTTGAGTGAGATTGGGCTGCCTTCTGATGTGACCAGGTACAATCCTAGCTATGGGGTTCTGAGGGAGTACAAAATCATTTCTCTCCCAATTTCAGCACCAGCATGGAGAGTAAGAGAAGAGAATGAGAAGTTCTGGTTGATAATCCAGAGAATTTTCCCATATTTTACCCAAGGTAGTGGTACCACCAGAAGTCTACAAGAGTCATACCATTACTGGGCTTGTGGCACTCCCTATGCTGATATAGTTGCAATGACTGGAGAATTAGATCACAACATTCAATTCCTTTTAAATATCTGGAAAGCTTTCTTATACAAGGCCAGACTATGAAGATCAGAACAAATACCTAACTCAATGGCTAAGATGAGAACAAATACCTAAATCAATGTCTAGATAGCTACTAACATCCATAAGCATTAAGAACAACCAAGAGAAAATGTGTCAAATATTCTATGAAACAACTGTATGGTGCCATGATCATATTGATGTATACAGCTATGATTTAATAATAAAAAAAAAAACAACCAAGAAAACAAGACCTCACTAAAAGAATTAAATAAGGCACAAGTGACCAATCCCAGAGTGATAAGGATGTGTAACCTTTTAGACAAAAAATTCAAAATAGCTGTTCTGAAGAAGCTCAACAAACTTCACAACAATGCAAAGAAGGAGTTAAGAATCCTATCAAAGAAATTTAACAAAAAGATTGAAATAACAATAAAAAATTCAAGTAGAATTTCTGGGGTAAAAAATTCAATGGACAAAATGAAAAATTCATTAGTCTCAGCAGCAGAATTGATCAAAGAGATGAAAGAATTATTTGAAAATACACATATTTAACCTGGTTCTCTGTACCCTCAATGAATCCCCAACAATTAAAAAGAAAAAAAAAACAGAAAAAAGAAAATATACAGATTATTTAAAAATACATAGAAGAGAAAAACATGTTTAAAAAGAATGAGGCGTGCCTACAATATCTAGAAAATAGCCTCAAAAGGGCAAATACAAGAGTTATTGGCCTTAAAGAGGTGATAGAGATAAAGGGTAGGAAGTTTATTCAAAGAAATAATAACAAGAAAGTTTTCAAACCTAGAGAAAGATATCAGTATTCACCTTTAAGGAGGTCATAAGCAAATTTAACAGTTACATACTAATAGGGAGTGGTATCAGGGACTGACCCGACCTATATTTTCTTATTTGTATGTTCGGTTGTCCTGCAGAAACAAATATATGGAAAAAAAGCATTAGTGGGGTCAGTTCCTGATCCCCCATTAGGATGCAACTATTAATTCTAACAAGACTATTTAAAGACATTTAATAATCAAGTTCCCAAAGGACACAGGTAAAGAAAGGTCTCAAAGGAAGCAAGAAAATAAAATGATATATAAAGGGGGTCCAATACATCTGGCAGCAGACTTTTCAGTGGAAACTTTACAGGCCAGGAGAGTGGCAACACATATTCCATGTGCTAAAGGAAAATAATCTTAACCCTAGAATATTATATCCTGCAAAACTATCTCAGACAAACAAAAGCTGAGGGTTTTCATCAACTCTAGACCTGTCTTACAAGAAATGTTAAAAGTAGCTCTTCGATATGAAAGAAAAGGACATTAATGAAAAATAAGTCATCTAAAGGTATAAATCTCACTCTTACCAATAAGTACAAAAATACAGAATAGTCTATTGCTATAATTGGGGTATATAAACCATATAAATCTTGAGGAGGAAGAATAAAAGACAAGTCTATCAAAAACAATAATGACAACAAATTTTTAAGAGATAGTATAAAAAGATATAAATAGGGGGAAAAAAGTCAAAAAGCTGGGTGGTGGATGGAGTTAAAGTGTAGTGTTTTCTTTTTTTGCTTTTTTGAGACAGAGTCTCACTATGCTGACCTCGGTGGAGTGCTGTAGCATCACAGCTAACAGCAACCTCCAACTCTTGGGCTTAGCAATTCTCTTGCTTCAGTCTCCCAAGTAGCTGTGACTTACAGGTGCCCACCACAATGCCTGTCTATTTCTTTGTTGTAATTGTCATTGTTGTTTGGCAGGCCCGGGCCAGGTTCAAACACACCAGTGCTGGTGTATGTGGCTGACACTCTAGCCGCTGAACTACAGGCACTGAGCTGAGTTTTCTTTTAGATTTCTCTTTGCTTGTTTGCTTTTTTGTAAGCACAGTTGTCTTCTGTTTAAAATTATCGATTACAAAATGCTTTCAGCAAGCCTCATGGTAACTTCAAATTGAAAAACCTACAACTACATAAAAAATGAAAAGCAAGAAATTAAGACATACTACCAGAAAAAGTAACTTTTACACACAGGAAGATAGGAAGGCAGGCAGACAAAATAACCAGAAATCAACAAGCAGTAATAGTAAGTGGCGGTAGTAAGTCTTTATCAGTAATAACATTGAATATAAATAAACTAAACTCCCTAATCAAAAATCATAGAGTGGTCAAATGGATAAAAAACCCATGATCCATAACATGTTGTCTATAAGAAACCCACTACCCATATAAGGACACATATATACTGAAGACAAAGGGATGGAAAAAGATATTCAATGCAAATGGAAACCCCAAAAGAACAGGAGTATATATTTTTATCGTATAAAATGTATTTCAAGACAAAAAAGGTAAAGACACAAAGAAGGTCATTATATAAAGTGTTAATTCAGCATGAGAATAAAATAATTCTAAGTATATCTGCACCCAACACTGGAATACCCAGATATATCATATAAAGGAGAGAGACTAATACAATAGTAGTTGGAGACCTCAATATCCCTCTTCTGCACTGGACAGATCATCCAGACAAAAATCAACACAAAAAATTAGAATTAATCTACATCTAGACCAAATGAACCTAATAGACATTTACAGAATATTTTATCCAACAACTGCAGAATACACATTCTTCTTCTTGGGTCATGAATCATTCTCAAAGATGGACTATATGTTAGGCCCAAAACAACTCCTAAAAATTCAAAAAAATTAAAGTCATATCAAATATTTTTTCTGACCACAATGGAAAACAAGAAAAACAAGAGCAAGTCTCAAATTAGTAGGAGAAAAAAAATAATAAACATGAGAGTAAAAATAAATGAAATAAAAAACAAACAGAAAAGATCAAAGAAACAAAAAGTTCACTTTTTTGTTTTTGAAAAAGTAAACAAAATCGACATACCTTTAGCCAGACTAAGAAAAAAGGAGAGAAAACCCAAATAAAATCAGAGATGAAAAAGGAGACATTATAACTGATACTGCAGAAATCGAAAGGATCATTATAGATTCTGTAAACAACTATATGCCAATAAACTAGAAAACATGGAGGAAATGAATGAATTTCTAGACACATACAACCTACCAAAATTGAACCAGGAAGAAATCCAAAACCTGAATAAACAAAAAAGAAGTAATAAGATAACAGCAGTAATAAAAAGTCTCCCATCAAAGACAATCTCACGACCTGATGGCTTCACTGCTGAATTCTATCAAATATTCAAAGAAGAACTAATACTAATCCTACTTAAACTATTCCAAAAGTGGAAGATGAGGGAATCAGATAAAGACATATCAAAAAAGGAAAACTATAGCCCAATAACTCCTACAAACACTGATATAAATATTCTCAACAAAATACTAGAAAACTAAATTCAGCAGCACATTGAAAATACTACTCATCATGATCAAGTAGAATTCATTTGAGGGATGCAAGGATGGGATATATGAAAATCAATCAATATGATACAACACATTAAGAAAATGAAGGACAAAAACCATATGATCATTTCAATTGATGCTGAAAAGATACCAATAAAATTCAACACCCTTTCATGATAAAAACTGTCAAAAAATTGAGTTTAGAAGGAACATACCTCAATACAATAAAAACCACATATGACCGGCCCACAGCAAGTATCATACTGAATAGTGAAAATCTGAAAGCCTTTTCTGTAAGATCTGGAACAAGACAAGGATGCTCATTTTCACCACCTTATTCAAAATACTACTGGAAGCTCTAGCTAGAGTAATCAGATAATAAAGGGCATACAAATTGGAAAAGAAGAAGTCGAATTATCTTTGTGGACAATATGATCTTATATCTTAAGAAACCTAAAACGCCACAAAAAAACTATTAGAACTGATAAACAAATTCAGTAAAGTTGCAGGATACAAAATCAATATACAAAAATCAGTAGCATTTCTATAGGTCGATGGCAAACAATCTGAAAAAGAAACCAGAAAAGTAATCCCAGGTATAATCACTACAAATAAATAAAAACACCTAGGATTAAACTTTCCCAAAGAAGTGAAATATTTCTACAATAAAAACTATACAACATTAGTGAAAAAAAAAAAGGAAGAGGAAACAGAAAAAAGGAAAGAAACTCCATGCTAATGGAATAAAGAATCAATATTGTTAAAATACCCATACTACCCAAAGTCATCTACAAATTCAATGCAATCTACATCAAAATACCAATGACATTCTTCATAGAAATAGAAAAGCAATCCTAAAATGTATATGAAACAACAAAATACCCAGAATAGCCTAAGCTATCCTGAGCATAAAGAACAAAACTAGAAGAATCACGTTACCTGACTTAAAATTATACTACAGACCTGTAGTAACCAAAACAGTATAGTACTGGCACAAAAAACAGACACAAAGACCAATGGAACAGAATAAATAAACCAGAAATAAATCCACATATCTATAGTAAATTTATTTTTGACAAGGTTTCTAAGAACATACGAGGGAAAAGACAGTTTTTTAAATAAATGATGATGGCAAAACAGGATATTCATATGTAAAAAAATGAAACTAGACCCTGTCTCTCACCATAAACAAAAATTAAATCACAACAAATTAAATACTGAAATCTAAGTCCAGAAACTATGAAACTACTATAAGAAAACATTAGGGAAATGATCCAGGACATTGTTTCAGGCAATGATTTATTGAGCAATATCCCCCAAACACAGGCACTCAAAGCAAAATTAGACAAAAGAGAATATATCAAACTAAAATCTTTGCATCATAAAGGAAACAATCAACATCGTGAAGAGACAACTCACAGAACAGGTGAAAAATATTTTCAAACTACTTATCTGACAAGGGATTAATAACTTGGACTATGTAAAGACCTCAAGCAACTTAATAGTAAAAGAAATCAAATAATCCAATGAAAAAATGAGCACAAGATCTGAACAGACATTTCTCAAAAGAAGTCATACAAAGGCCAATAAGTGTGTGAAAAATGCTCAACATCATTAATAATCAAATCAAAACTTACAACGAAATATCATCTCGTCCCAGTGAAAATGGCTTTTATCAAAAAGATGGCCAATAACAAATCCTGATGAAGATATGGAAAAAGAGGAACCCTTGTACACTGTTGGTGGGAATGTAAATTGGTGCAATTACTATGAAAAATGGCATGGACATTTCTCAAAAGACTAAAAATAGATCTACCATATGACCTAGTGATCCTACTGTTAGGTATATATCCAAAAGAAAGGAAATCAATGTATCTAAAAGATATCTGCATTCCCATGTTTACTGCAGCACTATTCACAATAGCCAGGAATTTGAATCAATCTAAGTGATTCAAATCAAGACAAAACTAGACAACCTCTCCTGGCTCCTACAGTTCTGTAGGTTCATCAACAGATGAACAGACAAAGAAAATGTGGTACATACACACAATGGAATACTATTCAGCCATAAAAAGAATGAAATCCTGTCATTTGCAACAATGTGGATAATACTGGAGAGTATTATGTTTAATGAAGTAAGCCATGCACAGAAAGACAAATTTTGCATATTCTCACTCATAGGTAGGAACTAAATATTAAAATAATTTATCTGATGGAGACAGAGTAGACAGAGGCTAGGAAGGGTAGCAGGAAGAGCAGATAAAATGGGGACAGTTAAGGGTGTGAAAATATAGTTAAATAGGATGAACAATATTTGATAGCACAACAAAGTGACTATAATCAATAATAAGTTAAGGTATGCTTTAAAATAACTAAATGAATGGAATTGGAATGTTCAAACAAATAAATGATTGAGGTGATGGATATCCAATTAACCCTAATTTTAGTAATACACATTGTATGCCTGTATAAAACATCACATGTACCCTATAAATGTATATAACTATTATGTACACATATAATTAAAATATATATATATATATATGTTTTTTGGAGACAGAGTTTCACTTTGTCACCCTCAGTAGAGCGCTGTTACATCATAGCTCACAGCAACCTCCAACTCTTGGGCTCAAGTGATTCTCTTGCCTCAGCCTCCTGAGTAGCTGGGACTACAGGTGCCTACCACAACGGCCTGGGTATTTTTACAGATGAGGTCTCACTCTGGCTCAGGCTGGTCTCAAAGCTGTGAGCTCAGACAATCCACCTGCTTCGGCCTCCAGAGTGCTAGGATTACAGGTGTGAGCCACCCAACCCAGCCAAAAATTTTTTTTAAATAGTGAAAAAAGAAATCAAACTCATAAGGTCCAAGTTGTAGAAAGCTATCACTCACTCAGCACCTACCCACTCTCTTCTGAGGATTTATGCTCAGCCCCCATGGGCTCAGATTCTCATTCAGGACTTGGATTAGAAGCAGAACAAAACTAGACAACCTCTCCTGGCTCTGGCAGTTCTGTAGGTTGAATGGGAGAAAAATCCCTGGTGCAGAACATTTTCAGCTGTCTTAAACTGTCTTGGACACCAATAAAATAAAGGGTAACAATAATAATGACAATAACAAGAACATTATAGCTGAAATTTTAATAGTGTTTACTATGAGCCAGGCCCTGTTCTATGATCCTTACACATTTTAACTCACCGAATCTTCACAATAGTCCTAATAAAATCGGAACCATTATTGTTTTATACTTTCTGTTAAAGAAACGATAAGATTCAGTAAATTGTTCGAGGTTCCATATAGGGCTATGACTGCAACCCAGACTATCTGGCTCTAGAGACATAGACTCTTTGTGCCGTACTCCCTCTCAATGTTGTACCAATCAGAGCATTTTGGATCATCAAGGACTCTCTTGAGTTGAAAATCATGGCTAGCCCCACCATAGCCTTTCAGGGGCTAATGTTCCAAGCTAATGTCAGGGTCTATTCAGAACCATAAGCTAGCTACCTTTAAAGATCACTGAGGCCCTACAAAACAAGCCATGCTGGGAATCAGAGCATGGCAAACACAGGGACAACAAGACCCTCTGTAGGAAAGGGAAAGGAAGGCAGACAAGTTTGGCTTTTGTTTTTCCATTGCTTAGAGGGAAAAGGGAAGCTAGTGGTTGGTGAGTGAATTGATCACCAAGTCAAACCTTGATTTTATGGTAACATAATTCTGAGCCACATTTGATGAATTTATTAAGGTTATAAAAAGATGTGCAATTATATGGCTAAACAAACTATGGAACAATTAGATCTATATAGGCTGATTCAGCAATCAATTCTGATATGACTGTACTCTTCGTTTTGAAAATCCTCTCAGCTCCACTGCAAGCAAGCTGCTTTCCATTTACCTGTGTCACTATGACTTACTGATATTTTCTTGAAGTCAAGCACCCAGAGAAGACGCTACCTGTCAGTAAATTATAGAAAAAGACCTGTGATGGTCCTAGTGACCTTCCCGGAATGTGTCACAATGACTAAATTATGAAACAATCTGATTACAGAAAGTACAGTGACACTGGGGTAAAAGATGTTTTTATTATCCTCCTATAAGTTTTTTAAATCTATCTACTATGTACTTTTTAATCTGGTAACTATATTTCTTTATGCCTATAATTTATAATTTTATTTCCCTACTTTCTAACCAGACATTTCTATATGGGAATCATTATATCACCGCAAATTCCTCACTTCCATCTTTTTAATAGAATTTTCTGTTATTTGGACTCCCAAGTCTTAAATTCGCTGATGTGAAATGATATGATATGACCAGGGGCATGCAGGGACTGGGGAAGAGCTGAAAAAAAAATGAGAAATGCATTTTACTTAGAAGTCTATGATTTATATTCCTTTCTTTTTCTAAAATACAGGCAACTGTGAAGAGGTAAGCAAATAAATTCCTGAGGAAGTGAATGTGAGCAATGAAAGGGAAGGCTGGGATTAGGCGCCTGGGGAGCAAAAAACCATACCTGAACTCCATAAGTTTCCCATCTGTCCAAGCTGAACTACATGTCCAGAACTACCAAGAGGGTTTCTAAAGCACAGGTTGGTTGATAATAAATCGCAAATGTACTTCAGACTTTGTCTTGTATCAAGATAACTAAATTTACCCTTCAAAAATATACCAGCCCTAAAATTGGAAGCCTATCCCACAGCAATGCTTAACTCTGGTCGGTTGGGAAATTTTGTTGATCTTCTAGATAATATATATTTGATGTAATTGAGGAGCAACCTGATTTATTCATCTAGAAAAGAGTACACCTAATTAAAGTAGTTGAATATACAAAAAGAGTAATGGGTTTTGCTTTTTTTTTTTTGACTAAAAAAAGTCTTTGCTTAGGTAGAATTGAATATTAACATACATACATATGTAAATAGAAATGAACTATTTACAATGAAAAACACTGGGCTGCTTTAACTAACACTTAAGAAGCAATATTATGTAGCCCCTGTTTATTACGAGCCTATCATGTCCCAGAAACTCTATCAATGCTTCCCACAGGTAGTAAATGGAAAGTGCAGTGGGCCAGTCTAAAAATAGCAGCTAAAATCAGTAGGAATTCTGCCCTTTCCAAAAGCAGGGTGATTGCAAGAAACCCCAAGACAAGGCCTAAAGCAGCTGCAGCAAAATAGCTCAAGGCTGCCCAACAGAATTTTCTGTGACCACAGATTGTTCTAAGCACGTGAAATGGACTAGTGTGACCGAAGAGCTGAATTTTTTTTTTTTTGCAGTTTTTGGCTGGGGCTGGGTTTGAACCTGCCATCTCCGGCATATGGGGCCAGTGCCCTGCTCCTTTGAGTCACAGGCGCCGCCCAAGAGCTGAATTTTTTAAGGAATATATAAAAGGAATAGTGAACTCATTCCTTCTACCATATTATACCCATATACTATCATGTTTGGGGGGAAAATCTATAAAATTATAGAAAAAAATATAAGGTTTGGGTGAATTTTCTCCTCATCCCAGCTCTTTCTAACTAGTTTCTCTCATAATTGAGTTTAATGACATTTGAAGGAAGAGCATCTCATGTCCTTCCTCTATTGTGGAACCATGCCCCCATACCATAAGAATTTGGCCAATGGAAGAACAAGACCAAAACCAGAGAGAGAGAAAGAGAGACCACAGAGTAGCAGAGGAGAACAACTGGGAAACAGAAAAAGCATCTTTGCAATTTTAGATATTCTTGAGGCCACAGTCATAGATTCTACATAAACCATAAAGCCTGGGACAGAACCTTGGGAAGTGTTCAGAGTTGGGGTAGAAAGGTGGGTTGGCAGGGGAAACAATGATCAAAGCATCCTTCACTCAGTCACTCCATTAAGGCTGGGTACAACAACAGCCTGCACTGCTCATGGGGCATAAACTACTTCACGCTGTGAGTGAATGGCTGTCAAATTCATCCCCACTCCCCTCCTTGCCGCATACACATACTTGGTCTTCCAGCTACTCAGAAGATATTGACTGAGCTTTTTTATGCTTCCATGTCCTTAGAGTCTTTTAGGAGTTAGAGAAGGCCCCAGTCATTTGTAACTATTTTTAAATTCCCAATATATTTTTTCCCTACACAGTCTACTCCTTCTTCTCCTAGTAATCAGCCCCTATCCTTGGTCATTAACACTAAGACCTTTTATCTGAAGTGCATTTTGCCCAACTCTTCTTCATCCTTTACCATTCTAATCAGGCAGCATCCAACATCTAAGACTGTAGCTGGAGCTCTACATCCCCAGCAGTCAATCACTCCCTCCTTTATAACTCAGGCCTTGTCTGGCACTGCAATAGCATGCAGCAATTTGTTCATATGGGCTGCCAATCCTTTGAGGACAGAAATCAGAATTAATAAGTCTTTGTGCCTTTTCTTTCTCCAAACACCACCCCAAGGGCCAGAGGGAGTAAAGCTAAAGTTATTAGATATCCTGATAAACTGACTTTCTGGAGTGGTGGGGCTATTTGTAGCATTTATCAATTTCCATGGTGTAAATACCATGGCTGATTTCAAATTACCAATGTGATGTCACTGAATACTGAGCTGAGAAGAAATGTGAATAATTGACTTCTGTGAGCTGGAATGAGCTGACTCCAGCAAACCATAGGGGAATTATGGGAGTGGGGAAGGGATGATGCTGGAGTCACATGATGGCCCAGGGCTAGAATTGAGGTTGGGTTTGGGTTGGAGAGAAGTAGGTAAGAAGGTGAAATCAGCAGAAATAAAAGGAGAGTTCTAAGGCACGTGGAATTCTGACCCACAGGTTCTCAGAAAAGGTCCAGATTTGGGGATTCTATCTATCAAATGGATAATGAATAGAGTGCCAGTCTGCTTTCCTGGCATAAGCCCTTCTCTGAAGCCATTCATTGGGCCTAAAGAAAATAAATAATGCTAGGTTGCTATAATTGTTTGCTGTTCTCCTGAAAAACCCTATTCCAGTCACCAGTGCTACATAACAAATCATCCCCAAACTTAGTGGCCTAAAACAAAAATAATCAGTAATTTTGCTCATGAACCTCTTTGGCCAGTGAATGATAGAGAAGTCTTTGACTCTACTCCCTATGGCACCTGCTGGGGAGATTCAACTGAGGCTAGGAGATCCATTTCCAAATTGGCTCACTCACACTGATTTCAAGTTACCAATGCAAGGTCACTGAGCCTCACTGGTGCTGGCTATCAAATGGAATCTCAGCTGGGCTGAAGATCCAAGGCCTTGGTTCCTTGCATGTACACCTCTCCACATTGGCCTCTCAATGTGCTGCTCACAACATGATAAGTGGATTCAAGAGTAAGAATCTCAAGGGAACCAAGAAAAAGCTGTCACCATTACGACTTAGACTCAAAAATAAAATAACATCAATTTTGCCATAATCACAGGCTTACCCAAAATAAAGGTGAGGGAACAAAGACTCCACCTTTCAATAAGAGTAGTGACATCACACTACAAAAAGAACATCTGAGAAGTTGTAAAAGAGATAAAATCCTGAGAAAAGGAAAATGTTTTATGAGCTATCTCTTTACCCCCCACCCCATACACACACCCTTTTTAGAAATTAAAACCTGCATCCCAGACCAAGGTCAGTAATCAGAATGGCAAAACAATGTTTTTTTCTTTGTTTCTAGTATCTTAAATCACAGGTGATAGCTCAACAGAACAGAGGTCACTGAAATGTCTTCTCCAGAGATGCTGTAGCTGAACAGCAATAGCCTAAGGCTGGAAATCTCCTTTGAAAAGCTCTGTATTTCTGTTAAAGGGAAGAACAATGGTACTTTAAAATGACAGTATGGCATTTGCCTCATTTGCTGGTAAATTAATAAATTTCTCTTTTCATTTCTTTAAACCACTTGTTCTTGTTCTTTGTCTAGCCATGGAGACAAGTGCTACACCTTCAGTAACAAAGTGATATATTGTGATGGCCATCTTTGGAAAATATATGTCACATAAGCCTAAGGATCATGGGAGCATTTTACCTTATGCTTCCATCAAAGGAAGCCTCTTTGCTCAGAAACACAGGCCACCATGGCCACACTCCCTCCTTGCCTGAGATACTCCTTGCTGCAAAATGCTCAGTCCTGGAATTGGAAAGATTCGATTCCAATTCGACTTCCTACAGAATGCCTGGTCTCAAATAGGGATCTTAACACTTAAAATAAGGCTGGGCTCATTGGCTCAAACCTGTAATCCTAGCACTCTGGGAGACCAAGGCTGATAGCTTGAGCTCAGGAGTTGAAGACCAGTTTGAGCAAGAGCAAGACTCTGTCTCTAAAAACAGCTGGGCATTGTGACCAGCACCTGTAGTCCCAGCTACTTGGGAGGCTGAGGCAAGACGATAGCTTGAGCCCAAGAGTCTGAGATTGCTGTGAGCTATGATGTCTTGGCACTCTACCCAGGATGACAAACTGAGACTCTGTCTCCAAATAAATAAATAAATAAATAATAGATTGTAACACAAGTAATTTTTTTTTTTTTTTTTTGGAAAGAGGAATGGGAAAAAATTCTGAGTTAACCCTGCCTCTCCATCTTTCCTACAGATTAGCAAAACAAGGATATATAAACTTGGCACTCCATTACTTAGTAGAGGGAAAAATATAAATCTCTAAGTCTAAGAGTAAGGTCTTGAGGAGAACAGTTCTCGAAGGGCAGCATGAGTAGCTCAGCAGAACTGCTCTCTAGCAAACAACCGAAAGTGGTGAAAATTACTAACAAATGACATCTATTTAAAAATCTCTGAAAATCATCTTAAGAGCATACAGCACATGAAGAAACATTCACTTAAGAAAAATCTACCAATTATAGTAAAAACAAAGAGTCTGTGGCCCTTGAGCCATGACTTGCTATCTCCCTCCACTCCTGAGTATGATACAAGCTCCATTCGGAGTGTGTGAGATGTGACCAAGATGACTGGGTTCCCTCTCCCCACAGCTCCTAGTCTTGGGATAGGATATCTTTCCAGCAAGGGCAAGCTTCTAGCATGTCTCCCCCCACCATTTCCATGTTGCTCAGGCTACATTCCAGGTGAGTGTAGCCAAGATATTGAGGGCTTCCTTCCTCCACCCTGTCCCTACTCACAGGAACAGTAGGCAGAGAACACTGAAGCTCACACATAGTTTGGTTCCATGCCAGAAGAAGCCAGCCAAGAAGACCAGAGACTACTGCCCTGCTCTGAGAAAAGTGGGCCATTGTTCCTGCCTCCAGCTCCAGAGAGGCAGCTCAGAAGATTTTGCCCAGGAAAAGAGGAAGGCTGTAATAGAATTTGGAAGCTCTCCCCCAAAGGGACTGACTTTATTTGGAGCAGAGTCTAAAAAACACAAGCCTGATTTCAAGGTTGCTTGAAAATAATGGAGATTTGGTAGTAAGCAATTAGAAAGAGAATGATACTTCCATTAAGAGCAACAAACAAAACCATAGGTCAGCTAGTTTATTAGAAAGAACCAGAAATGAAAGACAAGAAGAACCCTCTGAAGCCGGAACAAACCTCACAAACTTGCCTCAAAAAATATACCTGCAGGCTCAGTGCCCGTAGTTCAGTGGCTAGGGCACCAGCCACATACACCAAAGCTGGCACGTTCGAACCCAGCCCAGGCTGCTAAACAACAATGACAACTACAACCAAAAAATAGCCGGGTGTTGTGGCAGGTGCCTGTAGTCCCAGCTGAGGCAATAGAATTGCTTAAGCCCAAGAGTTTGAGGTTGCTGTGAGCTGTGATGCCAAAGCACTCTAGCAAGGGCAATGTAGTAAAACTCTGTCTCAAAAAAAAAAAAAATAAAAAATATATATACATATCTGCAGAAGGGACTCAAATTTAACTAGAAAAGACTTGAGAACAATTATGCCTTTGTGGGCTATTGTTGCAATCAGTTAACACTTAGTGGAGGCTAACAGCTGGGTGTGATACCAATAAAGGTAGACAGCAGAGAGAACAGGAAGAAAGACAAAGGAGTCCTGCTAAAATCACTGTCATTCCAGGGTGGATATGACCACAGCTGCTACCTGAGGAGCAACATTAGAGGCTTCATACTGTAGGAGAGTAGATTTTTATTAAAATATCCCATAGAAGTCACTAAAAGAGTAAACAAGCAAACAACAAGCCTCAGGGAAGTGGGGTAGAATAATGTTCAGATTTGCTACAATATAATACATTATCTAAAATGTCCAATTTTCAACAATTATGAGACACGCAAATAAACAGGATGTGTGATACCTACATAGGAAAAAAGCAGGCAACAGATACAGATTTAAAGGGCCCAAAATAATAGGTTTAACAAAAACTTCAAACTGTCATTATAAATATGCTTGAACAATTCAAAAATGTTAAAGAAGTATTAGAAAAATTTCACATCAAGTAGAGAGAGAAATTACATTTTTAAAAACGTCAAATAGAAACTTTGGAAATGCAAAATACCTAAATAAAAAATTCATTAGAAGGGATCAACAGTAGATTTTAACCGACAGAAGGAATCCATGAACTTGAAGAGCAATGGATAGAGATTATGTAATATGAATAACAGAGAAAAATGAAGAAAAATGAATAAAGCATCAAAAAAAATAAACAGAGCTTCAAAGAAATGTAGAACACCATTAAGCACAATATATATACATATAATGAGAGTACTAGAGAGTACTAGATATAAAAACAGAAAGAAAAAACTATTCAAAAATAATGGCTGAAAACTCCCCAAATTTGATAAAATACATCCGTTTACACATTGAAGAAACTCAACTACCTACCTTGTGGTGTAAATGCAAAATCACACCCAGATTCCTCAGTAAAATGTGGAAAGACAAAGAGATGATTTTCAAAGAAAAGAGTAAGACTTTGGTTGAATAAATTGTTGTGTACAAGTATAGATACTACGCAAACATTTAAATGGTATTCTGATGCAGCACAATGTTCCATTTCGGTAAGTGGAAAAAAATCAGGTTATAAAACTGTATCTAGTATAATTGTGTTTGAAACAACAAATAGACTTAGGTATACAAAGCATTTAGCAAAGTTACTGTCAATTAATCAGAGAGTATGAACTCTCAAACAGGGGTCCTCAAACTGCGGCCCGTGGGCCACATGAGGCGGTGTGATTGTATTTGTTCCCGTTTTGTTTTTTTTTACTTCAAAATAAGATATGTTCAGTGTGCATAGGATTTTGTTCATAGTTTTTTTTTGAACTATAGTCTGGCCCTCCAAAGGTCTGAGGGACAGTGAACTGGTCCCCTGTTTAAAAAGTTTGAGGACCCCTGCTAGAAGGTAGTTATTCCTAGTTGTGTTGCTCCTATTGAGTTTATTTTCATCATCATCAATATCAAGGTAATAAGAATTTATTGGCTATGTCATAAACCCTTTTAAAATTCATCAGGCCAAACTGGTATTATTGCACTCTGTGTCAATCATTTCATGCTGGTCATTGAAAAAAATATTAATGCTCATATCTATTGCATCTGATTGATACATTTTCTTATCTCAGTTTTTGTTGGGTAAAAATACTGAAACCAGTGCTTATTCCCTAGGAAAGCCCTTCCTGTCCAACAGCTTGTTTCTGAGCTCACACAAGAACTTCCCAGGCCATTGGCAGGTGAGAGAAATGTGCTCTCTTGCTCCAGAGCTTCCTTTACGAAGAGGTAGTTGATATGGCTCTCGGCTGCTAGCTATTAGCAGGCTCCATTTTCATGACAGGAACTACTGCCAAGTTGGCCTGAATTACTCCAGAAAATAGGCTGTTTCCCTTCCTACCCCTTTTTCCCATTCACCCTGGAAATGCTCTCCCAGTGAAGACACTTTCTTGGTGGTAGCAGGTTTAAGCAGGTTCTAGTGCCTCTCCCCTTTCTTCTACCCATGATTAAGCCTAGTCTGACACTTATACCCAAGATTACTGATAGCTGACTTCATTTGGGGGCATGAACCGAATTTCTTCAGTGTTCTCTACCCATCCAATCTCCATATGGGATCTCTGAGCAAAACATGAGAGCTTCACAGTATACCCTGATACCCCACTATTCCCTCCACCATTCCCTCTACCTAAATCACCCAAAGAATACAGAGCCACCAGACCAAAGAGCCATCTGGTTAATATCTCACAACAAGATAAATAAGCAGTAAAATATTGTTTTCTTTCTCTTTAATTACATTATTTAATTCCAATAGTATGATCCTTTATTTATTTCTCCTATTGAAACAGACTAATATACACTAATATGCAAAAACTGCCCAGGCCATGGGCAGGTGAGAGAAATGGGCTATACCATTTACAGTGTAAATTAAAGAGATGGCCTAGGAAACCAACTCTCCTGTGAAGGAAAATGTATTGAATAATTGCTTATAAAAATTAGTTGGTTCAAAGCATTGCCCTCAGTGAACCTCATTATCCTAACTTTCCAAATAATTGTTTATAAACTTTTGAAATATAAACCATTTTAAAGAGATGGGTTTCCTGTACTTGAATGCTATAAATAAATGAACCCAGGAAGATTTAACAGATTGCAGAAGAAAGATAATTTTAAATATGGACAAATATTACCAGATGAAAATGTAATTAGTGTTAGCCTAATTCTTCTTTGAGCATTATAAATATAATAGGTGCAGCTATTAGTGCTGAAAAAAAAAACACCTGCCAATTATTCATAAGTGTTTCCAATTCTACAAAACATATTCCACAATACAAAGATGCTACACACTGAGATTCAGAGACAAGTTCTCAACCTCATTCCATCTAATTTTTCTAAGAGTGTGTCTCGAAGATTACTCATCACACTTATGTATCTGTCACTATAATTAATAGTTTCTCTGTTATTCTTTCCACTTTAGATTTGGCAATGGAAATTTCATTACCAGATAAGCCTGTTTTATTCAGATACAACTGAAGTAATTACTAAATTCATAATAAGGTAGTTATTTGGGGTCAGTATGATGATGAATCCTCAGTTTGTACTTGCTAAAAGTTAATAATCTCTGCAAGGATTGCTGACCTAATGCTCAGGAAAATACATTTAAATCTGCCTACTTTTGTATATTTGGGGTGTTTGGGCTGTTTTAAGTTTTTCTTAAAACATGATATCAATAATGTCTGATGTACTTATAATTCTGTATACATATTAACGATAATTTTTTAAAAAAGAAATAACAATGGCATACTTCAACCAATACTCTATGTTTTGCTCTTCTCTCTGTGGTTCTGTTGCCTCTAGTTTTCTAGGAAATATCCATTTGATTTGGCAAGCAGATACAGATGGCTGTCAAAAAGAGCCAGATTTATTGTTACATATATATTAGAACCTCCATAGTTGACCACCTCCCTACATTGATCACCTTCTTAAATTGACATAATTTTCATAGGCCAGTCATGTACGTGTATATATCAGAATGATAGGCCTAGTTCCTTTTGTTGACCACCTATGTGTGTTGACCAGTTAGTTACAGTCCCTTGGTTGGTCAACTTACCAAGGTTCTACTGTAATTCTAAAAATTTAAATGATGGGCTTCACAAATTAACTTACTCATACGTCAAGTGACATTTTATAACATCTTTCTCAGCTACCATGTAATCTTAAATTATGAAGACATTATATATTTGAATCTATTTTTAAATGTCTACCATAACAAATTTTAAAAATTAAGTGTGAAGAGAGACGCAAGTATGTAATTGAAATTCAGTCAATCTGAAGCCCAACATTGATTTTTGCAAAATGGAGAAAGGATCTCCAAAAGAAGCAAGATTTCTCCTGAGGGATAGGAATCTTAATAACTTTTGCTTTTATATTCTAAGGGAATTATGCCTAGTCTTGGGGAAATAGTAGATGCTCAATAAAGAAAAATTTAAAGGAATCCATTCCTCTGAACCTATCTTTATGATGTTTGGGTTTTGTTTCGTTTGAGTTTTCTTTTTCATTTCTTTTATGGACGGGTGGGTGAAAGGCTTAAAGGGGGTTGGAGGAAGGATGAAAGAAGATTTGAGGTGAATTGGAAAAGATCTCCAAAGCAAAATAAGCTAACAATGAAGAATCTATAAATAAATAATCACAAGACTGAATTGAAGGGACAGGATTTATGGGGAACATCCATAGCCAGATCTAACCTAGACAGTGCATTCTCCCATTTGGAAGGCATGAGAACAAGAATGGAAATAATGACCATTATGAAAATTCCAATCCATGACCCCCCTGTTGTTTACTTTTTCCTAACCAGAGAAAGGGTAATTTTCTACTTTGCCTTCTTTAGAAGAACTAGTGGGACATCTTTACATTGCTTATCTGTGAAAGCTCAGAACTGCTTAGGTTGATTTGCATATAATAACTATTTACGTAATTAACAAGCTCTCAGTTAGATTGTTCTTTCAACCTTTAACAAGCTGAAAATTGGGGTTGCACGTACTGTTTGTGGAGCAGTGTACAGTGAAGAGGAGGCAGAGCAGCTCCGCGAGATCCTCTCCACTTTCCCATAGAGAAACCTTGCCTGGCCGCTGACGGTGAGCCACACACATGACCTCACGCCCAGCGAGCCCGTGAGGTCACTACCATATGACAAAGGCTTTGCCGCTCTTCCTCCCTGTGTACTTTCCATTTGCCTTCCTGGATTTCCTTGTTAAAAGATGGTAAAGGGGGGGCGAAGACAAGATGGCTGACTGAAGCCAGCTTTCCACAGAGGCTTCCAGCCAGAAGAAGAGTTAAAGGACAGAAATTTAGCAAGTAACCTGGGGGATTAGAGCTGCACCAAGAGAGAAGGTTGAAAAATGCACATCAACCCCACTGAGGCGAGCTGCGACCCAAAGGATACAAACAAAAAGTACGAAATCCATCACCAAGAAGACGGAAGTCCCCTCCCCCATGAGAATAGCTAAGAGTGCCCCAGAAACAAACGAGCAGAGTTCAAAGGTCCTCCCACTACAGTCCACGGAAGAGACCCTCTAAAAACTGGACCTACCTCCCCTACTAGGGTGCCACAGCGTTCTCCTGCCAGGCATAAAACTGTATAAAACTGTATATATTCTCTACCTACAATTCTGAGCTGCCAGCATTCCCCTCCACTCTCACTCTGAGGTCTGGAGGCCTGTCCCCCAGGAGTCCAGATTCTTGGGTGATTTCTCGAGGGGTGTGGACAGGGCTTAGACTGCAGCTGGTCAGTGCTGATTGTTCCACATGGGAGTGAGGAGAGGACAGTTGGCTGAGAGGGAACCACGTTGGAGTGGCAGTGCCCCCAGGTGCAGAGCAGCAGCCGTTTTTGGCAACAATAGGGCTCATCCCTGGATATTCTGAAGCCAAAATCCCTGTCTCCCAGGGAAACCAGAGGAGGCCGGGTATCTACTCAGGTGGCAACCACCACAGAACAGATCTGGGACTGAAACACAGGCCCCATGAGTAAATGGTTTGCCTGAGGTGTTACCGGCCTGGGTGGAGCACTGGGACTTGAAAACACATGTGCAGAGCCAATAAATTCCCAGGGCAGGGCTGACCCAGAGGACAGCTTTACTGAGCCCAAGACACACCTGGCCCTCAGGGGATCGTCAGCCTATAGACAAAGGAAGACAGGAAGCTAGAACTGACACCTAACCGTGCTGTGAATACAAACCTACAGGAACAAAGACAGGGCCTGAGGCGCAGGATCTGGGAACTCAAAACAGCTTCTCTTCTGCAGGGGAATTTAGCAGGGACAGAAACAAATTCCCGCAAAGTTGTTCTGCTGTGTCAGTAACATCAATTAGGGGCGGGACTGGAACTGAGTGAACACCCCCTAGCCTCCATGAAGCACCCAAGGTTGTCAGGCCTCACCACCCCCTGCTAGATAGAGGCAGAGAGCAGTGGCCTGGCTGAGCAGATATAGATTACCTTGTGATTCAGGCAGGTGCAAACACCTGGAGTATATGCTCACTGGAGGCAACTGGGTCACAGCCCTGCAGGGCTATCAGTGACTGGGTGTGACAGAGGTGCAAGATAGGGAAGGAGGCATCAACCTAACCAGACTAATCTATTTGCTGAGTGGGTCCTCCTGACTTCATGGAGCACCAAGCAAATCATATTTGAGTTGTCACCAGACACCTGCGATCCAGTTGCCAGAGACCTTTTAAACCCTCCCACCTGAGACAGGTGCTGACTGAGACAACTGACTGGGACCTTTTGAACTGAGCCAATCGCTTGAGGACTATCCAAGTGGTGCCCTGGGTGTGGGTTGTAGGAAGGTTTGATTTTCCTTTTCCAATTGTTGGCTGTCGGGTGTGGGCTGACTTAATTGCTGGTATTTCTCCACAGCTGAGACTTCAACCCAGAGTAACTGTTTCCCTAGGGTTGGACAGAGACCAGCTGAAAACAAGACAGAACCACTTAGCCCCACCACATCAAACAGGTCCCCAGTTTCTCAGGCCATAGCACTGTATGGGTCCTTGACAAAGCTCTAGAGGAAAAGTCAAACTGTGTAAAATAATCATGGGGCAGAATCAGCAGAAAAACTCTGGTAACACGAATAACCAGAATAGATGAACCCCCCCACCCAAGGAAAGATAATGGCAGATGTAACTGAAGATCCCATTCATAAACAGCTGGCAGAGATGTCAGAAATTGAATTCAGAATATGGATTGCAAACAAGATTAATAGAATGGAGGAAAATTTTAAATTAGATATTAGAGGAGCAATTCAAAAGTCAGAATTAGAAGTTCGAGGACAAATTCAAAAGTTGTCTCAAGAATTGAACAAATTTAAAAACAAAAGCACCAAAGATTTTGATGCACTGAAGCAAGAATTTGCAGCCCTCAAAGATCTGAAAAATACAGTAGAATCCCTCTGTAACAGAGTGGAGCAAGCAGAAGAAAGGATTTAAGATATTGAAGACAAAGCTTTTGAATGCTCCCAAACTCTCAAAGAGGAAGAGAAATGGAGAGCAAAAACAAATCATTCTCTCAGGGAGCTCTGGATAATTCGAAGAAGGCTAATATCCACCTCATTATAATCCCTGAAAGTGATTAAGTGGCCTTACAAGGCACAGAGGCTCTTCTCCATGAAATTATGAATTTTCCAGACATGCCAACAGATTCTGAAATTCAGATAGCAGACAGTTTCAGAACCCCAACATGACTAAATCCGAATAAGACATCCCCCAGGCATATCATAATTAACTTCACTAAAGTTAATATGAAGGAGAAAATTCTGAAAGCAGCCAGACGTAAGAAATCCATTACCTACAAAGGGAATATTAGAATGACTGCAGATCTCTCTGATGAAATTTTCAAGCCAGAAGAGGGTGGTCATCGACTTTTAATCTCCTAAAGAAAAATGACTTTCAACCTCAGATCCTGTATCCAGCTAAACTGAGTTTCATTTATGATGGAGAAATTAAATACTTTTATGACATTCTTATGTTGAAGAAATTAGCCATAACCAAACCAGCTCTTCAGGATATTCTCAGATCTATCCTCCATAATGACCAGCCTAATCCTCTACCACAAAAGTAAACTCACTCATAAACTTTTGATCAAACTCCAACTTCCACAGTGGCAAAAGGATTAAAAATGTCCACTAGACTTTCGAAAAACTTGATACCCAAAATTTTACCAGACTTATCAATATTCTCCATTAATGTGAATGGCTTCAACTGTCCTATGAAGATGCACAGGTTAGCTGACTGGATACAAAAACTCAGGCCAGATATTTGCTGCATACAAGAGTCACATCCTACCTTGAAAGATAAATATAGACTCAGGGTGAAACGATGGTCATCCATATTTCAGGCAAATGAGAATCAGAAAAAGGCAGGTGTTTCAATTCTATTTGCAGACACAATAGGCTTTAAACCAACAAAAGTAAGGAAGGATAAGAATGGTCACTTCATATTTGTTAAGGGTAATACTCAATATGATGAGATTTAAATTATTACTATTTATGCACCCAACCAGAATGTGCCTCAATTTATAAGAGAAACTCTAACAGACATGAGCAACTTGATTTCCTCCATCTCCATAATAGTCAGAGATTTCAACAATCCTTTGGCAGTGTTGGATCGATCCTCCAATAAGAAGCTGAGCAAAGAAATTTTCGATTTAAACCTAACAATCCAACATTTGGATTTAGCAGACATCTACAGAACATTTCCTCCCAACAAAACTGAATACACATACTTCTCATCAGCCCATGGAACATACTCCAAAATCGATCACATCTTAGGTCACAAGTCTAACCTCAGTAAATTTAAAGGAATAGAAATTATTCCTTGCATCTTCTTGGACCACCATGCAATAAAAGTTGAACTCAGTAACAATAGGAATCTGCATACTCATACAAAAACATGGAAGTTAAATAACCTTATGCTGAATGATAGCTGGGTCAGAGATGAGATTAAGAAGGAAACTGCCAAATTTTTGGAATAAAACGACAATGAAGACACGAATTATCAGAACCTTTGGGATACCACAAAGGCAGTCCTAAGAGGGAAATTTATAGCACAGCAAGCCTTCCTCAAGAGAACAGAAAGAGAGGAAGTTAACAACTTAATGGGACATCTCAAGCAACTGGAAAAGGAAGAACATTCCAACCCTAAACCCAGTAGAAGAAAAGAAATAGCCAAAATTAGAGCAGAATTAAATGAAATTGAAAACAAAAGAATTATACATGAATTTAGAGTCTGGGGATCTGGTAAGAAGGTAGGAGCTGTGGGGAGATGGGGTGGCACACCAAGCCTAGGGGTGGTTCAGGGCCTGGGTGTGAGCGCCAATTTAGGGCCCTGTCTTCCAAGGTCCCAGCGTTGGCCTCATCTTCCAACACTTGGAAGGTGTTGGGTCTAAAATCCTGATGAGAGACCAGCCAGGCTTAAGAAATTAAAAAAAAAAAAAATCTTTTCTTACTGTTAATTTATTGTTTCTGGCACTTGGGCAAACCCTCCATTTAATACTCTTCTCACACCAGACACTGGGTTTCAGGAGGAAGGAGACTATTCTGGCCTGGTTTCCTAGAGGCCCCTTCTGTATATGCGTGGCCCCCTTTCAGAGGACACTGCTCTAGGGCCTTTTCTCTTTGGAGTGGACAGGTAAAGCCTTGACCACATCACTCAGTATGGAGAGGAATAGGTCCCTGTCACCTGCCTCTCTCCTACTCCACTAGGATCTTTGTAGTTCCAGCAATCATCTGTGGGAATGAGAGTCCTCTACCCCATATTGTTGCCCACCATAGCTCCTTTCTCTAGCCATAATTGCTGCCGAGGAAGATGGGTCCAATGATTTTAGGCCAAGAAGTTTCTAAGGTGGATGGCAGGGAAAGGTCTCCAGGCTGGAGTCAGTTCCATCCACTCCACTGTGCATATGCTTCCTTGTAAGCAAGGCAGCAGTTCAGCTGCTCCTGCTGCCATCTGGACTTATTTTATGTCAATTTTTTATAAATAAAAACCATTATAGAAAAAAAATTATACAACAGATCAATAAATCAAAAAGTTGGCTTTTTGAAAAGGTCAATAAAATAGATAAACCTTTGGCTAACCTAACCAGGAAAAAAAGAGTGAAATCTCTAATCTCATCAATCAGAAATGACAAAGACGAAATAACAACAGACTCCTCAGAAATTAAAAAAAAACTTTCATGAATATTACAAGAAACTTTTTTCTCAGAAATATGAAAATCTGAAGGAAATTGACCAATACTTGGAAGCACGTCACCTTCCATGAGTTAGCCAGAATCAAGTGGAAATGTCGAACAGGCCAATATGAAGTTCTGAAATAGCATCAACCATACAAAATCTCCCTAAAAAGAAAAGCCCAGGACCAGATTGCTTCACATCAGAATTCTACCAAACCTTTAAAGAGGAATTAGTACCTATATTACCCAACCTGTTCCAAAATGTAGAAAAAGAAGGAAGACTACCCAACACGTTCTATGAAGCAAACATTACCCTGATCCCCAAACCAGGAAAAGACCCAACAAGAAAAGATAATTATAGACCAATATCACTAATAAATATAGATGCAAAAATATTCAACAAGATCCTAATGAACAGAATCCAGCAACACATCAAACAAATTATACATCATGACCAAGTTGGTTTTATCCCAGGGTCTCAAGGCTGGTTCAATATATGTAAATCTATAAGTATAATTCAGCACATAAATTAAAAACCAAAGACCATATGATTATCTCAATTGATGCAGAAAAAGCTTTTGATAAATCCAGCATCCCTTCATGATGAGAACACTTAAGAAAATTGGTATAGAAGGGACATTTCTTAAACTGATACAGGCCATCTGCAGTTAACCCATAGCCAATATTGTGTTGAATGGAGTTAAATTGAAATCATTTCCACTCAGATCAGGAACCAGACAAGGCTGACCATTGTCTCCACTGCTCTTTAACATTGTAATGTAAGTTTTAGCATCACAATTAGGGAAGAAAAGGCAATCAAAGGTATCCATATAGGGTCAGAAGAGATCAAACTTTCGGTCTTCGCAGATGATATGATTGTGTATCTGGAAAACACCAGGGATTTGACCAGAAAACTCTTAGAAGTGATCAAGGAATACAGCAGCATCTCAGGTTACAAAATCAACATTCATAAATCTGTAGCCTTTATACATACCAACAATAGTCAAGCTGAAAAAACAGTTAAGGACTCTATTCCATTCACAGTACTGCCAAAGAAGATGAAATATTTGGGAGTTTATCTAACAAAGGACGTGAAAGATCTCTATAAAGAGAACTATGAAACTCTAAAAAAAAAATAGCTGAAAATGTTAACAAATTTAAAAACATACCATGCTCATTCCTGGGAAGAATCAAAATTGTTAAAATGTCCATACTGCCCAAAGCAATATACAATTTTAATGCAATCCCTATTAAAGCTCCACTGTCATACTTTAAAGATCCTGAAAAAATCATACTTCATTTTCTATGGAATCAGAAAAAAACCTCCAACAGCCAAGACATTACTCAGCAATAAAAACACAGCAGGAGGAATCACACTACCAGACCTGAAACTGTACTATAAATCGATGGTGATCAAAACAGAATGGTACTGGCACAAAAGCAGAGAAGTAGATGTCTGGAACAGAATAGAGAACCAAGAGATGAATCCAGCTACTTACTGTTATTTGATCTTTGACAAGCCAATTAAAAACATTCAGTGGGGAAAAGATTCCCTATTTAACAAATGGTGCTGGGTGAACTGGCTGGCAACCTGTAGAAGACTGAAACTGGACCCACACCTTTCACCATTAACCCAGATAGACTCTCAATGGATTAAAGATTTAAACTTAAGTCATGAAACTATAAAAATACTAGAAGAAAGTGCAGGGAAAACCCTTGAAGAAATCGGTCTGGGCGAGTATTTTATGAGGAGGAACCCCCGGGCAACTGAAGCAGCTCTATGTTAACCAGTGTGATGAAAATGTGTCAAACTGTTTATAAAACCAGTGTATGGTGCCCCATGATCACATTGATGTACACAGCTATGATTTAATAATAAAAAAAATAATAAAAAATATATACTACCGGAACCTGATCAAACTAAAAAGCTTCTGTACAGCCAAGAACACAGTAAGTAAAGCAAGCAAACAGCCCTCAGAATGGGAGAAGATATTTGCAGGTTATGTCTCTGACAAAGGTTTAATAACCATAATCCTCAGAGAATTCAAACGTATAAACAGGAAAAGAACAAGTGATCCCATCACAGACTGGGCAAGGGACTTGAAGAGAAACTTCTCTGAGGAAGACAGGCACATGGCCTACAGACATATGAAAAAATGCTCATCATCTTTAATCATCAGAGAAATGCAAATCAAAACTACTTTGAGATATCGTCTAACTCCAGTAAGATTAGCCCATATCACAAAATCCCAAGACCAGAGGTATTGGCATGGATGTGGAGAAAAGGGAACACTTCTACACTGCTGGTGGGAATGCAAATTAATACATTCCTTTTGGAAAGATGTTTGGAGAACACTTAGAGATCTAAAAATAGATCTGCCTTTCAATCCTATAATTCCTCTATTAGGTTTATACCCAGAAGACCAAAAATCACAATATAACAAAGACATCTGTACCAGAATGTTTATTGCAGCCTAATTCATAATTGCTAAGTCATGGAAAAAGCCCAAGTGCCCATCGATCCACGAATGGATTAATAAATTGTGGTATATGTATACCATGGAATATTATGCAGCCTTAAAGAAAGATGGAGACTTTACCTCTTTCATGTTTACATGGATGGAGCTGGAACATATTCTTCTTAGTAAAGTATCTCAAGAATGGAAGAAAAAGTATCCAATGTACTCAGCCCTACTATGAAACTAATTTATGGCTTTCATATGAAAGCTATAACCCAATTATAACCTAAGAATATGGGGAATGGGGAGAGGGAGGGCAGGGAGGGCAGAGGATGGGCAGAGGGAGGGTGATTGGTGGGATTACACCTGTGTTGCATCTTACAAGGGTACATGTGAAACTTAGTAAATGTAGAATATAAATGTCTTAACACAATAACTACGAAAATGCCAGGAAGGCTATGTTAACCAGTGTGTGTAAGACGGTCTATAAAACCAGTGTATGGTGCCCCATGATTGCGTTAATGTACACAGCTATGGTTTAATAATTAAAAAATTAAATTAAATTAAAAAGTTCAAAAAAAAAAAAAACAAGCTGAAAATTATATAAGATTCCTCTTCAAAGGAAAAAATATTCCTTAAATAAGATCTATTGCTTACAATACAACATACTTAACACAATTTTCCACATGACTTCTTCAATGAGATTTAAACTGGTTCCACAACAAAGAAGGAGAAATTCCCTTGATAAAAGAGCTCAGAGAAACTGAGAAATCTCAGATGCATCTATAACTGAAAACCCAGAAAATTTTAAATTTAGTTTATCCTCAAAGCAAGTATCTTTAGTAAAATTCTTAAAAGTAATAAGAAATGGAAGTTAACCTTAAAATAAAACACTGCATTTAAGGTTATAAATACTTCATTTAATTGGTTAGCAGAATTGCATCAAAATTTAATGCTTATGGTACATTAAGAACTTTCCCTTGTAGTTCAGAAAATAAAAGTCCAAACCAACCAATTAATTAATGAATAAAGAGAATTTTTGAAACCAGTTTAATGAAATACATCCAGTTCCAAATGCAAAAGACTTTCTTTTGCTCTTGTCAGAAAATGAGTCATGTTAAACGGATGAGGTGAATGGATATAGTAAGTAAATGTGCTTACAAACAAAATGTTATCACTCTTTTAGGGCAACAGATAAAAAATTCATCTGAACTAGCCCACTGGCTACTCACCAGATGTCTGACTTTGTATCATATCCTTGGTGTTTCAGTGCCTCAGGACTCATGTAATGGGGAGTTCCAGTTAGAGTTGTGGCCAGGTCACAGGATCCCATTAGGAGTCGAGAAACTCCAAAATCACCTTGAAATAATAGATTTTTATAAATACTTTAAAACAATAACAGTTAACCCTGGAAGTTAACAATTGAATGAGTGCCTAATTTCATTATTTTATTATGCAATTCATTAATACTATTTTGTTTTTAGTTTTATTTTTTAAGTTCTATATAGATATTGTTTCATTTAATTCTTTTTTTATTATTAAATCATAGCTGTGTACATTAATGCGATCATGGGCACCATATACTGGTTTTATAGACCATTTGACATATTTTCATCACACTGGTTAACATAGCCTTCCTGGCATTTTCTTAGTTACTATGTTGAGACATTTACATTCACGTTTAGGAAGTTTCACAAGTACCCTTGTAAGATTCATACCATTTTAAAGAGATAGGAAAGTAATATACCTCAAATCACACAATGTTGGCAAATAGCTTTTAAAGCATAAACTTCATAGGAAAAAGACAACTTTGCATCAGGAAAGTGAATTATGTAACCTAAAATTCTTTATTTTTGAAATTATGGAAAACTGCATAACTTGATATAAAAAAATTATATCAAATCTGAATAAAGCAAACAAAATGATTCTGGAGAACCTGAATATGATGATATGTAATTTTATCTGAGGGGGAAAGAGTTTGTTTTTAATTTATAATAAAGGATATATTCTAAAGAGCTGAGACTATTTAAGAACGTAAGTATTAATATTTGAATTCATTAGCTTTTTTCTTGTTTCCTAAATTAGAAGAAATGCTTTATTCCTTCCTTCCCTGTGAATATCCTACAAGATGATTTAACAACCCGTAACTAATTATTATGAGTCAAGATATAGTTCTGAAGGACTAAAGGTTAGTAGAGCCATTATATCAACATTTTAGTTATCTATGATACCTGCTTACAGTATGTGATAAAATAAGTGTAAACCTACAATAACTAATCAAATAAATAAAACAAGTGAACTACTTGCAAAGTTCCTGGCATGAAGCAGAGACCTCAAAGTATACAAAGGTGCCAAAAAAATGTATACACATTTTAAGAAAGAAAAAAAGTATTAAAATTGTAATACTCAAGTCTTTACTTCTGCAATTATAAGAAATCCAAGATATAATGTACAAGATAACAAATGTTATTGTTATATATTGAGAAGTACAACTTTTATACAGTTTTTTCTTTCTTAAAATGTGTATAATTTTTCTAGGATCCTTTGTATTTGTTAAATATAACAAGTATGTAGCAAATGTTTTATACCTTGATTTACATCAGATAATCAGAAAAAAATAGTAAGGTTTTATTGGGCCCATCAAGGTAGAACAAAAATTTGAGAAGTTTAAATAATCAATGATTACTCAATACGTCTATATATTTCAATTTGATATAATAAAATCTAGAATATACTTTCCTGTGTTTCTGGAATATATACTTTTAAATATCTTACCAATTTTAAGTAAATTGTTTTTCAAAAATATATTCTTTGATTTCAAATCCCGATGAAGTATCCTCCTACAAAAAGCAAAAAAGAATATACAAGTTCATGCAAAGTATAACATTTTTAAAGCTAAATATAAATAATATATACAGTTGTAGATGAAACGATCTACACATAAATATATACTCTCAGATGTATCTTTCAATGTTTAACAGCTGCAAAGCCATGACATTTTCTAGTTTCCCTGAGGAAATAGAAGTTTTAAAATAAAGGTTTTAAAGGAAGGGAAACAGGTAGTTAAGGGAAAAGTGATATGCTTTTAACTATTTTAATAGGCCAGATTTTATTATAGCATGATCTATGAAAGATGTAAATGGTGGCAGCCAGAGACAATACTATAGCAGAGATGTTCAGGCCAGATTTATTGAAGGCCTGAGGCAACCTGCCTGGGCAGGGCAAAGGTGGCATCTGTGAGAGTTAGCGGGGGGCAGTTAGAGAACCCTTTCATCTGAGGCCCACAGGAGGTGGGCAAATTCCACAGCTTGTCCAGAGGGCTTTGGTGAGTTAGAGTCCTTTGGCTCAAATTTCCTGGGTGGGGAGTGGGGCTAACTAGGTCCTTTATGTTCTTTGTCTTAAGAGGAAAGGAGAAGGAGGTTGGGAAGGTGAGGAGGAGGAGAGGAAGGGTTTATGTGGGGCCACATTAGGGCCCCAGAAATCTACATAGTACCATGTGTGTATATCTAGTAACCACATCCTAAGATGATAAATCAGTAATTACAATGCTTTAAAACAGCTAAAGTAGCAACAAAAATAATTTTATGTTTGGGGGTCACCACAACATGAGAAACTATATTAAAGAGTCGCAGCATTAGGAAAGTTTAGAACCATTGCTTTAGAATCTGTTATTACTACCCTGTTTCCCTGAAAATAAGACCTAGCGCATCTTTGGGAGCACACCTTAAAATAAGACACTGTCTTATTTTTGGGGAAACAGGGTAGGTACCCAAATGTTTGGGTTTTATACATTTGTAAAAATAATAATGTTGATAACAATATTTAATAACAGCTTAATGTAAATTATATCAGTTAAGACTTTTATTTCTATAATTAACAAGAACTACAAACTTAAAATTCTTTGCCAAAAAAACAAAAACCTAAAATGCTGAACAAAGTAAACAAACATCTTTACATAAGCACAGCTGAGCTCTCAAGAAAATGAGACAAATTCCCCATGAATTATACAAAAAGAAACTGAAAATCAGAGTGAGCAATAGGCATTGATTTCCTCGTTTGCCTTGATGGACACACAGGAACAAGAGCCACGGTCTTGAGCCACAGAGGCATGTAGATCTGGAGCTTATTTTACATATAAAATTAGAATCCTATATGTGGTCCATATTTTAAGTGAAAGGATGACCTAGAAAACCTTCACTCAAAAGTAAAACAAAATGACAAGAAAGCTTATCTGCATAGGTCTGAATTATGAGTGGGTAAAAAGCTCCTCCTTCATATTTTATAACATCTCTCTACTCACTCACAATATGCAATAGCTTGATGTCCTTAGAAAGCTCAAGCCAAGAATTAACATAAAAGCTTGTTCTCAGCTGTTAATACCCTCTTGAGATATCTGGCAGAAGTGAATATAAACTAAGCATCAGAAAATAACATACAATTGAAATTAGACCCCCGAGAATTTCAGATAATCAAATAGGATACAAACTTAAAATAAGTATGTTTAAAATGATTAAAATGATTTTTAAAAAGTAATTGCAAACATGAGACAGAAACACCAAGAAAGATAAAGCTGGCTTGAGAAACAACCAAATAGAACTTTGTGAAGTGAGAGTGGGGAGGAATATAATTATCAAAATTAAAAATTCAAGATTAAGACCTCAAGTTCCAACTATGATCAACTAATATTAAGTCTCCCATCTTATACAGTTGTATATAAAACACTATAAAATGTGAACAGTGTAAAACCTGTATAAAACTTGTTCTCGAAGATATCAGAGAGCAGCTAGGGAAACTAAGGCCATCAACACCTGAGAGGACAGACCCCGTAAAGAAGGGAAGCGCACTGAGGTGAGCCAAACATTTCTTATTGTATTTTCCTGTCAGGGCATTTGGCATTGACCTAGGTAGAGCTTACAGTAGTTTTACTGGGTTTGGAATACAAACACTGTAATTCAAGATTAGGAAGGCCAGGACTCAAGGGACAAATTTTCCAGAGAAAAGATAATAATAAAAAAATGAGTTTGACATTGTACAAGGATTTCACCCATGAGGCACTCGCTAAATCCTCAACTATTAGGAGCAAGGACAATGGGAGAAAGCCACTGCTCAGAGGCTAAAAAACTAACCAGATTTGGTCCAGCAGGTAAGAAGCTTAGAAGTGGCTGCTCCATCCTAACAACAAGTAAAAAGCTGCACAAACTAAAAAAAATGAACAACTCTTTTTAAGAGGAAGAGAATGTTCTGATCTAGAAAGACAAAAGGCTTCTTGTAGAAACTCAAAGACACTCCTGCAAAGTCCTTCCCATGGTAACTCAGCTTCTCAGAATTTGTAAAAACTTAGCTTCTTAGAACCTTGAAACTAACCCTTGCTTCCACCTCTGTAAACCCTGCACATGCTTTGAACCCTCCAATGAGGGACAATATAATAATTCTTTCTTTGTCGCCTTCTTGTGTATCCTATAAAAGAACAGGAATAGAGCTGATCAGGAAACTTGGCCATTTTGGACTTTAGTCTACCACAGCTCTGCTGGCCTGAATCTTTCACACAGGTGTTTGGGTGAATCTTTCTGTCCATCGGCCTTGTTTTCCTGTAACATTCTTAGATTTGTTACAGAAATGAGGATACAGGGCAAACCACTGCCATCAAAATTGGAGAGACAGAGAGAATACAGAGAACCATGACTCACCAGAGCAGAAGCATCCATGGGAACCAGAGCTGGGAAACCTGAGCTATAACTAACAAATTGCTAGAGGCTGAATATGGACAAGCCTAAAGGTTGAAATCACCAGAAAGACCCAGACAACAGGTGGCTTCCACATTCTGTGAGTATTAACTTCCTGGAACTCTACCAAGTTCTCACAGTGTATATGAGACAAAAATCTCCTCATGCTTATGACAGGGGAAGGAGAAAAGGAACCATTTTAAAATGTGCCAGAGCACTCCTTTCATTTTAACAAGGTCTGCCCTCAGAAGAAACTATGTAACCAGAGCCTAATCTGCTGAGGCTTTTTTTTTTTCTTTTTAGCAACAGGGTGTCACTCATGTTGCCCCTGCTGCCTCAGACTCAAGCAGACTTCCCTCCTTAGCCTCCCAAGTAGCGGGGAACACAGGCAGTCTCTGCCTAGCTGCTGGAGTTTTTGCTTTTTTCAGAGCCTAACTGACATAAGGAGAGGGAAATATTCAACTCTAGCTCCCTTTAGATTTCCAGATGGGAGAAAATAAATATCCAACGCCACCCCCTCTAGCCATCTTGTCTCACCTAAATGAGGAAGGGGGCCGGAGTGTGAAGTTCACAGTCCAGAGGTACAGCCTCACTAACAAACTGAAAATTATTCAGAGAATGATGGAACACTTCCCCTCTCCACATATCTTACCACCACATTACTAAAGGTCTTTTTAAAGCAGTTCCTTTTATCCAGCACATCATGCATGTTACGTTATCAAGAAAAAATTATAAGATGTATTAAAAGACACACAACCCCCCTCCCAAAAAAAAGAAAAAAAAAAAAAAACAACACGCTGTATGAAGAGAAACAACAAGCATCAGAACCAGACTCAGATATGGTTCAGATATTGGAATTATCAGACACAGAATTTAAAACAACTATGATTAATATGCTAAGGTCTCTAATCGATAAAGTAGACTATATTCATGAACAGACGGGAAATGTAGGCAGAGATGGAAATCCCAAAAAATAAACAAACAGGAATGTTAGAGATAAAACTAAATGAAACAAAAAACTCACCACAACAACAATGAAGAATACCTTCGATGGGCCTAGTGGTGTTAATAGATGTATATGGCTGAGGAAAAAAAGCTGAGCTTGCAGATATCCCAAAAGAAACCCCCAAAACTGAAAAGCAAAAGAGAAATATGGGTAAACTGGAAAAAAGAAAAAAATATCCAAAGATTGGGGATAACTAGAAAAAGTAAAGCATGTAATAGGAAATATCAGAAAAGAGAAGAAAGAAAGGAATAGAGAAAATATTTGAAACAATAAGGACTGAGAATTTCCCCCAATTAATGTCAGATACCAAAGTACAGATCCAGGAGACTCAGAGAACACCAAGCAGAATAAATATCAGAAAACTACACTTAGGCATCTCATTTTCAGACTATGAAAAATCAAAGATAAAGAAAACATTTCCTAAAGCCAGAGAGAAAAAACACTTTACCCTAAAGGAACAAAGACAAGAATTACATCCAAATTTTCCTCAAAACTACCCAAGAAAGAGAGAGTGGAGGAAAATATTTCAAGTATTGAGAGAGAAAAAAACACCAACCTTTCTGGACTCTGAGAAATTATCCTTCAAAATTAAAGAAGAATTTTCTCAGAAAAATAATTGAAGGAATCAAATGTCAATAAACTTGGATTGCAAGAAATGTTACAAGAAGTTTTACAGAGAGAAGGAAAATGATGTAGGTTAGAAACATGAAAAGAGCATCAGAAAAGGAATAAGTGGAGGTATACAAACTTTTCTTTTTCCCATTCTTATCTAACAGATAACCATTTATTCAAAATAAAAGGAACAGGAGGGGAGACAAGATGGCAGACTGAAGCCAGCTTTCAACAAAGGCTCCCGTCCAGAAGGAGAGTTAAGGGACAGGAATTTAGTAAGTATCCTGGTGGACTTGAGCCTCACCAAGAGAGAAGACTGAAGAACGCACATCAACACCGCTGAGGCAAGTTGTGATCACAAGGACGCAAACAAAAGGTACAAAATCCACCACCAAGCGGACGGGAGTCCCCCTCCCCCATGAGACCGGCTCTGGAGCCCCACAATTGAACAAGTGGGCAGAAATTAAAGCCCCTCCCACTACACTCCATGGGAGAGACCTTCTAAAAACTGGACCTACCTCCCCTACTGGGGTGCCGTGGCGTTCTCCTGCCGGACATAGGGCTGAATAAAACTTTGGGAATCCTTTGCCGGCAACCCTGAATCCCCAGCGCTCCCCTCCCGCCCACTGAGGTCTGGAGGCCTGTCCCCCAGGACTTCGGATCCTTGGGTGATTTCTCAAGGGGAGTGGACAGTCCCCGAGTTGCGACTGGTCAGCATTGACTCTGAGGCGCGCCGAGTGAGGAGAGGGCACCGGGCTGAGTGGGAGTCACGCCTCGCGGCACTTCCCTGCGGTGCAGTGCACCAACCCTCCCCGGGCATACGGGGCCCAAGACTGAATAAGACTCTGGCCTCCCCGCTGAGAGCTGAGAACCCCTACTCTCACTCGGGGTCTGAGGGCCTATCCCCCAGGAGTTCGGCTCCTTGGGTGATTTCTCGAGGGGAGTGCACAGTGCCTGAGCTGCGTCAGGTCAGCGCTGACTCTGGGATACGTGAGCGAGGAGAGGGCACTCCGCTGAGGGGAAATCAAGCCTTGGCGGCACTTCCCTGCAGTGCAGTGCAGGAGCCCTCCCCGGGCACAAGACTGAATAAGACTCTGGCCTCCCCGCTGAGAGCTGAGAGCCCCTACTCTCACTCGGGGTCTGAGGGCCTATCCCTCCGGAGTTCGGCTCCTTGGGTGATTTCTCGAGGGGAGTGCACAGTGCCTGAGCTGCGTCAGGTCAGCGCTGACTCTGGGATATGTGAGCGAGGAGAGGGCACTCTGCTGAGGGAAAATCAAGCCTTGGCGGCACTTCCCTGCGGTGCAGTGCAGGAGCCCTCCCCGGACCGTAGTATTGCGTGAAACTGAATGAAACTCTAGCTTCCCCCCGCCCCACTCCCAATCCGGGTCTGGGGGCCCATCCCCCAAGAGTTCAGATTCTTGGGGAATCTCTTAAGGGGTGTGGACCCAGCACAAACTGCAGCCACTCAGTGCTGACTCTGTGGCGCGGGACAGAGGAGAAAAGGGTCGCCTGAGTGCCCACACCAGAGCAGCAGTTCCCTGGAGGTAGATCAACAGCCGTTTTTTCTTTAACGGCAGAACGCTCACTTCTGGATATTCTGAGGCCACACCCCCTGTCTCCCTGGGCAACCAGAGGAGGCCACCGGTGTCACGGCTCACAAACCCAGAAGCCTCCAGGGCGGGGCCGACCCAGAGAGGTGTTCAGACGCAATTCTCCAGCAGCAAAGACGTTTGAACTCAAAACAGCCCGTCTCCTGTAGGCGACGACAGGAACAGAGACAGAACCTCACAAAGTTGTCTGTTCTGTTCTGTTCTGTTAGCAGCATCCATCAGGGACGGGGCTAAGCCTGAGTGAACACCTCCTTCCCATCACCTGCATCAAACACTCAAAGATGTCAGGCCCCATCTCCTCCTGCTAGATAGCGGCAGTCTGCGGGGGCCTGGCAGACTTCCTCGCGATTCAGGCAGGTGCAAACCCCTGGAGTGTCTGTTCACTGCAGGCAACTGGGTTAGCCATCTGCAGAGATACCAGTGACTGGGTCCGACGGAGGGGCAAAGTGGGGAAGGAGACGTCAACCTTCCCAGACTGCTCTGTTTGTGGGGTGGCTCCTCCTGACTCCACGCTGCACTGGGGTGAGCTGTCTCAGAGGAGTCACCAGGCCCCTGTGATCCAGTTCCCAGAGACCTCTTGAACCCTTCCACCTGAGACAAGTGCCGATTGAGACAGTTGATTCGGACCTTTTGAACTGGGCTAATAGACTGAGGACTTTTCAGGTGGTGCCCTGGGTGTGCGATGGTAGGAAGGTTTGATTCTCCTTTTCCAACTGGGGCCAGAGGTGGGCAGGCGGGGTGACTTAATTGCTGATTTTTCCACACAGCTGAGACTTCAAGCCAGAGTAGAAGTTGCAATAGGATCGAACAGAAATCAGCTGAAAACAAGACAGAACCACTTTGCTCCACCACACCAGACAGGGCCCCAGTTTCTCAGGCCACAACACTGTACGGGCCCTCGATAAAACCCCAGGGGAAAAACCAAAGGGAGTAAACCATGGGGCGGAATCAGCGGAAAAACTCTGGTAACATGAATAACCAGAATAGATCAACCCCCCCAAGAAAAGATACGGCAGATGTGATTGAAGATCCCATTCATAAACAACTGGCTGAGATGTCAGAAGTCGAATTCAGAATTTGGTTTGCAGACAAGATTAATAAAATGGAATTAGGAATTCGAGGAGAAATTCAAAAACTGTCTCAAGAATTTAACGAATTTAAAGACAAAACCACCAAAGACTTAGACACACTGAAACAAGAACTTACAGCCCTCAAAGATATGAAAAATACAGTAGAATCCCTCAGTAACAGAATGGAGCAAGCAGAAGAAAGGATTTCTGACATTGAAGATAAAGTCTTCGAACGCTCCCAATCTCTCAAAGAGGAAGAGAAATGGAGAGCAAAAACGGATCACTCACTCAGAGAGCTCTCAGATAATTCGAAAAAAAATAACATAAGGGTTATAAGAATTTCGGAGGCTGATGACGTGGCAGCCAAGGGCACAGAGGCCCTTCTACATGAAATTATGAAAGAAAATTTTCCAGACATGCCTAGAGAATCTGAAATTCAGATAGCAGACAGCTTCAGAACCCCAGCACGATTCAACCCCAAAAAGCCATCTCCCAGACATATCACAATTAGCTTCACTAAAGTTAACATGAAAGAGAAGATTCTCAAAGCAGCCCGGCGAAAGAAAACTATAACGTACAAAGGTAAGAATATTAGAATAACTGCAGATCTCTCTGCTGAAACTTTTCAAGCAAGAAGAGGCTGGTCATCAACTTTTAATCTCCTAAAGCAAAAAAACTTTCAACCCAGGATCTTGTATCCAGCTAAACTGAGTTTCATCTATGATGGAGAAATTAAATACTTCAATGACATTCATATGTTGAAAAAATTTGCCATAAGTAAACCAGCTCTTCAGGATGTTCTCAGACCTATCCTCCACATTGACCAACCCAATCCTATACCACAAAAGTAAACTCACTCAGAAACTTCGGATCAAACTCCAACTTCCACACTGGCGAAAGGATTAAAAATGTCCACTGGACCTTTGAAAAACTCGATACCCAAAATTCCACCAGACTTATCCTTACTCTCCATCAATGTGAATGGCTTAAACTGTCCTCTAAAGAGGCATAGGTTAGCTGACTGGATACAAAAACTTAAGCCAGATATTTGTTGCATACAAGAGTCACATCTCAACTTAAAAGACAAATACAGACTCAGGGTGAAAGGATGGTCATCCATATTTCAGGCAAATGGTAATCAGAAAAAAGCAGGTGTTGCAATTTTATTTGCAGATACAGTAGGCTTTAAACCATCAAAAGTAAGGAAGGACAAGAATGGTCACTTCATATTTGTTAAGGGTAATACTCAATATGACGAGATCTCAATTATTAATATCTATGCACCCAACCAGAATGCACCTCAATTTATAAGAGAAACTCTAACAGACATGAGTAACTTGATTTCCTCCAGCTCCATAATCGTTGGAGATTTCAACACTCCCTTGGCAGTGTTGGATCGATCCTCCAGAAAGAAGCTGAGCAAAGAAATCTTAGATTTAAACCTAACCATCCAGTATTTAGATTTAGCAGACATCTACAGAACATTTCATCCCAACAAAACTGAATACACATACTTCTCATCAGCCCACGGAACTTACTCCAAAATTGATCACATTTTAGGTCACAAGTCTAACCTCAGTCAATTTAAAGGAATAGAAATTATTCCATGCATCTTCTCGGACCATCATGGAATAAAACTTGAATTGAGTAACAACAGGAATCTGCATACCCATACAAAAACATGGAAGTTAAATAACCTTATGCTGAATGATAGCTGGGTCAGAGATGAGATTAAGAAAGAAATCACCAATTTTTTGGAACAAAATGACAATGAAGACACAAGCTATCAGAACCTCTGGGACACTGCAAAGGCAGTTCTAAGAGGGAAATTTATAGCACTGCAAGCATTCCTCAAGAGAACGGAAAGAGAGGAAGTTAACAACTTAATGGGACATCTCACACAACTGGAAAAGGAAGAACATTCCAACCCCAAACCCAGTAGAAGAAAAGAAATAACCAAAATTAGAGCAGAATTAAATGAAATTGAAAACAAAAGAATAATACAACAGATCAATAAATCAAAAAGCTGGTTTTTTGAAAAGGTCAATAAAATAGATAAACCTCTGGCCAACCTAATCAGGAAAAAAAGAGTAAAATCTCTAATATCATCAATCAGAAACAACAAAGACAAAATAACCACAGACTCATCAGAAATCCAAAAAATCCTTAATGAATATTACAAGAAACTTTATTCTCAGAAATATGAAAATCTGAAGGAAATAGACCGATACTTGGAAGCACGCCACCTTCCAAGACTTAACCAGAATCAAGTGGAAATGTTGAACAGACCCATATCAAGTTCAGAAATAGCATCAACTATACAAAACCTCCCTAAAAAGAAAAGCCCGGGACCAGATGGTTTCACGTCAGAATTCTACCAAACCTTTAAAGAGGAATTAGTACCTATATTACTCAACCTGTTCCAAAATGTAGAAAAAGAAGGAAGACTACCCAACACGTTCTATGAAGCAAATATCACCCTGATCCCCAAACCAGGAAAAGACCCAACAAGAAAAGAAAATTATAGACCAATATCACTAATGAATATAGATGCAAAAATATTCAACAAGATCCTAACAAACAGAATCCAGCAACACATCAAACAAATTATACATCATGACCAAGTTGGTTTTATCCCAGGGTCTCAAGGCTGGTTCAATATACGTAAATCTATAAATGTAATTCAGCACATAAACAAATTAAAAAACAAAGACCATATGATTCTCTCAATTGATGCAGAAAAAGCTTTTGATAATATCCAGCATCCCTTCATGATCAGAACACTCAAGAAAATTGGTATAGAAGGGACTTTTCTTAAACTGATAGAGGCTATCTACAGCAAACCCACAGCCAATATCATATTGAATGGAGTTAAATTGGAATCATTTCCACTCAGATCAGGAACCAGACAAGGCTGCCCATTGTCTCCATTGCTTTTCAACATTGTAATGGAAGTTTTAGCCACCGCAATTAGGGAAGAAAAGGCGATCAAGGGTATCCATATAGGGTCAGAAGAGATCAAACTCTCGCTCTTCGCAGATGATATGATTGTGTATCTGGAAAACACTAGGGACTCTACTACAAAACTCCTAGAAGTGATCAAGGAATACAGCAGCGTCTCAGGTTACAAAATCAACATTCATAAATCGGTAGCCTTTATATACACCAACAACAGTCAAATTGAAAAAGCAGTTAAGGACTCTATCCCATTCACAGTAGTGCCAAAGAAGATGAAATATTTGGGAATTTACCTAACAAAAGACGTGAAAGATCTCTATAAAGAGAACTATGAAACTCTAAGAAAAGAAATAGCTGAAAATGTTAACAAATGGAAAAACATACCATGCTCATGGCTAGGAAGAATCAACATTATCAAAATGTCCATACTACCCAAAGCAATATATTCAACGCACTCCCTATTAAAGCTCCACTGTCATATTTTAAAGATCTTGAAAAAACATTACTTCGTTTTATATGGAATCAGAAAAAACCTCGAATAGCCAAGACATTACTCAGAAATAAAAACAAAACAGGAGGAATCACACTACCAGACCTCAGACTTTACTACAAATCGATAGTGATCAAAACAGCATGGTATTGGCACAAAAACAGAGAAGTAGATATCTGGAATAGAATAGAGAACCAAGAGATGAATCCAGCTACTTACCGCTATTTGATTTTTGACAAGCCAATTAAAAACATTCAGTGGGGAAAAGATTCCCTATTTAACAAATGGTGCTGGGTGAACTGGCTGGCAACCTGCAGAAGACTGAAATTAGACCCACACCTTTCACCATTAACTAAGATAGACTCTCATTGGATTAAAGATTTAAACTTAAGACATGAAACTATAAAAATACTAGAGGAGAATGCAGGGAAAACCCTTGAAGAAATTGGTCTGGGTGAGTATTTCATGAGGAGAACCCCCCGGGCAATTGAAGCAGCTTCAAAAATACACTACTGGGACTTGATCAAACTAAAAAGCTTCTGCACAGCTAAGAACACAGTAAGCAGAGCAAGCAGACAGCCCTCAGAATGGGAGAAGATATTTGCAGGGTATAACTCTGACAAAGGTTTAATAACCAGAATCCACAGAGAACTCAAACGCATCAGCAAGAAAAAAACAAGGGATCCCATCGCAGGCTGGGCAAGGGATTTGAAGAGAAACTTCTCTGAAGAAGACAGGCGCACGGCCTTCAGACATATGAAAAAATGCTCATCATCTTTAATCATCAGAGAAATGCAAATCAAAACTACTTTGAGATATCATCTAACTCCAATGAGACTAGCCTATATCACAAAATCTCAAGACCAGAGATGTTGGCGTGGATGCGGAGAAAAGGGAACACTTCTGCACTGCTGGTGGGAATGCAAATTAATACATTCCTTTTGGAGGGATATATGGAGAACACTCAGAGATCTAAAAATAGATCTGCCATTCAATCCTGTAATTCCTCTGCTGGGCATATACCCAGAAGACCAAAAATCACAACATAACAAAGATATTTGTACCAGAATGTTTATTGCAGCCCAATTCATAATTGCTAAGTCATGGAAAAAGCCGAAGTGCCCATCGATCCACGAATGGATTAATAAATTGTGGTATATGTATACCATGGAATACTATGCAGCCTTAAAGAAAGATGGAGACTTTACCTCTTTCATGTTTACATGGATGGAGCTGGAACATATTCTTCTTAGTAAAGTATCCCAAGAATGGAAGAAAAAATATCCAATGTACACAGCCCTACTATGAAACTAATTTGGGACTCTCACATGAAAGCTATAACCCAGCTACAACTTAACAATAGGGGGAAGTGGGAAAGGGGGGGGTGGGTAGAGGGAAGGGAATCGGTGGGATCACACCTGTGGTGCATATTACAGGGGTATTTGCGAAACTTGGTAAATGTAGAATATAAATGTTTTGGCACAGTAACTGAGATAACGCCGGAAAGGCTATGTTAACCACTGGGATAAAAATGTGTCAAATGGTTTATGAAGTGAGTGTATGATGCCCCATAATCATATCATTGTATACACTTATGATTTAATAAAAAAATTAAAAAAAAAAATAAAAAAATAAAATATGTTTCTGTACTAGATATGACAGAGTACCTACAAAAAAAAAAAAAAAAAAAAAAAACAAAATAAAAGGAACAAAGTATGTATGTTTAGTTATATATCTTGTGTGTATACGTGCTTATGTATATGCTTATATAGTGTGATAAATGACAACAATGATAGAGGAATTAGGTTTATTTTGTTATTACAAGGTATTTGCACTACCTGTTAGGTATAGAGTTATTTGAAAGTGGACTTAGATTAGTTGTGAAAGTTTACTGCAAACTTTAGGAGAACCACTAAAAAAAGGGCTTTTGGCATAACTAATATGTTAAGAAAGGACATAAAATGCTCAATTAAATGGACAAGAGGCGAGAAAGAACAGAAAACAAAAATAAAACAAAGAACATGAACAATAAATAAAAACCATTAACAAATATGGTAAATATTAATCCAACTGTATCAATAATCATAATGGTCCAAATGCACCAATTAAAAGGCAAGAATCTTCAGAGTGGATCAAAATTCATAACTCAAAATTCATAACCCATTATATATATAATTCACAAGAAGCCCACTTTAAATATAAAGATACATATATGCTAAAAGCAAATGGATGGAAATAAATATGCATAATACTAATCAAAAGAAAGTAGGAGCAGCCATATTAATTTCAGACAAGGTAGACTTTAAAGCAAGGAAAGTTAACAAAGATAAGTAGAAACATTTACATAATGATACAAAGGGGTAAAGTTTCCAGAAGACATAATAATTCTTATTAATTAATAAATTTATTTATTTATTTATTTTTGAGACAGAGTCTCATTCAGTTGCCCTGGGTAGAGTGTCATAGCATCCTAGCTCACAGCAATCTCAGACTCTTGAGCTCAAGTGATTCTCTTGCCTCAGTCTCCCAAGTAGTTGGGATTACAAGTGCCTGCCTCACACCCAGCTAGTTTTTCTATTTTTGGTAGAGATGGGAGTCTCACTCTTGCTCAGGCTGGTCTTGAACTCCTGAGCTTAGGCAGTCCACCCTCTTTGGCCTCCCAGAGTGCTAGGATTATAGGCATGAGCCACCATGAGCCACCTAAGGCATAATAATTCTTAACATGTGTGTACCTAACAACAGAGCATCCAAATACCCAAGGCAAAAACTGATAGGATTACAAGGAGAAATAGGTGAGTTCACTCTCATAGTTGGAGATTTTAACACCCCTTCATCAGAAATGGACAGATCAAGCAGGCAAAAAACCAACATAGTTGAACTCTATACAACTACCAGTCAACTGGATATAATGGACATCTATAGACTGACTACTCCATACAACAGGGGTCCTCAAACTATGGCCCACAGGCCACATGCGGCCCGCTGAAGACATTTATCCAGCCTGCTGGATGTTTTTGCCACCACTGCCTGTCCTGCTTAGCAGCTGACTTGTCCCGGGCCCACAGTGTGCATGTGTGGAATGTGCACCACTCTCTGACTCCCCTCCTTCTGTCTGTCTGTCTCTGGACTCCTCCTCTCAGTCTCAGGTGTGATTGGATGAGTCATGAGCTTGCCTGTGCAGAGCCTGCTGCTGCCTAAGGTAAGAACAAGCTAGAATTTATTTTTTTTTTAAGTTAGGAGGTCTATTTTTTTTTATTTTGCAGTTAGTAGGGCCTTTTTTCCCTGAAGTTAGGAGGTCTTTTTCTTTTGCAGATGGGGGTGCCTTTTTCTTTAAAGTTGGTTAGTTGGTTGGGGGTGGTTTCTAGGGGGGGTTGCATCACAGTGATAATGCAAATTGTCAGTGCTCAGAGGTAATGCAAATAGTCAGTGCTCAGTGGTAATGATAATTGTAAGTGCTCAGTGTTAATGCAAATGGTAAGCTCTCAGTATTAATGCAAATTGTCAGCAGTCAGTATTAATGCAAATGGTCAGCGGTCAGTGTTAATGCAAATGGTCAGTGCTCAGTGTTATTGCATGGGGGCCCCAAACTGGTAATCTGCCCAGACCCCATGGGAACTTAATCCAGCTCTGCAGACAGCCGAGGAGTAGGAAACCCAATTTAATTGACAGTAAGTGCATTTATATTCTGATTGCTATTCAGTTGTATATATGTTGTATGTTGTGTGCTGTGTAAGCCCTGGTTCACACTGTTGCCATCTCTGAGCAGTGTGAGTTCAGCCATATGCTTGTATGGCTGAACTCACATTAGATTCGGAAGAATAAAGGCATATGTGCCTTCTTTTTTCTTGCAGTGGAATCTGATCGCATGGGTGAGAAGACCCATGCGATCAGATTCCTGTGCAAGTTCACAGATCACAGTGCAGTTCACACAGGGTACTGTGAACTAGAAAGGTGGTGGAGGAACCAGCTCTGTAATTGTGCTGGTTCCCGCACTGCACCAGCGTGAGCCTGAGGTAAAAGTGGACTTCTACCAATATGGGCACTGGTGAGGCTGAAATGACGTGGACTGGCAAGGCTGCATTGATGGGCACTGATCAGACTGCATTGATGGGCAGTGCAGTCTATATGTCTCTGTGTAGGCAAAGTTATTGCTGGTTTATTGTTTTTGTAGTGCAGTATATATATTAGTATTTTTACTAATAGCAATTTGGAATCCCTAGGAAACAATGATATCAAGAAAGAGAAAAATTGAGTCGGAGTGTAGGATATTCAAAGAACAGTGGACTTATGATTACTTTTTCAGGCAGTACAAGGAAAGAGCTGTGTGTTTGATGTGCCAGAATACAGTGTCTGTGTTCAAAGAATACAATTTGTATCAACTCTATCAAACTCAACATAAAGATAAATATTATTGTTTTGCGGGAGAAGTGAGAAAAGATAAAATATTAAAACTGAAAAATACATTGACAACTCAGCAAAATACTTTTGTGAAGCAGAAGCAGCTAAATATTTCATCACTGTGAGCAAGTTTACAAGTTGCCAAGCTAATAGCGTGCACTAGCAGACTATTCGTGGAGGAAGAATTTGTTAAAGAATGCCTTCTTTCTGTTGCCAAAGAGATGTGTCCAGAGAAAGCCGATTTATTTATTTTTTATTTATTTATTTTTTTTTTCGTTTTTGGCCAAGGCTAGGTTTGAACCCGCCACCTCCAGCATATGGGACCGGCGCCCTACTCCTTGAGCCACAGGTGCCACCCTAAAGCCGATTTATTTATTTAATATGGTGAGTCTTTCAGGACCTACAATTACATGAAGGATTGAAGAAATGCAGACAATCTGCATCAGCATTTGCAAAACTCCGCAAAAAAACTTTCCTATTTTTCCTTGGCACTTGACGAAAGTAATGATATTCGTGATTCTGCACAACTTCTAATTTTTATTCGTGGGATGAATGACTATTTCAAAGTCACAGAAGAGCTTGCTGCACTGCAAAGCATCAAAAGAACTACAGGCGAGGATATTTATGAAAAGGTTTGCCAAACTGTGAATGGTTTGGAGCTGGACTGGGCAAAACTAGCCAGTGTGACAACTGATGGTGCTCCTAGCATGGTGGGGTCTAAGAAAGGAGCAACTGCTCGCATTAACCAAGAGATGGACAAACGTAACTATTCTCATCCAATAGTCATATACTGCCTCATCCACCAACAAGCGCTGTGTAGTAAATCACTGAAGTGGGACTCTGTTATGAAAACTGTGGTATCTTGTGTTAATTTCATTAGAGGTAATGCACTAAACCACAGACAATTTCAGGAATTTCTGTCTGAGCTAAATGTTGCCTGTGAAGATATTCTGTACCACACAGAAGTCCATTGGCTGAGTTGAAGGAGAGTTTTGAAATATTTCTATGACTTACTTCCACAGATTACAGCTTTTCTGCTTTCAAAAAACAAAGAAGTACCAGAGCTCAATGATGCAGAATGGAAATGGCATCTTGCCTTTCTGACAGATGTAACAGAGCTACTCAACAGTTTCAGTGTGCAACTTCAAGGAAAGGGGAAGCTCATCTGTGATATGCAATCACATGTGAAAGCATTTGAAGTAAAATTAGGCCTCCTCATCAAACAAGTGAAGGAGGAAAATTTCTGCCATCTCCCCACAACTCAAAATCTGTTAGCAGAAAAACTATTGGTTGCATTCCCAAACAAAACATGTGTGGATTCACTGGAAAAGTTGCAAAAGGAGTTCCAATTTAGATCTAAAGAGCTTCATCTCCATGAACAGGATATACAGCTTTCCCGTAACCCTTTTTCTATTGACACTGAAAATGTGGATACAATTTACCAAATGGAATTGGCTGAACTGCAGAATTGTGACTCTCTGAAAAACGCATTCAAGTCAAGCAGCCTTCCTAATTTCTATGCATCTCTCCCCTCTGAGACATATCCTAATCTCAGGAACCATGCACTCAAAATGGCAACCATCTTTGGCCTCACTTATGTCTGTGAACAGACTTTTTCCAGAATTAAACCCCTGAAATCTCCAACCAGATCTAGACTAACTGATGCACACTTGCATCACTTGTTACGACTAGCAGTGACAAATATGAAACCAGACATTGAGGATCTCATTAGCCAAAAGCAAGCCCATAGTTCCCATTGAAATACTGGTCAGTTTGTTGATTTAACTTTACTTGTTCTTCATTTTAAATATTGTATTTGTTCCCGTTTTGCTTTTTTACTTCAAAATAAGATATGTGCAGTGTGCATAGGAATTTGTTCATAGATTTTTTTTTTTTTTTAACTATAGTCCGGCCCTCCAATGGTCTGAGGGACAGTGAACTGGCTCCCTGTTTAAAAAGTTTGAGGACCCCTGCCATACAACAACCACAGAATACACATTCTTCTCAAGCTCATATGGGGCATTCATCAAGACAGACTGGAGTCTGGACGATAAAACATACCTTAATAGGGCAGCACCTGTGGCTGAGTGAGTAGGGTGCCGGCCCCATATACAGAGGGTGGCAGGTTCCAACCCAGCCCTGGCCAAACTGCAACAAAAAAATAGTTGGGTGTTGTGGCGGGCCCCTGTAGTCCCAGCTACTTGGGAGGCTGAGGCAAGAGAATCACCTAAGCCCAAGAGCTGGAGGTTGCTGTGAGCTGATGCCACAGCACTCTACCAAGGGCAACAAAGTGAGACTCTGTCTCTAAAAAAAAAAAATAAGAAAAGAAAACCTTAATAAATTTGACAAAAGATAAATCATACAATGCCTGCTCTCAGACCACAGTGGAATTAAACTAAAAATATCAACAGAAAAATATAACTGGAAATTGCCAAATATGTGGTATTAAACAACACACTTTTTAAAAATACATGTCAAAGAAGAATTCTCAAGATAAATTTTTAAATGCTTTGAACTAAATAAAAACGAAAACACAACTTATCAAAATTTGTGGGATACAGCAAAAGCAGTGTTTAGAGTGAAATTTATAGTCAAAAGAAGGAAGCTCTAAAATCATAGTTCTTTGTTAAAAGTAAATGCTCAATAAATGTATGTTGATTTTTAAAACACTATCCTTAGTGCAAAGATTAACAGTCTCTAGTGAGACTCATTCATTAATCCAAAAATCAATTATTGAGTTCTAGTTATAAACTCTGTGCTATACTCCATACTGTGAGACATATTAAGATTCATAAGGCAGGGCTATGATTCCATAGTGCTTACAATAATCAGGTTAGAGAGATTTTATTTATTTTTATTTTTATTTTATTTTATTTTTTTTATTGTTGGGGATTCATTGAGGGTACAATAAGCCAGGTTACACTGATTGCAATTTGTTAGGCAAAGTCCCTATTGCAATCATGTCTTGCCCCCATAAAGTGTGACACACTCCAAGGCCCCACCCCCCTCCCTCCGTCCCTCTTCCTGCTTTTCCTCCCCACCCCATAACCTTAACTATCATTAATTGTCCTCATATCAAAATTGAGTACATAGGATTCATACTTCTCCATTCTTGTGATGCTTTACTAAGAATAATGTCTTCCACTTCCATCCAGGTTAATACGAAGGATGTAAAGTCTCCATTTTTTTGTAATAGTATTCCATGGTATACATATACCACAGCTTGTTAATCCATTCCTGGGTTGGTGGGCATTTAGGCTGTTTCCACATTTTGGCGATTGTAAATTGAGCTGCAATAAACAGTCTAGTACAAGTGTCCTTATGATAAAAGGATTTTTTTCCTTCTGGGTAATGCCCAGTAATGGGATTGCAGGATCAAATGGGAGGTCTAGCTTGAGTGCTTTGAGGTTTCTCCAGAATTCCTTCTAGAAATGTTGTACTAGTTTGCAGTCCCACCAGCAGTGTAAAAGTGTTCCCTTCTCTCCACATCCACGCCAGCATCTGCAGTTTTGAGATTTTGTGATGTGGGCCATTCTCACTGGGGTTAGATGATATCTCAGAGTTGTTTTGATTTGCATTTCTCTAATATATAGAGATGATGAACATTTTTTCAGATGTTTGCTAGCCATTCATATGTCATCTTTAGACAAGGTTCTATTCATGTCTCTTGCCCATTGATATATGGGACTGTTGGCTTTTTTCATGTGGATTGATCTGACTTCTCTATAGATCCTAGTTATCAAGCTTTTGTCTGATTGAAAATATGCAAATATCCTTTCCTATTGTGTAGGTTGTCTCTTTGCTTTGGTTGTTGTCTCCTTAGCTGTACAGAAGCTTTTCAGTTTAATGAAGTCCCATTTGTTTATTTTTGTTGTTGCAATTGCCATGGCATTCTTCTTCATGAAGTCTTTCCCCAGGCCAATATCTTCCAGTGTTTTTCCTATGCTTTCTTGGAGGATTTTTATTGTTTCATGCCTTAAATTTAAGTCCTTTATCCATCTTGAATCAATTTTTGTGAGTGGAGAAAGGTGTGGGTCCAGTTTCAGTCTTTTACATGTAGACATCCAGTTCTCCCAACACCATTTATTGAATAGGGAGTCTTTCTCACAAGGTATGTTCTTGTTTGGTTTATTGAAGATTAGGTGGTTGTAAGATGTTAGTTTCATTTCTCGGTTTTCAGTTCGATTCCAAGTGTCTATGTCTGTATTTTTGTGCCAGTACCATGCTGTCTTGACCACTATGGCTTTGTAGTATAGACTAAAATCTGGTATGCTGATGCCCCCAGCTTTATTTTTATTACTAAGAACTGCCTTAGCTATATAGGGTTTTTTCCGGTTCCATACAAAACGCAGAATCATTTTTTCCAAATCTTGAAAGTACAATGTAGGTATTTTGATAGGAATGGCATTGAATAGGTAGATTGCTTTGGGAAGTATAGACATTTGAACAATGTTGATTGTTCCTATCCATGAGCATGGTATGTTCTTCCATTTGTTAATATCCTCTGCTATTTCCTTTCTGAGGATTTCATAGTTTTCTTTATAGAGGTCCTTCACTTCCTTCGTTAGGTATATTCCTAGGTATTTCATTTTCTTTGAAACTATGGTGAAGGGAGTTGTGTCCTTAATTAGCTTCTCATCTGTTATTGGACCGTTATTGGCATATACAAAGGCTACTGACTTGTGGACATTGATTTTATATCCTGAAACATTACTGTATTTTTTGATGACTTCTAGGAGTCTTGTGGTTGAGTCTTTGGGGTTCTCTAAGTATAAGATCATGTCGTCAGCAAAGAGGGAGAGTTTGACCTCCTCTGCTCCCATTTGGATTCCCTTTATTTCCTTGTCTTGCCTAATTGTATTGGCTAGAACTTCCAGCACTATGTTGAATAGTAAAGGTGACAGAGGACAACCTTGTCTGGTTCCAGTTTTAAGAGGAAAAGCTTTCAGCTTTACTCTATTCAGTAAAATATTAGCTGTGGGTTTGTCATAGATAGCTTCAATCAGTTTTAGAAATGTGCCACCTATGCCTATACTCTTCAGTGTTCTAATTAGAAAAGGATGCTGGATTTTATCAAATGCTTTTTCTGCATCTATTGAGAGGATCATGTGATCTTTATTTTTGCCTCTGTTAATATGGTGGATAACGTTTATGGACTTGCGTATGTTAAACCAGCCTTGCATCCCTGGGATGAAGCCTACTTGATCATGATGAATGACTTTTTTGATGATAAGCTGTAATCTATTGGCTAGGATTTTGTTGAGAATTTTTCCATCTATATTCATGAGTGAGATTGGTCTGAAATTCTCCTTTTTGTTTGGGTCTTTTCCTGGTTTTCGTATCAGGGTGATGTTTGCTTCAAAGAATGTGTTGGGGAAGATTCCTTCTTCCTCAGTTTTTTTGGAATAATTTCTGCAGTACAGGAATAAGCTCTTCCTTGAAGGTTTGATAAATTTCTGGAGTGAAGCCACCTGGACCACGGCATTTTTTGGTTGGAAGATTTTTTATTGTTTCTTTGATCTCAGTGCTTGAAATTGGTCTGTTCAGGAGGTCTATTTCTTCCTGGCTAAGTCTAGGGAGAGGGTGTGATTCCAAATATTGATCCATTTCCTTCACATTGTCAAATTTCTGGGCATAGAGTTTCTGGTAGTATTCAGAGATGATCTCTTGTATCTCTGTGGGATCAGTGGTTATTTCCCCTTTATCATTTCTGATTGGGGTTACTAGAGATTTTACTTTTCTATTTCTAGTTAGTCTGGCCAATGGTTTATCTATTTTATTTATTTTTTCAAAAAACCAACTCCTTGTTTCATTAATTTTCTGAATGATTCTTTTGTTTTCAATTTCATTGATCTCTGATTTGATTTTGGAGATTTCTTTTCTTCTACTGAGTTTAGGCTTAGATTGTTCTTCTTTTTCCAATTCCGTAAGATGGCTTGTGAGATTGTTGATGTGCTCTGTTTCTGTTTCTCGAATGTAGGCATCTAAAGCGATGAATTTTCCTCTCAAAACTGCTTTTGCAGTATCCCACAGGTTTTGGTAGCTTGGTCTTCATTGTTGTTATGCTGAAGGAAGTTAATGATTTCCTGTTTTATTTCTTCCTTCACCCATCTGTTATTCAACAGAAGATTGTTTAATTTCCATGCCTTTGGGTGGACTTCAGCATTTTTGTTAGAGTTGAGTTCCACCTTTAGTGCCTTATGGTCTGAAAAGATACAAGGTAAAATTTCAATTCTTTTGATTCTGTTGATATTTGTTTTGTGTCTCAGAATATGATCAATTTTGGAGAATGTTCCATGGGGTGATGAGAAGAATGTATATTCTTTATCTTTGGGTTGGAGTGTTCTATATGCGTCTATCAAGCATAGTTGTTGTAGGGTCTCATTTAAATCTCTTACATCTTTGTTTAATTTCTGTTTAGAGGATCTGTCCAGCTCTGTAAGAGGTGTGTTAAAGTCCCCTGTTATGATGGTATTATCAGATATCATATTGCTCAGACTGAGTAAGGTCTGCTTCAAGAATCTGGGAGCATTTAAATTGGGTGCATAAATATTTAGAATTGAAATGTCTTCTTGTTGTATTTTTCCCTCGACCAATATAAAGTGACCATCTTTGTCTTTTTTGACTTTAGTTGCTTTAAATCCACATGTATCTGAAAATAAGATTGCTACTCCTCTTTTCTTCTGAATTCCATTTGCCTGAAAAATTGTCTTCCAACGCTTGACTCGGAGCTTTAATTTGTCTTTTGAAGCCAGGTGTGTTTCTTGCAGACAGCAAATGGATGGCTTGTGTTTTTTAATCCAGTCGGCCAATCTATGTCTCTTCAGTGGGGAATTCAAGCCATTAACATTTATTGAGATAATTGATAAGTGTGGTAGTATTCTATTCGTCTTATTTGGTGAGAGTCTATTGCTTAGTTTTATCTTTTGCATCAGTGTGGAGGTTTGGTTCTGTCCTTTGATTTCTGAGTCCTTACTTTGCTGCTGATCCATTGTGGTGGTCAGTGTGCAGAACAGGTTGAAGTATTTCCTGTAGAGCTGGTCTTGTTGTGGCGACTTTCCTCAATGTTTGTATATCCGTAAATGATTTGATTTCTCCATCAATTTTTAAGCTTAGCTTTACAGGGTACAGAATTCTGGGCTGGAAATTGTTCTGTTTGAGTAGATTAAAGGTAGATGAACATTGTCTTCTTGCTTGGAAAGTTTCATTAGAGAAGTCTGCGGTCACTCTGATGGATTTGCCCCTGTAGGTCAACTGGCGCTTACTCCTGGCAGCTTGTAGAATCTTTTCTTTTGTCTTGACTTTGGACAGATTCATCACAATGTGTCTTGGAGAAGCTCGGTTAGAGTTGAGGCGTCCTGGGGTCCAATATCCCTCTCAAAGCAGTGTGTCAGAATCTTTGGTGATGTTTGGGAAATTTTCTTCTATAATATTCTCTAGTATGGCTTCCATTCCTCTAGGACATTCTTCTTCCCCATCTGGAATTCCTATAACTCGTATGTTGGAATGCTTCATAAAGTCCCATAATTCTGACAGTGAACATTCTGCTTTCTCTCTCTTCTTTTCTGCCTCTTTTACTGTCTGAGTTATCTCAAGAACTTTGTCTTCTACCTCTGAAATTCTTTCTTCTGCGTGGTCTAACATGTTGCTGATACTTTCCATTGCATCTTTAAGTTCCCTGATTGACTGTTTCAGTTCCTTCAGCTCTGCTATATCCTTTTTATATTCTTCATATCGTTCATCTCTTATTTGATTCTGTTTTTGGATTTCCTTTTGGTTATTTTCCACTTTATTGGCAATTTCCTTCATTGTTTCCCTCATTTCTTTCATTGTTTTCAACATGTGTCTTCTAAATTCCCTTTCTGTCATTCCTTACATTTCTTTACAGGTGGAATCATCTGCAGTAGTTACCTCATGGTCCCTTGGTGGGGTTGTTCTAGAGTGGTTCTTCATGTTGCCTGGAGTTTTCTGCTGATTCTTCCTCATGAGTGATTTCTTTTATCTGTTTCTTTGCCGTAATTTTCCTTTCACTTCCTCTTGCTCTTTAAGTTCTTGTGCCTGTGGCCTAAGGGTTACAGGACCAGAAGGGTGAGAAGGTTGAAGAGAAAAAAAGGGATGAAAGAAAGGAGGACTGAGTGATAAGAAAAAAAAGAAAGATAGAGAAAGTAGAGGGGGTGGGTATAAGGAATATTGACAAAAAGAAGAGAGGCACAGAGAGAGGGAGACAGAGCAATATAGGTGTACAGTAGGGTACTTTGACACAACCTTAAAATAAACCCACCTTCTGGGGGTGCCCAGTTGGGTGGTTCCCTTGAGGTCAGCAGCTGTTTGCTAACCTGATCAGACACCGTACCCCACCTCCACCAAGTAGAGAGGAAAGACAAAAATGCTATAAATCAAACCAAAACAAGCAAATAGAAAACTTTACAGGGATAAAATTGGGTGAAAAACCAAATGATAGTGGTAGAAACACTAGCAAAAATGAAATTCTAGTTATTAAAAGAGGCAGCAATGGGAAATTATAATTAAACTAGAAGAATTGAGAAAGAAAAAGGGATCTGTATGGAAAAGATTGAAATTAAAAAACAAAAGAACATCAGCAACGTCAAAATAAACAAAAAAAACAACCAAACAAAAAAAAAAGAAAAAAATACACAACCAAAAACAAAGCAGTTTTTATATGTTATTGAATATTGTCTGGGCAACAAGTGGTCTTCTTGGGTATGAGATGTTAATCACAGTTCTGATATGACTGGAGGCTGCTGATTTCTCAAGCCCCAGCAGGTAGACACCCTAAATCTCTCTTCAGCCCACTTAAAGGCACTTTGAACTTGTAAACTTGCTGAGCAGAAGCTTTCCCAGCTTTCTCGCTGGAATCACTGCTGAAGTGGCTATCCACTTACCCAGTGTGCCAAAACGGGTCTCACTCTGCCCCCGAGGGTTAGGGCTGCAAGGCAGCTCAGACCCCACCCTTAGGCTACTTGGTTGCTGGGTTACCAGCTCCCACCCGTTTCTAGCTCTGCGACCCTGAGGGCGGAGCTTGCCGGGGCAGATCACTGACAATGGTTCCATGTGACCCACTGCCAAACACTATTAGCTCCATCTGGCTCAGTGGCTCAGACTGGCGCCCTAGACAACGGCCAAAGTTCTCCGCACTCCCGCTCAGGCCCTCCCCAAGGCAGTTCAACTCAGTGCCAAGTCCAAGGACACCAAAACAGTTCACAGGTAAGGCCTTTCTGGTTTGCAGTCTCGCTGCTACTGAACTTACAGTTGTGGGCGGGTTTAGACGGATTGAACACACGTGACCACTTGCCGGTTTTCCACTGTTTTAGTCCTCCTCTTGGGGTCCAGAAGTCTCTCACTGACTCCCTGTATCCTCATAGGAGTGATGATAGGCAGATCCCACCAGCCAGAGATGCCTGGAGTTCTATCTCCCCAGACTCACGGTGCCTAGATGCAAGGAAGCTGTTACTCGGCCTCCATCTTGCTCCGCCTCCCTCCCCTTGATCATTTCTGATTGAGGTTACTAGAGATTTTACTTTTCTATTTTTCGTTAGTCTGGGCAATGGTTTATCTATTTTATTTATTTTTTCAAAAAACCAACTCCTTGTTTCATTAATTTTCTGAATGATTCTTTTGTTTTCAATTTCATTGATCTCTGATTTGATTTTGGAGATTTCTTTTCTTCTACTGAGTTTAGGCTGAGATTGTTCTTCTTTTTTCAATTCCAGAAGATGGCTTGTGAGATTGTTGATGTGCTCTCTTTCTGTTTTTCGAGTGTAGGTATCTAAAGCAATAAATTTTCCTCTCAAAACTGCTTTTGCAGTATCCCACAGGTTTTGGTAGCTTGTGTCTTCATTGTTGTTATGCTCAAGGACGTTAGTAATTTCCTGTTTTATTTCCTCCTGCACCCATCTGTTATTCAACAGAAGATTGTTTGATTTCCATGTCTTTGTGTGGGGTCGAACGTTTTTGTTAGAGTTGAGTTCCACCTTTAGTGCCTTATGGTCTGAGAAGATACAAGGTAAAATTTCAATTCTTTTGATTCTGTTGATATTTGTTTTGTGTCCCAGGATATGATCAATTTTGGAGAATGTTCCATGGAGTGATGAGAAGAATGTATATTCTTTATCTTTGGGATGGAGTGTTGTATATGCTTTTTCAAGCACAGTTGTTCTAGGGTCTCATTTAAATCTCTTATATCTTTGTTTAGTTTCTGTTTAGAGGATCTGTCCAGCTCTGTAAGAGTAGTGTTAAAGTCCCCTGTTATGATGGTATTATCAGATATCATATTGCTCAGATTGAGTAAGGTCTGCTTCAAGAATCTGGGAGCATTTAAATTGGGTGCATAAATATTTAGAATTGAAACATCTTCTTGTTGTATTTTTCCCTTGACCAATATAAAGTGACCACCTTTGTCTTTTTTGACTTTAGTTGCTTGAAATCCACATGTATCTGAAAATAAGATTGCAACTCCTCTTTTCTTCTGAATTCCATTTGACTGAAAAATTGTCTTCCATCCCTTGACTCGGAGTTTTAATTTGTCTTTTGAAGTCACGTGTGTTTCTTGCAGACAGCAAATGGATGGCTTGTGTTTTTTAATCCAGTCGGCCAATCTATGTCTCTTCAGTGGGGAATTCAAGCCATTAACATTTATTGAGATAATTGATAAGTGTGGTAGTATTCTATTCATCTTATTTGGTGCGAGTCCATTGCTTAGTTTTATCTTTTGCATCAGTGTGGAGGTTAGGTTCTGTCCTTTAATTTCTGAGTTCTCACTTTGCTGCTGATCCATTGTGCTGGTCAGTGTGTAGAACATGTTGCAGTATTTCCTATAGAGCTGGTCTTGTTGTGGCGAATTTCCTCAATGTTTGTATATCTGTAAATGATTTGATTTCTCCGTCAATTTTAAAGATTAGCTTAGTAGGGTACAGAATTCTGGGCTGGAAATTGTTTTGTTTAAGTAGATTAAAGGTAGATGACCATTGTCTTCTTGCTTGGAATGTTTCATTAGAGAAGTCTGCGGTCCCTCTGATGGATTTGCTCCTGTAGGTCAACTGGCACTTACTCCTGGCAGCTTGCAGAATCTTTTTTATTGTCTTGACTTTGGACAGGTTCCTCACAATGTGTCTTGGAGAAGTTCGGTTAGAGTTGAGGCGACCTGGGGTCCGATATCCCTCTGAAAGCAGTGTGTCAGAATCTTTGTTGATATTTGGAAAATTTTCTTTTATAATATTCTCTAGTATGGCTTCCATTCCTCTGGGGCATTCTTCTTCCCCTTCTGGGATTCCTATAACTCGTATGTTGGAATGCTTCATAAAGTCCCATAATTCTGATAGTGAACGTTCTGCTTTCTCTCTCTTCTTTTTCTTTTTTTTTTAGACAAAGTCTCTCTCTCTCTTTTTTTTTTTGTTTGTAGAGACAGAGTCTCACTTTATCGCCCTCAGTAGAGTGCGGTGGCGTCACATGGCTCACAGCAACCTCCAGCTCTTGGGCTTCCGCGATTCTCCTGCCTCAGCCTCCCGAGCAGCTGGGACTACAGGCGCCCGCCACAACGCCCGGCTATTTTTTTGTTGCAGTTCAGCCAGGGCTGGGTTTGAACCCAGCACCCTCGGTATATGGGGCTGGCACCCTACTCACTGAGCCACAGGCACCACTTTCTCTCTCTTCTTTTCTGCCTCTTTCACTATCTGAGTTATCTCAAGTGTTTTGTCTTCTACCTCTGAAATTCTTTCTTTTGCATGGTCTAACCTGTTGCTGATACTTTCCATTGCATCTTTAAGTTCCCTAATTGACTGTTTCAGTTCCTTCAGCTCTGCTATATCCTTTCTACATTCTTCATATCGTTCATCTCTTATTTGATTCTGTTTTTGGATTTCCTTTTGGTTATTTTCCACTTTATTAGCAGTTTCCTTCATTGTTTCCATCATTTCTTTCATTGTTTTCATTATGTGTATTCTAAATTCCCTTTCTGTCATTCCTAACATTTCTTTATAGGTAGAATCCTCTGCAGTAGCTACCTCATGGTCCCTTGGCAGGGTTGTTCTGGACTGGCTCTTCATGTTGTCTGGAGTTTTCTGCTGATTCTTCCTCATGAATGATTTCTTTTATCTGTTTCCTTGCCCTAATTTTCCTTTCACTTCCTTTTGCTCTTTAAGTTCTCGTGCCTGTGGACTAAGGTTTCAATGAGTCCTTTTGGTACAGGACCAGAAGGATGAGAAAGTTGAAGAGCAAAAAAGGGATGAAAGAAAGGAGGAATGAGCGAAAAGAAAAAAAAGTAAAGAAAGGAGAGGGGGTGGGTAAAAGGAATATTGACAAAAAGAAGAGAGGCACAGAAAGAGGGAGACAGAGCAATTTAGGTGTACAGTAGGGTACTTTGACACAACCTTAAAAAAATCCACCTTCTGGGGGTGCCCAGTTGCGTGGTTCCCTTGAGGTCAGCAGCTGTTTGCTAACCTGATCAGACACAGTACCCCATCTCCACCAAGTAGAGAGGAGAGACAAAAATGCTATAAATCAAACCAAAACAAGCAATCAGAAAACTTTACGGGATAAAATTGGGTGAAAAACCAAATAATAGTGGTAGAAACACTAGCAAAGATGAAGTTCTAGTTATTGAAAAAGGCAGCAATGGGAAATTATAATTAAACTAGAAAAATTGAGAAAGAAAAAATCTGTACAGAAAAGGTTGAAATTAAAAACAAAACAACATCAACAATGTCAAAATAAACAAAAAAAAACGAAACCAAAAAACAAAAAAACATAACCCAAAACAAAGCAGTATGTATAAGTTGTTGAGTATTCTCTGGGCAACACGTGGTCTTCTGGGGTATGAGATGTTAATCACAGTGCTGATATGACTGGAGGCTGCTGATTTCTCAAACCCCAGCAGGTAGACACCCTAAATCTCTCTTCAGCCCTCTTTAGAGGCACTTTGAACTTGTAAACTTGCTGAGCAGAAGCTTTCCCAGGAAAGTGCTTGTTGCTAGAATCACTGCTGAAGTGGCTATCCACTTACCCAGCGTGCCAAAAGCTGTCTCACTCTGCCCCTGAGGGTTAGGGCTGTAAGGCAGCTCAGACCCCACCCTTAGGCTACTCAGTCACTAGGTTACCAGCCAGATTCTTGCTCTGCGACCCTCAGGGCAGAGCTTGCCGGGGCAGATCACTCACAATGGCTCCCCGTGGCCCACAGCCAAACACTATTAGCTCCATCTGGCTCAGAGGCTCAGACTGGGGCCCTAGACAATGGTGAAAGTTCTCTTCACTCCCGCTCAGGCTCTCCCCAAGGCAGTTCAACTGAGTGCCAAGTCCAAAGACACCAAAACAGTTCACAGGTAAGGCCTTTCTGGTTTGCAGTGTCGCTGCTACTGTACTTACAGTTGCGGGCGGGTTTAGACTGATTGAACACACGCAACCACTTGCCAGTTTTCCACTGTTTTAGTCCTCCTCTTGGGGTCCAGAAGTCTCTTGCTGACTCCCTGTATCCTCACAGGGATGATTACAGGCAGATCCCACCAGCCAGAGATGCCTGGAGTCTTATCTCCCCAGAGTCACGGTGCCCAGATGCAAAGAAGCTGTTACTCGGCCGCCATCTTGCTCTCTCAGCCAGTTTAGAGAGATTTTAAAAAGTACATAAGCAAGTATAAGAGATGGTAGAAAGGGAACCTAGCCATTGTTACTTTATTAAAGAATTATTTACAGTTATAAATTGTTACTAATGAAGATATTCACCTGACCATAACAAACATCTCTCCCAACATATGATCTCTTTAAAGTAAAAGTTCACAAAATTAATTAAAACCAGAAACATCAGTTACAAATTTTTCTTTACCATTACAATTAATGATTATACAAGTATGTTACCTTTGTACAGTGGTCAGACCTCAAATATCCAGAGCAGAGCTGCAAATTCTAACTAAGGAATATAGTTAAAGAAAATCCACTTGGAAAATTTATATACTTGGTTTCATAGAAGATAAACAGGCAGGCACAGGTCTATGAAATCACAATTGTATATGAAGTGAACAATTGGGTAGAATAGTTGGAGTTTCTTCTGATTCAAATAATCTGTACCCTCTATGAGTGAATTAGGAGTATGCTTCCAGTGGTAGAGACAAAAGGGAAAAATAAAACGGGACAACACAAGTCTGGGCCATTTCAGCTTGTACTAAATAACCGTTAGTGCTATAATCTTCAGCACTATGTTACTATTTTTTAATATTTTTATGCCTTATCTGGAGATGAGGAAATCAAGGCTTAGAAAGACCAAATAACTTACCCAATGTTGTGTAGCCTATAAGTACTGACTTAGGCCTGTTTGACTCTATTAACCACTATTTCCATCTAAGTCTGTTTGTCTGCAGAAACTTTGCATTTAATCACTATTGTCTCCTGCCTTCTTATATTCCCATGACAACTAGAGCTGGGCTGTGCATGAGTATTCACTGATTACTTATTTAATGATTTAAAAAGAGAACAACCACATTTACAAACAGAAGGTTAAGTGAAATTAGGCTTCCTCTATGCCCACTCTTGAGGTTCTCTTGAAGGGCAGGAACTGTTGGATGCCTACCTTTTGACCATCCTCCTTCTCTTCTCCCTTACCACCAGAACCTTATAAGCCTCCGGGAGGTTCTGTGCATCTCAGACCTGGTGTATATGAAGGCAGTGGAGGAAGTAGCCAATGTGGAAGAAGGATATAACTGCTGATATAGGTACGAAACTGGTTAATGTACAAAGCTGTAAACCATAATCTCTGGGGTTATCTGTTCTACTGGACCGAAATTATTTGTATCATTACTGGATAAAAATATTCAAGTTTATCTCTGCCTCTATGAATGATAACATAGCCCAGACAATAGGAAATTAAGTCCAGCACTGCAATAAGAGAATATCCAGTAATTTCTTTTGTCTTTTCCAAGTTCTGTGAAATTTTTCTAATACCATTGAGACATAAGGAAAGTGAGACGGAAGCTTATAGGAAATACTTTCCTACTCTTACAAAAGACCAAAAAAGGAGGGTGACACATGCCATAGGGCCCTTTTATCTTTTCTGGAGTCTGGTTACTACTGCATGAAGGCATAATATGTGGTAGTGTTGCAGCCACCCTGACAATCACAAGAGGACAAGCCAACCACACCAAGAATGGTACAATAAAGACAGAACTCAAATCCCAGAGGATATTGTTGAGCTACTGAGTTAGACAACTCTAGCACCATCCCTCCTAGGAGACCTCTTGTTCAGCAAAATAGTGAATTTACTTTACTGTTTAAGCTGCTTCTGTTAAAAGTATCTCAAGTTCATTCACTTGGTTTCTATAGCTGTTGATTCTAGGAAGTCAGAGAGTCTAAGGATTTGGAATAGTGAGCTAGGAATCTACGAGAACACTGGGAAGAAGTTAAACATTCCAAAGAAATGTACCTTAAGACACCTAGACAGGTAGAAGATGAGTTATAAATAATAATACATTGCTAGCCCTCACACATATAAATACATAAATAAGAAAATCAGCACTAGCTATTTTAAGAATAAGGCATACAATATGTTAGAAAGAAGTCAGGAGAAGTCATTAGCTAGCACTTCAGTAATGGTAAATGATGAATTCCACACAACAGACCAGATATCAAGCTATTTGGTAAATGTTTTTATAAAATATAATTTGTTGGCATTTTGCTCATAGTAAACAAAAATGGCTCCAACATAAAAGTCTTGTCATATTGTTGGCTAAGATCCATTCCCTAGAAATATATAAAAATCAATCTAGGCCAGGTACAGTTACTGACAGCCTATAATGCTTACACTCAGGGAGGCTGAGGCAGGTGGACTGCTTGAGCTCAGGAGTTCCAGACCAACGTGAGCAAGAGCGAGACCCCATCTCTATGAAGAATAGAAAAACCAGCCAGGCACTGTGGTGCATGTCTATAGTCCCCGCTACTTGGGAGGCTGAAACAAGAGGACAGCTTGAGCCTAAGAATTTGAGATTGCTGCGAGCTATGATAGTATAGCACTCTACCCAAGAGCAGTGGAGTGAGACTGTCTCAAAAAAAAAAAAAAAAATCAAAAATCAAATTCAAGAAATAATAACAGGCAATTCAGGTGGTTTATATAAACTCTTTCTTATAAAAGGTCAGTATAGTTCTCCATCTATTAAGTAGAAGCTCATGAGCCCCATGCCAATCTGTGTAAGTGGTGGTTCTTCTCATTTCTATGCTTCATGACAACTAAGTGACTAGTTAAGAATCAGTGACAGTCTGTAGTCAAATTTGTGATAAAACTCCTATCCCTATCACCCCATTAGGTCATTCTCCCCCAGGCTCTGGGTCCCATGCTAAGGTAAAGAGCAGTCTGTGGAGGTGCAGAGAGCAGGTATTTCTTAAGCCCCAGCCAATGGTAGGATTGTGGAGAAGTATGGACAATTCAAACTTCATTTGCCTGTAAGCCCTTATCTGAATAGTTTCTGAAACCTTCTCTGTGGGTCTGTCCTTCATCTGGCAGGTTCTCAGGGCAGATCACAAACTCTTCTTGCCAAAGGTGCTGGCAAAACCAATGGCTCCTTTTTGACACATGGCCCAGGTAGAGACTCTTACTGCTGATCTCTGCCATATGGCCCATGCCCTGTGTACTGAGGCACCTGCTGACTTTCCTCATCTGTATCATATCCCCTCACTCCCACAGTCAGTCCTCTGTATTGAGCTAAGTCAAGTTCTCTTAAAATCATTTACTATTGCCAACACACCAAGGAGTGAGTGTACACCCAGCATGGAGGTGGAGTAGCCTTGAAAAAGTGACCGCAGGACATCCTCAAAAAGTGGGAAGAAGAAAGCAAGAGATTACATTAAGACAAAACACTACAACTTCTCTCTGCTTTTCCATCTTCAAACCTAGGGTAGGACACTTTCTTCTTTAGTCATATTTATTGACCCGAACTTCCAAGTATGACCCTCCCCTGGAAGCCCCACTACATTAAAAATGAGCTCTTCTGGCCACTTTTGGGGGAATATTTCAGACATTACCACTACAAGAAGACTGGGAAGAAGTATAGGTACGAAAACTGATTAAGGTACGAAACTGGTTAATGTACAAAGCTGTAAACCATAATCACTGGGGTTATCTGTTCTACTATACTGAAATTATTTCAGTCATCCAAACTGGCTGGGAAATGTATGGGTTGCTAGGTGATGAGGAAGCCATCTCGAGGTAAGTGGACCAGCCCTATTCTCCCTTCCACTGTGAAGTACCAACAAGGCCTCAAGACCACCAGCAGATGGGCTCTCTGTAGAAAGACTGTTCTGTCCTTTATCCTATGAAATTGAGGTTAATTGAACTCAACATGAATAAGTGCTACATTCTCAAGATAGCTTTTAGTGTGAACTGTGAATATTCTCAGTTTTTAGTATCATTATTTATATATTTATGCCATATGCTATAGATTTAAATAAACCAAATTAAAATGAGTACAGGAAATCTCCAATGGAGTGAGCAAAATCATTTTTTCTATAACTTCATTCTTCTCATTTTTTTCCAGGGTCTTATTTATCTCTTCTGCTGCTGCACTGTATTAGTCAGAGAAACAGAACTAATATATGATTCATTATAAAGAATTGGCTCGCACAAGTATGGAGGCTAAGAAATCCCATGATCTGCTGTTTATAAGCTAGAGGTGCAGGAGAACTGGTGGTGAATTTCAGTACTAGTCTGAAGGAATGAGAACCAAGGGGGCCAGTGGTATAAATTCCAGTCAGAGGGCAAGACAAGATAAAAGGAGATATTCCAGTTCAAGCTGTAAGAGAAAGAGAGAGGGGAAAAAGCTTCCCCTTCTGTTGCCTTGTTCTATTCAAACCATCAATGACTGGATGATGCTCACCCACTATGAGGAGGGCAATCTACTTCACAGACTCCACTGATTCAAATGCTAATCTCACCTGGAAACACCTTCCAAGACTTACCCAGAAACAATGTTTAATCTGGGCGTCTTGTTGCCCACTCAAGTTGACACTTAAAATTAACCACCCCATGCACTAAAAATGTTCTGCAAAGCATTTCCAACAGAGGAGCCAAATCTAGCCTCTTCCCATGGACTGTTTCCAAGATAATCTTCTCAACACATATGTAAGCAATGTACATAATTTGCAAAATACACTTTAATGTATACTATAGACCACACAAGGAGAAAGCTGGGATAATGCTTTGTAGATAGACCTATTTTTATTAGCTATAGTTAGAATGATTTTAAAGCTAAGCAAAACACTGTGGTAGACTGTATTCTTGTTCCCTTTGGGAGGAATAGGCATCCCTATCTTTCTGGTGGTGACTTGCTCTGGTCAATGGCATGTGAGTAGACAGGATAATTTCCAGGTCTGAGCAGAAACTTTGGGAGCCATTGAGTATTTCTGGTGACCTCGTATCTTTCTCTCTATCAGAGAGAGTCCCAGATAAAAACTAATCCTTCATTTTGGGTGCTGGAAGGACAGTTCTTCAGTTTGGATGCTGGGATAAGAAGACAGGTAAAGCTGACTTCAGATGACCCACAGCTGCCAACATACAATATGACCAAGAAAAGATTGCTGCTTTAAGCCAGTGACATTGCTGGTTTTGTTAAAGCAGCATGACTCCCTTCCACAGGAATGAGTTCTAGTGCTACATTCTCAAGGTAGCTTTTACAGAACTATGAATATTCCTACCTTTTTAAACATCATCATAAGTGGTTATGCCATATGCTAAAAACCAGTTTGGGTTTTAAAAACAGATATTTAAGCTAACAAGTTTATTTTCTAAAGGAGATCTGTCCTACATTAAATTAAATATTAAAGACTAACAGAAGCAAAATGTACATTATATATTTATGATGAGACATAACTTACATTACTTCTCCATTTAAAAATGACTGGAATTGGATCAAACTAAGATACCTTTCTCCCCTTCCCCACCCCAAATTCCCAGATATATAAGACAATTTTCATTAGGACATTAATAATAGTGCTAAAAATGATAGTTATACAAACGAAAGAATGTTTTTCAAAAATCCCTGAAAGAATGCAGAATGAGAAACCCCAAAAGTAAAACATACTTAGAGAGAATCATCCCTCTACTCAAAGTAGCCACCAGCTCAATTACACATACTGTGTGGCTTTCATCAGGTGTCTGTCTCACTCTTCCCACTTTATGACTCCTGCTTCCTAAGATCACCACCTAAATGAGCTGCTTGTGTTACAGTTATTGTCTTGGAGTTCTGACATCAGAGGAACTCAAACAAAGACAAAATCTGGTTTCCTCAATAGCCAGGGCCTCAATTCAGACTTCCTTTTCTCAATTTCTCTCTCTGTCCCCTCATTTAATTAAACTCAGTACCATTGTTTCAAACTTGTCTTTTCAACTTCTCCTTGCCCTACAAAACCTCAGGTTCATCTTTGATCTTCCTTCACATCTCATATATTCATACTTATTTTCATGTTCCGTCCTTTTACCTTATCAAGTGCATTCTCATCCTCCCACCTTCTGCCCTCTGCTGCCACCATGGATATTATCATAAAAAGTTCTTAATTGATAACCTAACTACCTTCTCCTTCTGTATAATTTATCCTCTAATCTTCCCAAAGCAAGCTCTGGGCATTGCTGGGGGTCCTACTGTGGCCCCACACCAACCCTCCCCCTTCTTCCTCTTCCTCTCCTCCTAAAACAAAAAAAAAACACAAAAGACTGAGTTAGTCCCACTCCCTGAAGAAATTCTTACCAAAAGACCCTCAGTCACCAAAGCCCTTGGGCAAGCTGTGGAATTTTCCCCCTTGCTAGGGCCCCAGTCTCTAACTGCCCCCAGGCTCAAATGCCATTTTCACCCTGCCCAGTCAGGTCATTGTCCCTTTCATAAACCTGGACTGAACCTCTCCACTCCCCATCTTGTCTCTGGGTGCCACTGTTTCAGCCTTTCAGTCATGCTACAAAATAAAGCCCTTAGATCTCAGCCTACTTTTGCCAACAACTTCATTCATGTATCCCAAAAGTCCTTAACTGCACCACTCACCATTCATTCTGAAAGTCCCATGTTTTCCCACTTCAGTGCCTTTGCTCACTCTATTCCCTAAGCCTGGAAAACTTTAGCCCATCTTTCAATATATTCAAAACCTTCCTTGGGTCAAATGCTACTTCTTCTAAGAAGTAGCCATCACTGATTGCCTCAAATGGAAATATTATCCCTCTTCTGGTCTCCTATAGCACTTAAATTGTACTTCTCTTGGGCATTCTAATCATTTGTTTTAAATTAGCATATAACTTACATTAGATATATAATGTTAAACTTGATAAATTTTTACACACATTCTCACTATTGTTATTGTCCACCTAGATCAAGATAATAGACCATTCCCATGATCCCAGAAGGATTCTTTGTACCTCTTCCAGTTCAAACTCCTTCAAAGAGTGACTCACTATAGATTAGTGTTGCTAGTTTCTATACATTATATAAATAGAGCCAAATGGTATATACTTTTGTATCTGGCTTCCTTCACCCTACATGGTATCTCTGAAATTCGCTCAGGTTATATATAACAATTATGTATTCTTTTTAAGTTAGACAGAAATAATATTAAAAGTCTATTTTATGACTATACCATAATTTTTTTGGTATTTGGTATGACTATACCATAATCTATTTCACTATAGGTGAACAATTTTTACTGCTTTGACTATTAAAAATAAGGCTTCAGTGGAAATTTTTGTACATCTTTTGTTAGGCATCAGCACTCACTCATTTCTATCCTCTGTAATAGAATTATTGGGTCACAGGTATTTTTATGTTTAGCTCAAGAAGTACTACCCAACATTTCTCCAAAGTATTTATACCAATATACAATACACCCTATCTATAATATAAGAGAATTCCAGTTGCTCCACATCCTTGCCAACATTATTCTTCTCAGAAGTTTTTTCCTTACCTGCTGCTGTCTGTGCTCTCATTTCTATATTGAATTATAACCACAAACAATACCATTACATAGAGCTTAGCAGTTTGCAAACTTTTTAAATATATAACATATAATATATCAATGCATATTTCCTATAAACCTGTAAAGTAAGCAGAGAGAGTCTCATTCTTATTCTTATTTTATAGATGAGGAAACAAAGACTCAAAGAGGTTAATCAGCTTGGCCAAGGTCATGAATCTATCATGCAGTAGAGATACCAAATTCAGTACATCTACCATGTTGCAAAGCTTGTAGTTAGGGGAGTACATGTTTCATCTCTGCAAGTTTACTAACAACTCTTTGAGGTTGGTATTTATTTATTTTTTAAATGGCACTCCTCACTCATTTCTTTCTTTCCCTCTCTCTCTCTCTCTTTCATTTTTTGAAACGAGAGTCTCACTGTGTATCCTCGGGTTGACATTGCTCAACCATAATTCACAACAACCTCAAACTTGACTCAAGAGATGCTTTTTGCCTCAGCCTCCCTAGTAGCTGGAACTACAGGAATCCGCCATGATGCCTGGCTAATTTTTTCTATTTTTAGTAGAGCTGGGGTCTTGCTCTAGCTTGGGCTGGTCTTGAACTCCTGAGCTCAAGCAATACACCTGCCTTGGCCTCCCAGAGTGCTAGGATTACAGGTATGAGCCACTGTGCCCAGCTATTAATACTTATTTATATATTTATTTATTTTTGATAGAGTCTCACTTTGTTGCCCTGGGTAGAGTGCCCTGGCATCATAGCTTATAGCAACATCAAACTCTTGGGCTTACGTGATCCTTTTGCCTCAGCCTCCCAAGTAGCTGGGACTACGGTGCCCACCACAATGCCTGGCTATTTTTTGTTGTTGAGACTATAGGCACCTGCCACAATGCCCAGCTATTTTTTGGAGATGGGGTCTCGCTCTTGCTCACGCAGGTCTCAAACTCCTTAGCTCAGGTAATCCATCCACCTCAGCCTCTCAGAGTACTAAGATTACAGGCATGAGCTACTATGTCTGGCCCTGATACTTATTTTTAATTTATCATGATTGAATGAATTAAAACATAAAAGCAAAATTTCTCCATACATAAAAACTTTACAACAATTGGTTATAATGGCATAATGAATAAGAGGCACCATCATTTTTTATGTGAATCACAAAAGATGGTATTTCAGATCTATAAACATCTGAACAGTCTCATTTAATGACTTTCCTTGAAAATGGAAGGATTTTAAAAAATTATATTCTTCTCCTTGGAGGGTTATTTTAAACTTGCTATTTTAACTTTCACTAAACAGTCTCAAATATATCAAAAATATCTGGGTCCTTAAATCAACCACATTTCAGATTTTATATTTTTACATAGATCAGAGTTCACGTATGTGTTAGTTTTTTGAGTTTTCTTATATATAAGCTAACAAAATGCCAAGAAGTAGTAAAGAAAATAAAAGAAATACTAATAAAACTGTATGTACACAGAATTCTAACATTATCAGCTTTGGATAGTTTATTAAAAGATTATTTGATTTTTTTTTTATGACTGTCTCTAAGGATAGTTTGACCTCATTCAACAGATGGTTATAAGTTGTCAATAAATCAGTAACCATCTGTATCACAGGGCATATGTTTCAGAAGATACATGGAGAATTGCAGAATAATATGATTACTTTTTATGTTATCAGAAACCACAAATGACACATTTAGGCAATCTGACATTCATGGATAGCTAGACCTTGGTCCTATAAATAATTATTTTTGTTTGAGAAGAATGTTTCTATGTATTATGCTCACTCCAAGGTGAAAGCTACTATAGTCCCTCAGAGCATCTACTTTGTTTTTGTATGTTTATATTTTCAGATGTGTTCATTGGGTCTATATAACATTTAACAACTAAAACTTCTTACTTTTGGCATATGGAAAACTCATAAAGAATTTTAAGGACCAGGCACAGTGGCTCATGCCTGTAATCCTAGCACTCTGAGAGGCCAAGGCGGGTGGATTGCCTGAGCTCAGGAGTTAGAGACCAGCCTGAGGTAGAGTGAGATTCCACTGCTAAAAAAATAGCCAGGCGTTATAGTGGGCACCTGTAATCCCAGCTACTTGGGGGAGGCTAAAGCAAGAGGATCACTTGCGCCCAAGAGTTCAAGGTTGCTGTAAGCTATGATGCCATGGCACTCTACTGCGGGTGACAGAATGAGACTCTTTCTCAAAAAATAAAAAATAAAAAGTTTTAAAATACACTTTTTGAGGCAGAGGTTGTAAATGTAATCATAGAAAATTGAAAACTCAAACATATTTTGATCTTCTTTATCAGATATTTCATGTCAAAACTGACTTTTTGTCTGAATATTTATCTGTCTGAGGCCAAAGAATATCTTCTGCCTTAATTACGCGGTTCATTTGGGATGTGTACCTAGCTAAATGTATACTAGCACATTCTAAGGTGACCTTGCATTTCATTTGTGGCATATTAAGGTATTTATAACTCAAGACTGCTACTAATAAAATACAACAAGTTCACAGCGTGCTAAAGGTATGTGAGAACCTCTCCTAAGACACAGAAGATGATCCAATGCAAGAAAATGTGTTTAATCTAAGTTTCTGTCTTATATGCCAGTCCTGCTTTATTTCTAGAACAACAACTAAAATAGCCATGCAAGTAAATCCTCTGTATATAATCATTCAGCAGTTTCCCCAAGGAAAAACATATTATAAATGTTTAGCTATAGCCATTTACCTTTTGGATTTGTTTCAAGTTCTACTAAAAAAAAAAATTCAAGTTCAGACATGACTATGAAAAACATATTCTTTCCCCAGCAGCAAGTGAACACACCTCTCATGCATGTAGTCAACTCCCAGTAGCAGCTGGATAAACCATTCTGTTATTTGATTTTCTGAGAAGACTTTTCCAGCTTCCTTATATTCCTGAATTTTATGGTCCAGATCTCGGCCCTAAAATAAAATAGTATAATCTTTCAGATATTTTTCAATTAAGATTTTAAAATCAAGCTCTTTTAACAACAGTTAATACACAGCAGTCACTACATATCATTAGAAAGTGAGGACGCACTGTCACTCTGTAACTATCACTAACAAAGATTCTCTCTTATACCAAACTCTAGTCAGGCTTCTCTAAGTTGTCTTCTCAACCACGGCTTAACTTTGACCTATAAAAATTTGAACAAATAGGGTGGCGCCTGTGGCTCAGTGATTAGGGTGCCGGCCCCATACACTGAGGGTGGTGGGTTCCAACTTGGCCCTAGCCAAACTGCAACAAAAAAATAGCCAGGCGTTGAGGCGGGCACCTGTAGTCCCAGCTACTTGGGAGGCTGAGGGAAGAGAATCACCTAAGTCAAAGAGCTAGAGGTTGCTGTGAGCTATGACGCCATAGTATTCTACTGAGGGTGACAAAGTCAGACTCTGTCTCTAAAAAAAATAAATAACCAACATAAAAGAAAAAAACTTAAACAAATACTAATATAGTTTCTAACAGCTCAAGGCTACATCCCTGAGATGATCCTAGCCCCCTTATAGTACCTTCCTGAGAAAACTCAGGACTGCCAAAAGAATGTACTGTTTGTTGTAATCAACTCCTGAGGATAGGGCTCCTGTCTCCCAGCCTCTATGAAAGGGTAGAAATCTCATTTTGATAAGCACCAGTTAGCAAAACCAGATGGGTTTCACACAGACTAACCCACACTCCCTGATTTTATAATTTTTCACTTCCCTGACTCTGCTCAGGCCTCTGCTGTTGCCCTTCCCTAATCCCTCATTCTCCCTGAACACGTAGACACCTCTGCACAAATGTCTGACTTTGGAAATGGAAGAACAGAACAGTCTTAGAGAGGCTACTCTCACTGTTCTCCAGAATTGCTGGACTTCTGACAAAGTTTGGTGGACCTATCCCCATCTCTGCATATTGGTTGACAGTGACAGGCAGCTGGACCCTCTTCATCTGGTAACACAGACTCCCAAGTATTCAGAGATGACTGAGTTCTCCTTTCCTCTATTTCTCAGAAATACAGCACTGTTGATTTAGGAGCGAACCCAAGCATTTCATCAATTTCCTTCCTATCACTCATTGGTGATAAGTAAAATAAACATACATGTTACTAAGACCCAAAACTAATCATGATCACAAATGATAAACATCCAAATTGCCTGGCCATGTCTGACATAATGCCCTTTCTGACTATGCTTGTGTTGATAAATTTTAATTGTCACAGAAAAGAAAACACTAAATGTTAAATTCTCTTAGAGAATCCTTATAACCTGATCCTTTTTCCTGCAAAATGCTGAAAAATTAGAGGTGAGTTGAGAAGTATTCCTCTAAAGAAAAGGATGGGTTAAATGTAACTGTGTTTGGTCTTTGCAGGATGCAAAACAGGCTCCATACAGAGTAGAAGAGGTACTTGCCAGGTCCACGGGGAGCACAAGTGGAAAATGAAACAAGAAGCTATTCATAGACTCTTCATAATGGAATTATCATTATATGCAAATGAAAAGCATTTATAGGCAATAAGACAATCCAAGAGAAATTACTTCTAATCAAACAACATGAGGTTGACTAACTCATTTGGAATGTTTTTTTTATTTCCTTTCAGAGCAATGTACAAATATTTGCCTAGCATTTTCTCTCCTTCCACATGTTAGGGCCATAATATGTCAGAAATATAGCAAACATTCATTTGTAGCCTAGCTCAAGAACAGTTTCCTGCTAGATAGGTTGGGCCAAGGAGATCAAACCTTGCTGGAATTCAAAAATATTTGAATATTGAAATATTGAATATTTGACCCTTTGTCAAAAAGCTCTTGTTCCCATCTCACTCTGCAAACTTTGGTAGGATTCTCTTTTGAATCTGTTGGACTCTCATAATTTTTCTATTCTCTCATAATGTTTCTATGAGATGCAAAAACACTTTTTTGACAATACATCACTATAACATTTTTTTTTTTTGAGACAGAGTCTCACTTTGTTGCCCTCAGTAGAGTGTTATGGCATCATAGCTTACAGCAACTTCAAACTCTTGGGCTCACGTGATCTCTTGCCTCAGCCTTCCCAGTAGCTATGACTACAGGTGCCTGCCACAATGCCCAGCTATTTTTAGAGAAAGGGGTCTAGCTCTTGCTCAGCCTGATCTTGAACTCCTGAGTGCAGGCAATTCACCCTCCTCGGCCTCCCAGAGTGCTAGGATTACACTTCTTTATGGTATTGCCAAAATTGTAAAAGAGATTTATTTAAAAAAAATTTAGTGTGTGTTCTTTAAACTCTGAGAAACAAACCTAAAATGTTTTCCAGGTACACAAAATCTAGGATAATGTTTGGTGAATAAAATCTAGTAAAGTGTGTGGGCTTGATTAAAGCCGAGTGTCTTCAGAGCTGTCAGCATGAAGTGTAATACAGATGGAAACCTCTTACCTAGGTTTATTTAGTAAAATAAATTCACATTATCTCTATATTATAAAACTTGTCAGCAAGAATAATAAGTTAAGGTGATGGCTAGCTATTTAATGTCCCATGCTCACAAGCATTCCAAGCATAATTATGAAAACCGAAACTTAATATAAGATAAAATTCCCATATGAAGAATATCCCTCCTATGCCAGAAGATTTTAACATTCTTATCACAAAGGATGAAAAGCTGAGGCTAAGGGAATTCTGTACAAACAACAATTTAATTCTCAGGCCTAGCCAAAACCAAGGCAAAACTAAAACAAAACCTACACTAAGAGGATAGAGATAAAAGTTTGCCTTCTCTACAGTTTCTTATTACAGACAGACTAAAGATAGTTGAGACTGTTAATATTCTATGGCACATTGAAAACTTCTATTATGGGCTCGGCACCTGTGGCTCAAGCGGCTAAGGTGCCAGCCACATACACCTGAGCTGGTGGGTTTGAATCCAGCATGGACCCGCCAAACAACAATGATGGCCACAACCAAAAAATAGCCAGGCATTATGGCGGGTGCCGATAGTCCCAGCTACTAGGGAGGTGGAGGCAGGAGAATCGCTTGAGCCCAGGAGTTGGAGGTTGCTGCGAACTGTGATGCCACAGCACTCTACCCAGGGCAACAGCTTGAAGCTCTGTCTCAAAAAAAAAAAGAAAAAGAAAAATTCTATTATGAAATAATACATGTTCCTAGATGTGAACTAAAGTAAAACCTAAGGCTTCCCCCTAGCAGCTAACTGACTAGACTCCCTCTTGGCTAAAGGGATTCCTAAAAGTTAGTTGCCAGCCATGAGAAAGGAGATCAGAAAGCTTCATCATGTCCCTTCTCCTTAGAGATGCCCTTAGTGACTCACTAATAGACCTAAGGCCATGCAAGACTTACTTTATCCACAGGTGCTCAGTATACATAACAAACCATTTGTCCCATACTTTGTCTCTAATTAACAGACCCTTTATCTAAGCATTCCTTTTCACTGACTGCTGATCTTTTAGACAAAGTCTACCTCTTTCAGCCAACTGTCAGCTAAAAAATCTTTAAACCCACATATAGCCTGTGAGCTCCAGTTTCCAGATGTCCCACCTTTGGGGGCCAAACCAATGTATATTTTCCACGTATTTATTTATGACTTTACCTGTAATTCCTGTTTCCCTAAAACATATAAAATCAAACTGTAACCCCACCACCTTCAGCAGTCGCTCAAGATTTCTTGGGTGTGGCTATGGGTCACAGTCCTCAAATGTGGCTCAAGATAAACCTCTTTAAAATTATTTTACAGAGGATGATTTCTTTTCTGTCAACACAGAAATTATGATTCATAGATACTGATTGGTAGTGTGACAGTACACAACAGCTTGCTCCCAGTGAAAACACATGTAATGAAAATAAGATGGAGTCACTCAAGCTAGGGCTGAGATGGCATAGCTGGTCTGGCTGGTTTAGGTCCAACATGATCTTTACCTCATATCTTCCATCTTCATTGTTTTGTAAATTCGACTTTAACCTAAAAGTGTATATTTAGAGTAATTTAGGGCAATTGCTTTAGGAGATTAACTTTTGAATTGGAATGTTGTTATATGGGTCATGGGTTATGTCAAATATTGTTTATTATGGGTCATGGTTTATGGTGATTACTGTTGTTTAAGATAAGTGTTAATTAGTGTTGTTTAAAATAAAAGTTAGTACGCTCTTGCTTTTAGCTTTTATGTATAAAAAGGTGATTTTGGAAATGGAAGAACAGAACAGAACAGCCTTGGAGAGGCTACTCTCACTGTTCTCCAGAATCGCTGCCCTTCTGACAAATGAACTTTGGTGGACCTATCCCTGTCTCTGCATATTGGCTGACAGTCATAGGCAACTGTACCCAATTCATTCCGTAACACTAGTGTTCACTAGAAAGTAAGGTCACTAAGAGTTAAAAAAATCTAATTAATATATGTAACTGAAATTACCAGAAATATCAAGGAAAATAAAACTATATGCATATATACAAAGAAGGTAAAATGTGCTTTTTAATGAGGAAAGCAAAAGGATGTTTTTGTTTTGTTAGAAGGAAAAGAGAAGAATTTTTGTAGAAAGTAGAATGACTAGTTGTTCCAAAATGAGAAAGAGAAGTATAGGATAAAAACTGAAGAGCTATAATAGTTGGAGGAAGTTTGTAGAAGAGGAATCTTTGAAAAGGAATTTTATGTATGATAAATCTGGCTGAGATTAGAAAAGAAGTTTTCTAATTACAAGTTTTCTAAAACTTGAGCATTAATTTCAAATACACTGAAAGAAAATTAGAATTTCGTTCTGTTAAAACAAGTTTTTCTTGAAGTATTGAGCCACTTTCAACAGGAAACTGTAAAAAGTAAAGTTTATCTTTTGAGTAATTGGTCTAGGAAAGAAAGGTTTTAGTAAGATAAATTCTTGCTGTCTTTATTAGGTTTTTGATTACCTAAGAAAACTCAGTCCTCTCCCTTCAAAAAGCAAGGTTGCTCTATAACTATGTCACTTTCTTTGAAGTCTTTTAATTACGACTTTGCTTAAATGAATGACTATTGTTTACAGTGACCTGTGCTCCTATTTTAATCAAGCATTTTAAACCTTTTGATATTTTTTGAAAGCTTTCAAGAATCAAATACTAAATTAAGACTTTTTGATCTTGAACTAAATTGGGGAGTTTCAAGATGGACATCTGGAATATCTCAAAGGAATTTTTCCTCTCTTCTTATAAAAAGAGAGATTATAAACTAAGTAGGCCTATTTGATGTATAATTTGCAAGCATGGGAAGCATTGTTAAATAATAAGTGATGCTGAACCTTTTAAAGTTATATTGTATGGGTATGCTACTCCAGAAGTTGTATAAAATTCCTAGAAATATGATAGTCTTGGTAATGCACTATCAGTCATAACTACAGTTATTATCTTAAAACAGCATATGTGCAGAAGTAACAAAATGTCCTTGACAATTGTGCTATAATAAATTTTTATTAGATCTTTAACCATGCATGCCCATTTTAAGTCCTGTTAATTCTTTTACTCTGGTACTTTCTTGAAAATTATTGCCTAAATTTTGCCTAAAATGTTTCATCCTTGAGGAGATGGAAAAAACTCTGACAAGTATAGGTTTATGATAACTTTAAGATCATATCATTGGATTGGGTAAGAATTCCCAGGACTCAAATAAATGTACTGGTTCATAACACTGACCACCCAATATGAAGCAAAACAAGAACTAATCGAATACCAAGGAAATTCTTTGGCAGGATTTCATGCAAAGTCAGCCAGTGCTGAAATCGTTAAGATAAACAATTTGAATGAACTCCGTAAGATTTATCCAAGTCAAACAACCTATGATAATATGTTAAATAAACTGTATTGCACATCTGAATTGGGGAAACAAAACTGGTATTTGAAAGGATGTAAGTTTAGTGTTAAGCGTGGAGTCATGGAGGGCCTAGACCAGGGGTCCTCAAAGTATGGCCTGCGGGCCACATGCGGCCTGCCAAGGACATTTATCTGGCCCGCCTGGTGTTTTTGCCACAGCTGCCTGTCTTGCTTAGCAGCCGATTTGTCCTGGGCCGCAGTGCACATGTGTGGAATGTGCACCAACTCTCTGACTCCGCGCCTTCTCTCTGTCTCTCCCCACCCCTCCTCTCTGTCTCTCCCCGCAGGGTGTTTTTGCCATCCTGCTTAGCAGCCCACTCTTCCTGGCCCGCAGTGCACATGTGTGGAATGTGCCTCCCACTCTCCAACTCCCCTTCTACTCTCCAACTTTCCTCCTTCTCTCTGTCTCTCGACTCCTCCTCTCAGTCTCTGGTGTAATCGGAGGAGTCACCAGGTTGCCTGTGCAGAGCCTGCTGCTGCCTAAGGACCAAGGTAAGAACAAGTCAGGATTTTTTTTTTTTTTGAAGTTAGGAAGTCTATTTTTTTTTTCTTTAAATTTTGCAGTTAGTAAGGCCTTTTTTTTGAGGTTAAGGGGGGGATTTTTTCCCTGAAGTTAGGAGGTCTTTTTTTTTTTTTTTTTTTTGCAGATATGGGGGGCGCCTTTTTTTTTGAGTTAGAAGAGCCTTTTTTTTGAAGTTAGGAGAGTCTTTTTTTTTTTTAAGTTGGTTAGTGGGTTGGGGCTGGTTTCTAGGGGGGTTGCATCACAGTGATAACGCAATAAGTCAGCGCTTAGTGCTAATGCAAATTGTCAGCGCTCAGAGGTAATGCAAATAGTCAGTGCTCAGTGGTAGTGATAATTGTAAGTACTCAGTGTTAATGCAAATTGTTAGCACTCAGTATTAATGCAAATTGTCAGCATTCAGTGTTATCGCAAATGGTCAGTGGTCAGTGTTAATGCAAATGGTCAGTGCTCAGTGTTATTGCATGGGGGCCCTAAACTGGTGATCTGCCTAGGGCCCATGGGAACTTAATCTGGCTCTGCAGACAGCTGAGGAGTAGGAAATCCAATTTAATTGACAGTAAGTGCATTTATATTCTGATTGCTATTCAGTTGTGTGTGATGTTGTATGTTGTGTGCTATGTAAGCCCTGGTTCACAATGTTGCCATCTCTGAGCATACAAGCATATGGCTGAACTCACATTAGATTCAGAAGAAAAAAGGCATACATGCCTTCTTTTTTTATGCAGTGGAATCTGATTGTATGGGTCTTCTCACCCCTGGTCTAGGCCCTCCATGACTCCACACTTAATACAGAAAATAGTGTCTGTTTTCAAAGAATACAATTTGCATCGACACTATCAAACTCAACATAAAGATAAATATGATTGTTTGGTCAGAGAAGTGAGAAAAGATAAAATATTAAAACTGAAATATATATTGACAACTTAGCAAAACACTTTTGTGAAGCAGGAACAGCTAAATACTACAGCACTGCAAGCAAGTTTCAAGTTGCCAAGCTAATAGCGTGCACTGGCAGACCATTCGTGGAGGGAGAATTTGTTAAAGAATGCCTTCTTTCTGTTGCCAAAGAGATGTGTCCAGAGAAGGCTGATTTATTTAGTACAGTGAGTCTTTCAGATCTCTCAATTACATGAAGGAGTGAAGAAATGGGAGACTATTTGCATCAGCATTTGCACAACTCCGCAAAGAAACTTTCCGATTTTTCCTTGGCACTCGACAAAAGTAATGATATTCATGATTCTGCACAACTTCTAATTTTTATTCCTGGGATGAATGACTATTTCAAAGTCACAGAAGAGCTTGCTGTACTGCAAAGCATCAAAGGAACAACTACAGGAGAGGATATCTGTGAAAAGGTTTGCCAAACTGTGAGGAGTTTGAAGCTGGACTGGGCAAAACTAGCCAGTGTGACAACTGATGGTGCTCCTAGTGTGGTGGGGTCTAAGAAAGGAGTAATTGCTTGCATGAACCAAGAGATGGAGAATAGGTAAAAGGTTATTAGAAAATGTGTTTTCTTTGTGAGAAATGCATGGTCAAAGTTCTCCTGGTAGAAATACACATTCCACTGGACAAATTATAAAGCAGTTAAATAAGCATTATATTACAAACCCAATGGCATTAGGTAAAGCAACTGAATCAACTGCATTGCCTTGGTCAAAGGTATACTGACTGATGGCGATTATCTACTTCCATAGGAAAACATGGATTGATTCCTTATGAAATAGTTACTCGAAGGCTTATGCCCTTAATAATACAACCTTGTGAATCTGACACTCTTAGAAATTCTGACATGGGGCTTGGCACCCATGCTCATTGGTTAGGGTGCCAGCCACATGCACCAAGGCTGGTTGGTTCAAACCTGGCCCAGGCCTGCTAAACAACAATGCCAACAACAATAACAAAAAAAGGCCGGGTATTGTGGTGGGTGCCTGTAGTCTTAGCTACTTGGGAGGCTGAGGCAAGAGAATTGCTTTAGCCTAAGAGTTTGAGGTTGCTGTGAGCTATGATGCCACAGCACTCTACCGAGGGCAACGCAGTGAAACCCTGTCTCAAAAATAAAGAAAGAAAGAAAGAAAAAGAAAGAAAGAAAGAAAGAAAGAAAGAAAGAAAGAAAGAAAGAAAGAAAGAAAGAAAGAAAGAAAGAAAGAAAGAAAGAAAAGAAAAAGAAAAAGAAAAAGAAATTCTGAGGTGACATGGGCCAGGCACAGTGGCTCATGCCTGTAATCCTAGCACTCTGGGAGGCTGAGGTGGGTGGATGGGTGGATCACTCTTGAGCTGAGGAGGTTGAGACCAGCCTGAGCAAGAGCTAGACCCTGTCTCTAAAAATAGCCAGGTACTGTGGTAGGCACCTGTAGTCCTAGCTCCTTGGGAGGCTGACACAAGAGGATCACATAAGCCCAAGAGTTTGAGGTTGCTGTGAGCTACATAGCACTCTACCCAGGGCGACAAAGTGAGACTCTGTCTCAAAAAAAAAAAAAAAAAGAAAAGAAAAAGATATTCTGATATGACTAAATATTTTAAGATTTTGATGCATTTTGCCAAAGTATTTTTTTCCCCAGGCAAAAGAAGCCTTTTGAAACCCTCTGGTTGATGACAACTAGATCTTTTATGTTGAATCTGGAGATGAAGTCTTTTGGAAACAACACCACAGAAAGACTGCCCTTGAGCCCCACTGGAGGGGACCATATCAAGTTCTTCTCATCACACACACTGCAGCAACAATTCAGGGCCTTGAGTCTTCTCACCACACACACTGCAGCAACAATTCAGGCCCCCAAGTGGGCCTCTCTAGGCTCCTGGAACAATAAAGCCCATTGGAAACCTCAAGGTAAAGCTGATCAGAGAGAGATGTTTGACCACAGAACCAGATGGCATCCTCAATGTGGACAGCTTTCCCAAGATCATGAGTCAAGACTTCTCTCCCCTCCCTCCATGAAACCTATATCCCCTTTCCTGTTTTCTCAGTGTTTCTTTTCTGCTTATACATGGCAAGATAATATGATAAGATTTCATAATCAGTAGCTTTTGCAGGGAACATGAATTTTGTATATGTCATGTTAAATCTAAATCCCTACATGATCATAGAGATAATGTAATTCACCCTGTAAAAAAATTCACTGGTTAAAAAAAAAAAAATCACTGGTATTTTGGTATTTCGAGTGTGCCTATTTGTTCAAATTGCACATCTGGTCTTTTCTATAGGGGTAGGTCTTTTTATTCACATATTTGAAATTCTTATTTAAATCTATCAGTAGGAAGAATATATAGTGAGGGTTTTATAGTTAAATTATGTCCCTGATTGGGTAAGAAAACCAAAAGAAAAATAATTTGGTATCCTGCAGACAAATTATATCCTACCCCCTTAATTGTTATTATTCTCCAACCATGCAATGATTGAATAATGAAGCCTTGATTAAATATTACTAGTGCTTCCTTAGTGGTGACTCCCTGATGCACAATGTATCACATAAGGAACTGATGGGTCTCTCCAGGATATATTTTTATCTGTGAAGGATTTAACAATCAACCATATATGTAGACAACTCCATGTCTCAAAAAGTGGAAAATAAGGGGCCAAAGTGGATGAGAGATTTTAATGGTACCATTGTCACTCCATAACCAATTAGAAACTGGGAATTGGTCTACATCTCTTAATTTGCACAATGAACTAAAGAGGAATTTTTTCAGCAAGCTTAAATCTCTCTAAATGGGTGTCTATTGTAGAATACTCCTTCCCTGGCTTGGCACAAATGTAAATGAGATTATAAATTTGAAATCTGTTTCAAACGTTAGCTACTATGGCTGAGTCTATTGCAAAGGCTATAGTTGTTCAGCAAACTTCTTTAAAATTTCTTGCTGGGTGGCACCTGTGGCTCAAAGGAGTAGGGCGCCAGCCCCATATGCCGGAGGTGGCGGGTTCAAACCCAGCCCCAGCTAAAAACTGGAAAAAAAAAAAAAAAAAAAAATTCTTGCTAACATTGTGTTACATAACAGAATTGCTTTGGGCTACCTGATGGCTGAAAAGAGGAAAGTGTGTACAATAGTCAACTCCTCTTAATGCACTTGGATAAATATGCTTGAGATAGTAGAAATTTGGTTGTAAGAAATCAACAAACAATTGACTTGGTTTAAAACAAGTAGATTCCTTTTCTGACTCATTTTTTGATTTGATTTTAATTGATTTGATTCACAGGGGTTCCTATTAAAAAATACACATTAGTATTAGTATTATCTTCCTGTTAGCCATCATGATAGTCTCCCTGGTGTACTGTATTCTCTTAAGAGTCTGAAATACTTGTGGTCAGCCATCTGTTGTATATCAGATGATCTCACTACTGTTAGAATAATAAAAATACAAACAGTACATAAAAAATCATTCAACTGATCTGATGCTGTGAAACATGAATTCCACTGTGAGAACAGACAAGTTCATTATGATGGTGACTAAGAGTGCCATCAATGCCTAAAGTTTTGGCCAATCTTTCAAAACTGAGAGGCTGACCAAAAGCAGGGAATTGTTAAATTAAATTTGGTCTGAGGCTGCATCCATACCTTGAGTTCCTATGTAGTAAATGACAACCTAATTTAGTATGTGAAAAATTGGAAACCTAATTTAAGAGTATAACAAACAGCTGAGTTTCAGAGAATCCCAAGAGACAAGTATCATCACACCATGCCCAAATAAGGCAGATGCCAAGCTGTAGCTTGTCAGGTAATTTCTCTACTTTGCATCTGTGTCTGGCCCATAAAAGCTTACTGTTCGCCTTGCTGGACAACATGTTCTGAATGTTCTTTGGTTCTAAGTTTTGCCCAATTCATGACTCAAAATAGCATTCCTTCCAGGAATTTATCGCCAAACTGCAATGCCATTTTTTCACTTCCTATTGTCATTTTTAAACTGTTTTAGTTAAAGAAATATGTTCATATCAACTTTTCATATCATATTCTTTATTGTTTTCTTTTTGAGTGAGCAAATTTACATTGTCTGTGAGTGATATTACCATATGGCAGCATACTTCATCGGTGACACTGCTGGTCTGACAATCAACTTCTTACGTTCTCTCCTCCTCCAGAAGAAAAGAAGTAGAAGGAAGAAGCGAGTGGAGTGTATCTGTCCTGCAGTGATATTAAATGTGTGATTTCTGCTAACTAAATAAATACACATTTACACTATTGGAGGCAAAAATAGAATAAGGCCTTTAACAGTAGGCCTCAAGTGAAATGTCAAAAGGAAATAGACAAACTCTTTTGCCCTCTGGGTAGAACTTTAAGAAAAAATGTATCTGTTATTAGTATTAAGTAGGAAGTGTGTTCAATCAAAAGGAAGATAGAATGCTAAAAGATTAATTCAAGAGCCAAGTCTTGTGCTCCTCAACTTACTCTTCTCATGATTTCCATTTTTCATGTTTCTGTCTAAGAAAAACTACTTGTTTTGTATTTACTGTGTTCTTTAATAAATACTCTGCGGATCATTTTCTGAGGATTTAATTAAAGTAGACAAGTCACTTGCAGATGAAGACACAACAAATTATGGTTTGATACAACAAAGAAAGAAATACAGTTTTTTGTGAAGTAGTCTGATTTTAACTCAGCAATATGGAAAACATTTATTACTTTCTTTTCCTAAGCTAACTTCCAAGAAAATATCAAATGTTTTTGATGAAATGTCATACCTCGACTTAAAAAGTTCTTAATATGATATCTGTAAATGCCTTCTGTTTTCTTAGCTTTGTCTTTGCAAAATATTTAATGGTGACTTTTATTGCTAAAACAACTTTAATGAAAAGAGTATTGATTTTAACTTGAAACAGTATTAATGTTTCACTAAGTCTATACTGCTGACCAAAAAAACATTTGCTTTCTTTCACTAAGATCACCACTCAAAAGCTGCAATCAAAGAGTTGATGTTAAGTCTTCATTAACAAAGAGTCGATGTTAAAATTTTGCAAATCTGTAGCCCAGACCGTACCATTTGATAGATTAATGGTATCTCCTCTCTCCTCTATCCCAACAGATTGCCTTTGAAATGCCAAGACCTTACAGAAATGAAGAACAACTTAAATATAGCACTCTAAATTCCATATTTGATTGTCAGTATAAAGTTTTAAATCCTGAAACAATTTGATAAAATTAATCCTTTTATTAAAGTTGGCAATAGAAGTACTTAAACCAGTTTAAAAGACCAAGGGAGAGCATTATCAGAAGAAGCCTGAAACAATTAAACTGCAATGTTAAAAGCATATACAAAGGACTGAATAATCTCATAATTTAAGGTTGGAAAGGTCTTGAAAAATTGATCTGCCCTACTTCTTCATTTTAAAATGAAAAATCTGTCCGTGTTAATTTACTGGGTTGACATCTTGAAATGTACATCTACATTAAATAAGCATCCTTCCAGGGGACTTCAAATTTTAGCATACTTCAGAATTATCTAAGTTACGTCTTTAAAATGCATATTCCTAGACCATATCAATAGAGGCTCTGATTCAATAAATCCAGATAGGGTCCAGGGATCTGTGTTTTTAACAAGCATCCTAAAGTGACTCTAGGACAGATGGCCCAGACCACACTTTGAGAAACAATGCTTGATAATAATATAAATGAGCCATATATTCAATGTTTAGCCCATCAGTGGAAACATTTAGTCCAATTCTAAAGGCAAAAGATGTAGTTAGCAAAGACAAGGTTTAAGAAGAGTCTTTTTTTTTTTTTTTTTTTGCAGTTTTTGGCCAGGGCTGGGTTTGAAACCCCACCTCTGGCATATGGGGCTGGCGCCCTAACCCTTTGAGCCACAGGTGCCACCCTAATAAGAGTCATTTTATAATGCTGTTTTTAAAAGCCTATGACATTATTTAGGAGAATATTAATAAATGGAGGTAAAGCCAGTGGGGGAGGGGATCCTCTGTCATCTTAATGAAGAACCTGAAGATGTTTTCCTAGAATTTTGTAAGTTCAGCCAGGTTCAGTGGCTTGCACCTGTAATTTTAGCATTCTGGGAGGCTAAGGTGGGTGGATCACTTGAGCTCAGCATTTGAACCCAGCCTGAGCAAGAGCAAAACCCTGTCTCTACTAAAAATAGAAAAATTAGCACAGCGTTGTGGCAGGCACCTAAAAAAGTATAGCTACTGGGGAGGCTGAAGCAGGAGGATTGCTTGAGCCCAGGAGTTTGAGGTTGCTGTGAGCTATAATGACACCATAGCTCTCAACCCAGCGGCAACAGAGACTCTGCACCCCCCCCCCAAAAAAAAATTGGCTTGACATTTTCTCCAGTCTTTATGCAATCCATTAGTATGAACTTCCAAGTTCTTTATGAGGAGGAGGGAAGACTCTCATTTTGTTGCCCTGGGTAGTATGGTGGCATGATAGCTCAAAGCAACCTCAAACTCTTGGACTTAAGTAATCCTCTTGCCTCAGCCTCCCAGGTAGCTGAGACTATAGGTACCTGCCACCACACCTAGCTAGGTTTTCTATTTTTAGTAGAGACATCTTGCTCTTGCTTGGGCTGGCCTCAAAATCCTGAGCTCAAGCAATCCACTGGCTTCAGCCTCCCAGAACTCTAGGGTTACAGGCATGAATCACCATGCCAGGCCCATATTATGCTCTTAAAACTAAAATAAGAAATCCAGTTTCTAAATAGTTACTAAAGGATATCATATAATACCATGACATTTATGTCCAATAATATAAATGAACATCCTTCAGTGTAGTTATTATTTTTTTCAAATTATTTTAGAGTTAGTGTTCCTTCCGCTGAGGTAAATACACATAAGTAAGAATAAAAAGAGAACTTACTATCTTAAGAGCAAGCAATGTGAAATAACACTTTCATCTATAAAGCACTGAGTTGTTTTTTTAAAATAAACTACTTGAAGTAAATTACTGTGATTCTATTTTTGAACATTTATATATGTATATAAATTTATAGCCCAACCAAAGCCATCTCCCAAATGTCATAAATCTTACTGGGTTTATGAATTGCTTTCTATTAGTGCATTAGAGCATTTCCTTTAAATGAAACTAGTTTTTTATTTTCAATTATTAAATTTAACAATTTTAAAGTAAAAATCAGTGACTTTACTTTTTTATTCTTTCGTTTAAAAGATGGAAATACTTTATAGTTTAAACAAGGAAAGTAAGTAGGACAAACCAAAAGACTTTAATTTTGATATTTATAAAAATCATGAACAGGGCAGCACCTGTGGCTCAGTGAGTAAGGTGCCAACCCCATATACCGAGGGTGGTGGGTTCAAACCCGGCCCCAGCCAAACTGCAACAAAAAAATAGCCAGGCATTGTGGCAGGAACCGGTAGTCCCAGCTAGTTAGGAGGCTGAGGTAAGAGAATCGCCTAAGCCCAGGAGTTGGAAGATGCTGTGACCTGTGATGCCACGGCACTCTATGGAGGGTGATAAAGTGAGACTCTCTCTCTCAAAAAAAAAAAAAAAAAAGTCATGAACGGATCAGTTTAGGTGTACAAAAATATGAGATGCATTATTCACAGCCTTCCCAAACTAACAAAGTCTAGACTCATAGAACAGGCCCAGGGCAAATTCAAGGAGGTCTATCTACTTCTGTATAGAGCTGCTCAGGAAAACAAGAGGGTCCTAATGGGACCAACCTCTCTGAAGAGGACTTTACCTCTTTGAACAGTGGTTCTCAACCTGTGGCTCACGACCCACAGGAACTGTATTAAAGGGCCGCGGCATTAGGACGGTTGAGAACCACTGTCTTTGAAGCTGATTCTTAGTTCTCTCAATCAGCAGCAATCCCAGCAATGCAAACAGCTGAAGATAGTCCTGATGTGTGGACAATTCCAGCGTGTGGACACCCAATGTGAGCTCCCACAAGGAAGGAAGGATGGTAACCAATTAGGGTTACAATGGTCATACTCCAGGTGTGTCTCTCATCCATAAATAACCAATTTTGGGAGGTGATGACCAAAAACAGAGCTTCATCACTATGAGCAGTGGCTTTGAAAAACAGAAAAGGGTTTGTCTCTAATACTAAACCCAAAATACCCAGCCTCAAGTTCTGCAGAGACCCTCTGAGAGCTACTAAGCCTGGCGGTTGTATGTCAGTGCTAAATTCACTTATAATAACCTACTGACACTGATAAGAGTTTCAAGATTGTAAAATTCAACCCATTTACTTGGTTTATTTAAACACTTTTGCATAACCAAGAAACATAAGAAGAAATTTCAAATTTCCTTGTTTACGGTATAAGCAGATCTTTGGAAAGTGTTGCCTCAAAGTTATTATCAGACCCATGTTAGAATCTGCACATTTCCTCCTTTTGGCCTGAATCTTCATATTGAAGGCTGCATTTCAAAAACTTAGAGCTAAATATTAGCCTCTGTTCTAGAAAATAGTCGGGGGACGGTGGGAAGATAGCAATGAAATAATGAACAATTATATGAATAATAACTTCCATTATTGAGGATCTTTTAGGAGCAAAGCTCTGCAAGTCACTTTTTCAACATTCATGATTTCAAATCCCTATAAAAACCTCATAAAACAAGTGTTGTTACATTCACGTAATTCTCAAGACAAGAAAGAGAGAAATAAGTTGGTCAAGAAAACAAATCCAAGATTTGAACAGATGTGATGCCAAACTCCACATACTTTTCACTATTTGAAACTCTGTCTAGTTTTCTCTTGACAGAAAATAATTAGCATCATCTTTACCTTAAAACTTGTATGTGTGCACAAATTAATACACATGTGAAAGGTGGATCAACAGGGCCCAGAGAGGAGACTGGGAGCAGAAAGGCTCAGGGCAAGTCTACTGAAAGGGACAGAGACCTGCTGGGGCAGGGCTTAGTTGGTGTCCGTGCCTGGGGGGCAGTTAGAGACGCCTTTTATATGGGGATGTAGGGGGTGGGCAAATTCTACAGCTTGCTCAGAGGGCTTTGGTGAGTTAGAGTCCTTTGGTGGGGGAATTTCTTCGGTGGCAGGGGAGGGGGGAGGCTAACTAGGTCTTTTGTATTCTTTGTTTTAGGAGGCAAGGAGGAGGAGAAGTGGGGAAGGTTGGTGTGGGGCCACCACAGGCCCCTCCAACAACACATGTTTCTGTATGCATATGTAATAGAGAAACAGAGATGGGTAAAAGCTGAGAATAAGCCAAGAAAAAGAGCGGCCTTCCCAACACCCCTTGTCCTTGTCCTGCACTACATGAAATTCAACCTTATCCAGTCACCTTATAGTCAGAAAAATATTCCACCTCTCTGAAGTCCTGATCCTTCATCTGTAAAATAAAATTAATAAGCAAGAATTCACTTCTCCTCAAAAATGGACTGGGGCATATTAAGCCTGAAAGAGCCCTAATAGCCAAAGTTGGAATAATGTGAGCAATGAAATATGCCAGTACTGGGCGATAACCTATTTAATTTTTTAAATCCATGAATCCCCACTGATATAAATAATTGAGTAAATACATAATACACAAGTGAAGGAAAGAAAAACAGCTCTTCCTTACAGGAGAATCCCAATAAAGGGGATTCCTTTAGAAAGAATGAGAGAAATATATAATCACAATTATGCAAACAAAGCAGACCCTCCAGAGCAAAAATGGCTGCAGACAACTTCTGCTGAAAAATGCTAAAATCAGTAGGTGAAGGTTTGAGAAGAAATAGATTATTAGCATACTCTTACAGTATCTTACACAAGATATTTATCAATTACAAGAGGAAAAATAGCAACTTTACAGTGGAGAAACTCGGAAGACAGATCCTTAACAAAGTGATCAAAGTTAACATTACCAGTAATAAGATATACCAACATCCTTCAATCCCTGATGTGGCCTTACTGAGACAGATACAGTCTTTTGTAGTAGTCTTGCCCAAAATAGGCAACCTTGCTCTAATCATGAGAAAATTTAGACAAACCCAAACTGAGACATTCTATAAAATAATTTGCCAGTATTCATCAACTGTCAAAATCATTAAAAAAAAAAAAAAAAGCAGGAAAGGGAAACTATCACAGATTAGAGGATACTAAGGGGTGACCTGGGAGACTACAACTCAGTGCAACATAGAATATTGGCTTGGATCTTAGAACAGACAAAAGATATTGGGGTTGAGAACCGGTAAAATAGTAAATCTCTGGTTTTTATAATTGCACCATGATTACAGAAGTTATTAACATTAGGAAATGTGTTTAACTGCAAACATGTTACAATTAAAGATGAACCATTTAGGTTCCTAAATTACATCCCATGCTTTTCTACCTGAGTCTTTTATTACATACTTCCCTGTAACTAAAATGTCCTTGTTCCACTCCACGTGGCTAAATCTTTCTAGTATTTCAAGTTCAAAGATAATGCCAGCCCTACCATTCTCCCTGTGGTCAGAGTAATTTCTCTCTTCTGTTAATTTCCACAGAATTTTAACCACACCCTTCCCATGACATTTTCCACATTCCTCAGTGTATTTTAGCCTTTGATATAAATGACTCATTAATCCTACCAAACAAGTTCATTAAATATTATATTACCTATGTTACCCTACACTATGTCTGTAGTTGTATCTGACACAGAGCTGGGGCTTGGTAATGGATTTTGGAAAGACCCTTGATTACTACTGCCTTTGTGAACTTCAAGTTTATTAGTAACCAATAAATAATCCAGAATGGCAATTTATTCATATGCAGTGAGAACTAGACTGCCAACAGTGAGTTCATGTCCATTTAGCTAGCATATTTTTTCCTGTGAGAAGAGGCACACATGGAAAGCTAAAATGGGGTCAGAAGGTTGGCAAGGAGAAAGAGTTGGGTGATTTTCATGAATAATAGCAACAAGCGAAGCAGCTTGATCATGAAAGTACATCCACCACCAGGGTCAGACTACCCTGTTCTCAGGTGTGGGCATCTTCTTTGCTCAGTATTCCACAATCACCAACAAATTTTCCTTTATGGTTCTATTTGTCTGTTTCTACACTAAGCATTCTCTCTTTTTTGAAGTTCTCAGCCCTGGAGAGATTTCAAAAATCCTGATATCTGGGCCATACCCCAAGTCAATTACATCAGACTTTTTGGAGGTGGTCCTCAGGCCTAAGACCTCCAGGTGACTCTAATGTGCAACAAAAGTTGAGAACTAGTTTTCATATGATTTTTGTTTCACTGCATTAATATCACTGAGCATAAAATAGACAAGTCCAACATTTCCTGCTCTTTGTCCTGTTATATGTGCTCTCCACTAGCATCACCTGCCAATAAAGATATGTGAGCTCACCTATCACATTTAAAGCTGGTTACTAATTGTGGCGACTAATTGAAAGCTCAAGTTTCCAGAAATGCCTTACCCTCACCCAAATGGGAGACCTTCCAGCAGCATCTCACAGAACTCCAGTACCTTTTTAGGTGTACCAGCAATATAAGGTAGGAAAAAATAATTCTGATATATTTGACAGGTGGAGAGATTCTATATCTTACCTTTACCATCAGTATTTGAGAGAAATAAGGTGAAGGCAGCTGGAAGCAAGTACTAAAGAATCTGAAAAAGAAAAAAGAGAGAGAGAGAGAAGGAAAGAAAGAGAAAGAAAGAGGGAAGGAAGGAAAAGAGGGAGGGAAGGAAGAAAGGGAGAAAGGGAGGGATGGAGGGGGGAGGGAAAGGAAGGAAGTCCTGAGGGTTAACTTCTTTGTAGTTCAGTACATGGGTCCATGATGTAACAAAAAAAACGAATCAGAAAAAGAACAATTCCACATGTTGAGAGCCTGAGATGGTACATATAATGTTTATGTGCTGAGTATTACATGAAATAAAAATGCTACGAGAGTTGGGAGGGTTGGGGTCAGGAGTGATTGCCAGCCAGGAGATTATGGGAGCCTTAGTTTATGGGAGAATAGCCCTGTTTATTGGAACTTTTGATCCTGGGAAAGGAGGTGGCATTTAAGTTGAGTCCGAGAGGCTAAGTAGGATTTGTGAGGGTAGGAGGAAGGGCATTCTGGAAGGAAGCGAAAATGAAAAGGTGTGGAGCCCTGGAGGATGCCCAGGGAATAGCCAAGTAGTTCCTTTTTCTCCTAGTGTGGAACAGAACAGAAGATGCCAATATTTGACATATTCCTCCAGGGCAGGTGGTCTGGGAACTATTCCCATTAAAGATTTAATTAGATCTTAAACAGAAATTGTGAGAGTTCAGTTGTTTGCTTTTTTACCTTTATAATCGGATGTGATGTGTCCAAATGGTTGAGTAGTAGATGTAGAGGCCTCACATCTATGTATTTCAGTCTTGAAAGGCCCCAAGTTAAATTACAGAAGAGGGAACTTGAACATAAAAAGTTCACCCTTTCAATAGTGATAGCATTTTCCTATAAGGTGGCAAGTTTGGTCATCTGCTATTTCCTATATTATTATTTTACTTTAATAGAAGGAGGATAACACCAGGCCTGTGCAATTTAAGAGTAAATGTGGGTCTGAAGATGAGAAATACGTCTGTTGCTAAGAAAGGAGCAGTCTGTAACCAGGCATTGTGGTGGGCACCTGTAGTCCCAGCTGGAGGCAAGAGAATCACTTAAGCCCAACAGTTTGAGGTTGCTGTGAGCTGTGACACCACGGTACTCTACCGAGAGGGACATACTGAGACTATGTATCAAAAAAGGAAAAAAAAAAAGAAAGGAGCAGTCTGCATATGCCATTCCTCAGGAGTCAGGGAAGTGGCAGCGACAGCTCTGCTAAAAGCAGAGCCCAGGAAGCCCGGCAGCTGTCACCATGGCAACACCCCCTTGTGATAGAACAGCTACCTCAGCCTATGGAAACCACCCATCATTTAAAATATGACGCAGAGAGGACTCAGATTAGATACCATGCAACAAATAATATTTTTATAGAAATGTCCTCAGGACATAATTAGGACAAAAGGGCTGAATTTGAATATAGATTGTGAATTTGATGGGTGATTCTCAAACTTCCTTGTGCTTAGACTCACCTGACTGACTCCTCAAAATGCAAATTGCTGGACTCCACCTCTAGAATTTCTGATTTGGTATGGCTGGGGCAGAGGCCAAGAATTTGTATTTCTAACTAATTCCAAAGGGATATTAATGCTACTGGCCTCAGATCACACTTGAAGAACCACTGGTTTACACATTGTATCAGTGTTCATTTCCTGATTTGATCATTATACTGTGGTTATGTAAGAGAACAAACATCCTTGACCTTAGAAAATACAGTAGTATCTAGGAAGCATCTAGCATTGTAATTTACTCTCAAATGGTTCAGAAGAGACAGAGAGAGATAGAGAAAGAAAGGAGAAAAGTAGTTAGAGAAATAAATAGAATAATTATTTCCAAATGTGGGAAAATGATAGTAATTGGGGAATTTGGATGAAGTGTACATGGGAGTTCACTATATTATTCTTGTAAATGTTCTGGTACTTTAAAATTACATTAAAATTTAAAAATTTTTTAATTAATGCTGGGAAAGAAAGTTATAATAGCATATCATCTAATATGGTAGCCACTAGCTATATTTGGTCATTAAAATTTAAATGAATTAAAATTAAAATGTTAACATCCCGCTCCTCAGTTATACTAGCCATACTTCTAGTGCTAAAGAGCCGTGTGTGACTACTGTGAGCCGTGTGTGACTACTGTGTTAGACAGCACATATATAAACCATTTCAATCAGCACAGAAAGTTCTATTAGATAGTACTGACTACAGTTTCAAATATTATAAGACCTGGAAGGAATCTTTGAAAAATTGATTGTGGCAAAAGCAGCAGTAAAGGTAGCAGTAATATTTGTAAGCAGAGGAGTCAGTTTTTCTAAAATAATATAATTTATTAACAAAAAGGGCTAACAACAAAAGTGATTAAATTATAGCAGGTGCAGCACAGTGTAGCTACATATGCAACTTTCTGTAGTTTTGCATGGATTAGTGACATATTTGCCAGAGCAGCTGTTCACCATTACTGTTCTGTACACACACGTCATCATCTTACTTTCTAACAATTCATTGTATGAAGAAGAAGTAGACATGCAAGCAAGCTGGTTCTTTCCCCAGCCCCTATCCTCCACTTTCCTCCAAGCAGAGCAGGGTCAAGACGTGGATCAGGAAATACCCAGCAAGGCTGAACTGGGGAGGGTGATCTGAAGGGAATAGCCAAGACATAGAATATTTCAAACTCATTCAGATATTTTCATTTGGCTATTGGATTTAATTTGGGTGATACACCAGCTAAGGTATAAAGCAGGAAAGATTGTTTTCTGTTGGTATTCCTATTCTTTTCCTCTTCCTATCTCTTCTGTCTCTGAAATACATGCACCCTCAGGTTGTATCTGGTTGTCAAAAGTTTCTGACCCAAACAGGACTGCCTTCTACTCTAAAGAGTATCTTCTGTCTTCCTAGTATTATTTTTAGGGGCTTCCTCAATACCCAAGTGATAAGCAGTCTAAATTCATCCTACAGTGCGAATAGTATCAAATTCTCCCAAGATGCATTTGACTAACCCTAGCTTCCAGAATATGTTGGGACATACCTTCTGAGTAAGGACATCTTTGGGTATTCTCTACCTGAGCCAGTCCCTGTGACCTCCTCTACCTAACCTCTCAGGAGTGAGCACAAAGACCCTTACTATAGCTATACATTGTCAATTTCCCCTCTTGTACCTTTCCAAGCAGTTTCACACTTACTTGAAGCTCAGTAAAACACACAACTATTACTTGGAGACCACATATAATGGTAGGGAAAATTGCAAATACTTGAAACTCTAAATCACAATTTGATAAATGTAAAGGATTTCTGTGGGGGAAAATAAGGCATATTTCCATTTCCAAATTTCTACTGGAGAAAATAAATCATAGAACTGGAATTCAAAAATCAGAGATGTATCTCTACCCAGGCCCCTTTATGGCATTTAAATGTCCATCTAAGAATTAGACTATTGGGCGGCGCCTGTGGCTCAGTCGGTAAGGCGCCGGCCCCATATACCGAGGGTGGCGGGTTCAAACCCAGCCCCGGCCAAACTGCAAAAAACCAAAAAATAGCTGGGCGTTATGGCAGGCGCCTGTAGTCCCAGCTACTCAGGAGGCTGAGGCAAGAGAATCGCTTAAGCCCATGAGTTGGAGGTTGCTGTGAGCTGTGTGAGGCCACGGCACTCTACCGAGGGCAATAAAGTGAGACTCTGTCTCTACAAAAAAAAAAAAAAAAAAAAGAATTAGACTATTGTAGGAGATCTGTCTGTCCCCCACCAAAAAATTGCTGAAGCATTCTTCTGCAGCAATTCCTCCTTATAATATATTTATTTTGACTAAATTTGTTAAAGGAGGGAAAACCCTTTCTTAGAAACGTGTTTTCAATTACCTGCAAATAATCGTTTTTAGCTGTAAGATGTGAGATCTTTAAAGTTCATTCAACTTCTGGTTTGATAGTTGCCCTTTTCAGATATCTCCCTACAGAAGGCTTTTCACATGCAATAGATTTTTAAAGACTTCCAAGAGAGAAGAGGAGTCTCACCTCACAGTATTCTGTGATAATGCAGAAATTATCTTGCTCCACAAAGCTTGCATGGAACTTGACAATAGTTGGGTGGTCCAGCTTGGAGAGTAGTTGGGCTTCCAAATTGGCTTGCACAGTCTCATTTGGGTTTAGCGCTCCAACAGAGATTTCCTTCAGTACCTTTCTGCATCCGGGAAAAAAAGTTTAAATATATTTAGACACATTTAACAGATGTGAGCAGGTGGTAATTAATACCCAGATTGGGACCTACTCATAGGTCTAGTATTGTTTCCCTGGGGGCCCTGGGCCCAGGACACGGCTTCCTCAAGGCCTCTTGTCTTCCACATCTGTGCAACCTATAGTTTTGTAGAGAGCAGACATAAAGTTAACACTGAGCAATATTCTGTAATTGTCCTTCCTCTGTTTCTCTAGATCAGTGGTTCTCAACCTTCCTAACGCTGCAACCATTTCATGCAGTTCCTGTGGGTCGCAACCCAGAGGTTGAGAACTACAGCTCTAGATGTTTTGGCTTCTCTTGATCTCTCTCACAGTGTCTATTTCTTTCTCTCTCACTGTGTGTTCTGTCACTTTATCTCTTTTCCTCTGTTTATCTCTGATTTTCCATTTTTCTTTCTATTCCTATCTTGGTGTCTATCTGTCTCCCTGTATCTGCCTGCCCTTCTCTCTATATATCTACATAAATTCTTATATAAAAATATCTCTACATATTTATATATAAAATCCATCACTCTGTCTCTCCATATCTGTCCTACTATCTCTATTTCTTTCCTTCTTTATCTCTCTCTGCCTCTGCATGTGTACATGTGTATTTTTATGTATTGACACACATGCATGCATTTCTCTCACTCTGTCAGCTCTAAAATTTTCTACTTATATCAGTTTAAAATCAATAGGACTAAAACCTATTTTTTCCTTAAAACTAACCAGGGCATATCATACTTTATTACTACCAATATTTAGTAGAAAAAAAAATTAACAATGAAGAGGTATTTAGCATCTCTCGTATCTATGAATGGAAGGACTCACTAAATCCCAAAATCTTTAATTTAAAAAGTCTGAGAACTCAATGAGGAGTGAACCAAAACATTATCTCTTCTTATCTTTAAAAAAAAAAAGTCTGATGAATAAACCAATTACATTACTGCAGCATAAACTAGATTGCTGAGGGGAAGCACTTTAGAACTCCAATTATGCGTGCAGACAGATTCTGCTGATTATAAGTGAGCTCTGGCAGTTCATTAAGGCAACTTCTACAGGACCTGTACTAGAAAACATTTTGCAAAAATGTTCTTTAAGAGTTATTACTGATGCATATCAATACAAAGTGTATTTACAATGGAAACTCTTAATCAAATGCCCGTTAGCCATTCTTCTCTAGTCCTTTCTAACAGATGCTGACAGATGCCCCTGACGTAAGGAATGCCCAGGGCTAATAGACTCTCTCTGGCACACATGTCAACTTCTGCCCTTTTGGTTGAGATGGCTTACCCAAGTCATTGGGTTTATTCCCAAGCCTCTTTATGCCAGTTGTGCTTATTATTGTACATTTCTGACTTAAATATAACATAAATGGGTGAAGGGTTAGTGTGAGAGTTATCTTTGCTGGGAAAACTAAGTCAAATGCTCACAAAAAACTGGATAATGAGAAGTTGTATTTTTTAAAAAGTTGTCCAATAAATGACAAAAGAGATGTAAAAAGTTGGCTAAAAATGTAAACTCCAGCATTCTGAATTCAGATTACTAATTCTCATTACACTTTAAAAAAGATAAGCCTGAAAAACTTGATGTATTATGGGCATAGTTTACACAAGAAAGATGACAGGACCTCTAACCAAGGGGCATTAGATATTGGCTATTCATCCAACAATTGGAGAAAACTGTACAATAGTATGTTTTAAGTTGAAGTAAAAATTTTTTTGGCTGGGGCTGGGTTTGAACCCACCACCTCTGGCATATGGAACTGGCGCCCTACTCCTTTGAGCCACAGGTGCCACCTGAAGTAAATGTTTTAATTAATGTAATTTTATCTTAAAGTAGTTTCCTTTAAAAAGTCATTGTACTATTAACTTTTCACTAATTCAAATAAGTCTTTCCCTCTAGTTGCTTTACTATGGAAGAACAGGAACTTCCTCAGGCAGTAGCATAGATGGAGCTTGTCTCTCGTTTCATATTCAGGGCCTAGAACTTTTGATGTTGCAGTCATCATACCATTATGCAGAATTCCCCCATCCCACTTCTCCATGGGACTGTATGCTCCCTTGAAATTGTAGCTGTAAAATCTGTCCTAGATGCCGAGAGCCTAAGTGGGAAAACTTGGAAGGTGCCCTTTCCTGACTGTGGTGCAGACATCTGACTTTTTTCCCAGACCAATAAAAACTGGGTTAAGTTTCTGTTCTCTAAAATCTCATAAGGACAACTGTCTAATCCATGATGACCGTTACTGGGAAGTCACTTTTCCTACAAATTGAGTCTTTTAACCATGTTCTCCATGGTCTTGCTATTCTCAACTCATCCCACTCCCAAAAGACAACCAGCAGCAGGCATTGGTTCACCAAGAGCAGCAGGCATTGGTTCACCAAGAGCAGCAGGCATTGGTCCACCAAGAGCAGCTCAATTGCATAAGAGAGGGCGGCTCCACAGAGGCAATGAGCTCCTGCTATGGCTCTGCCATTTACAGGAGATTTAAATGAGACCAGATTTAGAAAGTTGGAACATTTGGTACCATTCCCCCCAGCAGAGGCTTTCACATAGGTTTTGTTAGATGTGGAACACTCTATTAGAGCCCTACTTAATAATTAAGTGGATTCTAGAGAAATCCTTGTTTGGTAATATACTCTATAGAAAGACTGTTCTATCAGGAATTTGGTTAAAAATGACCTAACATTATTAGGAGTGGCATCTTAGACTATTACTTTACCCAAAGAAGCTTGAAAGGATACAGGTGGCTGTGTTTTTCTGTAATTTCTGAAGATTACAAAGCAGCAGGCAAAGCTCAATGACATCTTCATAGAACGTTTTAAGTAATTTACTGTGCCCCAGCTAACATGCAGTTGTAAAAGTCACAGTGGTAAGCATGACAGTATAAAGCCTTACACAAACTTGCAACATTCTCTTGCTGAGAAGGAACAAATGCTACAAAAGCTTCAAGATACTTAATTTTTTCCTTGTAAACATCAAATATTGTGCAGCAGAGCATGAGATTTTACATATAGTTACATGAGCCCTGTCTGGCAGCCCGATGATAAAGCATAAAATCTCATTTGCCCAATAAATGTCAAAAGAGATGTAAAAAGTTTACATTTAGCAAAGATAGCTATTAAGACAGATGATACCTATTATAATCACCCCTAGCTGATGCAAAGACATTCTACCTTCCCTGCCTAAGATTGTGTCACTGAACTGATAGAAGAAACGTTCATTGCATATCACTTACCAGGAGATCCATATCAGCCAAAGACAGCATGGAAACTCACCAAGTCAAGGACAGCTTGTCACTTGCTCAGTGCCTCTCAGCCTGTCACTCCTAAATAACATGACAGATACTTATTTTATCAGAGTCTCTTAACCGCTAGGGAGAAATTTCAACACTAGCAAAGGCAGGCATCTCTAGAGACTCACTCATTTGAAAAACTGCCTATTCTCTTTCCTGAATGGCATGCTTCTTTCTTCTTAGAATCATGAGTGAACTGACAAACTTGAAAATTTGGAAGAACTATGGCTAATTTCATTCTCTTGAAATTGGCCCACATTTTGTACAAATGTAGAAGATTTTTTTAGACACCAAGAGTTATTTTTCTTCAAATTTCCATGTATCTTTCCATGTTTTCCCTGTTCAACCAGTAGCATACAGTGCCTCAGTAAAAAAAGATGACATCACTACAGAGTAGGAGTCAAATCTCTGGCTTTCTGTTTCCAAAGAAGAGATCAAGGCTAAAAAGAAAGGAGCTAGAGGAAAATTTGACGAATGGATGAACATTCTTCCTGCCCCGAGGTAAGAAAATTAGGAACTATTGAGATCTTGAAAATAGTTGCTGCGCTATAGGCCAGGTCAAGAGAGGGGCTAGAAAAAGAACTCCAACATAGGTAGCAGGGCCTTAGAATAGGAGACTTGCTTTTTTTCTGAAGTAGGGCATAGAAAATTGCAGAACTGGGAGGCGGAGACAAGATGACTGACTGAAGCCAGCTTTCCACAGAAGCTCCCGTCCAGAAGGAGAATTCAAGGACAGAAATTTCACAAGTAACTTGGTGGATTAGAGCTGCACCACGAGAGAAGGTTGAAGAACACACATCAACACTGCTGAGGCAAGCTGCAACCCCAAGGATACAAACAAAAGGTACGAAATCCATCACCAAGCGGACAGGAGTCCCCTCCCTGTGAGAACAGTTCGCAGTGCCCCACAAACAAAAAAGAAGAGTTCAAAGGTCCTCCCACTATACTCTATGGGACAGAGCTTCTGAAAACTGGACCTACCTCTCCTACTAAGGTGCCATGGCCTTCTCCTGCCAGGCATAAAACTGTATAAAACTGTATATATTCTCTACCTACAATTCTGAGCTCCCAGCACTCCCCTCGACTCTCACTCTGAGGTCTGGAGGCCTGTTCCCCAGGACTCCAGATTCTTGGGTGATTTATTGAGGGGTATGGACAGGGCGTAGACTGCAGCTGGTCAGTGTTGATTCTGCGGCATGGGAGTGAGGAGAGGACAGTCGGCCGAGAGGGAACCACACTGGAGCGACAGTGCCCCGAGGCGCAGAACAGCAGCTGTTTTTTGGCAACAATAGGGCTCACTCCGGGATATTCCGAAGCCACAGCCCCTGTCTCCCTGGGCAACCAGAGGAGGCCGGACATCTACTCAGGTGGCAACCACCACGGAACAGATCTGGGACGGAAACGCAGGCCCTGTGAGTAAAGGGTTTGCCTGAAGCAGTACCAGCCTGGGTGGAGCGCGGAGACTAGAAATGCACGTGCAGAGCTGGGAAGTTCCCAGGGTGGGGCTGACCCAGAGGACCGCTTTACTGAGTCTAAGATGCACCCGGCCCTCAGTGGATAGTCAGCCTATAGACAAAGGAAGACAGGTGGCTAGAACTGACAGCTAACTGAATACAAACCTGCAGAAGCAAAGACAGGGCCTGAGGCGCAGGATCTAGGAACTCAAAACAGCTTCTCTTCTGCAGGGGAATTTACCAGGGACAGAAACAAATTCCCACAAAGTTGTTCTGGTCTGTTCTGTCAGTAACATCAATCAGGGGCAGGGCTGGAACTGAGTGAATACCCCCCATGTCCATCAAGTGCCCGAGGTTGTCTGCCCTCACATTCCCCTGCTAGATAGAGGCAGAGTGCAGCAGCCTGGCCAAACAAAAATAGATTTTCTTGTGATTCGGGCAGGTGGAAACACCTGGAGTATCTGCTCACTACAGGCAACTGGGTCACAGCCCTGCAGGGCTATCAGTGACTGGATGTGGCAGAGGTGCCCTGCAGGGCTATCAGTGACTGGGTGTGACAGAGGTGCAAGGTGGGGAAGGAGGCATCAACCTTCCCAGACTGATCTATTTGCTGGGTGGGTCCTACTGACTCCACGGAGCACCGGAGCAAGCCATATCTGAGTAGTCACCAGACCCCCGTGATCCAGTTGCCAGAGACCTTTTAAACTCTCCCACCTGAGACAGGTGCTGACTGAGACAATTGATTTGGACTATTTGAACTGAGCCAATCACCCAAGGACTATTCAGGTGGTGCCCTGAGTGTGGGGTTGTAGGAAGGTTTGATTTTTTTTTTCCAGTTGTTGTCTGTGGGGGGCAGGGTGACATAATTGCTGGTATTTTTCCACAGCTGAGACTTCAATCCAGAGTAACTGTTTCACTAAGGTTGAACAGACGCCAGCTGAAAACAAGACACAACCACTTAGCCCCACCACAACAAACAGGTCCCCAGTTTCTCAGGCCATAGCACTGTACGGGTCCTCAACAAAGCTCCAGGGGAAAAATCAAATAGTGTAAAACAATCATGGGGCGGAATCAGCAGAAAAACTCTGGTAACATGAATAACCAGAATAGATCAACCCCCCCAAGGAAAAATATGACAGATGTAACTGAAGATCTCATTTATAAACAGCTGGCCAAGATGTCAGAAATTGTATTCAGAATTTGGATTGCAAACAAAATTAATAGAGTGGAGGAAAATTTGGAATTAAAAATTCGAGGAACAATTTAAAAGTCAGAGTTAGAAATTCAAGGAGAAATTCAAAAGTTATCTCAAGAATTTAACAAATTTAAAGACAAAACCACCAAAGATTTTGACACACTGAAGCAAGAATTTGCAGCCCTCAAAGATCTGAAAAATACAGCAGAATCCATCAGTAACAGAGTGAAGCAAGCAGAAGAAAGGATTTCTGACATTGAAGACAAAGCCTTTGAACGCTCCCAGACTCTCAAAGAGGAAGAGAAATGGAGAGCAAGAATAGATCATTCTCTCAGAGAGCACTGGGATAATTCAAAGGCTAATATCCTCCTCATTGGAATCCCTGAAAGTGATGAAGTGGCCTCGGAAGGCATAGAGGCCCTTCTCCATGAAATTATGAAAGAGAATTTTCCAGACATGCCAACAGATTCTGAAATTCAGATAGCAGACAGTTTCAGAACCCCAGCACGACTCATTCCGAATAAGACATCCCCCAGGCATATCATAATTAACTTCAGTAAAGTTAATATGAAGGAGAAAATTCTGAAAGCAGCCAGAAGTAAGAAATCCATTACCTACAAAGGTAAGAATATTAGAATGACTGCAGATCTCTCTGCTGAAACTTTTCAAGCCAGAAGAGGGTGGTCATCGACTTTTGATCTCCTAAACCAAAATAACTTTGAACCCCAGATCCTGTATCCAGCTAAACTGAGTTTCATTTATGATGGAGAAATTAAATACTTTAATGACATTCATATGTTGAAGAAATTTGCCATAACCAAACCAGCTCTTTAGGATATTCTCAGACCTATCCTCCATAATGACCAGCCCAATCCTCTACCACAAAAGTAAACTCACTCAGAAACTTTTGATCAAACTCCAACTTCCACAGTGGTGAAAGGATTAAAAATGTCCACTGGACTTTTAAAAAATTTGATATCCAAAATTTTACGAAACTTATCCATAGTCTCCATTGATGTGAACAGCTGAAACTGTCCTCTAAAGAGGCACAGGTTAGCTGACTGGATATAAAAACTCAGGCCAGATATTTGCTGCATACAAGAGTCACATCTTACCTTAAAAGATAAATATAGACTCAGGGTAAAAAGATGGTCGTCCATATTTCAGGCAAATGGTAATCAGAAAAAGCAGGTGTTGCAATTCTGTTTGTAGATACAATAGGCTTTAAACCAACAAAAGTAAGGAAGGATAAGAATGGTCACTTCATATTTGTTAAGGAATACTCAATATGATGAGATTTCAATTATTAATATCTATGCACCCAACCAGAATGCACCTTAATTTATAAGAGAAACTCTAACAGACATGAGCAACTTGATTTCCTCCAGCTCCATAATAGTCAGAGATTTCAACACTCCTTTGGCAGTGTTGGATTGATCCTCCAAGAAGAAGCTGAGCAAAGAAATTTTAGATTTAAACCTAACCATCCAACATTTGGATTTAGCAGACATCTACAGAACATTTCATCCCAACAAAACTGAATACACATACTTCTCATCAGCCCACGGAACATACTCCAAAATTGATCACATCTTAGGTCACAAGTCTAACCTCAGTAAATTTAAAGGAAAAGAAATTATTCCATGCATCTTCTTGGACCACCATGGAATAAAAGTTGAACTCAGTAACAACAGGAATCTGCATACTCATACATAAACATGGAAGTTAAATAACCTTATGCTGAATGATAGCTGGGTCAGAGATGAGATTAAGAAGGAAACTGCCAAATTTTTGGAACAAAAGTACAATGAAGACACAAATTATCAGAACCTCTGGGATACCACAAAGGCAGTCCTAAGAGGGAAATATATAGCACTGCAAGCCTTCCTCAAGAGAACAGAAAGAGAGGAAGTTAACAACTTAATGGGACATCTCAAAGCAACTGGAAAAGGAAGAACATTCCAACCCTAAACCCAGTAGAAGCAAAGAAATAACCATGACATAGGTTCTGCCAAGTCAGCCACACCCACCTGAGATTTTGATGTGGGGTTGAGCTTCGTAAAGAAACAGGGTAGCACAGGGTTTTCCCTTTGCTGATGTATGTTATCATCAGAAACACCATGGCCCTGGGGTTGGGGGCACAGGCCACTTCATGGCCTCTAGCCTGCCCTCCCCCCAGCTCTCCCACGCTGCTGTGAGCTATCTAGGTCCTGGAACAAATCCCTTTATGCCTAAGCTGGGCCCCCTGGACAATGCCTCACACGTGTATTTTCATGTGTTATCAGTACATATACGTTGGGCCAATGAAAACTAAATCTCAAAAGGTTTGAATCATTCAGATTAATTTTTTATTTTTTTTCTTAAACTCTTCAAAGGAATTTACCACAGTATTGATTTCTCCATTTATAGGAATATAGAAATGATGATGAAAACATCCTGTTTTAAAGTTATCACATATCTCTTAATATGGCATGTAACTCTAAAAAGTAAAGAGGCATGAAAAATATAACAGAGAGTAGTATTTATTCAATAAAAGTAACACATTGATTTAAAAAAATGAAAAAGCCAGGAACCTAAAGAAGCAGCTGACAAAACAGAGGTTGGTTGAGAGAATACTAAAGGCAGAATTTTATTTTATTTCTGTTGTTTTTCCTTCCCTTAGCCAATAAAAAAATATTTTTAGTGTCTGTGGACAGAGACAAGGATAAACTTATTTTATGGGCATCACCAAATACCATAGTATGCATTGGTTTTCATTTTTTAACAATCAAATCCCTGGACCCAGCTCATTTGGGGCTCAAACTATCCAATTTATCTTGTCTATTCCCCTGCACCTCTGACCACAAGCATCTAGCAGGGGCTTTGGACAGAGCAAGGGCTCAAATGGCATCATCATGGTGCAGTGCAAATGGCAAACTGCAGGTGCTCGAAAGACAGATATCAGCAAGTGAGAAGCAAATTCGGCCAAAGACCTTAAGATTGGAAACCCTACACTTTTAACATCATTGTCTATCGAGTGTCTTCTGTGTGTCAAACACCATGCCAGGCACTGCAGATACAAAGATGAAAAAGATAAGACTTCTTCCCTCCAAGAGAGCTCAGTCCCACTAGGTAAGCCAACAAATATAAAAAGAGTCAGACAACTTCATGATATATGCTATAACAGATCCTATCAAAGGGTACCTCTAACTGTTCTTTGAGGAGAGAAGAAAAAGCTAAATCTATACACTAGAGCTCCCGGACACTCACTCTGCACATGCAAACTACTTTGTAGGTGAAGAATTCTGTTTTCCCCAGATGGATCTCAAGTAGGACAAGAAATGAATTTATCATTTTTACTATTTACTCTGTACAAATCAATATCCAATAGTAGAGTGTCTGCATTTGTATTACTTGAATAGGCTATGAAAGTTAATAAGCATGTGATTATTTAAAAAAGAAAACTACTTTTTTATATACATATATATGTATTTATACTGTCCACATTTTTTTAGAGTAAACACACACACAAAATCATGGTATACATTATGGAGTGTGCAATGAAAAGGTTATAGGTAGTACTTTTTAGGAGATATGTAAAACTATTAAGTTCATAAACATCCCCTTCCTTCATTTCTTCCTTTTTCTTTCTACTCTTCTTTCCTACCCATCTATCTATTCCTCGTTATCATCCAAAAAAGCATTTAAGGCTCAGTGCCTGTAGCTCAGCGGCTAGGGTGCCAGCCACATACACTGGAGCTGGCAGGTTTGTATCCAGCCCAGGCCTGCCAAACAACAATGACAACTACAACAAAAAAATAGCCATGTGTTGTGGTGTACACCTGTAGTGCCAGCTACTGGGGTGGCTGAGACAAGAGAATCTCTTAAGCTCAAGAGTTTGAGGTTGCTGTGAGCTATGATGCCACAGCACTCTACTGAGGGTGACATAATGACACTCTGTCTCAAAAAAAAAAAAAGCATTTAAGTTTTATACAAGAAGATTTTTAAACTAAAGATGAGGAACCCTCTCTTTAAGCCAAGCTCTCTGTTTGGGTCCTCCAGAAAACAAACCCTAAGACAAGGATTTGAGTGAAAATAGTCAATATCAGAAGTGATGACAGAGTGAAGCAGACAGACAAGAAAGGCAAGGAAGTCATTCAAGGGCATATAATCAGGACAGTAACCACTGTGGGCGACTGGAGTGAATTCTGTCGAGGTACCAAGAACTAGTGTAGAACACCAACTTTGGTGTTCCCCTGCCCAAGGGGTGAGGAGTGAGGGAGCTTGGCTGGTAATCCGCCAACTCCCATTATTCACTGGCTAAGACTGTTCCCTGGGAGTATTAATTCCTCTACTCTTCTGCCTGCCAGAGCACAGGGGACCCTAATGACTGGAAAGAGCTCTCAGGCAGAATTGCAAATAATGAATAAACAAACAAACAATACATTTAATAAACAAAGAACAAAGAAACAAGAGTAGAATTATTTCAGACATTTTTGTTTGGCAAATATGCCACTCCTGGTTCCTGTTTAGATTATATTTTCATTTGTGGTGACGAGTTCCACGCAGTGTTCAATGGTGATACTATAACCAATTTTGCAAGTTGCCTTTTATTTTTAAGGAACAGAAGAAGGTAAACAGAAATTTCAAGAGTAGGAGGTTTGAAGACAAATATTGCCTGAATAAAATATATCTAATAATCATGTGAATTCTTTGATTTTTCCAATCTGTATAAATAAGAAAAATAAATAGCAAAAATAGAAATGACTTGAGGCCACATCTCAAGGCTAGAAATGGGGCTGGTGCTCACTGAAGTTCTCTGCAGAGACTTTCTGGAGTCAATGCAAGAATACAGCTTGTTTTGTAATGGACCATACCCAGCACTTCCCTTGAGGGCTACTTGTGACATTGAGAAAAGACAAAAGTCTAACTGTTCTGTTGTGCAAAGCCTGTCTTCCAGCACTTGACTACAGCCAAGCCAAAAAACATAGATTAACTGGGGACCTACAAAACCCTGCACTGTGATGGCAACTTTGGAAAAGCCCATGTATTTGTGCACTCATTACAGGCAAATTTCTTCCCCCATTTCTATGTCACAGCCTTAAAGCTACTAGGACTGTCTCATGAAAAAGTTCCTTGAGAACAAATTGCTTTCCTCTTCTTTTAGCCAAAACATGAGTGGATTCCCTTCATAGGGGACAGCTTTCTGGAACTTGTTTTTACTTGCTACTCTAAAAGTTCTCCTCACCACCAAGGATATAGTAGGGTCAATTCCAATTTCTCTCTCAAAACCAGTTATGTCTCTTCGTCTCCCTCACATCTTGAGACTAATGATCAGGAAATTCTATTTTTCTTATTTATACAGTGGGCAAAGTCATTGAATACTGTGACTTTGTTATTTTAAGAGACACTTAAAATAACAGCCTACCCCACAGTCACCCTTCCATACCCTCACCCTTGTATCCTCTGGAAAAGAAGGCTCCCCTGCCCCTCCCTGGGGTGAATCATCTAAGTCAATCATGTAATACTATTCCCTTGCCGGCAATTAGGTTAGGTATGTAATAAAATTTTGGCTTGTGCGTTGTGAGGGAAAGTTTCCTGGAGTTTTCTGGGAAATATGTTCTTTGCCAATAAAAATAGAAACATGGGAATAAACTCTTATTTAACCTGCCTCTGTGTGTTATCATCTGGATGTGACTCCTTGCACTGTGGCAGTCAACTTGGGCCATAAAGGAAACTACCCTAAGATGACAGGAAGAAACACGGAGAAGGAAATGAGAAGGCACCAAGGCCACTGATGATGTTGCTGAGCTGCTGAATTCAACTCTAGAACTGCTCTCTCCCAGACCTCTTGTTAGTGAAGTGAGTGTTTTTTATTGTTCAAGCCATTTTGATGGCCAAAGATATACTGACACTTCACTACAAGAAGGAAGAGGAGATTAGAAGCAGAGGTGAAGAAGTATTCCACTCACTTGTAAACACTTAAGGTTATAAAAACCCAAAGGATGAAGTTAGGTTTAGCTGTGTTGTACATAAAGATTAGAAGAAAGATATAAGCCCCTTGAGAATAGAAGCTATGTCATATTTACTCAGAAAGCACTTAATAAGTTTTCTAATTTAAACTGAAAAAGGTATAACGTGGCTCTTTTCTACTTAAGCATTAATATAAATCTTGAAAAAAATAATCACAAAATGAACAAAGTGAACTGTACAGAAATGAACTTACAGTGAGAAAAGTATTTTGGATATATAACTAGAAATTCTTTTATTAGTAAATATGGGAACTAACACAACATAGTATTTATTTAATTTGAAAATTTAATTCAAAATCTCATATATTAAAAATTTAACTTATTAAAAAATACCAGAATTCAAAATGATTAAAATTCCACTACTGTTCTCCTCCTTCCCTTAGGTGACAATACAGAAGTTACAATAGCAAACAGGAGGTGATCTAAAATGAGTGTCTAGGAGAAAAAGAGTGAAGTAGGGTGTATGGGTAACTCAATCAAAAAATGAAATATATATTTAAAACACTGAAATGAGAAAGATCACAAAAGAAAAATTAATTCCTAAGAGATCTGGTCTTCCCTCTCTCCTGCCAAAAAAATTTTTAAGACATACTTTAAGAAGCAGTAGTAAATATGCCTCCTCCTATGCTTCTCTGGTAACAGAAGAGAAAAATTACCAATGTAAGGAATTACTTTGTTTAACATAGCCTGAAGCCTCAAGACTTAAGAAATTAAGAACAAAGTCATTAGGTGCTAGAGGCACAAAGTTGGTCATTGATTTTAGAAGAAGGTAAAACAAAATTCCAAGATATGACTGACAGCTACTCATATCTATTCATATCGTGGCATTGTAAAAACCTCACATGTAAAAGTTTTTCCTGGCTCCTCCAGATCTAAGTCAGCCTCTCCTCTCCAATCCCATTGCATCCTGTGACCACATCAATTTACATTTTTGGTTAACACAATGAGTTCCCTTATGGGTCTGTAGACACCCTAAAGGCTACATATGGAATTTCCAGCATCTGATAGCGTCTGATGTGTTTCAATGGAACTAAGCTTGCATGTTCTCCACTTTCAAAATTCCACTTATTCCACCATAGCAACTCTCACAATATGTATTTTCATACTTGTTTCTGCCCCCAGATTGAGAACAATTATTATAATTTTGTTCATTTCTGTATCCCTAGGGTGTACCACAACTCTTGGCACTTAACAGATACTCTGTAAATATTTGGTGACTACTGAATGATCTAAATCAAGATCACTCCAAGCACTGTTGTGAATGAAGGTACCAAGAGTCACAACTCCTATGTGTGATTTTTCTCCCATATGGAAACATATCAGCTGGGCATCAATCAGAAAATGGAAGTTTACAGAAGTTTGCTTCCTCGCATATTTGCTGGAATGATTCTTAGCTGGAAGCTGAATTACCGAGGGAAGCTAACAGTAACATTAGCACATACAAAGAATGGCAAAGATATTCTAACATGATAAAAGGTTTTGCCCAAATGTTTCACAGCTCAGATAAATGATAACACTCACCATAATGACCTGGCCCAAGACAAGCACAGAGCTACTCAATTTTCTTGGTGTTGCCTCCTTATTAAAATTCTTTTCCAGTTTTGAAGGGATTCTAGGTACTTAAAGAATTCTAAAGCTGGATAAGACCCTTGGAGAGCAGAAAAATCAAAGCATGTCAACATCTCAAAGTCCTGAGACATTAAGCAATTTATCCAAGAGCATAAAGCAAGTTACAGAAAAGTCACTATTTACCTCTTAGAGAAAAGAGACCACCAGCTCTAAAGAACAGACTTTAGTCTCCAAATTTAGCAGTTTTCCCCTTTCTTCTTTTAGTAGAGAGATGTTCAATGTGTAATAACTAAGATAATCCAAATTTTTTCTAAGAACAAAAACTTCTGTTACCTACTTTCTTCCCTTCGTCAGCATTAGACAAAAAAAAAAAAAAAGAAAGAAAGAAAAGGCAAAAACAAAAACTCACCTTAGTGATTGGAATAATGGTTTTGCTTTTGAGAAGCCACTAAAAATACTAAGCGTAATCTTCATTACCATTTGAGAATTATAGAAATCTAACCAATGGTCAGGAGCATTGTCAATCATAAAGCCCCATACAAAGGAGGGAGAGAATGTTTTTTTAGGACTTACCTTTCCTAGCAAGGTAGTAAAAATCTACATTTTTGAGGTTGTCCTAGGTACCACACCCTGCAAGTGTAATTTTGTGTGTTTGAAATTACACACAAAATTTTATTAAAAGTTTATTAAAGTATTTTAAAAGTTCAACTGCACAAAACTCATTTGATTTAAATTGTTAAACAGGGAACAATCCAAGATGGCGGCCGAGTAACAGCTTCCCTGCAACAGGGCACGATGAGTCTGGGATGATAAGACTCCAGGCATCTCTGGCTGGTGGGATCTGCCTATAATCATCCCTTTGAGGATACAGGGAGTCAGCAAGGGACTTCTGGACCCCCAAGAGGAGGACAAAAACAGTAGAAAGCTGGCAAGTGGTTGCGTATGTTCGATCGACCTAATCCCGCCAGCAGCCATAAGTACAAGCAGCAGTGAGACTGCAAACTGGAAAGGCCTTACCGGTGAACTGTTTTGGTGTTTTTGGACTTGGCACTCAGTTGAACTGCCTTGGGGAGAGCTTGAACATGAGTGTGGAGAACTCTGGGCATTGTCTAGGGCCCCAGACTGAGCCACTGAGCCAGACGGAGCTAATAGTGTTCGGCTGTGGGCAGGGAGCCATTGTGAGCTGCCCCGGCAAGCTCTGCTCTCAGGCGGGATCAGAGCAAGGATCAGAGCAAGGGATCAGGCGGGAGCTAGTAACCTATTGACTGAGCAGCCTAAAGGAGGGGACTGAGCTACCTTACAGCCTTAACCCTCAGGGGCAGAGTGAGACCGGTTTTGGCACACTGGAGCCTCGGGCTGTTGCCCTGAGTAGAGTGCTGTGGTGTCACAGCTCATAGCAACCTCAAACTCCTGGGCCTGGCACCGTCCGGACCTCCATAAGAGCTGCACTGTGACCCCTGACATGCGACCAGAGTCCGCCGGGCCTCCGCATGCCCTGACCAGGAACTGCAGGAGCCGCGCAACCCTGAGTCCTCCCTCCTGTACCCTCCCTGCCTCCACACCGGCTGCTTATCTGGCCAGGGACACTGGTAGCCGTGTGCCCTCAGGAGCCCTCCCTGCCTCTGCACAGAGCCCTTCTCCTGGCCAGAGACTGCTGGAGCCTTGGGATCTCTGTGCCAAAGTCACTGGGCGCGAGGCACTCCCAGAACCGTGCGCACCACCTCCCACCCTGTTGCTGGATCTGGGTGTGTCACACTCTGGAGCTGCTTCCACAACCAGAACTCCTTGGCTGGGGCAGGCCCAGAGAAACTACACAGGGTCACTCCCAACAAAGATCCAGTAACAATAGAGTGATCCCGCTGGGGTCTAATCTTGAAGAGACAACTTCCCAACTCTGAGGATGGCCAGAGGACAAGGTGAAAAACAATCATGAGGTGAAATCAACAGAAAAACTGTGGCAATATGAATAATCAGAGTAGATCAACTCCCCCAAGGATCAATGGAGCAGACACACCACCATCCCATGCACAAACAAATAGCTGAGATGTCAGAAATCGAATTCAGAATCTGGATAGAAAATAAAATCGAATTATTCCAAGTAGTAACCCAAAAGATATCTCAAGAATTCAACGAATTCAAAGACAAAATGACCAAAGATTTTGACACATTGAGACAAGAAGTTGCAGCCCTCAAAAATCTGAGAAACACAGTAGAATCCCTCAGTAACAGAATGGAACAAGCTGAAGAAAAGATTTCTGAAATTGAAGACAAAGCTTTCAAACGCTCCCAAACTCTCAAAGAGTAAGAGAAATGGAGGGCAAAAACAGATCACTCTCTCAGAGAGCTCTGGGATAATTCAAAGAAAACCAATATTCGTCTTATAGGGATCCCCGAAAGTGGCAAAGTAGCTTCACAAGGCACAGAGTCTCTTCCCCATGAGATTATGAAGGAGAACTTTCCAGACATGCCAAGAGATTCTGAAATTCAGATAGCAGACAGTTTCAGAACTCCATAACGACTCCACCCAAATAAGACTTCCCCCAGACACATCGTAATCAATTTCACTAAAGTTAATATGAAGGAGAAAATTCTGAAAGCAGCCAGACGAAAGAAAACCATCACGCACAAGGGCAAGAATATTAGAACAACTGCATATCTCTCTGCTGGAACCTTTCAAGCTGGAAGAGTATGGTCATCGATGTTTAATCTCCTAAAACAAAATAACTTTCAACCCAGGATCCTTTACCCAGCTAAACTGAGTTTCATTTATGACAGAGAAATTAAATACTTCAATGACATTCACATGTTGAAGAAATTTGCCCTAACTAAACCAGCTCTCCAGGATATTCTCAGACCTATCCTCCATAAAGACCAGCGTAACCCTCCACCACAAAAGTAAGCCCACCCAGAAAATTTTGATCAAATTCCAACTTCCACAGTCGCAAAAGGATTAAAAATGTCCACCAGACGCTCGAAAGGCTTATCAATATTCTCAATTAATGTGAATGGTCTAAATTGTCCTCTAAAGAGGCACAGGTTAGCTGACTGGATACAAAAACTCAAGCCAGATAGCTGCTGCATACAAGAATCTCATCTTACATTAAAAGACAAATACAGACTCAAGGTGAAGGGATGGTCATCTATACTCCAGGCAAATGGAAAGCAGAAAAAAGCAGGTGTTGCAATCCTATTAGCAGACGCAATAGGCTTTAAACCAACCAAAATAAGGAAGGATGAGGATGGACACTTCATATTTGTTAAAGGTAATACTCAATATAATGAGATTTCAATTATTAATATTTATGCACCCAACCAGAATACACCTCAATTTATAAGAGAAACCCTAACAGACATGAGCAACTTGATTTCCTCCAGTTCCATAGGAGTTGGAGATTTTAACACTCCTTTAGCAGTGCTGGATAGATCCTCCAAAAAGAAGCTAAGCAAAGAAATTTTAGATTTAAACTTAATCATTCAACATCTACACATAACAGACATCTACAGAACATTTCATCCCAACAAAACTGAATGCACATTCTTCTCATCAGCCCACGGAACATACTCCAAAATCGACCACATCCCAGGCCACAGATCTAACCTCAGCAAATTTAAAAAAATAGAAATTATTCCTTGTATCTTCTCAGACCATCATGGAATAAAAGTTGAACTCAATAACAACAGGAACCTGCATACCCATACAAAAACATGGAAGCTAAACAAACTTTTGCTGAAGGATAGATGGGTTATAGACAAGATTAAGAAGGAAATCACCAAATTTTTGGAACAAAACAACAATCAAGACATGAATTACCAGAACTTCTGGGATACTGCAAAGGCAGTCCTAAGAGGAAAATTTATAGTACTGCAAGCCTTCCTCAAAAAAATGGAAAGAGAGGAAGTTAATAACTTAATGGGACATCTCCAGCAACTGGAGAAAGAAGAACACTCCAACCCCAAACCCAACAGAAGAAAAGAAATAACCAATATTGAAGCAGAATTAAATGAAATTAAAAACAAAAGAATTATACAACAGATCAATAAATCCAAAAGTATAAACTTTTGGCCAACCTAACTAGGAAAAAAAGAGTAAAATCTCTAATATCATCAATCAGAAATGGTAACGATGAAACAACAACAGACCCCTCAGAAATTAAAAAAATCCTTAATGAATACTACAAGAAACTCTACTCTCAGAAATATGAAAATCTGAAAGGAATCGACCAATAGCTGGAAGTACGCCCCCTACCAAGACTTAGCCAGAATGAAGTGGAAATGTTGAACAGGCAAAAAGCCCAGGACCAGATGGCTTTAACGTCAGAATTCAACCAAACCTTTAAAGAAGAACTAGTACCTATATTACTAAACCTCTTCCAAAATATAGAAAAAGAAGGAATATTACCCAACACATTCTATAAAGCAAACATCACCTTGATCCCAAAACCAGGGAAAGACCCAACAAGAAAAGAAAATTATAGACCAATATCACTAATGAATATTGATGCTAAAATACTCAATAAGATCCTAACAAACAGAATCCAACAACACATCAAAAATATTATACACCACGACCAAGTGGGATTTATCCCAGGGTCTCAAGGCTGGTTCAATATACGTAAATCTATAAATGTAATTCAGCACATAAACAAATTAAAAACCAAAGACCATATGATTCTCTCAATTAATGCAGAAAAAGCTTTTGATAGTATCCAGCATCCCTTCATGATCAGAACACTTACGAAAATTGGTATAGAAGGGACATTTCTTAAACTAATAGAGGCCATCTATGGCAAACCCACAGCCAATATTGTATTGAATGGAGTTAAATTGAAATCATTTCCACTTAGATCAGGAACCAGGCATGTTTGCCCATTGTCTCCATTGCTCTTTAACATTGTAATGGAAGTTACAGGTGAAACCTACTAAAGGCAGAATACAAATGTCTACAAACAATAAACTAAGAAAATGCCATGAAGGCTATGTTGAACAGTTTGATGAGAATATTTCAGATTGTATATGAAACCAGCACATTGTACCCCTTGATTGCACTAATGTACACAGCTATGATTTAACAATAAAAAAATAAAAAAACATTGTAATGGAAGTTCTAGCCATTGCAATTACGGAAGAAAAGGCGAACAAGGGTATCAACATAGGGTCAGAAGAGATCAAACTTTCACTCTTCACAGATGATATGATTGTATATCTGGCAAACACTAGGGATTCTACTACAAAACTTTAGAAGTGATCAAGGAATACAGCAATGTCTCAGGCTACAAAATCAACGCCCATAAATCTGTAGCCTTTATATATACCAACAATAACCAAGCCGAAAAAACACTCAAGGACTCTATTCCTTTCACAGTAGTGCCAAAGAAGATGAAATATTTGGGAGTATACCTAACAAAGGATGTGAAAGATCTCTACAAAGAGAACTATGAAACTCTAAGAAAAGAAATAGCCAAAGATGTTAATAGATGGAAAAACATACCATGCTCATGGCTGGGAAGAATCAACATTGTTAAAATGTCCATACTGCCCAAAGCAATATATAATTTTAATGCAATTCCTATTAAAGCTCCATTGTCATACTTTAAAGATCTTGAAAAAATAATACTTCGTTTTATATGGAATCAGAAAAAACCTCAAATAGCCAAAACATTACTCAGCAATAAAAACACAGCAGGAGGAATCACGCTACCAGACCTGAGACTGTACTGTAAATCGATAGTGATCAAAACAGCATGGTATTGGCACAAAAACAGAGAATTAGATGTCTGGAACAGAATAGAGAACCAAGAGATGAATCCGGCTACTTACTGTTATTTGATCTTTGACAACCCAATTAAAAACATTCAGTGGGGAAAAGATTCCCTATTTAACAAGCCATGCTGGGTGAACTGGCTGGCAACCTGTAGAAGACTGAAACTGGACCCACACCTTTCACCATTAACTAAGATAGACTCTCACTGGATAAAAGAATTAAACTTAAGACATGAAACTATAAAAATACTTGAAGAAAGTGCAGGGAAAACTCTTGAAGGAATTGGCCTGGGTGAATATTTTATGAGGAGGACTCCCCAGGCAATTGAAGCAGTATCAAAAATACACTACTGGGACCTGATCAAACTAAAAAGCTTCTGCACAGCCAAGAACATAGTAAGTAAAGCAAGCAGACAGCCTCAGAATGGGAGAAAATATTTGCAGGTTATACCACAATAAACGTCTAATAACCAGAATCCACAGAGAACTCAAACATATTAGCAAGAAAAGAACACGTGCTCCCATCTCAGGGTGGGCAAGGGACTTGAAGAGAAACTTCTCTAAAGAAGACAGATGCATGATCTACAAATACATGAAAAAAAGCTCATCATCCTTAATAATCATCCTTAATCAGAGAAATGCAAATCAAAACTACTTCGAGATATCACCTAACCCCAGTAAGAGTAGCTCACATAACAAAATCCCAAAACCAGAGATGTTGGCGTGGATATAGAGAAAAAAGCACACTCCTACACTGCTGGTGGGAATGCACACTAATATGTTCCTTCTGGAAGGATGTTTGGAGAATACTTAGAGACCTAAAAATAGACCTGCCATTCGATCCTATAATTCCTTTACAAGGTTTATACCCAGAAGACCAAAAATCACAATATAACAAAGACATCTGTACCAGAATGTTTATTGCAGCCCAAATCATAATTGCTACGTCATGGAAGAAGCCCAAGTGCCCATCGACCCACCAATGGACTAGCAAATTGTGGTACATGTATACCATGAAATATTATGCAGCCTTAAAGAAAGATGGAGACTTTACCTCTTTCATGTTTACACGGATGGAGCTGGAACATATTCTTCTTAGCAAAGTATCTCAGGAATGGAAGAAAAAGTATCCAATGTACTCAGCTCTACTATGAAGCTAAATTATAGCTTTCACATGAAGGCTATAACCCAACTATAGCACAAGACTATGAGGAAAGTGCCAAGGAAGGAGAAGGGAGTTGGGAGGTTAGGGTGGAGGGAGGGTAATGGGTGGGGCCACACCTACGGTGCATCTTAGAATGGGTACAGGCGAAAGTTACTAAAGGCAGAATACGAATGTCTACATACAATAACTAAGAAAATGCCATGAAGGCTACGTTGAACAGTTTGATGAGAATATTTCAGATTGTATATGAAACCAGCACATTGTACCCCTTGATTGCACTAATGTACACAGTTATGATTTAACAATAAAAAAATTGTTAAACAATAGAGAAGTAGGAATATACCTTAAAAACAAAAATAAATATTGATAACACAGGGCTCTAGGCAACAAATCACTCAATCTCTCTTTCACATTTTGAAAGGTGCTAAGCTTAAAGCAAACAAAGATCCTATTTATGTCAGCAAGGAAATTAAGGAGCGTAACAATTTCAGTAAGGGTACGAAGAAATAATTCACCATAGATAATTGGGTTAGCTTTTGTTATGATTATTATATGCTCCAAATTTACAATTAATGTTAGGTTAATATTCAAAATGCAATATTCTAATGCATAATTCATGTCAGATTTTTGTTTTGAATATTACAGAAAAATAGTAGAATTGTGAATTTCAATGAGATAATCAGATGACCATGAAATCAGAATACAGCCACAAACTGAGTTTTAAGAAGCAATGAAAACTGATTAGCTCCATCTCCTTGACTAGAAAAACTAACCAAAGATGAACACTGTTTAATGTAAAATTAAATTACAATCTAGGCAATAAGTTTGGTGTTCTAAAAATAAAATGAAAATGTAATCTAGTGTTTTAATGAAATGAAATCTCTGTAAACGGTTAGGACCTCTGAGACTGTGTTTTCCTGGGCCATGGTCACTCATGTTTGGCTTAGAATAGCCTCTTTAAATTATTTTAGACATTTTTCATTAACATTTTCTAATCTTACTTGTAGCAGCGTCAGTTGGCCTCAAGTTAACATTGAGACAGCCAAAACAACAAAATTTTGCACTCTAACCTTTTGCTTAGAGTGCAAAATCTACTCTTAGTCTCTATTTCATCATCATAGTATATTAATATATGGACTTGAACTAAGAACTTTCTCACTATAGCAGTAGGTTGTTACTGTATTCAATTCCGAGATGGAAAGGGAAGAAAATGAAACTCTGTATTAGCATATTTCTATTACAGGATTTAAGCAACTGATTCTGTGTCTTATATTTTTGCTGAGTTGTGCTTACACCAAAATAAAACTCTGTTTGTGTGCACCTAGAAAGCCAGGGCTTAACCTACTGACAAAACTCAAATCAGAATCTACTACGCGGAAAAATCTGGTTTCCCTAAATAACAGCTATGGATTTAGTCATTGATTTGTAACATGCACAAAGTCACAGCAGACCATGTAAGGAGGAGACAGAGAAAGATGTGGCTAGCCTGTCTGTACTTACACAAGGCTTCACTTTCAGAGACAGGAGGGTGGAGGGAAGCCTGGCTAAATAAATAGCTTAGGATGCTTAGCACTTGATACCACCTCAAAGGACTCCTGTGCGGTTTGTCCTATCTGCCCAAGATGTCTGTGAGAACTCAGCAGGAGAGTTCTCCTTAGGTTATAATACCAAGCATAGTACACTGAAAAAGAGGCTTGAGTGTGGATGTCTTCCACCACTTTTGTTTCTAGGGATTCTGGGATTTATTTGAGGATAGATCAAAGTGCTTTCATATTAATAAGATGAAAGGAAAAATTGTTAGAATCATAGTGTGATACTAGAATAAGCATCAAAGAAGGAATTTTCCTGTTTATACTAATCCCTACAGGATCTCTTAAAAGGCTGCTTCAGATTTGGCAGGTGTAGGGTGGGACCTGAGATTCTATATTTCTAACAATATAGAAGTCCTAACAATATGGAAGTCTCGGCTTAGTGCCCAGGCTGCTTGTGCAGGGACCACAATTTGAGTAGTAAGGGTTAGAGAAGACAGGTTTCCAGAAGACTGCCAGGGCTAAGAATGTTGAAGAGCCCCAGAGTTCTTGACAGGGCAGATTTAAAGAGCAGGCCAAACAAGAGGACGTGTGTTCCCCTCCCACTCCCACCTCCAACCCCCTGCTCCATCAATCATGAGATTTCATTTGAGAATAACGGATTGGGAACCACTGCTAGTCCAGCTCCCTCAGCTTATAGATGAAGACAGTGGAAGTGAAGGAGACTATAAGACTGGACTGTACGCCCTCCTGAGATTATGACAAAGCCATCACTGATATGATCCCCAAACCTGCCAGTTCTAAAACACCCTGAGGACAATCTTCCTTACATTGTGGCCCAAATTCTTTAAACTACACTTTGCACTGGTTTCCTCTTGTTCTGTTCCCAGGAAGATAAAGTACAGTTGCCCAATGACCCTTCAAACATTTCCTGTTACATAATTTATTACTTTAATGTATTTATACTCAGCCTCATTCCACAGATGATTTGACATAACTTATGTAATAAAACAGAAAATTAAGACCAGCAAGAATATATGGAAATAAGAAACAGGGAAAAGAACACAAATGTACAAGTCAAAAATTGTTGCTATCGTTGAACTTCAAATTTAATTCCAAACTTCTTGGAATATATTACTGTTATTACTATTAATATTATTGCTGTTACTGATGGTAATGTCATGGATACAATTCTTGCCTATTACAAGAGGGTATTTCCTTACTGACATAAGCCAGTTTTAATTGTCGTCACATAGCAGTGGAAGTGTGTCCCACAAGGACATCAGTGGTTCTTTTAACTAGAATTCATTTAGAAACAGTATTCCAACTTACATATGGAATAATGGCCTTTGATGTTTAAGAAAAGCTTCTCAATTCTGACCTTAATTCTAGGTTCTAAAATTGGTACATGTGTGTGGGGTCCCTGATCTGTACAAGATACTCTAGTTCTTACAGGTATAGCTTCTGCCTTCGAGGAGATTCCATCTAATGGAATGAAAGAGACAAATAAGTAAAAGCTTTAAGAAAGTATTATGTGCCTTAAAAGAAGGAAATGAACATTGTAAAAAGAGAATTAGAGGCCAAGATAGGAGATAATTGTAAGAAGACATCTACCCACTAAGATAATGATACTGGTGGTAATCATGGCAATAGCAAGTTTTGTGTATGGAGCAGTTACTTGGCACCATGAGTTGTTCAGAGACTATGACAATTCTCATTTTTGAAATGAAAAAACTGGGATATAGAAAGGTTAAAAACCCTCACCCAAAGACACAGAATAGGTTAAGAGACAAACCACACCTAATTCTAATGAAACTGATAGCCCACTTCTAAATCCTGACCACCTCCCAAGTATGGAATGCTGCTTCTGAGCTTATGAACTCAGATTCCAATGAGCTGCACACTGAGAACCCAAGTCAAAAATACACTTTCTGCACAAGGTTAATAATCTGGAAAAACAATTAGGAAAAAAGGAGAAGTGTCCTCCTGCCCTTCCCCACCCAAAACACATGTTCAAACTTTCATAAAATGTATCTTTCAGAAAGTATATGGCAATAATTGTGACACAAATCTCTGGCAAAACCGAAGAACTGAAAATTAAACAGATGGCTTGTGAGCATGTAAACCATAAAGAAGAGACCAGCAGGAGCTCACATGGGCCTATGGAGAATAAGCCAAATTAATCTAACTTCTATTTGTGAGAATGTTATTTGATTAGTAGATCAGAGAGAAGCAATTAGTTGTGATATACCATGATTTCAGCCATCTGATGAAACCATGTGAACAGATGTCAAAGAGGCTTACAATATCCTTTTAGTATGGGAGAGAGACAATCTCCATGCAGATTGTTTGAACAAGCAAACCAAACATGCTGGAGTGTTGTGTCTCAGGCCATTTTGCAGGTGATACCTCCTGTAATACCATCAGGATCCCTAACAACATCTTCACCACATTTTATTAATGACTTGGATGAAGATCTAAAAAGACATATTCACCAAGTTTCTAGAAGACAAAGTGCTAGGCAGCATAATCAATAGACATAAGGCTAAGCCAGTTTTTCAAAATGACTGAAGAATGTGAAATGGGAGCTGGAATCACCAACACTAAATTTTGTAAAGTAAAACCAGAAGTTTGTAGTTAGAATCAGGAAAATCAAATCCTCAAAACCGAGAAGAGTGACTTAAGTGGCTTAAGAGCAGAATGGCTCACCTATGAAAAACTTGGAGGATACTGTGTGGGAAGGGGAGTTGTTCCCCTGCTAATTGGATATGAAACAATACAATGTGACCGCTAAAAGAGCTCCTGATATTCTAAGCTGATTTTTGAAATGGATGAAAGGTTTTAACTGGGGTTTTCAATACCCAGTTCCATCAGGCCTGAGAATTTCATTTCAAGAGGAGTAGTGTCATCATTTCGCTCAAGGTTGATGATTAAGATGTTGAGGGGTCTTAAAACTAGATTATACAAGGAATAGTTAGAGAAACAGAGAAGAGAGAGACAAAGCAAACATATTTCTATCAGTAACTTGTGATAATGTGCTAGGAACATTTTCTGTGTCGTTCATTTAAACGTTACTACTATATAGGAAAGCTACTATTTTCCCTGTTTTATGGATAAGAAAACTGAGACCAATAGTTAAGGTAACTTTCCAAAGTAGAGAGATTGGTATATAAATGTAGGAGAGTCTGACTTTAAGGCCAAGGCCCTTTCCACTTCATTATTAATGTAATCTTTATCCAGCAGTTTAAACTTTGATAACATTAAAGAGAGAAATTAGACCAAGAAGGGACACGATGACTATGTCACACAGTTCCTTCTTTACACATGCCAGGGTTTTCATACCCGTGTGCCTTCACCTGTGCTATTTCCCCTGCCCGTGACTCCTTTCTCTAAATTCGTAATTTATCCTGTAAACTTCACTCCCATAGTTTCTATGTCTTCTCCACTCCATAAAAATAGAGTAAGTGCACCATCTAATACCCCCTTCAAGGAGTTCAAAGTGCCTGTTTACACTATTGTTTGCCTGACTGGTCCATAAACTCATTGATGGCAAGAGCTATGTCCAACTTGGTTTGTATTTTTTTGTTTATAACAGTTTTATTGGGATATAATTCATGTATCATAAAATTCACTCTTGTAAAATGTATAATTCAGTGGTTTTTAGTATATTCACAGAGGATTGAAACCATCATCACCACTATCTAATTTTTGAACATTTCCATTATTTCATTGTCCTTATTATGGATTCAATTGTATGCCCATAGAATTCCTATGTTGAAGTCTCAACTCCTAGAATGTACTCAGAATGTAATTGTATTTGGAGATAAGGTCTTCTAAGAGTTTTTAAGTTAAATGGAGGTCAGAGTGGGCCCTAATCCAATATGAGTGGTGTCCTGATAAGAAGAGACACACCAGTAGCACACTCATACACACATACAGAAGAAAGGACATGTGAAGACACAGCAAGAAGGTGGCCATCTATAAATAAAGGGGAGCAGCCTCAGAAAACACCAACCCTGCTGGCACCTTGATCTTGGTCTTCTAGCCTCCAGACCTTCTATTGTTAAAATCACCTTGTCTATGGTATCTATTATGGCAGCCCTAGAAAACTAATACAATTCCCAAAAAAAACCCTTACCCATTAGTTGCTACCCATCCCCACTCCCACATTTCCTGGCAACCACTTATCTATTTTCTGTCTCTTGATTTGCCTATTCTGGATATTTCCCATAAATTTGATTATAGAATATGTGGCTTTTTGTGACTGGATTCTTTAACTTAGCATAATATTTTTAAGGTTCACCCATGTTGTGGCATGTATCAGTACTTCATTCCTTTTTATGGCTGAAAAATATTTCATTGTACTGCTATGCCATGTTTATCAGTTGATGGACATTTGGGTTGTTGCTAATAATAAGGTTGTTTCTAATAATAAGGACATTTGGATTGTTTCCAACTAACCTTTTAGTTATTATGAAAGTTCACACCTTTTAATTGTATACTAATGCTGTTATAAAAACTTGTGTGTAAGTTTTTGTGTGCATGTTTTTATTTCTTTTGGGTATGTACCTAGGAGTGGAATTGCTGGGTCATATAGGTAATTTTACACCTGTTATAGCTTTCTGGCTGGTGAATTACTCTACTTCCTCAAGCTCAAGGATAACTACTTTTCAAATATTACTTTTATAATACCACTCTCACTAAAGATCTTACAGCTCTTGAATTCATCAGACAAAATCTAAATTAAGCCTCACATGCAAGGTAGTCTATCAACTGGACCCTATCTCTCTAGACTGTATTAGTCATTATTCCCCAACCTCACCCACCTACATCCTCTACTTGTAATCCTATCTCTGTATCCTCCTTCTGTTTCTCTTCTTCTCTATCATATTTTAAGAAAAGGATGCATGACCTGCAGATACCTGCCCAGAGCTATTTTATACTCAAGACCTGGAATTCAGGACATAGAAATGGTATGGAACAAACAATAATCTGCTGAATTATCTTAACTACAGAGTAGGGGGCTGTGTTAGATGATGCAAAACTCCATTTGGATCTAAGATTCTCTGATTCTGTTGGGAGGTTATCTTCACTGATTGAGCCCAATCTGCACTGCTAATCCATTTACTTCCATTTCTCTGCCCTACTTTTATGTAGTTGGTTACAGTGAATTCCTGAGTCTCCTACCAGAGCATGAGTGGGGTGAGTTGGAGCCTGTGCCTGGGCAGAATGCAGAGGATGTGGTGGCTCTCTATCCTTGACGGCCAGAAATGCAGAGTCACATCTCTATTAGTATCATGACTCAGTTAATCAGGCCATGGTGCTAAGTCTCTAAAACATCATGCTGAGTGAAAGAAGCCCAGAAAATTACATACTACATGGTTCTATTGATTTGAAACCCTAGAAAATACTTATCTGAAATGACAGAGCAGATCAGTTGTTGCCTGGGTTCAGAGATGGGGAGGATCAGAAAGAGCAGGAGGGGACTTTTAGATGGTGTGGAAATGCTCTAAGTTTTGTTCTTGGTGGTGGTGACCAGGGTATGTAAATTTGTAAAAACTGTTAAAAATGTATGCTTAAATTGGGTACTTTTTATCTTTTTATTGTATATAAATTATTCCTCAACAGAGTTGATTTTTTTTTTTTAAGTCAGGCCACGGTAATGAGAAGGGAGCAGAGGAGAGAAAGTGTGCAGGGGAATTCTGGCCTTTAAGGTTCAGAATAGAAGATTCTCTAGTTCAGATTACAAGGTTAAAAATGTCTTTTTGGTGACTAGAGCACCAGGGCTGATGGGAGCTACCAAATTACCTATTCTCTGGTTATACGGTGATATAAAAATTACCCCACAATACTGCAGTTACACACTGCTATGTCCATGTTCTGTTGCCTTAGACTGTGTTCTTTGGTTGCTCTTGTTGCCTGTCAGTTTTTGTATGCCTCAGCTCTTCACCTAAAATGTAAACTCTCAGAATGCATAAATGGGGCCCTTGAATTTTTTTTGCATGTTCTTTGGTGTCTGGTGTTTCCAGTGCCCACTGAATTTGTTCATTATCAACTCAATTATCCATCAATCAAACAATGTGTATTCTACAATCTGATGCCCTAGACTTGGAATTAGGTGCTGATGATATCAAGAATCTAGGGCCTCGGGAAGGCCATCCTTGGTGGCAATGGCATCCAGATGAGTTCCTGGGCCTCAGCACCAGTGACGATGGTAGGGAAGCTGTCCTTAGTCTGGCCCTCTAGAAATTCCTAGTGAATCTGTGACTCACCCATTGATTTTATAATAAAAATTCCTTTTGGGCTTTAGTCAGCTAAGCCTTATTTTGTTGCTTGGCACCAAGAAACCTAATATAACATAAAAGAGGGTAGAAATGTATTATAAGTCTTTAAAGTAAGTTAGTTTGTGTGGAGCTGGTGAAATCTAGCTTTTCCTGTTTTCAGAGAAAAGCAAGAATAGGGAAAACAAATAGAGATAGCAAAAACATACACATTTTCCTTGAGCAGAGACTCAAGTCTATTTTAGATATAGTTAATACCAAGAAACATTATTTGATCATAAGGCAGAATAATAATTAGACGGTGTCCACCAGGTATGGAAATAGCATACCATTCCCACAAGGACTCCAACCTGTCCTACATTCTACCCAGTGTGGAACTCCTCTCTGTGACTTTCATGACAGCAGGGCCAGCCAAACTCAATTTGACCCCATTTAATGAGGTAATGGCTTCCTGACTGTGACTCTTGTCCACCAATCCCACTTCTGTCTTGTAGAACAGCACAGATCATGTGGTTACCTCTGAATACACTGTAGATCTTCAGATGTTTTAAGAATATTTTAGTTTAGTTAAAGCAGTGGATTCTCACATTTCAATGTGAGGCAGAACCCCCAGAACCTTGTTCAAAAGTGATTCTTAGGTCCAAGCACAGAAAGTTTGATCTAGTAGATCTCAGCTGGGATCTGAAAGCTCTGGATAATTCTGGTACAGTGGTTTATGACATCCATTTATTGAGCTTCCATTGTATGCCCAGTTCTAGATCAGGGGGAGGGATACAAAAAACAAATAGAATAGACACTTCACTAAAAAAGATATATACCTGGCCAATAAACACATGAAAGAATATTCAACATCCTTTACCAGGGATATGCACATCAAAACCACAATGAGCTGGGCACAGTGGCTCACGCCTGTAGTTCTAGCACTCTGGAAGGCTAAGACAGATGGACTGCTTGAGCTCAAGCCTGAGCAAAAGCAAGATCCCATTTCTACTAAAAAACATAAAGAAAAGAAAAAACGAGGCAAGAGGATCACTTAAGCCCAAGAGTTTGTGTTTGCTGTGAGCTATGATGATGCCACAGCACTCTACCCAGGGTGACAAAGTGCAACTCTATCTCAAAACAAAACCAAACCACAATGAGACTACTTCAGACCCACTAGAATGGCTAGAATCAAACAGATAACTGGTAAGTGTTAATGATAATGTGGAAAAATTGGAACGTAAAATAGTGCAGACACTTTGGAAAACAGTCTGGGCAAAGACAGGGTGGTCAGTCACATGTGACACTGTTTACTAGTCTTTAGAATCAGAAGTAGTATCTACCTGAGGAAAAGATACTTTCCATTTGATTTGCTAAACTTTAGACACTGATTAGATATCCAAACGACAATTTGTTTTAGGTCTCTGAAAATATGAAACTGCTTAATGGGTGGAGGACCAGAGCCAGAGATGTAGGCTTCAGGATTACCTGCTCTCAGATAACAGGGAAACTCAGGAAAGTAAATGGAGCAAATGTAAAACAATACTCACTTAATCCATCACTCTTCATCCCAGAGAACATTTTGCCAGATAAACTTAGATTAAGTTAATCAGGAGGCTACATAAATTACTTCAATGAGGAAAGGAACCAAAGCCAATTAATAAGGACAAAACTAAGCATATTTTCTCTCAGTAAACATGACCTCCAATACTTCTATGTCTAAGATTCTGCATGAGGTTATAAAGATCTGCTCAAACAAGATAACTTCACCCTGGAAGTTATTTTTTTGACTCTTAGGATCAAAATAGTTCAACCATTTTAATCACTACTGAACTGTGCCATAGGTCTATCATTTAGGCAGAAAGACTTTTAGCTACCCTCCCCCCAGTGGCACTTCCCATGTTACCCTGTTTTCAGGGCTTCCAGGGCCTAGAACACATGCAGTCACACAGGGCTCAACACTTAGAAGAGCCCTCCATTTGGTTTCATGCCTTGGTGTCAGTGGTTTGAAATTCTTAATAATTTTTCAACATAAGACCTTGCATTTTCATTTGCACTGTGTCCCACAAATTGTGTAGCCAATCCTGTCTGTGTTATTCAAGCACTGGACTCTTGCTAAACTAACCAACCTCATTCTTGATCACTATCTTGGTCACAGTCTGTTTTGCATTGCTAAAAAGGAATTCTTGAAGCTGGGTAATTTATAAAGAAAAGAGGTTTATTTGGCTCACAGTTCTGCAGGCTGTAGAAAAAAGCATGGTCCAACATCTACTTCTAGTGAGGGCCTCAGGAAGTTTCCACTCATGGTAGATGGTGAAGGGAAGCAGGCATGATATGGCAAGAGGATGGAAATAAGAGAGGGAGGAGGCAGGTGCCAGGCTTTTTTTAACAGGAACTATAATAGAGTGAGAACTCACCATTACCTTAAGAACAGCACCAGGCCATTCATGAAGGATCTACCCATCTGATCCAAACACCTCTCGCTAGGCCCCACCTCCAACACTGGGGATCAAATTTCAACATGAGATTTGTAGAGGACAAATAACCAGATTACTTAGTCAGCGAATCAATTTTGCTTTTACAAATTCAATAAAGTGAAGCATGGCTCATATCTGTCACCCTCCAATGTGTCTGTCAATGCTATAACTATTCTGAATATGTTAGGGGTATGAGACTGTGATTACATATGAGAAAAGTAAAGAAGACTACAGGAGGCCAGGCATGGTGGCTCACGCTGTTAATCCTAGCACTCTGGGAGGCCAAGGTGGGTGGATTACCTGAGTTCACAAGTTAAGAGATCAGCTGAGCAAGAACAAGACCGCATCTCTACCAAAAAACTAGTTGGGTGTTGTGCTGGATGCCTGTAGTCCCAGCTACCCAGAAGGCTAAGGTTAGAGAATTGCTTGAACATAAGAGTTTGAGATTGCTGTGAGCTATGATACTGTGGCACTCTACCCAGGGCAACAGAATAAGACTCAGTTTCAAAAAAAAAAAGAAAACAGTAATACCTAAAAATAAATATAACAATAAACAATCAGGGCTCCTTAGCCTGAAGGAGAGATTCTTCAAAGTCCAAGGAGCCTTGATCTGGGGCTGGCATTGTTCTTTCCAAAATTGGGAGCCAAGGACAGGAGGGAGTACCTGCCCATATGGCTATATCCTTATAAACGTAGATGGCAGCGGCTTTGACCCCCTTTGTTATCTTCCCTCAAAGCAGCAATGGCAGGCCCTTGAGGACACAGCTCTACATCGGAATGCAGCACAAGTTTGTCTGTTCTCCACTAGAACCATAGTAGCAAGCTGGCATGATTTCTGAAGAAGAGGAACTTCATTCACAGGGAGTTTCGAACATTGTATTCTTCCCTCATTTTTCCAGCCTATCTTCTGAGGACACTCAGAACTAGAAGTAACACACTTAAGAATTAAACAGCAGTCACTGCATCTTAGACCCATCCACTCCTCAAGAGAAACCATTAATGAGGATGCCCACATGCTATCAGGCCCCAAATGGAGGATTTTCCTGAGGGTTCCTACATCTGACTCTAATAAAGGAAAAACATGCTGAGTGTGCTGGCCATTGTTAAGAGGAACAAAAGGTCTTCAGGCACTGTCTCTCTGCAAACACCTAACTCCTAACATATCTAGTAAGACCTTGCCTGTAAGGGCAGGGATGGCAGCAGCCATCCCCTTCCAGATCACTCCACCCCAACCCACAGCACCCATTCATCCCAGTGTGAAATCTCTTCAGCAAAACAGAGACACAATGAGGCAGAGACAGAGACCCAGTCCAGAGATTTCATAAAAGTGTCCACTATCACAAGACAGTGAAATGAAGTTAAAGCCCTTCAGAGGAAAACCCAAGCATTGTTTCTCTCCACCCCCATTCATGCCTTAGTCTCCTGTAAAATGGCTCCAGCTCTCAAAAAACAAAGGAACCAAATAACTCATAGCATACTTGTTCTCTCTGCACTATTACCCAGACATAGAAACATAGACATTTGGAAAACTATTGTATCCTTCTGCTACTGGAAAAATAAGAGCTTTAGTAATAGATTTTGCTCCAAAATCCTTTCCAGTGATCTTTCATTTGGGGTCTTTAAGTCCTAGTAAATATGTATTGCCATTTGATATCAAACACAATATGAACTGAACCATCAACTAGCATTTACCAGATACACATTTGGCACCCTCATCCTTTTATTTTTATCTATAGCATTTAATCACATTTTAGTATATTACATAATTGTATTTATTGTTCATCTCCTTCTACAGACCCACCAGAATATCCCCTCCTCGAGAACCGAGACTTTGTTGTGTTCACTGTCTAAAACAGTGCCTGACGTTATTGGCTATCTATCCTTTGACTAACAACTGAATGAAGACATTCACTTTGTAGACTATTTATAGTAAATGCTGCTTCTTAATTTTTCCTGACCGAATGACTCTACTGCATTAAGCACTTGGCTGATATAAACTGCATCTCTTTATTTTTTACTGCAGGACCTGAAGAGATAGGTCTTTAAATCAAAAGAGTGACTCCCCTCCTAACTGGGGAACAGGAAAACATCAAGGCTTTCCTGCCCTCAGGGATGCTGTATGGTCTGACCAGTTTACAACCTACTTTATGGGTCCAACAAACACTATCTGGGTGATGGGCACACTCATACTCTGACTCAAGCATTACAAAGGCAATTCATGTAAACAAAAACATTTGTATCCCCATAATGATTTGAAATAAAAAAAAAAGAAAGATATCAGCCTTGCCCAAGGCTAGTCCTTCTGCTGTGTCTGGAAAGAGAGGTGAAGCAAGCTCAGACTTGGATTCAGGAGGGAGGAGCCAAAGATTGGAAAAGCTGACCAACTGTACCTTTGAAGGATAACATCAACTGTGGTTTCACATCCTAAGATAGGCCCATCTAAGTTATAAAAATGCTCCCTGGGCCATTTTCAGCAACTCTATCTCCATTAGGTAAACTCACATGTCCTTCCCTGGAAAAGACTCCACTCCCTGCAGCTCCTCTAGATTTATAATCTACATCAAGACTTACCATAATAGTGGCCAAAAGGCCTCTTACTTAGTGCTGCGGTTATGAAGGGCTGCAAATATTGACTCTCGACAAGAGCCCTAAGCTAGGCTGTACTGTCACTAAGAAACACTGACAGCTCAGAAAGATGTTAACCATATAAACTTTAAATGTGCCTCTCCAACTATAATACACTAGAAATTAGAATTCACAATAATCCTATTATGAGTTATATAATCACTTTGTTCTGCACTGTGTGTTAAATGAAGTTAAAGGAAAAACACGATTCCCAGGGAGTTTAAAACATACCCCATAGTTTTGTTGCCCAGTTCTTACCTAGTTTAATAGATCTCAAAAGAATGTCTCAGATCCCTCTCAACTTCTAAGAGACCCTGATCTCTCTCATCCCACTCGCCCTTCTAATAGAGCTACTGACATTCACATCCTATTTTCATCCCAAATGTCAATTCCTGGAAGACAATGGCTCTGGCTCCCTCATTTCTGAGGTCCCACAGTCTCTTGGTTAGCCACTAGCAAGTTGTTTTTTGAATGACCTCAACTGTTTTTTCCACTGTCATAGACAATGGAAAGTTAAGTTTGTTTAAATGTATGGCTTTTTAAGAGAAAGCACATATACATAAAGTAGGAAACATCCATCTAATACATACACAGCAAGAAAAAACAAACCTATCTCATGCAGTTAAAATAGCTTGTGAAGATAAAAAGATTTCTCCAAATTTATTTCTCAGCCAACTTGTCCTTTTCCTAGGAAAAAATTTAAAAGGATGTTAATGACCTGTGGATGGTCTTTTATTAATTTAGCCAATGAAATTAAAGTATTAGTAGACTGCAATTAAATGAAGACTTTTTTTTTTTACCTTGAATTAATGCTGCTATTAGAAATACTGCTGTGTCTTAATAGTTGGTCTGCATGTTACATTACCACCATCTGCTGTTCATCATGATCAATTTTAAAATAGTGACTTTATTGTTATTTCTCTTACTGAATCTGTTGTAAATTTAAATATCACACATGCTTGTGACCACTAATTTCAACATGGTATCCTTGGTAGCCAACATGGGTAGTATTTCCAAATTTGTGTTCCTTGGTACACTAGTGCTAATAAGAGTGGCCTGGAAAAAAAGAAGGGAATTCAGTGATCAAACACATTTGGGAAATGCTGTTTTAGAGAGTTATAATTTAGCCCAGCAGATTTAAGGATATGAAGAATCCCTCAGTAAAGAAACTAATTTAACTCTGTAATCCAGCATTTCCCCAACTTAATCAAGGAATCCCTTTTTATGTATCACCTATTAATATCGTCCAAGACACCAGTGTTGGCACTGCTCTAGGGCTTAACGTTAGAGGACACTGGGCCTATTTTAAATACTCATAGCTCTGAATGTTTTACTATAACAAATGCCTACAAGAAAACTAGATAACTTTATATGATTTCTGCTTATAAGTTATTTGTCACTGCATTTACATATTTTCTTATATTATTTTCAGGAAATACAGGATGGCAAAATAACATTATTGTCAATATCGTTTCACAGCAAAGTTTTTTCAGAAAGGCCTCAGTAACAAGTTTCCAGCAGTGCTTCTCAAACATCTCCACCAAAATACCCCTACTAGCAAAGAATAAACTTAAACTCCTGGAAAAAGATTGACAAAAGCAGAAATCTCATGTTTTATCTTAAAAATGCAAAATCGGGCGGCGCCTGTGGCTCAGTGAGTAGGGCGCCGGCCCCATATGCCGAGGGTGGCGGGTTCAAACCCAGCCCCGGCCAAACCGCAACAAAAAAATAGCCGGGCGTTGTGGCGGGCGCCTGTAGTCCCAGCTGCTCGGGAGGCTGAGGCAAGAGAATCGCGTAGGCCCAAGATTGGAGGTTGCTGTGAGCCGTGTGACGCCACGGCACTCTACCCAGTGCAGGAGAGTAAGACTCTGTCTCTACAAAAAAAAAAAAAAATTTAAAACCCAAATGTACATCAACAGGAAAATGGTTAAATAAGTTATACTACGGCCACAACGTGTAAAACAATACAAAACTGTTTTACTTTTATTTTTTCAGATTAATATGAGGGTACAAACAATTAGGTTACATTGTTTGCATTTGTTAGGTAAAGTCCAAGTTGTCGTTGAGCCCTTCACCCCAGGGGGTGTGCTGTACACCCTCGCCTTGTGCCGATTAGGTGAGGGCACACCAATCCCCTTCTCCCCCCCCCCCCCCGCCACTTTACGTTTTTCTCTCATGTGAGTGTCTAGTTTTTCATCTACTAGTTTCATATCAGTATTGACTACATTGAATACTTGCTCTTCTATTCTTGTGACACTTCACGAAGGAGAATATTCTATATAAATCTGTTTTTACATAAGAATGGGAAGTTCTCTATATACTAACATGGAAAGATCTCCAAGACATTTTGACATATGAAAAAAGCAATAAACTGAAGTGCATAATCTGATACCTCTTATCAAAAAGTGGGAAAAATAAGAATCTATATTCTATTGCTTACATACACATAAAGCAACTCTGGAAAGATCCGTAGGAAGCTCTTAACAATGATTACTTTTTGGGACAGAGGATGAAGACTCAGAAAAGGGGGACAAGGATGAGAGGAGACTTTTAGCACTGTAATTTTTAAATACTGTTTTGAGCTATGTGAATTTATAACCTATTAAAAAATTACATTAAAAACACAAAAATCATGTATATTTTTACTCTGTAACATATTCATATTTGTCTTAAGATTTTAAAGAATTATGCATATATTTTCACATGAGTAAAACCAAATCCATATTTAAACTTCTTCTAATTGGTGGGTTACCTGAGACATCATATGTGGTCCAATAAGGTATGGTTAGGCCATTTGAAATTCACATCCTTCATTCCATTCGGGGAACCAACATCAATTTTTTTTTTTTTTTTTTTTTTGTAGAGACAGAGTCTCACTGTACCGCCCTCGGGTAGAGTGCCGTGGCGTCACACGGCTCACAGCAACCTCTAACTCTTAGGCTTACGCGATTCTCTTGCCTCAGCCTCCCAAGCAGCTGGGACTACAGGCGCCCGCCACAACGCCCGGCTATTTTTCTGTTGCGGTTTGGCCGGGGCTGGGTCCGAACCCGCCACCCTCGGCATATGGGGCTGGCGCCCTACTCACTGAGCCACAGGTGCCGCCCCCAACATCAATTTTTTAAAAAGCCTGAAATCTCTACTTAAAAATACCTATCCAACAGTTTTGAGTTTTCATTTACATACTAGGGTTATTTTTAGACATGGTAATGTTAACCCCAGTGTCTCAGGACTCTTCTTCTCAAAATTAGTATGAACTTACTTTGGAAGTAACCACAGAGAAAATGCCACAGCACTGAAATGGCAGTCCAGAATGTGGAGGGTAACTGAGTTATATGGCTACTCCTCAATGTCAGAGTGTCTGATGGAAAGCCAACTGTTTGGGAGGCATGAAACCCCAAAGGCAAACCTTCTGCTTTATAACCAGGATAACTGTTATCAAAACTCTCCAACTATCTTCTACACATTTTTTAAAGCTTGGTGATTATTTAAAAAAAATAAGCAATCTGGCTGAAGCCAAACACTTTTCTACTATATTTCCTGAATTTAAAAAATTGGGCTTCTTTTGATTATACTTTCATAACACTTTTACTAAAATGCCTTCTATAATATATGTGAGAAACATAGCATTTCCTTATGTGAAATGTATGATCCATAAGTAAGTAAAAGACAACTCCGACTCACACGTATTACTCTGATCGAACAAGCAAATGTAGTATGATCAGTGCCAATAAAATGTACTAGAAGTATTTGCATTTTAAGCCCAGAAAAGGTATTTTAAGGGCAAGTTTTATATCCTTGTGTACCTTCTAAGAGTAATTTAATGAACCAACAGTGCCATAAATGTCTTCTACATTCTCTCAAACTGAAATTTTGTTTATAGGTGTAAATGAGGCCAGAATTAAGACAGACAGCATGAGTAGATGAAGCCAGGCAGCACGAGCAGCAGGGAGTCATTTGTCACTGCTTTCTGTGATTCTGATTCCCTCTCAGAAGGCTGTTCTCTTGGAATCCCTTCAGGAGAAACAAATAGGTAGTGGAGACTGTGAGGACTTAAACTCTGCTGCAATTTCCTAATGATCTGTTGGATATTCATAAGTGACAGAATGATTCCACCTTTAGGTTTTACTTCAGTTGTAGTAATGAAGTATGAATAATTAATCACTAGGTAATGAATTATTCAGGTAGGCACACAGTTCCCAAGGAATCCTGGAGAGAGTCTGGTTAATGGCATAATAGGAGTCAGAAGCAGCTCCTGAGGGGACACTCCCACCTTAACCCCACGCTGCAGAGGCAGGGGTCATTAGTGCCTCTCAGTGTGGGCTTTTCAACAAGGTGCCATATTCATGCCATTTGAATTTTTACAAAGTACTTCTAGTGCCTGTTCAAGTGTGGCCATAAAATACTGAACCCTGGCCTCTTCGTTCATCAAGCCAGGATATTTATTACAAACTGAGAACAATTTTGGTGCTAAAACTACTGTTGAACTGAAAATTTGTCAAATCAAGACGCACACACATACACACAAACATGTATGTATACATGTGTACATATATGTATGTGTGTATACATATGCACAGAGTTTTTATGATTATGCAAGCTAGCAAAATAATACCAAAATAAGCTCTACTTGGGAAAATTATCCACCGTTCTCATTTTTCAAAACCTTTTATATATATACTTACCTCTTATTAGTTCAATACTCAATTCCTTTAAAGATAGTGAGGCTTACTTAAAATTCAATTTCAGATGTGTCAAGTTCAACTCATATTGAACATCCAAATGCTTCACTTCCTAAGTAAACCACGGTGCAAATCACATCTGTCATTGATCCTTCTTATAACTTTCATTTTTAAAACAATTCTAAAAATAATATAAACTACTTATTAGAACTCAATAATCACTGCACTGAATTATCTTTAAAATGGCAACATAAATTAAAAGCAACTTATCACCAAATTGCAAATCCAATATCATAAAAAGAGGATTGGCTAATCTTGTCCTGCAACCCACAGTTATGTGCATTTGTATGAGGCCCATGAGATGAAACTCATAGAAGACAGGAAATGAAAGGCTACTGGACCACAAATCTTCCTTAGATTCCCATTGAAATAAAGTAGGTAAAGTTAAGTGATTAGGTTTTAAAGGGTATCTCCAAATTCAAACTAGTAGGCAAGAGGAAACATCAACCAAACTTGAATTAAATTACTAAGATACTACTGTATATGAAAGAGGTTCAGAAAATTGACATCCAAACACATTTGGATTCAATATTCCAAATTTCACTCTTAGAAAGTTGAAAACCTAGTACCTAGGACAAGATTATCAACTACATTTTGACTTTCCTTTTTCACTTGCTCAATAAAGGTCATAAAAATTTTTATTCTCTGAACTAAAAATAATAAGGTTGATGGGTATGAACCCAATATTAAAAAGAAATACTCAGCTTAAACTATCAAATTTCACAATGATTAACATTAACAGCTATAACTACACCCCATTTATAATCTTAATGGTTTTCCTATATCATGCCATAGAGTCTGCATTTCCTAAATACAATTATTAATGTTTAATTGACATATAATATACTGTACCTATTTTAAATGTATAATTTGATAGATTTTGATAGATGTATATGCCCATTGCACCATTTCTGCAATCAAGCTAATGAGCAGTATCCATCATTCCCAAATGTTTTCTCATGCCCAGGGTTTGCTTTTTTTTAATAACTAAAACTTTGGGTGGGTTTTTCACATAACTACCTAAATGCAGTACTGTTGTACTAATAAGTATGTTCTGTAGCATGCCAAAAGTTCAGAATTATTCTTTCATACTTCTGAGTATCAGGTAATTGGGCCTATGAAAGCAGCTAAGAAACAAAAAGTGACATTATTCCTGTTAAACCATGGAATGGAAATTCAATTTCACAATATTTTAAAACAATGAAGGTCACATAATGTTAGCTGCTTATTTTTAATACTACATAAATTTACTTTTACAATGTATACTTAGTGGAGTACACAGCCACTTTTAGAATTCTGACGTCAACAATGTCTATTTCCCACAAAAATATAAATTTATAAATCAATCTTTCCAAAACTAAGTTTAGGAATAGTTGACCAAGAAACTACTAGTAACATGGGGCGGGGGGGGAGGGAGCATTATCTTTTTCTCTTGACTTTTAAGTCATGTGCATTATTCTAAGTCCACTATTTAGACATAGATGTCATGGCAATTAAACTTTTCCCCCACAAAAATCACCTCAAGAGTAATAAATTGAGCCAGAAAGTAATTTTAATCTGAGAAATTTCTCCCCTCATCTCTTTGAAGTCATATATATGTTTCTCATTCCAAGGTATTTAAAGCTGGATGAAATAACAATTAAAATTTCCAGTCCAAAATAGGTTTAAGGTTGGGTGCTGGCCAAAATTGTCCATACCTACTCTCCAGATCTATGCATGTGTCAAAAAAGCATCCAGTTCAGTCCTTTAGAAGAAAATGAGTAAAAAAGATGCCTGCCTACATTACTCCTGCTAGAGTAAGATGGTAAAAGTAAATCTCCTGCTGTCGCTCAGGCAAAGTGCTGGGCTGCTGTATACACCAAAAATTATTGAGCTTGCTTTATGGTCAGGAAACTAAGGTTACTTAATACTCTGATATTCATCAACCACTAAAAATATTGGATTTGGTACTGAGGTTCTTCTGGACCCTATTAAAAATCAGCTCAGTCTTTACTGTGATGCATCTCACTGAAAAAAGTCCTTTCTTGGTGAAAAAAAAATAAAACCCTCAAATGAGACTCTCCTAATAAAGTTTTGCTCTTGCATATTTTGTATGCATCCTATAGTATTTTTCATTTATGAAATAAATGAGACAAAATAAAATATTAAAATAATAGGCTTAACATACAAACCTTGCACTTTTTAAGTTTGGGGTAGTCAACAATGACGATATAAAGGAACCAGCATATCCAATTACATTTATTATTATTACTTACTAAAACAGTTTAGATATCTTCATCTCATACATTTCAATGAAGAATACCATTCCATATTATGTGGGGTATTATTGAGTATTAGGAAAACCATTAGCTTCCCTGTTCACAAATCCACCAAAACAATTACATTGGAGGAGAAGGGTAGGGTAAAAAAGAAATGTAAACAGCCAGTCTGTAAATCTGCAAACCTAATAATCATACTACAATAATGTGAATACACTCTTTTACTGTCAATATGAATATATCGGTAGTATTTTAAACAAATTACCTTGTTTTTTCTCAAACAATAAATGTTACAACAAACAGACATTTTTTAAAAAAGTATTTTTGCGTGTTGTTGTCTTCTTCCTAAATATTTCTGATTTAAACTTCGAAAAAGGCTTTTTTGGCTCCCTGCCCAAGCCAAAAAGGAACTGAGGGTTTCCCTACATCCTACTCATCCTAAAATATTTTATTTATTAGTCATTTCTCATCTATAAATATTAAAACCATACAAAAAGCATGTTGCTTCTTTAAGGCTTACACATGCAGCAAAGAGGCCTCAGGAAGATAATTTACCTCAGAATGTTGCTTCATTACTACGAATGAAATAAACGAAATAAATCAAAGTAACTGCATGCGCAGCGTTTTCTTCTCTTTTTTTCACTCCCATTTCCTAAACCTTAAATGTAATATGTAAGATGGCCAGAAGCTCTGAGACTAGACCTTATCAGGCAGAGACCTGACAAAGTCTAAAATGAAGTCCAAGTTCAAATTTACCCTTTCTAGAGGGGCCTAAGCACAAGATCTCCCACAACCTGAACTATTTTAAAACAGATTTTAACATGCTTTAATATGATACTATCTCCTAAAATATAAACTTGATGATTAAAAAAATGCCGATATGAAAAACTGTAGAAAACTGTGTTTTGAAGTCTCACAGGGCAAAATGGAAAGAAACCATCAGTTTCCTCCAAATTGCTTTCATAACTCTCCACTGCATAAACCATTGAATCCCATTAAGTTAACTCAGCCACTCAATAACCTGATTCTCCCTTCCTAGATAACCACTGGAAAGAATCCCTGGTCATAATATAATAATAATAGCTTTAATAAGAATACATTGAATGAGCTCAAAATCTACTGATGCTTTATTTAAAATGACTCAAAAACTGAAAGTAAAGATAGATTACTAAAGATCATAAAGTAAAAGAAGATTGAATGAGTCAGACAGAAAACCCATAAGTAAATCTTAGTAGGTAAGATAAATAAACAGTAGCTTTGCTGAAGACTATTAGCTATTAAGTAGCAGGAATTAAGGTCATAACCTAAATTATTGAAAGTGCACTTCTAGTATTATAAAACCATGCATTTTGGGAAGAAGTATTACTCATTTTAATTATTTTGACACTGTTAGGGTACAAAAATCAATTTATTAATCCTCTAAGGAGAAATATTATTCTATTTTTTAAAGAAATAGTGAAAACACATACAGAAAAGGAAGTTTTTTTGTTCAGTCTTTATAATATGAAAACCAAACTCTTCATTTCTCAATGTCTCAGAAATTAACTTGAAAATGGACGAAGTCCTCTTTTGTAATTACAATTGAGCTTCTCAGCAAATGTGGCCATAATTCATAACTGACCCAAAAATGCTTTAATTGAATAACACAGAATGCCTGTCACTTCTCAGTGACTAAAGTTTGATTCATCATTAGTTTCCTAGTTATGCTACGGACAGAAAGGATATGCTGAAACAATTACTATATAAAATCTCTGAGGATGCTAAAAGGCTCATTTAATAGTCTTCTACTTCAAAGAGGATACCAGGACAGAGATACCCAACAAAAGGCAGCCAAATGATATTAAAGCCATATGGTAGACAATGATGCGGGCATTTAAAATGATACTTATGAGTATTTACAAACACAGGAAAATATAAATGCTTACATTTTAGTGCTAAAAATGGATATGAAATTACATATACACTGAACCTCTATTCCATTTTAGGGCCTTCCACATTGAAGGGAACTGTCCTCTTACCTGTTTGCCTCGTTCATTGGTCCTCAAAGCAAGCAGCAACAGCTTTTAGAAATGCAAATTCTCATCCCTCTCACCTGCTGAGGGTAGGGAGAGGCAGTAGGGGGGAAGCCCAACAATCTGTGGTTTAATTAAAGCCCTTGGGATAATTCTGATGCCCCCAAAGTGTGAAATCACCAGCTACTTCTTAATTATTCTTCAGGTCTTGCCTCATCCAGCCTCACCCTGCAACCATAGATGAGTCTATTGTGCCTCAGAGGAACTTAGACTTTTCTTTCACAATAGTTATCACTGCTATAATGATTTATTTTTATGATTATATAATAATAATTTTATTTTTTTTTGCAATTTTTTGGCCAGGGCTGGGTTTGAACCCGCCACCTCCAGTATATGGAGCTGGCGCCCTACTCCTTTGAGCCACAGGCACTGCCCTATAATTAATATTTGTATCCCCCACAAGATTAGAAATTCTCAAGTCCAGCTACACATTCAAATCACTTGCAAGCTCTCAAAAATTCAGATGCTTGGGCCGCACCCCAGGTCAAACAAAATTCATTAAAGTACAAGACTCAAGCATCTGTGTTTTATAAATATAGTAGAACTTCTGTCAGTTGACAAAAGTAGAACTTTTGTCAGTTAACAAACTAGTGAGTATACAGAAGTGGTCAATATAAGGAACTAGGCCTACTATAATGATATTTACATGTGGTGCATATCCAGTTGATGACAATCAGGTCAACTATGGAGCTTCTACTCTATTGTGATTCCACTGTTCAGCCAAGGTTAAGAACCAGACTCAAGCTCCTTGAAAAGCAGGTGACCAGTAAATAGTGACTAGTTTTTGTTAAATGAATATGTGGGGGGTTGTACTTTCTTTATCTTCTGGGGTTTTTGTTTTGTTTTCAATCTTGCACATGGTACAAAATTCCAAATGCAAAAAAGGGGTTCAGTGGAAAGTAAGCCTCCTATTCCCCATCTTCGAGGCAACCACTGCAATCAATACCATGTGTTTCTTTAAAAGATGGAACGTTTGTCAATGCATACAGAAAAAACAAGAAATTGGGTAGCAAAATTATTAATGATTTTTCTGCTTATTTTGCATACCTGTACTTTTGGTAAGATGCATACACATTTCTTTCACTGTCTGGTAAGAAGACATCCCAAAGATAACTATAAGTGTGCATACACAGCTATTCAGTACATAAAGACAATGGGTCTGAGGCTCTCAGAAAATGATCACTTGGAATGACCTTTGTTATAAGAGACTGTTTACCTGGTTTGAGCACGTAATTGTTCAATTATTTCACCTGCTTTGTTTTATTATATTTTTACTTTTTTTTTTTTTTTAGTCTCACTTGGTCACCTGGGTAGAGTGCCATGGCATCATAGCTCACAGCAACCTCAAACTCTTGGGCTCAAGCAATCCTCTTGTCTCACCCTCCCGAGTAGCTGGAAGTATAGGCACCTATCACTATGCCTGGCTAGTTTACTCAATTTTTAGTAGAGACCAGGTCTTGCTCTTGCTCAGGCTGCTCTTGAACTTGTGAACTCAAGCAATTTACCTGCCTTGGCCTCCTGAAGGGCTAAGATTACAGGTGTGAACCACCAAGCCCAGCCAATTATATTTTTACTTCTGATTAGAAATTCAGCTTCAGGGCAGCACCTGGGGCTCAGTGAGTAGGGCGCCGACCCCATATACCCAGGGTAGCGGGTTCAAACCCGGCCCCGGTCAAACTGCAACAAAAAAATAGCCCGGTGTTGTGGTGGGCGCCTGTGTCCCAGCTACTGAGGAGGCTAAGGCAAGAGAATCGCCTAAGCCCAAGAGCTGGAGGTTGCTGTGAGCTGTGACGGCACAGCACTCTACCAAGGCAATAAAGTGAGACTCTGTCTCTACAAAAAAAAAAAAAAAGAATTCAGCTTCAGAACTTCCACCAAAAATGGTAGAATGTTCACAAAAGGAGGTACTGTTCATTCTAAGTCCCAAATTAAGAAGTCGCATCATGGTTTATACATCTATCTTGTCTGGACTTAGTGAGCATAAGCTCCTCACTAAGACTGACCATCTCTGAGTATATTAACATGAAAAGCTGGGGCCTAGATCTCACTCATTGTGGAGTCTCAGCTATGGTTCTTGCCTTTCAAAGACTTTAACCCCCTTTGACTCCATGTCAGTTGGTGATTTTATCTCAATACAACACTTTGAAATTAGGACTATAAAGTCTGAGATGCCCTTAGGAGAGACTGGGGTACAGATCAGCTATTTAGTTTTACAACAATGGACCTAGATTTGGGGGGGCGGGGGGGTTGTAATTGCCCTTTTATGATTCCCTACCTCTTCTACTCACAAGGCATAAGACCCTTCCCCTCTGTTGTCAGTGTAGCTATTTCTAGTAATAATTCTTGGCCCCTCTCTCCTCCATTTTATTCCCATGGTTGGTGGGAAATCAGCTTCCTATGGCTTTAATACAGACTCTAGAGTTCTCTGAGAAGGCAAGGGCCTAGGCCTTCATGCATGAACATGAGGACATTTCTTTAAGGACTTGGAGATATTCCCTATTTAACTCTTGATCGTCATCTCATGTTGTTGACATACAAGATGAGGAAAAAATGTCCTCTGGGGAAATAAAGCACTTCCATGTTTATCATGTTGACCACATTGAGGAAAAAGCTGAGGTGTAGGATCAAGTTGAGGGCGATTATGTTTTGATACTTACATGAACAGGATCAAGGGGAAAATTTTAAAGCTCTTACATAACACACAGAAACTAGTAAGATAATAACTATATTTAGACAAAAAAAAAGTTAGGCAGTGGACACACCAACATCCCTAAGTGTAACCTGCTATACAGATACTTAAGCATTGTCTTAAATATTGTTTGCTAGCCATTTTAGATACGTTAATTCTGTCTGTCTTTTAGACTGGAAGCTCTTAAGAGCCAAGCCTTATCTTCTATTGCTTCAGTTTCCTCTTTGGTGCTGAGTCCAAAACAAATATTTAAATTTTATTTAATATTTAATAGCTGAAAGACTAAAACAGACTACAGCAGAAAATCAACCTCCCATAGTAAGGTCACTGTGTCTTAAATGAGATGAAATCTTTTTAAAAAAATTATTATAACCAGTATTGTATTTTGACAGGATGAAGACTGAAATTCATTGCAGCCGCAATCATGATTAATTACAAGTTTAATCACATAGCATTTTCTAATAAGCCCACTTCCTTATTATCTCTTTTCTATTAAATTACATGAACTATGCTAAGGATATAAGTAACTTTTTGGCTTATCAAAAAAGAAGAGGAAGAAGATACTGTGGCAGCTTAAAAATATGTAAAATAAAATGAACAAAAACTACTAGAACAATTTTTTAGGAATATAACAATATAATTACATCCATTAGATGAGAGTATACATAAGGATGAAAGAAAATATTCTCAAATAATGTTTTATAAATTTCATGACACATAATAAAGGAAAAAACTCTATCGCATTCACTAATTTTATTTTACTGTGATAACTAAAAAGGAATACAAAATATATACATCAAAAAGAAAACTCTCTCCAAACATGCATAAATCAAGTGTGATGCATGTAGCTTTTATTTTAATCCCATAGTTAACTCACAAAGTCAATAAAAATGTAATGTCGTATTTACAATGCAATTAAAATTCACACTATATGCAAAACGTTAATGGTACAGTGATGCCCCCAAGTGGCATAAAGATAAATTACAATACTCTGATGGAAAAGTTAGAAGCACTACCTACATATAGCTTTTCTGTTTTGCAGAGTTTTTTGATTAAATCTAGAACTGTATATTATTTAGGAACTAGTGTCTTTCATAGGAACCAGTGTCCTACAGACCAGCCCAGACTTAAGTTCTACCCAAGACACTCCTCTAACACTGACACTGAGGGATAGTCCAATATACAAAGGTATGATACACCTTCCTTATGATGTTAAAAAGTTAGAGGTGTGTCTGCAAAACAACAAAGGGAGTTATTATTAAGAAAATATCATTCACAGCATTATATCTCTCTAGAAAGTATTCATCTGCTATCCACATTAACCAATTCCCCGCTTGTAGTCCAGTTTGTAACACAGAATTTAAAACCTTACTTAACTAAAATTTCTTGAACAATAGGTGGTGTTAATAATGTGCTTTGCACACAAACTAAAGGTTCAATTGCCAGCACTCTGGGGATGGGGGAATCTTGAAAAACATTGTGTTTAGAATTTAGTTTCCTGCCTCTATACATGAGTTAAACCTACTAACTACAGATGAGTCGTTATCTTACACAGCTAAAAGGCTGACATTCTGATGACCAATTTCTTGTGAACAACCACAAAGATGTAAAAGAAGGTCTAGATTTGACCTTCTGATGCCAAATGATTTGCCCATCATCCTCACCATTGGATTCATCCCACAAAACTAGGCTCTGCCTGCCATCTTTAGCTCTATATTTATGTGTTTGAAAATTAGTTCAGAACAAGAAAAGTCACTAACAAATTGATTAACAATCAGCCCCAACCCTCTCTCTCCATTCTCATTCATTCTCTATCCCCCACACATTCTCTTTCTCCACTCACCTATTATCTCAAGTCTGATACTTTAAAGTTTGATCTTTATACACCTTATTTCATATCCTCTTAAGTTACTTTTTAGTCCTTCTGTGAATACTCTTAAATTTCTTCATATTCCTCTTCAGTTGAAGATACTAAAATTGGATATAGTCCCTACTATAGCTTTTACAAGTCCTGGGTCAGATTTAAGTCTTATTCTCAACATTTCCATAAAGGTTCTGTAGTAATTATCATAAATTTATTGTCCTAAGTGGCTAGAAAAGCACCTCTAGGATTTAAGGGAAAAACTCCTTTTAAGTAGGAGCCATAAGGACACTAGAGAAATGCCAGCTTGTTGACCATTCTTCACATCTGAATTGACTTAAATCTGTGAATTCTGGATAATTACAATTTTTAAAAATTCTTGGTTGATTTTAAAAATAAAATAGTAACATTAGTAAGGTTTATCTTTGTCATTCCTAAGATATATGAAGAAGTAGAAAAGGGTTTATCACCCTAATAACTGCCATGTAAGTTATATTTAACGTATGCTAGTTGTGAGCCCAGGGCCTCCTGTAACATATATAACTCATATGTCTCTTGATTTATCTTGACCTAATAAAACACTGTGGCTTCAACTGGAAAAAAGTTTCTAGTGTGGCAGTCAATGTGTTACATATCCAATGGCCATAGCTGGGAGAATTTAGAGTAGGCTGAAAAACCTTTGAATAAAACAATAGATTGTGGGATGAAAATTTTGTCTTCTGGGATTAAAGGCCAATTTCTAGAGCCATTCTTCCTTCTGCTTTCTCTACTATATTTCTGATGTTTAAGTTTCTTATCCTAACTTCAGTTCCAACTACCTTTTTATGCAGTAGGTTCACAAACCTTTAAGCCAAATATGAAGGTTTATCTTTACCTGTAGAGAAGCACTGTCCAATGGTATTAAGAGTTTTTCTTCTACCCTGTTTCCCCAAAAATAAGACAGTATCTTATTTGGGAGCACACTGAGAGACAGTGTGCTCCCAAAGATGCACTAGGTCTTATTTTCAGGGGACATCTTATCTTTCCTGTAAGTAGGTCTTATTTTCGGGGAAACGGGGTACTATGAACATTTATAGGGTCCTATCAAGATCAAAGGAATGGAGGTGATGGCTCATGCCCATAGCTCAGTGGTTATGGCACTGGCCACATACCCTGGAGCTGGCGGGTTCCAACCCAGCCCAGGCCTGCTAAAAACAATAGCAACAACAACAACAAAAATAGCCAGGTGTTATGGTGGGCCTGTAGTCCCAAGCTACTTCGGAGGCTGAGGCAAGAGAATTACTTAAGCCCAAGAGTTTGAGGTTGCTGTGAGCTGTGATGCCACAGTACTCTACTGAGGGCAAAATAGTAAGACTCTATATCCAAAAACAAACAAAAAAAAAGAACGGAGGTGAATAAGGGTGTCATCAACATAAGCTGGTTTTAAAAGGCAGCCTCCAATTGTCTTAAATACCTAATTTGAGGGCTTTCTGACTGATTTTGAAAATCTTCTTCACAGAAAGCCAAAAAAAAAAAAAAACCAAAAACTAATACCATATTTCTTTTGGTATACTCTATTCATCTCAAATGTGAATTCCTGATTATTTGCATTCTATAACATTTTTTTAAATGCAGTCATAATGAACAATTCTTATCCTCAACATTCAAGAGGTTCTAATCAAGTGGAAGCAATGTTGTAAAGGAGACTGTGGTATGCAGAAAAATCCTATATTTACATATCTACCCCATACTCTTCTAGGTAATTTGGATCCTTTACTGACCTGCTGAAATGCCATTAAAAATCTCATCTGAGGAGATCAGTCAAGGAACCTTCCTGTCCATACTAAATTCTTGCTTTAATGCAAAGAACAAGTAGACATTACTCCAGGTTCTTAATTAGCTAAGAGCTGTACAGCCAATTCAAGATTTGTATGAAGTATTTTTACTTACAGTTTCTCTCCTTGTTTGGCTTTCTTGTCTAAAACCAGATAGACAGTTCCAAAACTTCCACTGCCAAGTTTCTGTTGAAGCACATATCTTCTTGCTATCAAGCTCTCTGGATAATTGGAAATGAGTGTTGATCCATTCACACACTTAGCAGCCTCTTGGAATTTCAGCATTGCTCCAGACAAGAAAGAACTGATTTATTCATTCATGGAAACTTACTACTCATTTCTAAGAGATGGTCAAATTCATCCAAGTAGCGCTGGTCAATGCCTTAAAGATGAAAAGTCCAAAGATCAGGTCTAAAGGAAGCTTGCTAAATTATTCCCAAGAAAAAGCCTAAGTTTTAGACAATAACATCTGGAACTCGATCAGCACACTGAGTGAATCCATATTACTTAAAAACTTGAGAGAAAAATGTTAAAAGATAGAGATACTACAAATTCCAGTAGAAGGCAATCTTCTATAGGAGAAGCCTCCTTTTGCATGTTGAAATTTAACAGAAGTGAATTACCACCAGTTTTCCACAAACTTCTGGTATGTATATCTGTTTTACAATCAACAATCTGTTCATTTGTTTAAGATTTATACTCCCCACCTACTTTAAAAACTCCAAATATAAGAACATTATCACTTTCTTAAATCTTTACATTTGCATCGACATTTTTGTAAGGTTCTCTTCCTACCTTATGGCTGTTTTGGTTTACAAATAGTGAGTTAGGATAAACCAGAAATTAGCATGATCCTGTGTCCTTTAGATTTTTTTTCTGCAGACTTTACACCCCAGTTTTTGCATTTATTGTAATAAATGTAAGGAAGGATTCAGAGTGAATTTTCCCTAAAACTAATTCTGATCTAGTTTTGTAAGTTTCTAGTATACACACTGTATATAAAGTAATCTTCCTGGATTAGAAACAGTATTACAAATTTGATTCCAATCTACAACTATACTTTAATATTCATGAAATAAATGTGTTACAGGTAAATCTTTAATTTTTCAAGGAGCTATGAGAGGTATGGCATAGTGTGAAAAGCATAACTGGGCCAGGAAGGGTGGCTCATTCCTATAATTCTAACACTTTTGGAAGCCAAGGGGGGAGGACTGCTTTAGGGCAGGAGTTCCGGACTAGCTTGGGCAGTGCATCAAGACCCTGTTTCTACTAAAAAAAAAAAAATTATCCAGGTGTAGTGGCATACACCTGTAGTCCCAGCTACTCAGGAGGATCACTTGAGCCCAGGAGTTTGATGTCACAGTGTGCTATGATTGGGCCGTTGCACTCTACCCCGTTTTATATGAGTAGGTACATGGTACGATCATCATTTTCATTTCATTAAAATGTTAAATGTTTTGTTAGTTATGAAAAGTGTTTTGGTTTAAGTTTATGTGAATATGTGATTTCAAGTTGAAGACTGTATGTGCCTTGGAGTCAGGTTTTCATATTCGACAATTCCAGAGCTAACAGACAAAAACCTGTTGTTTATAATGATGGCCAATGGGCTTTAAATGGTGGTGTTAATTAAACACAAAACCCACCAGGACAATTAACCACAAAACCACCACAAAAATCCTCAAAATAGAACAGAAGTAAGTGCCCATTTATAACATGTTTCTTCTTGAAGTATATTTACCACTTGTTACACCTGATGCCAGTGAGATTCATAACTATTTTCCACCCAAAGAAATGTTAGTGAAACACACAGCAGACCTTTAAATGTACCTTGTGTTTGCTTCCTTCACTGGCGTAACAGTGATGCTTTCTGGCCAAACCAAGATGATCAAAAAATTTATAAGGACTGAAATGGGTACTTCAGACCACTCAGTAATTCTTATTTTAAGGATAAGATTAAAGCCCGCATTTAGCGAAGAAGAGACAGACATCAACTTCCACTTCCAGTGGCTCGTATTTGTAAAGGAGAGCTTAAACTCAGTAGTGCCTAAGTATTGTGGTCCAAGCTGTAGAGGGTTCTGGGACTAGGTTCCCTACTGCCCAATCTCACAAACCCAGCCCTGCCACCTCCATCCCAGTCTACCTTTTTGCTATCCATTAAATTAGTCTCCTCTGTACAATCATAGAGCTATGCAGGAATGTACCCCGCTGTCTAGATTTTATAACTCTGTTCATTTGTCAACATGCCCCACTCCTTGATGGCTGTGAGTGAACTTGAGCAGCTGGAACACACTTTATTTATCTTTGTATCCCTGGTGCCTTGGTAGAATGCTTGGCATATCCTAGGTGTTCACTAATGTTTATTAGGCGAATTAAATAACCATCAGACCAAATGCCGCCCAATAGTGGAACAAAGTTGGTTAAGAAAGCTGGATGGGAACCTGCAGGAAGCTAGCACTTTGTGCAAACTATCCCTTGAAGGCGAAAACAGGTCAGGCGGGGGCAAAAGACAAGGGAAAGAGTTTATCACAGATTGAGAGGAAGCTAATGAGACACCAGGTTTTGCCAAAGTAGGGACCCAATCTTAAAAGTAAACCTTAAGGTAAAACGAACAATTCCTTACTACTTCAACTTTTTTAGCGTTTATTGAGAAACACCAGCAACAGTTATTCTCCGGAGACTGAGTAGAGCCCTAGTAAAAAGTAGGGGGAAAGAAGGTCACGAGAAGCAGACCCCGGGCAGTTTGAAACCGTTACTTTCTCCCGCTCAGGCGAGCCCAGCACGCCCGGAAGAGCGCGATTCGCATTACCTTTCCCGGTCTCGGGCGGAGGAGCGGCGGCGCCCGGGGCATGCCCAAGTCCCGCCGGTAACCTGGCAGGCCTCAACCCGGGGGGAGTGGCGCCCGCGGGTATCAGACCACCGCCCGCTACGGCTGTTTGGCCCCGTCGCCAAGGAGACCGCGCGGAGCAAGCTGGGAAGTCGAATGGGCGGTCCCCAAGGAGGAAGTTTCCACAGACCACGCAGGAGGGGAAAAGAAAAGAGGCCGGGCGGGTCCCGCTTCCCTAACCCGACGCCCTTCGCTGCGTCCCACCTTTTGCTAGCAACTTTGCACCTCCAAGTCCGAGATCACCTTCCCGCGGCGCACTCTAGCGCCACTGGCTTCTCGGAACCCGGCTTTCCAGTGGCGTCATGCCGGCGACTTCCTGTTCCGGCTCCTGGGGGTCGACTCTCACGTGCGGCGGCTGCCAGACTTTACTCGGCTCCTGCCAGCTCTAATGGAGGGGTTCGTCCAGTGCGAGGACGACGCAGGTGGGCTCTGCTGCTGGTCGGCACATTATATCCCTGCTGGTCGGGAAGGGGTGTTGCGAGGGCCCAGGTAGCACGGCGTATGAAGGCCTGTGCCTGAGAACTTAGATCCAACCTTTTACGTGCGTTTCTCCAATCCAGCTCGCATTTGTTGGACTACTGTGTGTGCAAGATCCTGCTATTTGCAGAGTCGAAACGATCTTTGTTAGTACAAGCTTTACAAAACAGACTTGTAAAGAAATAAATATAGAATAAAGTGTCAAGACTGGGCTGGGGCTAGAATGAGGTGAGTCAAGCGCAAAATGTTAAGTGATGTCAAAAAAGTACTCCAGATAAATAAATTTTTGTCGCTAAAAATCTAAATTGATGCGAAAAAATCCATGATTGACAAAATGTCACTATTTTAAATAATAATGATAGTACCATAATGAAACTGAAGGCCAAAGAAAAGCCATTGATACTGATTCTGTGAGTAAGGTGAGTCAGGAAGGGAAGGGTAACTGGGCCAACCATGCAAAACTAGGAGCTCATGGTTAGAGGTCAAACTGGATAGTTGGGTTCCTAAAGGCCAGAGGCAATTTTTCTTACCCCGAACTGTCAAAGTTCCACAAGCTCTAGGCCTTGTGGATAGAAGTCTGGATCCCTATCAGAGGTCTTACACACTTTAGTTTTCTGACGCCTATGAGATCAATAATGATGTAATCTTTATAGCTTAGGACTTTACTTTGACCCCACGAAACAAATACTGTGTTGTAAGATGCTATAATGGACTTAAACTGATTTTTCTTTAGAATCAGCATCAGATTCTATCCCTATCCAAAGATCAACACACATGAAACCACTGAATTTATACCTTGTAACATTATGGGGAAAGCAAAAAAAAAAAAAACAATGAAAAAATACTGAACAGTGTTGCCTGAGGATCTAGGTTAAGAATTCAGAGATGTTGACATCCAGCATGTTCTATCTAAAGAACACTTTGTAACATTTGCTGTTGGTTTAATGTTGCTGGAAGTAATGATGTGGTGCCTCATAACCAGCGTTATTTGAAAATGCAATCTATTGTTTTAAACAGGCAATTCTTCAGACTGTCATCATGGGTATCCGAGGACTAATGAGTTTTGTGGAAGATCATAGTAATGAATTCTTCACTGATTTGAAGTTGCGGGACACAAAAATTATCATTGATGGCTATGCTCTTTTCCACCGACTTTGCTTCAACTCAAACTTGGAACTCCGATATGGAGGGGACTATGATTCTTTTGCAGATGTTGTACAAAAATTTTTTGAATCACTGTTTGCATGTAATATATGTCCGTATGTTGTATTAGATGGAGGATGTGACATTTCAGATAAAAAGCTTACAACTTTAAAGGATCGCGCTAGAGAGAAGATCCAGACAGCCCATTCCCTTTCTCTTGGTGGGGGTGGGTGTGTGTGTCCCTTACTCATCCGGGAAGTGTTCATACAGGTTTTGATCAAGCTGCAGGTATGTTTTGTTCAGTGCTTTTCGGAAGCAGATCGGGACATCATGACACTTGCTAATCACTGGAATTGCCCTGTTTTATCATCAGACAGCGACTTCTGCATTTTTGACCTGAAAACTGGGTTTTGTCCATTAAGTAGTTTTCAGTGGAAAAATATGAACACTGTTCAGGGCACAGAATATTATATCCCTGCTAAATGTTTTTCCCTTGATGCATTCTGCCGTCACTTCAGCAATATGAATAAAGCTCTACTACCACTATTTGCGGTGCTATGTGGAAATGACCATATTAATCTGCCTATCATGGAGACATTCTTAAGTAAGGCACGTCTTCCGCTCGGAGCTACCAATTTTAAGGGGAGGAGACACCAGCGAGTTCTGGGACTTCTGAATTGGTTGTCTCATTTCGCCAACCCTACGGAAGCACTAGATAATGTTCTGAAATATCTCCCCAAAAAGGATCGAGAAAATGTTAAGGAACTTCTTTGCTGTTCCATGAAAGAATACCAGCAGTCCCAGGTAAAGCTGCAGGACTTCTTCCAGTACGGTTTTTACATCTGTCCAGATGCCGTGAATCTGGGTTTACCAGAATGGGTACTAGGGGCTTTGGCTAAAGGCCAATTATCTCCTTTCATCAGTGATGCTCTGATCCTCAGACGGACCTTTCTTCAAACACAGGTGGAAAACATGCAGCGACCAAATGCTCACAGAATATCTCAGCCCATACGGCAAATCATCTATGGGCTTCTTCTGAATGCTTCACCACACCTGGGAAATATGTCCTGCAATGCATCATCTCCTCAGCCTCTAGCTTTCAGTGAAGTGGAAAGGATTAACAGAAATATCAAAACATCAATTGTTGATGCATTAGAACTGCCTAAGGATCATTCTGACTTAAGCAAATTGACTGAGGTAAGTATTTGTAATACTAATGAAATTTTGATAAAGCCCTTTATGGGTTACAAATTACTTTCAATATTATCTCTTAATAAACTGATAAGGTTAGGTGCTATCTTGGCCTCATTTCACAGCTGAGAAAACTAGAACTCAGTGAACTAGGTGTTACCTTAGCGAGAGTATCAGTCCTAGGACTCAAAGGAAAAAACTGCCAAAAAAAAAAAGTGTATACATAGGCATTGATTATAGGCATAGCATCTCAGACTACATCATTTATTTCTTATTGATGTAACATATTATTGTGGGAATGTACCACAGTTGATTTTTACATTTTACAGCTAATAGACATTTGGGTTGTTTCCAGTTTGGGGAATAGCACTATGAACATTCTAGTACACATCATTTAGTGAACACATGGATGCGTTTCTAATGCATATATAACTAGGAGTAGAATTAATTGTTGAGTTATATGATATCCACATGTTCAGATGTATTACAAATCTTGCAAAGTAGTTGTACCAATTAATATTTCCACCAGCAGCACATGAGAGTACCTTTTACTTCACACCCTTGCCAATATTTGGATATTTTCCATGCTTTTTAAAATTTTCACTATTCTGATAGTGTAGTATTATCATTTTAGCCATTTTGGTGGATAGTTTGCTTTTCTCTGATTACATACTTGAGGACCTTTTCATTGGTTATATGATATTCGGTTAAGTTTCTGTACAAAGTCTTTGGTCCTTTTTCAAATCACATATTGTGAATAGCCTCTCCTGTTGTCATTTCACTTACTATGTTTTGATGAACGTAAGTTCTTAATACAGTCTAAATTTTAATTATTTATAGTTACCACTTTGGTGACCTACTTAAGAAAATGCTTATTCCAAGGTCATGAAAATGTGTGAGTTTTTGCCTTTCACATCTAGATCTACAGTCTAGCTAGAAGTGATTTTTTTTCTTTTTTGTTCTGTATGGTGTGAAATAGGGATCACGACACTTTTTCCCCCATATGGAACTGAATCCATTAGTGCAGCAGGTTGATTATAGTCCTTACTTTAAGTGGAGATGACTAAGTGTTCTCATAAATTACCTGTATTCAAAGGAGGATGAAATTTTAGTTCTCTCTGTGCTGTGGTGGTATCATTTGACTTTCCCTTGGCATGAACTAATCAATTCTATATTTGGTTCAATGCTGTTGTCTCAGCCCATGAAAATTAAAAAGGTTCCAGGTGCAAATGTGATTTCAAACAAATGCAGGCACAAGTAGAGGATAGTATTTATTCATTTTGTTTTAACTTGATGTAGTAGCAACAACTTTCTCTCTTTTGTACCAGTTGTTGGTAATAGAGATTATACAATTTCCATTTAATTTCCACAGTAAGCACATAGGATAAGGGCTTCATTTTGGTTATGTTAGTTGCAATGGCCAGAATACCACTCAAGTTAACCAACAAGAAGTTAATCATGAGACATGGAAGTGGATCATTCTTCTGGAGTAAAGCACTGCCAAGAGCAGCCTCTCTAGGACCTTTGCATCTCTGGGGCAGCTTCCTCTGCAGGCTTGCCCTTTTGCTCTCCATGGGGAAAAGGAAAGGAATTGTTGCGTGAGACAAAACCTAACTAGATTAAGGGCTGTTGAGCAGGAGTAGTTCCCCTTGAGAAGGGGCTTAAGACTGGTGGGTTTGAAACATCTGTGCAACTCTTAATGATCCCCATTTTAAAAATGAGCTACTAACAGTAGAAAACGTCTGAGACTTGGTCAAGGCTCTAGAAGTAGAGCAGGGCAGAACTCTCTTTAAGTCAAAGCCCAGATTGCTTTGTTCATGAAAGTTGTAACTTGGCTGTAGAATACTGTGTATCAAAAAAGAATTATTGTATTTTCTTAGCTTTACTCAGTACATTTTTTATACCAGTTTAACAGATTAGTTTTTAATCTTACTTTAAATGTAAGTAATTAATGGTACTTCTAGTAGGGGTGATTATAAAATTAAAAAAAATATTAAAATCATTTACAAATCTTTGTACTAAAGTTTTCATACATTGTGACAAAATTATTTGTCACTTATGTCTGTCAAACACCCTTAACATACCTAGATTTTAGGTGCTAAGAAGAATATAGACTGTCTCAATCTCCCCAGAAAGAAAATATTTTTCTAGTTGCATGCAGATATTAGGAATATAATCATTTTTTTTCTTGAAGTTTGATTGTAAAGTCCCCCTTAACATGTAACTTTTCTTTTACCCTTTGCCAATTATTTGTCTTTTATTCCTACCAACTATGGCTTCTTTAAGACAGTATTGATGGAAATTCATTATTGTGGCTTTTTATAAATGGATTTGATAGTGCCACCAACTTTATTCCCTGATACTTTTTTTAATAGTCCTGATTTCCTTATTGGTAAGAGTGTGACACCTGTAAGGTCCTTTATGGTTCTTAAAAATTTTGATTCATTAAAGTAAAATTATTTCAACAAGAAGCTCAAAGCTGTCATAGCTGTTTACTTACTTCTGCGCTTGTATGAAGTGTACTTTAAAGCATGAAGTAACGGTGAGTATGGTATGTTGCAAGGACAATGTAGATAGTCCATAAAATATTCCTATCTCAGGGCGGCGCCTGTGGCTCAGTGAGTAGGGCGCCGGCCCCATATGCCGAGGGTGGCAGGTTCAAACCCAGCCCCGGCCAAACTGCAACAAAAAAATAGCCCAGCGTTGTGGCGGGCGCCTGTAGTCCCAGCTGCTCGGGAGGCTGAGGCAAGAGAATCGCGTAAGCCCAGGAGTTGGAGGTTGCTATGAGCTGTGTGACACCACGGCACTCTACCCGAGGGCGGTACAGTGAGACTCTGTCTCTACAAAAAAAAATTCCTATCTCGACTGTGTGCGGTGGTTCACTCACACCTATAATCTTTGCAATTTGGGAGGCTGAGGCAGGAGGATCACTTGAACACAGGAGTTTGTGGTTGCAGGGAGCTATGACGGCACCACTACATGTCAGCCTAGTTGACAAAGAAAGACCCTATCTTGTGGGGGGGAAATTCCTAATTCCCTTGAATGTACCTGAAACCTACAGTAGCCACCTTGGGACCGTCCCTGTGTGGGAAAATGCAAAGACAATATAGTATTCAGCAAGGAAGGGACCTGAGACAGGGTCCAAACAAACAGAAGGCTGTATGATATGCCACAAAGAATGTATAAGCTAAGTTTGTCTTCTGGAGCTAATTGGTAATGGCATCATGGAGAAGATAATATGTAAATATTCACAGGCAAATAAAAGTAGGATTTCCTCTAGAGCTCTGTTTTGCAAAGTACAGTACTTGGGCTGCTAGTTAAAATTTGTATTCCTGGATTCCTTAGGTGAGGCCTGAGAATTGAAGTTTTAATAAGCCTCCAAGGAGGTGTGTATGCACTGAAGATGCTCACCAGCCCATGCAGACAGGACAGAATGACAGAAGTAAATAAATGATGTATGTCAAGACTAGGCTATCTACCTGTTCAACTAACCATATTTATTAAGCATCTTATTAATGTTCTAAATGTTTTGGGTGTGGCTAATTTTTTTCCCATAAGATAATTTTAACAGCTGACAGCAGTTTCATTTGCAAGTGTCTTTGTGCTATTAAAAAAAGATATTCACCAAAGTAACTTGCAGGATGCTTTGGTGTATATTTTCAGCTTTCTTTGGGTAAGCGGCAGATACTTCTATTAGAAACCCTGAAAGTGAAACAGACCATCCTGGAGCCAATCCCTACTTCGTTGAAGTTGCCCATTGCTGTCAGTTGCTACTGGTTGCAGCACACAGAGGCCAAAGCAAAGCTACATCATGTACAAGCCTTACTGCTGGGGATGCTGATGGGCCCCTTGTATGCCATTATCAATAGCCCAGGTAGGTATCTGGAAATTCTAGGAGTATGTCTGTGCATGTTGCTTGCAAACTGTATACTTTAGAGTTTACATAAACAGAAAAAAAATTTGGATTATTAAATCCCATTAGTTATATCAGAACTTACAAGTGGGACACCAAAGTATCATTCACTGATTGGTAAATATTTTCAAACAGTTAACACTTGCATGTGCCAGGCTTGGTGATGGAGGGCTTAATTTCAGTGCAGAGCAGTGAGATGTGCCCACTTGCCCTGTGGCACTTAAAACTTTAACTTGTAAAGCTTGACTTAGTTTTGCCAGGTACATTTTGTATAACATGATCCCTATCCCATTTTTAACACAACAGCAACATCATAAGAAGTTTACTTAAAATTGTCTGAATAGAATTTCATTCAATTTTACCAGTATAAACACTCATACTTGTATTGTTTTTTTAAACTAATATTTTTATTCCTTTTTCTCTGCTGTTTCAATTAGTACCTAAGCATTGACATTACAAATAGTACTTGTCTTTCTACTAGAGAAATACACAGAGGCAATTTCATCTGCATTTAAATAACAAGTGGAATAAATGCTGAGTCACCAGAACACTAATTTCTCTAAGGGAATATTCTCCTTAAAGATTTTGAATGCTATAATACTATCTAAACATGTTCAGTGATTGTCATACTCTAGAACAGTACTATCGAACATGGTAGCATCTAGTCACACGTGGATAAAGTTAAATTCAAGTTACATTAAAAATTTAGCTTCTCAATCACTCCAGCCACATTTAAAGTGTTCCACAGTCATAGGTGGTTACAAGTTAGACTACTGTATCGGATAGCACAGATATAGAGCATTCCCAGTGCTGCTCTATAGTTTAATTTCTTAAAAGAGTAAGTTAACTGAAAGAATGAAACAGTGTGGACTCCTACAGCACTAAAGTGTGACCAGTGGCTGTTGGAGGAACTCCTGGTATATGACAGCCAACAGCAGTTCAGGCCACTGCTGCTTTTAGAAACAGGTTCAGGGTACTTCCTCTCATTGAATAATAAATACAGCGTAAGAAAATCGTCAGAGCACAATTCTGTAAGTTTTTAACTGAGTCCAACTGAAGGGGCATGTCAAGGGTCTGTTTCTTTTCTTTTAGGAAATGTGGACCCCGGACCCAGGCAGGCTCAATGCCTTGCTGCTCGCTAATTGCTAAAAGGTGGGCCTCCTTTTTATTCCTTTCAAATAGGTCCAAATGTTTGGTGAACCCAAGCTCAAACAATCTGCAGAAACATACAAGCTAAGCCCACCCAAAATTTCATATTTCTTAGGGTTGTTGCTTCTTGCCCCTTATCTTCTGCTGTGTAAAGAAACTGATTACTTGCCAAATTCTCTAAGTCATACTTTAGTTTGCTCCCATAAAACAGAGCTTAAAATGTGCTTTGAATACATGGGCTGTTTCTTTATATCATATGCACTACAGCATGATTTCCACAAAAGGAGGTTTAGTGGAAGAGAATGATATTTAATAGTCATTTGTATTTTTGACAGATACAGATTTAAGGTTTGGAGAATTGGTTTTTGGTTTTTTTTTTTTTGTTTGTTTTTTTGAGATAGTGTCACTCCGTCGCCCTGGGTAGAGTGCCACGGCATCATCATAGCTCACAGCAACCTCAAACTCTTGGGCTCAAGTGATCCTCTTGCCTCAGCCTCCTAAGGAGCTGGGACTACAGGCGCCCACAGCGGCTGGCTAGTTGTTTGGAGAATTAAGACATAGACATGTTTAAGGTCAGGTACTGGACTAGTGGAAGAGCTCTTATTTCAGGGAAAAAGGGTTGAATACAGTTAGGTTATCATTAAAAAGGCATTTCAGTATAAATATTCAATTTATACAGCAAGGCATTTACAAAGGCAGAAAAGAAACAGTTTTTAAATTAACTTCTTTTCTTTGTGGAATTTGTAGTTTTATATGTGGAGAAAATTATAAGCTATTATATTGTTTTTAGAAATACTGTCCTTGAGTTGTTTCTTTATCTAGGTAAGGAAGAACTGCGGAAAGATGGTGCTAAGGTGTTGTATGAAGAGTTCCAAAGAGTGGAGGAGCAGATGCAGCTGAGCAGGAGACTGGATTTAGACACAGCTCACATCTTCTGTCAGTGGCAGTGCTGTCTCCAGATGGGGATGTATCTCAATCAGCTTCTGTCCACTCCTCTCCCAGAGCCAGACCTAACTCGGTAAGCACCACGGGAAACTTTAGTTCAGATGGATGCACACAAAAGTAAATACAGTACTTCTACTTATATTTTAAAATATTTTTTAAATAACTAATCTTAGTATAATTGGTCTTGAATCATAATTGCAGCTTAAGAGCTAGAAACGGGAAAAATATTAAATTATTTCCACATTCACAAAAAATGTTTACATGATTAGATCCAGTTTTTAAAAGTTCCTGCAAGTAAAACACTAATGTAAAGAGGAAGAAAGAGGCAGTTGGTAGGATACAACTCATTCCTTCATTGCCTTCATGTTTTTGCTCAAATACCACTTTATAGAGGCTTTTCTATAAAGTACTGAGATAGTCACTATAGTCCTGTTACTGTTACTACATTTCTTATCACCTGGCACATTGTTCATTCATTCACTTAAATATTTATTAAATGCCAACTTGTGCTGGGATGTATTGACAACAATGACGTCTCTACTCTCATGGAGCTTTCATTCTAAGTGAGATGAATATTACAGGTCTAAGTGGGCTTTATCTAGAGCTTGTTTTGCTAGGCAAGTATGAACAAGGGAGAGGCAGATGCTTGACCATGGAGTTTTAACTGGGTAGGAAATGATAGCAGATGGGTGTGGGCCAGTGAAAAAAATGGAAGGATCATTTACATCCTGGTTAATTGTCCATCCAGGAGGTATTAGAAGTGAGGAAGATGTTTAGAAAAATGGAGTATTCGGGCGGCACCTGTGTCTCAGTTGGTAAGGCGCCGGCCCCATATACCGAGGGTGGCGGGTTCAAACCCAGCCCCGGCCAAACTGCAACCAAAAAATAGCCGGGCGCCTGTGGTCCTGGCTGCTCGGGAGGCTGAGGCAGGAGAATCGCTTGAGCCCAGGAGTTGGAGGTTGCTTTGAGCTGTGTGAGGCCACGGCACTCTACAGAGGGCCATAAAGTGAGACTCTGTCTCTACAAAAAAAAAAATTTAAAAAAAAAAAAAAAAAAAGAAAGAAAAATGGAGTATTCAAGATTATACACATGCTGTGTCTCTCTCCATTCAAATGTAAGCTCTATGGGGGCAGGAACTTGTCTACTTCGTTTACTCTTACAGCCCTAGTGCCTTCAATACTTTGAATGCTATATGGAGGCATACAAAATATGGTGGCAGAGCTTTTGATTTAAGATGAAAAGCATCGTAACAGTAAATAGTATTGTTAGTCTATCTCTGGGCCTCATATCTAAGCAAACCCACGCAAGATTAGTTGGCCTTTGACCTCTGGATTATTTCTTTCCTTTGACAATTTAGGTCTTTCTTGCCTGGATCGTCTCTACCTACCACAAATCCTTTAAAAACAAAATAGGAAAAAAAAGACCAAACAGTTCTTTTAATAATGAATTCTTCTTCTGTTTTTTTTTAGAGACAGTCTTACTTTGTCACCCTCGGTAGAGTGCTGTGGTGTCACGGCTCAAGCAACCTCCAGCTCTTGGGATTAGGCAATTCTCTTGCCTCAGCCTCCCAAGTAGCTGGGACTATAGGTGCCCGCCACAATGCCTGGCTATTTTTGTTGCAGTTGCCACTGCTGTTTTAGCTGGCTGGGGCTGGGTTTGAACCCGCCACCCTCCGTATATGGGGCCGGCGCCCTAACCACTGAGCCACAGGCACTGCCCGCCCCCCCACCCCCACCCCCACCCCCCCGTTTTTTTTTTTTTTTTTTTGAGACAGTCTTACTATGTCACCCTCGGTAGAGTGCCATGGCATCACAGCTCACAGCAACCTCCAACTCTTGGCTTAAGCGATTCTCTTGCCTCAGCCTCCCAAGTAGCTGGGACTACAGGTGCCCACCACAACGCCTGGTTATTTTATTTATTTATTTTGTTTGTTTGTAGTTGTCATTGTTTGGTAGGCCCGGGCTGGGTTCGAACCCTCCAGCTCCAGTGTATTGTGGCTGGCGCCCTAGCTGCTGAGCTACAGGCACCAAGCCAATAATGAATTATTCTTGCAGCTCAGTATAACTAAGACTTTTTAAACAAAGGTTTTTCACTCACTGACTGATTGTCCTACAATGTGGATTACTAAAGTACCAGTTGATCAGCCCCAGCCATAAGTCATATATATTAAACTTGTGGATTCTAGTTAATCCCATTTTCTATTTGTGAAGCAGGGTTTTTTGCCCATATGAATGACCTTGTAAATTATTCCTTTAACTTTTCTCATATTTTAACAAACTGTTAGATTTATCAGGGTCATTTTAAATTCCTTTTCTTAGAAGAGATAAGAGGCCTGCTCTACTTGGGGATAGTTGCAAAACACTTTTAAGCATTCATCATTTAATATGTTGATAAAAAGTTTTTAAATATTGGCTCAGCACCTGTAGCTCAGCAGCTAGGGTGCCAACCACATACACTGGAGCTGGCATGTTTGAGTCCAGCCCGGGGCCTGCCAAACCATGACAATTACAACCAAACAATAGCGAGCGTTGTGGCGGGCGCCTGTAGTCCCAGCTACTTGGGAGGCTGAGGCAAGAGAATCAATTAAGCCCAAGAGTTTAAGGTTATTGTGAGTTGTTGATGCCACAGCACTCTACCGAGGACAACATAGTGAGACTCCATCTCAAAAAAAGTTTTTAAATATCACCAGCCAGGAAGTAATCTTTGTAATAACAAATCAGTTCTGCCCTTCAAGGAACAGCTTATTTTTAAGTAACTTTAATAATTTTATAGGAGCTTTTTTCAATGAATTTGTTGAAGCTTTGATAATGACACTTGTCCTATTGCACTGAACCAATACTTTTAATAATATAATTCTTTCTGCCACTGAACAGATTGTACAATGGAAGCCTGGTGCATGGACTATGCCAACAACTGCTAACATCGACTTCTGTAGAAAATCTTCTAAGCATGTGTCCCGAAGCTAAGCAACTTTATGAACATTTATTCAGTGCTACAAGGTCATTTACTCCTACTGAATTACTCCTACCAAAAGTTAAATCAAATTCGAAAAAGAGAAGGCAAAAGAAACAGGGTACCAACTGTTCAAAGAACAGAATGGAAACTACCTCACACACCAGGTGTTGGTATGAGGGAAGCAACCGGTTTGGTCTGTTAATGGTTGAAAACTTGGAGGAACATATTGAGACCTGTCAGCCTGAATAAACTCAGTCTCTGTCAAACTTAGTATGTAATGCTGACTTAAAATGTTTCTCTTATTTCCCTTAAAACAATGCACTTTTTCTTTAGGACTAACTTGTTGGGGATAAATATTGCAATGGATAATCTGCATTCTGAAGTATTTTGCATTCTGCTTTTAATAAATACAATCTCATTTAAGAAACTTCTGTATTTCTTAAATGTGTTCAAAAGTGTGTTCATACTTTTCATGTTTCATTTTGGTAAGTTAATGGTGGTATTCTATAACCTTTAAATTACAGCAATGTAACCATCTATTCTTTAAAAAAAAATAAAACAGAAGTCCTACTTCATATTTCCTTTAAGTAAAAACAAACTATCATTTCAAATTTTTTTCTTTAAGTTTCTTCTTTCTACTTATAGTATGAAAAGTCTGGGCCAAACGTAGAAGTAAGGATGCCAGACAAAAAAGTTTCTACTAAAAATAAGTACTGAGTAAAAAGACCATGGGAAGATTGGTAAGCCTTTTAGGCAGACTCCAGGTTTGAAAGACTAATAAAGACTCCCACTGCATCTTAGAATGGGTACAGGCGAAATTTACTAAATGCAGAATACAAATGCCTACATACAGTAACTAAGAAAATGCCACGAAGGCTACGCCGAACAGTTTGATGAGAATATTTCAGATTGTATATGAAACCAGCACATTGTACCCCTTGATTGCACTAATGTACACAGCTATGATTTAACAATAAAAATAAATTAATTAAAATTAAAAAAAAAAAGACTCCCACAAAATAAGAATCAGCATCTTGAGCTGCTAGACCTCGAGAAGGAGGAAACACAGGAAAAAATGAGAATATCAGAGACACGTGCAGCAACACCAGCCCCGAGCCCTCTTTTATATGCTGTAAGTTTTGAACTATTAATGGGATGTGAAAGTCAGGCATAACCAGCATTTCTTAAATGAAAAAAATTAAAATGGAAAATATTAAATATGCATATCATGTATTAAGTGGTGTGCAAAATTTATTTCTTACTGTGGATTGTTGCCAAAAAAGTATGAAAGGTGCCACTGTGGAAAATACAAGAGACTGCTAAAATTATAAATGCTAACTGTTGTGAAGGGACTGGCTAGTTCCAAATAAAGAACTTGAAAATAAAAAGAAGTAGAATGAACAATTGGGCAAGATCTGAAAGTATATCCAACCTTCGTTTTACTTGTACTCACACAAATTGTGTTCTCCCTTTCTTCTCTTACTCTATATCCGTAAGTAACAGCCATAAAGGTGCTTTAGGCTGCCATTTTGAACAGGCCTAATATCTGATAATTCTCTTCATTTTCTTAGAATAACAATACTCTCAGAGGAGTACATCCAACATAAGCCAATATAAAACACACCTCACAAATGTTGCCTGGCTTTAGCCATGTACAAAGGCCAAACACAATGCTGAAGTTTTCAACTGTAAAAACTGCCTTTTTTCAAATAAGAGTTCTTGAAAGAAGGAGATTTTTATTATTTTAGGAGTGCATGAGGCTTCTTAGGTTATTTTTATGTCTCCAAAGAGATGGTTATTTGTGGAAGGATCAAGGAAAGAATAGTAATGTACATCTATTTTCCAGAAGAAATGTGATTTACCAGCAAATAGATTTAATGGGGACCATAAAGTGGAAGACTTGTTATACCAAAATTCTGTCTTAATTCCAAGAGTTTGAGGCTAATCTAGAAATTCTATCAATAAATGTCCTATTACCACGGTTATCACCAACACTGTTCTTTAAAACCACCAACCTTACATGACCAACAAGTGATTTGACTGGTACCAAACTGGGAGTATATGGACTACACAGTTTAATTAAAAGACAGCCGAATTATATTAACTATCTTTTTCTTTCATTGAAACAGTCCTCCTTCAGAAGAAAGAAGTCAAGTTTCCTTATATAGCCAATGTAATCAGGGACATTCACTTGAAATTATCCAACCTTGCTAAAGAATTTAAATCCATCCACTTTTATTCTCAGTTAAGTGCACTCAATTAATTCAAGAAGTGGGGGGAGGACAGAGAGGGCACAATGTAAAGTTATACACAATATCTAGGTGAAGGCCTCAATTATAACTTGGACTTTACCTAACAAATGCAAACAACGAGACCTAATCATATGTACCTTATAGCAGCAGTTCTCAACCTGTGGGTCGTGACCCACAGGAACAGCATTAAAGGGCTGCAGCTTTAGGAAGGTTGGGAACCACTGCCTTATAGTAATCTGAAATTAAAGGAAAAAGAGTAAGTATACTACCTCAGCGTACATCATCTGAATGGGGGAGAGGTCACAGCCACTACACAGGGTATCTAAGGGGGTTCACCAAAAAGAATGACATAGTGCTGGATCTCCCCCAAAGTCATTCTTTTTTAAGCTACTTGGAGAGACAACATACTACCATACTACAGCAGTCTGTAGTATTAGGAGAAGAATAGGAGCAGCAGTCATCGGAATGAGGAGAGGTTAAATTGGACCTGGTTTTTGGCCTGGTTTTAATAGATGGTAATGAAATTCAGATTAGGTGTAGGAGAAAACAGGAACAACTGTGTAGAAACAATGTTATGTCCCCATATTCCATTTTTAAAATCTAGTTTTCTTGTTTTAAATCAAGTCTTCTGGTCTGATTCAGTTCTAGCAAATGAAATATCCTTTGGAAATTTTCTTCAATTAGATGCTCAAAAGTAGCAAAAGGAACTCTAGACAACTAAAATGAATAAATTTTAGGAATAAAGCTGGAGAGACAAAAATCATTTACTATAATGTAATCATGCTCTGTATTTAGTGGTGATAAAATTATACTTTGGGTATTTTATACAAGCCCTTTTTGAAACTTAAAAGTTTAATGTACACCCTATAAACATAGTCTTTACAGATCTTTCTTGGCAATTATCATGAGAGAAGAATTCAAATTAAATAGAATTTTAGAAGAGAAAGACCTTTATAATTAGGAAGGCCTCAGAATGATCTTTTCCTTCTTTATGTACAAAGTAAACAAATCAATGCCTATGCCTCAGTTGCCCTACTGGGAAAATGAAGATTGCAATACTCCAAAATACTGTCTAAAGATAAAATAGTGTGCTTTTTTTAGTACCAGTGCCTGGTACTAAAAACATGTGACAAATGATAGCCATTGTTGTTACATGCATACTTGAAAAACCAAGAGAAGGGCGCCGGCCCCATATACCGAGGGTGGCGGGTTCAAACCCGGCCCCGGCTAAACTGCAACCAAAAAATAGCTGGGCGTTGTGGCGGGCGCCTATAGTCCCAGCTACTTGGGAGGCTGAGGCAAGACAATCGCTTAAGCCCAAGAGTTGGAGGTTGCTGTGAGCTATATGATGCCATGGCACTCTACCAAGGGCCATAAAGTGAAACTCTGTCTCTACAAAAAAAAAAAAAAAAGAAAGAAAAGAAAAACCAAGAGCAAACAGTCTGGTAAGAAGAGAGAGTGTCAAGTAGCAGAAAGATTAAGACACCATGAGGCCAGGGTTGCCAAAGGTTAAGGCCAGAATTTTGCAAAAGCAAAGATCAACACTATCTAATATGGCTAAAAGAAGAGCAGGAATACGAAATGCTGAAGTCAAACTGGGAAGAGTAGAGAACTGCCAATGAATTTCAATGAGCAGCTAAACACAACCTTAGAAAATAATGAAAAAAAAAAAAAAAAACAGAAGGAATTATCCTATGTTAGTACTTCTGTCCCTCTGGCCCTTTTTCCTTTTTTCAAAGTCTTCTGTAGTGTTTCTTAAATTCAATTGAAAAGAGCCCTGGTCATGTTTAAAGGTAGAAAAATTTACTTCTTGGGAATTTCCTTTTCCTGAAATTGGCAGGGTTATAAAACCTGGCTCTACTCCATAACCCTGAAGAGGCCAAGCCCAGTTTTCCCCTTAGTGAGACTGCCAGGTCACTGGACGCTGCTCTGTACCACATGCTACTTGGCTGGCACATCATGAATCCAAAGCTGTCACCACCAATACCAGGAGAAAAAAACTTCACCTCCATAAAAGGATAAACTCTTACTAATGCCTGACTCCAAATGTGGAGACCTTGTATTTCCAATGAGACAGGTTGGGTTACCTGGTATTTATCTAATTTTTTTTCAGACATGACAGCTCAAAGTGATTCTGCATCTTGAATCAGTTTGAAATTAAATATTATTATTTCTCTTGGACAAACTTATTAAAAATATGCTTCCCCACTTTTAACAACAGCTTTCTGCCCCATACAGGATAAACTGCTTTTGCATTTCTTTCCACAGGTCTAGATGATGCTAAAATTCAAGTCCAGCCAGCTGTAAAAATTTGAGAGCCTCATGTAGAGAAAGTTTGAAAAATAAAAGACATGATTACAGCAGAGTACATGCCAGTCTCTTAAGATGGGAAAAATAAATGAATGAGATAATACATAGGAAAATGTTTCTAGGTAGTTTCACTAGGTTCAGTTTTCAAGAGAAACCAAATTTCAACTGATTGACAATGAAAGTTAAAACACATGCAATCTCTTCTATGTATCTGTACTAGTCTTGATAACATTTTACCTATTTGTTTAGAATAGCTAAGTCTTTCTATTTTTATGTATTTAATACATATACACGCACATAGTCATCAAGGGACAGCAATATTTTGTCCTGAGCCAATGAGCTGGGAGCATATTTTTTCCTGAAGACTGGGCTGTTAGGATATTTTATTTTCTACTAGTACTGAACTTTGTCTTCTCTACATAATCAAGTACTTTAGCCTGTTCAAATTAAACCTGTTTCTCTGCGTTTGTATCACCAAGAGAGGGAAATCGCCACTTGTGTACCCAAGAGTGTAAGAGGAAGCAGACTGACTGACTAGACAGGAGCAAGATAAACTCTTGGCAATGGGGAGATAGGGCACACAACTCAGATGGGACAGCAGATCAGAACATTCAACTCCTTATGAGAACAAAGAGTCTTGATGAGATGGGATCAATAACATGTGGCCACGTCCTCCCTGTTGAGGATGTTCTGAGAGCAGACTTTGTCTATGTAGGTGCCTTTGTAAAGATCCAGGAGTCACAGACAGCAAATCAAGTGCATCCATTCCAGAGAAAACATTCTGCTGGGAAAACTGAAGGGTACAAAAAATTGACACTATTTGCTTCCTTCTTTTTGAATATCTAAATGACTATGTAAAACTTTTTGTAAAGGGCCAAGCAGCAAGTATTTTAGGTTTTGTGGGCCATGTTGTCTTTACTACAACTACTCACATTTACTATTGTAGCGTGAAAGCAGCAATAAATATATAAAGGAAGATGCGTAACTGTATTCTATTTAATTCTTCTAGTTGTATTTTATTGTGCTTTAAACTTAATTCGCAAAAACATGCAGCAAGCAGATTTGGGCTGCACACCATACTATCTACCAGAAAACTAAATAGCAGCTCCATGTAAGTAAGTAGAGGATTAAAATAAATGGTTTTCCTAAATTGTAACACGTATAGCTGATTAATGGGCCATCCAGAAAAGCTCCATATAGAAAGACACTTATAAATTCTCATGCAATCCAATTATGCAACCATGTAGATGAATATAAGAAAGAAAATATTCTGATTTGTAGCTTCCTAAAACTGATATAATAATGCTTAAGTGCAGTTTGTCCTATTTTCCTATCAGGCATACATTTTCTACATAATCACTTATTTGGTTAGGGCACGCTGTATCACTCTGAGGATATTGTTTTGTAAGATTCACGTACAAAGCTGTTTCATATGTTTTTAAGGTGCACACTTAATGAAAAAGAGCAAATGGTCAAGGGATTACAGTACTTTATGACCGTAAGATGGCACCAAATTGTCACTTCTCAACAAAAGGGCACATCACTATTACTTATCGTAGAGAAAACTTGAATAAAAAATTGCCTTTAGTGTAGCTGACAAGTTATTTTTTTTAAGTGTATTAAAAAGTACATTTTGAGTTCAAAAGCTAGAAAATGAACTTCTGTAACTTAGGTAGAAATTTTTGGCACTGAGTGCTCATAACACTGAGATGTGCTTTCTACTAAAAGGATAACTAACAATGTGATTATTGCTTAACAAATAATGGTGACGGGGCAAATGTGGGTGAGATATGGAAGGAGGTTCTGCTATGCCTGTCATGGAGCCACCATCAAAATGTGGGTCTGTTGCCTGGATATTTGTCTATTTGGCCAGAATGGAGTGAAATGAGATAAGAAGAGAAAGAAGTGACCTGAACATGAAACACTGCCCACTGAGAGCAGCTATACAGGTATAGGCTATTACTACGCATCATATATATTCATGAGTACGCAGCGGGTTTAGATTAGAAAAGAATTTCTAAGGAGCAAAACTAATGGCTCAAATAATTATTTTCATGTCTCTCCCCAAACCTTGACACTTAACTTTATTCTAAATAAAAAGAGACTGTATCAACAGTTCTATCTAAATTTCAACAAAGTGACTTGGACTTAAATGTTTAATGCTTTATAAAATCCCAAAGTTTTATGCCTAAACTTAGTCTGCATTTACTCTTTGGAGTACTTAGTAACACACACACACACTCTTTAGAGCAGAAGTGTCCACACACACACACACACACACACACTCTTTAGAGCAGAAGTGTCCAAACTTTTGGCTTCTCTGGGCCACAGTAAAAGACTTGTTTTGGGCCCAACATTAAACACATGAGCAGTCCTCACATAGTCATCCTAATTATGCAGTGGCCTATTCAGAGTCTCTTTCAAAATTGCCGAGCAGGCCTCAAAAGTTTGTGATCACTGATAAAGAAAATGTACCTATCTGAGCAATAAGACATCTTGGGGTTTTTTTTTTTTTTTGATATTTTTATTATAAAAATAAAAGTGGGCAACATAAAACTGGTGGGATATTTGACATTGTATTTGAGAAACTAATGGACCAATAGCTGGTTTGACAGAAGTAGTTGCAATTTTCAGTGAGTTCTCAAGGTATTCATCAATGTTTTGGTTCTAATTTTCTTCTTAATGTGCTTCATTCTTGAAAATAATTGCATGCAAATGTAGCCGAAAAGCAATGACATGAATAAGGCGTGATTGTGAAGTAAGGGATTTTTGTCTCTGAGAAGACAGGATCTATAAAAGTCCAGTAAAGAGATATGATCAAATTTTTAAGTTGAATGTCAGATTGCAGCTCTGCACATTGCATTTGAATACTTACGGTCAACTGAAAATTAAGTCACAAATGCAACAAAATATTATTTTTCCAGAAATCTTGAAATCTGTTTGCAAAATCTTGTATCAAATCGAAAAGCAAAGCAGTATACTTTTTGGTGTTTTTTTGTGGTAAGCCAACACGTCAAAATGCATAAAATTGTTTGCCTGAATATGAACTTGACATAATTTCAGTTTTATTCGGAATGTTGTTATAGTTTGGAACACTGTATTGATAAGCTGGTTTTCACCCTGAAGAAACATGTTTAACTCTTTTTAAATGAGCAGTTAAATCTACAAAAAATGCTCAATTTGTAAGCCAGTTTTCTTTCTTTCTTTTTTGAGACAGAGTCTCAAGCTGTCGCCCTGGGTAAGAGTGCCATGGCATCACAGCGCACAGCAACCTCAAACTCTTGGGCTTAAGTAATTCTCTTGCCTCAGCCTTCTCCAAGGAGCTGAGACTACAGGGACCCACCACAACCAGGCTATTTTTTGGTTGTAGTTGTCGTTGTTGTCGGCAGGCTGGATTTGAACCCACCAGCTCTGGTGCTTGTGGCTGGCACCCTAGCCCCTGAGCTACAGGCACCAAGCCAGTAAGCCAGTTTTCATTTTCAAGTTTTGGCACATATTTGGTTTTTGAAACCATAAACGACTTGGTACCATGTCACAAATCATGAAATCTTTTCAACATTTGACTCGACTTAGCCCTCTCACTTGCAAAAAGTAAATGATGTCACCATAGTTAGCATCAATACTTTCAAGGAATTCCTGGGATAGGAGATGATTCAAACCCTTGGTCCTGAAATTCAGTCTTGATGACCATTCTATCTTTAGCGCTTTTGGTTATAAATTTTCTTGATGTACTATGCAATGACACTTCATCAAACGTGAGTTTGTCTTCTGCTGTCTACATTGTCTTCTATTAATTTACAAGTTCCTCTCTTTTACTACCATGGCTGGGTCATCATCAGTAACTATACCAAATATGTTGACAATGAACAAAGAAAATCACTTAAACATATTTTTTACTGCTTCTTAATCTCTTGACTTAGTTGGCACTAAAGACGTCATTTCTTCAGTGACATTGTATTTGTCATCAATACCTTTAATAAAAATGGCAAGTTGTCATATTTGTAACATCAGTGCTGTCATTCATTGCTGAAGAACAAAATTTAAAAGTAGCAGCTTTACACTCCACTTTCCTAACTTCTTTTGACAGATTTTCCAGTTTCTTCGATTCACCTGTCTGTAGTCTGAACTACCCCCTTCTTTTCAGGGCCAATTATATCTGTCAAGCTTTCCATACATTGTTTAATAAACGCACCATCAATAAATTATTTTGACTTTTTTGCTACTAAATATACCACATAACTGGCTTTTACAATGGAATCCCTATAAGTTGTAACTTTTTAAACAAAAATTTAGACTTTTTCAGTTTTTTGTCCTTACCATACAATCCTTCATATGCATCAAACTTGGCAGCATGTTTTTGCATATAATGCGCCTTTTCAAATTATAATCTCTGAAAATGTGCACAAATTCCCTACAAATTAAGCAGAGTGCCTCAACAAAAAAATGTAGTCATCTGTCCACTTTTCATTGAACAATCTTCCTTTCATCCATAATTTGTATTTCTGGGAGTTTTGTTTTCTTCTGAGACATTGTAGAAGCCATGCTAGGTTAAAAAAAAAAAAAATAGGGAAGGGGGCCAGTCACAGTGGTTCACACCTGTAATCCTAGCACTCTGGAAGACTGAGGCAGGTGTATTGCCTGAGCTCACAGGTTCAAGACCAGCCTGAGACAGAGCAAGATCCCACCTCTAATAATAGGTGGGCGTTGTGGCAAGCCCCTATAGTCCCAGCTACTTAGGAGGCTGAGAAAAGAGGATCACGTGAGCCCAAGAGTTTGAGGTTGCTGTGAGCTATGATGCCATAGCACTCTACCACGGGTGATAAAGTGAGACTATGTCTTCAAAAAAATTAAAAAAAAAAAAGGTAAGGAGCTGTATTTACTTTTATTATAAAAACGAACTGACAGGAAAATAGAAAGCAAGGTTTAATCCCTTCCACATCTCAGCTTCCGATGCGGGATAAGGCACAGGACTAATTGTAAAGCATAATAAGTGATGTGTGAGGCATCGCTGAGGTATGAAAGTGTACTTAATGATCAAGTAAGAATGCTTACCTAACTTCTAAAAAACATTACATGAGATAGGCTGAAATATTCTTGATAACCACTGCCTCACAAGTCACCACGAGCACATGTAACATCTGATGGTGTCAATTTGACTATCTGTGCTTATAAGATAACACACTGGAAGCTGCAGAGCAACGTAAAACTGAAGCCACATGTGTGTGCAAACTGAGAGTGTGTATGTTTATTTTATATGACACTGTGACACAATGTGGTCATCTACAAAGTTCACACTCAAGAACCGCACAAGTTCCATCAAAAAGTCACAAAAGAATTTCATAAGGTTTTAAGTTTATGATTTTGTGTTGAGCTGCAGGTTGGACATCTCTGGCATTTCAGCCAGACTCTACAATAAAAGTGAAAGTTCTGACTTTCAAAATTGAGACAGAGGAAAAAAGATTTCAAGTTCAATGTAACATTGTCCAAAATGTCTCCAAATACCTGGAAGTGAATTCTATTAAAGCACTGTGTAGGGCGGTGCCTGCGGCTCAAGGAGTAGGGTGCCGGTCCCATATGCCAGAGGTGGCGAGTTCAAACCCAGCCCTGGCCAATGACCAAAAAAAAAAAAAAAACAAACAAAAAAACACTGTGTAGCATATAAGGCTAGAAAAGTCCAAAGAATTACAAGTAAAATGGCGGGGGGGGGGGGGACACCCCACCCAGTATTGTTTTCTATTCTCTTGTCATAATTACTTGTACAGCAAGTAGCTATTTTCTAACAATAATGTTATTCATTCATTGACGTTTCTCACACAGCAAACTTCACTCTAAGCTATGCAGTTGATATATATCCACATGTACACACACCCATACATACATACTCTCACCTCTTAAAGTCTTACTGTAAATACCAAAAATTATTGCTACTAATAATTCAGATCAGTGTAAGTCAGTAACATTAATAACTGATTCTTGAAAGCTCAATAACAAAGGAGAGTGAATATTCTTACCTTTTACCTCCCTGCGTTTTGAATTTATACAACTATTTGCTAAGATAATTAAAAGGACTTTTTAAAAAATTGTATTTTGTCAAAGCTGAGTTTATTTATTTATTTTTTTAAGCAGGCCTCACTTTGTTGTTGCCTTGGGCGGAGTACTGTGCCATCATAGATCACAGCAACCTCAAATTCTTGGGCTCAGGTGATTCTCTTGCCTAAGCCTCCCAAGTGGCTGGGACTACAGGAGGCTGCCACACCACCTGGTTATTTTTTAGAGATGGGGTCTTGCTCTTGCTCCAGCGGGTCTTGAACTCCTGAGATCAGGCAATTCACCAGCCACGGCCTCCCAGAGTGCTAGGATTATAGGCATCACCACACCCAGCCTCTACTTTGATTTTTTGCTTTACTTTTAGTTAAAAAAAAAAAAAAAAAAATTGATGCTTCTAAAGAGAAATTGTTTTCCTACTAGCTTACACTTACTCAACTGTGGCTTTAATTGATTCCATGTTTTAGAAACCTCTTCTAACCAGTCCACTGAGAAATCTTAAGGACACCACAAACTTTGCATTTCAAATGGACCTGTGTCCCACTGAAGCCTGCCTACCTCAGGTCATTCTCCCGACAGCTCTACTATCCAAGCCAAAGGCCAGAAACTAGTACCTCTCATTTATTTTCCATTTCTTCTATCCAGTCATGTCAATGTCATCTCCTAGAAGATAGAAACTCCATGCTTTCCTCCATATTGATTACCATGGCTCAATTATCTCTTTACCACTTAAGCTTTCACCATTTCTAATTGGTCTCCCTATCTTTAATCTTTACAAGTGACCCTCTATGATTGTGTCAGCCTAAGACAAAAACCCAGACTCACATCAAACTCTTGAAATCCTCTAGCACGCTACCAGACAAGTCAAATGCCTCTACCTTCACCATTAGGCTCTTGCCTATCTTTTCTAATTCCACCATTAGGCTCTTGCCTATCTTTTCTAATTCCTCGCATCATACTTCCTGCCTTATGGTTCTCACATGCTCCTTCTAGCCTCTACCAACGCCTCTGCAGAAACTGTGCTGTTGGTTAAGATGCCCTATGTTTTTCTTAACTAGAAGGTCCCAGCCTAAACCTTGAGTCAGATGCCACTACATCTGGGAAATGAAGTTATTTCTCTACTTCAGCTCTTGTAGTATTTTAGATAGCATTTACACCACTGTACTGGATACATTTCACATTGGTCTTCAGAATTGACTGACACGTTCTGAAGGCAAGATGCTACCTTTATAAATCTTTACAAATCTAAACCTACGTTTGCAGATAATTTTACCTGTATTAATAGCAGGTACCAGTTACTCAGTATTTGTTTTTAGCTATAACATAACCAATTCCTGACAACCAAAACCCAAAAATAAGATTATTAAACAAGAATCAATAGCCATACCAACTGAGCACAAGGAAGCTTAACTATGAGGATAATCTGTTTGTTCAGTCACATTCTAGTTAGGATTAATACTATCCACATCATGTTTTACTATGCAAATCAGCTAGTATTTGGATTGTAGGAGCTCAGTCTAAAAAAGCACTTCAGAGCTTTTCAAATGCCAATGTCAAAGTAAACTTCTGGTGAAATGTGTGCTGGATTCACTTTAACCTATGTGAATTCTTAAAATAAACGTGCAAAAATCACTAACTTTCTTCAGTTTGCTAAGAGTTATATTCCACTGCTCCTCTTGAAGTGTAGGGATGCTGTCATTTTTCTATTCATAGCACACTTCAGGTATTAAATAAGTACTTACTGAAAAGATAACTAATTCATCATCTAACTTCTTGGATAAGAAGTTTTCACATGTGGAAGTAAAATATACATGAATTGCCAATTGACAGAGGCAGAAAGCAAAGCAAAGTTAATTATAGTTTCTAAGTATTATGTTTATTATTTGCCACCAATTCATTTCAGTGGGCAACTGTTAAGTATGGCCAATACTCACTTTAATTATTAACTATATGAAACAGATCAAAACTGATCAAAAGTGATTTATGAAAAGACAACCAATGTAACGGAAACACCCTACATGAGTATAAAAGGTTAAAAGAAAGTGTTTTATCATTGGGAGGTTGTTACTGCTATTAAATAAAGTATGAATCCTGAAGGAGGGGGGTTGGGGGGAGTTGTAACTTTCATTTCATCTATGGGTCATATAATGCACAGCATGAACGTGAGAGAACACGCTCAGCCTTGCTTCTATGTGGCCAGTTTGGAATATCTGGAAATTATCTACCTAACTGGTGAATTATTTCAAGTTCCTTTCTTTCCTTCTCTGATGTTTAACCAGTATGGGGGCTAATAACTTCATAAGACGACAGTCTAACAAGGAAAAACATAGAATAAGTCAGTATTGTTAGGGATTCTAGACAGTCCTAGAAATAGGAATTGAGGTAAAATAATTGATACTAATACATTTAAATCACTGATGTTACTTTGGATTAATATACAATGGAAAATTGAAAGCTTGATCAGTATTGTACATTTAATTTCCTTTTAAATCGTGGATTCTGTGTTCTATAAGTTCTCTCTAGTTTCTGTAGCTTCATCATCCAATCGTAGGGATAATTTCAGTGCTAAAAGTCCCAACTGGGAGGTTATTAATTATGAAAAGGCAATCATTTTATTATAATTCAAAAATCAAACAAAATGATAGGCACATTTATTTTACATAAGTCATACTCTGAACCTAAAATGCAAAGCAAAAGATTTACGTGCACTTAATATGTACTTCAAGTCTTTGTTAACAAAGAAAATAAAATCATTACAAAATTTAGGTATGAGACATCAAGTAACTGATGACCAAGTTGGTTAGACAATGGTGTCCATGTCAATCTAATGATACGGAGCACTGTACATTTTCCTATTCATCCTTAAAGAGTAAAACAGAATAAACTGCAGATAGCTCCTTACACTCAACTGTTTCAGTAACAAGGACTCAAAGAATGGATATTTTCCTTATGAATGATAGTATTTCAGTGCTAACACTTGCGGTTTAATATTAGATAAAAGCTAAAGAGTGGTTTATCCATAAAGTTTATAAAATACAAAACTCATTAACTTCAAGAAGAAGTAACCTGTAAGAATGTGAGACCCATTTCTATTTATAGAGAGAAATATTCAACAGGAGAACATATTTCTAATTTTGAGTTTCTGGCTCAAATGTGCTTCATACACAAAACAAATTACCTACTTCATCAAGCTTTTATATGAAAATTGAAGGCATTATGCAAAAGAAATCCATCTATTTCTCTACTACACCCAATGAAACAAGAAGAAGGCAGCAGAGAACAAATGGTGGAAGAAAGAAGACAGACAGACTCAGGGCTGTGCTACAGCCTAGGCCAAAGAAGCTGCAGGTGCACAGACAGCAAGGCCAGAAAGGTGTCTCTCACATGTTTCCTGGTTCATAAACTGTTTGGTTTTTTTTTTTTTTTTAAGTTTAGTAGCCTATACTGTCTAAGAAATATGCCTAAAACACATGTAAGAAAGCCTAAATATAAATAAATTCAGTTATTCAACTGAGGTTCTTGGATTTATACAGAGAATGACAAAATGATATTTGACAAAGTATATATACATGTTAATATAATTTTCTATAAATTTCAAACCAGTTCTAAACGCTTTGACTCTATAAGTGTTAATCACCAACACTGTGACCCTAACTAGAATGCCACTTGATAGCTCTGCATTAATTCTGCTATACCAAAGACTCACACCAAAAATAAAAAAAAAATCCAAACAAACAAACAAAAAAACCAACCATTTACACTTAACTAAGAAAAAGCAAACAAACATTTACTTCAAATTGCAGTATAGGCTTTTCAATCACAAAAGAACAGTGATCTGACAGTGGTCACATCCTGTGCAAAAAACATGAGATACAAAAATGGTGCAGAAGGTATCTGAGCTGCTTACATTATAGGAAAAAAGAAATACAGTAGCTGAAATATGGCACTCCTGGGAATCAACTTTTAAACCAAACAGAATGCCTTTGAAGTGATTAAATTTGTGTATTAGTAAGAAAGCCCCACCACCATAAATAGTACAATATTTAAAAATAAAAAAAATTTTGTATGTATCTAAGATAGATAGTGTATTTGTACTGTTAGACCTCTTTAAGTGCAGACGGTGGTTCAGGTTTTGCCTTTTTTTTTTTTTTTTTTTTAATTAAATAACTGCCCATAGGCTTTATCAAGTTCCACTCAATCACGAAAGCCAATTTAAATCAAAGATTATGTTATTAAAGTTGCATAATTTCATTTGGACTGCCAGCAGGTTAAAGTCTCCAATCAAGTCTTTAACATTAATGTTCATTTTTAGTCAATGAAAAGTTTAAAAAGTTCCCAAATCTTCATTATCCTCTTGAATTTGCCCTTTAAATGATCCTCAGACTGCAATTCCTAGTTTGCAAATAAAAGAATGCAATATGCATCATACTTCAAGAAAGGACGATGATGTTGAACTAACATGCTTCTGGACGATCTTTTCCCTGCTCCTTTCAACCTTCTTTATAATTTCTGCCACTATGCACACTGATGAGGTGAGACCCAAAAGAAACAACAGATCTGCAAGAGAAAGTAAGTTGGATTTTATATTGCTTTGAAACTTAATAGTTGCAAAGCTTATTATTTTACATTTTTCTAGCATTTTACCATAACTTTAAAATACATTGTTTCACAACCATTCCATGAGGTAGACACAATCACTCTGAGTTAAAAATAAAACTAAAAGGTATTAAATGACTTATCCAGTCACAAAGCTATGAAAAGGCAGCAGCCCAGAACTAGAATCCAAGTCTTCTCTCATGACCTTCCCTGAACCAAAACTAATGTGTCTAGCCTTTAACAGTAATAACACAGCAAGAGGAGTGCTTAAATAAAAATTTAAATTTTAAAAAGCACTAGTCAAGCATTAGTAAACAATTTGATTGATAATGCCTACCTAAAGACTAAATATTTTGCATTAATATGTTCTATTTCAAAGCCTGAAAGGCTTAGTCTTTACAATAGTATCCACACAATCTCAATTCACCACTTAAAAAATTGTAGCTGTCTTAAAACTTCATTTTTTAAAAAAATTAAACAATGTGAATAATGTGAATATGGAATTTAAATACTAAAATTAAACTAATGCAATTTTAAGGTAAATTTTATCTTACAGCAAAAACTACAGTGAAGTTTTTATAACTCCTATTTATAAATATCAAAATTAATTTAATAACTCAAGAATATGTATAGTATTCGCATCAACTACATCGTTCCTCATATTTATACAAGAAAATTAATTTTAAAATGTATTGTATCATACATTTAATGCATGGTATGTGAAATAATACTGTACAATTTCCATGTCACCTTTATAAGACATTCTGCTTTTAGGGTCAGACTGATATTTCATGAAGTTAGAAGGTACAAATGAATGAGAAAGAATAGTGAAATGTTCTTTAAAATTACAACTTTCCATAGTTAAACTAATAATTTGGTTTTCAGTGAGCTTAAATCTAGATTTCTCTTCATACAAGATGAAAAACTACATTAAAAAATTATAAACAATTACTCTACAACAGGTGTTGATATGCTACATTTCAGAATCACATGATATAACTTTATAATAATTCATAAGCTATAAAAAAGAAAAAAAAATTTAAACTTCAGAGTTAGAATGACTCCCCTGAACTTTCTTTTTTTTTTTTTTAAACATTTTATTTATTTTTTATTTATTTTTTTTTTCTTTTGGCCGGGGCTGGGTTTGAACCCGCCACCTCCGGCATATGGGACCGGCACCCTACTCCTTGAGCCACAGGCGCCGCCCTACCCCTGAACTTTCTTAAACAAAAAACTGAAGCATGTTCTTTTTTAAATAAAGTCAGTTACTTCTCTTAATTGCTTTTTAAAAGAATTTTTTACTAGACCAAATACATTAGATAATACAATTTATCTAAAATATGTATGTTATAAAGATAATTTTCTTTACCCAATACACTTAGGCTCTCAGTCTGAAAAACTTTCTGAAGTGGAGGAAAGTAAATAACCAGTAACTGTCCCATAATGGAGCCGAGAACTGCATAGCAAAACATTTTATTACTGCAGAGTCCAATCTCAAACACAGACTTGGTCTGTTGACAGAGCACAGAGTTCAATTATTACTCATTAGTCAAAAAAACAACTTATTATATACACTTTCAATTACTAACAGGCAGTAACCTTGTATCATTAAATTCTACAATGTCAATACCATGAAATGTCTTAATTTTAACTATTATAATAAAATAATTCAGATAGAATTAAGGGTAAACACTAAAAATTATCAAGAAATTGCTTTTAAAAAGGTACACTATATAAATGAGATCATAAAAAGAAAAAAAAACTTACTTTAGCATCCCAAACATTAAGAAACTTTGTTATTTTGCTGCATCACTTATCCATTCATTAAGGTAGATTAACACAAAATTCTTTCTTGAAAAATGAACCTAGTATGTGTACAGTAAAAAAGTAAAACTACTTGAATGGCGCCTGTGGCCCAAAGGAGTAGGGCGCTGGCCCCATATGCCAGAGGTGGAGGATTCAAACCTGGCCCCAGTCAAAAACCGCAAAAAAAAAAAAAAGTAAAACTACTTTCATGTAAAAAGGTACCTTTTGGCACCTGTAGCTCAGCGGCTGGGGAGTCAGCCACATACACTGGAGCTGGAGGGTTTGAACCCTGCCTGGGCCTGCCAAACAATGACAACAACAACAAAAGTAGCTGGGCATTGTGGCAGGGGCCTACAGTCCCAGCTACTTGGAAGGCTGAGACAAGAGAATTGCTTAAGCCCAAGAGTTTGAGGTTGCTGTGAGCTGTGATCCCACAGAATTCTACTAAGGGTGACATAATGAGACTCTGTTTAAAAAAGAATAATAATAATAATGATCATCTCTATTGTCTCAAAAGAAGCTGGAGGCAAAAAAATTCATTTAAATTAGCGTAATTCACTATACTGAGAAACATTCTAGCATGGCAAATGGTAATAGATATAGTGAAGGATTCACAAAGTGCTTTAAAATTGAAATGAACAGTCATGACTCAAACAAGTCCTAGTTTTCAAGGACAATGTGTTCTGAAAAAGTACTACTAGGGTCTACGCCATTATTTTCTATCAAAACACTTAGATTAAGAAGTAGCAATCATACCTTAAGATAAAACATGGGAAGAAAAGTAAACTTAAAATGTTCTAAGCTTTGATATACTGACAGAGAGGATGGAAAAAAAATTGATTTACAGAAAATCATTCTTATATTTCAAGAAATACTTTCTTCTATACAGAACCCATGATGTTTGTCCTATGCTCAGATAATGTTAACCTTTCCATAAGATATTAGAAAGAAGAACAAGCAGATGATACAACTTATGATATGCTTTGATGTTATAGTAAAACATAAGGCTTATTCTCCACCCCGCCCCAGTACCCCATCTTCGCTGTGACCAACGGCACGTTTATAAGAAGGCTGCATCTGGGGCAATAATCCATGGCTACAAAACTAAGCAAAGCTAAAAACCCATAATCTTTGCCTACTTAATATCAGCATGTGCTCTACTCAATTCAATGAATAAACTAAGATCACTTAAGCGTACCTGGGATCTGGAACTTAGTGCATTAAACATGTCAAAAAACACAAAGCAGGTGAAGGTCATTGTTGTGTCTCGAGGTGTTATCACGTTGTCACGTAGCTGTCAAGAGGAAATAACAAAATGACTTTTTAGGGGCTGAATTTAATAAATAAACACTGTATGCTTTAAAAACATTATTTTCTTTCCACTAGGATGAAATGCTTTAGTTCAGGGGTCCACAAACACTTTTTTTTTTTTTTAGATTTGTAAAAAAAAAATTTTGACCTTCATGCTTTATTGTTTGTATTTTCTTTCAAAACTATTCTTTCAACATTCAGTCCTTATGACAGGGGGCCAGTTCACTGTCCCTCAGACCATTGGAAGGCTGGACTATAGTTAAAAAAAAACAACAAAAAAATAACCATGAACAAATTCCTATGCACACTGCACGTATCTCATTTTGAAGTAAAAAAACAAAATGGGAACAAATACAATCACACTGCCGCATGTGGCCCGCAGGCCATAGTTTGAAGACCCCTGCTAAAGTATGAAACATAAAAGCTACCTAAATTTTCTATACATCATCTAGGGAACAGCTATAATGTACATAAGTGAAAGAATCTCATTAACTATACATTCATTAGATATTAAAATACTGCTATTATTTAATAACAACAGTATGTATACTCAGACTTTCTAAACTTCGGTCAAAATTTCCATGCACTAATTTTTATCTGATACTTCTCATCAGATTTAAATTGTCCTAATACATGAATCAAACATTCCATTATTCCACAGGACTGAAATCGAACTTTCAAAATGTTTCTATCATATTTTTTTCCCTCAAAGAGCTCTCCTAACTGCCCAGCTTTCTGTATGAGACACCAAAATAACTAACAATCCTATCCTACAAAATGCACATTAATATAGTAGCTTATTTAATGAATATACCTCACGCCAGAAGACAAATAAAGTCCCACAAACAATGATTATGGACGAAACAAGTATTTTAAGTATCAAGTTTTTAGTCAAAATGCTGTCCTTCCAGTTACGAGGTGGTTTACGAATGACATCTTTATCCACTGGTTCTACTCCCAGGCTTAAAAGCAAATAGAAAAATGAATGAAAAATTTAAGGTTTGGATTTGTTACTTTCACAACCTCATTAACCTCAATTATCCAGAAAACGATTATGGACAAAATGTTGACTCGTAAAGAAAATCCTGACCACGATCACTCAAAAATAACCACAGATTTTATCCCTATTTCTCTCCTCTTTTTGGCAGTTTATAGGGAATTAATGTTCAACTTTCAAAAAACTGTCCAATTCCATTTGCATAAGTTTACTTATTTCAAATAGCGTATGAAATACCTGACCTACTAACTGGGCTTTGAAATATCTTTCATATAAGAAGCACTAGACCAGGATGATTTGTTGCAGGAACCAATGACATGCATCACTCAATTGCCCCATTATTATAAAAGAAAATAGATGCTGGTCCCGTAATATTTTCCCGAAGTCTCTAAAAGTAACAATAGAACCTAAGCAATATCACTGACCTCAGAGATTACTCGATTACATCCAATTCTTAGGTGGGGGGGGGGGCGGGGGAGGGAGCTTACTTTCTAATATCAGGAACTGTACCTGTTCCCTGATCTATTCTCAACCCAAGGCTAAGCATCTGACAGTGCAGAAGCTCAGATCCACAGCAGGAATGAATACTCAAAGAGAATAAATGATTCGTGCATATCAGACAGTATGTAACAAAATATGTGCTGCGGAGTTTCCAGAGCTATCAATAAATAAACTTTCAAAACTTACTTCCTGTCTTTCCTGTTCAGCATGAACAAACTCTTACCTTTGAGCTGGAGGTCCATCCATAATAATATTGATCCACAAAATCTGCATGGCATTGAGAGGATTAGGAAAGTTCATTAATGTAGCCAATGAGATTAAAGTTAATGCTGCTATACTCCTGTAGAAAAAGAGAGTCATTTAAAAAACTATCAGCATAGTAAAGCTCTTGATGATGTTAGGATAGCACTTTTTTAGCATTTAAAAACCTCATGTCACTGTGACAGAGCATTACTGCTACTATACAGTGTTGCCATAAAGTTCCTGAATCTCAAGTAACCATGTTTCACTCATGTGGACATTTTGAAACTAAGAGTATTTTAACAAAGATTTTCAAAATGTTTGGATAACAAAAGAAAACAGAGAAAAGATTTTAAAATCTTTTCAACATCCTTTGTAACTACATTTGAAACTACATTTCAACTACACTATATCCTTTTACTTTTCGAAAACAATGGAATATGACTCATCCCCACTTTAGTTATTTCGTGAGCTATTAAATCATATAGGTTTATGTATTTTGATGATGATACATCTAACTATCATATTTAGAACATACTTATCATGCCATTTTTAATTTTAGAATACAATTAATTTTCTTTCTGGAAAGCTTACATATGACAACCCTCGGAAATATGGACCTTCCCAGGCATTCTGCTCAAGATCCATTTTTCATACTATTTATCTAGAAGACCCATAGTGAAAATTTTTTTGCAAACTTACGTGCTCAGTTGGAATCTAACAAAATTTTTAATGTTATTATAAATCCCTTTACCCTCTTCAATTGCAGACCTGAAATTTAAAAAATAAAGATGAAGTAAAAAAGTATCATGTAAAAACAAAGCTGTATCTTACACTAAAGGCTGCTGAGCTAATGCTGAAAATCAATTTCCAACAATGACACATGTATCACTAAAAATAATCTATTTTCTTCACATAATTAAAATTAGAATATAGAAACTTTATTTTAGCAAAGAATTAAAGTCAAGTCTGTAATCCTCATTGTAATTTTATAAACTCAGGCTGTCTGTTGCTCCTCCACACGAGTAGATATTATGTTGTAGAGGAATTAAACAAAGGACATGGTTTATAAAGATTCAAATAAATTCTCTCGTTCATTTGACTAGAAAATTTGTCTTTCTTAAGCCACTTCCCCTTTCTGCGAAGATTTTTATATAATTTCTAACACTGGAAAGAAAAAAAACAAAACTCATATCCTTGAAAGAGCCTGGCAAGATACCCTGAGTCCTGAGCTCCCAAATGCTTCACTTTAGTTGCAACGGAGTAATAAAACACCCTAGGATATGTAATTAGAATTTATCACTAATTTGTTTTCTGTAACATCCAAAAGGTTATTACAGAAAAAAAAACAGAAGTCACATGATCCACACCTGAACACTGTAAAACTGATACCTCCAGGTATTACATTGGAATCTTCAATCAAATACAAATTGTGGATGAAACAAACCTATTCAAACTTAATAAATGATACCAGGAAATGAGGACAATATGCATCACTACTGATATAAGAAAATAGGTATGGAAATAAACTTGACAATTTTTTTTTTTTTTTTTTTAAGAGACAGAGTCTCACTTTACGGCCCTCAGTAGAGTGCCGTGGCCTCACACAGCTCACAGCAACCTCCAACTCCTGGGCTTAAGCGATTCTCTTGCCTCAGCCTCCCGAGTAGCTGGGACTACAGGCGCCCGCCACAACGCCCAGCTATTTTTTTTTTTTGGTTGCAGTTTGGCCGGGGCCGGGTTTGAACCCGCCACCCTCGGTATATGGGGCCGGCGCCTTACTGACTGAGCTACAGGCGCCGCCCAAACTTGACAATTTTTAATACTTATTGTAAGACCATGCATATATACATTTCTAATGTAATTCGAATTAAAGTACTCATGAAATTTCACAGTTGTACCACTACACTATTACCCAGAAAACCTGTGACATATGGCTGGGACTCGGGGAGTATTTTTTTTTTTTTTTGAGATAAGAGACTCAGTAGAGTGCCCTGGCTGGCATTATTATAGCTCACAGCAACCTCAAACTCTTGGGCTCAGGCAATTTTCTTGTCCCAGCCTCCCAAGTAGCTGTGGACTACAGGCACCGGCCACAACATCTGGCTATTTTTTAGAGGGGGGGTCTCACTCTTGCTCAGGCTGGTCTCGAACCAGTGAGCGCACGCAATCTACCCCACTCAGGCTCCTAGAATGCTAGGATAATAGGCATGAGCCCCTGCACCAGGTCAGGAAATATTTCTTAAAGAAATGATCCTGCCATTGATTATGCCTATCTATAACTATATACTACGCCATAAAATAAGATGAATTAATTTAGAAACACAATTTAGTTTACCCAATTTACTAACTCTTTTCCAGTTGAATTGTCTGGGGATGGAATTTAGGGAAAGAGAAGACTCTGATATGCATTCACTGAAACAGAACTTACATTATAGTTTGGAAATCATCATCCACCAGGATCATGTCTGCTGCCTCTTTGCAAACATCTGTACCAGTCTGGCCCATTGCGACTCCAATATCTGCAGCCTTTAAGGCAACTGCATCATTTACGCCATCTCCTGTCATGGCTACAACTGAACCATTCTTCTGTAAAGACTGGAATAGAGTAGAGGTAAGAGGTAAGAACTCTGATAAAAAAAATATTGCTTCCATAAAGGCAAAGGGATAAATAAATGCTCCCAACTTGGGGAGGGGAGGCAGGGTCTTGTTCTATCACCCAGGCTGGAGTAAAGTGGTGTGATTACCACTCACTGCAGCCTTGAATTCCTGGGCTCAAGCAATTCTCCTGCCTCAGCCTCCTGAGTAGCTAGAACTATAAGTGTGCAACACTACACCTGGTTGATTATTTTTTCACGTACAATTAAAATTACTTAGAAACCTCAATGGAGGTTGAGATCTGGGAAGACTATGTCTGAAGTCTCAGCTTCTCTCTGCTATATAATGATTCTCAGCTAGAGGCCATTTTGCCTCCCAGAGGATACTTGTCAGTTTTTGGAGATATTTTTGATTGTCATGAGTTGGGGAATGCCTTTGCCATCTATACCATAGGGGTAAGGCCAGGATTATTATAAAATATTCTACAACACACAGAATAGCCATTCACAACAAAGATTTATCCAATTCAAAATATCAATAGTCCTAAAGTTGAGAGACTCTGAACTATAAAATGGCTGGCTATTGTGATTAACAACTTAAGTCTATAATCACTGGACACTTTATCAGTTGGTTTATATGTATGTATATATTTGACTAATTAATGTAAATAACCATAACCTTTTAAATACTGTTCACACTCCCGTAACATTGTTTTCTTGCTGTAATCATTTAGTTTCTAACTAGTTACCACTACTCACATTGGGATAATTTGGCTATGGATCCTTGTTAGAACATAATTTTATACTGTCTGCTTAAAGAAGGCTGTATTTGCAAATATTTTATTAAAATTTTCTTCTACATATTAGTATAGCAACTAAATTCTCTATTAGTGTTTCCAAGTCATGCTCTTAAAAAAGAAAAAGAAAAAAAAACACCTGTTTTGCTTCACAATACTTCTGCTATTCCTTGCAGTGCAAACATAAAAGACAAATTAGCAGCATTTTGTGTGCAAAAATAAAACAATCTGATTCTTAGATACCTACCTTAATAATTTTCATCTTGTGCCTTGGGCTTGCTCTGTAAAATACTGCAACCTGTTAAAATACAGGATATACTAAAAATCTTCAATATTAAGAAATATCAGAATAACCCATGCACTCGCAACAATGATATTTTTACTTGTCAGTTTAAGCTCTATTTGATTTGCCATAGAGATCAAGCTCAAACAAGATACTATTTGGTTAAGACACCCATCTGACAAGGTCATTTTGACCTTTACCAAAGGTTACCATAGGGAATACAAAATTTAAACAAGTTATCAATTTATATTATGTGTAAACTTTGAAGACAAAACAGTCTACTGTTGAAATGTTTCAGAGAAGGACAAAGGAAAAATTCTCTTGCAACAGTTTCCTCATGACACTGGTTTACAACTAAAATAGGGTTTTCCCTTTGTTCTGTCTTTAGGGGAAATAAAGAACAGCATATCTGAAGAGATTTTGTTTTTGCTATGTTAAGTATCTGCTTATTCTCTTTATTAACTCATTAGCCTCCTTTCCACTGTCCCTCCAAACTGCTTACATGCTCTTATCTTTCCCAAGTATTTATTTAATCCCTTTTTAATGAACTCCATCTCTTGGTCCTAAAAATCCTCACACTATCCCCAAAGTCAGCCACCACTGAAATTTCCTTTATCTATTACTCTTTTTTACCTTGCCCTAACCTGGTATTTCCACAAAACACTGCCACACCTACAGCCCTCTCGCAGACTAACACCAGAGAAGTCTGAGGCACGAGTGGGGGGGCAACGTGTTCTCCATTAGCTCTTCATAAAACCTACGTTTTGAATGCCTTGAGAAACTTCATTTTCCATTAACTGCAGGCATTCACTGCTGCAGAAGTCATAACTCCTCATTTCAAAACAATTTTTAACTTCTGTCTCACTGTCACTCTAACAGTATTTACAAGTCATGGTGATTTAACACCCACCTACTATACCATTCTCTTTCCTACTATCCTAGTGGATTAGTTCGTATTAGTTTTCTCTCCTCAAACCTCCAATCTATTCCTTTTCACCAGCCTTGCTCTCAGTTGACCACCTTGTTTCCTACTTCAGAGAAAAAAACCATCAGGACAGAATTTCCACAATTCCCACCACCTGGTATCTATATCCTGGCACTGTCTTCCTCTCATTTTACTACAAATGAACCGTAAATACATACTCCTACTGCACATCAAATATTCTCCCTTCTTACGTATTTAAGATCATGACTCCATTACTCCAGAAATCCACCAACCATATCAAATTTCTCTTTACTGCATCTTTACCATCAGTATACAAACATGTTATTCCGTCCATTTAAAAAAGAATGAAAAACCCTCCCCTCTTTCCCTCCCCATTTCAGCTGTCACCCTCCTGTCCCCTTTTTTACTTTCTTTTTAATGGAAGGAAAGACAGCATGTTTATAAACTGGTGGTAAAGTATGGCAGCAAAGGAAAAATACTGATACGGTAGAGGAGAGAATTTTTGGAGCAAGACTCCTTAGATGGTTGCCTATCTTTCACATCTCTTTTGCCTGCTTTTTTGGGTGATCTTTAGCACATCTAACATAATCTACATATGCATTTTTCTTAGAATATAAGCTCTACAAAGGCAGAGATTTTTTTCCCTGTACCTCTTATGTGCTATACAAACATGTAAAACCACCATAAAGACTATTCCTAACTTCTCTCCATTTAACAAAGGTCTAAAACTAATGACTATTTTCTTATGTAAAAAACTCAGTTGAACTGTAATATTACATTACTGATTATCCTTAGGTTCTCTAGGTGCCAAGAATCACATACCTCATATTTGGACAGTATTCTTCCTTTCAACACATTAACTGTCATGTGAGTTGTATTTAACTCTTGCTAGTTTTGAGCCCAGGGCCTCCTGAAGCTGTGAAACCTCTGCTCATTGTTTTCACTGTCAATGTTTTCACATCTCCCAGCAGGCCCACCCAATTGTGCCACACCTGCTGGAATGTGTTCTCTGATCACCATAAATTCCAATGGCATTATTTCCCCTGAATGTCTGCCTGATGGCTCTTTAAGAAAAATCCGTATGACAATATGTGACAACATGATATTGTTGCACAGAGAGGGTATGATTCATCCAGGACTACCCATGGTCAACTCCAGACACAACTAAATTCTTGTGGAATGACAAAACACAATTCTCAGAAACAAATTCAGTAAGTGTGTTGTGAGTCACATACAACTCACATGGCATGCAGTATAAAAAAGGATTCTAGCACCACGTGAGTTGCACATAACCCATGTACAGAAAACAAAAAATAACACAATTTTCATTAGGCTGGAAAGGATCATTTTGTTTTTGACGTTTTTATTCCATTTTCATAACAAAACACTGTAGCCCCAAGGAAAGAAGTTTTTCGTAGGGTGGCAGTCAGTGTGTTAAAAAAGTTCAAAACTACATCCAGAAGCTATCTTAATCAATCTTTCAAAAGGACTGAGCTACAAATACATTCAAAATACACTGGTAACCTTCTAAGTGAAAATTCTGATTATTGCAGAAATTAACCATGTACCACACAGCACCGAAATTTAAGACTATTTAGCAAAAGCTACCAAATTTTATAGAATAAGTAAATAAAAGGCTAATTACATATATCCAGGCTTTTCAGAGTAAAACTTTGCCTTTCTTCCACATAATTAATCTTTGAACTACTGCAAATCATTCCTTTAGACACTGGAATGATAGCCACTGTGGGTTATCACTGACAATGGATTAAGAATGACAAGGTATGTTTCTCTGTATATAAAAGCAAGTACCCAGGATACTTATCACTTCATCTTAGCATTTCAAAGATTTCTTTTTCTTTATTTCAAAATATTAAAGGGTACAAATTTTTTAGGTTACATGGATGGTTTTTGTAGGTCCTGGCTGTAAGTGTGCTCATCACCCCAGTAGTGTTCACAGTACCCATTAAGTTGGGCTATCCCCTTCCCTCCCCTGTTCCTTTTCAGAATTTTACTTTACACACATGTGTGCTCATTATCAGTTAGTTCCAAGTTAATAGTGAGTACCTGGGTTTGCTTTTCCATTCTTAAGATACTTCACTTAGGAGAACAGTCTCCAGTTTCCTTCAGATTGTTGCAAAAGGTACTAAAATTCATGTTATGTATAGCTGACTAGTACACCATGGTATACAAATGTAGTAGACCATATAGCTCAGGGCTAGGAGAAGCAAGAGCTAAGCTCAGAACACTCAGTAATCATAAGAAACATTTTAGTAATATGACACCTTGGTGATAATGGCATGGGGAAGGGTTTTGGCTCTCTACACCTGTGGTACTAAGAGCCACGAGTAACATCTTTAAGAACTGCAGGACAAGGCAGTCAGAGAGTGTGCATGCTACTCTTTCACGGACCACTTACTCTGACTTTTTTGCTGCTCCTGCCTGCAGAACACCTGCACAGCCTCTCTCTACAAAAGACTGCTAACATTCATTCTCTTAATAAGACTGCTTCTCTTCCTCAAATACAGTCGGTTAAAGCAAATAGCCCTAAGGCATCTAAGGGTAATTGTTCCCTAGCAAGATAATAGGAAAGCAGTCAGTGGCAGGACCATAGATAAGCTGGGCCAGAGACCTGGCCACGCCCAGCCCAGACAAGTGGCACTCCAGATGGGACCTATATACATATACCATATTTTACTAACCCACTCATGAATTAACGGGGACATGCGTTGATTTCACATCTGTGCAACTGCAAATTGTGCTGCAATAAACATTTGAGAGCAGGTGTTTTTGTTTTTTTTTTTTTTGAGACAGAGTCTCATTATGTCTCCCTCCGTAGAGCACCATAGTGTCACAGCTCACAGCAACCTCAAACTCTTGGGCTTAAGCGATTCTCTTGCCTCAGCCTCCCAAGTAGCTGGGACTACAGGCGCCCAAGACAACAACTGGCTAGAGAGCAGGTACTTTTTGATAAAATGACTTATTTTCCTTTGGGTAAATATCCAGTAATGGGATTACTGGATTAAATGGTAGGTATACTTTTAGTTTTCTGAGGAATCTCCATACTGTTTTCTATAGAGGTTACAATAATTTGCAGTCCCACCAACAATGTATAAACTCAAAGCTTTTGATGGCAACTCAAAAATAAAAGTGGCCATTTTGAGACTAAGCAGATCTCAAGGAAAAGCCAAAGACTATCTGGTGCTTTGCATGTAGTACACTGCACACAGTAAATTTATTTTTAAAGCACCAGAATGAGACTGGGCATGGTGGCTCACACCTGTTAATTCTAGCACTCTGGGAGGCCGATGCACGTGGATTGCCTGGGCTCATAGGTTCCAGAATGACCTAAGCCAGAGTAAGACCCTGTCCCTAAAAATAGCCAGGTATTGTGGTGGGTATCTGTAGTCCCAAGCTACTTGGGAAGCCGAGACAAGAGAATCTCTTAAGCCCAAGTATTGGAGGTTGCAGTGAGCTGTGATGCCACACCATTGTACCAGGGACAACAAAGTTAAGACTCTGTCTCAAAAACAAAAAACAAACAAAAAAGCACCAGAATTAGGGCAATCTTGTCCAGTAAAAATATTAATATTTAATGAACACAAAATTATGACCTAAAGAAATTAGATCCCAAACCAAATAAACACCATAAAGAAAATATAAAAACCATCAAAGAGGGAGGCACCTGAAGCTTAAAGGAGTAGGGCACCGCCCCCATATGCCAGAGGTGGTGGGTTCGAACCCAGCCCCAGCCAGAGACTGCAAAAAAAAAAAACAAAACAAAAAAAAAAAACAAAATCAAAGAAAACAAGGCCAGTACTTTGAGAAGGAATCTGCAAGGGAATTTTTCTTTTCTCATGGTTCTTTTCAGTGTCACATTTTTGGTCAACATTCAAAGTTCTTTTGACTGAAATTAACAAAGTGTGCTAGGGAAAGGAAAGATAATGTAAAGAAGAAAGGAAAATATTAAAGGAGAGGTTAATTTTAAAAGGTGTTTCTGGTGGTACAATAAACTGGCAAAGGTCCTCAAATCTTCTAGGAGAGATAAAAAAGCACATGCTGCACTGAAGAAAAAACAAGTGATTGAAACAAAGATTTAAAACTTACTAAAAATTAGATACTACATAAATTGGGATAATATTATAGGAACTTGGATAATAGATGCAGTGGAAATACAAATGGAGGTACTGCTGTAAAAATCAGAAAAGAAGGAATGAAGATGCCTATTTCTATCATTGAAAGATGAAAAAAAAAGAAAGAAAATGAAAAGAAATATATTGCTATATTTTTCTTCACAGAAAAGTTTCTCTGAAGAAAAATGTACAAATCATAAACAGAATGTATAAATCATAAACAGAAAACACTGAGAACCCCCAGATGTACTTAATAAATAAACACAAGTCAATTTCCATACTATTTTTAATTGGCTCAGAGTCAAAATACATAGCAACGTTGGGAGATTTGGGATGTGTTCCAAAGAATTATAGAAAAGGAAAGCTGAAAAACATTTCCATGAGGGGTAGGATTAATATTCTTTTAGTAGGGTGGCGCCTGTGGCTCAGTGAGTAGGGCGACGGCCCCATATGCCAAGGGTGGCGGGTTCAAACCCAGCCCTGGCCAAACTGCAACAACAACAAAAAAAAAAATAGCCGGGTGTTGTGGCGGGCGCCTGTAGTCCCAGCTGCTAGGGAGGCTGAGGCAAGAGAATCGCGTAAGCCCAAGAGTTAGAGGTTGCTGTGAGCCGTGTGACGCCACGGCACTCTACCCGAGGGCAGTACAGTGAGACTCTGTCTCTACAAAAAAAAAAAAATATTATTTTAGTACACATGGGAGAACCTCGGCAAGCCAGTGACTTTAGAACAGAAGTTTTTATTTGTAACACTAATAGAAGAAAAGCTATACAAACTGGATGTGAGGCAAAAGCAGAAGACCAAATGTACATGTTGGCTGTAAGAGAGTTACATGAACAGAAGATGAAGTGAGGAAAAAGAAAAAGTAGAGGTTTGGGAACAGTCCTGCTAAGATCAAAAGACATAAAAAATTCCTTAATAATATATGCGGGAAAGACTCAAGTATTCAAAACACCTATGCATGAAATACCTGCAAGGAAGTTCTGGTATTTATGGAATTCCTCTTAAAAGCAAGATGAATTTAAGCAATTCAATGAGTTTCTGACAAAGCCTAGGTTTTATTTTGTTCTAGTTTCTTTGAAATAGGACCAGAGTTATCTGCCATAATAAACACTCTTATTTGGGAAAAAATGATGACATAATTTGCCCAGGCTGATACTGTAATTTGTAATTAGCTTCTCTTTTCTCTAACTACTTTTTAGGTTGGTTTCCAAAGTTCACTAGCATTTTTATCAGAGAATCAGAAGAAGAATTCAAGAAAGCAAACACAAAACAAGTTTCAAGAACTTTAACATCTCTGGGGAAAAGCTGAATGAAGGAATAATGGGAAAATGTTTAAAACTGCAGATTTTACGTACATTTACTAATGTATACTCTATCCCAGTACCCCTTAGCAAATCCAACATGGGATTTATTTTTTCAAAAATAAACATCAGGAAGAAACTACAGGCAGTTCCTGGGCAGCGCCTGTGGCTCAGTCGGTAAGGCGCCGGCCCCATATACCGAGGGTGGCGAGTTCAAGCCCGGCCCCGGCTGAACTGCAACCAGAAAAAAAAAAATAGCTGGGCATTGTGGCGGGCGCCTGTAGTCCCAGCTACTCGGGAGGCTGAGGCAAGAGAATCGCTTGGGCCCAGGAGTTGGAGGTTGCTGTGAGCTGTGTGATGCATGGCACTCTACCGAGGGCCATAGAGTGAGACTCTGTCTCTACAAAAAAAAAAAAAAAAAAAGAATACAGGCAGTTCCCAAGTTACAAACATCCAACTGACATGACACACTTACAAATGGAGACTATTACAGTTAATAATAAGTAAACATACCTGTTTCAACTTGCGTACAAATTCAATTTAAAAATAAAGCTATAGACTATCCCGTTTGTTACCCACAGACTGCCTATATAGTATTAAAATGGGGCCTGCATCAAAAGAAAGGGAAAAAACCCTTATCCAATGAAATATATAACAATCTGTAGCAAAGCAAACACCACACTGCCACAGCAGCTCTGAAAATGGTTTGTAATTCAGAAAGACACAATACCAAAGCCATAATCCCGAATGTTAAAATCCCAAAAGGTCACAATCTTTAAAGTCTAAAATTCCTAATGTCTAAACTCCTGAAAACGACAATCACAGGATGGGAAAATTTTAATAGAGAATGTTCATGCCGGTGTGTATCAAATCCTAGAAGAACTTCAGGAAGAACAGCACCACACAGAAATTAAATGTTACTGTATTTTCCAAGGAGAGCTATGTCCTAAGAAAAAAACAGGTATTCATCATGGTGCAAGACTTCAAATTATAGTTAATGATTGTGGCACAAAGTCACTGGCAATCATGGACTAATTTCCAAATAAATGCCCATAATCTATCCCTCTAATATACTTTTTTATATGTCAAATTTTCTTTTTAGTTTTTTTCTGGTTTGGCGAGGGTTTTTTCCTTTTTTTTCCCCCACTATTTTAAATCAGCATTACTCTTTTTGCATTATTTTTTACAATTTGCTATGCTATGTATTTCAACTTCACCTAATCACTTTCAGTACTCTGTATGAAATTGTTTCATTATGCATTTGTAGAAACTTTTAGAGTTCTAATTTGTTTTATGCATGTTTTGCAAACTTGACTCCACACAAATGCATTAACACAATATTGACTTTGTGTGTAAGCACTGTGGTCGTTAAGTAAAATACTGAAACCTTAGTAAGTAAAAAATGCCCTTTTTGTACATCTGCATTTGTAAAAGACAAAATTTCTTAAGATCTCTGCTCTTCGGGCTACTACTGCATACATGGTTGAGGACCCAAAATGGCTTTTGATCAATCTTGTCAAAAGAGTTAGTTTATTTGTCATGGTATTTCAGATGACCATAGGTGATAAAGCCGAGTACACACAATCACCAGCCATGGTTAATATGTATTTATAATTTCCCTTTTTGACCTATTTCTTTATGAATATTTGCTCATTATGTTATACTTATGTGACTATTATTAGTATATCTGACGTTTGTAAATGTATATTTTACTGTGTAAAGTGACCTGTAAAGTACTGTCATTTTTTTCCTCAAATAAAACCCCTTTTAAAAATGTAAAGAAGTATCTTTAAAAATTTTATTGTTTTTTCCAGAATTATATTTCTGAGATTATGAGTTTTCAGAATTTTAGGCCTCAAAAATTTTCATCTTGCAGGATTTCAACATTTGGAGTAAGGGTGTTCCAGACTGTGTCCTTTGGGATTATTATTGCCTCCCTCAGAAAACAGCATTCATGAACAATTAGAGCTTGAGAAAGAAAAGAACAAGGATGAGCAAAATAGTTCATTTCTACTAGTAATCACATCCAAAATCAAATTGCTTGGTAGAGAATGAGGAAAGTGGGGCTGGAGGGCTAGAGACTTAATGCTACCATAAGCATTTCAGAGCACAGTCTATGAAAATATAGAGACAGCTTTTCAGAGGACAATTCAGCAATACATGTTAAGAGCCTTACAAATCTGTTGATCACTGGAATTCAATCATTTCACATGCAGGAATTTAATCTATAGACATAATCAGAGATAGGCACAAAGTCTCATGTACAATAATCAAGGACACAGCAAACAACAGATGAACTTGGGAGTCACAAAGACCACAAAGTCCAAATGCCTCCACTCACCAGCTCTATTAGCCATGTCTCCTAAGAACTCTGGGCCTCAATTTCCTCATCAATAAAAATGGGTTGCCTAAATTTCTTACAAAACTAAACATGCTCTCACTATATAATCTATTTCAGTAATTGTGCTTCTTCCTATTTACCCAAATAGTTGAAAACTTATATTTACCATACATGCATATTTATAGCAGTTTTATCTATAATTGCCAAACCTGAAAGGTAGTACCAAGATGTCCCTCAAAAGGTGAAACGTTAAACAAACTGTAGTATATTCATACAATCGAAATGAACTACCAAGCCAGGAAGAGACATAATGGCACCTTATTTTACTACCGCTTAGTAAAACTAAGGTTGTCCTACTCTGGTCCAACTACAGGTCTGTGACATTCTGGAAAACTATAGACAGTAAAAAGATCACTAGTTGTCAGAGATTCGAGGGAAGGTGAGGAAAAATAAAAAAACAGAACATAGGATTTTGGGGACAACAAAACTACTCTATATGAAACTCTGTGTCATTATGCAATTGTGAAAACTCCTAGAAACATACAACACAAAAACAAAACCTTAACGTAAACTATGAAGTATAAAAATGTATCAATTAAAAAAAATAACAAAAATAAAATTAAAAAAAAAGAATGTATCAATACTGGTTCATTAATTTGCAATGTGTATACTACACTAATGCAAAGTATTAATATACAAGGAAACTAAGAGTAAAAGGTGGAGACGGGGTGGGAATTACCTGCTCAATTATGCTATAAATCTAACATTGTGCTAAAAAATGTCTTAATTATTGACATTTTTAAAATGGGATTGCCTGTCATTTATAATGTGGCAATATGGAGTAAATTAGATACTGTATGTAATACACTTAATTGTCTGGTACATGGTAAATGGTTGCTAAAGTATTATTTACAGTAGTAAAAAATGGCAGCTTCAATTTCATCAAGAAAACGGTCATATAACCATGTATATATATATGTTGTGCATTTACACTACATGCATACATGGTGTATGCAAGCAAAATACTGTGCAGCCATTCAAAACCTGTTTTCTAACTATAATATGATTTTAGAAATGCCAAAGTTATGTAAAATGAATCTTCAGGATTATAACACTATAAAGTACCAACCACGTTTTGTTAAACACATTTTTTTTTAAAAATCATAATACATTAAAACTTATCTTGGATGCTCTACAGAAGACAATCTTTGAGTTTCCAAGTTAGTTTGCAGGCAGCTTGCATTGTAACTCTTACTTTCCTATATTTTTTTATTTTTCTGTAATGAACATGTACTTCTAATGAGTAAATTTTCTAATCAGAAAGGAAGTGTTATAAAAAGATAAGCCTTGGGTTAAAATATGACATGTTCTCACTTGTTCTCACATGAGAGAGCTAAAAAATTTGAACCATGGAGGTAAAGAGTGAAAAGACAGGTAAAAGAGTCAGGGAAGGCTGAGTTGAGAGAGAGAGTAGGATGAAGGAAGTGGGTTAAAAGGTACAAACAGACAGTAAGATAAAAGAAATAAACTCAATGTTTGGTAACAGACAGGACGACTATACTTCACAGAACTGTACTGTACTTGGATGATGGAACACCCTACATACCCTGACTTGATCACTATGCACTGTATACCTGTAACAAAATTTTTCATGTACCCCATAAATTTGTGCAAATAAAAAAATAAGAAAGAGTAAGGCCTTTCAGTCTGAAAGGGTTTGGTTTAGGCCTACCTTTGGTACTAACTGTGAAAGCTGCTGGACATCCATTACATCTATTTCTTCTCCAGAGACTGACTGGGAATTTTTGGAATACAAACCCAGACGACTGGCTGAAGTGAAAGAGAGAGAAAATGAAATTAGCCAAATTGTTTTGCTTGATGCGCTAACCACAGCTAGCAACATAATGCTCACTTAATATGATGTGTTATCTACTCTTTTAAAATATAAAAGGTCTTTATATCAAGGAACCACAAGACCAATTACTTGTAAGACAAATCTATCTGAATTAGTAGTAAGTCTGGAATTTTCTGTTTGTTTCACTTTTGTTTAAATTTAAAAATAGATTTTTCACTATTTAAGCCAGCACACTTAACAGCTGAAACTAAGCCAATCAGGTCTACTCAGCAGCTCAATTTTAATGAAGATGAGAGTGTGTTTTAAGTAGAGCATCCAAAGCCAGAAAAAATGGTGGTAGATCTATGGTACTCATGTAGTTGTATGTAAATGAAAGTAAACATCAAAAAGTTATTCTCCTAACAATACTATGTTTCTTGTGACCTACTCTTCGATAAAGTCTGAAACTCCAGACCCAGCCCCTGTTCAAATTAATAAAATAAGAATGGAATTTAGCAAACTGTTAAATTTATCACTGTGAATTACAATACAAAGGCTCTGAGAGAGTAACTTTCCATTTCTTTTTTGCCCTACTCATACTGTACTTAAGGAATTCTTAAAGAGTGCTGTATGATGAGACAACAAATATGTGTAATAAGCTACTTTCTTTCAAATTCCGTAAAAGTCTGCTTTAAAAATTAATAAGTTGAAAAGGAAAACTGAATTTCATGTTTCCTTTCATATTCATGATCTGAATGTGCTTTTATCTGTCAGCACAGCGCATTATAAAGTTAAAAATAATCAATTCCCCTTCTGTGTATAATATATGATTTCATAATAATTTATTAGAAGTATATTTTTCATTAACAGTATTACCTTTTAAACTTCAATAATCAATTTTTGCCTACAATTATATATCAAAAACAAAGGAAGCAGACTAGTTATACCGATTGCAACTGCAGTCTCCTGTGAATCGCCAGTAATCATTTTTATTGATACTCCTGAGGCAATAAGTGTTGTAACAGCTTCTTTCACACCAGTTCGAGGAGGATCAATGATTCCTACCAAGCCAAGAAATGTCAGCTGTCCCAGTTCAGGACCAGAAGCTAAAGCAAGAACTTAGGAAAAAACAAAATCAGAAAAAGAAAATGTGAGTCACAGAAACCTTAGAATTAAGTTGATAAATTTGGAAATAGTAACCCTTCACAAATAAATCACTTTTAGACTACAGCGTCATTTGTGGTTATTATACAATCTTTAAAAATCAAAATTATCACATGTCAAGAGGTTGTAGTTTAATGGCTCTGGATACAGGGTTGCTTTAAGCTATTAAAAAAAAAAAATGGCTGAGCAGGGTGGCTTACACCAGTGATCCTAGCACTCTGGGAGGCCAAAGTATGTGGATCGCCTGAGCTCAGGAGTTCGAGACCAGCCTGAGCCACAGCAAGACCTCATCCCTTAAAAAAAAAAAAAAAAAAAAATGTAGCTGGACATTGTGGCAGGCGCCTATAGCCCCAGCTACTCAGGAGGCTGAGGCAAGAGAACCGCTTGAGCCCATGCGTTTGAAGTTGCTATGAGCTGTGAGCTGTGATGCTACAGCACTCTAATGAGGGCAACAAAATCATACTATCTCAAAAAATAAATACATACATACATACATACATAAAAAAACTAAAGAACTGTTAGGCAGAGAAGACAAAGGAGGAAGAATGTTTTCCCATAACAAATATATGCAGCTACTATCAACTACTGTCTCTTTAGAAAATACTATTATTTAGAGAAATTATAGGTTCATCAAGTTTTAAAGTCAGTTTTAAACAGACATCTTTTAAGGTGGCTTATAATTTATCTTCCTCTATTTCATAGGTCTCAAAAAAAAAATTCAACAGCCTGAAGAGAAGGCAATATTCACTAATTATATGCAGTCTAGAATAATTTCACACATAACAAATCCTGGGATATAACTTAACCTGGAAAATGGCTGTAAAACCATTAATACCAGCAAGAGTTCATTTTCTTTCACTCTTTCCACAACATCAACATTTATGTTTTTTAGTTCACTAAGAGTTTATAAATACCACCACGTTATTATTTACAGTCAATTTCTTGTCATTTGTGGGCACTTAAGATAGTGTTAAAAAGTGCTGTTAATTTCCCAAATTTCACTTACTCTCAGTATTCTGGAACCTCTGGTAACTACTTTTATTAACCAAAGGGATATGACTGAGTCTGGGAAATTATTAAACTAAACAACTTACAGAGCATGCGCACACACAAAGTAAACATAAATACTTCAAGTGAAGACTGAAAAGTCCCAGAGAGACCAAAGGAGTTATCTATTCTTCTTCAAACAGAAGGTATGAAAGATTAGGTATATTTGAAAATATAGGATAAAGGCAAGTAACTTTTATTTCTCCAATGTGAGAGTTATAGACCTATTTATGTAGACGTGGGCCCCGAAGGCTTTCACTCTTGAGAGAATGAGCCACTTGACAGTCCCTGGGGCTGGGACTGAGACAGCAACAGAAAAGTACTGTGAATAGCATTTTGTGTGTAAGAACATCCTAGGAAAGATCAGCTCTGGGTACTTCCAAAGGAGGGTGGCATTAGCCTAGGGGTTAGTATCCTGTGTATCTTCGCTTCTTCAGCACAAATGAAGATCTACCACTACTCTTTGGGTCAAGGATAGGTAAACATTTTATGTGTAGAAAGCTCCTGATATAAAACAATATATATTCTAATTTAAAATTTAAGAACCATAATTAAGTATTTTAAGAATCTTAACTTTTGTAAGATGAAACATAAGTACATTTCAATTGAGATTTCAGATCTTTATTTTCTTCATTCTGGTAATCTCAGTGAGAGGGGGAAAGTGGAGCACCAAGAGAGGAAGGAGGAGACAGGAGGCAGGAGACAAAAAGACTAGAACCTCTCCTCAAACCTGTGAACAGGTATTTTCTCCTCTACTAACACTGGTCTGCTTCACAACGTTACAACAGAAAATACCACACCACCAACCTCCACAATCTTTCAGATGAAAAGAGTTCATCAAAATAAGAAGTGTGAAAACTCTGTTCCAAAAATTGAGAAAAACAGGGTGTATATGACAGACCCTCTGAAACCTCTAAGGTCTCTAAATCCATGCCAACTTTGAAACCTCTCGCTGCATGCAGAATAATAAAATTCTGCTTTTTTGTTGCTGTTTATCAACTGTTTCAGTGATTTATGAACAGCTGGAAACAACCCAAAATAGTGATGACATCCCAGCAGCTCAAAGGGGGAAAGAAATAGGTTTCTATCTTATGCTCTATCAGCACTTTTTAAAAAAATTAAGTGCATATTAGCAAAAGTAGATTAAAACAGGAAAGATCAAAGCCCCAGATGTCAGGAAGCAGGGAGAATGAGATGACCCAGAAGAGCAACAGGTACCTTGTACCTTCCCAGAAATAGCTCCAAGAAGCTGCCATTGCTCCTTTAGGTATAAGCTCTAGCAAGCCAAACCCTCTTTCCCAGCTGTAAGCTCTCCTGCAGTTGCCCTCACGTCTCCGAAGCTCTACCAACTCAACTCTGGGCCAAGCCTCAGCAACGTCATTCTCTTTCCCCACCTAGGGTAGGAAGCTGAAAGGTGTGCAAGAGAGTCAAAAGTGTTACTCTGAGCCTGAGTATCTGAGCTTCCTGAAGCTGGAGACACCAAACACTTTGGTCTGCTTACTGTTCAGATGGGAGTGGGGGTACAATGTATCGGGGCACTCCCTGTGCCCACTTCTCCACAGTGTTCAGTCAGCATTTGCACATTTGGCTTGATAAATTTATTAAAATTCTGTGGTCTCAGACAGTTCCCTCTACTCTTAAACCTGGCCCAGTTCAACCAAAGAAGAGTCCCCTCCTGCCCCATCAGTGATGCTGGGAGAAAGACTCTGCCTTGTCTTCAGGGGTCCAGAAGATACGAAGATGTTCAGCAGCACATTCAAGATTCAGGCCTGTGGGAAGAAACCTCAGAAACTCTGGAATCTGCCATCAAACCCTCTTCATTATAAACAGAAAAAAGGGGGGAAAGAAAAAGTTATTTTTCTTTAAAATAAAATTTTTTTTCATACAAAAATAGATCCATATGCAAAATAATTTCTCAGCCAAGAAGCTCCATGTCCCATTTCCTTAGAGACAGAGGGTGAGGTGTTAAGACAATCACAATACAGCCCACACTCCAGATGAGACACACCAAATTCTGAGGAGGGCATGCAGAGTGACCTCAGCTCAGGAGTCTGGGGGCCAATGCAGAGAGTCCTGAGAAACAAGGGCATAAAGCAAGGGACCAGGATAGGGGGAGTATTCTCTATCTACAAGAAATATCTTTCCTGACTTAGTGTATTATAAGAACAGAAACCTACAAATCTATCCAAATGTTTGAAATCTGAAAAAGCCCTTGCTTGAGTGAATCACAAATAAGAACATTTTTCACTCAACTTCTTTTTCCTTTCTCTCAAAATTTTTAGTGCTTATCGCTCTTCGCAGATGATATGATAGTATATCTGGAAAACAGTAGGGACTCTACTAAAAAACTCTTTAAGTGATCAAGGAATACAGCAGAGTCTCAGGTTACAAAATCAACATTCATAAATCAGTAGCCTTTATATATACCAACAACAGTCAAGTTGAAAAAACAGTTAAGGACTCTATCCCATTCACAGTAGTGCCAAAGAAGATGAAATATTTGGGAATTTATCTAACAAAGGACATGAAAGATCTCTATAAAGAGAACTATGAAACTCCAAGAAAAGAAATAGTTGAAAATATTAACAAATGGAAAAACATACCATGCTCATGGCTGGGAAGAATCAACATTGTTAAAATGTCCATACTACCCAAAGCAATATATAATTTCAATGCAATCCCTATTAAAGCTCCACTGTCAAACTTTAAAGATCTTGAAAAAACAATACTTCGTTTTATATGGAATCAGAAAAAACCTCGAATAGCCAAGACATTACTCAGAAATAAAAACAAAGAGGAGGAATTACGCTACCAGACCTCAAACTATACTACAAACCGATAGTGATCAAAACAGCATGGTATTGGCACAAAAACAGAGAAGTAGATGTCTGAAACAGAATAGAGAACCAAGAGATGAATCCAGCTAATTACCGTTATTTAATCTTTGACAAGCCAATTAAAAACATTCAGTGGGGAAAAGATTCCCTATTTAACAAATGGTGCTGGGTGAACTGGCTGGCAACATGTAGAAGACTGAAACTGGACCCACACCTTTCACCATTAACTAAGATAGACCCTGACTGGATCAAAGATTTAAACTTAAGACATGAAACTATAAAAATACTAGAGGAGAGTGCAGGAAAAACCCTTGAAGAAATCGGTCTGGGCGAGTATTTTATGAGGAGGACCCCCCCCCAGGCAATTGAAGCAACTTCAAAAATACACTACTGGGATTTAATCAAACTAAAAAGCTTCTGCACAGCCAAGAACACAGTAAGTAGAGCAAGCAAACAGCCCTCAGAATGGGAGAAGATATTGGCAGGTTATCTCTCCGACAAAGGTTTAATAACCAGAATCCACAGAGAACTCAAACGCATTAGCAAGAATAGAACAAGGGATCCCATCGCAGGCTAGGCAAGGGATTTGAAGAGAAACTTCTCTGAAGAAGACAGGCGCGTGGCCTTCAGACATATGAAAAAATGCTCATCATCTTTAATCATCAGAGAAATACAAATCAAAACTACTTTGAGATACCATCTAACTCCAGTGAGACTAGCCTATATCACAAAATCCCAAGACCAGAGATGTTGGTGGGGATGTGGAGAAAAGGGAACACTTTTGCACTGCTGGTGGGAATGCAAATTAATACATTCTTTTTGGAAAGAGATATGGAGAACACTTAGAGATCTAAAAATAGATCTGCCATTCAATCCTGTAAACCCTCTACCGGGCATATACCCGGAAGACCAAAAATCACATCATAACAAAGATATTTGTACCAGAATGTTTATCGCAGCCCAATTCATAATTGCTAAGTCATGGAAGAAGCCCAAGTGCCCATCAATCCACGAATGGATTAATAAATTGTGGTATATGTACACCATGGAATATTATGCAGCCTTAAAGAAAGATGGAGACTTTACCTCTTTCATGTTTACGTGGATGGAGCTGGAACATATTCTTCCTAGTAAAGTATCTCAAGAATGGAAGAAAAAGTACCCAATGTACTCAGCCCTACTATGAAACTAATTTAGGGTTTTCACATGAAAGCTATAACCCAGTTACAACCTAAGAATAGGGGGAAGGGGGAAAGGGAGGGGAGGGAGGGGGGAGGTGGGTAGAGGGAAGGGGATTGGTGGGATTACACCAGCGGTGCATCTTACAAGGGTATATGTGAAACTTGGTAAACGGTCTGTGAAGCTAGTGAATGATGCCCCATGATTATATCAATGTACACAGCTATGATTTAATAATAAAAAAAAAATTTTTAGTGCTTAGACTTGTTTCATTAATAAAAGGAAGCCAACTCTTCCAATTTCCTCAGGAACTATGTAACTGTATATATTCAGCACAAGCCAGGTGATTATCCAGAAATAAGAACCAGGTATGACCTCATGCCCTGCCCCTCCGATCCTACACGACATCTCTACAAGAGGTGGCCTAATGTGTACATGCCCAGTAGACCCTCTCCCAACCAGTGTGCAATTGGCAACATACGCACAAACTTTACCTGGGCACCTCTTTACCTCCCTAGTAAAGGGCAAAAGGGAGACAGATGAGGATCCAGTTAGCAATCACCTTATCAGAGTAATCAGCAAATTATAGGCTTAAGACTTCAAGTTTTAGGAAAGTATTTTAATTCTATTAACAAATAAGTCAAAGTAACATCATTACTTTGGTAAAATAAAAAGTAACATCATTTTACCTTGATCCATCTCCCTTCTTACAAACTTATTTAAAATAAAATTTCTATTACCTACTTGGAGACCACTGGAAGTCTAAAAGAACCAGAGATTTCCTATTTTGCTACTTTCTCAACTAAAATGTAACACCTCAGAAATGCCAAGGGTTCTACAAAGCCTAAAATACAGCTGGACAACTCTGATTTGAAGCATGAGTTTGCATGAAATTAAAAGAGGTTTCTAAAGTTCCACCCCAGGAGACTGTGCTGAAATGGCCTTACCTCTGAGTCCTGCTGAGCCCATTCGTGCCTTCTCTTGTTGGTACATATCTCTCTGCTGCTGGGTAAGTGACAAAGTTTGTCCTTTGCTGTGGTATGTAGTACAGTACTTAATCACCTGTTCATAAGCACCTTTCATAAAACAAATCTCTGGTCTGTCCTAAGAAGAAAACATGAAACACAAGTTTAATTCTGACTTGTACTTATCTGCCAGTAGAGCCCCCTAACAAGTGGATGTGTTTCTCCTAAATCCCAGGGGAGTTACTTGAGCTTAAGGCTTTGCATGACACTTGAACTCTGAAGATTAAAAATTCCAATGTGCTTCTTCTAACCTCTATAGGAACAACACCTGCCCCTACCATCCCACTCAATGAAGGCAATGCTATAATAAGTTCTAAACTAGGCCCTCTGAAATTCTGAGGAGGCTCATCACGGGAAGAAAAAGAAAGCAAGCTAAATTATCAGCCCACACACAATGGTTTAATCTCTCTTTTAGCTACTATGTGTGTGTGTGTGTATACACACACACACCCATGATCTCATTTAATTCTCACAACTACCTTGTAATTATGGCTATTATTAGACTTTTATCTTTATCACAATAAAGGTAATATTAACAAGCTTGTTTCCTGCCCAACCCTTCTCCACCAGTCCTACTCCACACAGGCAAACCAATTTTAACTTTTTAAAGCTTTTTTCTTTGCTATTTACCCTTATGTTTTTTAACATGTTTACATTGCCACTCAGTTGTCAATTTTATACATTGACTATTGGGATACATGTTAATTTGGCTACTTCTACTATTTATCCCCCTCCCCCCAACTGTATGATACAGTTAAAGCAAAATTTGGCAGTATTCCATTTATAACACATCATGACTCCTCGCATGTAGAAATGGGTTTCCCCATCATTTCCCGCACCCTCAAAGTCAGGTGTTACCTGCTTTGCCAATAATTATGAGAAGTATTTGTATCATTTCCAAATGGAAATGTAGGCACCAGAGCAGACTCTGCTATTCCTCCACCCTGCTGTGACAGCGTGTGCTTACACTGAGATAGAGCTTCTATCTCTTGGGCTGCAAGTATCTACACTGAGCAAACATTCGGGGGTAGGGAGAGACAAAGGGGCAGATGTTGTTTTCACCACCCATCCTGACTGACAGATCCTGTTTAAGTTTTGTCTTCATAATGTTAACAATCACTTTTTTAAATTGCTTAGTCTTCTTTATACCTATCATTCACTGTTCCTAAACTCTTCAGTGTGGACATAAAACCCTTTTTTGAGGCTGATTTCTAGGCCTGCTGCACAACCAGTATCCAAGAATTTCCCTTTACTTTCATCCTCACTGGATTCTAAGTCTTCCTTTTCTTTGGTTTAAATTGAAGGCTCTAGTTTCCAGTATTGTAGTTGAAAAGTAGATAGAATCTATAGTAGCCCCTCCCCTCAACAATTACCTGCAGTTTCACTTCCCAGTTTGGTTATCTGCAATTGACTGTGGTCCAAAAATACTCAACAGAAAATTCCAAACCATCAACTTGAAAAAGTTTCAAATTACACATCCTCTGAGGAGTATGATAAACTCTCACACCAGCCCACTCTGTCCCACCGAGGATGTGAATTATGCATCTGTCCAGCATAACCATGGGATACATTTAGTAGTCACTCAGTAGCCATCTATGCTATCAGAAAACAAAAAAAACCCCAAACACCATAGTATATACACTGTTTGGTACTATCCATGGTTTTAGGCATCCACCAGGGATTTTGGAACAGATTACTCTCACATAAGGAGGGCCTACTGTACATTAATTCCTGAAGGTTTTTTTTTTTTTTGTAGAGACAGGGTCTCACTTATGGCCCTCGGTAGAGGGCCGTGGCCTCACACAGCTCACAGCAACCTCCAACTCCTGGGCTTAGGCTATTCTCTTGCCTCAGCCTCCTGAGTAGCTGGGACTACAGGCGCCCACCACAACGCCCAGCTGTTTTTTGGTTGCAGTTCAGCCAGGGCCGGCGCCTTACTGACTGAGCCACAGGCGCCACCCAATTCCTGAAGTTTTTTACATGATCTTTTCTTCCACCCCAAAAATTACTGGAAGTTTTCCAAATCCTCATTCTCCAGGTATCCTCAAATTTCTTAATAATAAAAGATCTTAATGTTTACTCCCTTATCCTACCTCTCTTAACACATATTGTGCTGAGCAGTTGGAAGGCCATTTTATTCTAGAAGCTAGTCTTTCTAGTCTGAAATCTTTTCTGGTATTATTTGACAAAAATCTTCCTATTTTGTGTTCTCTCTTCCTATTACCACTATTAGTTGAATCTCTCATATTTATTTTCTGATTTTCTTCTTTTTTTTTTTTTTTTTTGTAGAGACAGAGTCTCACCGTACCGCCCTCGGGTAGAGTGCCGTGGCGTCACACGGCTCACAGCAACCTCTAACTCTTGGGCTTACGCGATTCTCTTGCCTCAGCCTCCTGAGTAGCTGGGACTACAGGCGCCCGCCACAACGCCCGGCTATTTTTTGGTTGCAGTTTGGCCGGGGCTGGGTTTGAACCCACCACCCTCGGCATATGGGGCCAGCACCCTACTCACTGAGCCACAGGCGCCACCCTTATTTTCTGATTTTCTTACCTTATCTCTTATGCTGTACACTTCTTGACCTTCTGCTCTACTTTGGCAGGTTTCTTTATTTGGTAAATATTCTGTTGAAAGTACAGTTTTCTGTTGTCATTTTTTACGTCTGTTTCTCTGAGATCCAATTCTCTATTGGTGCGGTCTGAGTCTTTTACACCAAAGACTTTCCTTCTGTATCTAGTAATCCTTGCCTGTCCATTTTGGAGCAAAGCAATTAAAGGACTAGAAGCTCCATGGACATCAGTGGAACTAATCAACTGGTAAACTTCACTGTAAAATGATGAGATTTTAAGCCTAGGAGTAGATTCGCACTTCCAGTGAACACAGAGTTTAGTAAGGGGTTCCCCTTACTATGGGACCCTCCCTAGGTCCAGAGAGCTTTTCTAAAACTCTTCAATCTTCTGATTTAGCAAATGTGGGTAGACAGATGCCTGTCTGCTAACATTCTAAGAAACAAACAGAGTTAAGGACTGGACGCTTATCCTTCAGACAATGACCTCACCTTAATCACTCCGTTTTCCATTTTAAGCCCCTTCCACCCTTACACCCAAGGTCAGATTTCTAATATTCCACAAGAATAAAGGAAGGCTAATGGTCTGGCCTAAAGCAGCAGCAGCAGAAGTACTTTAGAAAGTTCTGTTGCTTTCTTATTCACAATTTCAACCTTCTCTCCCATTCTTAGCTCTATGCCCACTCCCTGCCTTCAGAAGTACCTGGCACCTGGAGTCTCCCCCACACTTTGAATTTATATCTTCTATTCCTTATTAGTGATTTTGATAAATTCCAGGGAGAGAAAAATGTATATTGCCATGTTCAAATGAAGGTCTTCTAAAAACTAATTGAGCCACTAGAGTTATTTTTAAATTGGGAAGTTTCTTCTATCTCTTCTAGATCCTGAGTCACATTTTTGGGTGTTTCACTGGTTGGTTTTGTTTTGTAAGAGGAACTCTTCAGGTCAGCAAATAAGAAGAATCCAATGTTTCCAAACTTAAATCCTGCCACTCCCTGTCCTCCACAACCACTACTGTAAAGATTCAGTCTACCAATGTAAAACTTTGGTGAGATTAGATTCAAAATGGCTGAAAAGTGGAATTAAGCACTACATGAAGCACATTACCTTCAAAGTGTGATAGTTTATAATCTGCAATAAGACAGGCCCAGAGAGTCACATTCACATGTATAGATTCTTGCTATGTAACTATGTGGTCAAGAAACATACAAGTCTAACGCAACTTTTGAAAACTTTACATTTACAAGGTTTAAAGAGACAGGCATTTTATTTTTATAGTTTTCCCACTGCCTTGTTTCCTAGGAGTCTACAAAAGTTTCATTGAAGAACATATAGAAATCGGTTTTTATGGCCCCCCATGTACAGAGTTTCTAGAAGAACTTACCAGTTCAATGATGACCAGTTTGGCCTTTCTTTTTAAAAGCAATACATTTCCTACTTATTATGGGGGTTAGGGGGTGGGAACCTTTCACCCACTCCTGTCTACATAGATAAAATTGGTTTCAAAGTATTTGCTCGCACATGAAAACACATAATTATTAATTCCTATTAAAGGAAGTATAACAACAACAAATACATTTTTTAAGAATGAAATTTTAGCATCAAGCTGGTAACAGCAACTATGAGTAATATACTTCTACACTGTACTTACTACACTAACTGTGCAAAAATCTATAAAATGCCCAGAATAAAGTGGTACCTTGAAATATCAGTGTCATTTTGTCAGTTTGTAAACTAGATCAATCAACATTAATTACACACATTTGAGAACCACCTTTCCACAAAGTAATGTGGCTTTGTTCTGAAAGTATTTTTTCAATGAAAGAACACAGACTGAAACACATCAGAGACCTATGATGAACTGTTACCAAGAATGAATAACATGTTGAGAAAACTTGATGGCACAAGCGCTAGAAGATTGAGATGAGGCTGTATTCAAACTGTTTGCTCACACAACAAAACTGTATGTGTGCATGAATTCTATACGGAGAGTACATCAAAGAGAATATGAGAATAACGAAAAGGAGTGTACTCTTAATAATAATTTATGATTGGGCGGCACCTGCGGCTCAGTGAGCAGGGCGCTGGCCCATATGCCGAGGGTGGTGGGTTCAAACCCAGCCCTGGCCAAACTGCAATAAAAAAATAGCCGGGCGTTGTGGCGAGCGCCTGTAGTCCCAGCTCCTCGGGAGGCTGAGGCAAGAGAATTACGTAAGCCCAAGAGTTAGAGGTTGCTGTGAGCCGTGTGACACCATGGCACTCTACCCAAGGGCGGTACAGTGAGACTGTCTCTACGAAAAAAAAATAATAATAATAATTTATGATTATTACACAATTTAAAGCAACAGGTGTTCATTATGTACACAGACTGCTTAAACCTAAAAGCAGATGTAAATGAAAAAATAGTCATCTAAACTCAACAGGATCTAAGTGTTAAACAAATTGATACCTGCTGTGTTCGATGTACACACTTAACAGCCATCCACTTTTGCTCAGAGCTAAAAGGGTATTCAGCTTTTCTGATATAGTCCTGTTGAAGTCCATCAAGACCCATCTATATGGCACAAAAAGAAAAGATATTTCTCATCAACATGTCATTTTTTTCCTCTCAATGAAGAACAAGGGTTACAACTCAGTTTGGTTAGAGATACATGTACCTGAATTATTTTTCAAATAATGGTGAGAGAATAGCAATGCTCCATCTATGTATCACTCACTATACCTCCCTGAATAGCAACATACATCTCAACATGAAAGCCTGGGTGTGCAGACAATAGACTTAAGGCACGTTATCCCCACTTCATGCAAACCAATCTTCAACAGTGACTATATTATAATCTCTCTCTACTGGGCTCAAATTCTGCAAGGAAGCAGGAACACAAAGTTTTTAAAAGTGCTTGGCCAATACTAAATATATACTTTTATAATCAATACACTTTGCAGATTCAATCCCCAGTTTCTTAGGGACTCATAATCATCTAACCTGTTGCTACCATCCTGGTCCCTTACCCTCTACCACTTTACACATGTATCCTAACTATTATCAATATCACATAGCTCTGTCACTCATAATAGCCTTTGTATCTTCTTCCAAATATCAAAAAATACTTTTAACCTATTCAAAAATCTATTTGTTTTCTATTTAAACATGTTCAGACTCTCCTTGGCTTATAAAGGTCCTCAGAACCCCACTATATCCTGCCTATTTAACAAACTTTCTCATTACTCAAAACGTTTCATTTCATCCAAGTTAGCCAATGTATGAGCCATAATCCATTCCACGTCTATGTATTCCTTTATGCTTATACTCTAGCTCTTTCCCTTGCTTCCCTCCTCTAAACCTTCCTATCCTTCAAGACCCCAGCTACCAGCTCAGAATTTACAATTCTTACTTATGGTTTAATGTTTAATTAATTATCCATTGTTTTAGTCTGCCTTTATTTGGTCCAAGAAAGTTAGCATTAACTCCTAACTAAAATGTGAGGATTCTGTCCCTAAGAACATGGTTTCACACCTTTCTCTCTTACAGAGTAAATATCTTCTTAAATATAGCACAAGAAATACGTAATAACCAATTCATTTTTTAAATATCTTTTAAAAAGGTGTATTATGCTATTACGTAACAAGGAGACCCAAAGATAAGAAAATGTATCTTTCTGTCAAGGAAATATACATTCTGAAGTATTCTATAAATAGAATAAAACATATACATTCTATCAATTTTATTAAATCAAATGTTAAAATAACCTACAATTCTCTATTGGCTTTCACTTCAAGCATCCACATTTAGAAGCATTCTACTTCACACACATTTTGTTTTTCTCAGACTACTCTTACAAGTAGTAGTTCTTTTTGTATGGGAGTGACAGACTAGCCTTTTTCAGTTTCTCACTCAAAAATATACAATTTAGGAAATAAAGAGATCAAAAAGGTCACTGAGAACATCTCTTCTTCCCAACAAAAATTGTAACTCTACCCTCTTTTTGAGAAATTGAGAACAGATGTGATGGCTCATGCCTGTATACCCAACACTTTAAAAGAACAATGTGAGATGATCGCTTGAGTCCAGGAGTCTGAGATCAGCCTGGGTAATATAGCAAAACCTATGCCTGTACAAAAAGACTTTTTTAAAAAGAGAGAGACAGACAAAGAAGGCAAAGGGAAGAACAGGAAAAGAAAAGCTAATTCTCAAGAGTGTATTACTATCTTTACACATAAATACTAAAGAATATTGCCTTTTACTCATTTAAAAGTTCGTATTATCAGCTATTACATAAATTTGGGCTTTTCACACATAGCTCTCTGTATTATGGAAGACAGAAAAATTTCTTGTTAAGAAGAAATCCAAGGCTATCATTAGTTTGTACCTTGCATATAAGGAATGAGGAACCTTTACACTAAAAAGGTTCTATGCTCTTTCTTTCCATGAATAAACCTGGTTCCCAAAAGGCAATAAAAGTAACAAAATACTATGTCTTCTTCACTCAATACCTAAAAATAAGTAACACTAAAATTTTTAGACTCATATTCTTATGTCAAAGATCAGGTACATACCTTCATTGCAAGAGCAATTAAGGCCCCCTCTGTTGGCTTTCCCATTAAAGTGTCGTTTCTAATTACAGCATCATTGCACACACAGCCCGCCTAAGAAAAATACATACCAACTATGAAGCCATCACTGTATCTTAAGTCATTATTAAAAAGGTCATCTTCCCAGAAAATATTTACCTCAACAATTCTGCTAACACCTGGGTTATAGAATCCATGAACAACATCACCGTCAACAATCACTTCCCCAAACTGATTATAGCCAACTCCAGTAACCTAAGAACATAAAGTGGAGTCAATCATACAAACAGTGGGAGGTGACAAGACTTATGACACCACAAACTATGATGAGTATGTTCATTTCATTTCATTTATCATATAACTGTCAAAGTCTATACATAGAAAAGCATTAAAATGGGTCTGTAAAAGGACATTTAAAAGTTAAAGGAATATACATTCTAATTTTCATAATAACCTAAAAAATATTGTTTTCCACTTATATTAGAAGGATAAATACACCATTAAAATCTTTATATATGAATTTAAATTTATATAACATTTACATACATAGCTTACCTCATTTGCAAAGCATTCAAATCCATTACCATATTTAATATTTGACACAAATCTGTGATCTAGACAAAAGCCAAAATTCTTTTTGCAAATATTCAGGTTCAGAGACAAGAGATTTGCCCTAGCTCTTATGAACTACTTTAATAAAGCACATTACATACCAATTTTAAAAATCAGAGGGAGAGACAAGCTAGATACTTACTTTATCTGGCAAGAACAAACCATGCCAAACAAAAGTAATATAAATAGTACAGTTTAGAGAGAAAATAAATGGCTAACGCTCAGCATATAAAATCATGAACCTAAAAACTAATATCCTACCTTCCATACTTGGATCATATAAGCACATGTAACCCCAATGACCCTTCCAAATCATCCAGAAAGAGCATATTCACCAACACAGCATTGGTTACCCTTAACCAAATCTGACACCCTAAATATCAATGCTCACATTTTAAGGCCTCTGTAAAATGGACCTAAATAAAGCCAACTACAACTTCTGTCAATCTGTGTAATGAATACTTTACTCAGTGAATTAGCTGTAAATACATTTTAAAATACTGTACCCATTATAAGTAATGTTAAAGAGCACTCCAGTCACAAATCATGCAAAGACTAGATAGGATCGGAATGTGCTACAACCAGTTTCAGGAAAAACTACTACCTAGTATGATCACTTAAGAGACTGTCAATAAATAAAATTTCAAATAAAGTTATTCATTCATTCAACAGTGTTTATTACTATGAGGTAGACGCTATACTAGGCAACATAGTTCCTACTCTCTTATAAAATTGTGGTGTAATTGGGGTGGGGGAAGGAAAGAAAATTCCAGACAGCAGAATGACCAAGAGGATAAACATAGGGCAAAGTTCTGAATGATCAGATTAGTTTTCCTGAGTAAGTGGGGCTGGAACTAAGGATAAAGAAGCATTAGTGTCCTAAGCATTGATAATAGCAGCAAAGGTCCTAAAGTAGGAGGAACTGTGTCACACTGAAAGAATTATAAAGTCAGTATATTTGGTGCATGGAAAAAAAGAGGAGCATGTAAGGCTGCAGAGGGAAATAAGGGATAGAACATGTAGGGCCTTGAGAGGCCACGGTTCAGGTCCTAGTCACAGCGGAAGGCCACTGAAGAATCTTAATTTAGGGAGTGATATGCTGAAAATTTGGTTCTAAAAGGATCCCCCAAGCTGTATACAGAAGGCATCAGGAATGGAGAATCAAAAGGCTTTATTACAAGGGCAGTGAGAGTAAGATTAAGGAAGCTGGCCATAAAACAGATGGCGAGGAAAGTTATTTAGGTCAAAACTGGGAGGATTTGATGATAGATGGATGAAGGGGTAATTGAAAGAGAGATGGCAAGGAGAAATCGAAGCTTCTGGATTGCACAAGTATACAAATAGAATGAGACAAAGATTTTGGAGAATCACACAGGAAGGAAATAAATGCTAATTTTACAACCCCTTCAAAGGTGAAGACACTGGAATTGTTAGGAACATTAAACACCCAGTTTCTTACTGCTGTTTAAAATATATGTAGAATACCTCAGCATGCTGACCATCTGAAGTAAATATGTGAGTAACAGTCATTTCATTCTTCGTCAGTGTTCCAGTTTTATCTGAACAAATCACATTACAGCAGCCTAAAGAATAAATCACTACATGTCACCAAAAGAACGAGGAAGAAATGCAAATTCACTTAAAAAACAAATCAAAGACTGTACAGTCCTGTCTTGCTTTCTGAATTTTGTAGCGATCAAGCTCACTGGTAATTTTAGGTTAATTTCTCTCACTATGGTTGCTTCATAAGGTAAAGTTTCTGTAATTAGGAATAGAAATTAGTTGTTGACTTCTTCCTATTTACTTATTTACAGTTAGTTTCTACAAAGCCACATTAAAAAAAAAAGTTAACATGTTAACTTTATATAAAATTTTATAAATACATTAAAATACATTAAATACATAAAATACATGATTTTATAAAATACATTTTCTAGAAAGTTAAGATTCATAACTATAAATCCACATAATTTCTTCCGTCAGGATTTCTCAAGCTATTTCACCTTCTCAATATTAAGTTGCAAATTGGTATTAAATTTAGTACATTTTTGGATATCCTAAATTACGAAAAAGGTTTCACAGTATATTGCACATAAAGTTATAACAATGTAACTATTAATAGTTTATTATTTAGAGTTCTTAAAAGCAAATTCCACTCAAGTACGGCATTTTGAGATCTGTAATTATCAATTATCCTCCTTGACACACAAAAAGAAGAAAAATTCTATTAATTTTACTCTAAGGTTTCATGTGCTATTCGGATTTTTATCTTTCTATGAATTGAGCATCACAACATTCCATGACATAGAAAGATTTCTCTTCAAGTCTCCCATCCTGAGGGAATATACATTCCTAATTGCCTTTTTTGCCATACCCAGTATCACCCTAAGCCAAACATCATTAGGTAAATCTCTCAAACAAAAATTGTAAAGCCTGAAGATAATCCACTGTTGATATGAAGTAATATGCCACTGCATCTAAGTATGCACTTAACACAGACTTACCCAGAGTTTCAACAATAGGCAGTTTTTTCACAATGGCCCTTTTCTTCACCATTCTCATAACGCCAAGGGCTAGCGTCACTGTGACCACAATGGGAAGTCCTTCAGGAATCGCTGCTACAGCCAAACTATAACCAATACATATACATAATATTAAAATGCAATTTAAGTAACACCCACAGCAATAATGTGAATTGGATATTATTTAAAATCAAGTCCAATAACATGAATACTGTCAACACTTAACTATGAACTTCTCAAAAGGAAAGGAAAGTCGATTAACATTTACTGGACAAGTACTTGCCAGGGCAAGCACTGGTTGAAGAACGTAGGTTCTGACATCAAATTCCCTGAATTTGTACCCCTGGCCTCAACAGTTTTTACTTGTGTGACTCTGGGCTATTTATTAATCCATCTCTATAGTTTATTTTCTTCACTGTTAAAATATGGATAATAGGAGATATCCAAAAAAAACCTGTCCATGAATGTTCACAGCAGCAATATTCACAAGATCCAAAAGATGGAAATAGGCCAAATATCCATCAACTGATGAATATAAAACTGTGATATCCACACAATGGAATTCAGCCACAAAAAGGAATGAAGTGCTAATATATGATATGACATGGATGAACTGTGACAACATTATGCTATCTAAAAAAAGCCCCAAATACAAAAGCTCCCATATGGTATTATTCAACTTGTATGAAATACCTAGAATAGGTAAATCCATAGAGATTGAGATATTAATGGCTGCCAGAAACTAGAGCACAATGGGGAGAAAATAGGAAGTGATTGCTTAATGTGCCCAAGGTTTTTCTTCCGAGGTGATGAAAAAGGTCTGGAGATAGTGTGAACAGTTGTAAAACACTCCATACTTAACTCTACTAAACTGTACACCTCAAAATAGTAGACAATATGTTTATTTTATCATTTTAAAAAATGCCTCGGCGTGGTGGCTCACATCTATAATCTCAGCACTCTGGGAGGCTAGGACAGGAGGACTACTTGAAGTCAGGAGTTTAAGACCATCCTGGGCAACATAGTATGACCCTTTCACTACAAAAAATAAGAAAATTTAGTTAGGCATGGTGGCATGCACTTGTAGTCCCAGCTACTTGGGAGGCTGATAGAAGGATTACTTGAATCCAACAGTTCTTGAATCCAAGAGTTCACAGCTACAGTAAGCTATGATTGTGTCACTGCACTCCAGCCCAGGCAACAGAGCAAGACCCCATCTCTTTTTTTTGTTTGTTTGCTTGGCAGATCCAGGCCAGGCTCGAACCCACCACCCCTGGTGCACGGGGCCAGTGCTCTAACCATTGAGCTGCAGGTATCCCCCATCTCTTAAAATAATTTTTTCCCACTATTTCTCTTTGTAATTTTTTTAAAAAGTCTCTTTTGTTGTGCCTTTCCAAATATTACCTCTTGACTACATTACACTTAAAGACACAAACACTCCTATCCTTCACTCTACTATTGTTCTCTGCTGCTTCTACTTCCTAATTTTTATTACCTATTCTTTCTCTTGCATGATCTAATGTAATATCATTAACATCCTTTTCTATAGTGATAATCTTTTCATGCTATGTTTACAAGTTGAGGCTAGACACTGAAAGCAAATGAACGATGTTTACAGTAGTTGTGGCCAAAGAGTGTGCATTGAAGAGTTAAGAAATGTATGCTATAACAAATTAAGTGTTAGTAAACAAGCACTGTAAGAGATCACAAAAGATGAATACTGTCATACATTCTTTTAGCAAAAATGGATGGTCCTGAAACTGGCTGGAAAACACTGCATGATAAAGTCTTTGCAGCAGAATGACCAGGAGAAAGAAAATCCCTGTTTCTTTATTGCCCTTAGAAATACACTGTTCACTCATTGTCAATTTAGTAGTTTGTGAAAAGCTAGAGTATCATCACCCAAAGACTCAGTCTTGAGATTTCACTTATACGATTAATTTTACCCACATCATTACAGCCTCTAATGCTTCCCTCTGGCCTTTTGCACTCATCTTCTGAGTTGTCTAATAATTGTGAAAGGTCTTCTCTGTCAGTTATGCTCTTTGCCACAGAATGCTATGGCATGAATGCTACCAAAAAAAAAAATCTACAAAGACTGTGTCTCCAGGTATCTTTTACACCTTCTTAAATGATGCAATACTTTGAGCAACACAATAAGAAAACTAAAAAGTAATAGTGATGATTTATTTTGTTACATTAATGTTCTCAGTGATTCCATCACTCTTCTGCTTTCTTATTATTTTAGTCACTTTTACCATCATTGAAAATAATTTTAAAGTTATTCCAAACCACAAAATTATCTCAGATATTGGAAAAATAAGATGACTAAAAATCTCATAATGTATCTCAGATTTATAAAAGAATCCAAGAGACTAATCAAAAAATACTGTAGAGAGGAGTCGCTGGGCGGAGCAAGATGGCAGCTGAGTAACAGCTTCCTTGCATCTGGGCACCGTGAGTCTGGGGAGATAGGACTCCAGGCATCTCTGGCTGGTGGGAACTGCCTATCATCACTCCTATGAAGATACAGGGAGTCAGCGAGAGACTTCTGGACCCCAAGAGGAGGACTAAAACAGTGGAAAACTGGCAAGTGGTCGCGTGTGTTCAATCCGTCTAAACCCGCCCACAACTGTAAGTTTAGTAGCAGCGAGACTGCAAACCAGAAAGGCTTTACCTGTGAACTGTTTTGATGTCCTTGGACTTGGCACTGAGTTGAACTGCCTTGGGGAAGGCCTGAGCGGGAGTGCAGAGAACTTTGGCCGTTGTCTAGGGCCCCAGTCTGAGCCGCTGAGCCAGACGGAGCTAATAGTGTTTGCGGTGGGTCACACGGATCCATTGTCTGATCTGCCCCGGCAAGCTCCGCCCTCAGGGTCGCAGAGCTAGAAACGGGTGGGAGCTGGTAACCCAGCAACCAAGTAGCCTAAGGGTGGGGTTTGAGCCGCCTTGCAGCCCTAACCCTCAGGGACAGAGTGAGACCGGTTTTGGAACACTGGGTAAACGGATAGCCACTTCAGCAGTGATTCCAGCGAGAAAGCTGGGAAAGCTTCTGCTCAGCAAGTTTACAAGTTCAAAGTGCCTTTTAAGTGGGCTGAAGAGAGATTTAGGGTGTCTACCTGCTGGGGTTTGAGAAATCAGCAGCCTCCAGTCGTATCAGAACTGCGACTAACAACTCATACCCCAAAAGACCACGTGTTGCCCAGACAATATTCAATAACATATACAAACTGCTTTGTTTTTGGTTCTGTATTTTTTTCTTTTTTTTTTGTTTGGTTGTTTTTTTTGTTTGTTTATTTTGACATTGCTGATGTTCTTTTCTTTTTTTAATTTCAATCTTTTCCACACAGATCCCTTTTTCTTTCTCAATTTTCCTAGTTTAATTATAATTTCCCATTGCTGCCTTTTTTAATAACTTCAACTTCATTTTTGCTAGTGTTTCTACCGATATAATTTGGTTCTTCACCCAATTTTATCCCCGTAAAGTTTTCTGTTTGCTTCTTTTGGTTTGATTTATAGCATTTTTGTCTTTCCTCTCTACTTGGTGGAGGTGGGGTACTGTGTCTGATCAGGTTAGCAAAGAGCTGCTGACCTCAAGGGAACCACGCAACTGGGCACCCCCAGAAGGTGGGGTTTTTTAAGGTTGTGTCAAAGTACCCTACTGTACACCTATATTGCCCTGTCTCCCTCTTTCTGTGCCTCTCTTCTTTTTGTCAATATTCCTTATACCCACCCCGTCTCCTTTCTCTATCTTTCTTTTTTTCTTATCACTCGGTCCTCCTTTCTTTCATCCCCTTTTTTTGCTCTTCAACCTTCTCACCCTTCTGGTCCTATAACCCTTAGTCCACAGGCACAAGAACTTAAAGAGCAAGACGAAGTGAAAGGAAAATTAGGGCAAGGAAACAGATAAAAGAAATCACTCATGAGGAAGAATCAGCAGAAAACTCCAGGCAACATGAAGAACCAGTCTAGAACAACCCCACCAAGGGACCATGAGGTAGCTACTGCAGATGATTCCACCAGTATAGAAATGTTAGGAATGACAGAAAGGGAATTTAGAATACACATGTTGAAAACAATGAAAGAAATGATGGAAACAATGAAGGAAATTGCTGATAAAGTGGAAAATAACCAAAAGGAAATCCAAAAACAGAATCAAATAAGAGATGAACGATATGAAGAATATAAAAAGGATATAGCAGAACTGAAGGAACTGAAACAGTCAATTAGGGAATTTAAAGATACAATGGAAAGTATCAGCAACAGGTTAAACCATGCAGAAGAAAGAATTTCAGAGGTAGAAGACAAAGTTCTTGAGATAACTCAGATAGTAAAAGAGGCAGAAAAGAAGAGAGAGAAAGCAGAACGTTCATTGTCAGAATTATGGGACTTTATGAAGCGTTCCAACATACGAGTTATAGGAATTCCAGAAGGGGAAGAAGAATGCCCCAGAGGAATGGAAGCCATACTAGAGAATATTATAAAAGAAAATTTCCCAAACATCACCAAAGAGTCTGACACACTGCTTTCAGAGGGATATCGGACCCCGGGTCGCCTCAACTCTAACCGAGCTTCTCCAAGACACATTGTGATGAACCTGTCCAAAGTCAAGACAAAAGAAAAGATTCTGCAAGCTGCCAGGAGTAAGCGCCAGTGACCTATAGGGGCAAATCCATCAGAGTGACCGCAGACTTCTCTAATGAAACTTTCCAAGCAAGAAGACAATGGTCATCTACCTTTAATCTACTTAAACAGAACAATTTTCAGCCCAGAATTCTGTACCCTGCTAAGCTAAGCTTCAAAATTGACGGAGAAATCAAATCATTTACGGATATACAAACATTGAGGAAATTCGCCACAACAAGACCAGCTCCACAGGAAATACTTCAACCTGTTCTGCACACTGACCACCACAATGGATCAGCAGCAAAGTAAGAACTCAGAAATCAAAGGACAGAACCTAACCTCCACACTGATGCAAAAGATAAAACTAAGCAATGGACTCTCACCAAATAAGACGAATAGAATACTACCACACTTATCAATTATCTCAATAAATGTTAATGGCTTGAATTCCCCACTGAAGAGACATAGATTGGCTGACTGGATTAAAAAACACAAGCCATCCATTTGCTGTCTGCAAGAAACACACCTGGCTTCAAAAGACAAATTAAAGCTCCGAGTCAAGCGTTGGAAGACAATTTTTCAGGCAAATGGAATTCAGAAGAAAAGAGGAGTAGCAATCTTATTTTCAGATACATGTGGATTTAAAGCAACTAAAGTCAAAAAAGACAAAGATGGTCACTTTATGTTGGTCGAGGGAAAAATACAACAAGAAGACATTTCAATTCTAAATATTTATGCACCCAATTTAAATGCTCCCAGATTCTTGAAGCAGACCTTACTCAGTCTGAGCAATATGATATCTGATAATACCATCATAACAGGGGACTTTAACACACCTCTTACAGAGCTGGACAGATCCTCTAAACAGAAATTAAACAAAGATGTAAGAGATTTAAATGAGACCCTACAACAACTATGCTTAATAGACGCATATAGAACACTCCACCCCAAAGATAAAGAATATACATTCCTCTCATCATCCCATGGAACATTCTCCAAAATTGATCATATCCTGAGACACAAAACAAATATCAACAAAATCAAAAGAATTGAAATTTTACCTTGTATCTTTTCAGACCATAAGGCACTAAAGGTGGAACTCAACTCTAACAAAAATGCTCAAGCCCACCCAAAGGCATGGAAACTAAACAATCTTCTGTTGAATAACAGATGGGTGAAGGAAGAAATAAAACAGGAAATCATTAACTTCCTTGAGCATAACAACAATGAAGACACAAGCTACCAAAACCTGTGGGATACTGCAAAAGCAGTTTTGAGAGGAAAATTCATCGCTTTAGATGCCTACATTCGAAAAACAGAAAGAGAGCACATCAACAATCTCACAAGAGATCTTATGGAATTGGAAAAAGAAGAACAATCTAAGCCTAAACTCAGTAGAAGAAAAGAAATATCCAAAATCAAATCAGAGATCAATGAAATTGAAAACAAAAGAATCATTCAGAAAATTAATGAAACAAGGAGTTGGTTTTTTGAAAAAATAAATAAAATAGATAAACCATTGGCCAGACTAACGAGAAATAGAAAAGTAAAATCTCTAGTAACCTCAATCAGAAATGATAAAGGGGAAATAACAACTGATCCCACAGAGATACAAGAGATCATCTCTGAATACTACCAGAAACTCTATGCCCAGAAATTTGACAATGTGAAGGAAATGGATCAATATTTGGAATCACACCCTCTCCCTAGACTTAGCCAGGATGAAATAGACCTCCTGAACAGACCAATTTCAAGCACTGAGATCAAAGAAACAATAAAAAAGCTTCCAACTAAAAAATGCCCTGGTCCAGATGGCTTCACTCCAGAATTCTATCAAACCTTCAAGGAAGAGCTTATTCCTGTACTGCAGAAATTATTCCAAAAAACTGAGGAAGAAGGAATCTTCCCCAACACATTCTATGAAGCAAACATCACCCTGATACCAAAACCAGGAAAAGACTCAAACAAAAAGGAGAATTTCAGACCAATCTCACTCGTGAATATAGATGGAAAAATTCTCAACAAAATCCTAGCCAATAGATTACAGCTTATCATCAAAAAAGTCATTCATCATGATCAAGTAGGCTTCATCCCAGGGATGCAAGGCTGGTTTAACATACGCAAGTCCATAAACGTTATCCACCATATTAACAGAGGCAAAAATAAAGATCACATGATCCTCTCAATAGATGCAGAAAAAGCATTTGATAAAATCCAGCATCCTTTTCTAATTAGAACACTGAAGAGTATAGGCATAGGTGGCACATTTCTAAAACTGATTGAAACTATCTATGACAAACCCACAGCCAATATTTTACTGAATGGAGTAAAACTGAAAGCTTTTCCTCTTAGAACTGGAACCAGACAAGGTTGTCCTCTGTCACCTTTACTATTCAACATGGTGCTGGAAGTTCTAGCCAATACAATTAGGCAAGACAAGGAAATAAAGGGAATCCAAATGGGAGCAGAGGAGGTCAAACTCTCCCTCTTTGCTGATGACATGATCTTATACTTAGAGAACCCCAAAGACTCAACCACAAGACTCCTAGAAGTCATCCAAAAATACAGTAATGTTTCAGGATATAAAATCAATGTCCACAAGTCAGTAGCCTTTGTATACACCAATAACAGTCAAGATGAGAAGCTACTTAAGGACACAACTCCCTTCACCATAGTTTCAAAGAAAATGAAATACCTAGGAATATACCTAACGAAGGAGGTGAAGGACCTCTATAAAGAAAACTATGAAATCCTCAGAAAGGAAATAGCAGAGGATATTAACAAATGGAAGAACATACCATGCTCATGGATGGGAAGAATCAACATTGTTAAAATGTCTATACTTCCCAAAGCTATCTACCTATTCAATGCCATTCCTATCAAAGTACCTACATCGTACTTTCAAGATTTGGAAAAAATGATTCTGCGTTTTGTATGGAACCGGAAAAAAACCCATATAGCTAAGGCAGTTCTTAGTAACAAAAATAAAGCTGGGGGCATCAGCATACCAGATTTTAGTCTGTACTACAAAGCCATAGTGGTCAAGACAGCATGGTACTGGCACAAAAACAGAGACATAGACACTTGGAATCGAATTGAAAACCAAGAAATGAAACTAACATCTTACAACCACCTAATCTTTGATAAACCAAACAAGAACTTACCTTGGGGGAAAGACTCCCTATTCAATAAATGGTGTTGGGAGAACTGGATGTCTACATGTAAAAGACTGAAACTGGACCCACACCTTTCCCCACTCACAAAAATTGATTCAAGATGGATAAAGGACTTAAATTTAAGGCATGAAACAATAAAAATCCTCCAAGAAAGCATAGGAAAAACACTGGAAGATATTGGCCTGGGGAAGACTTCATGAAGAAGACTGCCATTGCAATTGCAACAACAACAAAAATAAACAAATGGGACTTCATTAAACTGAAAAGCTTCTGTACAGCTAAGGACACAATAACCAAAGCAAAGAGACAACCCACACAATGGGAAAGGATATTTGCATATTTTCAATCAGACAAAAGCTTGATAACCAGGTTCTATAGAGAACTCAAATTATTCCACATGAAAAAAGCCAACAATCCCTTATATCAATGGGCAAGAGACATGAATAGAACTTTCTCTAAAGATGACAGACGAATGGCTAACAGACACATGAAAAAATGTTCATCATCTCTATATATTAGAGAAATGCAAATCAAAACAACCCTGAGATATTATCTAATCCCAGTGAGAATGGCCCACATCACAAAATCTCAAAACTGCAGATGCTGGCGTGGATGTGGAGAGAAGGGAACACTTTTACACTGCTGGTGGGACTGCAAACTGGTACAACCTTTCTGGAAGGAAGTATGGAGAAACCTCAAAGCACTCAACCTAGACCTCCCATTCAATCCTGCAATCCCATTACTGGGTTTCTACCCAGAAGGAAAAAAATCCTTTTATCATAAGGACACTTGTACTAGACTGTTTATTGCAGCTCAATTTACCATTGCCAAAATGTGGAAACAGCCTAAATGCCCACCAACCCAGGAATCTATTAACAAGCTGTGGTATATGTATACCATGGAATACTATTCAGCTATTAAAAAAAATGGAGACTTTACATCCTTCGTATTAACCTGGATGGAAGTGGAAGACATTATTCTTAGTAAAGCATCACAAGAATGGAGAAGCATGAATCCTATGTACTCAATCTTGATATGAGGACAATTAATGACAATTAAGTTTGGGGGGGGGGAAGCAGAAAGAGGGATGGAGGGAGGAGTGTGGGGCCTTAGTGTGTGTCACACTTTATGGGGGCAAGACATGATTGCAAGAGGGACTTTACCTGACAATTGCAATCAGTGTAACTGGCTTATTGTACCCTCAATGAATCCCCAACAATAAAAAAAAAATAAAAAAAATTAAAAAAAAAAATACTGTAGAATGAGTTTTATTCAATTTAAAACATTTGAAATGTCTTGTCCGTTGGAAACTGTACAAAGTCACAATATGTACGAACAGTTAAAAATGCCCCCCCAAATTCCTCAAAAACCATATTTAGGTCCAAAAGATAATATGTCAATCGTTAGAATCTCAAACTCTCACCTACTTTCAATTTATTTTCTATTTAACTCACAGCTTTTTTTAATACAGATTTAAACCTAAAGTTTCAAATTTCATTTTTACCCTTTTGAGGAAAAAAATACATTCCTTCACTATTATTACAAATACCTTTTTACTTCTTATTCCTTCTTTCTGATCTATTTTTCTTATTGAAAGACAATGATTTTTATTCTTATATTTGAATTATCCTAAGCCTACTACATATGTCATCCAGGATTTTTTTTCCCTTAGATGGGTGGATATAAGAATCAGGCATCATCATTTTCCTTGTTTTCCTGGATAGGAAAGAAATTTTTGAGTACTTAACTACATATTTGTAATTAATTAGATTAATACTTTGGTTAGGTACAGTCTATAAATTTATAATCATTTTCCCCCTATAATTTTATATCACTATCCCACTGTATATTAATGTAATCTGATGTTGTTGTGGATGAAGATTGAATAAAATACTTTTCCCCTTCTGTATTTGATTAACTGTCTAGTTCTAGTCCCTCAATGAACTGATGAGGGTAATAATCCCCTTATTGATAAACTGTCTCTGGACTGAGAAAATTGTAATTATTTTATAGGAAGTCATAGCTTTGAGTTTCCTAAGTGTAGTAACTCCTATAACTAAACATGTCTGGCTATATGAAGAGATTCTGTCTTCTGTGAAACAGGAGGGATTTTTAACTGGAATACCTAAAGTTGCCCTGCTACCTACTACATCAGGGTACCAGATGTGGCCTATGAAAGTCTTTTGAGTTAGAATGTTTAGAAGAACCTAAAAAACCTTCATGGTAGAAACCATAGTTGCTAATGAGAAGTATGATGCTGGTCTACTTGTTCTTCCTTTGTAGATAACCTGATTTGTTTTCTTTACTTTCATAATGATGTATCTAGGTTGAAGTTTTTTCCTTCTGCTTGCCATGTGGTGACTCCCTTAAATTCATGTATTATCTCTTATACAATTTCTTTTTACCTCTTTTTAAAACTCCTATCAGTTAGGAATAGTATTACGTTAAATTATTCCTTTTTGGCATTTTATCTCACTCTGCTTCAGATTTTTTTGTAACTTTTAGAAGCCCTGACTCTACATCACAGCCCTACAATTTAGTTTTTAATTTAAGCAATCATAATTTCTAAAAACTTTTTGTTCTTCAATCACTTTCTCACAAATCTCTGAAAACGCAAAACAAACATTTTCCGTTTATTTTTAAATACATCTTCTATTTCTTGAATTTTCTTTTTCCTCTGAGATTGACAGTTCAGTTTCCCTATTGTGGATTTTCCCTTATATGCTTTGTTTCCAGTTTGACAATCCTTAACTATCTGTCTATATGTAAAAATGAAATTGTGGGTAAATAATTCCAGATTATCTAGTGTGGGTTTTCTCCACCACCAGGTATTTTCCTAGAGATCATTTCAATTTAAGAATTTCAACCTATTTAAGATATAATACTGACCTCCATAATAAAGTGTAAGCTATGTCTGTCAGAGAAATAAGAGGTAAAAGAGACTTGAATGATACAGTTTTAGAACTTACCTTACACTAATAGTAAACATTTCCAGGATATCTTTTCCTAGTAACCAGCCAACCAACATGATGATACCTGGAACAGAAACAAATAGCTATTTTTCCCCTTTATTTAAAACCACCTAGAAAGGACAGATAACAAGCTGAGAACATCCAAAAGGCCCACTGATATGTAAAAAGGAGGTGGATGACAATTTAGAAGTTTTACAATAACCCCCATCAATGCTGTGCGTGCATGTGCACCTGTGCACACAATATACACAACTTCACCTGTGGTTGGCACTACTCCCATGCATCCCTTAATGCAACAGCATCTGATAATATGAGCAAATATTACCAGCACTTTTTTACCACGGGAAAAAGAAGGCAGCAAACATAATTGTTTTCTATTTACTATCAACTTTGTGCTAATAATAAGCCCTGGAATTTTATTTTTCATAACTCAATATCCAAACATTACACTCACATATGGCATTCAAAAAGTAACACTTAAGACTTAGCTCAAAGAATGATATACCTTAAGATACCTACAACCTAAAAATTACCACCTTTGTGGTATTTTTTAAAAATTTTAAAAATCAATTGACATTAACTGTAATTCCTGTTTCAACCTTTTATCTTTAAAAAGAACAGGGGGTATGGGAACACCACCAGGTTTGTAAGGAAAAAGGAAACTATCAACAGAAGTTTGATAAAATAAAACTTCAAAATTGCACTCTAGATCAAGTAAGACCATTTAAAACAAATTTTTATCATGTATGTATTAACTACAAAATAATGATCTAGACAGTAACATTCTACGATCCCATTTCAAATACTGTCCAATGAATTATGACAGATGTTAAAAAACTACTATCTGTGGGCCCCTGCTTGTTCTTGGAAATAACTTGTTGGAACATAACCACATCCATTTGTTTACATTATTGTTTGTTGGTTGTTTTTATATTGATAGCAGAGTTAACTACTTCCAGCAAAGACCACATGACCACAAGCCTCAAATGATTACTACCTAGTCCTTTTTTACCCACCCCCCAAAAACGTTTGCTGACTCCTGATTTGGATCTTGACCTTCATTCTGCATTATCCTCAAAAGAAAAATTAGGTCCGGGCTCGGGACCCATAGCTCAATGAGTAGGGTGCCAGCCACATACACTGAGGCTGGTGGGTTCAAGCCCAGCCCAAGGCTGCTAAGGCTGCTAAACAATGACAATTGCAACCAAAAATAGCCAGGCGTTGTAGCTGGCACCTACAGTCCCAGCTTCTTGGGAGGCTGAGGCAAGAGAATCACTTAAGCCCAAGAGTTTGAGGTTGCTGTGAGCTGTGACGTCAAAGCACTCTACCAAGGGTAACATAGTAACACTATCCCAAAAAATAAATAAAATAAAATAAAATTATGTCCAATGTATTAAACCAGATCAAATTAAAACTTCTTTATGATTAAATATAAGATAATTTTATTGTAGTGTTAAAACTAGAAAGATTTAATTAACTAGAATGCCCCTGAATTTATCAAATCACTATAAAATTTCTAGAAAATAAATAATAATCAAAGGAAAGAAGCTATGAGAACATACATACCAGTTAAGCAATAACTAAATAGCTTCCCACCTTCTACTTTATGATAAAGACAAATAAATAGAACATTTATAAACTTATTTTGCTGAAATTTTATAGCAGAAATATTACTTTAAAATTGTATTACTGACTTGAAAATACTAGGCTAGCTAGAATAATTAAAATAACAAGAGAATTAAAAAACAAAATTAATATAAGGTTTTAATGTATGATACATATATTTCAACATAGCAAATAAAAGTGGATTATAAAATTAATAGTACTGAAGTAATTAATTAGCTTCTGAGTAAAAATTTATACCTCTACCTGAAGCCATGTACCAATAAAACAAATTTTTAAATAAAACAGTAAAATTAAATGTCAAAAATAAAAACTGCAGTAGAACAATGTTTAAATAATGTTCTTATAAACATGGGGTTGGAACATTATGAATACAACAAAGATGGAAACTTTAATCTCAGAGATTATCAATAGGAGGGTGCTAATAAATATCAGGAAGGAGGGATATTTTAATAACACATGTCCTCCCTCTTAACCAAGTTTATTTTACATCCCTCAAAGGCAATTTAAAAACTGGGAGATAAATGCTCATAACTTAACGTTTATATGAAGAAGTGTTACCAATCTAAGACTCAAGACGAGAGAAGGGACAAAAATAGTTGGCAGATCATAAAATGAAGTAATCAACACACATATGACCAAGTATTTGGTTTCTCTAATATTGAACTGCGAAATAAACAATAAGTCTTTTATTTACCTGAATAAAAGTTAATGTTAACACTTAAAGTTGGCCAAAAATTTTAAAACTACACAAATACCCGCTGATTCCGTAATTTTACTTCTAAGAATTTAACTTAAAGAAATGAGAGATGTTCACAGTAGGATATCTACACTAATTATTTATGAGTTCAAAATACTAAGGTCAATGTCTAAAAGAGGTCTGATTATTATCCTCCCCAAGCAGAATACTATATAGCCTTTACATTTGTTTTAGGTGAGCAACTATTTAATGACAAGATGTTTACAATCACATACATGGGGAGATAAAAAGTCCATAAAACAGTACCATCATATTTTTGTTGAAGACTTGAAGGACAGATACTAAAATGTTTATAGTGATATTCTCTGATTATTGGAATTATATAAAGCCTATATATAAACTTTCCACAAAGCAAAAGGACAATGGCTAGGGGTTAATTTCATAATTTGAAAAAATAAAAATATGTATTAAGCTTTAAAAAAGAAAACCCAATAAAAAGGACTAAATTACCACCACCCTTCACATTCCAAACAAAAATACAAATAAAAATATAATATATACATACTCACTCTTCTCTTACCTATTATACCAAAGGAGTAAAATGAGAGTTGTTTTCCTAAGAGGTCCATGCTCTTCTGCAGAGGAGTTTTTGGTGCCTTCACAAATTGAAGAAGAATGTCACCACAAATGGCTAAATTTACTATGCTTTATTAAGTGCCAGGGACTTTGCTAAGTACTTGATAAACCAATTTGTAAGTTAACCATACAACTGTCCCATAAGGTAAATATTACCAAATAAGTTATTTATTTAACTAGTAATGACCATATCCATGAACCACTCTTCCTATCTTAAAAAAAGGAGCAGATACTGAGGACTATCCATTATCTGGTAAATGACAGAACTACAGATACATTATATTTCAGGGAACTTCAGGAAAATGAAGCTTAGACTTTAAACAACTCTGAAGGCCACACAGTAAAAAATGAAAACTCAATTTTAAAAAGCCTGTTTCTTTGAAAAGGTTCATTCTCCCTATGCTTCCCTTTGAGGAAAAAAATCTGTTCTCTCTCATCACCTTTCTGTAGGGCTTCATTACTATCAGCTGTTCCCTCACTTTTCCCATGGTTCTCTTTCTGTACCTACAAACATGCTAGTTAGTACTGCCACATCTTTTTATCCCTGATCTGCTAACCCTCTTCTGTAGCCATCACTTCACTTCCAAGCTTCTTGGAATGTGTTTCCATGTCACATCACATACTGCAGCCTTGGCAGGTTACCTGAGAAATTCAGACCATTTGGGCAGGACATGACATTTGCACAATACAACTACTTTTCTCATATACAAGAAAGCACTTTAAATGAAAGAACTCATCTTTAATATCCTTAACCAAGAATGTCTTCTAGGTTATTCCACTTGGCAATCTCCCTTTACCCCTGATTACTTAGAATTATGTGAAAAGTTGAAAATTTTTGTAGCAGACATGTTCTGAGATACAAATATGCTACTTAGTAATCCTTAAAATTAAGGATGTATGACAAGCTAATTTCTAAAAAATAAGATCTATAAATAATTGTCTATAAATCTTTTTCTAGTATAAACAATGAATCAAAATCTTTTAAATACCAACAATGTCAATCCAGGCCCTTCCAATTAAAGGCTTTCTAATTATGTTTCTAAGCAGAGACAACTGAGTGATATTCTGAATAAAATAATGCTCATTAGTACATAAATTTATATAACAGTATTCTCTTTTCCTCTAACAAATACATCAACATATTAAGTACTCACTTCTTCTGCTTGCATCATTTTAAAAACCTCCCCAAATTCAGAATTCTCCCCTGTTCCAATGACAATACCCTAAGGGGAAAAACAGGAAAATACATTTACATTCAAATGGAATCACCTATCAAAAAAACAACCAAAAAACTTTCATCCTCACTCTTTAAAGTCTTACCTACAGTGAAGATATCTGACATGTATATCCAAGGTTTCCTTAGCAAATCTATTTTATGTTACTGTCACTAGCATTTATCCCTTATGATATAAACTTGGGAAACAAATATTAAACTTATGAATAACTCTGAGGCCCATTTTTTGCCTATATTAATATTTTTGAAATTCAAATCTATAGATTTAAATCTACCAATAGATATATTTAATTTTCTTTTCCCCCTCATAAACTAGCGAATGTTGTTGCCTTTTATACTGGTGAAATATTAGAATCCAGGTAAGATAATACTTGAAATGAATCAGTAAGGGAATACACAATCAGAATATCATAGCCAGTACCATATCAACTGAACTAAAATATTTAACTAGTTAAAATATTTAACTGAACTAAAATATTTAATAAATATTTAAATATTTATTTAATATTAACTAATATTAATATTTAATATTTTACTACTTAAATATATAGATCAATATATATACATGATCTACTTGTTTCTGTCCAGTACTGAGGACTACCCATTATCTGGTAAATAGGAGAACTTCAGATATACTTTTCTTCAGAGACACAGTTTCTCCCCAATCTCACAAATAGTTGCCAAGTGTTAGGTTCCATTCTATCTTTTGTCATATATTTTGAAAAAAAAAGTCACATAAAGTTAACCAAAAATGTTTGAAAAAAGTCTAAAACAAAGACCCTTTTCTCACAAGACAAAAATTACCTTTGCTTTGCCACATCTGACCAACGTTCCCATGAAGGCAATGTTACTTCTTGATGCGAGGTCTCCATTAGTTGCAGCTGGCTGAGGAGCAGTCACCTTAGAACAAGGTGTTGTCTCTCCTGTCAAGCTGGATTCATCAATGGAAAGATCCACAGCCTTGGAGAACATAAACCATTCCATGAATTTAAGTCTGTGCCACATTTAACATTTCAAGAGTTGCTTGAAATCACTTCTGCAAATATTCAACCTCTATTGATTAGGCACATTTTGTATCATACCCTTACTCTAAATCAAACAATCAGAATGGCCGCAGCAGGACCAACATCACCCGCATCACTCAGAACTTTCCAGAAATGTGAATCTTCTGCACTACCTCCAACACAGGGGTGAAGAAAGTAAACCTAAAAGACTGTATTACAAACCCACTAGGTGATTCTGCTTCACACTCAAGTTTGAGAATTAATGGAACAACAGGGGTGGTTCCATTGTGTAATGGTAGCACTCTGGCCTCCGAGAATTAATGGAACATAGTATTTCCAAAACGTGCTTGATACATTTTATACCAGAGCTCTTATTCAAGGGTCTTTGGAATACTCTATGGGAAACTGACAACTAATTCATGATTTTACTAATTTTATAGGCTCTTTCACTCACTCAACAAACATTTATTGACTAGCTTAACATATGTACAAGGCACTGAGCTAAGTCTTAGAAAAAAAAAAACAAGATAAATTCTTGCTACTTTAAGCTGATCTGGTGTCCTCATTCAGACCTTCTACAGCTCATGCTGTGTGCAAAGTTCTCTAAATGCTCAATCTTTTTTTCTTTTTTGGAGGGGAAGATTAAAAGATAATAAATTGCATTTTAAATAGTTCATCTACTTATAAGCATAATACCTAAAATAATCTCACATAAAATTATAAAATACTGGTTTGCAGATTCTTCCTCCTCATATGTGCAACAAAACCATTTTAAATTGATCAATGCCATCCCTTCATTAACTTAACAAATATTTATTAGTGTTTACAATGTGCCAGGTCCTGTCTCTCACACACTGGATAAACAGCAGTGAAACCAAGCATAAGGATAGAGTGACATTTTAGATAAGAGAAAGAGGACATTCCTCAAAACCAGTTAACCTCTGCAGAGCCCTGATAGATCTGAGAGCTTCAAAGTTGGGCCACAATCAGGGAGAAAGAATTTGAATTGAAGAAAGCAAAAAGCACAAAGACTTTGGGGACAGGAATATACTTATATTCATGTGCTAGGTAAACACATAACTTTGTAAAATTAATCAAGAATTTACATTAACTCATGAAGTTTAAAAGGGTTCAGCATGAAAATAAATTATATCATATAATTCCAAAGAGATAAAACTGTTGGCATTTCCCATGCTCATGGATGGGAAGAATCAACGTTGTTAAAATGTCTATACTTCCCAAAGCAATCTACCTATTCAATGTCATTCCTATCAAAATACCAACATCGTACTTTCAAGATCTGGAGAAAATGATTCTGCGTTTTGTATGGAACCAGAAAAAATCCCGTATAGCTAAGGCAGTTCTTAGTAATAAAAATAAAGCTGGGGGCATCAGCATACCAGATTTTAGTCTGTACTACAAAGCCATAGTACTCAAGACAGCATGGTACTGGCACAAAAACAGAGACATAGACACTTGGAATCGAATTGAACACCAAGAAATGAAACTAACATCTTACAACCACCTAATCTTCGATAAAGCAAACAAGAACATACCTTGGGGGAAAGACTCCCTATTCAATAAATGGTGTTGGGAGAACTGGATATCTACATGTAAAAGACTGAAACTGGACACACCTTTCCCCACTCACAAAAATTGATTCAAAATGGATAAAGGACTTAAATTTAAGGCATGAAACAATACAAATCCTCCAAGAAAGCATAGGAAAAACACTGGAAGATATTGGCCTGGGGAAAGACTTCATGAAGAAGACTGCCATTGCAATTGCAACAACAACAAAAATAAACAAATAGGACTTCACTAAACTGAAAAGCTTCTGTACAGCTAAGGAGACAACAACCAAAGAGACAACCTACACAATGGGAAAGGATATTTGCATATTTTCAATCAGACAAAAGCTTGATAACTAGGATCTATATGAGAACTCAAATTAATCCACATGAAAAAAGCCAAGAATCCCATATATCAATGGGCAAGAGACATGAATAGAACTTTCTCTAAAGATGACAGACGAATGGCTAACAAACATCTGAAAAAATGTTCATCATCTCTATATATTAGAGAAATGCAAATCAAAACAACCCTGAGATATCATCTAACCCCAGTGAGAATGGCCCACATCACAAAATCTCAAAACTGCAGATGCTGGCGTGGATGTGGAGAGAAGGGAACACTTTTACACTGCTGGTGGGACTGAAAACTAGTACAACCTTTTTGGAAGGAAGTATGGAGAAACCTCAAAGCACTCAAGCTAGACCTCCCATTTGATCCTGCAATCCCATTACTGGGCCTCTACCCAGAAGGAAAAAATCCTTTTATCATAAGGACACTTGTACTAGACTGTTTATTGCAGCTCAATTTACAATCACCAAAATGTGGAAACAGCCTAAATGCCCACCAACCCAGGAATGGATTAACAAGCTGTGGTATATGTATATCATGGAATACTATTCAGCTATTAAAAAAAATGGAGGGCGGCGCCTGTGGCTCAGTGAGTAGAGCGCCAGCCCCATATGCCAAAGGTGGCGGGTTCAAACCCAGCCCCGGCCAAACTGCAACAAAAACAAAAAAATAGCCAGGCACAAGTTGTGGCAGGCGCCTGTAGTCCCCGCTGCTCAGGAGGCTGAGGCAAGAGAATGGAGTAAGCCCAAGAGTTAGAGGTTGCTGTGAGCCGTGTGACGCCACGGCACTCTACCCGAGGGCAGTACAGTGAGACTCTGTCTCTACAAAAAAAAAAAAAAAAAAATGGAGACTTTACATCCTTCATATTAACCTGCATGGAAATGGAAGACATTATTCTTAGCAAAGCATCACAAGAATGGAGAAGCATGAATCCTATGTACTCAATTTTGATATGAGAACAATTAATGACAATTAAGGTTATGGCGGGGGAGGAAAAGCAGAAAGAGGGACGGGGGGGGGGGGGCCTCGGTGTGTGTCACACTTTATGGAGGCAAGACATAATTGCAAGAGGGACTTTACCTGACAATTGCAATCAGTGTAACCTGGCTTATTGTACCCTCAATGAATCCCCAACAATAAAAAAATAAAATAAAAATTAAAAAAAATCATTATTACTGAAAGAAATTAAAAAAAACAGAATTAAAAAAAAAAAAAAACTGTTGGCATTTCCCAAAAGTTTAGGGACTACAGCAAGGTAGTGCATTTTAATATCAACAGGCTTACAAAAATTACTCCTTAAAACACAGATCAAAACACCTGCAGTATTTAAAAGATTTCACATTTAATATAATTGTGTAAGCAAACACAAGCAGGTGTATTTGAGTCCCTTACTTCAATTCAGCTATAGACTTAAAAAATAAACTTGCCATTTTAAATGCAATAGAAATTTTTTCTTCAATAAAGGAATATATTTATTTAGCATTTCTTTCCAAATTTACATATTTATTACCAAGGTAAGAACAACAACAAAGATAGGCCTTTCTTCAATGATGCTAATACAATTATCTAACATTTCATTGCTTACTATCTACTAAGCACCATGCTACACATATCTATGTATCTAAAATTATTCATTTAATTCTACTAACATCTCCTATGAGGCAAGTACTCTTATTATTATAACTTTTTAACGGACATTCTAAACACTAAGTAATTCACCTAACATGACACAGAGTGAAAGCCATAAAATCCCAATATTGACATACATTAACTCCAGATTCCTCTTTATTATTTAGAAGATTCATGTGCACAGTATTTCTCCCTCTTTCCTCCCTCCCCCACCCAGTTCTTTTTTTTTTTCTTTTCTTAGTTTTTTTTTTTTTTGAGACAGTGTCTCACTATGTCACCCTTGGTAGAGCACGGGGGCAACACAGCTCACGGCAACCTCAAACTCTTGGGCTTATGCTATTCTCTTACCTCAGCCTCCTGAGTAGCTGGGACTACAGGCTCCCGCCACAATACCCGGCTATTTTTTTGTTGCAGTTGTCATTGTTGTTTAGCAGCCCTGGGCTGGGTTGGAACCGGCCAGCCTTGGTGTATGTGGCCAGCACTCTACTCACTGAGCTACAGGCACTGAGCTCCCTCACTCAGTTTTATAACTACTTACAGGAGAATGCAAATATAACACATTAAGCAAAAAGTCAACTTACATAAGGTTCATTTATAAACTCTTTAATGCTTCTTACAACGATCAGAACTGTATGTTATTTTCTGAGATCTTAATTAGAAAAGAGGCCTGCTACTATTTAAAAGAAAACTAATACTTGTATACATTTATAAATTCTTTCTCTAAGAGAGGTAAAATTCATGTTTTCCCCTTTGAAGAATTTTTATGTTGAAAGTAAATCTTAAACATACATAAATACTAATATGAGGTAACTGTCGACAGAGAAAAGGAAAAATAATGACATTTTTAAAAAGAGAGGAAAAGGATGGCTCTGTTGGCTCTGTTGCTGATCTATCTCTTCAGTTTCTACCTTAGCAGAACAAAAGCCATTTAAGAAAGTAAAAATGTTAAGGTAAGTAAGGCTTTTCTACAGAAAAGAAGTAGGTCAATTTTTAGCACAATTAGCCATCAGCTTTGTCTAGTGAACTGACATGGAAATAAAAAGGAGCTTAGGACTTTTATTCTTTTTCTATATGCAGAAGAACCGTGATAGTTGACCACCTACCTTAAGCTGACCTAAGTTTTGCAGACTAGACATATACCACACGTATCCATCAGTACAGTAGGCCAAGCTCCTTATGTTGATCAGTTTGTTACAGTCCCTTGTGTAGTCAACTTACAGAGGTTCTACTGTAATTATAAATTTGCAGCTAAAACTCAAATTATAAAGAACATAAAATGATGAAATTTGTCTAAATTATATAATGTCCCAAACTACAATGATCTCAACTGTCTATTGAACATGAATAATTTTCTAAGTTACAAGGTTATTTCCTCTTAATGATTCTGTGATTCTAAGAGTTTTTACACGAAGCCATTTTGAGAAAGTGGAGATAAGAAGATCATTTCTAAAAAGGGTGGTATTTAATAAATTAGGCAAGTCTACTATAGTTTAGTAAAGTCACAGTTTAGTTCACCTGAGAAGGAAGATAGTCGGAGTCATTGACCCTGGGATCCCTGACAGAAAGAAAGGTAGAATAAAATGAAATCAAAGAATTAGCCAGCCCATGCCTCCAAGCCAAAAGTTTAATCATTATGTGAGTCATTATAAAAGATTTGAGATAACACAAAAATCAAGAAACATAAAAAACAAATGAAGCCCTCCCAGCAACACAGATAAGCTAAGCAAGCTGAAACTTGCACAGGTGAATCTAACCCTGTTTCTTAGAAGCAAAATAATGGATCATAACACAATCTGTCTCAAAATTTTCATAGTAACTTACGTAAACCTTCAGAAGAGCTGTTAAAGAATAGGGAAATAGTTTTAATTTCATTTTTGCCTCAGGCACTCCAGGGAAGGTTTGAATAAGCTACAACACAGTTTAAAAATCAGAATATAAATAAGAATCAAAATGCATACATAATCCATAATCTAGATATTTAACACCTATACAATAAGCAAGTTCCAGTCACAAATGTTTCCTACAAGGCAGAAAGTGCTTTAAAAAATTAAGGTTAATATGATACAACTAGCAGCTACAAGTTACGTTCTTAAAGAATAGTTTGATATATAGTATGCTGCTAAGGTTAATGGCCTCGCTAGTCGAGAATTAAAAGCAAATCATTAAAAAGCAAATTGAAATGGATTTCATTCCCTGGGAAACAATCTTCTAAAATATGCATCTGTAGCTGCCAAATCATGATAAAATTTCTTATTTCCTTCTGTTCTCAAAAATTAAAATTCCTGTATGTGCAAATGAAAAAAATGTAATTTAAAATTCTTTATCGGCTCTTATTTACACTCATAAAGCCCAGTCAACCAAGTATTATAAATTATTAAAAAGGATACATGAAATTGATTTTATCCCATGGTTAATGCTTGTGTGAACTGCTTACTTTGTAACAAAAGCACACAGATCAAGCTGTCAGTAATTTAAAGGCCAGCATCTTTGGAGTTCTAGGATATATCACTATGGCTATTAAACCAAATATCAAAAAAGGATCAATTTTTCCAACAGTCATTTCCTATCAAGAAATGAAAATCTTAAAAAAAAAAAACTCCACTAATTTTATCTCATTGCTTCCCAAACCTATTGTCTTTATAATTCCAGTGACTGACTGAGAAAAAAAGTTCTTTCTCTTCAGCATTTTCAACATGAATAGCATTCCTCTGCTCACACTGCTTTTAAGCCACTGAACTATAAAAATCCACCAACAAAGTATTAAGCAGCCTAAGCTTATACAATCTAAGAGCACAAACACTCTGACTGCTATGAGTATCTCTGGAGTGGTTCTCAGAGTTGCATTAATGATATCTCTATTATGGAAATAGACTTCTTTTCCTAGGTCAACTATGTGTCATTACGTCAAACAACTGTTAGTGAATAGGAATGTTTTTCTAAATTACACAAAAATACCATATATTTTCTCCAATATTCCACTTAACTTTTTTCAACAACTAATGTAAAATATTTCCTTCTAAGATGCTTGTAATCTGTTCTTTTTTTAAAAAGGTTGTAAATTTGAACACTTCAGAAATTTTTAAAAGCAAAGTTGTAGTGATAAATTGCAATTAAAAGGCCAATACTACAAATAGATTTATCAAATTTACCTATCAAAAAAATACCATATTGAGGTCAATATAAAAAAAAACCCAGGAGTGACATAAGAGAAAATAGTGGAATAGGGCACTCAAGGAATTTATCCCTCCTCTCAAATAATCATATGCTGGCAAAAACTGACAGAATCAATGCTGAAATCAAAAACTTAATGCAACCAAGGGAGTGCTGAAAGAAGAAAATGGTAGCTGAATTTCAGTAAGAAAGCATACTAGTCTTTTGTTGGCCTGCCTAGTATTCCAAATTCCCCAAAGCAGCAGCTATGGATATGACAACTGCCTTCAGTCCTGATGTTGGCTTACAGGTACCAGGAGACGAATACAGACCTTGTTCTTAAAATACTCTAGTTGTGCCTGGCAACGTGGCCCACACCTGTAATCCTAGCACTCTGGGAGGCCAAGGTGGTGGACTGCCTGAGCTCAGAAGTTCAAGACCAGACTAAGCAAGAGCAAGACCCTGTCTCTAAAAATCACTGGGCTTTGTGGTGCAAGCTTGTAGTCTTCGCTACTCCGGAGGCTGAGAAAAGAGAATTGCTTGAGCCCTAGAGTTTGAGAGTTCAACCCTAGGGCCATGAAAAAAAAAAAACATTCTCCAGTGTATTTTGACCTGTGTGGCAGCCCATGGGACCAGTGCCAATATATAATTTATTTTCTCATCCATATCTTACCCCAACTAAAGTAGATTTCCAGGCATATGTCAAAAGATTAAAAGACTTACACTACCAGGCAAGAGGCTGAGGAAAGGACAACCAGGAGACATACCCAAAAGGCTGGTAAGATGAAGATGAGGTGGAAGTTTTTGGAGGAAAAAAGACTTAGAAGGGCCACTGCCTGTATACCAGGAAAGATGGAATGCAACATGTATGTCTAGGGCCCGAAGTATACTCAGAAAAAAACTAAAGCCAGGATCGCACATCTGGCAGACTTATGGGTTCAGTACAAGAAGGAGGTAAAGGCAAAAACCAAGTATCAATAGTAGGCACCTAGCTCAGTGTTGCACTAACCCAGTTCAGAGGCTACAAAGATTAAGAGAGTGGTATATTATTTTTCTTTTTTATTAAAGGCAGGGAAGGTTGACTACAGATATAATGGAATAGAAATTTCAGAGGCTACAAATGACCAAGAATAGTCTTTGCGAAAATAATTTGAAAAAGTCACTAAGCAATCTAGATGACTTCAGCCCTCAACAATCAAAAACAACAAACCTTAGGGGGAGGGAACAAGCTGATGTCCAGAACTACAGCACTATAAATATTCAAAACGCCTAGTTTTTAACAAAACACAGAAAGATAATAACAAAGTATGGCCCATTCACAGGAAAAAAAAATAAACCAACAGCAACCATCCCTGATGAAATTTAGACACCTAGAAAAACACTTTACGTCAAGTCTTCAATATGCTCAAAGAAATAAAGGAAACCAAGGGAACTAAAGGAAATCAGGAAAGCAACAGATGAACAAGTAGAGAATATTCACAGAGAAAGAAAAATTATAAAAATAAAACAAACAGAAACCCAAGAGCTGGAAAGTATCCTAACTGAAAGGAAAAGTTTGCTAGAAGGTTCAACAGATGTGAACAAGGTAAGAGAAAAAAATTTAGCCAACTTGAAGATAGGAAGATTAAAATTCACTAATTCACAGAAAAACAGAAAAATGAACAGAGTCTAAGGGAAGCGTGAGACACTAACAACCATAAAAACAAACATACATACATACCTTGGGGAAATGTTGTGGATTCCATTCCACACCACCAAATAAAGCAAATGTTACAAGAATGCGAGTCATACAGAGTTTTTGGTTTCCCAGTCCACCAGGAAAGTTATGTTTACATTATAGTGTAGCCTATAAGTACACAATAGCATGTCTTAAAACAATACATACCTTAAAAAATACTTTATTGCTAAAAAATACTAGCAATCATCTGAACCTTCTGTGAGTGTAATTTTTTTGCTGCTACAGAGTCTTGCCTCAATGGAGATGGCTGCTGACTGATCAGGGTAGTGACTGCTGAAGGTTAGGGGACTGTGACATTTTCTGAAAAGATAGTAATGATGTTTGCAGCATCCATTGATACTTCTTTTAACAAAAGATTTCTCTAACTAGTGATGCTCTCTGATGGGATTTTCTCAAAGAACTTTCAAAATTGGCATCAATCCTCTCAAACCCTACCACTATTTTATAATTGAATTTATATAATATGATAAACCCTCTGTTGTCCTTTCAACAATATTCACAGCATCTTCACCAGAAGTATATTCCATCTCAAGAAACTACTTTCTTTGCTCATCCGTAAGAAGCACTCTTCATCCATCATTTTTTTCTAGGTAAAATGAGATTACAGCAATTCAGGTCATGTTTTGGGCTCTACTTCTAATTCTACTTCTCTTGCTATTTCCCCCACATCTGCAGTTGTTTCCTCTATTAAAGTCTTGAACACTTCAAATTGATCCATGAGGTTTAGATACAACATCTTCCAAATTCCCATTAATGTTGACATTTTGACCTCCTCTCATGAATTATGAATAATCTTAATGGTATCTAGAATGGTGAATGCTTTCAAGAAGGTATTAAACTGACTTTGCTCAGAGCCATCAGAGGAGTCACTATGTATGACAGCTATCACCTTACAAATGTATTTCTTAAATAATAAGATTTGAAAGTCAAAATTATTCTTTGACCCACGGGCTGCAGAATGAACGTTGTGTTAGTTAACAGGCATGAAAATAATATTATCCTGAATACCACCATCAGGCTCTTGGGTGACTAAGTGAATTATCAAGAGCAGTAATATTTAGGAAAGAACTGTTTCTTTTTGTGAGTAGCAGGTCTCAACAGTGGGCTTAAAATACTCAGTAAGCCATTTTATAAACAGATGTGCTGCCATCCAGGCTTTGCTGCTCCATTTCCAGAGCCCAGGCCGCATAGATTTAACGTATAAGAAATGATAATTAAGTTCACAAACTTGCTACCATGCGTTTACGTTAGCATCACTGTACAAACAGCTGGTAAGATTTCACACCTGATCTGGCCCCCAACAACTTTTTTCTTTATACTAAGATAACGGAAGCATTGAAAGGAAGACCTTTTGATGACATTCAAGACATCAAGGGTAATACAACTATAGGTCTGATGGCCATTCCAGTAAAAGAATTCCAAAACTGCTTTGAAGAACCAGGCACTGGCTTGGGGCATAGCTTTCAAGGACAATACTTTGAAGGTTACTGTAGTGATATTCAGCAATGAAATATGTTGCACTTTTTCATGTATGAGTTTGCATTAATTGTCAAACCTCATAATTCTTAAGGGCTCTAAATATCTGGAATGACAAATGAGCACTAGCTTCAATTCAAAGGCACCAGCTGTGTTAGCTCCTAGCAATAGTGTCAGCCTGTACTTGGAAACTTTTGACTTCCCTCCTGCTAGGAAAGTCCTAGATGACATCTTTTTCCTGCTAGGAAAGTCCTAGATGACATCTTTTTCCAATAGAAGGCTGTTTTATCTACATTGAAAACCTGCTGTTTAGTGTAGCCACCTTCATCAGTGATCTTAGATCTTCTGTATTACTTGCTACAGCTTCTACATCAGCACCTGCTGCCTCACCTTGCACTTGTATGTTATATAGATGGTTTCCTTCCTTAAACCTCATGAACCAACCTCTGCTAGTTTCTAGCTTTTATTGTGCAGCTTCCTTACCCCTTTCAGTCCTCATAGTATGAAAGGAACTAGGGCCTTACACTGGATTAGGTTATGGCGTAAGGAAATGTTGTGGCTAATTTGATTGTCTATCCACACCACTAATATTTTCTCTGTAGCAGCAATAAGGCTGTTTCACTTCCTTTTCATTTATGTATTCATTAGAGTAGCACATTTAATTTCCTTAAAGAACTTTTTCCTTTGTATTCACAACTTTGCTGTTTGTCACAAGACGCTTAGATTTTGGCCTAGCCTGAATGTTGGCTATCTTCTTCTCTAAGCTTATTTTTAGGTTTTGATGAGTGAGACATTTTTATGACTCTTCTTTTCACTTGGACACTTCCAGCCATTGTTGGGTTATCAACTGGTCCAATTTCAATACTGTCGTATCTCAAGGAATAGGGAGATCAGAAGGGAGGGGAAATAAGAGGTTAACAGTCAGCAGAACATCAGAACTTGCACATTTATCAATGAAGTTTGACATCTTGTATGGGTGTGGTTTGTGGCTCCTCCAAGAAATTACAATAGTAACATCAAAGATCACTGCTCACAGATCACTGTAACACACATAATAGAGTTTAAATATTGCAAGAATTACCAAAATGCAACACAGAGTCACAAAGTAAGCTCATGCTCCTGGAAAAAATGGTACCATCATCACATACACATGTAAGAGATTCTTAATAAGACTAACAGCTCTAATCAGAAACCAGGGAGGCCAGAGCAGTAGAGTAACATTTTTACAGTACTCAGAAACAAAATGTCAATCAGGAATTTCACGTCTGGCAACCCTATCTTTCAAAATAGAGAAGAAATTACTAGACAAATACTAAGAGATCTTCACTAGTAAGATGTGACTCTCAAGAAATGCTAAAAAAAAGAGCCCTTCCAACTGAAATAAAAGGAAAGTAGCAAGTAAATCAAAGCCAGTAAAGGTAGGAAAATATAAGTCAGCATTATTGTATTTTGAGTTTGTGATTCCTGTTTTTCCTTCCCATACAGTTAATAACAAATCCATCAACAGTTATGAATCTATGTTGATGGGAGCACGATGTATAAAGATGTCATATGCAACAATAACAAAGGTGGAAGAGGAACGGGCTGTTTAGCAGCAAAGTTTTTGTATGCCACAGAAGCAAAGTTGTTATCATCTCAAACTATATTTATAAATGTAGGACAGTAATTATAATCCCATGTAACCACTAAGAAAGTAAGTAAAAAATATACAAAAAACGAAGAGAGGATCAAAAAGGTACATTTAATAAAGACATCAATCAAACACAAAAGAAGAGTACATCAGAGGAATTAAGGAGCATACAAAGTAACAAACATTATAGAAAATAAACGTATCTTTTCCTGTATCACTAAATGTAAATAAGTGCACTAAACTAAGAAAGTATGTGGTATATCTATACAACAGACAATTACTTGGCAATAAGAAGTAATTAAGTACCTGAAAACATTATGTTATATGAAAGAGACACGAAAGACTACATACTATGTAAATCCACTTATATGAAATGTCCAGAACAGGCAAATGGTTTTTTTTTTTTGTTCTTATTTTTTTTTTTTTATTGTTGGGGATTCATTGAGGGTACAATAAGCCAGGTTACACTGATTGCAATTGTTAGGTAAAGTCCCTCTTGCAATCATGTCTTGCCCCCATAAAGTGTGACACACACCAAGGCCCCACCCACCTCCCTCCTTCCCTCTTTCTGTTCCCCCCCATAACCATAATTGTCATTAATTGTCCTCATATCAAAATTGAGTACATAGGATTCATGCTTCTCCATTCTTGTGATGCTTTACTAAGAATAATGTCTTCCACGTCCATCCAGGTTAATACGAAGGATGTAAAGTCTCCATTTTTTTTAATGGCTGAATAGTATTCCATGGTATACATATACCACAGCTTGTTAATCTATTCCTGGGTTGGTGGGCATTTAGGCTGTTTCCACATTTTGGCGATTGTAAATTGAGCTGCAATAAACAGTCTAGTACAAGTGTCCTTATGATAAAAGGATTTCTTTCCTTCTGGGTAGAGGCCCAGTAATGGGATTGCAGGATCAAATGGGAGGTCTAGCTTGAGTGCTTTGAGGTTTCTCCATTAGTGGCAAGCAAGTTAAGTGGCTATTTACAGGCAAGAAGAATACCCAGTGAGTGCAAAAAGGGTAAGAGTTTTCTTTTGGGAGTGATGAATATAATCTATAATTGGATTGTGGTGATGGTTACACTACTCTGAATATAATAAAAACAATTGAATGATAAATTGAAATTGTGTGAAAATATAACACATAAATCTCAAAAAAGCTGTTTTTAAAATAATTTTTTAAATGTGGTAGATGGATCAGTACTTTTCGCATGGCCTAAGAGCTGTTTAGGTATGCAAAATCTCAGGCCCCACCGCAGACCTGTCAAAACAGAACCTGGATGATTCCAATGCACATTTAAAGAGTGGGATGCATTATCCTACAGGCAACTCTTGGCACAGTGAGAAAACTCAGATCTAAAACAATTAAGCACCTAAAAACTCATGTGGTCAATTCATTTCATGAACAGACATTATTCTTTAAAACATAGCTGTATACAAGTTGGTATCTCCCAGTGGAGAGGGCACAATCTTTTTTACTACTTTACCCAGAAGCCTGGTATCGTTCTGTACGTGGCTCACAATATAATGCCTTCTTGGCTTATTCCTGAGTTTGGGCTTCTGAGCTTGGCTTCAGTAGACCCTGACCTCTAACAGGGCTAGCCTTTCCACCCAGATTAAAATGGTCCCATATCCTAGAGTTACATGAATGGCTTAATCTTACGCCTGACATTTTGGCTCATGCCTGTATTCCTAGCACTATGGGAGGCTGAGGCAAGAGGACTATTTGAAGTCAAGAGCTCAAAACCAGCCTGAGCAAGAGTAAGACATCACTATAAAAATGGAAAAGTTAGCAGCCGGGTATGATCGTATGTACCTGTAGTCCTGACAACTCAGGATTGCTTGAACCCAGGAATTTGACATTGCAGTGAACTATAATGACACCACTGCACTCCAGACAGGGTGACAGAGTAAAACCTCATCTCAAAAAAAAAAAAAAAAAAAAAGGCTTAATCGTTGGTTAAGCCCAAGTGGCAATTGATAGATCAGAACAAATCATTAGATCAAAACTTGTGTTAAAAAAAAAAATGCAGACAGCTTAAGCATGATGCAGGCCAATTCATAAACCACAAAGGAACATGTCAATGGATTTATTCATTCAGAATTTTGAGTGAAAGAATATCTTGCTATCATTTCAAGCAATGTATTAGGCTTTATAGCTGTGAGAGGTAAAATATTTTCAACAGACAAAAAAAAATCCTCTTTTGCTCTGACTCTTACATTGTTTTCTCTTACAAAGAATTATTTAAATATTGACACGGACTTTACCTGAAAAAATACATAAAATATGCTGTTTTCACAAGGGCAAAATGTACTGTTACACAGGTATACCTTGTCTATAAAACTGCTTGGCCTAAAGTCATAGTCCCACCAACCCGTTGGCTATCACTAATTAACTGGCAAGGGGTATTTCTTCTCAAATACCATTAAAAGTTAAAATAAAAACTCTAGGGGGAAAAAAAAGAGAAAACCCAAAGCTCAAAGCTCAATTCCGCTAAATCTTATGGACCCAACTCTAACAGTGCCTCTGAGGCTCCTAAGTTGGAAAGGCTACCATAGATAACATATACAGTCCACCCTCCTTTATCGGTGGGTTCCGCATCCATATTCAACCAAACCTGGGCTGGAATATTTGAAAGAAAAAAAAAAATAACACAAATAAAAAATAATATAGATGTTACTAGAACTATAGACATGGGATTTACATTCTATTTAACCCTTTGACTGCAGAGTGCTTAGAAACAAAACGTGTCCACAGGCGTTGTTCACAGTCAAAAGGTCAAAGTATATGGGAGGATGTTCACAGGTTATATGTCACTATGACATTTGACATAAGAGATCAAGCATCTGCAGGACTTATTGGTAACCTCAGAGATCCTGGAACCAATCCTCTGTAGATACTGGCAGATGACTATATTGTCTCACCCGCTGGCTAACAGAAAACTGACTCAGGCAAGGGGAAAATACACAAATATTTAAGTTACCAATATTAATCTTTAAAAGTGTTTACAAAATGGCAGTCTAAGCCTGTTATGGTCTGAATTACATACCCCTGAAATTCATATGCTAATGCTCTAAACAGCCAATGTAATGTTGTTTGGACATAGGGCCTTGGGAGGTATTAGGGCTAGATGACCTTATAAAGCTGGGTCCTTACAATGGCATTAGTGGCCTTATGAGAAGAGGAAGCTAGAGAAATTGCTCTGTTAGGTCAAAGCAAGAAGCCATGCTTCTGCACCTAAAAGAGTCCTCACCAGCAACCAAACCCTGCCACACCTTGATTTTGGACTTCCAGCCTCCACAACTGTGAGAAATAAATGGTGTTTCAGCCACTCCACATATGGTATTTCATTATAGCAGTTTGAGCTAACATAAAACCTATGAAAAGATACACCTGATAAAAGTTATATGGCTGTCAGGTCACTGAATTTGCTGCCAAGAAATTAATGAAGGCCCAGGCAAGCTGACAGCCAAAACATGAAACCAATGTAATGTATAACAGAAACCACCGTCACAGCAAGATGACACTAACACACTAAACACAGACTTGGGCCCTGTCTACAAGAAGAGAACCAAAATGCAGAAGACCAGGGCCTTGCTTTCATAAAGTGAAACTGATGTGCTCTGTCAGAAATTAATAACTTCCCAAAGCTCACGGAGGAGTGTCCTGGTTCCTCCAAACCCTGATGGAGAGTTTATTTCATGCAGTAGTATCAAATGACCAGCTAGCATTATAAATTCATCCAAAGATCACCACAGCCAAACTGAGCACACAGAACTCCAACAAGACAATTGTAAAAAGCGACCAGCTTCTTTGTCCAGAAAAGAAACAAGACTTTAGCTGCCTTATTATATCTTAAGTCACTATACCCAAATCTAGACGCAGGTCTAGACTCAAATCTTTCAGCAACGTTATCTTAAGCTACTGTCAAAGTAACTGCAAAAGCCTATTTGGGGTACCAAGTAGTAGGCAAAACAAATGGGTAGAATTAAGGTAGGAGGAGTCAAAAATGTTCAACTATGCATGTAAAAGTGCACTTACTTAAACAAAATCACACTAAGCATAGCAATGCAAAATAAAATGTGCTGAATTGTTTGAAAAGTTAACAAGTAGGGAGAAAACAGTAGCAACAAATTACTTGGCAAGGCATTTGCTTATAGTTCTTTGAACTCAAAATAAGTCCTCGTGTATTTGCTGACTAGATAAAATACTTCCTCATCTATACCTACAGGCATTTCCTGTTTGCACATAAATTTTGAAATAATTCTCAAATCAACTCTTAAATTCGAATGAAAACCCTAAAATACTTTACCAAGCCAAATGGCATTTTGAAGTTACCTATGTCATTATAATGCTCAAGTTGTTCAAACAATGGGAAAACCCATTTTTTAAGTATCTGACTAAGGAGATGTGCTTCTGAATTGGAAGAGAGGCATTCCAGAATAAAAGATGGCATAAACTCTATTAAAATTAAGAGTTCTTTAGGGTAAAGGGAAAGATGATTTATGCCAAATGACAGGATAACCTAACCTGTGGGAAAGAATAATTGAGGTATGTGAGTATATACACTGTGTGTTTGCGCACACATGCACACAGGTACATGTGTATGTGTATATAATGTATTTTTTTTTTTTTTTTAGAGACAGAGCAAGGTCTTGCTCTGTTGCCCAGGCTAGAGTACAGTGGCATCATCATATGATATAATATCATAGCTCACTGCAACCTCAATCTCCCAGGCTTAAAGTAATGCTCTTGCCTCAGCCTCCCAAGGAGCTGGGACTACAGGCATGCACCACCATGCCCAGTGGAAACAGGGTTTTGTTCTTGCTTAGGCTGGGCTTAAACTACTGAGTCCAAGCAATCCTCCTGCCGTAGCTTTCAGAGTGCTAGGATTACAAGTGTAAGCCACCATGCCTAGCCTAATTTGAGATATAGTCATAAATTAAACATCAAGGACAAGAGGAAAGGAGAAGAGCTATTTTAAAAATTAACATAAGAAAGACATACAAAGAGGAGAAAAAATGTAATATAATGCAAAATTAATATTCCTAACATTTGTTATATTACTACTTTTTCCTATTCACGCAATTAAAGCAATCCAGTTATCTTTTTAAGGCTAATTTCAAGTATTTGGGGAAAAAAGTCTCTTTTTAAAGATTAGAAGTTTATTCTTAATACAATTTGAAAGGTTCTTCAGGCTTTCTACAGCCTCTTTTATGTTCTCTTTATACGAGAACACTCACACTTTGGGCCACAGTAAGTATTTATACACTGATGGCTCTGTAGGTGTTACTCAATTCTAATAGTGGATAAGGCTGGCATTCTAACAGACTATGAGAGCCTCTTAAACTAAGTGCCTACTTCCACTTTCCAGCCCTTCAATCTATTCTATACACTGCAGCCAGATTAAAAGTAACATCATTTGCCAAGTGCACAGGACTCTCAAGAGTTAATTCCAAGCCAATAAAATCAAAAGTGAAATTTTTTTTTTTTTTTTTAAGAGACAGAGTCTCACTTTGTCACTCTCGGTAGAGTGCCATAGTTTCACACTCATGGCAACCTCCAGCTCTTGAGCTTAGGTGATTCTCTTTCCTCAGCCTCCCAAGTAGCTAGGGCCACAGGCGCCCACCACGACGCCCGGCTATTCTTTTGTTGCAATTTGGCCAGGGCCAGGTTTGAACCTGCCACCCTTGGTATATGGGGTCGGCGCCGTAATCACTGAGCCACAGGCGCCGCCCTCAAAAGTGAAACTTAATATTTAAGGGCTCTCTTAATTTAATTCCATCAGACATATACCCTAGCCCTGTATTATATATGGGGATCTGAATACTGTTGCTTCATTGTCTTCTCCATCTCTAATACTACTCTTCAAATTTCAAACCCTGAAGGACAATGTCTGAGGCATTCTCCAAGCTCACCCAAATTAGTTGGAATCTCTCTCTTCTTTAAATTTCCATACCCTAGTCTTTGAACTTCTCTTACTTGAGTTCTATTTATTTTATGGTGAGTTATTTGTGTACATATATAATAAGAATTTTACTCAAGAATTTTATCATATCATCTTTGTCCCCCACAGCTTTAACATACAGGTTTTCACAAAGCTCTCCTGATTCACTAAACACACACCTCAAAAGACTACAGTAAAGACATACATTTTAAGGGGAAAAAAAGTTGACAAGTCATTTTTTTTTTAAACTAAAATACCTAATGTTTCCCTCAAGCAAGCCAACCAGAAATAATGTTTTTAGATACATGGCACGGCTCCCTTTTTTCAGTAGCACCTCCATAGTAGACCACCTCCCTACATTGATCAACTCCTTAAGTTGACCCAATTTTCACAGATCGGGCATGCATCTACAATGTGTATGTATCAGTACAGTAGGGTTAGTCTCTTATGTTGACAACCCCTGTATGCTGAACCGTCTGTCAAGTGGGTGGTCAATTTACAAAGGTTCTATTGTATGTTCACTCCCCAAACTTACCTCAAACAAGCGTAAGTCAGCAGGAACTCTGTCCCCAACAGAAAGGCAAACTGTATCACCTGGAACCAAATCTCGGGCAAGTGTATGCTCCAGTTTTCCTTCACGTACACTATACCATGAAACAGAAAAAACATAGTTGAAAAAAGGAAGCCATACCATGTATGTAAAAAAATTATTTTTTGTGGGCTTGCCTAAGGGAAAACATATTCTGTTACTATCATTCCAAGGATGTAATATAAGAACAGAAAAAGAAAACCAAAGATTGTTTCTGGGCTCTTGTTAACTAATATACTCAGCTGACAGAAAAATCCTTAGTTGTTTCAATGTAAAAAAAATATGAAAACTGAAGCAACCTTCTAAATCACCTGGGTCTGTTTGTGCATCGCTCTACCAAGAATAGTACTCAGTACATACTCAACATAAAAAAAAAAAAAAAAATCTATTGAATAAATCCATGTCTCAAGAATCTCAAAATTAGAACTTTTAATAGTGTAATTTTGCTATATTGATCAGATCAGAAATTTTTCATGTGAGATCAATATCCTTCTTTACGTTCAAACGAAGTTGGAGACACAATGTATACTATACTACTTACATTCAATTTCTATTTCTTTTTTTTTCTTTTTTTGTAGAGACAGAGTCTCACTTTATGGCCCTCAGTAGAGTGCCGTGGCATCACACAGCTCACAGCAACCTCCAACTCCTGGGCTTAAGCGATTCTCTTGCCTCAGCCTCCCGAGTAGCTGGGACTACAGGCACCCGCCACAACGCCCGGCTATTTTTTTTTTGGTTGCAATTCAGCAGGAGCTGGGTTTGAACCCGCCACCCTCGGTATATGGGGCCGGCGCCTTACTGAATGAGCCACAGGCGCTGCCCTCAATTTCTATTTCTAAGGGGTAGAAATCCACACCAAAAAAAAAAGGATCATACCAATGACATTCTGGTGGCACAAGTTTACTCAATTCTTCAAGAGATTTTTCTGAACGATATTCCTATTCAAACAAAAAGAACATGATTATTAATAAAAAATTTATAAAGAAATACAAATATGTGTACATATTCCATTTTGACTTAAATATCAATCTCAACCATTATTTTAAAATTTACCACAATTCTTGTCTCTTCCTTTACTTGTGCTTATATTGCTACCCCCAAAATCTTATCCATTATTTAAAAATGTTAAATTATAGTGATTGAACAATTTTGATAATTAAATATTCCTCATTTTAGATTGTAATAGACAGTGTTCAAGGTTAAGGGTAATGATTTATAAGAAAATGAAAACTGATTAGTGTGTCTAAGGAGTGTATAATTGGAATCGTTAAGTCTTAAAGTTAAGGTAACTTTATGTTTTGTGTTTAATGACCAAGGAAGTCAAAGAAAATTAACTGAAAGCAACATCTGCTTTGAAGATTTAAGCTCATACTAACTGGAATGGTTTTCTAATGAAAGAACATGAAATGAAGAGTGAGATGTGGTTGCCCATACCCTAACAGACACCCTTCCCATGACGCTGTATTATCTAAAAGGGAAAATTCTCAGGAGTGCTAACTCTGTGACGTTCTAAACTTCTCCATTCATTTTAACAACAGCTGAGTGAGAGAGAGAGACAAAGAGCTATCCTTCATCCCACCATACTATCTAGTCCACGTTTCCACGGGCAATCTTGCTTCACCCAACAACACTGCTATTTTTTGCCTCATATCTACACTAAACACACCAAGCTTCTGATCTAAGGTTGAAAAACAGAAGGGCAAATAGTTGCGGGTGAAAGCTAAGTGTTTTGAAATGATTGCAATGCACTAGTCAAAACTCATACCTATCACAAACTTCAAATAGAAGATAATTTAGAAATCAATCTATACTAAAGCCAGAAAGACAAACATAAAGAAAACCTAAAAATATAAAAATTACAAGATAAATCCCCCCAATTACACCAAAGATATTAAAGAATTTGGAAGTTTTGCCTCCAAATTTATAAAGTCTAAAAAATACTCACCACTCCTAGATCCCAGTAACAAATGACATAGAAGCTGCCCAATCTTATCTACCTCTTCTGGTTTCTTTGGCTCTATTCCCTATAACTATAAAGATACCTCTATATCAAAATGATCATTTAACATACCACTAAAAACCCAATGGCCATCTCTAATGAATGCCTAAAAGTTATTTTTCAGATTTACTGTAAGGAGATATCATTATGTGACTATAGAAAACAATTAGTTATTTTTAAAGCTGGGAAGAAGTATAATGGTGTGGGGAATAGGGATTGGAAAAAGATGGGTAAGAGGTGGTGCCTGTGGCTCAAAGAGTAGGGGCCGGCCCCATATACCAGAGGTGGCAGGTTCAAACCCGGCCAAAGCCAAAAACTAAACACACACACAAAAAAAAAGAGATGGGGTAAAGCAGACATAAATGTAAAAACATTATTAAAAGCACTCTTCAAATACATGTAAAAACTAAAAACAAATCATGAAGCATTAAGAATTTGATACATTTTTGATAGTTTTTGATTAAGCATTGTGACAGGTTCAAGACAATAAATAGGATCTTTTTAGAGAGGGTTTTTACTTGGTATTTATAGAATAGTTATAGAATATTTTATTGGTTTCACAGGCACATTTAGGGAAAAGGGTTACATCTATGTAAGAAATCAGAACTAGCAATTTGAAACTGGGCTTTTCATAATGTTTTAATCTTTTGGTGAGTTTTCCTTCAAAGGGAACTACCATAAAGATATTTAGCAGTTGGTTTTAGCCAATGCATTTAAAGTATTTAACCCTATCTCAGGTAAAATCCTACACTGACTTCTGTTAAAATTATTATTTTATGGGTTTTTTTTGGAGGGGTGGGTGTAAGGGCTTTCCACTAATCAAAGAGATTAAGTTTCTAAAGTCTTCCATACACAGCAACAATATCTATAGGAATCCTTATGAAGAAGAGCACTCCACAAATCCGAATTATTAAAGATGTGAGAAGGTTCCAGTTACTGGTTCAGTGGGTCATACTCTTGGCTGAATGACTAACTGCCTAGATTAATGCCTCACCTGAAATGACTTGTTCTAAACTAATCAGCTCTACCTGAGGACACCATTTGTCTGTTCTAAGCAAGAAGATTTTCATAAAAAAGGAAACTTGATGGTCTATAATGGAGCCCACAAATACTCCGCAAATAATCTGATTCCAACTTGCCTTCTACATTGGGTCACTATAGAACTAATAACTTACTAAGTTAGAGACTACTGTAAGAAGTCCAGAGAGTGACAAGAAAAACCCAGGGAATAAACTACAGATATGAGAATAACCACAAAGTATAGTCCTAAGATTCAAAATAGCATTAACTTGGGGATTATATTAATAATATTACATGTTTCTCTAAACTGGAAAAATTCATCTAGTCTTTTTAGCGATTTTATAGCTAAAAATGAGACCTGCCAATATTCTGAAACATTGTTCTACAATCTACAGAAGTTTCATATATATAAATAAGGTAAAAGCCTACTTTTTTTTTTTTTTTTTTTTTTGAGATAGAGCCTCAAGCTGTCACCCTGGGTAGAGCGCCGTGGCATCACAGTTCACAGCAACCTCTAACTCCTGGGCTCAAGCGATTCTTTAGCCTCCGCCTCCCAAGTAGCTGGGACTACAGGCGCTATTTTTTTGGTTGCAGCCACAACACCCAGCTATTTTTTTGGTTGCAGCCATCATTGTTGTTTGGCAGGCCCAGGCTGGATTCGAACCTGCCAAATCAGGTGTATGTGGCTGGCGCCTTAGCCGCTTGAGCCATAGGCACTGAACCAAAGCCTACTTTTTAATTGACGCCTACACTTGTTAATAGAAATCCTGATATTACCTCTACATTATTCACAATAATAGTTAAAAAGCATTTCTTTTCATATGTTTTAATTACTGTTTCAATGGCTATGATGAATAGAAGTTTGATCCCCATCAGAACATCCCTTCTGTAGAAAAATGAGTAATTTTTAAAAAGGAGGAAGGAAGGGGTCACTAACAGTGATTAGAAGCATTTTAACTCCCAAAAGACTCAACTGAAATAAGACTAGGAAATAAATTCAATAAACAAGTACACCATTCTGCCAAGGAAATCAGTTACAGATCTATGAAATTTTCTTCAAATGGTACTTCACAAACTGACCTTTTAATTCTACACTCTTTTTTTGTTCCCTCAACATTATAAAACTATAAACCCTGACCCAATTTTTAATTGGAAAAACAGAAAAACTTACTGCTGAATTTCTATTACATGCTTTTTGTTTTCATTGAACAAAAACTTGCTTCACTTATTCTTAATAATATCAAATAAAAAACTAGATTTTCCAATTCACTACCCAAATAAAAGCAGTTTCCACAAGCTTCCTTAGAGAGTTGTTGATATCTAGAGTTATCTGTAACTAGCATTATTTCAAAATCAAAGAATAAATTGTTCTGATTGGCATTAGCACCTCCCCATAACTATAGATTTTACCATAGCCACCTTAATTTTTTTAAGCAATCAACTAACATACTATTCTTACAATGGCAAAATAGACTACTTACCTGAACAAAGGCAACTGTAACAACAATAAGTATTGCCTAAACAAAAAAAAAAAAAAGCCTTTTACACATCAGACATTAATTTGAGAAATAACTGTTCAATTGTATTTTATTTTTCTAAACATCTACAAGCCCCAAGATTGCAGATTTTAAACATCAAGGTCAGGTGGAGAAGAAATCACAACTTTGACTTGCGGCCTATGGGGAAAGAAACTGACATTTTACAGTGGCTTGACATTCTGGAGACAGCTTCTCAAACTTCTTGATCTCGGGTTCCCTTTATACTCTCACAAATGAAAGACCAGCTTTCCTTTATGCAGATAACATCTACTGTACTGCATTTTTTTCTTTCTTTTTTTTTTTTACCCTATACCTATGTGTTTGTTAGGTTTCCATTTTTTTGCCTTACAAAATTAAAAAGGCTTAAATTTTAATAATAACAATGTTTAAAATAAGGACTAGAAACAAAAACCTCGTAAAGAACAAACGAACATAAATACATTCAGAAAAGGAATCAGACAATTGCTACATCAAAAAATTAAGCAATAATAATAATGCAAAGAAAGTAACATTCACATTGTCAAATAAGAGTATATCTATTATAGAATGCTCTGACTCTGAGGTTCAGTATGGAGTCATCAGTTAACTTATTTCTTTAAGTCTCAAAAAATAGACAACTAATATTTATAAATAAAAGTAACGATAATTTCGAAAAACAGATCATGCCAAATCTTATAGAAAATAGAAAAAGAAGAAATGCTTCAAAATCATTCTACTTGATCTGGGTACACCTGATATTAAAATCGAAGAAAATATATTATTATAAAGGGGAAATTACAAACATGTCACGTATAAATGAGGATGTAATATGCTTCCTTTATGCTCTCACAAATGAAAGACCAGCTTTCCTTTATGTGGGTAACATCTACCATACTGCATTTTTCAATTACTCAATTTTAACTTCTACTTAGGAATTCATAAAAAAAAAAAAGGAAAAACTCATTACATATTAACACAAATAAGTTTTATTAAAAGTCTGTTTTCCAAAGAAAACCTATAAGAAAAACAGCACTATTTAAATTTTATCTTTAATGTTTGACATAGTAGAAAGCCGGTATTCAATCTACTGCAATACGCTGCTGAAGCTGAAGTATGTGAAGAAAATCCAGCCTCATACAGATAAACAGTTGGAAAAGGGATAAGTATTTTAACAACCTTTTCAGACTATGGATATTCTTAGCTACTACACCAAAACTTGACAACGTTATTACCATATTTGTATATGCACAGCCATGTGCACATACATATGTGTTATTACCATATTTCTATATGCAACCCAACCTCCCCCAACTGTCCCCTCTCAGCCTACCCTCGTCCCCACATCCTCTCATTTCCTATTCCCATGTCCATTGGTAGAACATGGCCACAGCCACTCCACTGAGAACCTCAGCAGTTCCCAAGGCTGGCCCTGACTGCCCCAAGCTCCTAATGATAGACCCCTGCCCTTTCCAGGTGCCCTGTCTCTTGCACAGCTGGCCCCATTCTGAGGCCTCCGGGGTACACCAAATTAAGGAGAAAGTATTCCAGGATGACACTCAAGTGAAGTACTTTACATTTAAAATTCTGTAGTAACTAGATTTGAGCCATCCAGAACTTGAGCACCCAGTAATGTAAGGATCAACAATACTAGACTTTCCCAAACTTGCAAATCTTACAAATCACTTGGGTTGGTTAAAATGAGACTCCTGAACCACACCCAAATACAGTGAATCAACCCTCCAGGAGAAAGATCTGGGTATCTGTTCCATTCTGTTAACTAGCATCCTAGAAGATGGTTCTTATTACTGGCAAGTTTGAGAAATTATACCAACTCAACACCTTGGGGATTTGGACAAGTCATAGGCTCCAAATTATAATCTATGGGCTCAGCTACCCTCAAGCTTTCACGCTTTGTTGCCAGGTACCCTCCTAGACCAAACTTCATGGGGACTGAGGCCCAAGGTCACAACAGCAGGCCAGTAGTAGGACTGGGTCTCAGAAGCCAGGTTTCCCAGATTCCAGCTCAGGAATCTTCCTCCTCCATGCAATGTCCCAGGGGCCTCAGAATGGGGCCGCCTGTGCAAGAGAGGAGGCAGCCAGAAAGGGCAGGGATCTAACACTGCACAATCACTTCCACCTTCCTTTCCAGAGGTCCCAAAGCCAACCGTCGTGTCAGCTGGCAGTGTGCCCACTTCCGAGTTGGTAGTGGCAGCAGTATCTGGTACAACTGGCTGGTGAGAGGGCAGTTGGAGAGGAGGGTTGTATGAAGGGGGCATAATCCTCATATTCCATGGTTTTATTTTGCATACAAATATTATTTTACTTCCAAGAGTTACACTTTTAATGCACAAGCATAAGTAGAAGAAATAAAAACATTTATACAGACAGAAAATTAGTACTACCTATAATGTGCATCCATATTTTTCCCTCAATAATCTGGGCAAAAAAGTGAGTGTTATACACAGCAAAATATGGTAGTTACTAAAAGGTGATCTATTGGCCAAGCACAGTGGCTTATGCCTGTAATCCCAGCACTGTGGGAGGTTAAACTGAAAGGAAGGATCTCTTGAGCCCAGTAGTTCGAGACCAGCCAAGGTAATATAGCAGGAACCCTGTCTCAACAAAAAATATTTTAAAATTAGCTGGGTATGGTAACCCATAGTCCTAGCTACAAGAAAGGCTGCAGTGGGAGGATTATTTGAGACCAGGATTCTGAGGCTGCAGTGAGTCATGATCTCGCTACTGTACTCCAGCCTGAGCAACTGAGCAAAACCCTCTCTGATAAATAAAGGTAATCTGTAAAACAGAATCTAAAACAGTATCAATGAACTTTTCATAATGTTATATTAATTATGATCTATCTTCTCATTTGAATGGATCTTTTACCACTGAACATTTCATAATATCACATACTGGTCATTTAAAAAATAATATTTACTTGGTTATTCAAAACTTCCTAATGTTGACATATATCGCAACAGTTTAAAAAGAAAAAAACACATTTATTGAAATCAGTAGTGATGTCATCTGAATAAATATTGGTCTGCTACCCAGTAATGCATAGAAATTTTTCTGAAACTCTAATTATTGTTTGAAAGCCTAAATTCTATCATGAGCAACAAATTCTGCCAGCTGCATTCCCTGGTATGCTAGGCTCATTTAACTTACTGTCATTTATAAAAGTGTTTTATACATACTTATTTCATTATACAGATTATTAAAAAGATATGTACTCAAGGGTCAAGATTTAATAAAATTAATTTTTACTGTTTTATCTATAACATTCTTAGAGGAAACAACGAAAGAAAACAGCGACTACTAATACAGTTTGGTGCCAATACTAATTTGTGCTAAGGGTCTAACAGTTTTATCTGCCTCTGTTTGGAGACCATTTGCACAAAATTCTTCAGTGAGTATGTTTTAGTATGGGTAAGACAGTTTTGACCTTACATATTCCCTAAATAGGTCTCCTAGGAAACACAAACAACAGTTCAAAAACTGCAGCTCTGCATTAATATGTTTGTGTTCTTAAGCATAACACACTTGCTTTAATGAATACTTACTTTTACTATAATTGTTCTGTACTACAATGAAACAGTGAACAAGGGAAAAAAAACTATCAATGAAAGCTAGAATAACCTAATCGGAAATAATAAAATTGTACAAAGTAAATATAGTATGCACTGTCAAAAAAATATTTTTAATTTATGTCAGGCTTTAGTAAATTCACAATCGAAACATATTCTCAATTGTTAAGTAAAATACATTTAAAATTTAATCAGAAAATTATAAAATATTTTATTTTATTTTTATTTTTTTTTTTTAGACAAAGTTTCAGAATATCACCCTGGATAGAATGCTGTGGCATAATAACTCACAGCAACCTCAAAACTCTTAAGCTCAAATGATCCTCCTGCTTCAGTCTCCCAAGTAGCTACGACTACAAGCACCTATCACAACATCCAGCTAGTTTTCCTATTTTTAGTAGAAATAGGGTCTCACTCTTGCTCAGGCTGGTCTGGAATTCCTAAGCTCAAGCAATCTACCCACCTAAGCCTCCCAAAATGCTAGGATCACAAAGCGTGAGCCACCATGCTCACCTGGAAAATTACAAAATATTTTGTTATCTGTAAAATTATCAGATTGTTAAATAATTTTCATGTCTGACAATCACAGACCTTTTAAGATTACTTGAAATTACCGCAATTAAAAGCAGAATTTGGACATTAACCAAAAAAATTGAAGGCATTTCTCAATTCATTTTTAAAAATAAAAATCAGTATTAATCAATAGATAAAAAAATAGATAGACGTTTCCTTACCACAGTGATACTGACGGCATCATCAAACTGATGCATTAAAACACTGATGACTGCAGAAGCCAGAAGCAGCATAATAAGGGGATTTTTAAACTGAAAGTAAAAGCAAATAGTAATTCAACATTGTTCTGTAGGAATGACAGTTCTGTCTCACCAAAAGCTAAAAAAAAAATCATAATGGCATGACTGGAAAATTACGAGCGTCTATTTGGTTTATTTTGTGTATCTCTTCAGTTAGCCAATAAGGAAGTATTTATATTAACTGCATTTAAAAGTCTTATAACCACTTCTTTTCAGCAATAAAAAAATTAAGTATTAATATTTAAAACTAAGACTTACCTAATTCCTTACAATATGCAAGTATTAGTATATTAATTTAGTAAATATAGATGTTCTGGCTTTCTACTAAGGCTAAAAAGAGCAAGAGAAGATTTATAAGGTAAAGATTTAGGTAGAACACCTAAATTATAAGATTCAAATCTCCTCAAGTAAGGAAATTAGCATAGATTCTGATTCTGTGACTAAGCCATATACCCCCAGAGACAGGAATAACCCCCAGAGACAGCTAGGAGCAGACAGTAAGGTCCTCTCCATAGAAGAAACTGAAGATTTTTTCCAAGGCTGACTTTCGTGGTTTTCTATCTAGCAGAGAAAATAGTATCTAAAGAAACAGGACTGTAACACCAACCCAATCAAGAAGCACTTAAATGACCATGCACCAGAGAAGAAGACCAAATTCTTCCCAGTTGGACATGCTACTTCTTATAGCTCAGATGCCAGACTCTTCCTCTGCTGAAGTGTTACACTACTGTCAAAGTTACAGAGTAACTGGGCTATAAAGAATCCACCCGGGGCGCTGGTCCCATATGCGGTAGGTGGCGGGTTCAAACCCAGCCCCAGCCAAAAAAAAAAAAAAGAAACTAAGAATCCACCCCAGCTCCACAGTTACATGTAACCATCCCGAATTTCTTTTTACAGAACCATTCCCTGACACAATAGTTCTAATTGTTAACAACTGAGTGAAAAACTTAACCAATACTGTATGTCTAGGTTCACATCAGACCAATCAAGTTAGAATCTACTGACATTTAAGTCCCAAGCTTTGACATTTTATAATCCCCAAGTTATTCTAATGAGTGAAGGATTAAAAAAATAATAAAACTGTTCTAACAACATAAAACTACAACTGCAATACGGTTCAGGGCTCACCAACCACAAACCTGACTGAATCAAACTACCTGGGTTTGAATCCAGCTCAGTCACCTGTGTGCCACCTTAATCTTTTTAAACCCCAGATTCTTCATTTGGTAAAAAGAAAACCTGAATACCAAGGAATTGTGGTAAGAATTACCTAACAATGTATATTAAAGTACTGTGTAAACTATAAAACCCTCTTACGAAGGTAGCTGTTAACATCGTATTTTGAGGGCAAGGCACATGGTCATCTTTATTTTCCCCTAAAAAAGCTGTGCCACAGTATTAATTAAGCACGTTACTTGATAGATGGCAGACACCAGATGGATGTTTGCTGAACACCACATTTGGTTTTCTCCATACAGAAGTAAAGAGTCACAGGGCTTTATGATTAACAATATTTATTGTTAGCTGTTGCTTGTGATTAACTTAACTACAGCCACTGTTAATTTAATTCTCAAGAAATCCCAAGGAGGGGGTACTCTAGCTTTGATTACAGGATCAAACATTAAATCACACTGTCTACTGATGTATCAAATCATTATAGTTCATAAATACAGGGTAAACTAACTATGTCAAGTCTTCTTGAAGTTTTAGGTAATGTGGAAATGTGGTAATTGTACCAATACAAATATGCATATAAAAATGTTCCATAAAAAACAATCAGATCCACACAAGGTTCTTTTAAGCTCTAAATTTTCAGTTTTGCTACTTTAAGACAAACTCACTCGCCAAGATAAAGCTGATAAATTTGGGCTCATCAGCAGGTAAGGCCCTTTACAGAATAAACATAATCTTTTCTTAAAAAGAACCTGCAAGTTAAGAGACACAGAAGCTTTCTTTACAGAAATTTTTAGGAAAAATGATTTGTTTAGCAAACCAACCCCAGTAGTTGAAAGTTGGCCAGCATCTTATAATTTTTACACTAACATAACATTTTCTTGATTATTATCAAGAATCCTAAAATAAGTTTTTCTAAAAGATTAGGACATTAATAAAATATAATTATAAAAAAGTACCTATTAAGAACTTACTCCCAAGTTTGATACCTGCAAAGGAAACTGTCAATAACATGACCCTCACAGGATATACTTAAATTTAAATACAGAACATGTTGACAATTAAGATTTACATACTAAAAATTACAGAAATTCCCACCTAACAGTAATCCCTAACAAATGAAAATTTTTAGATACTACCTAAAGAAATATTTCCTTTCTCCATAAATAACCTCACAAAAGTAAATAACTAAATAACAAAAGTCCATGTAAGTTACAAAGTTGTAAAAGAAATAAAAGTATCTCACCTGAGAAATATACTTCTTCCATAGTGGCTCATCTTCACTGATATCAAACTCATTCCAACCATGGAAGGCTCGCCTATGACTAACTTCACTTTTGTTTAGACCATTCTGAAGATCAGCCTTTAGATTTTATACATACAAGTTAATAATAATGTTCACACAGAACAAAAGAGGAAAAAAACACAAAAAAAATTCATAATATACAATCACCTTTATGGGAACTGATACAACAATCACAACTAGTCTATGGTGACAAAAATGTTATGAGCAGTTACTTGGAGCCAGAGGTCAGACACTGAGGGGGATTAATTGCAAAGACGCATAGGAGAGCTTTCTGTGGTGACAGAAATGTTCTTTATCTTAATTGTGATGGTGTTCACATTTGTCAAAACGAAAACTACACTTATGAGTATTTCACATAAATTATACCTCAGTAATATTGAGTAAAAATGTAAACAAGATAGTGTTTAACAAACAAATTTAGGGAGAAAAAGGAATAATACAAACCAGTCATAAGACTTACAGAAATGTATCAGTACATTTTAATTAACTTTTTTCACTATTGTTGTTTTTTAAAACTAACTTCTCCCCCCCCAAAAAAATATCAATAATTCCATCATTAAAGTATGTGATAGAAAAAAAATATTTTTTGTCATATTTCAGTAGACTCTACTTTTTAAAACTATGAAAAGATTAAATTACACAAGCAATTAAAGTTTATTCGCAGTTCTGAACTCAGCTTTTTTTACCTTAGAAAACTCTTATAAAAAGATAAACTCTTGGCGGCGCCTGTGGCTCAGTGAGTAAGGGCGCCGGCCCCATGTACCGAGGGTGGCGGGTTCAAACCCGGCCCCGGCCAAACTGCAACAAAAAAATAGCCGGGCTCTGTGGTGGGCGCCTGTAGTCCCAGCTACTCGGGAGGCTGAGGCAAGAGAATCGCGTAAGCCCAAGAGTTAGAGGTTGCTGTGAGCCGTGTGATGCCACGGCACTCTACCGAGGGCGGTACAGTGAGACTCTGTCTCTACAAAAAAAAAAAAAAAAGATAAACTCTTGTGTTAATAATTATTTTCCCAATCTAACTAATCCTTTCACAGCACTGCTCCTGGCATTGTTAATGTTCTAGAGCTGCACTGTGCAATCAGGAAGCCATTCGCTACATGCAGCTATTTAAATAAATTTAAATTAAATTTAGTTCTTCTATCACACTCCTTACATTCCAAGTTATACAGTCTGTTTTACTCAGTCAGGTTAGCCACATTTTAAGCCCAACTTTCATGTTTAATTTGTGGCTATTATGTTGAACAGAACAGAATATTTCTATCACAGAAGAAAATTCTATTGGGCAGCACTGATTTATTGAGCCTATGTGTCTGATTTTATATTAATTCCTTTCTCCCCACAAACCACTTACTTGGAGAATGCTTGTAACTTCACTGACTGGTAATTCACTTGCTTTTTTTGATGTCAATACAGGAATCATTGTCTCATTTTCACCATTAGGTATTTTTTGAAAACGTGCAACCTAGGAAATAAAACCAAAGGAAAAATATTTGAATACACCAAACAATTCAAATGCAGTCTAAAATAAATGAAACTCCAAACGTTCATAACACGTTATTTTCCACAGTTAGAAAAATACAGAATGAGTATCTAGTCCTAATAAGAATGACAATTTTATACTAACCACATGCTATTTTTCCAGAAAGTACATTTCAAAAATTAAGCCACCAGTACCAGCTAGAACACAAAATTTTCACAATGAATAAAAAAAGGATGCTATTTCTACCAACATAAGAGTAAAAAGCAAAACAGATGTCCTGTCTAGCAAATCCTGATGATTATAAATAATCATAATCCTCTAAAGTCATTAAGTTTAGTGCGAGAGAAAAGGCACAGCTTAGCTTTCTCCATTTTAACCACTCTCCTTGGTCAGCAACTGGCTATTCTTCCACAGCACCATGACAGCAAGAGCTATTCCCAAACTTGGAAAAAAACAAGAGGTGAAAGAGACCAGACAAGCACAGGATACTCAGGTTAGTGAAGGGTTATTAACAGCAGAGTAAGTCACAGAAATGGCGGTAACCATAGTACCTTCTTGATACAGCTTCATACGTAACTATCTACAAAAAAGTCTTTAATTCTCAAATAAATCCCCAACCTAGACTTCTCTTGGGCCCTAAACTGAGGTTCTTGGTAAATAAAAAGCTTTGAGTATGTAACAGAAAGGGAGACAAAAGTTCCCCACTACCAAAATTTTAGAGAAGATGTCTAAGTTGTCACACATGTACTTGATTAAAATAATACTGAAATTAAAATAATCACCTCACTGACAAGAAATAAGGTTTTAACTATTAAGAAATGAGTATCTTTGTGATGGTTGTGTTACTTAGTTCAATGTAAGCATTTCACATTGTATACCAAAGCAGTACCCTGAACCCCATAAATGCATCAATGTACAGTTATGATTTAATAAAAAATAATAATAATAAAGATACAAGGTTTTAAGTTTTCAGGTGAAATGTTTTCACCCTTACATAATCGACATTTTTAGGATAAAATATGTCTCTAAAATCTTTGAAGCAACACTTTAAGACAACAAATGAGATTGAAGAGTTTATGTTTCTATTACTATCGCAGTGTCATTATAGAGGCTTGTATGCATAAAGAATCTTTCCATTTACTCAAAAAAATGGTAAATTACTGAGGAACAAAAGTACTCTCAGTGTGAGCAAGTTTCTGGAACAACCAAATACCTGCTTTCTAATCTCATGTATTAAAAGGGTATTACCGAATGTTTAAATACTTTAAACAGTAGTATTTTTCCACTTTTAATGAGTTATTAGTGACTAAAATTTCTGATAAAATTGGAGACAGATTATCTTTTTTCCCTGCAAAAGACTTGAAATTATTTTATAGCATAATATTTTTACATAATTCAGAAATTTAAAGTCTTAGAGAAAACACTGAAAAATTTTTTAAAGTTATACACGTTTAGAGCCACTGAAATGCCCTTATTTCAAATCTATAAAACAAAGTAGGGCAGGAAAAAGACTTCATTGAACCACTTCTTAAACAACAGAGTAGATTTCCCCACAAAAATGACTTACATCTTTAAACAATGAGAATTAAACCAGTTGATATGGCTAATTTATCTGGTAAGATCACAGAGCAAAATTAAGAAGGATCAAGTATGTTTACACTGCCTGCAGTAAAAACAAGATTAATAAAATCTTATTTTTAAGATTCCTGCATCCAGATAAATGCCTAAATGAAGTTGTTTGAGAATTAAACCCAGTAACATTAACATGTGACCTTCCATAAAAAGAGCTCAAATGATAGCTTTTATTCCAAAAACTATTTAATGTATGTACATACTTCAATAGCATAACTGACGTAAGTAGGTAAATACAAAACTAAGTTACTAATCAAGATTAGTAAAGTTAGTTTACAATAATTTTTCTAACAAAAACATACCTATCATTAATATATTGGAAATTGCTAACTCTAGTACTCAATATGCAGAATAAGAATTCTATTCATACAATGTTTTTTGAATAACCCTTTGGTAGTTGGTATGTAAATATGGTCTACATTTCAACACACTTGACATAAAACCCTTCAGGAGCATGGACCCAAGACAGCTAAAAAAATAAATAAATAAACAATCTCAAGAGTGGGAAATGAAATTATTCCATTTTATAAATTTAAGACATTGACGGGACTATATAAAAGGTTGCTTTGAGATGTTCTCCAACTGTGACCATACATACTGTTGCAAGTATGTTCACAAGTGGAGGAAAACCAAGCAACTTCAGGGGTCCTCAAACTGTGGCCCGCGGGCCACATGTGGTGGTGTGATTGTATTTGTTCCTGTTTTGTTTTTTTTTACTTCAAAATAAGATATGTGCAGTGTGCATAGAAATTTGCTCATAGTTGTTTTTTTTTTTTTTAAACTATAGTCCGACCCTCCAATAGTCTGAGAGACAGTGAACTGGTCCCCTGTTTAAAAAGTTTGAGGACACCTGAACTAGATCATAAAGTCCTTCTCAGAATGTCAGACTGCATTTAACTTTGCCATTCCAACTGAGTACTGAGAAGAAAGAAATATAAGGAGATAATGATCAACAAGGTATGTAGGTACTCTAATGAAGAATGTGGATGCTGCCCATTTGTAGGGAACTGCTTTTATCAACCTGCTTATCCTGATAGTGGCAAAAACGAACCAGAGACGAAAAGTAGGAACATCGAGTTCAAAGAAAGAACCAATTAAGGAAACACACTGAGAAAAGAGAACAACTCTTTTGAACAGCAAATGTAGAGTAATTTTTGAGTTGGGAGAGATATTGGTTATGCTATGTCTACAGGTGAGGATTATACCTGACAGTCTCTGAAGACAAACAAAACTTGTTTCATGATGAGTTGAAAGATTTTTATGACTTGGATGTATAGCAACTTTTCATGTGAACACTGGTCTGCTGAACCTCCAATAGTACCTGTCCTCTAAAATGTTTTGTTTTTTTTTTTCTCAGTTTAAAAACATTATAAAAATAAACCTTAAAGGTAGTTTGCTTATAATATGAATTTAACTTTCAGTTAGGTTTCCATTTTCAACCAGATTCACATCATTCTTGGGTAGAGTTTGTGAACTTTCCATATTCATTCCAAGGACCCCAGGTACAAACAGTAAAAGCACTGGCCCTGCTGTGGGGTCCAAGAACAGGGGTGACGGGTGAGGAACTCAGATCTGGCAAGCAGCTGTCTACTACAGACCTATGAGGAAGATCCTTGAAGTTTCTGATGAAATGTGCACATCTGTGTTTTTGTATCTGTTTTCTACTCGGCTGGTGTAACCCCTACCGTGTGCACTTGTTCAGTGGTTTGATCTGCTGTTTTACTGCACACAAGTAATACTACTCTATAACCAGAACCAAGTGTAAGATGTTTACTATGTTTCGTATGATAGGAATATTGCGAAAGAACTCATATAAAAGACATAGTGGCAGAAAATAAATGCAGAGTTGAAAATTTTATTCCCAACAACTAACAGACTTGGTACCTATGTGAGAGGGTAATAAGTTCCCTGCACAGATGCAAAATTCTTGGCCTTAATGGAAAAACTTGTTTTAGTTGTTTCAGCCTAATATAGCTGATGTTAAAGGACAAAACGTAGTTAATATGTAGGAGTGCTAGCATAAATATAGAAATGGGGGTTAGCCATAGAAGTCAAAACCATCTGGCTATCCCATGCATTAACACAAAATGGGGCTTGGATATACAGCTGTATCCAATGTTTTATGATCTCCTAGCCTTTCCAGTCCAGGTATTTTTTGAAAACCTTTGTCCTCATTTGAGAGGTTCAGTTATCAGGTTTTTGTGTTTGTTTTTGTAGATACTTGCCTTGTCCAATTCTTGAATTTTGCAGGTAGACATACATTATTCAAAACTATCCCTTAAGGTACTTATCTTAGTAGAATAATTTGCAATAACAGGTCAAACTTTTCCACTAAAGGGGAGAAGGTGGCAATGCTTAAGTTGTTGTAAGAATTCCTTGATCAGAAATTTTAGCTCTATAAAAAGGGCACCAAAAAAATGCATACACATCTTACAAAAGTATAAAACTACATAAAAATTGTAATAGTCATGTTTGACTTCTGCAATTGCAAGAGATACAATATACAAAGTAACAAACATCATTGGTATATACTGAGTATTGCAATTTTAATAGTTTTTTCTTTTTTTAAAATGTGTAACTTTTTTTCATACCCTGTGTATTTTGCAGCTCTACCTCCTGAAAATAACTGAGATGCTCCTCACTTGTCCATCTGCTCCAATCCCCTGGAGCCCCATCTACTCTATCACTTTATAAGAAAAACAAGTAATTACTGGAGAGGTCTCCGTGAGTATTTTGCTGCTGCCCTTTTGTAAGAAGCACTTTTCCCAAACAGAATAATTTTTTTTAAAAAGGAATTGTCTATTTTCAAGAAGAATGGAATAACGAAATGTATATTTATTAGCATAATCTAAGAAAGGAAAAATTGGTAATGCAAAATAGAGATGGAACTTTTGAGACAGTCTCATTCTGTTGGCCAGGCTAGAATGCCATGGCATCAGCTTAACTTACAGCAACCTCAAATTCCTGTGCTCAAGCAATCTTCCTGCCTCAGACTCCTAACTACAGGTGCCCAACACAATGCCAGGGCAATTTTTCTATTTTTAGTAGAGACTGGGTCTTACTCTTGCTCAAGCTGATCTTAAACTCCTGAGTTCAAGGGATCCTCCTGCTTTGGCCTCCCAGAGTGCTCAGATTACAGGCATGAGTCACGGTGCCCAGGTTAAGATGGGAAAATAAAGCTGTCCTTGATTAGATGAGAGATGGAATCTGGTGTATTTTTAGAAGGGCTGGCCTTAGATAAGGGAAGGAACAATTCATCCACAGTTCATAGGAAGGCAGGTAGGAAGGCAGAGTAACACGGATAGAATGCAGACATGCTGGTAACTATGGTAAAAGTATATGAAAGTGTTCATCTGAGAAAGGTCTAGATAGAAGAAATCAATAAGACATACAAGGTAAAAATAAGCTAAAGTAGTACATGGGGATCCTGCAGGGCCCTGTGTGTCATATTGTGAAATCTTTGTCTTAATTCTAAGAGAAAATGGAAGACCTGAAATAATAATTAAAGGGAGGGGTAAAGGGGGGAAAAAGGTGAATGGCACAAGTTGGAAAACAAAGGAGGGTAAGAGTGATGAGAATATACTAGTTTAGACACTATTACCTAAGTCTAAAGGAGATAGATGAAGCTTGGACCAGGTGAGAGGGTGTGAGAATGATAGAAATAGAAGTAAAAACAACTAAACATGATAATGAACTCGATACATATATCGAGAATGACATTAGACTTCTGGCTTCTCTTACTTACAGAATAGTAATGGTAAACAGTATCGGAAGCATTCAAAGCAAATGGTGCTGGGACAAGTGAATATGCACTTAAAAAGAAAAGAATGAAGTTGGACCTCTCCTTTATACCATACACAAAAATTCAAAATGGATTGAAAGACCTAGATTTGAGAGCCACAACTATAAAGTCCTTAAGAGGGCTAGTGCAAAAGCACTAGAAATAAAATTTTAAAAAATCATTAAAATTAAAATTTAAGTGCTACAAAGGATACCATCAAGACATCATCAAAATTAAAAACTTGGGGGCTGCAAAGGACACCATCAAGAGAATGTAAAGACAATCCACAGATTGGGAAAAAATATTTATAATTCATATAGCTAATAAAATACTTGCATGTAATCCAATAATAAAACGAATAACCCAATTTGAAAAGGAACATTTCTGCAAAGAAAATATACAAATGAACGATAAGCACATGAAGAGATGCTCGACATCGTAGTCATCCGGGAAATGCAAATCAAAACTATAGTACAATGAAATACCACTTCACACCTACTACTAGGATGGCTAAAATCAAAGACACTATTAACAAGTACTAGAGGAAACAGAGAATCCATAACCCTTACAACAATGTTGGTAGGACTATTAAAAGGTGCAACTGCTATGGAAAAGTTTGGCAGCTATCACATACTACTATTATACTATTATGCAAACACTCTTCTCTGGTTAAATGAGAACTGAGTTTTCTTCATCTTAAAAACAGTTCTTGAATGTTGTAGAAATGTCTTGATTTTGAGAATTACAAAATATAAGATCAAGTTTAGTTGAAGGTAAACCATCTTATGAGAAGGTTTTATGTCTTTCATATGCTGTTATATAAATCCATTTTCTATGCTCCCAGCTTTATTCAACACACTGGATATTATTTGTTAATCTCCTACTTGCCCTTAAAAATATCCTGAGTTTAAACTTATCCTAATCTCTTCATAGTTATTTTACTCGTTTCAAGTAATGGCATTTATTAAATTTACAATTTTAATTACTTATACAACCAATAAGCATTTTAATTTACTAAGTAACAGACTGTATACACACAACCAAGCAGTCCATACGCAGAAGTGGGAGTCAAGTCATACCAAAACATGTATACTTAAAAACTACAGCAACTTTTTGATCTTTAGGATATTTCAGTCAAATATGGGTCCTATATGCATCAAACCTCAGAAACCTACTGAACCCAAATTTGCATTTTACCAAAATTTCCAGATGATTCATTCCTACTAGTATAAGCACTACTATATACCTGACACAGATAATAATTACATGGGGGGTTGCTGTGGACTGAGTATGCTTCCCAAAATTCAAGTTAAGTCCCTAACCTGCAATGTAATGGTATCTGAAGATGGAGTTTGGAGGAGGTAATGAGAGTGACACCTTCATAATGGAATTAATGTCCTTACAAAGGAAGACAAAGAAAGCTTGCTTCCTTGCCCCAGCTCCATGTGAAGACATAATCAAAAAGAGAACTCTGAACAAGAATCAAATCACCAGCACCCTGATCTTGGACGCCCTAGCCTCCATAAGTTTGAGAAATAAATGTCTTTGTAAGCCACCCAGTCCATAGTATTCTGTTACAGCAAACACAAGAGCAGACTTTAAAGCGAGGGGTCTTCTTTTGATCCAAGTGTAAAGCCACCATCCCCAGAGAGCACAAATCATTAGGACTGGGATGGAGGCAAAACATCTATTTTTAAAAGCTCCCCAAGGCGAGTCTAACATGTAGCAAAAGTTGATAATCACTGAGCTAGAGGACAGGATTAAAAGATCAAACTCAAATGTTAGAATATTTCACTTTTAAAAGGTAAGTGCCATCTAAAATGACTGCCACTACAGGTTCATAAAAATATTCCTGGAGAAAATTTAGCTCACCTTTTTTTTTTTAAATCATTTCATTCAGATAGAAATCTGATTTTAAGAAGGAAGTTAGTAAAGGTAGCCCAAATTACCCAATAGAAGTCAAGCCATGGAGAAAAACTGAAAAGTTCAGGTGTATTAAATAAAGGTTATTAACAATTTTGCAGGTCAACTCTTGGCAATAAAATTTTTCCATGTTTCATTTGTAACTAATCAGAAAGACATCTAATGCCCAAGAAAATCCAATATGCTAAATATTTAACTTGAAAGAATTGCACTTGACAGTTAATAGTTACAGCATGGGAAGACAGGGTTATCTAGGGAGCTCTATGGATCAAACCATACAATTCCATTATACAAATGTGAAGAAAGCATATAAGCAGAGGAGGAAATACAAAACAGGTGTCAGTATTTCCAAACCAAGAACTGCAGGTTCACGGTGACTTACAGAAATCAAGCAGACCTATTCAATTTAAGAAGCAACTGTTTGTTGATTAAAGCCAAAAAGTTAATGACACTAAATAATTCCACCTAGATATGACTGTAATTACTGAAACAGAGAAGCTTACATGCATAACACAGAATCCAGGTAGAATGTGCACTTTGGGGGTACCTATCTGCAAATCATATTTGTAGAAAGGCCCATGACACTATCATTGGAAGTAGGGAATTTTGGTCTGATAAACACCCAAATGACTCCAATTTTCTGTACTGATCTATTGGTTGAGAACAGGGAGTCAGAATTTTTCTGTAATGTTATATAAGTCCACTTTTATACACATTACATAATGGGATAATAGTATAGTGCAGCGGTATCAAACCAACCATCCTCTTCAGAGCTAAGAAGACATGGGCCCAGGTATCACCCCAACTTCAAATACAAGAGTTTACTTTTGTATATTCAGCAAAAAGCTAAAATTTAAAGAGTTGTATAACTTTAAGAAGGAAGAAAAGTTAAAACTCTCCAATACAGTGGTTCTCAGATGTTGCTGACCCAGGGACACAATGCTGTAGATAAGATCGGACTTGATTAGATTCCAATTTATAATCCCAATACCATGTCTTGCCAGCTGTGTGACTCTGAACAAGTTACTCAACTTCTCCTGATCTTTTTTCTCAGTGGAAGATAAAACCTATTTTGATTTCAACAAGAACTGAAACAAACACCATGTGTAAAAATGTGCATCACAGTCTCTAGTGTACGGCAGATGCATTGCTTCCCGTGCCCTACAGTAACACTAACAGTATAACATCTGTGTGTCTGCCTCACCCCCACATTACATCCTCACAAAAGTATGACCTGGTTTTTTGTCATCCTGTGAAGTTCTTAATAGCATCTAGCATCAAAACTACTATTAGGATTTTCTATCTTAATGGACAATTACACAGCATCAGAAGAGCACAGTTAGCCTCAGGCATACTTGTGCCTTTTAAGTGATCTTTCTCTGAAAGTACAAAAGATGACAGAATTAATCAGAAAAAGAATTTATTTGATCATCTATAAATTAAGTGTCTCCTCTACAAGAACCAGGCAAGTCTGCATATTTCACCTTTGAAAGTGCTGAAATTAAGATTTCCAATCACAAAACACTGTATTTTATTGCCAATGCAGTAGCTATGAAAGTAGGAAATGTCAATCTGTCCCTGATGAAGCCCTTCAAAGATCAGACTGCTGGCAAGGAACATAAAGAGATTGGCAAGTGTCTCAGAGAGGGCAGGTCTTCATCTGCTTAGAATCACTGTTCAGCCTTACTAATGAAGAAATGTTGGCCTGGGAAATAAAGGCACTGTAAATGTGTTCTTGTTGAAAAACCACACTACCTAAGAAGAAGGTTTAACTCCACTTTAAATGTAAAGTGAAGAGCCAGAATTGAAGTCATGTGCCCAGTATCATACAATATTTTATTTCAAAATAACAAAATATTCTGAAACATCCATTATACCTCCTATAATTTGTGAATTGCGTGTTTTTCTACTAACTGGCATTTGCCAAAGTTACCAACACAAAAAAATCAGTCTATCACCTATGTAAAAGAAAAGATGGCATATGGTCAATTCTCAAACTTTGGTTAGTTTCAGAATCATCTAGGAGTGGGGTAGTCACTAAAAATGTGAATACCTCAAGTGTTATGAGGTATTCTTTCCAAAAAAGTTAACAATGAAATCCTACTAAGCCTCCAATGCAGTGGGTCACTGGTCTAAAACTAATCCATAGAACTGGTGTCATCATTAAGAAAAGGACAACAAAAGTACAGGCACACAAAGGAAAGGTCATGTGAGGAAATGTCATGTGCTGACACAGCAAGAAAGTGACCATCTCTGGGCTGAGAGCAGTCTTAACAGAAACTAACCTGGGAGCATTTTGATTTGGGGCTTCCTGCCTCCAAAACTGTGAGAAAACTAACTTCTGGTTAAGCCACCCAGTCTTCAGTATTCTGATACAGCAACCAGCTAAGCTTGTTTGTCCTGTTAACAATGCTCCCATTAACAGTGATAATTTTGGTCATTTGGCTAGAGTAATTATCTGTGAGATTTCCTAACTATCAAGTTACTTTTTCTCACTTTTTAAGTAACAGATACCTTATGAGGAGAGACTCTGAAACTACATATAATATCCCGCACCTTATCATACTTTTGCTTACTACCTAAGTCTGTCTGGAACAATTATTACCATGGTGATTACCAATGACTTTTCTTTTTTCTTTTTGAGACAAAGTCTGACTCCATTGCCCAGGTTACAGTGCCATGGCATCAGCCTAGCTCACAGCAACCCCAAACTCCTGGGTTCAAGCACTGCTCTGCAGCCTCCAGGGTAGGTGGGAGGTGCCCACCACAATGCCCACTAATTTTTCTATTTTAATAGTGAAGGAGCTAAGGAAATTTCTCCCCAAAATATGAGTCCCTGGCATAAAGAATATTCTGAATTGAAGGCATTCAAGGTCAAGAAACACTGGGGAAGACCTTTCCTCTATCTGTATAAACTGGACTGGCCCAATTAGAGGATCAAAGGGACAAATGACTCCCCTTCTCCCTTCGTATTACCTCAAAATTTTCAGGAATGAGGGTTGGGAATGCAGGAGGACCTGGCCCAAATCACTTGGGTCATAAACCCCTGTCCCCCAGGTTAATATATAAATCAATTTATTTCTCTCCCTTCCATATACCCTCTCTAGAAACCTCCCTAGCATCTGTTTATGCCCTATACTCAATCCCCACCCCACGCCAAAAAAGGCCCATATAAAGATATGTGAACTTCACTGGAAAATTAGTTTATCACTCCGTGATTTCTCTCTACATGCACGGTAAATAAATACTTTCTCTTATTAATCTGCCTTAGCCATGAGTTGATCTTTCAGAGAACTTTTGGAGAAAAGGGCAAATTTCCCCTCACCCCTACAATGAAGTTGGGGTCTTACTCTTGCTCAGGCTGGTCTTGAACTCCCGAACTCAAGGGATCCTCCCACCTCAGCCTCCCTGAGTGCTAGAATTACAGGTGTGAGCCATACTGCACCCAGCCAACTTTTCTGATTCCACCTTTCTGTCTTCTTTTATAAAGTATAATACTATTGTAAGGATTCCTTTCTTCCCCATTTATTACACATATATGTTTTATATCACAGATTTTCTACTTTATTCTACTGGTGGGTTATAATCCATCATTGTCATTTGGTTGTTGAAATTGTCCCAGTGTTGTCTATGAGGAGCCTTGACTAAATTGGCTCCTGTATCCTTTTGACACCCGCTCATCAATTATTTAGCACTTCCACATTTTCTGGCACAACGAGATGATTCTAAGCTTGTCTTTTTATTTTCCCTGCCCAAGCACTGGAATTAACCATTTCTCCAGGAAGGCTTTGTTCCTTTTACTGACAAATAGCATCCAGAACAGTTATGGCTTCTAGACCTTCAAAATTGAGTTCAGGAATACATAAACATCTATATACTCATGTACATCTATTTGTAAACTATATGTATGTTGAAAACCATGAGTTCATGCTGAAACTGACAATCCCGATCTAACTGGCTCAAGTGTTCATTCCAGCCTTTTTTCAAATATTTACTTATTTGGTCTATTCCAGGATAGAGTTGGTTTCAGGCTTCTAAACATACCTCTGTGAAAAAATTCTACTAACCAGAATACGTTTGTCTACAGTTCTTTTTGTCTTTAGTTTAAGGTTTGCTTATGATTGGTTTTGTCAAAAGCCTATTATTCCATTTCGGATTTTTTCCCTTCTTCTCCCCCAGCCTTGTTAATTTTAAGTATATGAAACATTAACTTAGTTCTAATATTCAAAACATGTAAAATCAGAGAAGCATCGTGTCCTCTTCATCCTTTCTGCACCAACTTTTCTATGTAACAAATTTCCTTCTAGTCTATCCTTCCTGTGTTTCCTTTTGAACAAATGAACGGGTATATGTAAATTCTTTATTTCCCCTTCTTTGGTTCAGGGTAGCATAAGCTGCACAGACTTTCTTTTTCACTTAATATATCCTGGCAATCACGCCATCAGTTCAGAGCTCTTCCTTTCTCTTTAGAGTTGCCTTCTACTCTAGTATGTGAATATAACTACCCAGGAATAAATTTAACTGAGGAGGAAAAAGATTTGTATATTGGAAACTACAAAACAATGATGAAACAAATTCAGTAAAACACAATAGGGAAGAACATCTCATGTTCATAAACTAGAAGACCTAATTTATTAAAATGCCCATACTACCCAAAGCAATTTAGAAACTCAATGCAATCTCTATCAAAATCCCAGTGGCATTTTTTTTTTTTTTTACAAAAATAGAAAGAACAATTCTAAAATTTATATGGAACCACAAAAGACTACATATAGCCAACAGAGGTGGAAATGTCATACTTCCTGATTTCAAAATGCATTAACAAAGCTACAGTAATCTTAACAGCATGACACTGGCATAGATGGCAAAAGATGTTCAACATCATTAATCACAAGAGAAATGCAAATCAAAATGACAATGAAATATTACCTCACACCTATAAGGATGGCCATAATACAAAAAAGAAAAATGTAACTGTTGGTGAGGATGTGGAGAATCCAATAAAGGATAAATCTACACATATGGTCAACTGATCTTCAACAAGAATGTCAAGAATACACAATGAGGGAAAAAATGATTTTAGGACAACAGTATATCCACATGCAAAAGAATAAAGTGAACCCTTTTCTTACACCATTTACAAAAATCAACTGAAAGTGAATTAAAACTTAAACATAATACTTGAAACTATATAACTTCTAGAAGAAAATGTAAGAGCAAAGTTTCACAACATGTATACTTATAATTGTATCATGGATTTTTTTGTGGGATCCTCCCACCTCAGCCTCCTCAGTAGCTGTAACTTCAGATGTACACCATCACACCCAACTTATTTTTAAATTTTTCTGTAGTGATGGGGCCTGGCTGCAACTGTTGGTGAGGATGTGGAGAAACTGAGACACTTGCATACTGTTTTCTCCTTCTTTGGTTAACATAACCTACAAAGTTTTTATTTTTTTTTATTTTTCACTTAACAATGTATCTCAGAGATCACTGCAAAATGGTGCAGCCAGTAAATTTCAGTCAAGCAAGATGAATAAGCTCTACAGAGGTGTACAACATTGTATCTGTAGTCAACAATGTACAATTTGAAATTTGTTAAAAGGATAGATCTTATGCTAAATTCTCTTACCACAATAAAGTATGTTATAAAAGCATATTTTTACAAGTAAAAGGAAATTTTCATCTTTGATCCCAAATTTTAGCAGGTTTTTTTGCTGTTTTTGTTTTTCTTTTTTTAAGACAGAGTACTCTGTTGCCCAGGCTAGAGTGCCGTGGCATCAGCCTAGCTCAAAGCAACCTCAAACTCCGGGGTTCAAGTGATCCTCCTGCCTCATCCTTCCAAGTACCTGTTTTCTTGCATATCCAGGGAAGACCAGGTGCAGTAGCCCAGATCTGTAATCCTAGCACTTAGGGAGAACCAAGACAGGATAATTGCTTAAGGCCAGGAGATTGAGGTTGCAGTGAACTATATGATGCCACCACTGTACTTTAACCCAGACAAAAGATCAGGCAACTTGTCTCAAAAATATAAAAATCAAATTTAAATTTAAAATAAAGGAAACGAGAAATGTTACATCTTAAATTTTACCACATAGTACCCTTTAAGCAAGATTCAAAAACAGACTCTGCCATTCATTCCCAACTGTTGTCTATTGAATACAATTGTAACCTATCAGTAATCTAAAACTAAAGTCTTCCTGAAAAATCCATAGGTGCTCACATTATTAATCTGCTGTTTTAAAAAAATGGCCTTTACTCTGTAAGGTTTACTGTTATAGAATACCCTACTCAATACAGATGGTCCTCGACTTATGCTGGGGTAACATCCTGATAAATCGATTATAAATTGAAAATATCATAAATTGAAAATGCATTTAATATTTCTAACCTACTAGACATCAAGGCTTAGCCTAGACTACCTTAAACGTACTCAGAACACCTACTTACATTAGGTGTAATGTAACACCTACCTTGCAATTGGGCAAAATCATTTGTGTGATTTTGTGTAGATTTTTTGCAAAATCTAATGTGTCTTCTTTTTTCCTTCTCACCCATGCGATCAGATTCCTGTGCGAGTTCACAGATCACAGTGTGGCTCGCACAGTGTAGTGTAAACTGGAAAGGTGGTGGAGGAACCGGCTCTGTAATCCTGCTGGTTCCCACACCGCACCAGTGTGAGCCTGAAGTAAAAGCGGACTTCCACCAACATGGGCACTGGTGAGGCTGAAATGATGTGGACTGGCAAGGCTGCATTGATGGACACTGATCAGACTGCATTGACGGGCAGTGCAGTCTATATTTCTCTGTGGTGGCAAAGTTTTTGCTGGTATATTGTTCTTGTAGCGCTGTATATATATATATTGGTATTTTACTAATAGCAATTTGGAATCCCTAGGAAACAATGATATCAAGAAAGAAAAATTGAGTTGGAGTGTAGGATATTCAAAAAACAGTGGATTTACGATTACTTTTTCATGCAGTACAAGAAAAGAGCTGTGTGTTTAATATGCCAGAATATAGTGTCTATGTTCAAAGAATACAATTTGCATCGACACTATCAAACTCAACATAAAGATAAATATGATTGGTCAGAGAAGTGAGAAAAGATAAAATATTAAAACTGAAAAGTACATTGACAACTCAGCAAAATATTTTTGTGAAGCAGAAGCAGCTAAATATTTCATCACTGCGAGCAAGTTTTCAAGTTGCCAAGCTAATAGCGTTCACTGGCAGACCATTCGTGGAGGGAGAGAATTTGTTAAAGAATGCCTTCTTTCTGTTGCCAAAGAGATGTGTCCAGAGAAGGCCGATTTATTTAGTACAGTGAGTCTTTCAGGACCTACAAGTACATGAAGGATTGAAGAACTGAGAGACAATTTGCATCAGCATTTGCAAAACTCCACAAAAAAACTGTCTTATTTTTCCTTGGCACTCAAGGAAAGTAATGATGTTCATGACTCTGCACAACTTCTAATTTTTATTTGTGGGATGAATGACTATTTCGAAGTCACAGAAGAGCTTGCTGCACTGCAAAGCATCAAAGGAACAACTACAGGACAGGATATCTATGAAAAGGTTTGCCAAACTGTGAATGGTTTGGAGCTGGACTGGGCTAAACTAGCCAGTGTGACAACTGATGGTGTTCCTAGCATGGTGGGGTCTAAGAAGGGAGTAGTTGCTCGTATTAACCAAGAGATGGACAAACATAACCATTCTCATCCAATAGCCATACACTGCCTCATCCACCAACAAGTGCTGTGTAGTAAAGCACTGAAATGGGACTCTGCCATGAAAATTGTGGTATCTTGTGTTAACTTCATTAGAGCTAATGCACTAAACCACAGACAATTTTAGGAATTTCTGTCTGAGCTAAATGTTGCCTATGAAGATGTTCTATACCACACAGAAGTCCATTGGCTGAGTCGAGGGAGAGTTTTGAAACATTTCTATGACTTACTTCCACAGATTACAGCTTTTCTGCTTTCAAAAAACAAAGAAGTACCAGAGCTCAATGATGCAGAATGGAAATGGCATCTTGCCTTTCTGACAGATGTAACAGAGCTACTCAACAGTTTCAGTGTGCAACTTCAAGGAAAGGGGAAGCTCATCTGTGATATGCAATCACATGTGAAAGCACTTGAAGTAAAATTAGGCCTCCTCATCAAACAAGTGAAGGAGGAAAATTTCTGCCATCTCCCCACAACTCAAAATCTGTTAGCGGAAAAACTATTGGTTGCATTCCCAAACAAAACGTGTAGATTCACTGGAAAAGTTGCAAAAGGAGTTCCAATTTAGATTTAAAGAGCTTCATCTCCATGAACAGGACATACAGCTTTTCTGTAACCCATTTTCTATTGACACTGAAAATGTGGATACAATTTACCAAATGGAAATGGCTGAACTGCAGAATTGTGACTCTCTGAAAGACGCATTCAAGTCAAGCAGCCTTCCTAATTTCTTTGCATCTCTCCCCTCTTTGAGACATACCCTAATCTCAGGAACCATGCATTCAAAATGCCAACCATCTTTGGCAGCACTTATGTCTGTGAACAGACTTTTTCCAGAATGAAACATCTGAAATCTCCAACCACATCTAGACTAACTGATGCACACTTGCATCACTCGTTACCACTAGCAGTGACAAATATGGAACCGGACATTGACCATCTCATTAGCCAAAAGCAGGCCCATAGTTCCCATTGAAATACTACACTGGTAAGTTTTTTGATTTAACTTTATTTGTTCTTCATTTTAAATATTGTATTTGTTCCCATTTTGTTTTTTTACTTCAAAATAAGATATGTGCAATGTGCATAGGAATTTGTTCATGGTTTGTTTTTTTAAACTATAGTCTGGACCTCTAAGGGTCTGAGGGACAGTGAACTGGCCCCCTGTTTAAAAAGTCTGAGGACCCCTGATCTATACTTTGTTTCTGCTAACCAATGACCTTAACTGCTTCAAAGAACGATCAGAGAAATTAATTCAGTCATTACAAACTGATAAACAAAAGCTAATTAAGAAAAACCCATCCCCCAAATGAATAAGAAAAGCAGGCAAGAAAAGACCTCTTTTGTGGTTTTTGGACTGAAGGGTCAAGTTACAGGGAAATATAAGACATCAGCAATTCAGACAATCCTCTACTTCATTAATTAGGCAATTGAATTCTGGCTGCACTGATACCAGCTGTTTCCCTCTCAAGACAAAAGAAACTCCTACAACAGTAATTTACAATGGTTTTGAAAAGAAAAAAATTTAAAAATGTAAGTTTAAGCTTTAATTCTACCACATTTTATTCTGAGCCTATCCCCTAAGGAAAATAATCAGTTCTTACCTCTTTTTAAACATTCACATTCCATGAGTATCTCGAAAAGAAATTATATAATAGAAGACCATAAGAATCCTATTTATTAGCTATACTTAAATATTTGGCTATTTGTCACAAATTGTGCCTACATGTCCTAATAATGTTGGCCTCTGCATAAAAGGATGGTTAATCCCCTATTATTAAGATACATAACTTATTTTTTAGTGTCAGTTGGATTTAGATTGACTCAGAATGCCTTAATGCTAAAAATAAATGGCTAAATATAAAGTCCAAAACCACAGTACTCTTAAGTGGTCTATTTGGGGTATGTCTACCACCTAGTCGCCCTGCCTAAAATGCCTGCAGGAGAAAAGGACCAGGTCCAGCTTGCACATCAAGCTTTCCAGCCTCATTGCTTCTATCAGCTTTTCTGTGAATCTCTCAGCAACTGTCCCAGACTTAGCTATCACAGCTCCTCCATACACATGTTCTTCCCTCATGTACACAGTAAACTTAATAGCTACCAAGAACTTCAGGTCACGTAAACCAGCACTGACCATGCCTGGCACACAGTTGGTACTCGGGAACTGTTAAAGGATAAATGAAAAATCAAATTAACCAAACTGTTTCAACTACCACTAAGGCCCTTAAACAAAAACTATACATCCCTTAATTATGAATTAATCTCATTAAGTTCATATTTAAACTTTTCTTTACTGGTCTATACTGGGGTGGGGTGGGGAAAGAGGGCTTGTCATCCAAACTAAGAGCCAAAGATTCAGTGATCCAACTACTTTCACTTAAGTGCTAATGTTCTATTTGCTCTGCATTATAACAAATGCGAAATACACACAAATGGTTCTCATACTTGTTCATAAATTATTGGTCCTCTATCTATAGAAATCCATGTTCCTCACATTCTCATGCTCAAACTTTCGGGAAGGAAGGTGAAAGGTAAAAGAGAAGGGCAATCAAAATCTTAGACAAGCAAGTTATTCACTCCTAAATAACTACTTGTATAACACAGTTTATATTACTTGATCTGTAATTCACATCTGTATTTTTAATTCCTTGCTTCAACCTCTAAACCTTTTATTAACCTATAATCAAAGACACACGAAAATAATACTATTGAACACAAAGTGGCCAAAAAGTAATTAAGTTATTTGAATGCATTTTTTATTATAAAACTATATAGTTTTATCTTAAACTCTATAAGAACAAAAATGTCTAGCTATGAAATTTTCACAGGCACTTTCATTTAAAATGATAAACTATGATATGGAAAAAATATGGCATTTATATTATTTTTAAGCTTTGACTTTGAAAGAAAAGTCTAAAACTTAAGACTTTTAACATGCAAGTAGTTTATAAATGTTACCAGAGTAGCAGCTAGAGGAAGGGTAATAGGTATGAGAAGTCTAGTTTTAAGAGAAGGAAGAGGTCAAGAACAGGTTTACAGTTTAAACTGCTGCATGCTGATGTTGAATGTTTTATTTCTATGACTTCATATAACCCTCAGAAAACCCTTTGAAGGGGGATGATTTTTCCTATCTTAAAGATGAGGAAATTAAAGATTAAGGAAGCAATTTGCCCAAGATGAAAAGTAACTAGCAAAACTAGTACTAGAAGTGGTAGAGCAAGAAAGTGAACCAATGTTTAACTCTAAAAGCCCTCTTCCTTAACTGTATTTAATCAGGTAATCTAAAAACTTCAAAGTAAAGTAAGTTCAAAGAAATACAAATTCTGGGCTACACACCACACCTGAATTTTAAGCCCTCTAAATGCTCAAACTTTATTAATCTATTATTATTTATAACTGCCAAAATGTAGAAACTCAAGTGTCCATCAACTGAAGAATGAATAAACACAATGTGGTATATTTATAGAATGCAATGATTCTGCCACAAAAAGTGAAAGAAGCCAGACACAGAAGGTCACATATTGTATGGTTCCATTTAATGAAATTCCCAGAACAGGCAAATCCACAGACGAAGTGGATTAGTGGTTGTGACAGGGGATAGGGACTGGAGACAATGGGAAGTGACTGCAAAAAAAAAAATTTTTTTTTCTTTTTGAAGCAACAAAAATACTCTGAAATTAGATCAGTATACAACTTTGTGAATATACTAAAAACTGCTGAATTGTACGCTTCAGGGTGAATTTTATGGTAAGTGAATTATATCTCAAAAAAAAAAAAAACAGTAAAAGACAGAAGGTGGCAAAAGAATTTATAAGTTACCACAGCAATATGAGAATTAGTATTCAGCCTACAGGTGACACTGGGTCTAAACTATGCATCCAAAACAAGTACAATTTAGTCAAGGAGCTAATTTCAAGTAGTGACAATTATGAGACCACAGCTGATATAAATTCCCAAGTGAAGAAGATGTGGAAATGAGAGCTGTAAATAAGTAACTACGCAAGCAAGCCCAAGAAAATGACTGCCAAAGCAGAGCTCCTTTCAACTTAACTGCTCTCAGGAGAATCAATTACAGTTGTACCAACTTCAAGCAAATCTAGTCCTTTTAAGAACGAATCTTCATTGCAGACAGATGAAGAAGTGATACGATCAGCAATTTCTTCAAAAAGATTAAAGAAATAATTAAAATCTAACAGGATGTGGGAGCATACAAACAGTAACAAATGAACCTTTTATTACAAATGAGTAAATACAGAGAAGTAAGTAAAAATGAACCCAAGAAACTTTAGAAAACAAAATTTGCCTATGTACTTATTATAAAGCTAAAGACAAATATCATACTCTAGTTAAAATGTTTCTCCACTATTCAGTTGATGGAGCCCAGACTTCACCACTAAACAAAATATTCTGTATAACAAATAATACATGTAATGGAATTATACTTGTACACCTGAAATTTATTAAAAGTTTTTAAAGGAAAAATAAATAAATAAGTAGTATGTTTCTCACAGGGTAATGAGTAATTCTGCAACTACTTTCCTGTGTGTGCGCTAGGATTGAGTAAGTCAGTCAACATACTATAGATGACAACCAGGTTTCTCACCTTTGGAAAAGGAAGTAACAAGGAAGAGAAAAGGCTTGAATAGAGGAAAGACTAAATAAAAAAAAAATAAGCCCCATGGTGAGGGACTGGAACTGGAACTATCAGAATTCAGTTACAGTTTTTAGTTTATATCCACAGATGGATAGATATGGAAACAACAATACAGGGATGTCACAAAAATGTATACAAACTTTTTGTGATCTTATTGGAAGTAAAACTGATCACTCCCCAAAAGTGTAAGAACTGGAGATAAAATGGGTATGTGTAGCATGTCTAGGTACACTCAACCAATAATGGTAACTTCAACTCAACTTCGAAAAGTAATAGATAACATCTCTTAAAATCTGTACATTTTTTGGCACCGTCTGTATTTGTGTATGTGCATGTTCCCATAAGTATATTGCTAGCTCTATCTACTGGGATGACCTAGAAGCAGCTCCAGGAGCATGGAGCACACCCGGCACTCAGATCTTGGTTTCTAGATACCATTCTCCAATAAATGGTATTGGAGACAGCTTCTTTGAAAAATGTTTGATTGCATGGTGGTCCAAGCAGAAAAAATACAAAATGTACCTACAGCATCTGGTACCAGAAAGTAAATTACTACTCACAAAACATGGGAGCAACACAGAAAGGACACAGAAACAAATGTGAAAATGATTTCAATAACCAAAGTTGTAACAATGTTTGCTTTATTTCAATCCATAAAGCAAACTAAACATCCATGTAAATAAGTGAGCAATACACTAAGGACAAGAGATAGTACTTCCTTAATAACAGAATTTCAATTAATAAATATAGGAAGAAGGAAGAGAATAGAAAATTATCAGTAAGCAGATACCATAGCTGTAACTGCTGTAGTAAGATCCACTGACAGATGCAAAAACTGGCCCATAGAAAGTATAAGACATATAATATTTGCAGTACCTCCCCACTAAAGGTATCAATTGTAAAGAAATTATTTTTATACTACAGTTAAAGTAGCATTATTAATTACAAAGGGGGAAAAGTAACTTTACAATGGAGAAATGTGGCAGTCACTATCCTAACCACATAATCACATTAACTTCACCAGTCACAAGACATACTAATAATCATAAGTAAACATCTGACAATCCCAAATTGAGGGACATTCTAAAAACAACCTACCAGTACTCTTCAAAAGGATCAAGATCATAAAGACCAAAAAAAAAAAAAAAACTAGAGAACAGATGGGAGGAGACTAAGACAATCATAATTAAATGTAAAGAAGGATGCTGAATTGGACCCTAGACCAGAAATATAATAATTTATAGATGTGAAATTTCCTGATTTTGATAATTACACTATGGTTATATAGACATTAACATTAAGAAAAACTGGATATCAAAGAACTCTAAGTATATCCTATCAAAGGATATCAAAGAACTCTAAGTACTATTTTTGTACCTTTTATGTCACCCTAAATTTATTTCAGTTAAAAACTTTAAAATATTTGAGAATACTAGGCACGGTGGCTCACTCTTGTAGTCCTAACACTCTGGGAGATGAGGAATGTGGATCAAATGAGCTCAGGAGTTCAAGACCAGCCTGAGCAAAAGTGAGACACCCACCACCCTGGTGAGGCTGAGGCAGTAGGCTCTCTTGAGCCCAAGAGTTTAAGGTTGCTATGAGCTAGGATGCCATAGCACTCCACCCAGGGCACAGAGTAAGACTCTGTTTCAAAAAATAAATAAATAAAAATAAAAGATTTAGAGGAACCTCTGTAACGCATATCTTTCATCTGTAACTGGATCCAACAGTTAAACAATTACACCTGAATTATAATGCCACTCTGGAAAGAATGTGGCATTTTTTGATCATTAAGTTAAAAAATGTGGGCACAACAGGGCCGGGTGCGGTGGCTCACGCCTGTAATCCTATCACTCTAGGATTGCTTGAGCTCATGAGTTCAAGACCAGCCTGAGCAAGAGCAAGAGTCCATCTTTAAATATAACCAGGCGTTGTGGCAGGTGCCTGTCTCAGCTACTCAGGAGGCTAAGAAAGGCAAGAGAATCACTTGTGCCCAAGAGTTTAAGGTTGCAGTGAGCTATATCGCCACAGCAAACTACCAAGGCATCAAAGTGAGACTCTGTCTCAAAAAACAAAACAAAACAAAAAAAAAGTGGGCATAATACTTCATTTGCTGATTTATCAGTTTGTATAAATTATTCTAGGTTCTGAGAGAAATTTGCTATAAGAAGGGGAAGGGGAGTTTCATAGAATCTATACACTTTTTAAAACCGTCCATTCTATTGTTACCTGCACTAAACATGTGAATATTGGTTTTCAAAGCTTTGGGTTATTTTACTAGTAACATGGAAAGAAGAAAAGCAGTAAAGATAACTGAGGTCCTCTGGTAGTGATATCGCTTTCCCTGAGTTCTATGCGGCTAGCCTAGTATTTAACCATAGTAACTAATGGTATATTTCTTCCTATCTTCTCCCAGTATCTCTTTTATATGTCCAAAGACATTCATTTCATAAAGCAATTAATTGGTTAGCTTATTTCACAGGTATAGCAAACTAAACCCTTATGAAATTAAAAACATTGTGGTATCCCACATACCCTGTGCTTACTGATCCAAATGGCTACAGGTACAATGGAGAGCCATGTAAACCTTTAAAAGCAACTCAGAGTCAGGTATAATTTAGTATCATCAAAAGCTACCATCACACAATTCCATGGATTTAAGTTAAATGAGAAATTCTTTGCTGTCACACAATGTACTATATTACTTACTTTCCATTTTAAGTGGTTTTCCTCAAAAGTTAATTTTTTAAACCAACTATTATATTCAATGAAACAGCCTAAGCAACAGAGACCCCATCTCTCCAAAAGTAAAAAAAAAAAAAAAAAAAAATTAGCTGGGTGTGGCGGTGTCCACCTGTAGTCCTAGCTACTGGGGAGCATAACTTAGGCCCAGAGGTTGAGATTTAGTGAGCTATGATCCCACCACAGCACTCCAGCCTGGGTGACCGAGACCTTGTCACTAAAGACTCCAAAAAAACAAAAAAAGAAAAACAGGCAAAATATTCCTAAATTCCACCTACAATTAATAAAAGATAGATTGGTAAAAGTCTAATAAATAGGTTATTAAACTCAAGCGCCTTTATCTGTAGGTATATTAATTCCATCCTACTGATGGGGAAAATACAGGCTTAGGAAGAGTAAACTTCTTTTTCTATAAAAGGAAAAGAGACAGTAGCAAGGGATTTCCAGTGCCTCACTAAAAATGGGAATGCCACACAACTATGTACACACAAGTAGACATTAAACACTGAGAGGAAAGTGTCTACATTGAATTTTGTAAATGGATAAAAAGAAAAAGGACATTACAGATACAGGAGGTTTGGCATCTTACAAAAATAATTCAGAACATTTCAGTCTTGACTTCAAAGAACGATAAAATTGTTTTCAAATTATAAGAGTTCTGAGAGGAACAGATACTACTTAAAATGTATAGGCAAAAAAGTAAAACTGAAAGTTTAATTTCATTGATTAGTAGCTAAAACTTTTATTCCAGCTTTCAACAGTTTTTCCTACTGGCAAAAAGCCCCACGAAATCATGAAATACTAAAAACCTAAACCAAAGTAGAATCCAAATCTTAATTTGATAAAATCTTGAGGAAAGTATAAGATTATAAAGCTACTAGGTCTCCTGAGCATCCCACTCATCTCTCAGAAATTAGAAGTTAAAACATCAGTGCCCAAAAGTAATTGCCCTAAATCCATTCATCAACTAAGGTAAGGGAAATTCACATATGCTGAGCATCTCTTTCACACCAAGTACTTGTACACATTCTACCCTATCCAATCCTAACAAACCTAAAGTAGAGTCATCATCTCTTTACAAGTAAGGAGACCAACTTAACTTCCCTGCCTTGGGTTAAAACAGTCTTGGGACCACTGACATTTGGGTCCAGATAATTCTTTGGGGAGGGATGGTATGTTTACCACCATCCCTGATCCCTATTCACTGATAGCCAATAGCATCGCTTGAGTTGTGACAACCAAAAAAATGTATGGAGACACAGCCAAGTGTCAGTTGGAGTGCAAAATCACCCCTAGATGAGAACCACTGAGTTAGAGGGAGGTAATTTGTCATTCAGTTGACAGTGGGAATGTGCCACTCTGCTGAAGGGACAACTTGAAGGTTTCTGCCCTCAAGAGGTCACCGTGAACCCTAGTGTTTCATTTAAAACTTCTCTCCTTACACAGCCCTGAGACTCACACCATGACAGTCTGACCTTCTACATATTCCCCTTTGGCCAACCATAGTAAGGGTCACCTCCACTCACCCACCTACGCCAGCTTGACATCTTCTATTATTTCTGACTCAACTTTCCCCTTCATTCCCTGTATCTAATCATTGCCCAAGTCCTGATGGTTTTTCACAGGAGTAAAGTATCTCTCATCCATCCCTACTCTGCATTCCCATCAGTAACATACATAAAAGCCAATCCCCCAATGTTTTTCTGTTAGAAGAAACTAATCTCCCTTGATCCCTCACATGAATTAGGGGTGTATGTCAAGATATAATAACTACCAATGCCTGCCTGGCTGGCACACCTCAGAGAATAGTCTGCAAAGACCACATCTTTTTATGGGGACCAGAAAGAGGAAAAGGAAGCTAGAATTTTCCATCTGGGATCATAGACAATAGTTTCATGACCAAGACGTTAACTCTCAGTAAATAGTAGTCTTGACAAGCATTAAGAAAAGGAAGACTGGTTTTCATGCTATTACAAAGTTACTTGTATGCTATTTTTGGCACTTGTGCCATGAACCTCTTTTGCCTGTTCCAAGGGAATGTAGAATTGACACTCAACAGAGTAAGATAGGACTTCCGAAGAAAGTCCTTCAAAGCTTCAAACAACTAGTATTTCCGCCTTCATTGATACAGAAATCCAGATGAAAGTAGGTAAAACATTCTTCTAGAGAAACACTAATTAAAATAGATGGCAAAACAAAATCTAGAGAAATAAGTGCATACAAGGGGATATACATATAACATACCTGAGTAAAATCAGCATCAAAAGACTTATTTATGCTACATATGAAAAAGGCTCTAATTTCAGATAAGTGAAAATCCAGGATCTGGATTTTAATCTTGCCCTTAGTCAGAGAATTTTATTGTAGCAAATGGTCCTTAGGAAATGCTTTATACTTTTTAAACTTCAGAAAATCATAACCAAGATAAATTTCCGAAATTCACAATCTAATAAAAACTTTTAATTCACACTTTGCATTTTTAAAAACACAATGTTCAAAAAAAGTATGACTGACAGCCTAATTATTTCCACTTTGGTTATTAGAGTTTTGCTATAAAGGGGTAAACATCAAACAAAAGAGCAGGGTGGCAAATAGGTATATTTAGTATTTAGAGTCCCATAGCTATTCCAATTCCACCAGGCTATTTGTTTTAAGTAAATAAATAGATGGAGGACAGCCACAGTGGTTCACACCTATATTTCCAGCACTTAGGGAGGCTGAGGAAGGAGGATCACTTGAGGCCACGAGTTCGAGACCAACCTCAGCAACATAGCAAAATCCTGTCTCTATAAAAAATAAAAATTAAAGTAACTGGGCATGGTGGCATGTGCCAGGAGGACTGCTTCAACCCAGGAGGGTTTGAGATTGTAGTAAGCTTTGTTGACGCCACGGCACTCCAGCCTGGGTGACAGAGAAAGACTCTGTCTCAAAACAAACAAACAAAAGAAATAATTTCTACCAAGATGCTTTAATATCTCAGAGCTTTCTAAAAGAATAAGGAATGGCATGCTTAACTGCTTTATTTTCTTCTAGGGGGTTCACAAGTTTAGGTCAGCACAATTATGAAATGACCAAATGTCAAATCAAAAGACCGTTAGTTCAGCAAACAATTAAAATTAACAGGTATAATAAGATTCCAATTCATACATTCTCTAATACCTCTAGCTGGAAACAATTTAAAAAGCATAAACTCAAATTCAATCAGATGCCCAGTTACAAAAGTCTTAAGAAAATGCTTCTGACCCTGGGCATTACTGTCCTTCTGTCTACGTCCTAAGATAGCTTTTTTAACATTTCATTTAAACTTTTTCTAAATACATTACACGTTCAGCCAAAGCTAACCTAATTTAACACAATTTGTGTAATTTACATTTAATCCTAAAATTTGTTTATCAACAGCAATTTAAAGCCAGAAAACAGACAGTTGACCCTTAAACACCAAGAGTTTAACATATGTAAGTCCACTTTCCCTTGAATTTTCTTCTTCCTATGCCACCCATGAGACAGCAAGATCAACCCTTTCTTTTCCAATCTCCTTGTCAGCCGACTAAACATGAAGACAATGAGAATGAAGATCAAGTTCATATAATGAATAAATGTATCTCTTTTCATGCGTTTCTCAATTACATTCTTTTTCATAGCTTATTTTATTGTAAGAACACTGTATTAATACATATACAAAATATGTGCTCATCAAGTTTTTTCACAATTAAGGCTTCCAGTCAACAGTAGACTATTAGTAATTAACATTTCCATCAAACGCTGCTGTTCTTTCCACCTTTAAAAAAAAAAATTTTAACCTAGTAAAACAGATCAAGGTTAACCAGATCTGAAAAGAAAATCAGCCTTGGGCCCCAGGGGTGTGTTCATTAGGAAACTGTTTTGTTTCATAATGCTTCAGTTAACAGAGATGAATTCTGCTGACTTTAAATGAATGATAAAAACATTAAGACAAATCAAGTATTTAGGATTTAGTTGTTGAAGGCTACTGCTTACAGATAATGTCTGCAGCATCCTTCCTCTGGCTTAAATTACCGGAGTTTATAAAATGCTGTCACACACACGATCTCTTTTAGTTTCAACTCTTTTTCACAGCACTAATTAAGAATATCATTTTATTGACAAAAATGCAAATGAAACAAACTACATTTTCCACAATTAAGAATACAAAATATTTTCGTAATTTGGTTTCCTATTTCCAGTAAAAGAAATGCAATACAGAAAAGGAAATCATCTTTCTCCCCATAGCTTCTCCAACTACCCTAACACAATATAGAAAATATAGACAGTTCTAGATGATTAACAATTTAAAATTGAATGAGAAACTATTTTTTTTTAAGTGTGAATACAAATAATTTTTTTAATGCCAGGCAAAAGAGATTGGGAGATTATTTTCCAGACCTATTAGCTTTGCCTACAATCTTAAATTAGCCACATCTGAAAATCCTGAAGACTGTTACATCTCTAGTCAAAAACTTAAGGCAGTATTAGTTTCATGTGCACTGAATTTACACTTTAATGGGAAAAGCCAAATTTATTCCATAGATAAAACATGAACAATTTCTTAAAATTGGAAAACTCATTTATATCCCAGATTCCTAAATGATTTATATTTGTGATAAACATGTAAAAAAGAATTCTAAATAATCTGGATAAAATCCTAATTTACAAATGGATATCGAGGACCAGTGCCTGAAATTCCATGAAATCTACACTTCAAATGTTCCTAGAGATTGGCATGAAGTATTCATGGAGCATCCTAGAATCTACAGCTAAAAACTGTAGCTGCTTTTGTGAAGCTTTGCTGGGAAAATGTAAGTGGACCCTGGGGAAAAGGTCCAGAAGAATCAAAACATAAGTGCCAAAGAAAATACCACCATTGCTGAAGGGAACCACATGGATGAAGCCATTTTCTACTCCCAAAACCATAGCAAACTTGGCAGACTACCTAATCTGCATGCCAATGCTCTAGAGCCACTATCAATTCCACATTGTTCACACCTAGAGCTATAAATTATCCGCACACTTACTGGAAGATTATGTTACTGGGGAAGAGCAGCAGCATTCAAACATTCCAGTAAGCTAACTGTGCTTCAACCATAGTTCTGATCACTTTGCATACCAAGCTTCACTCATTACTCAAAGGAATCATCCAATAGAGCATTAATTATCCTATTAACAGATGAGAAAACTTAGAAGCATTTTCAGGAGAGGCAAAAATTACCTGCAGGGATTCAAATCCAAGCCTGTCCTTTTCCAAGCTGACCCCTGGCTTCCTCTCAGAGCTCTAACTTTTTACGTAGGCTTAAAGCACTAACACTCTATTCCTTACTTAACTGTGATCATTCCTTAACTAACAATGACAACTTCATACAAAACATTTTGGCCACTACTGTTCCCCTTCCCAACATTCAACTGTTATGACAAAATTAATGCCAGGTGGCATTATTAGTGTGCAAACATACGGCGACTCCATTTACAATTCAGATTTATTGAGCACTTACTACATGCTAGATACCATTCTAAATGTTTACAACAACCTCATGAGTAGGTTCTATCATTATCCTTTCTTTATAGATGAAGAAATTAAAGAACAGAAAGCTTTAATAATTTGCAGAAGGCCAAATAATGCCAAGTGGGAACCAGTATTCAAATCAGGTTGCCTGGCTCCACAACCTTCCTACCTCCCCAGAGAATCAACATAGAGTTTTTCATTTAATCCTCTTAACTCTGTAACCTAAACCATCAATTCTACTTTATAGATGAGAAAATAGAGTCTCAAAAAGGTGAAGTAATTTGCCTAAAATCACACGCTGTAAGTGGTGCAATATAAGACATGTGATTCAAGAAAAGATTTGAATCCATTTTTATTCCACACCTCTAAACTGTTAATACTATACCATGTCAAAGGAAGATACATAAAAGGCAGGTGAACTATAAAAAGGTAAAGATATCATCCATACATTTGAAGACAGTCATAGGCTGTTGAAAATTTCTGGACTCTATGAAAGGTTCTTAAAGAATTTTAAATATGAAAACAGGATAAAAATGTGACAGTAGTTAAGAATTGACAAAAATCTCTAGATGGTCAATAGTGGGGCAGAAAACCTCACACGTTTTTAAGAACTCTGTAACATTTTACTTTGAGGCCACATCATTCATATTTGGCCATAAGATACAGACACACTCAGATACAGCATGCACTATGCCTATCCTTCCATGTCACAACCACCCCCCTCCCACCTTAGGAGATAATCAGAATCAGCATTATTACTAATGCACTTTTTCCTCAGAGCACAAGAAACCAAAGCAACATGTAAAAATTTACCTACTATATAGTCTACTCTCTTAAATCTGGTAACATTTTGAAAACAAGTTCACAAACATATATTAAGTTTTACAGGTATGAATGCCCTCAATATTGCCTCATGTACAGAACAGATTTGTCTTTCTTAAATCTGTAAGAGAATAAAGGGCTTAGAAAAGTGATTTTCCATTCCACTGAACAAAACCCACTGGTTTCAAATGCTTTTCAAGACCCAATTAGACAGTGTAAACTCCTCTGCAGTTACACTTAAGAATTTCAGAAAATGTCTTCCACCAATTATCCATCTACATCTAGAGTAAAAGTGGGCAATATAATCATGCCTCTCATCATATGAGGCATGATTTATATTCCTGAAGTCTCAGACAGCAAAAGAGAATATTACTGCATCTATCAGAAACATCTATTTAAAAACATCTATTTTACATTCTCAACAATGGAAAAACAAATTAGAAGCAGCCAGCAAGCTCAATTGCAGCCCATTTGTACCAGATACAAATTTTAAAAACCAAACAGTACAAGAAGAAAATCTAATTTGTTAAAAATCTTTTAGCATCTCGTAGCTTAGGTACAGGTAGAAGAAAAAAAGAAAAGGCTGCACACAAGCCAAGATAGTCCAAAGAATATGTGTGGTTGTTTCAGAAGGAAAAAATAATAATTTATTGAATTGTTCAATAGTTTTAAAATAATATATCGGTGCTATGTAGTTAAAAGCATTAAATATTTTAATAAGGACAAAGGACTCAAGTAACATGTGAATGACGATCTAATGCGTCCAAAGTGTACGGTGGACAAACAGGTTCCACTGTTAACCTCCTAAATGATATTTTGAAATAGGGCGGAACTTTAAGAAAATGGCTTCATAATATTTCATTAAATTCAGGGCATTTTTGTAACTGAGAAACAATGAGCTTTTTCCCCACAGCTAGAGATAATAAAAAATCATATTGTTTCTTACAAATTAACCTAGTCATACACCTTATCAAGGCTTGATATGTAAATAAATAAAGATGCATTACATCCCCTTGTCTCCCTTTCCACTTCCCCTAAGGCCCAGGGTGATTCCTTTCAAAAAGCTTTCATTTCACATGCATAGAAGCTATCAGAAATGAAAACTTCCCTTCCATCTCCTAAGATAAAGAAACCAGGAATTTCTCAGAAAAGCAGAATCAAGCTCAGTCACCCACAGAACCTTAATCCCTGAAATGCCCCATGTCACCAAAATAAAAGCTGGATACCCTAAGCAAGCAAATCTTTGGAGACTTCACATGCAAAATAAAATAAAATAAAATCACTAAAATAAAAAGGTGGGGAAAAAGACAACTTAAAAACAAACCACCACACCCTCAACTCCGCGTTGCAACCCGTGTGCCAGGGGCCTTTACCTTCATTTTCCATCGAAACTGCACTCGGGTTGATGGCTACAAAGTCTTTAGTGTCAGCCGCGGAGGACTAGAGAGAGGAGGAGGACAAGGAAGAGAAGCCCCCGGAATCCTAGGCTGTCACCCCCGCTCCCGGCCACGCGTCCCACGGCTGCTCCCACCACCCCTAGCAGCAGCATCTGCAAGAGAAACCAGGAGAAGCGGCGCTGACGAGAGAAAGGCTTAGGAGGGAGTCCCCCACCCAGCTGCCACCTCGGGAGCGCCCAGACCCGCATCCGCCCTCTCCGCTGCCCGCAACGTCCCCACCTCACGCCAGCGGGGCGGCGCCCTAGAGACGCCCCCCAGCTAGGGTATCCCTGGAAGCTCCCTTTCTTCGGGATGTGGAAGTTTCTGGAAATGGGGGTTGAAGGTAATACAGGTACCCACTAAAAGATCTAGACAACCCCCTCCTCCAGGCTGCGGGGACTCACCCGCAAAGCTCGCGGGGGCGCCCCGCGCGCTTCGGGCGAAAAAGAGCTGCTCGCGATGCGGCGGCGCAAAGTGGGAGCCTGCTCTCGTCGTGAGAAGTAGTGAGCAGGCGGGCAGGCGGGGAGGGGAAAAGAGTGGAGGTAAGGGGGCCCGTCACGCTCGGCCCCGCCGGCTCGGCGCGACCGCGCTGATCTACTCCCACCTCCGCCTCCTGCGCTCCGCCCCTCCCCGCCACCGGCCGCCCCAGTGCACCTCGCACTCCCGGGCCCGCCGTGCACCGAGCTTTGTCGCTACTACTTCCGCTGCGAGAGGCGCGTGCGCATGCGCATTAGCACTCACGGGCGGGAAAGACGGAAATGAAATGAGGCAGAGCCTTCGGCCCCCGCTTGGGCTTAGTTTGGAAACTGAGCTGCCCGGTAGGACGGCGCGTGGGTTTGGCGGTCCAACCTGCTCCTGCCTGTCCAATGGCAGCTTCTCGCTGCCCCCCAGGATGTTACCTTCTTTCGTTTCTACACACCCACTGGGCTAGAAGTCGGACATCCGCCCGCGCCCTGTGTTGGCCACTCATTCCCATGAGGCGGCCGCAGAGTCGGGCCAAGCGGACCGGCGCAGTCATGGCCGCTGTCTCCGAGGCGTTTGAGCGCTCTCTGGAAAGTCCACAGGGGAAGCCCCTCCCGTCGGGGCGGCCGTCACAATCTCGGCGGGCGACGCGAGGGCAGCAGAGGGAAGGGACAAGCGCAGACAGGCGCCAGTGTTCCTGCCAGGGAATGGGGCACCGAGAGAAGCCTCCTGAGTCTTCGCACACTCTTGCAAACCCTAGCTCTGGCTTCTTCACACTTCTTGCGGGAGCTGGTCATCGCAGGGCGACTTCCCAAAATTCTTTCCCCGTTAAAGGGGTGTGCTTTAGTTCCCTCGTGTAATGAGAGCCAAGGTTCAGCCGCAGAGAGCTCCAGGGAGAACTAATTTTATTTATTTAGAGTGTTAAGGAACTAGGGAGAGGCTCGAGCAGTAAGTATAATGGAAACCAAGCGTCTAGCGATTGAAGCTGAAGAATGGATACTTTGGCCACTGGCTGTCTTTTCCCACGTGAACCTTTCAACTGCTCAGTACCAGACCCCTAGTAATTTTAAATAGCCCTGCTAAGCCGGGCACAGTAGACATAGCCGTTGGCCCCTCACACCGATATCCACTAGAGGGCAGGCAACTACGATGAATTTTTCGGCATCCTTCGAAGAACTCTAGGCAGACCAAATGAAAACTCCCATTTATGCTAGAGGCATTTTTCTCCAACAGTACTTTATCCCTGTTACAAATTTGCCCCGGACCTCAGGTCTTGTAACATATTCCAATATGCTTTCTAACCAGACGTTCACCATCAAAATAAATGGACTAGTTTGCCTTTTTTTCTATATTTGTTCTCAAGTAGGTGGAACTAGTGTAGCGTCAAAAATTTTGGACAGCTTTCTAGATTTGCCTTTCTTTTAAGAAATGTTGAACTATTATTCAGTGAGGTCACTTTTAAATTTTAAAGATGAACTCATAAAAGTCTCTGTCAATTGGTTCTCTAGTCTACCTCTGGCTTGCATGCTAAGTGATTTTTGTCTCAGTGGCATGAGCCTATGATTTTGTAAAATGAAAGTACTATATCTCTTGTTCAATACTGTAATCAATTTGCAATGGTTGTTAGCGGACTTACTGAACCTTGACACAACAGCATCATATTAAAAGCAAAAAATCTAAGGTAGATTGCACAATCTATTAACATATGCACTTACAAAATAGAAGATAATTTTGTACAGAATTCGATATTAGATCACTTTAATTGTATGAAACATTTTATCAACAGAAGCTTTTCAGAATTACCTATTGTGCACTGCAGTACTCTAGCATTAACACTGAATCCACAATTAACTCCGACAAAGATTTATAAATCCATGATTTTTACTTAAAGTGGCTAAACTGAAATTTTACTTGTGGTTGCCTGAATTGTGAAAGACATGGTTTCTATTGCTAAGCCAAAATATAAACTGGATAAGACCAGCTTTGCCACAAGAAATGTTACATATTTCATTCTTAATCTACTTTCAGTCATCTCACCAGGCTTGGGAGCATCAAAGAACGAAATGATAGCTGATTGAACCACTTAGCTGGAGCCTCATCAACATATTTCTATGGTATGATCCTTTTATACCTGAATACCTGTATACCTTCCCTGCCAAGCTAGCCAACATCAACAGTACCAATTTTCACTTCCTCTGTGTATGAAAGATAGTAATAGTGTTTATTATGTATATATTTTGTACATGAAAGATAGGATTTATTAACATAATTTAAACCAGGGCAGTGGGAAGAGCTTGGGCCATACGGTTCAAAAGCGTGCTTTATTCTCCCAGCATCTCCTTGGACCATCTAACCTGCCATGAGACTGTTGTGTAGTTATCTCCTCCTCCTCATCTTCAGGGAAGGAAATGAAAGTATATATGCACCACAAATGTAAATTACACATATATGATGCCCTCCGTATCTGCAGGCTTCAAATCTGTGTATTTAATCAACTGTAGATCATAAATATTCAAAGAAAATAATAACAATATAACAATGAAAATAATAGAATTTAAAACATGCTACATGTAAAATACAGCAACTACTTACATAGCACTTCTATTGTATTAAATATAATAATCTAGAGATGACAAAGTATATGCAAAGATATGCATGGGTTATATGCAAATACACCATTTTTGAGGGACTTCAGCATCTGTAGAATTTGTTGTCCATAGGGGTTCTAGAACCAATCTCTCAAAAATACTAAGGGACAACCTATCTATTTTTACACACACATACATATGTGAATGTCTCGCAATTAAGTTCTTTGTAGTACAATTTTCTAGCATGAGTTCTTGAACTTCATTGAATGACCTCCTATAATAGCTCTGATGGCCATCCAAGAAAAAGAGCTCAAAAATTACTTTAAAGGGTAGGATAGGCACTGATACTGTGCCTAGCTTCCTAAGGGAAAAAACTTCAAATGCGACCATAGTGATATTCAGCAGTGAGATATATAGGCCTCTTTCTAGGATGAGTTCATGAACTTAATTTTCAGACCATGTTTATGTTCATATATACACCCTTCTTTTGCTCATAAGGTTATTGTAAGGATTTGATTAAGTAAAGCAAGTTGTAAATTATAAGCACAACAGAGAAACAAGAACATGCCTGGAGTGTTAGCCAGCTAGAATGAGATTGTTGGCAATAAAATATATTATATGCAAGTTTCCTCTTACTTCCTTGGTACTAAATATTTAACCTATAAAATTAGATACATAAAATTAAATACATCTGATGCAAAAAGTGGTCACATGAGCAATAAAAGGAAACCCATCTTACTGGTTGGGAGAAATACAACAAATGAAAAGACTGAGGAAGAATGGTCATGATGTTCTAATTTTATTTATAATGTTCTTTATTCCACAGAAGATATGAGACATCTTGTTTCTAATATCAAATTTGATAATGGGCATTTTCATAAACCTGATTGAAAGGACTATCCTGTCCCCTAAGATTTAAAAACTAAAACTTGGAAAAGATCATTTTAAAATCTTTCTTCAGTTAATTAATGTCTTATTTTAAAGGTTGTTTTAACATTGTTCAAAGTACCAGGGGTTAATGGTTAAGAAATTTTACGTATTTCTAGAGAAGAAATTGTAATTTTTTTAAGTCTGACATTTTAAAAGTTTGTAAAGATGCAACACTTCTAAAGGCTGACCTACTCCAACAAAAACAACGGAAGTATTTTTATTCTTATAAAGGATATGCTAAGTGTCAAGTTTAGGGAAATGTAATCTTATTGCAAAGAGGGTCATATGAAACCAATGTCTAACAACCACCTACCAAAATTGCTATAAACTTACCTAGTTCCCTGTTTTAGCAGTACTGGAAGATTAAAAGTTGGAAGCAAGAATAAAAATTGAAGGACTTGGGCGACGCCTGTTGCTCAAGTGAGTAGGGCGCCAGCCCCATATACCAAGGGTGGCGGGCTCAAACTCAGTCCCAGCCAAATAGCTGGGTGTTGTGGCAAGAGCCTGTAGTCCCAGCTACTCTGGAGACTGAGGCAAGCGAATCGCCTAAGCCCAAGAGCTGGAGGTTGCTGTGAGCTGTGATGGTACGACTCTCTACCAAGGGCGACAAAATAAAACTCTTGTCTCTTAAAAAAAAAAAAAAAAATTGAAGGACTCACATATCTAAGCTACCTGTGTTTGGTTGGTTTTAATAGTACACAGATTCTAAGTTCTTTACAAATATTTTATCACCCACAGAATTCCATAGCCTCTTTCATACTTGCTAACATTCTTAGCATGAAATATTGAATGAAACTGAGCAGAAGAAACTAAAGTAGAAAATTTTAAGTATACTTTTATTTTTAAAGAAGTTTATTTCGAGTACAATTCAGTTTCCCCATTCAATAGCTTCTGAACCCATGGTGATATTTGGCATCTTTGATATATACTACCAGTATACTCGGTTGGAGGTAAAAGTGGATTGGGTGTATCTGAGGATAAGAAAGGGAAGGAGGAAGAGCAAAGTGAGTGCAAGTCCCATATCCAAAAGTCAACTCTGTACTTCATTATGTCCATGGAAATTAAACATAACACTATTCCAAATTATATAAAACCCAAAATCTATTTTTTTAGGGGAAACTGAGCCCTGATCTTTAGCATAAGACTCACTTCCTGCTTGGGAGACCTGGCGAATCATGAGAATGGCACATGAGGTGTGTGCATGCAGATCGGAAAACTGACCTTCAAGAGAAAATGTATATATGAGGTGTGGAAATAATAATTATGGTAAAGATTCTCTAGAATCCAGCGGTCTCTTGATACTAGAGGGAGAGGTTATGCTCAAGGTCTGAAGTTTTGCAAAAATAAGACATTCTTTCTGACCTTCTCCATGTCCTCCTTAGTCAGTGCTAATGTCAGGCAAGCAGTTTTTATCTACTTGCTGTTTTATGATAATAAATATGGACCTGAGATTTACCGGGAGGGTTCCTCCCAGAGTTCCTCAGTCCCCCGACACAGACTTTGTGTCAAGCCTCTTCATTCCCCTGCCAAGATCCCATCATCTGGTGACCTCCAAATCCCTTCATATTTTGAGATATAAAACCCATTTAAGAGATACCATTCTCTTTAGTTTCCAACTTACTAATTCTCTATGGCCCCAAAACATCTGACTGAAATGTGTAGTGAAGACCTATTGAATAAATGAATGATCCAGAAAATGGTCATCTTAAATAAATATAGATCTTTTTTGTTGTTGAGTGAATAAATGTAATCCCACCCATGACTAGCTACTTACTTCCTATCATCAAAATCCATGCTTCTGGTTTCCTGTAAAGCAAAGAGGAATTAAGAGATTCTAAGAAATTTAAAAACAAACCTACATTTCCAAAAACCACAAAGGGGTTAGCTAGGACAACAAGATCTGAATGGGCGTAAGTCTTAATCATTGCAGGAAGTACTCAATATTGAGCACTGCCTAGAGAAGATAAAATTGCACACCCAGATTCTGAACCCAGGTAAGCATTTGAAATTAAAAGATAATTTAAGTGCTGAGGTGGTTGCTTCCATGTATGTGGGAAATTTCAGCTGAGCCTATGCTTTGGGTTTTGATGGCACACATTAATGTCTGACAAAACTGAAAGAAGGCATTATATAGCAGGTCCTCAAATAACATCCTTTCTTCTTGATTCATTCTAATATTGATGAGGGAGAAAAGATAATTCCTGGCTGGGAAAACTGTGTTGTTTGCATGTTCTCCCCTGGTCTGCATTGTTTTTTTCCAGGTACTCCAGTTTCCTCCCACAAAGATGTTCATGTTAGGTTAATTGACATATCTAAATCTTCCCAGTACAAATGAGTGTGGGTGTGTGTGAGTGCACCCTCTGACAGAATGGCATCTTGTCCTGGGTTGGTTTCCAGCTTGCACCTTGAGCTGCTGGGACAGATGCCAGCCACTCATAACACTAAACTGGAAATATCTGGGTAAATAATCCTCATTAATCTTTCTTACATGTATGAATACCTCACATTTCAATATTTAACGTTAGAAGTTTTTTGGTCTTTAGAAGTTTGGTGATGTTTTTGTGACCAGAAATATGCTGTGGAAATTTAACTCTTTTTTTATATCAATTAGCCTGTGGTAAAATTGGTTTCCTATACACCATTTGCTCAAAGTCATAGTTTCCACAAACCTATCAATAATGTAAAGTGAGGACTTACTATAATTTCCTGCACCATCTTCAATCATACCTTAAAGACCAAGGAATTTACTCTTAATTCCTGGACAAGACAGCTAGGAGACTATGTGTAAATAACAGGTCTTAGAATAGCTGAAAAAGTTAAATTGCTACTGGGCAGTGTCTTCTACTAACTTTGAAAGCATTGCTGATACATTGGTTGTCACAAATAGTTGAAACTATGGTACAAATTCCATATCCTGTCTTCAGGTCCCTGCTGTGTTTACATTAATAGCCTAGGTCTCTTCCCTCCATTTAAATGCTTTCTCAACTTTACATCAGAAACATTTTCAGTCTCTTTATCCTGTTGCACACCGGGGTCTGAGAGAGCTTTAGGAAAGGATGCATTTCCTAATTCCTCCAAAACGGCACATTTTTCACTTAAAGATTTTCTACCCCAGCATCTTCTAGAAGTCAGATATTTTGTGCAAAGCTTGCATCTTTACCTAAACTTGTCCCATGTCCTTCCAGGCCCCCTGCAGAAATCATCTATTTCCACTGTGCTTCCTATTGTGAAAATAAATGAGAAAAAAGGCCAAAAAAAGTCCTTATGATAAAATAGAGAGGGAGATACACAGCACGGAAATAGCCAAAGGTTTTATGAAGATCCTGAAGTTAACCCTAGATAATCATGCAAACAGACCATTACTCTCACTAAGCATACTACATAAAATATGGAACGCATTTCAAGGAAGTGGTTTGTAAGACAGATAATGGAGAAGAGGAAATGACAATTTGGCAATATGGTTTGTGAGACAAATGATAGAGAAAAGGAATTACACATTGGCAAGAAAGAGTTTTTGCAACAAAAACCGTTAGGTTAGAAAATGTATTACTACAAAGAAAGATCAGGTGGGAAATTAGAGGCTTTAACAGTGTGCCTTCAGACAACTTTATTTTTGCTTTCTTGGTTATGAAAGGTAATGTTTGTGTAGCATAAATCATAAGATATTTTAAAAATTTTAATATTGCCAAATGACCTATATTTGAGAGAAGTATAAAAATGGGAATTTGGGGGAAAGCGTTCTACAGGATAGAAACAAATAAGCTAAAGTGAAAATGTAGGGCTTGCACTGGCCTAATCAGCCCCAAATTCAAATAGCTGAATGCAAAACTTTTCTTAAAAGCTGCTATATCAGCTAATAGGAATATTGGTATTCTAAGTGAACAATAGCCCAATATGGAATATTTAATAGGAAGCTTACAAACTAAAAATGATGTCAGTCCCTTTGAGGACAGTGAAAGGAACTCTCTGTCATATTCCAAATGAATATTATGAGTGATCCTCAAACATCCATTCCTACCCAGCACCTATGTGTACAATGCAGGGGCCCACACTGGCTTTCCTAGGGCCCATCGCTACTACCTTGCTAACAAGGGGCTCAAAGATCAGTCTGCCCAATGCCCACTGCCACAACCACTGGCAATCCTGCCTGCTAACTCCAGCAATAGGCTCACTAGGCACTCAAGCCACTCAGGGGCCAAAAGATCAGCCCACCTGGCATCCCCATCTATCAAAGCTGCTCCATAGCATCCACAGACAAGCACAGCTTAAACCACTGAGGAACTTGCAGATAGTAGGGACATTGATTACAGCTGAAGAAATCATATGGCAACTATACTAGTTCCCTCATCCAGAAGTAAAGCCAAATCCCTCTACCCAACTGACACTAGATATAGCTACAGGAAAAAGTCTTTGTCTACAAAAGCTATCCCATAAAATTGGAAGAAGCTTCTATTATATCAGATACAGAGTAATGTAGGGAAATAAGAAACATGAAAAAAATCACAGAAAGATGACACCTCCAAAGAAACACAATAGTTCATTATAACAAACCCCAAAGAAAAGGAAGTGTAAACATGCCTGATAAGGAACTCAAACTAATGATCTTAAGGAAATTCAGTAATATGCAAAAGGACACAGGCAAACAATACCAAAAAATCAAGAAAACAATTCATGATCTGAATGAGAAATTCAACACAAAGATATAAAAAGAACCAAACAAAAATCTCAAAAATAACAGATTCAATAAATTATATAAATAATACAGTTAAGAGCTTCTACAGTAGACTAGATTAAGCAGAAGAACTTGAAGACAGGTCCTTTGAAATAATCCAGTCAGACATTAAAAAAAAAAAAAAGAAGATGAAGGCAAAAAAAATTTAAAAGAATGAAGAAAGACTACATAGAGAAAAAAAGACATCCTACATGAGACATGGGATGCCATAAAGAAAACAAATATTAGCATTTTGAAGTTTGACAAAAGAGATGAAAAAAACATATTTATTTAATAAAATAATAGCTGAAAACTCTCCAAATCTTTAAAGAGATACAAACATCCAGATATAGGAAGTTCAAAGATCTCTAAATAGCTTCGATTCAAAAAGTCCTCTCCAAGCTACATTATAAAGTGTCAAAGACAAAAAGAATTCAAAAACAGTAAGAAAAAATGTCAAGTCACATTTAAGGAAATCCCCATCAGACTAACAGCAAATTTCTTAATGGAAATCTTACAGACCAGGGGAGAATGGGATAATCAGAGTACTTAAAGAAAAAAAAAAATCCTGCCAGCCAAGAATACCATGCCGAAAAGCTATCTTTCAAAAATAAAGGAAAAATAAAGTCTTTCCCAGAAAGCAAAAACAGGGAATTCACTACTAAGACCATCATACAAGAAATGGTTAAAGGAATCCTACATCTGGAAGTGAAATAACAATATCCACCATTATGAAAACATAGGAAAGTATAAAACTCACTAGTAGAACAGACACACAAATAAGAAATAGAAAAGAATCAAACATTATCACCACAGAAAACCACCAAACTGCAAAGAGAAACAATAAGAAAGTAAGAATGGAATAAATGATATACAAAGCAATTAGAAAACAATTAACAAAATAACAGCAGTAAATCCTCATTTATCAATGATAAATTTGAGTGTAGAGGGTTTTAACTTGCCCAATTAAAAGATACAGTCTTGCTGAATGGGTAAGAAAAAGCAAGACCCAACTATATCATTTGTAAAGACATACACACATGGGAAGTGAAGGAGTTGAAAAAGATATTCCACACAAATGGAAACCAGAATTGTATAATAATAGCTATACTTACATCAAACAAAATAGATTTTAAGTCAAAACACATAAAAAGAGACAAGGTCATTACATAATGATAAAGCAATCCGTTCAGCAAGAGGATATAGCAATTATAAATATCTATACAGCCAACACTACAAATATATAAAGCAAATACTATTAGAGCTAAAGAGAGAAATAGACCTCTAGATGATAATAGTTGCAAACTTTGACACCCCAGTAAAATTGCAGTATACAAATTGAACATACAAGAATCAATAGCATTTCTAAAAACCTTATTGGCTGGCTAAAAAGAAATAAAAAAGTTAATCTCATTACAATAGCTATTAAAAAATAACCCTAGGTATTAATGTAACTAAATCATAAAGGACACCCCAAATGCAAAGTAAGTCCATGCTCTATGAGTTTCATAGACTGAAAACATATAACCCAAATCAATCTATATATTCAATGCAATACAATACCAATTGAAATATCAATAACATTTTTCAAAGAAATTGAAAAGAAAAATTTTAATTTGTGTGAAACCACAAAAGACCCCAAGTAGCTGAAGCAGTCCTAAGAAAAAAGAACATAGCTTAAAAATATACTACAAAGCAATAGTAACCAAAACAGCATGGTATTGGTATAAAAACAGACATGTAGATCAATGGAACAGAGTAGAGAATCCAGAAATGAATTCTTATATTTATCGATGTTTTTAAGCAACTGATGCTTAACAAAGAAGACAAGAACATACTTTGGGGAAAGAGCACTCTCTTAAACAAATGGTACTGGGAAACCTGGATATCCATATGAAGAAGAATAAAATTAGGTACCTCTCTATCACCGTATACAAAAATTAACCCAAAATGAATTAAGACTTAAATGTAAAACTCAAAACTATAAAACTAATGGAAGAAAACTTAGGGAAAGGGCTTCAGGTCATTGGTCTAGAATCAAGATTTTTATGGGTAAGACTTCAAAAGTACAGGCAACAAAAACAAAAACAGACAAATGGGACTATACCAAACTAAAAAGTTTCTGCATAGTAAAGAAAATAATGAACAGAGTGAAGAGACAGTCTGTAGAATGGAAGAAAATATTTACGAAGTATTAACTGACAAAAAAATCCAGAAAATACAAGGAACTCAAATAACTCAAGAGCTTGAAAACCAACTCAAAAAACCCCCAAATAATCTGATTAAAAATGGGCAAATAGTCTGAATAGACATTTCTCAAAAGAAGACATAACAAATGGCCAAACATATGAAAAAATGCTCAACATCACTAATCATCAGGGAAATGCTAATCAAAACCACAATGACATATCATCTCTCCCTAATTAGAATTGCTATTATCAAGAAGACAAAAAATAACATGCTGGCAAGGATGTAGAGAAAAGGGAACTCTTATATACTATTGATGGGAGTGTGAATTAATACAACTAGTATGGAAAACAGTATGGAGGTTCCTCAAAAAAAAACTAAAAATAGATCCAGGCATCCCATTATAGGGTATTTGTTCAAAGGAAAGGAAATAAGTATGTTGAATATGTATCTACACCTTCATGTTAATTGCAGCATTATTTACAATAGCCAAGATACAGAATCAACCTAAATGTTCATCAACAGATGACTGAATAAAGAAAATGTAGTGTGTATACACAATGGAATACTATTCAGCCATAAAAAGAAAGAAATCCTATCATTTACAGCAACATAGATAATTCTGGAGGACCTTATGGTAAGTGACACCATAGAAAGATAAATACTACATTATTACACTCATACGTGGAAGATAAAAATGTTGAACCCATACACTTAAAGGGTAGGAAAGTGGCTACTGGAACTGAAAAGGGTAAGAGGAAGGGGGATAGAAAAAGGCTGTTTAACAGATACAACATTATAGCTAATTAGGAATAATAAGTTCTTGTGTTTTGTAGCACTATAGAATAATGATAGTTAACAAAAATGTTTGTTTTTTAAAGAGACAAGATCTCACTCTGTTGTGGAGGCTAGCGTACTGTGGCATCATCATAGCTCATTGCACCCTCAGTCTTCTGGACTCGAGTGATCCTTCTGCCCATAGGCATCTGCTACCATGCTTGGCTAATTTTTAAATTGTTTGTAGAGCCAGGGATTTGCTGTGTTGTTCAGCATGGTCTCAAACTTCTGCCCTCAAGAGATCCTCCTGTCTTAGCCTCCCAAAGGTTCCCTAGGAGTATAGGCATGAACCATCACACTCAGCCAACAATAATTTGTTGCATATTTTCATGTAGCTAGAAGAGAGGATTGTGAATGTTCCTAACACAAACAAATAATACAGGGTGGCCATAAAGTTCGTGTGCAATGTAAATAGTTACAACTATGGCACATGAACTTTATGGGCACCCTGTATTTTCAGGTGATGTATGTGCTAATTATCATGATTTGATCTTTACACATTGTATACATTTATCAAAACATCATTCTGTATCCCACAAAAATGAATAATTATGTGTCGGCTAAAATAAAAGGAAACAAAAATCTTTTCATCCCAGCATCATTAGTGTAAGTACTTCTCAAAGTGTGACCTCACTACCAGCAACATCAATATCACCTGGGAACTTAGTAGAAATGCAAATTATACACTTCACTTGGTCCTACTGAATCAGAAATTGTGGGAGTTGGACCCAGCAAACTGCGATTTAGCAAGACTTCACAGTGCTTCTGAATGACTGGAAGTACTGTAGCCATCTTTTTACCCCTCTTCACACCCTTCCTCAGTAACAAGCCAATACAAGGGATATAGCAAAGTATTGATGAGAAGAGGCCAAGTCCTTTAATATATAATTAAGCTTGCAAGTAATCCACTCTGGGGCCCGTGCTACCACTGGACTTCCTTTAATGTGAGATAATAAGTAAGTTACGTTTTCTGTTACTTGCAACTAGAAGCATCTAACTGATAGGTTAAATGAAAAAAAAATAATTTTCTACTAGGTTAAATGTTAATTGGTTGATGCTTTGGCTGTTCTTATAAAAGTTAAGAATTATTTTTTTCTTTAGTTAAGAATTTAACTTAAGAATTTAATACAATATGACATATTCAAATGATAAAATATTAAGTCAGTATCTTAAAATGCTAATGGAAATGTTAATTAATAAGAAGTTACAGAATAAGATGTTAAAAAACTGAATAAGAGTATATGTGTTTTTTAAGTAATTTCCATATTAGCAGATAAAGTAGAATATTGGCTATTGATTTCAGAAGTTCTGTTGACAAGTTTTTCTTACTACTACTTAGGAACATTTAAAATTATATAACTATAACTTATCTTGAAAATTAGTCAGCTTTTAGAATTTTTACTTATGTGGTTGCATGCCCTGGCACTAGGTTTTGGGTTTTTTAACTAAAAATTAAATTAAGTTTTTACCTTCCTCTTTTTTCCCCCAATAAACTTGGCAGAGATATTTATTATTTTGCAGTTTTCACATCTCCTTGTTTCTATTATCTAATTTAGAATATTTAAAAAGCTATGGCATTTTTTTTTTTTTTTAAACTCTACAGATATTTTTCCCTACTTTAAATGACCAAATTGCTCATTTTAACCCTGGAAAAGTACAAAAAATGCTTGGAAAGGTAAAGATGTCAACACTGCACATTAATTAAACATTTAAATTACTTTTAGGGAAATGAGAATCAATTTTTACTAAATAGACATCAAAACTATACATTTGTTCAGGGCTTTTTACTTCAAAGTATATAATTAAATTGAATTGTCACAACCCTGCCAGGTGAGCAGACTACATTTCACTCATTGCTTTTTATGGGTGACAAAGCTGAGATTCATCCACAGGAAGCTTCCTGAACAAGAATTTCTCACTATTCAGTACAAAGTCATGAGTAAAATAACCATCTTGGCTGAGTACCCATCTATCCCTTAATGTTTCCATAATGTCCCAGTAGAAAATATACACATATAAGAAGCTGCCCTGTTTATCATTTTGTTAAATTCTTAACCCCTTTCAACTTAATGTGGCTTTCTGCAACCTTGATAGTGATTAATTCCAGAGTTAAGGATATCTGCCCCATAGCTCATTTGATGACACTCAAGATTGTATGAATTAATAAGGTCATTGTCTTTGTTTGTTATTCTTGGTCACTGTCTACATTTATTCACTTGTTCTTATTCAATCTTCAACATCATTACTGGGAAATCATGCTTCAAGCTGTTCTAGAATCCCCTGGATTTCTCAGAGTTAAAAAGTACTGCTAAAATGGGAGTGTAATCTCATGAATAAATAAACACAGATAGACATCTTCAAGAGATTATTCAATAGGTAATTGAGACATGTTCATTAATAGGCTCCATTGAAAAATCAACAGAATACATATTAAACATATGCCCTAGTATCTAAAAATCACTAAGAAGTATTAGAAATATTGATTTCATCTCTCCAGTTACATTTTTTTTAAGTCTTTATAATTATATTGAAATATCAACCAGAGTAGTAGTTAGGAAAAAGTCGTATTGCTTTGTTTTGTTTTTTTTGCTTTTTAAAATTAAGACCTTAGAATGAATTTAGATAGTATAGAGGACTTAACAACTATTAGGCCTTTTTTATATTCTATAATTTAAACCAACAATTAAAATTCTCAGTTGCCACATCAGGTTAATTAGCTATAAAAGGATATAAACAGGTAAGAACATATTTAGATTATATTCTAGGCATGGGCCAAGGTGGTTGAAAATGGTCAATTAAGAATTTGTGAAGCAGGCGGGGGGCCTGTGGCTCAAAAGAGTAGGCACTGGCTCCATACGCCAGAGGTGGTAGGGTCAAACCCAACCCTGGCCAAAAACTGCAAAAAAAAAAAAATTTTTCTTTGTGAAGCTATAAATCATTGTTACTATCCTTCTGGCTTTAATAGTGACTTTCTAAGTTCTAAATGGCATACACGCTATTTTTGAGAACATATGAATTTTGAAAATATGCAGCATCAAATGATCTGCATCAGTTGTTTTCAAAGTTGGTCTCTACCACTTGGGAATTTTTAGAAATGCAAATACTTGGACCCCCACCCCTGTCCTACTGACTTAGCAATTCTGGAGGTAGGTCACAACATTCTGTGTTTCAACTGTTCCTTCAGGTGATTCTAATTTGTGCTAAGCACTGATATACCAGAAGTATAAAATTTTCTTCTAAAAACATCATGCTAAGCAGAGAGAGGGAAGGGGGAGGGGGGGCTTGGTGTGTGCCACACCTTTTGGGGGCAAGACACGATTGCAAGAGGGAATTTACCTAAAAATGCAATCAGTGTAACCTGGTTTATTGTACTCTCAATGAATCCCCAACACTAAAAAAATAAAAATAAAAACATCATGCTAATAGTTCTGAGTTCTAAGGAGGCGGAGCAAGATGGCAGCCGAGTAACAGCTTCCTTGCATCTGGGCACCGTGAGTCGGGGGAGATAGGACTCCAGGCATCTCTGGCTGGTGGGAACTGCCTATCATCACTCCTATGAGGCTACAGGGAGTCAGCGAGAGACTTCTGGACCCCAAGAGGAGGACTAAAACAGTGGAAAACCGGCAAGTGGTCGCGTGTGTTCAATCCGTCTAAACCCGCCCACAACTGTAAGTTCAGTAGCAGCGAGACTGCAAACCAGAAAGGCCTTACCTGTGAACTGTTTTGATGTCCTTGGACTTGGCACTGAGTTGAACTGCCTTGGGGAAGGCCTGAGCTGGAGTGCGGAGAAATTTGGCCGTTGTCTAGGGCCCCAGTCTGAGCCGCTGAGCCAGATGGAGCTAATAGTGTTTGGCGGTGGGTCACACGGATCCATTGTCAGTGATCTGCCCCGGCAAGCTCTGCCCTCAGGGTCGCAGAGCTAGAAACGGGTGGGAGCTGGTAACCCAGCAACCAAGTAGCCTAAGGGTGGGGTCTGAGCCGCCTTGCAGCCCTAACCCTCAGGGGCAGAGTGAGACCGGTTTTGGCACCCTGGGTAAGTGGATAGCCACTTCAGCAGTGATTCCAGCAAGAAAGCTGGGAAAGCTTCTGCTCAGCAAGTTTACAAGTTCAAAGTGCCTTTTAAGTGGGCTGAAGAGAGATTTAGGGTGTCTACCTGCTGGGGTTTGAGAAATCAGCTGCCTCCAGTCGTATCAGAACTGTGACTAACATCTCATACCCCATAAGACCACGTGTTGCCCAGACAATATTCAATAACATATACAAACTGCTTTGTTTTTGGTTGTGTATTTTTTTCTTTTTTTTGTTTTTTGTTTGTTTGTTTATTTTGACGTTGTTGATGTTCTTTTGTTTTTTAATTTCAATCTTTTCCATACAGATCCCTTTTTCTTTCTCAATTTTTCTAGTTTAATTATAATTTCCCATTGCTGCCTTTTTTAATAACTACAACTTCATTTTTGCTAGTGTTTCTACCGCTATCATTTGGTTTTTCACCCCATTGTATCCCCGTAAAGTTTTCTGTTTGCTTGTTTTGGTTTGATTTATAGCATTTTTGTCTTTCCTCTCTACTTGGTGGAGGTGGGGTACTGTATCTGATCAGGTTAGCAAAGAGCTGCTGACCTCAAGGGAACCACCCAACTGGGGCACCCCCAGAAGGTGGGGTTTTTTAAGGTTGTGTCAAAGTACCCTACTGTACACCTATATTGCCCTATCTCCCTCTTTCTGTGCCTCTCTTCTTTTTGTCAATATTCCTTATCCCCACCCCCTCGCCTTTCTCTATCTTTCTTTTTTTTTTTCTTATCACTCGGTCCTCTTTCTTTCATCCCTTTTTTTGCTCTTCAATCTTCTCACCCTTCTGGTCCTGTAACCCTTAGTCCACAGGCACAAGATCTTAAAGAGCAAGAGGAAGTGAAAGGAAAATTAGGGCAAGGAAACAGATAAAAGAAATCACTCATGAGGAAGAATCAGCAGAAAACTCCAGGCAACATGAAGAACCAGTCCAGAACAACCCCGCCAAGGGACCATGAGGTAGCTACTGCAGAGGATTCCACCTATACAGAAATGTTAGGAATGACAGAAAGGGAATTTAGAATACACATGTTGAAAACAATGAAAGAAATGATGGAAACAATGAAGGAAACTGCTAATAAAGTGGAAAATAACCAAAAGGAAATCCAAAAACAGAATCAAATCAGAGATGAACGATATGAAGAATATAAAAAGGATATAGCAGAACTGAAGGAAATGAAACAGTCAATCAGGGAACTTAAAGATGCAATGGAAAGTATCAGCAACAGGTTAGACCATGCAGAAGAAAGAATTTCAGAGGTAGAAGACAAAGTTCTTGAGATAACTCAGATAGTAAAAGAGGCAGAAAAGAAGAGAGAGAAAGCAGAACGTTCACTGTCAGAATTATGGGACTTTATGAAGCGTTCCAACATACGAGTTATAGGAATTCCAGAAGGGGAAGAAGAATGCCCCAGAGGAATGGAAGCCATACTAGAGAATATTATAAAAGAAAATTTCCCAAACATCACCAAAGATTCTGACACACTGCTTTCAGAGGGATATCGGACCCCAGGTCGCCTCAACTCTAACCGAGCTTCTCCAAGACACATTGTGATGAACCTGTCCAAAGTCAAGACAAAAGAAAAGATTCTGCAAGCTGCCAGGAGTAAGCGCCAGTTGACCTACAGGGGCAAATCCATCAGAGTGACCGCAGACTTCTCTAATGAAACTTTCCAAGCAAGAAGACAATGGTCATCTACCTTTAATCTACTTAAACAGAACAATTTTCAGCCCAGAATTCTGTACCCTGCTAAGCTAAGCTTCAAAATTGATGGAGAAATCAAATCATTTATGGATATACAAACATTGAGGAAATTCGCCACAACAAGACCAGCTCTACGGGAAATACTTCAACCTGTTCTGCACACTGACCACCACAATGGATCAGCAGCAAAGTAAGAACTCAGAAATCAAAGGACAGAGCCTAACCTCCACACTGATGCAAAAGATAAAACTAAGCAATGGACTCTCACCAAATAAGACGAATAGAATACTACCACACTTATCAATTATCTCCATAAATGTTAATGGCTTGAATTCCCCACTGAAGAGACATAGATTGGCTGACTGGATTAAAAAACACAAGCCATCCATTTGCTGTCTGCAAGAAACACACCTGGCTTCAAAAGACAAATTAAAGCTCCGAGTCAAGGGATGGAAGACAATTTTTCAGGCAAATGGAATTCAGAAGAAAAGAGGAGTTGCAATCTTATTTTCAGATACATGTGGATTTAAAGCAACTAAAGTCAAAAAAGACAAAGATGGTCACTTTATATTGGTCAAGGGAAAACTACAACAAGAAGACATTTCAATTCTAAATATTTATGCACCCAATTTAAATGCTCCCAGATTCTTGAAGCAGACCTTACTCAGTCTGAGCAATATGATATCTGATAATACCATCATAACAGGGGACTTTAACACACCTCTTACAGAGTTGGACAGATCCTCTAAACAGAAATTAAACAAAGATATAAGAGATTTAAATGAGACCCTAGAACAACTATGCTTGATAGACGCATATAGAACACTCCATCCCAAAGATAAAGAATATACATTCTTCTCATCACCCCATGGAACATTCTCCAAAATTGATCATATCCTGGGACACAAAACAAATATCAACAGAATCAAAAGAATCAAAATTTTACCTTGTATCTTTTCAGACCATAAGGCACTAAAGGTGGAACTCAACTCTAACAAAAATGCTCGACCCCACCCAAAGGCATGGAAATTAAACAATCTTCTGTTGAATAACAGATGGGTGCAGGAAGAAATAAAACAGGAAATCATTAACTTCCTTGAGCATAACAACAATGAAGACACAAGCTACCAAAACCTGTGGGATACTGCAAAAGCAGTTTTGAGAGGAAAATTCATCGCTTTAGATGCCTACATTCGAAAAACAGAAAGAGAGCACATCAACAGTCTCACAAGAGATCTTATGGAATTGGAAAAAGAAGAACAATCTAAGCCTAAACTCAGTAGAAGAAAAGAAATATACAAAATCAAATCAGAGATCAATGAAATTGAAAACAAAAGAATCATTCAGAAAATTAATGAAACAAGGAGTTGGTTTTTTGAAAAAATAAATAAAATAGATAAACCATTGGCCAGACTTACTAGAAATAAAAAAGTAAAATCTCTAGTAACCTCAATCAGAAACGATAAAGGGGAAATAACAACTGATCCCACAGAGATACAAGAGATCATCTCTGAATACTACCAGAAACTCTATGCCCAGAAATTTGACAATGTGAAGGAAATGGATCAATATTTGGAATCACACCCTCTCCCTAGACTTAGCCAGGAAGAAATAGACCTCCTGAACAGACCAATTTCAAGCACTGAGATCAAAGAAACAATAAAAAAGCTTCCAACTAAAAAATGCCCTGGTCCAGATGGCTTCACTCCAGAATTCTATCAAACCTTCAAGGAAGAGCTTATTCCTGTACTGCAGAAATTATTCCAAAAAATTGAGGAAGAAGGAATCTTCCCCAACACATTCTATGAAGCAAACATCACCCTGATACCAAAACCAGGAAAAGACCCGAACAAAAAGGAGAATTTCAGACCAATCTCACTCATGAATATAGATGGAAAAATTCTCAACAAAATCCTAGCCAATAGATTACAGCTTATCATCAAAAAAGTCATTCATCATGATCAAGTAGGCTTCATCCCAGGGATGCAAGGCTGGTTTAACATACGCAAGTCCATAAACGTTATCCACCATATCAACAGAGGCAAAAATAAAGATCACATGATCCTCTCAATAGATGCAGAAAAAGCATTTGATAAAATCCAGCATCCTTTTCTAATTAGAACACTGAAGAGTATAGGCATAGGTGGCACATTTCTAAAACTGATTGAAGCTATCTATGACAAACCCACAGCCAATATTTTACTGAATGGAGTTAAACTGAAAGCTTTTCCTCTTAGAAATGGAACCAGACAAGGTTGTCCTCTGTCACCTTTACTATTCAACATAGTGCTGGAAGTTCTAGCCAATACAATTAGGCAAGACAAGGAAATCAAGGGAATCCAAATGGGAGCAGAGGAGGTCAAACTCTCCCTCTTTGCTGACGACATGATCTTATACTTAGAGAACCCCAAAGACTCAACCACAAGACTCCTAGAAGTCATCAAAAAATACAGTAATGTTTCAGGATATAAAATCAATGTCCACAAGTCAGTAGCCTTTTTATACACCAATAACAGTCAAGATGAGAAGCTAATTAAGGACACAACTCCCTTCACCATAGTTTCAAAGAAAATGAAATATCTAGGAATATACCTAACGAAGGAGGTGAAGGACCTCTATAAAGAAAACTATGAACTCCTCAGAAAGGAAATAGCAGAGGATATTAACAAATGGAAGAACATACCATGCTCATGGATGGGAAGAATCAACATTGTTAAAATGTCTATACTTCCCAAAGCAATCTACCTATGCAATGCCATTCCTATCAAAGTACCTACATCGTACTTTCAAGATTTGGAAAAAATGATTCTGCGTTTTGTATGGAACCAGAAAAAACCCCGTATAGCTAAGGCAGTTCTTAGTAACAAAAATAAAGCTGGGGGCATCAGCATACCAGATTTTAGTCTGTACTACAAAGCCATAGTGCTCAAGACAGCATGGTACTGGCACAAAAACAGAGACATAGACACTTGGAATCGAATTGAACACCAAGAAATGAAACTAACATCTTACAACCACCTAATCTTCGATAAACCAAACAAGAACTTACCTTGGGGGAAAAACTCCCTATTCAATAAATGGTGTTGGGAGAACTGGATGTCTACATGTAAAAGACTGAAACTGGACCCACACCTTTCCCCACTCACAAAAATTGATTCAAGATGGATAAAGGACTTAAATTTAAGGCACGAAACAATAAAAATCCTCCAAGAAAGCATAGGCAAAACACTGGAAGATATTGGCCTGGGGGAAGACTTCATGAAGAGGACTGCCATGGCAATTGCAACAACAACAAAAATAAACAAATGGGACTTCATTAAACTGAAAAGCTTCTGTACAGCTAAGGAGACAATAACCAAAGCAAAGAGACAACCCACACAATGGGAAAGGATATTTGCATATTTTCAATCAGACAAAAGCTTGATAACCAGGATCTATAGAGAACTCAAATTAATCCACATGAAAAAAGCCAACAATCCCTTATATCAATGGGCAAGAGACATGAATAGAACTTTCTCTAAAGACGACAGACGAATGGCTAACAAACACATGAAAAAATGTTCATCATCTCTATATATTAGAGAAATGCAAATCAAAACATCCCTGAGATATCATCTAACCCCAGTGAGAATGGCCCATATCACAAAATCTCAAAACTGCAGATGCTGGCATGGATGTGGAGAGAAGGGAACACTTTTATATTGCTGGTGGGACTGCAAACTAGTACAACCTTTCTGGAAGGAAGTATGGAGAAACCTCAAAGCACTCAACCTAGACCTCCCATTCGATCCTGCAATCCCATTACTGGGCATCTACCCAGAAGGAAAGAAATCCTTTTATCATAAGGACACTTGTACTAGACTGTTTATTGCAGCTCAATTTACAATCGCCAAAATGTGGAAACAGCCTAAATGCCCACCAACCCAGGAGTGGATTAACAAGCTGTGGTATATGTATACCATGGAATACTATTCAGCCATTAAAAAAAATGGAGACTTTACATCCTTCGTATTAACCTGGATGGAAGTGGAAGACATTATTCTTAGTAAAGCATCACAAGAATGGAGAAGCATGAATCCTATGTACTCAATCTTGATATGAGGACAATTAATGACAATTAAGGTCATGGGGGGGAAGCAGAAAGAGGGATGGAGGGAGGGGGGTGGGGCCTTAGTGTGTGTCACACTTTATGGGGGCAAGACATGATTGCAAGAGGGACTTTACCTAACAATTGTAATCAGTGTAACTGGCTTATTGTACCCTCAATGAATCCCCAACAATAAAAAAAAAAAAATGGGAAAAAAAAAATAGTTCTGAGTTCTAAAAAACAAAGTAAGTGTATACAGGTGTACCTTTGAGACATTGGAGGCTTAGTTCCAGACCACCACAGTAAAACAAATATTGCAATAAATAGTCATACAATTTTGTTTGTTTCCTAGTACATTTAAAAGTTAACACTATACTGTAGTGTGTACCTCTTCTGTGAATCATGAATATTCTTAATGGTATCTAGAATGACAACACTATACTGTAGTATAGAGTTAACTTTTAAATGTACTAGGAAACAAACAAAATTGTTTGTATAGAGTTATAGAGTGTGCAAAAGCATCTCTAAGAAATGAATATATCTTGTTAAACAATATTTTATTGCTAAAAAATGCTAATGATCATCTGAGCCTTCAGTGAATTGTAATCTTTTTGCTGTTGGAGTCTTCCCTCAGTGTTGATAATGGCTGCTGACTGATCAGGGTGGTATTTGCTGAAGGTTCCAGGGACTGTGGCCATTTCCAAAAATAAGATAGTAATGAAGTTTGTAGCATCAATTGATGCTTCTTTTAACAAAAGATTTCTCCACAATGTGACTGCTATTTGATGACATTTTACTCAAAAAACTTCTTTCAAATTATAGTCAATCTTTTCAAATCCTGCTACTGCTTTAGAATTAAATTTATGTAATATTCTGAATCCTCTGTTACCATTTCAACAATATTCACATCATCTTCTTCAGGAATAGATTCCATCTCAAGAAACTACTTTTTTGTGCATCCATGGGAAGCAACTTTTAATCCTTTCACGTTTTATCATGAGATTGCAACAATTCAGTCATATCTTCAAACTCTACTTCTAATTCTCTTGCTATTTCCACCATATCTACAGTTACTTCCTATACTGAAGTCTTGAACCCCTTGAAAGCATCCATGAAAGCTGGATTCAATATTTTCCAAATTCTTGTTAATGTTGATATTTTGACCTTCTCCTGTGAATTATGAATATTCTTAATGGTATCTAGAATGATAAATGCTTTCCAGAAGACATTCAGTTGACTTTGTCCAGAGCCATCAGAGGAGTCACTATCTATGGTGGCTATCCCCTTATAAAATGTATTTCTTTAATAATAAGACTTGAAAATCAAAATCGTTCCTTGATCCATGGGCTGCAGAATGAATGTTGTGTTAGCAGGCATGAAAATCACATTATTCTCTTTCAACATTGCCCTTACAGCTCTTGGGTGACTAGTGCAATGTCAAGAGTGGTAATACGTGGAAAGAAGTCTTTTTTCCCTGAGTTAGTAGGTCTCAATCAGGGGCTTAAACTATTCACTGAACCATGAACCATGACATGTGTTGTCATCCAGGCTTTGTTGTTCCATTTCTAGAGAATAAGCAGGATAGATTAGCATAATTTATAAAGGCCCCAGGATTTTTGGAAGGGTAGATGATCACTGGCTTTAACTTGAAGCCACCAACTGCATTAGCCTCTAACCAGAGTATCAGCCTATCTTTTGAAGCTTTGACTTTTCCTCTCCTGCTATAAAAGTTCTAGATAGCATCTTTTTCCAATAGCAGGCTATTTTGTTTACATTAAAAGTCTGTTGTTTAATATAGCGACCTTCATTAATGATCTTAGCTAGATCTTTTGGATAACTTGCTGCAGCTTCTACATTAGTAATTGCTGCTTCATCTTATACTTTTATTCTGTGGAAATGGCTTCCTTAACCCTCATGAATTAACCTCTGCTACCTTCCAACTTTTCTGCAGCTTTCTCACTGCTCTCAGGCTTCACAGAATTAATGAGAGTTAGGGCCTTGCTCTGGATTAGGCTTTGGTTTAAGAGAATGTTGTGGTTAGTTTAATCTTCTGTCCAGACCATGAAAGCTTTCTCTGTGTCAGTAATAAGACTGTATAGCTTTCTTATCATTTGTGTGTTCACAATATAGCACTTTTACTTTCCTTTAAGAACTTTTCCTTTGTATTTGCAACTTGACTAACTAGTTTAAGAGGCTAGCTTTTGGCTTATTGTGGCTTTTAACATGCCTTCCTCACTAAGCTTCACATTTCTAGCTTTTGATTAAGCACTTGAACACCTCCAGGCCATTATAGGGTTATTAATTAGCCTAATTTCAATATTGTTGTGTCTCAGGGAATAGTGAGGCCCATGCAGATGGCAAGAGACAGGGAATGGGAGGGTCAGTGGAGCAATCAGAACACACACATTATCCATTCAGTTCATTGTCTTATATGGGAACAGTTTGTGGCACCCCAAAGCACTTATTGTAGCAACATCGCCGATCACTGATCACAGATCACTATAATAGGTATAATAATAATATAGTAATAAAAATTTGATTTTGAAATATTGCAATAATTATCAAAATGTAACACAGAGACATGAAGTGAGCACATGCTTTGGGAAAAATATTACTGATGATTGCCACAAAAAACTTCAATTTCTGAAGAAACATGGTATCTGTGAAGCACTATGTATATACAGAGAGTGCCAAAAATGTATAGGCATTTTAAGACAGGAAAAAAGTATGAAAATTGTAAGATTCAAGTTATGTTTGACTTCTCCAATTACAAAAAATACAGGATACAACATAATGAGATAACAAATGTTATTGGTATATACTGAAAATTACAATTTTAATAGTTTTTTCATTTCTTAAATGTATATATATCTTATATATATGCATATATATATTTGGCACCCTCTGTGTGCATGTGTGGGTGTGTGTTCATGTATATATATATATATATATATATATATACATATATATATGCAAAGGTCAGTAAAATACGGTATGTATATCAGAATTTTAAACCTCCCTTCAGCGTTCTTAAATTATATGGGACTTTGAACTTCTTTGAGTAGATACCTGTTGGTCTAAAACCAGTTATTTTAAAACATGAAGGAAAACACCTTAAAATAATAAAGAAATCTTACTTCTCCCTCTTAAGTAATTCTGAGTATCATACTAGCATAACTATGGTTTGGAAGAATTAGAACAAAAATTAGAGAGCAAATCACTGGTGATGGTACTACAGTTGTGATTCCGGCTTTGCAGTCAGGCTTTGTTTTCTTATTCCAGATCAGGACCTTTGGAACACAATGCTTCTTTCACCAGATGTATCAGGCTCTAGCAGCACCAGTCAGATGAAAAAAGAGGGGGGAAAGGCTTCACAAAACAATGAAAAAAAAAATGCCACTCTTAAAACAGTGTGTTCTTCAGAGAAACAGTTTTATCCTTACAAAAGAATAAGCTGTGTAACATTTCAGAGGTTATAACAATTTTTTTAAGTGCATTGTACATAGTTTTTATGTTGGGGACAGAGCAAATTGTAGTTTTTCCTTGACACTAGTGAAAGGGCTTTACACAATTTATACTACTTGATCACTTTTAAAAAATATCTACTCATAAGTCTAGAGTACTCCTATTACATAATTTGTTTTATTTCTTTTGGAGATGTGCTTATACGCCATTGTCTGGTTAAGTGGTAAATATTGGTAATACAAGTAATGATCCAGGACATAATTATAAGCCCTGCTTACATTTAAGGACAATTATGCACAGATATAATAAACTAGGAGGACTCCAGCCTTTCTGCTAAGAGGACAATAAACATAAAAACGTAGACATTCCAATACATTATCAATGACCAAAATTTAGCAAAAAAAGTCAAAATAATCTTTTTCTGCAGTATCAGATAAGTTATAGCAATTATCTTCTAATTGCAATTAATAAAGGAATTTGCAAGAGCTTAATTATATCTTAATAAATTCTTAAATTCTTTCTTTCTTTTCTTTCTTTGTTTTTTTTCTTCTTTTCTTGCCAGAGTCTTGCTCTGTTGCCCTGAGTAGAGTGCCCCGTGGCATCATAGTTCACAGCAACCTCAAACTCCTGGGTTCAAGGGGTCCTCTTGCCTCAGCCTCCTGAGTTTCTGAAACTACAGGTACCTGCCACCATACCTGGCTATTTTTTCTGTTTTTAGTAGAGACTAAGTCTTGCTTTTGTTCAGGCTAGTCTTGGACTCCTGAGCTCAGGCAATCCATCCCTACCTTGGCCTCCCAAAGTGCTAGGAGTACAGGTGTGAACCACCTAGCCTGGCCCTTAAATACTTTCTTTAGTGCTGTTTTAATTTTTCTACTGTATAGTCTTTAACAGCAACAACATTCTCTTTCTATTTCTGATAACTGATAACTGATAACTTGGAAGGATAGTAAACGGTGTGTATAATATTGATTAAACTAATATAGAAGTATTGAGGTCTATTTGTATTTGCAAATAATCCCTTTGCAAATAATTATTTTTTAATATAAATGAGGGCAGAGGAGACGGGGACTTTTGAGTTTCAGTAGTACCAAAACATCTTCATCTCCATCATATCATAACAAAATACACTGAAAGAAAATCCTTCACTTCATTCAATGAGGTTGGAGGCTGAAGCTGCTTGAAATACACAATCTTTTTGAAGCACCCTATGGCATGGACTCTTGTACATTACGGCGTAACACCATTTTCTGTTATTCTCTTCCTCCATAGCTGCGTTTTCTGGGAAGCCAACAAACCTTATGCTTCAGGTCTTCTCACTAGCCCCTTTCAAAGCCCTGAGAGAGACTCTGGCAATGTTTTCATGGTTTTATGTTTTGGTAAAACTTGCAAACTATATCTTAAATGCAATTGAATCTCAAACACTCTTTTTGTGACTTTCTCTCCTTCACCATTCTCCTCCTACTAGGTCGCCCTGAGGTGTACATTTTGGATCTGATTCAAGGAAGTTGAGATGGACATACATTTAGATTTCATTTGGATTTAGTGAGTTATGTAAGTGTGGTTTGTAGTCACATCTGTCTATGGTTAAGTTACTGCTAACTATCCTGATAGAGAAATGACATCCAGGAATATCCTCACTATCTGTACTAAATCACTGGGATCAAAATCTTCATATAAATTTGTGCCATGATGTCCAGCACCTGAAGTTTGTGGGTAGTGAAACATTAAAATAAAATCCTAAGTTCCCCAACCAACTGAAAAGACCCTCTCTTGGCCAATGGGACCTCAGAGAAACCTTAAAGCTGAGTTCCAGGCCATGGAAGGATGGAGTACTGGACACACCTTGTTATACCCCATCCTTCACTGACCACCAGTTGGCTTTCTTCTCTCAGGGTTAAACAGAATCAGCCTTTTGTTTATTGGGTTTGGGGTTTAATTTCAGAATATTATGGGGAAACAAATTTTTAAGAGTTTTAAGAATAGCCTATCACCCAGATAGTGTGTATAGTACCTGTTAGACATGATTTTACCTCTCCCTCATTCCTCCTCCCACCTGTTTGATTTCTGTTGAGTTTTACTTCCATATGTGCACGCGGTATTGATCAATTGGTTCCAATTTAATAGTGATAACATGTGGTGTTTTTTATTCTTCTGATACTTTGCTTAGGAGAATGGTCTCCAGTTCCATCCAGGTAGTTCAAAAGATATTAGTTCATCACTTTTTATGGCTGAGTAGTATTCCATGGTGTGCATATACCACATTTTATTTTTTTTTATTTTTACTATTTTTTTTATTGTTGGGGATTCATTGAGGGTACAATAAGCCAGGTGACACTGATTACAATTGTTAGGTGAAGTCCCTCTTGCAATCATGTCTTGCCCCCATGAAGTGTGACACACACCAAGGCCCCACCCACCTCCCTCCTTCCCTCTTTCTGCTTTTCCTCCCCCCCCATAACCTTAATTGTCATTAATTGTCCTCATATCAAAATTGAGTACATAGGATTCATGCTTCTCCATTCTTGTGATGCTTTACTAAGAATAATGTCTTCCACTTCCATCCAGGTTAATACGAAGGATGTAAAGTCTCCATTTTTTTTTAATGGCTGAATAGTTCCATGGTATACACATACCACAGCTTGTTAATCCACTCCTGGGTTGGTGGGCATTTAGGCTGTTTCCACATTTTGGCAATTGTAAATTGAGCTGCAATAAACAGTCTAGTACAAGTGTCCTTATGATAAAAGGATTTTTTTCCTTCTGGGTAGATGCCCAGTAATGGGATTGCAGGATCGAATGGGAGGTCTAGCTTGAGTGCTTTGAGGTTTCTCCATATTTCCTTCCAGAAAGGTTGTACTAGTTTGCAGTCCCACCAGCAGTGTAAAAGTGTTCCCTTCTCTCCACATCCATGCCAGCATCTGCAGTTTTGAGATTTTGTGATGTGGGCCATTCTCACTGGGGTTAGATGATATCTCAGGGTTGTTTTGATTTGCATTTCTCTAATATATAGAGATGATGAACATTTTTTCATGTGTTTGTTAGCCATTCGTCTGTCATCTTTAGAGAAATTTCTATTCATGTCTCTTGCCCATTGATATATGGGATTCTTGGCTTTTTTCATGTGGATTAATTTGAGTTTCTATAGATCCTAGTTATCAAGCTTTTGTCTGATTAAAAATATGCAAATAACATTTCCCATTGTGTAGGTTGTCTCTTTGCTTTGGTTATTGTCTCCTTAGCTGTACAGAAGCTTTTCAGTTTAATGAAGTCCCATTTGTTTATTTTTGTTGTTGTTGCAATTGCCATGGCAGTCTTCTTCATGAAGTCTTTCCCCAGGCCAATCTCTTCCAGTGTTTTTCCTATGCTTTCTTTGAGGATTGTTATTGTTTCATGCCTTAAATTTAAGTCCTTTATCCATCTTGAATCAATTTTTGTGAGTGGACAAAGGTGTGGGTCCAGTTTCAGTCTTTTACATGTAGACATCCAGTTCTCCCAACACCATTTATTGAATAGGGAGTCTTTCCCTCAAGGTATGTTCTTGTTTGATTTATCAAAGATTAGGTGGTTGTAAGATGTTAGTTTCATTTCTTGGTTTTCAATTCGATTCCAAGTGTCTATGTCTCTGTTTTTGTGCCAGTACCATGCTGTCTTGACCACTATGGCTTTGTAGTACAGACTAAAATCTGGTATGCTGATGCCCCCAGCTTTATTTTTATTACTAAGAAGTGCCTTAACTCTACGGGGTTTTTTCCAGTTCCATACAAAACGCAGAATCATTTTTTTCCAAATCTTGAAAGTACGATGTTGGTATTTTGATAGGAATGGCATTGAATAGGTAGATTGCTTTGGGAAGTATAGACATTTTAATAATGTTGATTCTTCCCATCCATGAGCATGGTATGTTCTTTCATTTGTTAATATCCTCTGCTATTTCCTTTCTGAGGATTTCATAGTTTTCTTTATAGAGGTCCTTCACCTCCTTCGTTAGGTATATTCCTAGGTATTTCATTTTCTTTGAAACTATGGTGAAGGGAGTTGTGTCCTTAATTAGCTTCTCATCTGGACTGTTATTGGCATATACAAAGGCTACTGACTTGTGGACATTGATTTTATATCCTGAAACATTACTGTATTTTTTGATGACTTCTAGGAGTCTTGTGGTTGAGTCTTTGGGGTTCTCTAAGTATAAGATCATGTCGTCAGCAAAGAGGGAGAGTTTGACCTCCTCTGCTCCCATTTGGATTCCCTTTATTTCCTTGTCTTGCCTAATTGTATTGGCTAGAACTTCCAGCACTATGTGGAATAGTAAAGGTGACAGAGGACAACATTGTCTGGTTCCAGTTCTAAGAGGAAAAGCTTTCAGCTTTACTCCATTCAGTAAAATATTGGCTGTGGGTTTGTCATAAATAGCTTCAATCAGTTTTAGAAATGTGCCACCTATGCCTATACTCTTCAGTGTTCTAATTAGAAAAGGATGCTGGATTTTATCAAATGCTTTTTCTGCATCTATTGAGAGGATCATGTGATCTTTATTTTTGCCTCTGTTAATATGGTGGATAACGTTTATAGACTTGCGTATGTTAAACCAGCCTTGCATCCCTGGGATGAAGCCTACTTGATCATGATGAATGACTTTTTTGATGATAAGCTGTAATCTACTGGCTAGGATTTTGTTGAGAATTTTTGCATCTATATTCATGAGTGAGATTGGTCTATAATTCTCCTTTTTGTTTGGGTCTTTTCCTGGTTTTGGTATCAGGTTGATGTTTGCTTCACAGAATGTGTTGGGGAAGATTCTTTCTTCCTCAATTTTTTGTAATAATTTCTGCAGTACAGGAATAAGCTCTTCCTTGAAGGTTTGATAGAATTCTGGAGTGAAGCCATCTGGACCAGGGCATTTTTTGGTTGGAAGATTTTTTATTGTTTCTTTGATCTCAGTGCTTGAAATTGGTCTGTTCAGGAGCTCTATTTCTTCCTGGCTGAGTCTAGGGAGAGGGTGTGATTCCAAATATTGATCCATTTCTTTCACATTGTCAAATTTCTGGGCATAGAGTTTCTGGTAGTATTCAGAGATGATCTCTTGTATCTCTGTGGGATCAGTTGTTATTTCCCCTTTATCATTTCTGATTGAGGTTACTAGAGATTTTACTTTTCTATTCCTCGTTAGTCTGGCCAATGGTTTATCTATTTTATTTATTTTTTCAAAAAACCAACTTCTTGTTTCATTAATTTTCTGAATGATTCTTTTGTTTTCAATTTCATTGATCTCTGATTTGATTTTGTATATTTCTTTTCTTCTACTGAGTTTAGGTTTAGATTGTTCTTCTTTTTCCAATTCCATAAGATCTCTTGTGAGATTGGTGATGCGCTCTCTTTCTGTTTTTCGAATGTAGGCATCTAAAGCGATGAATTTTCCTCTCAAAACTGCTTTTGCAGTATCCCACAGGTTTTGGTAGCTTGTGTCTTCATTGTTGTTATGCTCAAGGAAGTTAATGATTTCCTATTTTATTTTTTCCTGCACCCATCTGTTATTCAACAGAAGATTGTTTAATTTCCATGCCTTTGTGTGGAGTCGAGCATTTTTGTTAGAGTTGCGTTCCACCTTTAGTGCCTTATGGTCTGAGAAGATACAAGGTAAAATTTCAATTCTTTTGATTCTGTTGATACTTGTTTTGTGTCCCAGGATATGATCAATTTTGGAGAATGTTCCATGGGGTGATGAGAACAATGTATATTCTTTATTTTTGGGGTGTCTATCAAGCACAGTTGTTCTAGGGTCTCATTTAAATCTCTTATATCTTAGTTTAATTTCTGTTTAGAGGATCTGTCCAGCTCTGTAAGAGGAGTGTTAAAGTCCCCTGTTATTATGGTATTATCAGATATCATATTGCTCAGACTGAGTAAGGTCTGTTTCAAGAATATGGGAGCATTTAAATTGGGTGCATAAATATTTAGAATTGAAATGTCTTCTTGTTGTATTTTTCCCTTGACCAATATAAAGTGACCATCTTTGTGTTTTTTGACTTTAGTTGCTTTAAATCCACATGTACCTGTAGATTGAAAATAAGATTGCAACTCCTCTTTTCTTCTGAATTCCATTCACCTGAAAAATTGTCTTCCAACCCTTGACTCGGAGCTTTAATTTGTCTTTTGAAGCCAGGTGTGTTTCTTGCAGACAGCAGATGGATGGCTTGTGTTTTTTAATCAAGTCAGCCAATCTATGTCTCTTCAGTGGGGAATTCAAGCCATTAACATTTATTGAGATAATTGATAAGTGTGGTAGTATTCTATTCGTCTTATTTTGTGAGAGTCCATTGCTTAGCTTTATCTTTTGCATCAGTGTGGAGGTTAGGTTCTGTCCTTTAATTTCTGAGTTCTACTTTGCTGCTGATCCATTGTGGTGGTCAGTGTGCAGAACAGGTTGAAGTATTTCCTGTAGAGCTGGTCTTGTTGTGGTGAACTTTCTCAATGTTTGTATATCCATAAATGATTTGATTTCTCTGTCAATTTTTAAGCTTAACTTAGCAGGGTACAGAATTCTGGGCTGGAAGTTGTTCTGTTTAAGTAGATTAAAGGTAGATGACCATTGTCTTCTTGCTTGGAAAGTTTCATTAGAGAAGTCTGCGGTCACTCTGATGGATTTGCCCCTGTAGGTCAACTGGCCCTTACTCCTGGCAGCTTGCAGAATCTTTTCTTTTGTCTTGACTTTGGACAGGTTCATCCCAATGGGTCTTGGAGAAGCTCGGTTAAAGTTGAGGCGACCTGGGGTCCGATATCCCTCTGAAAGCAGTGTGTCAGAATCTTTGGTGATATTTGGGAAATTTTCTTTTATAATATTCTCTAGTATGGCTTCCATTCCTCTGGGGCATTCTTCTTCCCCTTCTGGGATTCCCATAACTCGTATGTTGGAACGCTTCATAAAGTCCCATAATTCTGACAGTGAATGTTCTGCTTTCTCTCTCTTCTTTTCTGCCTCTTTTACTATCTGAGTTATCTCAAGAACTTTGTCTTCTACCTCTGAAATTCTTTCTTCTGCATGGTCTAACCTGTTGCTGATACTTTCCATTGCATCTTTAAGTTCCCTGATTGACTGTTTCATTTCCTTCAGCTCTGCTATATCCTTTTTATATTCTTCATATCATTCATCTCTTATTTGATTCTGTTTTTGGATTTCCTTTTGGTTATTTTCCACTTTATTAGCAGTTTCCTTCATTGTTTCCATCATTTCTTTCATTGTTTTCAACATGTGTATTCTAAATTCCCTTTCTGTCATTCCTAACATTTCTTTATAGGTGGAGTCATCTGCAGTAGCTACCTCATGGTCCCTTGGCAGGGTTGTTCTGGACTGGTTCTTCATGTTGCCTGGAGTTTTCTGCTGATTCTTCCTCATGAGTGATTTCTTTTATCTGTTTCCTTGCCCTAATTTTCCTTTCACTTCCTCTTGCTCTTTAAGTTCTCGTGCCTGTGAACTAAGGGTTTGATGAGTCCTTTTGGTACAGGATCAGAAGGGTGAGAAGGTTGAAGTGCAAGAAAGGGATGAAAGAAAGGAGGACTGAGTGATAAGAAAAAAAAAGAAAAATAGAGAAAGGAGGGGGGTGGGTAAAAGGAATATTGACAAAAAGAAGAGAGGCACAGAAAGAGGTAGACAGAGCAATATAGGTGTACAGTAGGGTACTTTGACACAACCTTAAAAAAAAACCCACCTTCTGGGGGTGCCCTGGTGGATGGTTCCCTTGATGTCAGCAGCTCTTTGCTAACCTGATCAGACACAGAACCCCACCTCCACCAAGTAGAGAGGAAAGACAAAAATGCTATAAATCAAACCAAAACAAGCAAACAGAAAACTTTACAGGATAAAATTGGGTGAAAAACCAAATAATAGCGGTAGAAACACTAGCAAAAATGAAGTTCTAGTTATTGAAAAAGGCAGCAATGGGAAATTATAATTAAACTAGAAAAATTGAGAAAGAAAAATGGTCTGTGTAGAAAAGGTTGAAATTAAAAAACAAAACAACATCAAAATAAACAAAAAAATAACCAAACCAAAAAAAAAAAAAAGACAACCAAAAACAAATCAGTATGTATATGTTATTGAATATAGTCTGGGCAACACGTCTTCTGGGTCTTCTGGGGTATGAGATGTTAATCACAGTTCTGATACAACTTGAGGCTGCTCATTTCTCAAACCCCAGCAGGTAGACACCCTAAATCTCTCTTCAGCCCACTTAAAAGGCACTTTGAACTCGTAAACTTGCTGAGCAGAAGCTTTCCCAGGAAAGTGCTTGTTGCTGGAATCACTGCTGAAATGGCTATCCACTTACCCAGCGTGCCAAAACCGGTCTCACTCTGCCCCTAAGGGTTAGGGCTGCAAGGCGGCTCAGACCCCACCCTTAGGCTACTTGGTCGCTGGGTTACCAGCTCCCACCCGATTCTAGCTCTGCAACCCTGAGGGCGGAACTTGCCAGGGCAGATCGCTCACTATGGCTCCCTGTGACCCACAGCCAAACACTATTAGCTCCGTCTGGCTCAGAGGCTCAGACTGGGGCCCTAGACAACAGCCAATGTCTGCACTCCCTCTCAGGCTCTCCCCCAGGCAGTTCAACTGAGTGCCAAGTCCAAAGACACCAAAACAGTTCACAGGTAAGGCCTTTCTGGTTTGCAGTCTCGCCGCTGCTGAACTTACAGTTGCGGGCGGGTTTAGACGGATTGAACACACACGACCACTTGCCGTTTTTCCATTGTTTTAGTCCTCCTCTTGGGGTCCAGAAGTCTCTCGCTGACTCCCTGTATCCTCACTGGGGTGATGATAGGCAGATCCCACCAGCCAGAGATGCCTGGAGTCCTATCTCCCCAGACTCACAGTGCCCAGATGCAAGGAAGCTGTTACTCGGCCACCATCTTGCTCTGCCTCTATACCACATTTTATTAATCCACTCATGAATTGATGGGCACTTGGGTGGATTTCACATCTTTGTGATTGTGAATGGTGCCACAGTAAATACTCTAGTGTGAGTATCTTTTTGATAAAATGACTTGTTTTTCTTTTGAGTAAATACCCAGTAATGGGATTACTGGAACAAATAGTAGGTCTGTTTTTAGTTCTATAAGGAATCGCCATAGTATTTTCCATAGAAGTTGTAATGGTTTACAGTCCCACCATCTGTGTGTAAGTGTTCCTTTCTCTCCACATCCACATCAGCATCTATTATTTTAGGACTTTTTGATAAAAGCCATTCTCACTGGAGTTATGTCTTTCATCTACTTTTTAATGTGGTTGCTTGATATTTTTCTTGCTGATTTGCTTGAGTTCTTTGTAGATTCTGGTTATTAGCTTTTTATTTGATATACATATAGTACCCAGATATTTTCTTCTATTTTCTTCTATTCAAAAAATATTATCTATTTGCTTTATTGATTGTTTCCTTGGCTGTGCAGAAGCTTTTCACTTTAATTAAGTTCTATTCATTTTTTGTTGTTGTTGTTGCTGTGATTGCCATTGGGGTCTTCTTCTTCATAGATTCTTTGGCTAGGCCAATACATACACAAGTTTTTTTCAATATTTTAGTTGAAAAATGTTGCTCCACTTCTGATTTCAATCTGCCACCTAATGCTGCTCTCCCTTTTGTGGTTTTAGCACTACAACTGACTAGCGGTCTGTCCTGGTAAAAGGCCAGCAACTACAGGGCCATTCTGACCAGTCTGTGGAGAATGTACAGTGAGGGTTTTTATGTCCTCTGCTTCACCTGTTGATGTCAGAGGGCCAAAAATTCCACTCTCAGATCTTGTTAATGGTGCCATTTTCTGAACATGGATCCCATAAAGTAGCAGGAAGCTCAATTGTACATTCACATGTTTCTCTCCTCTCACAAATATTAATGACTCATCTCATAGCCTGTTAAATATATATATTTGTCCACTCTGCTCACCATGTTCTCAGCTTCTGCCTGAGGCTATTGCTTCCCAGAGGGTCAGAATAGCCGCCCTTCAGGATGCAGCCCTTTATGAGAAAGGAAACTCTTCTTTTGCAATTTATGAACCTTATCATTCTTCAGTTGACACTAACAAAACCTAAAGCTAGTCTAAGGAACTTTTCTAGACTCCAATGAAAAGAAATATAAATTAACTATATTAGAAGACTATCTGAATTTTCTATTATCTCTCTAGAGAATATTTAAAAGTCATTGTCATGTTACAAGGTAAGTAAAGACCCTACAGTCCCAAATATCTAAGAACAAAACATTTTAGAGTGCATCAATTGGTAAAAAACACTTTTTTTAGATTTTGTGATGTTTGTGGGATTTGTCACTCTTATTTATAATTTGTTGTGATTTCTGATTCCATCCTACATAATTATTCACTTTGTATCTAATTATATGTTTACAATTTCAGGAGGTTTAATTTTACATATTAATTGACTGGACCAGATAGCTGGTTAAAACATTATTTCTGGATATGCCCATGAAGGTATTTTGGGAAGAGTTTGGCATTGAATTAGAAGACAGAGTAAAGAAGATTCACCCTCACAGTTGTGGGAGTGGGGGGGGGGTGTCATCCAGTCCACTGAGGACACTGAGGACCTAAATAGAAGGGTAAATTTGCTTTCTCTGAACTGGGACATTCATCTTCTCTTGTCCTCAGACAGCAGTGCTCCTGGTACTCAGGCCTTCTAACTCAGACTTAATTACATCGCTGGTTTTCCTGATTCTTCAGCTTGCAGACAACAGATCAGGAGATTTTTCAGCTGCCATAATTGCATGAGACAATTCCCATAATAAAAATCTCTCTCCTGCTCTTGCTCAAGTGCTTGCTTGCTCAATCTCCCTCTCTCTAGACACATACACACACACACACACACACATAATCTTATATTAATATTTCCCTAGAGAACCCCAAATAATCCAGATTTTATATTCGTTTTCTTAAAGTAGATCCCCCAAATTGAATAAACTTTAAGCCTCTCAAAAACTTGGATCTCCATCTATATTTCTTGTTCCAAGAAAAAAAAATTGAAGTGCCTTCCCAACGTAATATTTATGATGATTTTATTTTTAACCTTTTTATCCTTAGTAAAGGAAAGAAAATCCAATGCTGGGAAAGAAAGATGGAAGAAGAGAAAGAAAGGAGTGAGGGAAAGAAGGTTAGAAAGGGATCCTACCTATGGAAAGGTGTCTTTTTTTTTTCATACTTAATAACCTTTTATTTTAAATACAGAAGGTAAACAAAGTCATTAGTAGTCACCCAGAATATAAAAGAAATGTGATGTAACTTTAAAAGCCTTAACATTGCATTGCACAAGATATTCTGATTTAAAAAGCTTGTTACACAAACGGACCTCAAAGACATCATTACCACATTCTGTAGTTACTACTCCCTCCTCAATACCCCAAAACCTACTCTATCATAGTAAGACAATGCCTGGAATATATATGCCATTTAATAAAAATTTAAAATTCATTCTTAAATGCATAATCCAAGCTATATTTCCTGAAATAACTTTACTAATGTGCTTCTTAGGATGAACAGGAAAGAAATAATTCCAACATTTTTCCTGCTGTCTTCAGAGCAAATTATAAGCAGTATAGCATTTGTGGGAAGTTCATGTCTTTTTCTGTCAAGACATGTTACTGTCTGTACAAGGTGCAAAAATATGTCATCTCCTATTCTGAACAAAAGTTAGCAAATAATGTGTCATAGATGAACTGTCTAAGACGTGGAATGGGATAGCAAATTTCGGAACCTACCTAAAAACAACATTGTTGTTCACAAAAAAAGGGGGTTGCACTTGTCTTTGAAATAAAGACAAAGCAACAGTTTTGGTATTCATTTAATATAATCACCCATTTAGTGATATCCATATTACAAAGGCATTAGAGCACATTGAGTTAAGAAAATTTTAAAGCAGATGATAAGAGTAGATATAGCTCTGAAGTCAATCCAGGGTCCAGATCAGTGTTTTTCAAATGGTGTGTCATATGAACATCCTAGTTGTGCCGTGAAAAATTATAAAAATCATTAATTAAATTATTGTCAAGAGAAGTACAAAACATGTTAAATATATTCTTTTTTTTTTTTACTCTTTTTTTGGATCAACATAATTTAAGTGTATCACAGAAGATTAACTATAGGTTCAAGTGTGAGATTAAAAAAAAAAAAAGATGAAAAAGCACTGCGCTAGGTGTTTCTGACACCCCACAGCTGTGTTGATATGGAAAAGAAAGATGGAACACCTTCACAAGGGACCATAATAAACAGAGAGTTGTAGCACTGACTGCAAGAGAAAAGATTTGATTGTACAAGAGTCTTGATTAAAAGGAAAAAACAGTGGTTAAAAGGTTACAAAATGATCTGGAATTTCTCAGTGCTCTCTCCATCGATGACTGCTAAGTATACTTAGTTATTTATACTTATACTGTAGAGAGTTATAAAACCCATGAACTATGAATTAGAAGTGGTTTGGCAGTTAATCAAATTCAGAAGAGATAGGCACTGGTACACAACTTTCCACCAGAGGTCTTAGCTGGATGTACCTGTTTCCTTTCCTTGCTGGAAGATTACATGCTACCTAAATCTTCAAAGGCATTAATCTTGAAGACTAATCTTCTTTAGTCTTAGACTCTAGAGCAGTGGTTCTCAACCTTCCTAATGCCGCGACCCTTTAATACAGTTCCTCATGTTGCGGTGACCCACAACCATAAAATTATTTTCATTGCTACTTCCTAACTGTAATTTTGCTACTGTTATGAATTGTAATGTAAATATCTGATATGCAGGAGACTCCCGATGGGGTCACGACCCACAGGTTGAGAACCACTGCTCTAGAGCAACATACTAAAACTGTGGAGTTTTTACCCCCAACCAAATAAGACAGGTGAATTCTAACTAAATCATCTCTGACCTTTCTTTGTTCCTAAGATAACCTGAACTGTCCAGCTCCATGGCCCACTGCACTAGAATCTCAGGGCTGGAAGGGCCTGATCAAGTCATTCAATCTTCTCTTTTATGGTGCAAAAACATCTCCCAAGGAGGAGTCACAGACCCCTGCATTCCATAAAAGGTAATTCATTCCTCTATCTCCCATTTTTAGCAAGTCCATCTTTATCATTATATCACAACCCCTTCCTGCATTTCTACCCATTAGTTGCAGTCATTTCCTCTTGGGACCTCCCAAGTGCATCCCTATCTTTCTTCACGAATTATTCCCTGTGATTCTTAAGTGTAATGTCTCACCCACTCCATCATTCTGGCACTCTAGCCCTGTAATTCTTATGAAACACACACACAAACACAAATACACACATATAAAAACACTCATACCTGAAGTCATTTTCTCACAGATCCTAACATCCAGGATTCTTTTAAGCACTTCTGTCTCAAGATAGAATTCACTGGACGCCTCCTTCCCCCATTCACTCACTCTACAAAGTAGTATTCGGTGCCTTCCATCTGTCAGGCACTTCACTAATCACCTGGGACATATTGGGAATCAAATAGCCCCACAAATAGATGCAAAATTGCTGCTGTGATCGGTACAGCAAAGCAAAGTCACAAAGTATCTTCAAGTTATGTAACAGGGATGAGACCAAGGTGGGAAAGTCAGAAAAGTCTTCCCTAAGGGAATTAATATTGAATTAAGATCTGAAAAAAAAAGGAAGAATAGATATTAACTAAGGAAGGATAGTGAGGGCACAATTGAAACAAAGGCCCTGGACAGGAAGTAGCAGGGAATCAGGGGTATTGGGGTTCAGAAAACAAGGGAGGTGGACATGCAGAGGGAAAGAAAATCAGAGCTGGACCACATGGAAACCTCCCTGTTGGGGAGTTTTGTCTTTATTCAATAAGCAAGTGGAAGCCAATGAATGATCAGAGGCTCAGGGCTGAGGGTTTAGAAGACCTCCCTGGCTGTGGTGTGGATATAGGGTGACCAAGGAGGCTGTAATATTACACCACTTCTAGCAAGAAGTAATGATGGTCTCTTGAACTAGGGTAGTGACAGAGGGAAAGTGAACTACTGACTGAAAGGATATTGAGGGATAATATTGAAAGAACTTGGTGATAGATTAAATATTGACAGAGGGAACCAAAAGTGCCTGAATATCAGGATGGATGGTGGTAGTGTCATTTTCTTACATGGTAAAGATAGATTTGGGAGAAGGGAAGACCATGAAAGTGAGTGCTGATGACTAAAAAGCCATTAATCTTTATACAAGATATTAATTATAACTCAGGCATCTTTTGCTTTATGGAGAAAAACCACTGATAGCTTTTTTTTTGTAAATATATAGGTTTTTTTTTTAATTTCTCTCTTCAGATAGAGGAAATTTTTGTAATTAACATAATATAATAGTTAAACTTTAAACATCACAATTAATTGTCAAAAATATGAAGGTTCAGCTTGATATTATAGTAATTTAACTTTGAGTGTTACTTAAGTATAATTAGACAAACTCCTTCACAAGAGTGGTGTAGAATTTCTACCTTCTATCTTAAATTCTATAAGTATATCCTTTTCTTCTTGGTCCCGAAGAATTAAAGCTTTTCTCTACACAAGCCCAAATACATGGAGAAACACTCTTGTTTTCCCCTTGGAATTTGTTAGAACTATCACTACAATTCATGTCTTTTTATTTTAAAAAAGTCTTTTAAAAATTGATAACTTTGGTTACTCTCAAGATATAACCAACTCACTTATTTTATGGAGCTAAAAACTCTTAACATTTAAGCCAAGCTATAGTAAAATGTTTACCATTTTACCTACAAAGGCAGAGCCTATACCAGCAACTCTGAACTCGCATGTCATATTCCAAATTTTAGGTGTGTGTGAGGGGGAGACAGGAGGTTCCTTATATTTTGTAGTATTACTCACAGCAGGTATAAAAGCCAAAATGAAGAAGTAAGTTTCTAAAGTTCAAATTAAATTCAAATATTTATTTAACAACCCCTCTTTGAGGTTAGCATTCATTAAGAAACAAAGCAGGAAATAAAAATCCAGTGATCCTGTTCCAATTAGAAAACATTTTCTTAAGCCATTGAAGAGAAACTTTAGAAGATCCTCCAAAACAAAATTTGATTCTAATCGTAATTAAAATGTAGTTGCAGTAATGTGCCCTATGGCTCCTAAGACCACTATCCTCATTTTAAGCAGATTCATTGTTAAAACAGGAAAGATTTGTCAGGTCAGCCTTTAGATGGTATTTCTTATTTAGAAAGAAGTCTCTTTATTCAAGGGAGTAAGGCACTATTGGCATAGACCATCCCAAATTCTTGTCTGTGAAATTAGCCAGCCTTTGTTTTCTGGCCCTTTGTCTGCCTTCCTCTTGCAGACACGTAGGAGAGATTCAGATTGATAAGGCTGCTGAAGGGCAGTGTAAATTGAGGAACAAGGCTCAAAAGAGCAGGCCCTTCTTGGCCTCAGACTCAACTTATCAAGTTGAGTCTCAGCCATCACCTACCTTATGGATTCTGCCAGCATAATTCTTTTTTTCTTTGCTTGCTAGACATACGCTCCTTTTCTACATCTCTGTTCAGAGACTCACAATACCTACTAGAAAGAGCTCTGAAATGGGAGTTAAGTGAGTCAAATTCTAATCCCAGCACTGACATGAATGAGCCACATGAGCTTGGGCAAATCTTCTAACCTCTGATACAGCTTCCATACTCATAAAATAAATTCCTCTATGTTATTGCTCCTAGATCTCACCAGCCTCCACTTATTAAAAATAATAACCCTATTTTCACCATATCTTACCCTTACCTGCATAGCAGCGTCTCAGCGCGCTGAAATACCCACCAGCCCCTGAAACTCTTCAGTCCCAGCTTCTCTAATAATTATGAAGTCCCCGTCATTCATTCAATTACATAAATTTATCACCTCTGTGCCAGATTTATGCTTAGCACTGAGACTAAAATAGCCAACAGAAATATCATGTTCCCTACATTGGAGTAAAATAGGATTCTCATTTAAAGAAGAAAATTCTGAGTGCTAAAAGGATCTGAATTGCAGGATATCAAGAGTGAATGTGGGGACACAAATTGGAGTGTGATTGGTATAGTTCAAGCAAGAGAGGATGGTGTAGCAGGGTTGGTAGGGTGAGGATGGAAAATTCAATAACTATTTTACAAGTAGAATTCACCAGTCTTCTAAAATATTGGAAAAGGGAGGTGAGGGGAAGAAAGAGAGGTACCAAGGTGACTCCCATGGTTCTGGTTTGAGCTTTTGTATTGATTAATGGAGAAACCTGGGGAAGAGCAGATTTGGGGATGGGGCTTATGAGTATCATTTGGACACATTCAGTTTATAACATTCCCAGGACACTCAGGTGGAGAAGTCAAGTAGGCAATTGGATTTTCAAGCCTAAAATGCATTGGAGATGAACATTTGGGGGCTGTCAGTAAATAGGTAGTATTGGAAACCATGGGAATTGAGGAGCCCTCCAAGGGAGAGAGTTCACAAACTGTCACCTTGTTGTTTGGTGTTGGTACTGGTGAATAATGTCTACACAAGTATTGCTGACCCCAAAGAGCAGTACTCCCTGAAGGTTCATAGGGTTCTTGGTTCTTGCAGGCCTCACTAGGCTAAAGCCAGGCTACAGTCTGCCCAAAAGTGAAGCAAATTCTCCTTTTCCTACTCAGTGTCCCAGTTGGTCACTTGAGCCACAGAGCAGGCTGTTGGGTCTCCAGTATTCAGAACATTGCCTGTAAGTCCCTGTCATTCCCCACAAGCTGAATACTAACATCTGAGCCACACCTTGGCTGTTGTCCTCAGATCAAAACAACATAACTGCAACCATACACCCTTATAGATGTGTTCATCAGACCTACCCAAACCCGTCTGAGATCTCACTTAGGCTCAGACTGCCCCTCCCCCCGCCACCGCCACCACACCATTTGAATTGTTCCAATAGTAATTTAATAAATTTCCCCAACATTCAGCATATTGATCTAACTAATGGTCTTGATTGTATACCTATTTATGGACTGGGCTTTGTGAAATGCTCGCTACAAGAGAGTCTAGGAAAGCAAAGAATGAGATATTTAGTTCTCAGTTTGATAAATAAACTGTCAACCTGTTGATTGCTGCATCACAAGAATAACACCACAACCAACAATAAAAGCTCATGTCAAATCCTGCCTGTGTGATCACAAGTGCAAGGGGAAGAGCACTGAGGAGAAGTGTTAATCAAGAAAGCACCTAGGGCAAGGTGAATGTAACAAAGTCCTAGACTTGAAACACATAATAGGGGTGTGAAAACATTCTAGACCTAGTCAAAAGACCAGCAAAGGCAAGAAAAGCTGTGAGCCACAGCAATCCGGTGTGTACACTCTCCTGGGGTGTGGGTTATTCTTACACCAGCCTTTGGAGTCTCCAAAGTGAGCCTGTGGGAACAAAGAACAAGATAACGCCCAATCAATGTGTGCATGGGTGAGGAAGGTTGATGAGTCGGCAAATGATTTACTACTTAGAATGTAGTAAGGAGCCTTATTTAAAGCAAACAGAATGTTTTTGAAAAGGAAGGGTTGTACTTCACCATTCCCAGCAGCACTGGAGAAAACTTTTTCATTGACCCCAGTTAACCTGAGTCTTAAAGGTGCATAGGAGATCTCCAGGTGGGCAGGTTTTGAGTATAAGAGGGAATTCTAGGCTAGAAAGAGGGAATGTATTTGAAGGCACCAAGGTAGATAAGCAGATGGTGTTCTGGGATAATATTGCTCAAGTATGTAGAATTGACACTAAGTGGGGTGGGAGAAGGTCATGTAGATACTATATTCAGTAACAATGGATCACTTGGGATTGAGAAAGTTGTCAACCTTTTAATTCACTTCCATCCTTACCCACCAGAGTTTCTCAGTTTGTTACTAGGATGCCCTGCCACCTTTCTTAAAAGCTAATCCACTGTCTTAATGAATGAGCAAGTTTCATGCTCAGAGATTTTATAGGTAATAGTATCTAACTAGAATTTAATGCTATATTGCTTTTATTTTATTTATTCTTCAATTTATGGTAAATGACAGTGGTTTTCCATTTAGAGTAGTGATATGAATTTTTTTTCTAAACAAACTTAAGTTTATTTATCTGTTTATTCATTTTGAGACAGAGACTTGCTCTGTCACCCTGGGTTGAGTGTATTGGCATCATTATATCTACTGAAACCTCAAATTTCTTAGCTCAAGTGATACTTCTGCCTCAGCCTCCCAAGTAGCTGGGATTATAGGTGTATGCCACCATGCCCGTCTTTTTTTTTTTTTTTTTTTTCTATTTTTGGTAGAGACAGGGGTCTCACACTTGCTCAGACTGGCCTTCAATTCCTGAGCTCAAGTAATCATCCTGTTTTGGACTCCCAAGAAGCTGGCACTATAGGTATGTATCACCACACCCAGCTAATTTTTTCTATTTCTGGTAATGACAAGTTCTCACTTTTACTTAATCTGGTCTTGAGCTCTTGACCTCTAGGTAGAGTGCAGTGGTGTCATCACAGCTCACTGCAACCTTAAACTCCTGGGCTCAAGTGATTCTCCTGCCTTGGTCTCCAAAAGCATTGGGATTACAGGCAAGAGCTACCACACTTGGCCCAAACTTAACTTTAATAATGTGATTGTAGCATAAATATAGAAAAATATTAATGAGTTAATCATGTAGATGGTAAACACTATGGTAAGAATTATGACAGTGGTATGTGACTATCTGAAGTTTTGGAAATATTCTCTAGGAGAAAGGTTAGCCATGTGATATGTTGCTATCTCTAGATTGTTCAGGTATCAAACACCTAAAATGAATGAAGTTTAAAGCCATGAGAGAGGGATTCACGTCTTCCTTCAGTATCTTCTAACTGTGTGGCCTTGAGCAAGATCTCTTAAGAGCTCTATGTCTCAATCCCTTCAGCTTTACAACAAGGATCAGTTTCACAGGAATATAAGGATTAGAGGTAACAAACATTCAGACTGCAGACTTTATTAACCTCTTTTATAACTTTCCAACAAGCTTTCCAAGGTTAGTCATGATTCACTCTGACCTAATTTCTCTAATTCTGAGACATTAGGTTTGCAGAGCTGTAATTGGCTTTAGAAAGGACTCAAATATGTTATTTTCTTTATTTCTCAATTAACTTATATAGGGAGTTAAGAACTCAGCATGATGCTCACTTCCAGTTTGTCCTGGGTTGTCCCAAATGGTTGTAAACTAGAGATGGGACCACCCGCCCCATCCAAGTCAGAGGTTTCCAGTTAAATTCTAACGTCCTTCTGAATGCATTGTTAGCAGCTTTAAAATAAACTACAAAACACACACACACACAGAGAACTGTACAAGTCATATAAGCCACATCTCTTAAAACTTATAATCCTGAGGGGGGGAAGGCATTTAATCCATGTTCCACAGTTTCAGCCTCATCTTTTCAGCCACTTTTCCTCCCCTTATGATGAATGATGCCTGAAGAAGCCTGTGAACATCGCAAAAGTGGCAAACAAAAACTCAGCTCCACCACTTGGTTCCCTGGCTTTCTACTTCAAAAGCAAGAGCATGCTAAAACTTGGAAACCAAGAGATTTTTTGCTTTTCGTTGTGACACCTGGCCTAAGAGATAAACTGAACCAGCCCAGCTCCCTTAGTAAACAGAGTCTGTTTGAATTTTCAGCTCTCGTAAAATCATTAAAGTGGGGGCATAAAAGCAGTTTCCTCTTGAACAGTAGTAATGGTTTTCATTTCCCAAATTAGGCCTTGACTTTTGATAAACCTGTCATTAGAGGATTTTTCCATCTGCTGACCCTAGCTTCCATTTCCTGGAAGGGTTTTATAAGTGGGTCATGTCCTATCACAAAGGAGAACAAACACAGGACATTGGTAATGTCTTCTGCACAGGTTTGCAGTTCTATTTACAAGCACAATATGCAAGCAATGTATGATTATTTCAGGCTTCAGTGTGGCTGTACATTTGTCCTTTACATTATACCCACTGTTCCACTCCCTGCTACATGAACCACTGGATTCAAATGGATCATTTGAATGATCCATTTGAATGATTTGACATTGCTCTCTCTTCCAATAATTTGGTATAATTCATAAAAGCAATTTTTGGAAATACCTTTTTCATAGATTGCAAAGGATGAAATTATATAAATCTCGAGAAGTAAAATGAGTGCATGATTTTAAATGAGAAGTGATCAGATTTTTTTAACAGTTTTTAAATGCTTATCCTCCCACATGCTAGTGTTTCCTACTAGAAATTGTAGCTTTTGGTTGGGTATGAAGACTGAAAACTGCAGCAATCTGTCTCCTATCCTCCACACACAGAAAATGACCAATTACTTCTGAATGATCTTTGCGGCTCATTAATGATCTCTTTAAGTCAATGATACCTACACTCTATAAAATGCTTTCTGTTTTGCAAATCCCAGTGATGCTAACATAACCACAAATACATACAAGAAGACAAGTGTACTTCTAGGGCCCAGATACTTTCTTTGTCAAGATAGTACTAGTTTCAAAATTTGTATTTGAGGCATTGAAAAGCTATCAAGGAATCCAAAATTTAACTCTAACAGACCAGATCTAGCAGCTCAGAAGAAAGAAAAGCACTTGGTTTCATTACAGAACCCCAGCTTAATCTCAGGATCTAAACGTTCCAAGCTCAAATAAATCCTCACAAGCCTGCTTGCTGTTCTGATTGCCAAGTCTGAACAGCTGCAGGCAGGATCTGACCTGTGCCTATAAGCACATAAACCAGCAGAAACTAAATCACCAAGCAGCGTAAAAGCAACACCCAGAAACAAGCACTGTTAGTTTGAAAGATAATATAAACAAATGATACCTGGTCTTCAGCTCTTTGGTTTCTCAGTGTAGATAAATATTTCCTAATTGTATGCAGAGGATATTTTTTGAAATAAGAGAATCTAGATGGAGGCAACAGATTTTCCATAGTGAGGAAAGCAAGAGGGTCCTTGTCAGCACCTCCTTGTCAGCAACCATATGAAATGTAGAAACTTTGCAATTCCTCAAATGCCCAATGATTTGTTTGTAGCTCTCTCACTTCCCTGCAAACATAATAGATGTTTTTCTCCTTGCTGCTTCCTCTTTAGGGTAGAGTTCCTGGTGAAACCAGAGAGCCAAATATGAACCATCTAGAAGCGTCCAGAAATGCGATGCCCAGAGGGCAACGAGATCCAGGAGGAATTTAGGGGCTGGTCCACAAAATGCAAATTGCCTACTGGTAGTGATGTGACTGTCCTATTTCTAGCAACAGCGTTCTGTTGCAAGCTATGTTAATATTAGCTAGCTGGTGACTTTCCATACCCACCGACTCTCATGAGGTTTAATTTTAATTCTTCTGACAGTTTTTCTAGTTCTTAAAGAGGGCGATGTGGTTTTTCCAGTTTCCTTCTAGATTTCCTATCATCATGAGCACGCGCAGACAACCCTCAGCTGTGTCTCAGCTTTGAAGTGTTGATTCATTCAGTCTTGAGAAATACTGTTTTAGGGGATTCTTAAAAAATTTAACAAATTGCCTCATTTTTCATTGTTACCAGGGAGTTTATCGTCAGTATTGAAAATGTTTGGTTTGCACTGTGATGCATTATGCAATATGCCCAGTAACCAGATACTTTACATTAATTGAAAATAGCTGCAAACAGATTTTGTTCTGAGTTAAAAGGTTCTCTTCTTGAATCTTTATCTCAAATCCACAGGCTGAATCAGGAAACCTGAACTTTCCCCAGGCTTTATTCTGAGCATGAGGGAGAGAAAATGTTATACATTTACTTTCCAAGTATCATAAAAAGAATGTATCAGTGGAGACTCAGAGGGAGGGGGTGTAGAAGGGAGGGTGGATGGTAAGAGGTTGCTAAGTGAGTGCAATGTTCATTGCTCCAGGGATGGATGCACCTTACTGAAGGCCCCAACGTCACCTTATGCCATTTATCAACATAGCAAAAGTGCACTTGTACCCCATGAATATATGGCAATTAAAAAAATGGGGAGAAAGGAATTCATGCTATTAAAAAAATGATAAAGAACATTCCAAGAGGTCTGCGGTCTTAGAAAATATGACATCATAACAATTTTCAAGTTCAATGTTTTCTTAATACTCCCCAGAGATCGCAGGTTTTCTAAACTAAGTTCCCAAACAGAGTTTGCTGTTTTATTATCTTTTTAACCTTTACAGTAGTTATTCCATTTGATGGCAACATTTGGTCACCTCAGTGAGGGGCTATCATGTAGAGACTAGGCTGGACACCAACCAAACCCCATGTGGTCCAGAGTTTTCTGTAGAGTGGAAAGAAAAAGCTGGTCTTCCCAACTTCAGAGAGAGGACTGCATGCTGCGGTGGGGGAGGGAGAAGAAACCCCTGTTGCAGTTCAGCTGTCTCCCTGAACAGCTTCCCTGACACTCCTGGATGGGTCATCTACCTTCAGGGAACACACTTGATAGCCCAAACCTGGCTATGCCGCAGGCAGCCCAGGCCATCTGTCAGTCTGGCATCGGGCCCACTGGCAAGGTGATCTTCCAGACTCACCAGGGCCAGCCTGGCAACTCGAAAGAATCATTTACATATTGCTGCTAGGGCTGACTCCTAGGAGGAGCCCTGCCCTCTTGACACCTCTCTGGATGCACAGCTATGTGCATACAGAGACTCTGTTGCGTCCTCGCCTGTGTGCTGCAGACAGCTGACTCTAATGAGGGCAAGAGTGAAGCATTGTGCTGTAAACCACCTGAATGCTCAGGGCACAGTGCCGCATGCTCCCTGCCAAGTCATGTCCCAGAAAAACAAGAAACGTGGAACCCCAGACAGCTTGGGCCAATTGGAGACACTGGAAAAAGAGGTGACCCTAGAAATGGTGGGGGAAGGCAAAAGTGCCATTCATATATACTCTCGAGACTCACAGGCTGCCTTTTTGCTTCTATTTTTAAAAATATCTAAACCTTCAGAGATGCTTCTTTATCGTGGGCAAAAGCCAGCAGCCTGCTAGACACCCACAGCACATCTGGTGATCAAAGCTTTTTCCCAAGGGACAAGCACAAAGCAGACTTCATTTCAGATGGTTGTTTCATGATCACTTTTTCCTGGGTTGAGGCAAGTGTTGAAAAGAGATAGGAGCTGGGTGCAGTGGCTTGTGCCTGTGATTCTACCACTCTGGGAGGCTGAGGTAGGAGGAGGGGGAACTCCTTGAGCTCAGGAAACTAGCCTAAGCTAGAGTCAGACCCTATCTCCACCAAAAATAGAAAACTTAGCCAGGCATTGCGGCAGGCACCTGTAGTTCCAGCTACTTGGGAGGCTGAGGCAGGAGGATTGCTTGAGCCTAGGAGTTTGAGGTTGCTGCGAGTTAGGCCGAGGTCACGGCACTCTAGCCTGGGTGACAGAATGAGACTCTGTCTCAAAACAACAACAACAACAACAACAACAGAAAGACATGATGTTGCTTTGTTAAAGAGGAATACAAATACAGAATGTGCAGTGCTAGGAATTTATGGACTAAGATTAGTAGATCAGAGACCCAGTGTATCTTCATGAAAAATCATACAAATTCCTATTCTGAATTCTCGATAAATAAAGTTCATGTCATTACCTAGCTCTTAAACATTCCTTCATCTAATGATTCTGGTGATGTTAAAAAGAAGTTATATTTGTAGATATAGATATTCTGTGTCTCAAATTCTGAAAACTACTGCAATCTCAGTTTCTGGGAGTCAGTTGCCTTGTGCTTACAGTGCGGGCATCTCTGCCTTGCAGCCTGGAGGAGTACCATATTTGATTGCCATAGTGACTCGGGTGCCTTGGTGAAAGGCAGGTAAACAGAGTCCAGGGGTTACACTGTATATCTGCAAGGATGGAGAGGCCCAACATATCTGCCTCAGATGATGAAAGGTATTAAGTAGCACAATAAAGAGTGGAAGTAATTACCTGTTATTTTGTGCAACTCCCACCACCCCTTATCCTCTACTGAGCAGAAAAATAAGCAACAGAAAGTATGAACCCAGGAAAGTCATAGATCAAGGCAGCAATCCCACTGTGAGAAGATATTCATGTGTTCATGCTTTCTAAGAATTATCTGCTTTTTAACAAATGGCTTAAAATCTGAAGAATCCCAATTTCTCTACTTGAAAAGCAACATAAAGTGTCAAAATCAGTGCCTGGAAAAATAGTGACAAGTGGGTGAGGAGAGATATTTCATCATTTATTTCTTTTCAAATGTTGAAGAAGACAAGATGAAAATGTGGATTGTGAAATCATCTTGCACTGCACACTACACACAGTAGGTGTTTCATTAATGCATACCAATACATATTTATTAAAGAGAATACCAACAAGAAAAGAAGGGGCCTCAAGTGTTAAATTTCAGTTAAGAAACAAGAAAGAAAAAATGAGAAAATGTGTCTGCAGGATACCTCTGAGTTGATGAGACTTCCAAATTATATCAGGACAAAAACTAAAACCCCACTAATCTTCTTCTCTTTCCAGTCAGTGCTGAGAGTTCCCGTCAGGAAAATGACTCCATTCTCTGGGAATTATTCCAGCCCAGATATAGAATGAAGGGCAGGCAGTTAGAATGATGGAGAAGCTGCTAGCCTGGAAAACAGAAACCATTTTTTATTATGAATTCCATTGAGAAATCACTCTCATCCCACTAGATCTATAGATACTGTCTCCGTCTTTTGCTCCCCCAAGGACAGCATTAAATAAAATCAAGAGAGGAATAGGAAGCATTTAACATCACTCATCAGGACAAGTTTATGCAATGCCAGATTTTACCTTATTGCATGATTAAAGGACTTCTGCTACTTCATACGACACCGTTTCCTTGTGTGCCCCTACCACACAGGGAGTAATTATCCTACATCCACAGATGGTGCATTTTTACTTTCCCAAAATTCACTTTCAAAAATCCCTGTGTGTTCCCATTCAACTACAGTTCAGCAATTTTGATGTTTTTAATTGCTCTATAAACTATACAACATTTATACCTTTTGCTTTTCAGTTTTGAGTATTAATTTCTCACATTTAAGAATAATACTGGGCAGCGCCTATGGCTCAACGGAGTAGGGCGCCAGCCCCATATGCCAGAGGTGGCAGGTTCAAACCCAGCCCCGGCCAAAAACTGCAAAAAAATAAATAAATAAAAGAATAATTCTACACTCATCAGGCACTTGTCCTCCACTTAAAAAGGACACTTTTATATATAGCTGAGGCTAAACTTGAACATGCATTAGAATCACTTGCAGGGCGTGTTAACACATAGGTGGCTGGGCCCCACCTCAGCGTTTCTAATTCAGTAGGTTGGGGTGAGGAGTGAGAGATTTTGTATTTGTAACATCTTTTCTGGTGATGCTGATGCTGCTGGTCTTCAGAGCCACTGGTTGGGAGCTGTCAGGTAGGGACATGGCTGTAGTAGAGGGATTTGCCAGGTGGAGTTTGAAGCACAGATGCCCTGTTTGCTGAAGTACTTTGAGAGCTCCCATGGGATCCACATTTTAAAATCTACTTCCTTGGCTCTGCGCCTGTAGCACAGTGGTTATGGTCCCAGCCACATACACCAAGCCTGGTGGGTTCGAACCCTACCCGGGCCAGCTAAAATAACAATGACAACTGCAACAAAAAATAGCTGGGCATTGTGGCCGGCACGTGTAGTCTCAGCTACTTGGGAGGCTGAGGCAAGAGAATTGCTTAAGCCCAAGAGTTTGAGGTTGCTGTGAGCTGCGATGCCACAGCACTGTACCAAACGTGACATAGTGAGACTCTGTCTCAAAAAATAAATAAATAAAATAAAATAAAATGCACTTCCTTAGTGGTGATGATTTCCCTCAGGCCAATGTCCATCTCTTTCTTGCAGCCACTTCCCATGAGAGAACTTCACAGGGGCCTCCCATCAAGTTCTGCCTTCTCAGTGAGATCTCTACTACATATTCAGTGGCTCTCAAACTTTCACTCAGTTCCTCTGACCAAGTTGCAGTGGCACTATCCATCTTCTTTGCTCAGGGAGATCAATTCTTTCTCTAAGCCCAGAACCAGAAAACAGAGCCAGATATATCCAACACCCCTACCTCTCTTGCTGCTAGCTCCTTGCCCTTTTCAAATTAGGGGAGGAGCGACCCCAAACTGGAAGAGGAAGCCCCTTTGTTTTGTGAATCTCCCAATCACATCCTTCCCCAACCCCAGGCAGAAGCTCATCTGCTCATTTCTGTCTTCAACCATCTGTGGTTGTGGAGTCTCTAACTCCATCTCCTTTCATCCAGTATTGAGAGTTTCCACTCAGGATTTAAGTGCAAATTATTACTTTAGTAGAAACATTCAGGGCCCCCAGTGAGCTTACTGCTTCCACCCAAGCAATGGAATCAGAAATATGGGCAAGGAGGGCAGGGATTGCTATGACACAGTCATTAAAGCTGTGTCGCCTTCCTCTCAGCACTTGGTTTTTCCCACCTTCTCAGCAGTCATGTCTTTCTCTAAGAGCCTGAGCACCAACCCAGAAGAGGAATGAGGCCTTTCCTTTTAAGGAAAATGGCTCAACCCCAGGAGAATTTTCAAATTGGTGGGCATGCTACCTATACTTCTATATGAAAACTAATAATTTGGTTTTAGAAATGAGGAAAATATAGTTTTTCCTTAAGTAAAAGAGCTTTGCCTATCTAGGAGGATAGAGTGAGGAGGTGGGTGGGACAGGTGGTGTGTCCCTTCTAATACCTGTTGCTTTGAAAATTAAGAATTTAACTGAAAACAGGTATGTGCTTGAGCTAGCCCTGCCTCTGCTGGTGGTGATCACTGGGGTTAGAAAAGCAATCCCTGCCCCCTTGCCCATATTTCTGATTCCATTTCTTGGGTAGAAGTAGCCAAAGAGGATGGTCTATTAAATGATTGTTAAATATTTGTCTTGGGTGCTGGTGGAAAGGCTAAAGCTTGAGGTGTGTACCTCCATAATTGACCCAATTCTCACTTCCACCTCCTGGGAGAACCACAGCTGGAGGTGAGGGAGTCTGAAGGAGGTGGCAGCTAAACTTATCTAAAAGAAAGACGATGTGCATGCAATTTGGGGTAGAGAAATTGCTTGTCATAGGGAAGCTTATAAAGGTATGTTCTTCTATGAATTTTGAAAAGACAAAAGGAGAGACAAAAGACACATGCAAATAATATTAGTCTTCCTCAGTTGACTCACCAAGGAGCATTAATATTGGTGCAACCCAGACTATACATGGGTAAAATAATGTGAGGAATAATTACTGGAATGTAAATTTGCCTTTATTACTAAAATTTTTAATATCATATTTTAAATCATTCATTTAACTTTGAACATACTCAAAGTTAAGAGATGTGGGATTATTTATTTTTGCCTATGAAGGGGAGAATTAACTCTCCTACAAGGTCAGTTAGATGTTTCTTAGAGTCTTGCTACTCGGGTAATCCATGAACAAGCAGCATTAGCATCACCAATCCTGGGAACTTGTTAGAAATGCAGAATCCCAGGCCCCTCCCCAGACTGACTAAATCAGAATCTGCATTTTGACAAGATCCCCAGGCAATTCATATACACATGGAAGTCTGAGACCCACTGCCTGGGAGGAAATGCAAGACTTCTATACGCTTCCATTACACCCAGCACGTAACCTTATCCTACCACTTAACAACCTGCAAGAGTACCTGTGTTACTTGCCTATAGCGCCCCCCTCCCCACTTTTTTTTGAGACAGAGTTTCACTATGTCACCCTTGGTAGAGTGTTGTGATGTCACAGCTCACAGAAACCTCAAACTCTTGGGCTTAAGTTATTTTTTTGCCTCAGCGTCCTAAGTAACTGGGACTACAGGCGTCCGCCACATGCCAGCTATTTTTTTGTTGTAGTTGTCATTGTTCTTTAGCAAGCCTGGGCTAGGTTCGAACCCGCCAGCCCTGGTGTATGTGGCCGGCGCCCTAATCACTGATCTATGGGTGCCGAGCCTCTGTAGCCCCTTAACTGGAAACTTCTTCATTCATGGGCCTTTAGGGCAGGAACTATGTCTTGTCCATCATTACATCAGTGCTTCCCACGTGCTCAATAGACTTTGTTAAATGAATGGATAATTATTACCAATACATATGTAGTATAGAATGTGGGTATGGGCTATCTTGAGCTTTCTGAGGTCTTGTTGATCTCTGAATACAGACTGGTTATTTTAACAGTACCAACCCAAATTTCACTGGTTCATGTCTTCATCTGTCCATGTAGAAGCTCCTTCTGCCACCGCAGTTTTTCTGTGAGCTTTGGGATGTTTTTTTCCTATAGTTCCAAGCAAATGCTGGCAGCTGCCTGGTAAGGCCCACTATTCCTTCCCTGAGCCTTCTCAGGCTCCCCAGCCCTGCCTGTCACTGCTATTATTCCCTGGTGTGTCTATCTTTCCCATAGCGAGGCCCTCAGATCCTTGAGGACCAAAGCATCTTCCAGACTTGTGCTGTTGAACTCACTGCTCTCTGTCCCTCCCCATTGCAGTTATGAGCTATCCTCCCCGGTGCACTCCTATGCACACATTCTTAGGAGGCTCTTCAACTGCAATTCCTAGGATCCCCTTCTAATTCTCCTTTGTCCTTCTGGCTTCAGTGGCACAACTCACAGCTTCCACTGGAAATTCCTCACCTGGAAGACCACCCTTCTGGGAAGAATCTCTTTTACAATAATCTCAGCCAATATTCCTACCCCAGGTTCCACCCCTAAGTCCTGGAATTAAATACCTTTAAACTGCCACCAAAGGAAAGTGAAGTTATTCACTAGAAGGAGTCCTCAATCTTTTTGCCATGAATTGATCCTCCTTTTCTCCAGTATGAATGAGTCACATCAATCATCCTAAGTGCTTCTATAAAAGTCGGAAGTGAGGGACACACAGCCTGCACCTTTTCCACTTATAGGATAAGGAGTAATTAACACTATAAGGAACTTCAGAAAAATACTTCTTAGAAAATCATGTTCTTGTTTCTCTACTCACTTGACTCCTCCTCCTCTTCTTCTTCTTCTCCTCCTCCTCCTCCTCCTTCTCAATTGACAAAGATTCCTTTACCAAATTGAGACCTCTTTTAGACTAGACTCCAACTTTGGGCTGTATCCTTGGCCTGCTTAGTACAGTTTTAGCAAAAATCCTACTGAATCAGTTTAATAAAAACACCCCCTCCTCCTTGATATCTTATCAAATTCACATCCCTATCCTTAATATCTTATCATGCTGGCCTGCCTTCCGCAAGAATTCTGTGGTACAATGTGCTGGTTCCATATTGCATTGGGAATTAAGTTCAACCCCTCTCTTCTACTACCAAATCCCTATTGCAATAGTCTCTCCTGAATTAAGTTCTCCTCACCATCTTTACTAAGGGTTATAAGTAATTTTTTTTTAACACAATATGGGTAAGAGATTCAAAAGGTTACAAAATATATTTTCCATTATAGCCTTTGCAAATCTTCATATGGTTCTAGTATAGCCCTCCTCCATCATACTTGTGCATATGAATGAATCACCTACCAAGTTTGCATTTCTAACAAGTTTCAAGGTGATGTTGATATTCCATGTACTCCACTTTGATTAGCAAGAGCCTAGCACATTTTCTGGGGGGGGGGGTACAATGTGCTTATTTTATTTTATTATTAAATCATAGCTGTGTACGTTAATGTGACCATGGGGCACCATACACTGGTTTTATAGACCATTTGACATATTTTCATCACACTGGTTAACATAGCCTTCCTGGCATTTATAGACTCAGGGTGAAAGGATGGTCATCCGTATTTCAGGCAAATGGTAATCAGAAAAAAGCAGGTGTTGCAATTCTATTTGCAGATACAATAGGTTTTAAACCAACAAAAGTAAGGAAGGATAAGAACTGTCACTTCATCTTTGTTAAGGGTAATACTCAATATGATGAGATTTCAATTATTAATATTTATGTACCCAACCAGCATGCACCTCAATTTATAAGAGAAACTCTAACAGACATGAGCAACTTGATTTCCTCCAGCTCCATAATAGTCGGAGATGTTAACACTCCTTTGGCAGTGTTGGATAGATCCTCCAATAAGAAGCTGAGCAAAGAAATTTTAGATTTAAACCTAATCATCCAACATTTGGATTTAGCAGAATTCTACAGAACATTTCATCTCAACAAAACTGAATGCACATACTTCTCATCAGCCCATGGAACATACTCCAAAATTGATCACATCTTAGGTCACAAGTCTAACTTCGGTAAATTTAAAGCAATAGAAATTATTTCTTTCAACTTCTCAGACCACCATGGAATAAAAGTTGCACTCAGTAGCAACAGGAATCTGCATACTCACACAAAAACATGGAAGTTAAATAACCTTATGCTGAATGATAGCAGGGTCATACACGATATTAAGAAAGAAATTACCAAATTTTTGGAACAAAACATTAATGAAGACACCAATTATCAGAACCTTTGGGATACCACAAAGACAGTCCTAAGAGGGAAATTTATAGTACTGCAAGCCTTCCTCAAGAGAACAAAAGAGAGGAAGTTAGCAACTTAATGGGACATCTCAAGCAACTGGAAAAGCAAGAACATTCCAACCCAAAACCCAGTAGAAGACAAGAAATAACCAAAATTAGAGCAGAAATAAATGAAATTGAAAACAAAAAAATTATACAACAGATCAATAATTCAAAAAGTTGGTTTTTCGAAAAGGTCAATAAAATAGATAAACTTTTGCCTAACCTAACTGGGGAAAAAAAGAGTAAAATCTCTAATTACATGAATCAGACATGACAAAGACGAAATAACAACAGACTCCTCAGAAATTCAAAAAATCCTTAATGAATATTACAAGAAACTTTATTCTCAGAAATATGAAAATCTGAAGGAAATTGACCAATATTTGGAAGCACGTCACCTTCCATGACTTAGCCAGAATCAAGTGGAAATTTTGAATCAGCCAATATCAAGTTCTGAAATAGCATCAACTATACAAAATCTCCCTAAAAAGAAAAGCCCAGGACCAGATGGCTTCACATCAGAATTCTACCAAACCTTTAAAGAGGAACTAGTATCTATATTACTCAACCTGTTCCAAAAGGTAGAAAAAGAAGGAAGACTATCCAACACGTTCTATGAAGCAAAAAACACCCTGATCCCCAAACCAGGAAAAGACTCAATAAGAAAAGAAAATATAGACCAATATCACTAATGAATATAGATGCAAAAATATTCAACAAGATCCTAACAAACAGAATCCAGCAACACGTCAAACAAATTATACATCATGACCAAGTCAGTTTTATCCCAGGGTCTAAAGGCTGGTTCAATATACATAAATCTATAAACACAATTCAGCACATAAACAAATTAAAAAAACAAAGACCATATGATTCTCTCAATTTATGATTTTGATAATATCCAGCATCCCTTCATGATCAGAACACTTAAGAAAATTGGTATAGAAGGGACATTTCTTAAACTGATAAAGGCCATCTACAGCAAACCCACAGCCAATATCATATTGAATGGAGTTAAATTGAAATCATTTCCACTCAGATCAGGAACCAGACAAGGCTGCCCATTGTCTCCATTGCTCTTTAACATTGTAATGGAAGTTTTAGCCACCGCAATTAGGGAAGAAAAGGTGATCAAGGGTATCCATATAGGGTCAGAAGAGATCAAACTTTCACTCTTCGCAGATGATATGATTGTATATCTGGAAAACAACAGGGACTTGACTACAAAACTCTTAGAAGTGATCAAGGAATATAGCAGTGTCTCAGGTTACAAAATCAACATTCATAAATCGGTAGCTTTTACATATACCAACAATAGTCAAGCTGAAAAAACAGTTAAGGACTCTATTCCACTCACAGTAGTGCCAAAGAAGATGAAATATTTGGGAGTTTATCTAATAAAGGACGTGAAAGATCTCTATAAAGAGAACTATGAAACTCTAAGAAAAGAAATAGTTGAAAATGTTAACAAATGGAAAAACATACCATGCTCATGGCTGGAAGAATCAACATTGTTAAAATGTCTATACTACCCAAAGCCATATACAATTTTAATGCAATCCCTATTAAAGCTCCACTGTCATACTTTAAAGATCTTGAAAAAATAATACTTCATTTTACATGGAATCAGAAAAAACCTTGAATAGCCAAAACATTACTCAGAAATAAAAACAAAGCAGGAGTAATCACACTATCAGACCTCAGACTATACTACAAATTGATAGTGATCAAAACAGCATGGTACTGGCACAAAACAGAGAGGTAGATGTATGGATCAGAATAGGGAACCAAGAGTTGAACCCAGCTACTTACTGTTATTTGATCTTTGACAAACCAATTAAAAACATTCAGTGGGGAAAAGATTCTCTATTTAACAAATGGTGCTGTGTGAACTGTAGAAGACTGAAACTGGACTCACACCTTTCACCATTAACTAAGATAGACTCTCACTGGATTAAAGATTTAAACTTAAGACATGAAACTATAAAAATACTAGAAGAGAGTGCAGGGAAAACTCTTGAAGAAATCAGTCTGGGTGAATATTTTATGAGGAGGACCCCCCGGGCAATTGAAGCAGCTTCAAAAATACACTACTGGGACCTGATCAAACTAAAAAGCTTCTGCACAGCCAAGAACACAGTAAGTAAAGCAAGCAGACAGCCTTGAGAATGGGAAAAGATATTTGCAGGTTATGTCTCTGACAAAGGTTTAATAACTAGAATCCACAGAGAACTCAAACATATAAGGAAGAAAAGAACAAGTGATCCCATCGCAGGCTGGGCAAGGGACTTGAAGAGAAACTTCTCTGAAGAAGACAGGCATGCGGCCTACAGACATATGAAAAAATGCTCATCATCCTTAATCATCAGAGAAATGCAAATCAAAACTACTTTGAGATATCATCTAACTCCAGTAAGATTAGCCCATATCACAAAATCCCAAGACCAGAGATGTTGGCATGGATGTGGAGAAAAGGGAACACTTCTACACTGCCGATGGGAATGCAAATTAATACATTCTTTTTGAAAAGATATTTGGAGAACACTTAGAGATCTAAAAATAGATCTGCCATTCAATCTTATAATTCCTCTACTAGGTTTATACCCAGAAGACCAAAAATCACATCATAACAAAGATATTTGTACCAGAATGTTTATTGCCACACAATTCATAATTGCTAAGTCATGGAAAAAGCCCAAGTGCCCATCGATCCACGAAAGGATTAATAAATTGTGGTATATGTACACCATGGAATATTATGCAGCCTTAAAGAAAGATGGAGACTTTACCTCTTTCATGTTTACATGGATGGAGCTGGAACATATTCTTCTCAGTAAAGTATCTCAAGAATGAAAGAAAAAGTATCCAACGTACTTAAGCCCTACTATGAAACTAATTTATAGCTTTCATGTGAAAGTTATAACCCGGCTATAACCTAAGAATATGGCGAAGGGGGAAAGGGAGGGAAGGGAGCAGGGAGGAGGGAGATTGGTGGGATTACACCTACGGTGCATCATAGGGTACATGTGAAACTTAGTAAATGTAGAATATAAATGTCTTAACACAATAACTAAGAAAATGCCAGGAAGGCTATGTTAACCAGTGTGATGAAAGGATGTCAAATGGTCTATAAAATCAGTGTATGGTGCCCTATGATCACATTAATGTACACAGCTATGATTTAATAATAAAGTAAAATAAAAGAAATAATAATATTATCTACTCAGAATTTACTTATATTGTTTCAATTTCCTGAGTGAAATATCTCCGCATTATTTAATGGAATAAAATAATGATAAAAAATATTTATCAAAATGAATAGTCTCCATTACTTTCTACCTTCAGCATTAAAATGTAATTCTCATTCTAATTCACAGTTGCTTTATTTTAAATTGGTTTTTTTGAGTTATTTCTTTGAACCCTTCCAAACAATCTCTTTCCTTTCTTAGTAATAGTTTTCAAACACTTATATGCAATTCTATCCCCTCAGAGTCCTTTGTTTATAGTTATAAAATTTTTATTGCTATAGAATTCCTTTTAGCTCTTCATGATTTCTCTTGCTCCAAGGTCCTATCTAGATCCGACATTCTATGATTCTGAGTTGCTCTACAATGAAAGCAATGTTTTAACATTTGGGCTTGTCAAGTTCAAAAGGAATATAAGGCTGAAGAGGTGAGTAGAGCAACAGAAGTGCTTTTATTGCCACTGTTCTGCAGAATTGGAAAAGTAGCTCAAAATGACAGCCTGGATTAGAACCCCCTTTATTTGTGTGGCTGCAAATTCATAATTGACTCTCCTTTTCAAGTACATGTCCAGTATTTCTCCTTCCCAAGAATTTATACCCAGGTGTTTTTGATGAATCTATCCTGGGCATACCTTCTCATGTAAAAACTGTCTTTCCCCCCAGCCTTAACAGCAAGTGCCCAACTTTCAACCTCCATTTGCATTATTTCTTACACTTCTCTTTTTATTAGGAGCTTTCTTCCCTTGTTATGCAAAAGGCAGCCTTTTTGCAAAAGAGAGTAATAGGCCCTCTTCTTGGTGAACATTGCCAGAGCAAATTGTGTTTCTCCCCATTTGGGGCTGGGTTTCTTGCTATGGGTGGAGGCAGATGTAATGCAGAGACTACCATTTGAAGTTTAATAGCCATCACATTGGCTAAAGCATCTGAATGAAGAACTTTATTTTGCTAATTTTAAACATGTAAGAGCTAAAGAACACGTTTTCAAAGAGTTGTACAGGACACTAACTTTTCAGTGTTGTTCTAGTTTAGGTTCTGTCCCTCTTTCTCCTCAAATGCCCAGTTTACCTTATCCCTAGAAGAGGGAGAGTTAGTTATAACAGAAGTCATGCACAGCCAGCTCCATGTGACCACCAAGCAAGACTATTTCTTATAACCACAATTCCAGATCAGAGTTGTAAAACAGAGCAGTAAGGTATCCACTCCCCACCCTGAAGAAGAGCATACTAGTTATTAAGTCACTGCCTCTCAACCCCAACCTATTGTTCTATACTCACAAAATCTCAAGACCAGAGATGTTGGCGTGGATGCGGAGAAAAGGGAACACTTCTGCACTGCTGGTGGGAATGCAAATTAATTCATTCCTTTTGGAAAGATATATGGAGAACACTCAGAGATCTAAAAATAGATCTGCCATTCAATCCTGTAATTCCTCTGCTGGGCATATACCCAGAAGACCAAAAATCACAACATAACAAAGATATTTGTACCAGAATGTTTATTGCAGCCCAATTCATAATAGCTAAGTCATGGAAAAAGCCCAAGTGCCCATCGATCCACGAATGGATTAATAAATTGTGGTATATGTATACCATGGAGTACTATGCAGCCTTAAAGAAAGATGGAGACTTTACCTCTTTCATGTTTACATGGATGGAGCTGGAACATATTCTTCTTAGTAAAGTATCCCAAGAATGGAAGAAAAAATACCCAATGTACACAGCCCTACTATGAAACTAATTTGGGACTCTCACATGAAAGCTATAACCCAGCTACAACTTAACAATAGGGAGAAGTGGGAAAGGGGGGGGTGGGTAGAGGGAGGGGAATCGGTGGGATCACACCTGTGGTGAATATTACAGGGGTATTTGCGAAACTTGGTAAATGTAGAATGTAAATGTTTTGGCACAGTAACTGAGATAACGCCGGAAAGGCTATGTTAACCACTGTGATAAAAATGTGTCAAATGGTTTATGAAGTGAGTGTATGATGCCCCATAATCATATCATTGTATACAGTTATGATTTAATAAAAAAATAAATAAATAAATAAAAAAAAAAAAAAAGAAATTTTACCATACACTTTTCAGCTTTGCTAGCTGTTCCCCTCTAGGCTTTACCAGTGGACAGACACGGCAAGTTGAAGGAATGAGAAGAGACTTGCTCCTTTTTGTATCAGTTTTTGCTGAGACTTCTTCACTCCAGTAGCTTCACTTTGTCAGCACTTCTGTAGTGATCCTCAAAACTAGCCTCATTTCTCCTACTGAGGTCCTAGTCTGCCTATCTAGTCTTTTCTTCCATGTCTGGGTTCCAGCCCCCAGGACCCTCCTCTGAGTCTAGAGACAGGAGGACCAGTTGGCCAGTGCCTCATTCCGCAGAGGTCTGGCTCCTAGCCTTTTCTCCCAGCTTGCTCTAGGAATGTTTAGGAGGCTCAGCCTTCTTAGCATGGGACCAAAATTCAGGTTATTTTATTTGGTTATATTAAAGGTAAAGATGTCATAAAAAGCTGGAGGACATGGGGGCATTTGGTTTATGTGTGGATAACTTCCAAACCTCTATCTATATGCCAGAAATCTTCTCTAAGTTTAAATGGAGAACCTATATGTGCCTCAAACTCAGCATATACAAAATTAAATCATTATCTTTCCTCTTAGATCAATGAATTTTGATACCATCTACCAGTTCCTAGCAAGTGCTAATTTTAACCTCCACATGCAATCTCCAACTGCTATCAATTCTACTTCTTGAATGTCTCCTACATTTTACTGCTACTTCACAACCCTAATTCAGATCTACCAAACTCACCAGAGTACTATAAAACCTTCCTAACTTGTTTCTTTGATTTCCAACTTTTCCCTTCTCTTTCTTTTCTTTCTTTCTTTCTTTCTTTCTTTCTTTCTTTCTTTCTTTCTTTCTTTCTTTCTTTCTTTCTTTCTTTCTTTCTTTCTTTCTTTCTTTCTCTTTCTTTCTTTCTTTTTTTTTTTTTTTTTGGAACAGAGTCTTACTTTGTCACCCTTGGTAGAGTACCATGGCATCATAGTACACAGCAACCTCAAACTCTTGGGCTCAAGTGATCCTCTTGCCTCAACATCTCGAGTAGCTGGGACTACAGGCACCAACCACAATGCCCAGCTTTTTTTTTTTTTTTTTTAGAGCCAGGGTCTCACTCTTGCTCAAGCTGATCTTGAACTCCTGAGCTCAACCAATCCACTTGCCTCAGCCTCCCAGAGTGCTCATATTATAGGCATGAGCCACTGTGCCCGGCTCCAACGCTTCCCTTCTAATCTAATCTGTCTGGAGTTTGTATGGTTCTAAAAAGCTCTAAAAAGATAACACAAACTTATCATTTCCAGAACACAGTCCCAGATCTACCCGGTGACCTTGAAAGATTCTTCCTGATGCTCTAAATCATATAAGATTTTTTTCTTCATCACTGGTTTTGAATTTGAGCAATTTAATTATGTGTCATGGTATCTTTTACTTTATGTTTGTTGGCTTGTTTTCATTCACTTTGGATCTGTGAGTTTACTGTTTTAATCAAACATGGACAATTTTGGTCATCTTACTCAAACTTTTCTTCTGCCTCTCTCTTTTGGAGTCCCTAATAAAAAATGTACATGTACTAGGCCACTAGAAGTTATACCACAGTTCACTGATTTTTGTATTCTTTTTCCCCCTGTGTTACACTTTGTATACCATCTATTGTTTCATCTTCAATTCCTCAGTCTTTTCTTCTGCCATGCCTAATTTGCCATTAATTTCATCCAGTGTAATTTTCATCTCAGTTACTTTGGTTTTTATCTCTAGAAGTTCTATTTGGCTATCTTATTATATATTTTTTCATGCCCTTACTTAACATTTTGGACGTATGGGATATAGTTACAATAACTGTTTGTCCTCACATCTTAATCAGTCTTGGGTTAAGTCAATTGACTAACTATTCTTCACTTGTGTGTCATGTCTTTCTGCTTCTCCATATGCCTGGTAATTTTTGTTTGAATGGTAGACATTGCAAATTTTACCTTTGGATGCTAGATACTTTTGTATTCCTATAAATATTCTTTTTTTTTTTTTTTTTTTGTAGAGACAGAGTCTCACTTTATGGCCCTCAGTAGAGTGCCGTGACCTCACACAGCTCACAGCAACCTCCAACTCCTGGGCTTAAGCGATTCTCTTGCCTCAGCCTCCCTTGCAGCTGGGACTACAGGTGCCCGCCACAACGCCTGGCTATTTTTTGGTTGCAGTTTGGCCGGGGCCGGGTTTGAACCCGCCACCCTCGGTATATGGGGCCGGCACCTTACCGACTGAGCCACAGGGGCCGCCCTCCTATAAATATTCTTAAGTTTCATTTGGAATGTTCAGTTACTTGGCTATAGTTTGATCTTTTGGGATCTTACTTTTATGATTTGTTAGGTGGGCACATAGCTGTGTTCAATTAAAGCTCATTATTTCCTACTATTAAGCAAGAATCTTCCTGAGTTTTCTACCCAACAACACATGAATTATGAGATATTCTCTTCTGGCTTGTAAATGGTTACCATTCCTAACCTTGTGTTAACACCAAGCACTGTTATAACTTAATCCTTTTGGATTTTTTTTCCCCCAGCCTTAGGAGTAGTTTGCAGATCATGTAGGCACAAAACAAAAAAAGGGAGACCTTGAGTAGATTTCTGGAGTCTTTCTAGGGCCTGTATTATTTCACAGAGCAGTTGAGAGGTTCAAGTGTTTTTATATATGTAAAGGCCTCTCATTTTGTGCTCAACACCAAATAAACACTTTTAAAATTTAGTTTAGATCTCCAGATGCAAAACAACTTCAGTGAACATTCTCATTCTTTTGACTACCTGCATCTGTCATTTCTTCTAATCAGGCAGAGCTTGTTTTCCATAATAGAAACTACAAATACCAAAATCTTATCTTTTTTATCACCCTTGCTATCAGAGTGGGAACCTATGACCTAACCCTAGCCCATGAACAACACTCACACTTGATATAGACTGAAAGAAGCAAAAATCACATAGAGTTCATTCTGGGGACAGGAAGCAATAGCAGCAGTGAGAGTCCTGTATTCCCAGTGGCCACAGTAATGATGGCCAGATGGCCGCTTAGTACTTAGTAGTGCAGCAGTGCAGTTTTTGTAGATCTGTTTTGTGGTAAGATTTTGGTTCTTTTCTAGCTACGTACCCTACCAGTTTGGTTGCTCTGTTTTTCTAGAGATTCTGCATGCCATCCAATGCCCTTTAACATTTCACATTATTGAATATAACATAGATACAGAAAACAAATACATAAATGATGATTTTTTACAAAATGAATTTTCACAAACTGAACATGTGTTAATAACCAGTGCTCAAATCAAAAAACAGAAAATACAAACATCCTAGAAGTTTCTTTATTCCCCTTCCAGTCACTGCCATTTGCTGCCCAAGAAAACCTACCATCCTGCCTCCTAACATCATAGATTAGTTGTGTGTGCTTATCATTTTCTTTTACTTCATATAAGTTGAGTCACATCGTAAATCTTTTTGTGTATGTCCAACACGATGTTTGTGAGAGTCATCCATATTGCTTTGTGTTATTGTAGCTTATTCATTCTTACTGGTATATTAAGGCATTCCATTCAACAAATATACTATAATATATTTATCCATCTGTGTTGGAGAGCCTCAAGACTGCTCTCAGGTTCAGTGATTTGCTGAAAAGCTTCACAGAACTCAGAAAAGCTGTTATACTCATGGTTCTGGTTTATTTCACTGAAAGAATACAGATTAAAACCAACAAAAGGAAAAGGTAAGTAGGGTTGAGTCAAAGAGAAACCAGGCACAAACTTCCAGCTGTCATCCCATCCCCCATTGCTTGATTCTTCCAACAATGATACGTGACGATACAACCAGGAAGCTCACTTGAGCCTCAGTGTCCAGAATATCTATTGGAGGTCAGCTACATAGGTATGCAGTGACCATATGACTATCCTTAACTACTCAGTCTCCAGCCTCTTATAGGTCAACTGATAATGTTGCTCAAAGCCTCAGGCATACAAAAAATAGGCATTTTCCATAAACTGCATTGTTAGTGTAAACTATCTGGCCTAGCCCAAGGCTTTACACATACAGAGATGTTCTTTTCAGGCAAGATAGTCCAAGGGCTCTGAGATCTTTTCCCAGGAATCAGGACAGGGACTAGTGCTGAGATTTTGGGAATGTACAGGTCCATAGAGTTAGCCCTTTATTCATAGCATTCTACTGTTGGTGAGCATCTCGGCAGTTAAAGTTTTATTAATATGAATAGTGCCGCTATGAATATTGTTGGAAATGTTTTTAGTGAAAGTTTGTGTGATTTTTCTATTGGGTGGCTACTTAGAAGTGGAAATGGTAGGTTACAGAATATGGCATTATTCAGCTTTTGTATTTACTACCAAACAATTTTTCAAAGTGAGTATATCATTTACACTGTCAGCATCGGTGTACAGTGTAGCATACATTTCTAATACCTCTTTCCCAAACATTTGTATTGAAGTATAACTGATATACAGTAGATTGCATAAAAAAGAGTATGATTTGACAAATTTTGGCATAAGTATACACCTGAAAAATCACCACCATATGCAATGTAATGAACATATTGTTCACTTCCCTATATTCCCACTATCCTCCTGATGAATTCATTTTTCTGTTAAAATCAGCAAAACCCAATTTCTGTTCTTCACAAATGAAATGTCCTAGATGATATAATCCCATCTTCCATTTGCCATGCTTTTGTGCCGTGCTTGATCCTCTGTATTTCTTCTCATTTCAACAGATTCTTGCTGAACAGCTACAATGCATGCCAGGCATGTAGGCTGATTTTTACTTGTATAGGTCATTTTGGCCAGATTCCAGATCATCTGATTGCAGCTTTGTCGTCAGAACTCCTGATGATTCTACACGTCCTTTTCTTTCTAGTTGTATGCATATGCTTCTTCCTGAACTATCCTATATCTCCTGGACCCAATTCCTCTCTTTTGGCCAAGAAACAAACTCCTCTAGGGCCAATCCTAATAGACGGTTTTCTAGATGTTACAAGAAAAGGCTTCTCTCTCAGCTTCTTACTAAGTTGCATAAACTAGTGTCACAGGTTGAACTGCAACCTCTTTGGAAGAATGTTGAAGTCCTACCTCAGAATGCGGACTCTTTTTTTTTTTTTTTGAGAGGATCTCAGTCTGTTGCACAGGTGGGAGTGCAGTGGCCTGATCATAGCTCAGGCCCTCCTGGGATTAAGGGATTCTCCAAAGCACTGGGATTATAGGTATGATCCACCAAGCCTGACTAAAAAGTAACATTACATGGAGATAGGGTCCATGTAATGAAATAATCAAGTTAAAATGAAATTAGGGTGGACCCTAAGGCAATATGACTACTGTCCTTATAAAAAGAGGAAAGCCACAAAGAGATGCAGGAAGAAGATGGCGATCTAAAAGCCAGAAAAGAGACCTGAAACAGAGCCTTCCTTTTCAGCCCTCACAGGGAGCCAGCCCTACTGACACCTTGATTGTAGACATCTGGCCTACAGAACTGTGAGATAATAAAATCTGTGGTTTAAGGCATGAAGTTTGTGGTACTTTGTTTTGGCAGCCTTGACAAATGAACAAAACCTACTGTGATGCATCAGCTTTTCTAAATCATTTTGGGATCACATGGTGTATAGTAGAGGATCAGAAGGTAGTATCTGCTCTTTTGGGAACACTTCATTATAAAAATTAAGGTTGGAGAACAAAGAACTTGGGAAGAGTGAACTAACTCTGGGCATTTATTAGGCCCTGAACAAGGCTGGGCTAAATTGTCAAGTTCTATACTCCTTGTTCCTTCTTTCTGTTTTCTCAAATCAGTAAGCCTGATTCAGTTTCCACAGCCATCTGTAAGAACACATGAACTCCTTCAGCTAGTGGCTGTTAGAGTCTGTCTGTTCCATGGTCTGAGTGAGTGATTTGGGAAAGTTTTTCTCTCTGGAACTTTTCCAAAACCAGAAGATTAATAAAATGTTGATAGAAACAGGTACAAGCATGTCTTGAAAACTCCCTGAAACAGTCTCATCACCTTTGATCAGGCCATCTGACAGGCTCCTTCAAAGAACCCGACTTTAGGCAGAATGCTTGTAAAGACTGGATTTTCTTTTTTTGTAAAACGTCATAAAGTCCCAGAACTTCTATTTGCCTTGATGGTCAAACTTTTTATAAAAGAGGAAATACTGGAAAGAAAGAGAATGACATAAACAGAAAATACATTGGAAATAGTAAATGTATTCAGAGATGATTTATTGCCCTTTCAGTTCAACCTGGTGATAAAGAATATAATAAATGTATCCCCCGAAGAACTTCTTTTCCACTTCAAGTCCTTCTTTTGGCTATTTTCACCTTTCAGTCTCCCTTCCCTTTTCTGGTCGTTAAGTCTGGATTTGAATATGTTTCAGTAAAGCTGGATAATGACCCACTCAGCTGAGCCCAGGAAGTTAGATTCTTAATACTTCTTGGAAGTGAACATAGGGATATCCCCTGGGGACCTGGCTCTGGTGCTGTTAGTGGTTTGCTGGAGATGAAAGATTCCCTTCTGCATCTGTGGCTGATTTCCCATAACTTCCATGGACTAGTATCATTCTCTTGTCTACAGAGGGTCTTTTCTAAATATTGAGGTAACACAAAATTTTCCATTTTAACTTTTTTTAAAGTATACATTTTACACTTGATCTCAGCCAAAAGGCTGAGAAACAATTCAGTAGTTTTTAGTATATTCACAATTTTGTGCAACTATCAGCACTCTCTAATTCCAGAACATTTCCATCACCTCCAAAAGAAACCCTATATCCATTAGCCATCAAGTTCTGATTCCTGTTGTTCGTTTTAGAAGGAAATTATCAATTGTGCCCATTATTACAAAGGTGTCAGGCAAACACAAAATGTGTGTATTAGTTATTATTATAACTAATATCCCATTTCTAACCTACTATGTTCTGCAGGATGTTTCCTATAAAGACTTTACCTAATACTTTTCCTGGCTATTAGCTGCTGTTCTGTACGCATGTTCTCTGCAGAACACCAGGACGTCCCAGGGTCTGTATTATAGATGATAAACCCATTTCCGAAGGAGTAAGGAAACCCATTATTTACAGAGAAAATGGTTTCACAAAAATTGGACTTTTAAAACAAAATGGTTTTCTCAGAGTAAGCCATGAAGTAAAAGTTTGAGCGCACAAGACTAAATAACTCTTAGTACTAGGAGGGAAAGGAGTTTTATTGCATCGTTGAAATAAAACCATATTCTACGGGTAATGAAGCAGTGTTGTCACCTTTCTTCAGTATTTTATATCTTCAGCTTTTTTTCCCTTTCTTCAAATGGTGATATGTGGACCTGGAGTTAAAGTGCCATTATTGCAGAGCACTGAAGCACAACTGCATAATGACAGCGTCATGTTAGAAATTTTAGGCAGTTTCAGCCAGCCAAGCCTTTTTCCTCAGCAATCTTGGTCTTGCTGGGGCTAGAGTCTTCCCCCACTTTAGACTGGTGGTTTATTTGGCACCTGAGGATACTTATCAAGGACAAAAAAAGGTTGGAACTGGATGCATGGAAAGCCGATCATGAAACTTTTGTTTCGAAAATTACTATGAAAAGATCACAGACAAATTCTTTTTTGGAGAAAAGTAAAGTAAAAATAAAGTGAAATTGATGTCAGAGTCAGTCTGTGCTATTCATAAGCCAATGGATGAACTTATTCCAAGTATATGATTCCTACTCAGATAAAAACAGTTTAGTTTTTATAGTAAGGGTGCTACATGGGCTTTTTTCAAAAGCAGAGAGGCCTCTTTGATCCTTTTCTTGGATGACCTCATGTCTGCTGAGATGCCCTCTAGGGAATGGCCTGGTTGGTGCTGCTACTGAATTTGCAGATACTGATGCCCGGGAAGGTAGAGCTTTTCCAAGCTAAACTGTGAAAATGTGGACCACAAGGACATAAGGGAGCGCAAGAGAATAGTCATTGCTGCTTTGCAATACCTTGATTGCAGCCTTACTTAGTCCTGAACAGAGGACTGAGCTAAGCTGTGCCTGAAGTCCTGACCCACAGAAGCTATGATAATAATAAATGCGTGCTGTGTTAAGCCACTAAGTTTGTGGTCACTTGTTATACAGCAACAGAAAACCAACATATTCACATTTTATCTACTGGTCCATAAAATTAATTGTAAGTTTAATAAATAATTTTGTTGGCTGGGCACCCATAGCTCAATGGTTAGGGTTCTAGCCACATACATGGGGGCTGGTGGGTTGAAACCCAGCCCTGGCCTGCTAAACAACAATGACAATTACAAAAAAATAGCCAGGCATTGTGGCAGGCATCTGTAGTCCCAGCGACTTGGGAGGCTGAGGCAAGAGAATCTAATCTTAAAGCCCAAGAGTTTGAGGTTGCTGTGAGCTATGACACCACTGCACTCTGCAGAGGGTGACAAAGTGAGACTCTAATAAAAAATAATAATAAAATAAATAAATACATAATTTTGTTTTTTTCCTTAGCAACCCTTGATGAGAGCAATGATTGACTGCTTTCAGTGAGTACCATAGCATTTCAGAATGGATAAGCAGATTCTGTGAAAAATGTCTTGTTTTATGTGATGCCCAGTCAGGTGCTGCCATGGAAAAGAATACAGGAAAGGCTTAGGAAAACTAAGTATAATAAACTTTGTTTTATCAGTTGTGGGAAACTGATAAATTTATCAAATGTGGGAAAAAACTTTTTTTTCATTCACCATCCAATTTTATTTACTCACAAAAATAAATCCAAAGCCCGGTGCAGCTCGAGCTCAGAACCTGTCCCACCGCCCTGAACTTGTTAACACTGAACATTGCGCGTCCTTCACTCACGGGAACACTTTCATCCCCACAACCACCCTGTGAGGTAGGCGTCCCCACCCTTCCCCTCCTGACCCACGTTACAGATGGGGAAACTGAGGCACACGTTAAACAAAGAATTACACGGGCACTCAGGCTTGGCCCTGGAGTTGAACACAGTCCTACAGGCGGGAGGCATGACACGAAACGCGTCACCACATGAGAAAGACACTAGGACGGTCAGAAAGCAGAAGACAGAGGGGAGGGAAATGCATTAGGTCTGAGCCTTTCTTGTGCAAGGCAGGGCAGGGTGACCCATTTAGCACTGGCTGATTCGGATAATTTTGACAAGAATGTAAGCCAGTGATTTTCAACTGGTGTGCCACGGCACCCTGGTGTGCCGTGAGAGAATCTTAGCTGTGTCACAAAGATTTTAAGAGAGATTAGCGCGTTCAGGAAGGCTGTCGCGGGAGTGACCAGAGAGGAGAAGACTCTAGTAAAAATGGCAGTCTCTGCGCTGGTCATGCGGTCGCAGTTTGGCATGTGGGGTGTAAAAGCCCTGCAAGCCCGAGGCTTCGCCCCGGATCAGCCCAACGATATCGACAGGAGGGAGGGCTCGATCCGGGAAGCTGGTGGGGTCTTCTGCAAGAAAGAACGGGCGGAAGAGGAACGATATTTCCGGGCGCAGGCTAAAGAACAACTGGCACGCTTGCAAAAACACCACGAAGATGAGATCAGTCATCACAAAAGGGAGATTGAGCGTCTACAGAAAGAAATTGAGCGACATCAGCAGGTCAAAATGCTAAGCCATCAAGATTAACTGCACACAATTCCCCCTAGAATTGCACATACCAGTGCCTGTTTCTATGTAAACATAGTTCTGATTTAATTAATATTTGTCTGTGTGCTACTAACATTATAAATTGTCACCTGTGTGTGTGGGGGGGGGAGTTTTAAGAGATCATTAATTAAATTATTTTCGAAAGAAATTCAAAGTACAGTAAGTATATTCTTTTTTTCACTCTTCTTTATTTGATCAACATAATTTAGGTGTGCAGTAGAAATTTAACAGTAGGTTGAAGTATGTGCCAGAGATAAAAAAGGTTGAAAGACACTGCTCTAAGCTCTAGGGGTGGTTCCTAGTTACCTGGTACCTGGCCTTGGGATGTTAAGTCAGAGGAATATTGTTTCCTATGTGGGTCAGGTCGAGGAGTGTGGCTCTGGACTGGATAGTTCGCATCTCAAAGGCATGTTCCTGGCTAAGTCCTTTCCTGACTCTAAGAACTGGCTAGCCCTGAAAGTGGCCATGTTTCCCTAGCTAAGCAGTTTATTTTCTTTTTTTCTCACTGCCTCTTTTTTTAGAGACAGGGTCTCCCTCTGTTATTGGGGCTAAGAGTGCAGTGGTATCATCATAGCTCACTGCAACCTAAAATTCCTGGGCTCAAGCAATTCCCTTGCCTCAGCTTCGCAAGTAGCTGGAACTACAGGGCACATCACCATGCTAAGCTAATTTTTCTATTTTTTGTAGAGACGGGGTCTTGTTCTAGCTCAGGATGGTCTCAAACTCCTGGCCTCAAGTGATTCTCCCATTTCTGCTGCCCAGAGTGCTAAGATTATAGGCATGCACCGTTGCTCCCAGCCTTCCCACTTCTACTCTTAACCCTCCTTTGGCCCCAGGGATTTTTCCTCCTCTGGATACAGAAGGACACCTTGGTTCCTCCATGTTAGGATAGTTGCCTAGCTGGCTCCCTTCCTTGGAGAAAACTTTGGTCACAGGGTATATAGTAAACTAATACTCCATCTTCCTGCCTGTGCATAGTCAAGGTGATAGCACAAGTAGCAAATCCTTCCCTTTTCCAACAAAGAGGGAAACAAGATTAAAGTTCAGCACTTGGGATATTGTTTCATAAAGGTTCAGTGCTTCAGCACAATTGCCTGATCTTTATCATCACAATTCAATTTTTCAGGATGCATTGAAGAGAAAAAAAATATGTTCAAGTTATCGTCCTCCTTGTAAAAGAACATCTAACAAGAGCTCCTTCCTCCCAATTCCCGGAGGACAGCAGCAGCCACTGCAGCTCCTGAATGCCATTAGAAATACCAAAATGAGTCCTCCAGCTTTGACACTTGATGGCTTTGTGCTTTCTCAGGGACAGAGAGTTGACCTGACTTTTCTTCTTCTGATAGCTTTCTACAGTGCCCTGCTGAATAACTTTTGCTTTGATTACCCAGGGATTTACAACCCTTTTTATTTGCTTCTCATATCTCCTTTTTCCAGAGTATAATGAAGTCTCCTCCTACCCTGTTGACTCAAAGAATTTTTCCTTATCTCCCAGAAATTCAAGTCTCATCTCCTTAACGTACTTTTGATTTTCTAAATAATGAATTGTCTATTTTCTTCCTTCTTTCTCCTTCCCTCTCTTCTTTCATCACCCTCTTTCTTCCTACCTTCCTCCCCTCCCTTTCTCCTTACTCTCTTCCTTCCTTCCCTCTTTCTTTCCCTCCTCCATGCTTCTTTCCTCCTCCCCTCCCTCATTTTCTTTCTTTCTTTCTTTCTTTCTTTCTTTCTTTCTTTCTTTCTTTCTTTCTTTCTTTCTTTCTTTCTTTCTTTCTTTCTTTCTTTCTTTCTTTCTTTCTTTCTTTCTTTCATCAGTGTTTACATTGTAGGAACAGAATTCATGCAAACACAGAGTACTCTAAATTTTTTATTTTTTAAATATTTTTAATTTTAATTTTTTATTTTTTTGAGACAGAGTCTCAAAAAGTCACCCTTGATAGGGTGCTGTGGCATTGTACCTCACAGTAAACTTCAAACTCTTGGGCTCAAGTGATCCTCCTGCCTCAGCCTCCTGAATAGCTGAGACTATCGGTACCGGCTACAATGCCCAGCTGTAGCTTTTATTTTAGAAACAGGGTCTTGCTTTTGCTCAGGCTGGTCTTGAACTCTTGAGCTCAAGTGATCCATCCACCTCAACCTCCCAAAGTGCTGGGATCACAGGTATGAGCCATCACACCTAGCCCAGAGTACTCTAATAATAAACAAAATAGTATATTCTCAACCTCATATTTGTCCAGTAAACACTTGCAATTGTTTTTGTGAATTACAAAGTTTCGTGGTAATAGTCATGTCAATATTCCTGATATTTCTGAAAAATAGCATGGCAACATTCAGATACAGAGAGATGTATTGGTAGGTTCCTTCTCAGAAGCAAACCCGAGACAAAGACTCTATGAAAGTGTATATATTTATTTGGGATGTTGGGGGATAGGAACAGAATTGGGTGGAGGGAGAAAGAAAGAGTATGTGTATTAAGATAAAGAAGGTAAGTCAGTCTGTAAGGGGTACACATGAAGGCAGGACCAGAGTGTGCAAGTGTAGTTAGATTTAATCTTGTGGAGAAATGTTTTAACATGGTGTAAAACATAAATTTCATTATGATCCCAGTTCAAGGGGCAAGGGAACTAGGGTATTTATCCATTCAGATTCAACATATTTTGGTTAAGGGATGTCCCAGTTGGGTTATAAATTACCCAGGTACTTTGGGCCTGCCTTGCATGGAGGCAATGTGGGTTTTAGCAGCCTGCGGGTAGCCTTCCAACAAAGTTGTAGATGCTGACTGTTGAAAGGCAGGTTGGCATGCATACAAGTGAGGAGATATGCTACGTGGACCTGTATCTGGTACAGGGACCAAAGGAGAGATCATGGAAGGCTTAGTTTTTCCCATTGTCTACCCAACAAGCAACCAATTTGAAAGTCACAGTGGTAGTAGACTAAGTTAAGATCCACAAACAGGTCGCCTGAGTAAGGAGATAATAAATGTAGTAGACATTTGTAATTCTTCTAGCAGCCCAACCCCCAAGATTTTCCTTTTTGGAAGGTTCTACACAATTGTGTAGACATGGTAACATGCTCTCATTCCAGAGGTCAAAGGCCTGGCTAAAATTTTCTTTCTTTGCCTCATTGTAGTCAGGGTATGGGAAGGTGATCTGGCACCAACTATTCAGAGACTCTTGCCTAGGATTTCTAATCTTCAAGGAGTAAAAATGCAGGAACTATGGGGCATTGTGAGCTAGCTTCCCGATTTGTGCTTATTTTCACATATCCTTTGGATAAATGTGTCTTCTGTTTCATTTAGCAAGAGTTGGATTCTGTTGTCTGCAGCAAAGAACAATTGATCCTTTGAGAATAACAACAGTTGGAATGCAAGCAGCACTTCTCTGGGCAGAGGACTTTTCTAGGATCTAGGGAGGAGGATAAGAGAAATGAAGGCAATAGATGCCTTCAACAAATTCACAGTCTAGTAGTAGGACGGATAAGTAAATTCATGTGAAAACTGAAATATACACACTGGCATTGCCCCATTTAATGTGTTATTTCTTTTGTTTAATTATCTTTTATGTATGTGGGATTATTTATCCGCAATAACCCTGTAGGGAGGTACTATTACTTAGGATTTGCAGAGGATGAACTTGAGGCATGGAGTAAGTAATTAAGTAATATTTTCAGAATACTACAGAGTTTAGAAATAGCCCCAGAATGCTACCATCAGGACATAACAAAATTAAGACTCAAACTCTGTTGTGTCCACTCTGCCATGTGCCCCTCCCATAAGAGCTCTTTTTAGTCACACCTTACCATATGAGAATCATTTGAATACAGGAGTTTGAGGCTGCAGTAAATTTGATGACACCACTGTACTTTAGCCTAGGTAACAGAGTGAGACACTGTCTAAAAAAAAATCTCTCTCTCTCTCTATATATATATATATTACTCATAATAATAACTGTCATTAATGGGGACTCCCTATGTTCAGACTCTATGATGAGTGCTTTATTAATATACTTTTACTAGTCTGATTTCAGTTTCAGAGAGATAAATTAAAACAGTGCAGAAGCAGAGAGCTTGTACAGGGAAGCAGAACTGGGTTTATCCTACTTCAGTCTGTCTCCAGGATCTGGGCTCTTCACAACCATGCTTTACTGTCTTTCACAACCACCAAGAAACATGAAACCCAGGAAAAAAAACCTAATTTTCTAAGGCTCTGTGGAGGACGGCAGATCATTAAGGACCACGTGACAATGAGTTAGAGGATGTTAAATTACTCAGAACAGGAAAGTTTGATTGTAATGGACACTGCTACCTCTCAAGTTGTGAAGGTTCTGCTTGTGATTACCAGTGTTGTTTTCTTGTTTCTCGATGAAATATGTTGACAAACCACTGGAGATAACATTGCTGTAGAAACCCAACAAAGAAAAAAACAGAAGCCAAATCTTATAGTCCTCCATCAACTGTAACTTGGCTTTCGAGAGCTGTTGAATATTTTGAAGGGCCCACCTCCCAAGCTTTTACAGCTTCAGTAGTAATATGGAGAATATTCCTGCTCTTCCCACCCTGGTACAGCAAGAAGGTGGGTTGTGATTTCTCTTGAAGAGGGTTTAAAATAGGGCTTGTCTTGTCTTAGAATGTCATCTACACAGTGCTCTGCCTTGTTGAGAGATTCCATATGGTTTATGACAATTGTGATGAGGTCCTACATAATTCTCTTGACTTTAGCCCTTACCTTCTCCTTGTAAATAGATTACTCATGTCCCACTAGAAAGCTCAGCCTTCTCTACCCTGGGTGTTAGATAGCCAAGAATGTAAGTGGCCTCAAAACTTCCCAATGCACCCCAAATATACAGAGATTGGCCTTGGTTGCCCTCAGATTTCGGAATCCCAGTACTGAACACAGAATTCTAAAGTAAGTCCTAGGATTTAACTTGTGGCCACCAGCCTGTACACTCTTAAGGGTAGACACCTGTAGAAACAGGGAGAACCTCCTGTTTCTTAGCATTGTCTGTGATTAGCATATTGCTGAGCACAGAAGAGGTCATTGGAAAAAGATTAAGTGCACCACTGTGATATCCTCAGGGGAGCTGAATTAGGACAGCTGGCTGCATTTCCCCTTTACTCATGGCATTCCCATTCCTTCCTTTGGGTGAGGACATCAGTTCCTGAAACTCAGCCTCATGCGCTGTGTCTCATATACCCAAAAAATAATACAGTAAAATAGCCCTTTCATTTGATGATTTGATGATTTGATGAGTGGGTATTCATATGCCTATTTTATAGATGAGGAAAATAAGACTCAGACAAAAAGAAAAGAAAACTTGTTCTAGATCACTATATTAACTTTCTGTTACTTCATAACAAATTACATTCTACAAACGTAGTGCCTTAAAACAACATATATTTGTTACCTCAAAATTATCCTGGGAGGATCTGGGCATGGCTTGCCTAGGTCTTCTATTCAACCTCACAAGGCATCAATCAAGGTGTCAGATGGTCCAGGTCCAGTGGCCCACACCCGTTATACTGGCATTTGGGGAGGCCAAGTTGGGAGGATTGCATGAGGTCAGGAGTTTGAGATCAGTCTGAGCAATATCAAGAGAACCTGTCTCCAAAAAAAAAAAAAGAAAAAGAAAAGAAGAAGAAGAAGGAAGGAAGGAAGGGAGGGAGGGAAGGAAGTATCCAGGTATAGTAGTAGACACCTGTAGAACCTATAGTTCCTGTAGGAGGCTGAGACAGGAGGATTTCTTGAGGCCAGAAGTTTGAGGTTCCTGTGAGCTATGACTCTAGCCTGGGCAACAGAGCAAGATACTGTCTCCAAAAATAAAACAAAACAAAAACAAAACGATACTAGATGGGCTATATCCTTAATTGGACATTTGATTGGGCAAGAATCCACTTTCAAGTTAATTCAGGTTGTTGGAAAATTCAAATCCTTGTAGCTGAATGACAGAGAGCCCCCGTTTTTTACTGTCTACCAGCTAGAGGCTGCCCTCGGGTCATTAAGACAGCCCACAGTTCCCTGCACATGGCCCAATTCACGGGTAATTGATATGGCTGTTTGTTTTCTCAAGGCTGAGAGAATCTCTCATTCTAGCCTACTGGGATAGAGTCTTATATACAGCAACGTAATCTAGGGAGTGCCATCACATGGCTTTGTTGTGCAATGTAATGTAATTGCAGTAGTGACACTACATCACATTTGCTGTATTCTATTGGTTAGAAGCAAGTCACATTATTCTGCTTGCACTCAAAGGGAGAGGGTTATTACAAGGTCATCTCAATCACACAGCTGCTGAGTGTAAATCAGGGATCAGCACCATCTACACTGACTCCCTGAAGCTCCAGGTCACCCCTTTCCCCATCTGCCCAATTTGCAGTATAGAATTGACTTGTAAAATAAGTTTTGAGTTGTAAGGATTAAAGACACCTTTGACACTGCCTTTAAGGTCATGCTCACAGTTCTTTGTGGTAAGTCCTTTCAGTTTTTAAATACGAACCCTCTTGAAGTGGATTCAAAATGGCCCTGCTTGTTTTAGAATATAATTCTAAAAATATTGTATCCAGTCATGTTGGGAGGTTCCAGATGGTTTATGGTGGTAAAACAACCATCAGAGCCCTTGGAACAAACCTAGGCAGACATACTATGTAAACTCTATACTATGTTACATGGGGCTGTACAGGGACATGTGGAAGTACTTAAGGGAGGCATTATATCTTGAAGTGCTTGCATTACTAGTAATAATGATTTTATAAGCTTAAAACCAATATACAAGTATGAGTTATAAGTAGGCTAGCAATTGAATTAAGAAAATGATTGCAGAGGATGGGAAAAGGAAAAACAGAAACAGGAGAGAAGTAAATTCAGAAGAATCTTCATCCCAGTGCAAGGTGCTGCTGGAGGCCTGGTACTTGAAAACTTGACCAGCAGTTTGCTGCAAATTCACCCATCCCCCAGCGCGACTCCAGGGAGGTCTCTAAACAGGCAAGACTCGCCTGGATGGGCAGCGCTATTCACCCTGAGAGAGGGAGTGCGTTTGTAAAGCTAGATATGCAGAATGTTTAAACTTTGTTAGAGAAGACAAGGACCAGATAAGGACCAAATACCTCTTTGCTTCTGTCACCTTGATATGACCAGAAGCATCTGTCTGTCTGATCAACAAGCTTCTTAAGTATTAATTGTCTTTTCTGTGATTTGTGTGTGTGGCTTAATTGGGGTCTTTTCTGCCCTCCTGCTTGTGGACTGTTTTTCATTGTCCCATAATCCGTCCGTGTTAAAGATCATAAATACCTTAGAGCAATAAAAGTAAAAAGTAAAAGGCGAAAACTATGTTGATCAGTAGGATATAAGCACTCCAATTTGTACAAATAATCACATCGAATCCCATAATGGCATAAATGTATTTATGATCTATGTACAAATGACTTCATAAAAAAAAAGGTAGAAAGTAAATTCAGGGCGGTGCCTGTGGCTCAAAGGAGTCGGGTGCCGGCCCCATATGCTGAAAGTGGTGGGTTCAAACCAGCCCCGCCCCCAAACAAACAAACAAAAATAAATCCATCCAATTAACGTAATTAAAGAAATAGTTTAGTTAGAGAAATGCAAGCATAGCAAGAATCACATCAGAATTGTTTGCCTTCCCCTCGTGAGATTTATGATTAAAACAACAGGTGGATGAAGTCAAAACAGAGCTAGCCTGGGGCAAGAGGCTGCCCGTGCGTTAGATCTCACAAAGAAAGACATGCAGTCTCCTGAGCCCAGCTAAACTCTTAAAACTTTCCTTTGTCTCTTGTTATTTCATTTTCTTTGTCCTTTCATTCAATCAAGCCACTGGGAGGGAACTCATAGCGTTCCTGTGGCTGGTACCCCATAGGGCTGAATTCTATTTCTCCTGAGGACAGCTTCTGTACACGTGCAAACCAAGACTAACAAATGTCCAAAGAAGAAAAGGACTAAATACTATTTTTCAATTTAAATCAGTTCAGAAATACTCATGTCTAGATAGAATTTAAATTCCTTTCCCAATGAAGTGTAATGGAGATTGATCAAAGGCATAACCTGCCTGAGGATAATCATAAATGAATGAAACACCTCTGTCACACTGTCACATCATCTTTTTATTTCTGGGGAGACAGACTTTGTAACCAATACCCCACAACCACCTATCATAGAGGTTGCCTTTTACTGCAGACATGCTTGATTTCTTGGTCTTTCTTCATTTTAATTTTCAAAATAGTGATACAGTGTAGATCTGATTTGGTGAGCAGACTCCACAGAGCATTGTCTATGGTTTATTAGTTTGTAATGAAAAAAAATTCTGCAGAAACATAACGTGTGTTCCACTCCTGAGTCTGAGATAGATTTTAAGACCATTCAAACTCATAAAAAAATAAAGGCTCAAAAAGGCAATAGCAACTCAAGTTGGTCTTGATAGAGACTTGGAATGGATTAGTAGGTATACTAAAGTTTTTTATCACAAGGAAGTTAAGTAGCCCAAATACAATTTTTTAATATGCCAGCACATTGTACAGTGATCCCATCAATCATATCAGGATAATGTCACAGTAAAGGAAGGGCACAGGAGAAAGCAAGGAATTTAGCTGGGCTGAATTTATTAAAGTACTATGTAGAGACAGATAACGGCAGTGCATGCAAAGCTCAAGTCTATAAAACATCACTGTGTATAGAAGAGAAGATGAGGTATTTACATTTTTACACCCAAACTTAAAAAAACCCACATACAATTTACAAAAGTATATTGCTTTTTGAATTGCTTTTGAATTGGGGAAAATATTTAAGCAGGTTGAACCAAGGAAATATATGATAAAATAATGCTCAGTGTTTTACAAAACTAGAAATTTGATTGAGTTCCACAAAAAGATGATTAGGGACTAGTTAGTGCAGTGGGTCTCAACCTTCCTAATGCTACTATCCAATTTTCCTGAGGTTATCTATAATGTAGTTTCATTATAGAACATTCAGATTAACCTAAATCACTATTTCCCAAATTGGGTTTTGCTAATGGTAGTGTCCTATAAAATATCCTTCAAGAGAATTGGTTCCATGGCCAAGTAAGTTTGGGAAACATGAAGTTCTTCTAAGGCAGTGGTTCTTAACCTGTGGTTGTGACCCCTTCGTAACAATGAAAATACATTGCAGCATTAGGAAGGTTGAGAACCACTGTTCTAAGGCTTTTCGGAGCCTTCAGCACACTAGACAGGGATTTCCCAAAGTTGACTGACTCGAGCCCTATTTGCCAAGAGCCTTTCCAAGGACTCCAGGTCCCATCCATCGGGCCATGAATAATCTGAAGAATTTAGTTAAGGAAACACCACCTCATGTTGTGGTGACCAGGAACTGTATTAAAGGGTCACAGCATTAGGAAGGTTGAGAACCACTGAGTTAGTGGGAAGCTGCTACAACACTGACCTTTGGCCATTCCTTTATGACACAGAGCCACATTGGGAAAATGTACTTGTTATTTTAGAAGGTGGTTTCTGATTCCTACAATGTCCTTTGTTTTCTCAGGTCATTGGAGTCAGGACAGGGCTTGATTGGTGAGGGTGGGGGTAAGGTGGAGTGAGGTGAAGGAGAAGAGAGGGAAATAGAGAGGGAAGTAAGATCCAGATGTGGAGAAATTTAGACCCAGTATGACTGGGCACTGGGTAAGGGCCAGGTGGAGGTGAAATTACCTTCTACTCCCACCCTCACCTCCCTACACCTGACTCTCTAGGGAAGAGTTTAGAAGAAAGAAGAAAGGTGAGATTGATAATTTGATTTCTTAGGATACCTTCCGATATAATAGGTAACTATTATAAATTGATTCCCTTAAAATTCCCTTGTTTTATGGCTGGTTATGGTGACTCCCATCTGTAATCCTGGCACTTTGGGAAGCCAAGGCAGGAGGATCACTTGAGGCCACTCAACAAAATCATTTAAATATCTCCTATAAGAAGAAGTCAGGAGCAGACAGATTCCTGAATTTGTTCAGCACCTCAACTTGAGCTGGAACTCTGAAATCTTCTTGGTATTCCCCTGAAGCTGTAGGGTGGTGGCTGCCCCTCTAAAAGCATCATATCCTCCCAGGGTGCATGATGGAGGTGAGGGGAAAGAGACATAGAAAACTGTAAAAGGGGTGAGTCTGACATTACCATGAGGAATGAAGCACAAAGCAGAACTGGAAATGGAACATCCTTTTCCAAATGGAAGGAATATGGGTTGGATTTATAAAGTATGAAGGGAAAGGAAGAGAGAAATGGGGGAGCCATGTATGAATTCTGATGAAATGCTCTGATCCCCCCTTGCTAGAAACCATTATTTGGAGGAAACAAAGAATAACCAATCACGTGCAATGTCCTTCTAATTCAAAAATTTAGATTTCTAAAAAATTTGGATCTAGGCCAGACTGGGCCAGGATAAGCTAACCGGATTTTGGTTAAGGCTGTTAAAGAGCAATGAATAAAAGCTACTCAATGACTCGATTTCAACACTTTAAAAAGTAAAAAGGATTCCAATACCACTGTATAATTTTAGTAGAACCCCAAACTTTAATTCACAAAGGCCCATGGGTAATTGCCCTCCATGATGTTTGCCAGAATCCCTCTTCTGGTTGTGTTTATTTTCTTTTTCCTTGTTAAAGTAATACCATATACTTTTCTGCCTTGTTATTCTCATTCTCACGTTAGGCCTCAATTTTTTTCTGTCTAGCTCAGCATTGACGCTGGCTCACTTTTCAGGAAAACAAATTGTTTCAATACGAATATGAAGATTTTAGAAAAAGCCCCTGGAATACTGCTTGTTGTCAGGAAAAGGATTCCAGTATGCAGCTGTGGCTTTCAAGCTTTCAAAAATCTTCACGTTTATGTAGCACTCCTGACAGGCACACGTGAGATCTCTGAAGCAGTCGAGCTTTCAGAGGGGCTGTATAGCATGATGATTATGATGCAGACCCTGTACCCAGACTACCTGGGTTTAACTCTAAATTAATCTGCAGTTAATTAATTCCGTGTGGGATGTTGGAACCCATGAAATTATATGCACTTCAGTTTTGTCATCTGTAAAATGGGAATGATGTTATTAGCTATTTTATAGGGTTGCTGTGAGGACTAAATGAGTTATGATCTCCAGAATCCAACTACTTAGCACCTCCACTACTACCTACCAATGGTAGTAATCATTTCTTTATGGATTACAGTCTCCTGATTAGTCTCTCTTTGCCCTGCCACACAGCTTTATCCTTTTATAATGTAAATCAAACGTAATGCCACTATTCTGCTCACCACCTGCAAAAGCTCCCCCTCTCACTTGCTGGGGAGACAAAGTCTTCAGAATGGCCTGGAAGACCCTACATGCCCATGACCTCTCTGACTTTGTGTCCCATGAGCCTTCCCTTTCTTCACCTTGTTCGAGCCACACTGGCCTTCTTGCCATCTTTGAACACACGAGGTGTTCTACTTTAGAGAATTTGATCTGCTGTTCCTTCTGTTCCTTCTGAAGAAGGAAGAATGTTCCTTCTTCAGACATCTTCGTGGTTCACTCCATCAACCCATCCCTGCCTTTTTGGACAACTTTATTGAGATAGAATTTATATACCATAAAATTCCCTTGTTTTATGGCTGGGTATGGTGACTCCCATCTGTAATCCTGGCACTTTGGGAGGCAAAGGCAGGAGGATCACTTGAGGCCAATAAAATAAATCACCCATTCCGAATACACAGAATCCAACTACTGTGGATTACACTGGATTTTAGTATATTTACAGAGTTGTACAACTATCACCCCAATCAATTTTAGAATATTTTAATCACCTCATAAAGAAATCCTGTACACTTTAGCTATCACTCTTCAATCCACCTATCCCTACTGGCACTTAGCATGTTTTCAAGGTTTACTCATGTAGTATATATTCATTTCTTTTATGACTGAATAATATTCTGTTATAAGGATCTCTGTCACATTTTGTATATCCATTCATCACTTGAATTTTTTATTTTTTGGCTATTGTGAATAATGCTGCTATGCACATTGGGTACAGGTCTTTGCATGAACATATAGTTTCAGTTGTACCTAGTGGTGGAATTGCAGGGTGATTCTAGGTTTAATCTTTTGAGGAACTGCCAGGTTGATTCCAGAGTGGCTATACTATTTTACATTCCCATCACCAATTTCTCCACATCTTCTCCCACACTTACTGTCTGACATTTTAATTCTAGTGGGTGTAAAGTGGTATCTCATATGAATTCAATGTTGAGCATCTTTCCATGTGCTTATTTGCCATTTGTATACCTCCTAGGGAGAAATATCTATTCAAATCCTTTGCCTATTTTTAATTCTGTGATTTTTTATTCTTATTGAGTTGTTAAGAATTCTTCACACATTCTGGAAACAAGACCCTCATCAGATATAGGAATTGCAAATATTTTTATGTGTTGTCTTTTTATTTTCTTGACGGAGTCCTTTAAAATGCAAAATGTTTTAATTTTGATGAAGTCCAATTTAATGTTTTATCTTATTACTTGAGCTTTTGTGTCTTTTTTTTAACTTTATGGAATCATTTTTATCTTGGATATATGGTATTATTAAAATGCCGACCATATGTCCTGAGTCCTCTTGTTCACTTCATCCCTGAATTTATCCAAACTTGTTCCACGTCCATCATCTTTTAAATCTTCATCTACAGTACAAAGACCCAGCATTTGAAGAGCTTCTTTATATTGCACAAATGATATGATGCCTCTTTTGGAAGGGTCCATCATCTTAAACATAGCTACGATGTTAGAGTTATCCATAAACAAAGGCAAGGCTACACCTGTTATTTTGGCAATTCTCAGACGTTCCAATAGAGATATTAAATATTCTCTTGGTTTTTCAGGCCGGAAAAAGAGAAGGACGCTGGTGAGATAGTTCAGCAGCTCTGGGATCCGATGTTTTTCCAAGTACTGCCGGGCTTGGCTCTTGTGGCTGCTGCCTGGTTCCATGGCTGGGCGTCCGGCCGTTGCTGAGCTTTTGTGTCTTATCTTAAAAAATCATTACCTAACTCAAGTTTATGAAGACTTCCACCTATGTTTTATTCTAAGTATTTTGTAGTTTTAGTTCTTACATGCAGATGTAAGATTTATTTTCATTTTTGTTTATGATATGAGGTAGAGGTCCAAATTTACCTTTTTTCATGTGAATTTCCAGTGGCCCCAGTACCATTTGTTGAAAAGGTGATTTTTCTCCCTATTGAATTATTTTGACACCTTTGTCAAAAATTAGTTAAACCATAAGTGTAAGAGCTTATTTCTGGACTCAGTTCTAATCTGTTGATTTATATATCTATTCTTTTGCCACACTGCCTTGATTACTGTAGTGTTATAGTAAGTATGAATGCTCCATGTTTGCCCTTTGTCAAGATTGTTTTTGCTACTCGGGAACTTTTTTACTACTTTTGAGGAACTGCCAGGTTGTTTTCAGAGTGGCTATACATTTTTACATTCCCATCAGCAACACAGGAAGGTTCATTGCCATATACATTTTAGTAACAACTTGTTAAGTTTTGTAAAAAGCCAGCTGTGATTTTGATAGGGATTGTGCTGAATTTATACAGACCAATTTGGAGAGGACTGCCATCTTAACTGTGTAAATTTTCCAATTCGTGAACATGAAAGTGTCTTTCTATTTATTAGGACTTCTTTAATTGCTTTCAATAATATTTTAGCAATTTTTAGTTTCAAGTCTTGTACTTTTCTGTTAAACTTATTACTAAGTACTGTATTTTATTATTTTTTTGGGTGGTATTGTCAATGGATTGGTTTATTAATTTTATTTTTGGACTATTTATTGCTAGCATATAGAAATACAAGTGATGTTTGTGTATGGAACTTGTATCTTGAAACCTTACTTACCTCGTTTATTGGTTCTAGTAGTTTGTTTAGTTGATTCCTTAGAATTTTCTAGATTTTGCCACCTACAAATAAGGTTTTCTTCTTCTTTTACAACATGAATTTCTTTTATTTCTTTTTCTTGCTCAGTTGCCCTGGCTAGAACCTCCAGCACAATGTTGAATAGAAGTGGTGAGAACAGACATCCTTTGTCTTGTTCCTGATATTTAGGAGAAAACACTGATTGTTTTCACCATTAAGTATGATATGGTGAGTTTTTGTTAAATGCCCTTTATTAGGTTGAGGAAGTTTTATTCTTTTCCTTGTTATTTGAGGTTTTTTTTTTTTTTTTAAATCATAAATGGAGATTGCCTCACCCGCTTCTTATCTTAGCTGAAATGCTGCCTTCCCAGTGAGGCCCATTTTGACCACTCTATTTAATGTATAGCCTGCTTTCACCCGCCATCACCCTATTCTGTTGCTTTTATCCCACTATGGCTGTAATCATATTCTAAAATACCGATTAATTTATTCATTTATTATGTATTTTTTTAACTGCATCTTTTTGCTAAAATATAAGTTCCACAAGGCCAAGAATCTTTTTCTGTTTATTTATTTATTTTTATTTTTTTAACTGATAAACACCAAATGTCTCAAATACATAGTAGGAATCCAGTAAATATTTGTTGAGTAAATACATTGCATTAATGTATTAGTGCTCAGAGCAGGGTTTTTCTAATAGTAACTACTATATAAGTTTTTTTCTCCCTGTAGTAAGAAAGCAATTCAAACACAAGTGCTAAAAATCATCCTATTATTCAGATCCCTAGAGCCTCACCGAACACACTCCTATACTCCTATACTTATTTCTTACATCATTGGGAGCTTTGGTTTCATTTTCTGATAATTAAGGATGATGAACATTTTTCCAAATGTATGTTAGCCATTCATCTATCTTCCTCTGTGAAGGTTCTGTTCATGTCTCTTGCCCAGTGGTGGATGGGATTGTTGGCTCTTTTTTTATTGATTAATTTGAGTTGTCTGTAGAGAACACTTGTCAGATTTTTAACATGCAAATATCTTTTCCCATTCTGAAGTTTATCTTTTTGTTTTACTTGATGTGTCCTTAGCTATGCAGAAGCTTTTCAGTTTAATTAAGTTCCATTTGTTAATTTTTTGTTGTTGCGATGGCAACATAAAATTGTTGCCCAGTCTGACATCCACAAGATTTTTTCCCACACTTTCTTTTAAGATTTTTATTGTTTCATGTCTTAGATTTAAATCTTTTATCCATCTTGAGTAAATTTTTGAAAATGGTGAAAGGTATTGGTCCAGTTTCATAACTGGATATGGTTATCCAGTTCTCCCAGCACCATTTGTTGAATAGGGATTCTTTTCCCCACTGTACTGTATGCTTTTGTTTGGTTTATCAAAGATCAGATGGCAATTAGAGACTGGCTTCATCTCTTGATTTTCTATTCTGTTCCATATATCTAAGCCTCTGTTTTTGTGCCAATACCATGCTGCTTTGATCACTGTGGACTTGTAATACAGCCTGAAGTCTGATAGGGTGGTGCCTCTGGCTTTGTTTATATTACTAATAATTGCCTTGACTATATGGGTTTTTTTGTGGTTCCAAACAAAATGAAGTACTATTTTTTTCCAGTTTTTCAAAGTATTAAGTTGATATTTTAATGGGGATTGTATTGAATCTGTAGATTGTTTTGGGTAGAATAGTCTGGAGTATCCTCAAAGAACTCAAATTAGACCTCGCATTTGATCCTGCAATCCCATTACTAGGCATCTATCCAGAAGTAACAAAATCATTTTATCATAAGGACATTTGCACTAGATTGTTTATCACATCTCAATTTACAATCACTGAAATGTGGAAACAATCTAAATGCCCCCAAACCTAGGAATGGATTAACAAACTGTGGTATATGAATACTGTTCAGCCGTTAAAAGAGATGGAGAGTTGTTTTTTTTTTTAACCTGATGGAGCTGAAACACATTCTTCTTAGTAAAGTGTCACAAGAATGGAGAAGCAAGTATCCAATGTATTCAATACTAATATGAAGCCAATAGAGGATCTAATACATACCCACATAAGAGAAAAATCAATTCAAAGTGGGGAAAGGGGAAAACGAGGGAGGGAGGAGATTGTTGTGGAGGAAGGGAGATGGTTGTGCTCCTACTTAATGGGCACAATGTTAGGGTGTATGGCACACCCCTTTGGAGTGGGACACAATTATATCAGGAGCTCTACCTAACAAATGCAAACATTGTAACCTATTTCTTTGTATCCTTAAATAAACCTGAAATTAAAAAATTTTTTTAATTAAAAAAAGAAAATAATATCTCCCTATTTATTTCATGGTTGGCATGAAAGTGAAATGAAATGATGTATGTGGTGTGTGATTCAAACTAAATAAAGTTCATGTCTCTCTCATGTAATTGTTTAACATAATTAGGCTTCTCTGCTCCATGAGGTGGTGCAGCTATCATGTTCTTTCCATCTTGCTGCACCTCAATCTTCTAAAATATTGTCCTTTTTATCACTTACTATTGCTGCATCACAAACCACCCTAAAACTTAACGGCTTAAAACTTTTTTTCTTTTTACTTTTGGTGATTTTTAGGATCAGCAATTTGTTCTGGGCTCAGCTGTGTGGTTCATCTACGGGTCTCACTCAGGTAGATTTAGTCATCTGGTGGCTTGATGATTAAGGTGGCCTACTCACTTGCTGGCTATTGACACTTTCCATGGAGTTTCTCACCATCAAGGAGGCTAGCCAAGAAGTCTTTATATGGCAGTCATAGGGAGTCTTGTTCTTTCAAGAGACAACAAGTAGGAGACACATGGCACACTGAGACCTAGGCCTAAAACTCTGTTAATGTCACTTTCACCCCATTCTTTTCACCAAAGCAAATTAAAGAGTTGGAGAAAGATGATTCCTTTTTGATGGGAGAAGCACCAATGTCACATTGCAAAAGGATATATATATATATATATAAAGAATCAATCTGTGGCTATTGTGATCTACCACACTCCCTCCTCTGTATGGTTGAAACTATCTCGTGGCACCACATTTGCATTTCAGCAGCTCATATCCATTTTCCAGAACATTAGTCACATGGCTCAATTAGCCACCCTAGATCTATAGAATTGGAAACTCTAATGGTAGGCACAGGCATCAGTATTTTAAGGAGCTGCACAGATAATTCTGTTGCATCCTTAAGTTCGAGAGTCACTGTTATACTGAATACTGTGGTCCTGGACCCAAATTTCTTCTTTAGGAGCAACACACCATCCACAAGCTACAGGAATTCTTGGCTACTGACAGAGCTGTGTTCCTCAATGGGAATTGCCTTCAGCTTCAGGGAACTGTTTTGTCCAAAGGTACATTCTCTACAAGTACATAGCCCAAGGCTAATGACTGGCTACTGGAGGTATAAAAAGGCCCAGTCCCTTGTCTCAAATTGAGACAGCTCTAAAGAACTTTCCTAATTCTAGAACTCTCCACAGATCATCTGAGGTCTCAGTTATGACCACATTGGCCAGCTTCTCCCTTTTTCCAATCTTGCTCTTCTTATTCTCTTACTCATGTATCTCTTAAGAGAACTTCCAATAAATCTTTTACACACAACTCTTCATCTTAGAGCCTGTTTCTAGGCAACTAATCCAAGACATATTTGACATGACACATGCACAAGGATAGTTATAATCATAAAAGACTGGAAATGCCTGCAGTAGTGCACTGCTTAGATAAACTATGTGTTCTGCAAAAAGACTTACAGAGTGATATGAAAAGATCTCTGAAAATAATAATTACAGTAAAAGATAATATGTAAATAACATTTACTTTGTAGGCACTGTTCAAAGGTCTTTATGTGTAGGTGTTGTTATTGTGTGAAGGTAAAGATGAGTAGAAAATAGAACAAAGAAGAATCTCTGGGTAAATTCAATAATATATTTGAAGGCTCAAAGGCAAAGTCAGTCTTGCAATATGTTAAAAAATTGAAGAAAATTTATAGTATGATAGAAACATAGAATGTGAGTGGCAAAGAAGACCAGAGATGAGGCTGGAGAGTTAAGACAGAACTGGATGGATGAGGTTGCATGACTGATATCACGGACCAGTTAGGAGGTTAGTTATTATTTTTGTCCTATCAGGATGCAACAATGGCTTGGACAGGGATAGTGATGACAGGGAACAAATTCATGAAGGTTCACAAGATACAGTTAATCTAAATTGGTAACAGACATGGGAGAAGAAGGAGAGGCAGAGAAGGAGAGGCAGATTTGTTTTTATATGTGTGCTAGTGGCGGGGGGGTTCTGTTGGGTGTTGGGTTTAGACATACTAAGTTGGGGATCTCTAATAGACTTCCAGATGGAGATGTCAAGAAGACAGTTGAGTATGTGATTTTTAAATTCATTCCAAAATGAACTAGAACTGTATACATATTATTTACTAGAATTGTATACCTATTATTTAAAAGTATGAGACTAGATGAGCTCACTTAGGATGGTAGTGTTTGTAGAGAAAGGAAGATGTCTGAGGGTTGGAGATACAAGAGAATTAAAAGCCGGATCCTTGGATCTATCACTTAGGAGATCTCTGTGTAGCAGAGGCCAGATTATGATAAATTGAATAGTGTAATGGAGAAGAAGGGTACAAAATGAGGGAGAAAAGGAGGAAGAGGAAGGAAGGAAAGAAAGAAGAAAGGAAGGAAAGGGGGAGAGAAAATAGATGTTTGTGGAAAGAAGTCATTTAGAAAGCAGTACACAGTGTTCAATAACAAATTTCCCATCTAAAGTAATGTCAATGAAGATCATAACTATGTAACTCTGAGCAACCTAATTAGCCTCTACTTCATCCAGTAGTTGTGAGTAATAAATACTTTAATACATCATGAAATGCATATGATAGTGTCTGGTGCACACTAAGCACTCAAAAATGGAACTTCTCAGGGCGCTGGCCCGTGGCTCAGTGAGTAGGGCGCCGGCCCCATATGCCGAGGGTGGCGGGTTCAAACCCAGCCCCGGCCAAACTGCAACAAAAAAATAGCCGGGCGTTGTGGCGGGCGCCTGTAGCCCCAGCTGCTCAGGAGGCTGAGGCAAGAGAATCGCGTAAGCCCAAGAGTTAGAGGTTGCTGTGAGCCGTGTGACGCCATGGCACTCTACCCGGGGGCGGTTCAGTGAAACTCTTGTCTCTACAAAAAAAAAAAAATAGAACTTCTCAAAATACAAAAGAAGCTATCAGTATTATTTTTAGCATCATGAAACTATCATGAAGCACCACACTCTCATACGACAGGGAAATGAGCCTGAAGTTGAGATAGATTTTAAAAATCTAATTAGTACCCCAAACATATCAATAAATTAAATCAAGATTACATGAGTGCCACAAGGGTGAAAATTTGTGTCCTAATTACTTGTTGTTGTTTGCCATCCTAATTACCATCAATGTTGTTTAACAGGTAGCCTGATCTCTTAGGGAAGCAGGGAGACTACATTTCTAACTGGAAGTGAAAGAAATACTCACTCCTGGGAGGTGTTATTTCTTTTAGCTCCAAGGAACCAGCTGGTGATATAAAAACAGTTAATTGGATTTTTCCACCTCCCTCAGAAAAGCTTCTAAAAGAACTCATTCTCTTTTTGCTTGGGAACATTTTATTCACAAAAATCTCATTTTAATATCTATCTATTCAAGACTTTAAGAGAAATTTGGTACTTCATCTACTGGGTCCCCATGTGTCATTTTGGTTATTGAATGGTTTTTCTTGTTCAGAAACAATGGAAATACTTTTTCCAAAAGTTAATATAGATATTTTTCTATTTTTATTTATTTTTATTTTTTTGTAGAGACAGAGTCTTACTTTACTACCCTCGGTAGAGTGCCGTGGCGTCACACAGCTCACAGCAACCTCTAACTCTTGGGCTTACGCGATTCTCTTGCCTCAGCCTCCTGAGCAGCTGGGACTACAGGCGCCCGCCACAATGCCCGTCTATAGATATTTTTCTTAAAGGAGGTAAATGTTAAGGCAATTAATGGATCTGAGAACCATTAACCTTACTCAGAAAAAAAAATTACACTTATAAGACCTCTTTTTATGTTTGTGATGTTCAATACAATATGGCTAGTGGAGTTGAGGAATTGAATTTTTAATTTTATTAAATTTTCATTAATTTAAATTAAAAACAGATACTTAATTGGGTTATTGGAAAACTTTTAAGCAAATTTTTGACAACCTGGACATGTGCACTACGTTTCATTTTTTGCAGATTAATATATCCCTACCTCACATAGTTACTTTTCATGTGTGGTATGATCACTTAAAATCTGCTTCCCTGAAAAATTTTCAATATACAATATAATATTATTAACAATAGTCCTTATTCTGTACCTTAAATCTCTAGACTTATTTGTTGTCCTACATAATGTCAAGTTTGTACCCTTTGAACTACATCTGTCCATTTCCTTCCCCCTCACACCCATCATAATCACCATTCTACTCTCTGTTTCTATGTTTTTGACTTTTTTTAGATTTCACATATAAGCGAGACAATGCATTATTTTCTTTTGTGTGTCAGCTTATTTCACTTAGCACAATGTCTTCTAGGTTCATTCATGTTTTTGCATATGGCAAGATCGTTTTCTTTGTAAAGGAAGATCCATTGTTTGTATATACCAAATTGTGCATGTATACTGAAATTCCTTTGTCCATTCATCTGTTAACACACACATAGGGTGTTTTTGTAACTTGGCTATTATAACTATGCTGTGGTGAACATGGAGGTACAGATATCTCTACAAAGTGCTGATTTCATTTCCTTTGGGTATATGCCCCAAAGAGGGATAGTTGAGTCATGCGGTAGTTCTATTTTTAATTTTTTTGAGGAACCTTTATACTACTTTCCATAATGACTATACCAATTTACATTCTCACCAACAGTGCACAGGGTTCCTTTTGTTCCACACTCTCACCAACACTTGTTATCTTTTGTTGTCTAGATAATAGCTATCCTAAGAGGTGTAAAGTGATATATCATTGTGGTTTTGTAAGCCAGAAGAGAGTGGGATGATATATTCAAAGTCCTGAGAGAAAAAAGAAAAAAAAAAAAACTACTGGTAAAGATACTATACTCAGAAAATTTCTCTCTCAAAAAGAAAGGGGTGATAGTTTCCCAAACAACAACAAAAAAAAGCCACGGGAGTTTATTACCAGTAGACCTGCCTTACAAGAAATGCTGAAGAGAGTTCTTCATGTTGGAATGAAAGAACACTAAACAGAAACATGAAAGAATAAAAAAGTATGAAACTCATTGGCAAAAGTAAATATATAGTCAAAGAATTAATATTGGTATAACAGTAGAGGTAAATCAGTTGTAATCTTATTATAAAATATAAAAATATGAATAATTATAACTAAGTAATGTTAATGGATGCATACTATAAGTAGTTGTAAATTATGACATCAATAGCATATAACATGGGAAAAGCAGACATAAAAGTAGCTAGTCCTTGCATGCAAGGAAAGCAAAGTTGTTAGCTTCAAATATATTGCTATAACTATAAGATATTTTATAGAAGCCTATAAAAAATACCTATAGAAAATATCTATAAAAATTCACAAAAGAGTGCTGGTCCCATATGCTGGAGGTAGTTGGTTCAAACCCAGCCCCAGCCAAAAAAAAAAAAAAATTCACAAAAGAAAAATACCAAAACCTAGTTCTAAGTGGAAATGCTTTCAATTTTTCCCTGTTCAATATGATGTTAGTTGTGGCTTTGTCATATACAGCCTTTTTAATTTTGAGGTAAGTCCAATCTATGTCTATTCTGTTAAATGTTCTTATCATAAAAGGGTGCTGGATTTTGTCAAATGCTTTTACTGCATTTTATTGAAAAGATCATATGATTTTTGCTTTTGCATCTATTTATCTGGGAGATTACGTGTATAGATTTGCATATGTTAAACCATCCTTGCATCTCTGGCATGAAGCCCACTTGGTCATGATGAATTATGTTTTTGTATGCAGCAAATTTGGTTTGCTAACATTGTTTTGAGAATTTTTGCATTTATACTCATAAGGGCTATTGGTCTATAGTTTTATTTTTTAATAAAGTGTGTCCTTTCCTGCCTTTGGTATGAAGGTGTTTTGGCTTAGAATGAGTTAGGGGGATTTCTTCCTTCTCAATGTTAAGGAATAATTTCTGCAATATAGGTCTTCTTTGTAGATTCAGTAAAATTGGGGTGTGAAACCATCTGGTCTGGTACTATTTTTTGTTGAAAGAATTTTTTATTGCTGCTTCAATTTCAGTGATTGATATTGGTCTGTTGAGGACTTCCATATCTTCCTGACAAGATTGCTCACTATCTCCACTTCTGGTTAACATAGAACTGCAAGTTCTAGCCAGAAGCAAGAGAAGGAAATCAAAGGTATCCAAATGGAGAAAGAAGAGGTCAAATTAGCACTCTTTGACATGATCTTATATCTAGAAAACTCCCAAGATTCAACCACAAGACTCCTGGAATTGATAAATAAATTCAATAAAGTCTCAGGCTACAAAATAAATGTACACAAATTAGTAGCTTTCGCATATACCAGCAGCAGTCAAGCTGAGAATCAAATAAAAGATGTAATACCTTTCTCAGTAGCAAAAAGAAAATAAAATACCTAGGAATATATTTTACTAAGAAAGTGAAAGATTTCTATAGGGAAAACTACATATGAAACATTGAGGAAAGAAATTGCAGAGGATTTAAACAGGGGGAAAAAATATATTATGCTCATGGATTGGCAGAATCAACATTGTTAAAATGGCTATACTACCCAAAATGATTTACAGATTCAATGCACTGTAAAATACCCACCAAATACCAATGCCATTTTTTTCAGATCTAGAAAAAAAATAATTCTATGCTTCATATGAGCCAGAAAAGACCCCAAATAGCCCATGCAACCTTACATAATAAGAACAAAGTGGGAGGCATCACCTTACCAGTCTTAAGGTATACTACTGATCTACAGTAACCAAAACAACATGATACTGGCACAAAAACAGAGACATAGATCCATGGATCATAACAGAGAATGCAGAGATGAAGCCATCCTTATATTCCCACATGATTTTTGACAAAGCAGATACAAACAAACTGGGGGAAAGAATTCCTATTAGAAATATGGTGCTAGGAGAGGGACTTTACCTAATAATTGCAATCAGTGTAACCTGGCTTATTGTACCCTCAATGAATCCCCAACAATAAAAAAAAAAAGAAAGAAAGAAATATGGTGCTAGGAAAACTGAATAGCCACACGTAAAAGACTAAAACAGGATCGTCACCTCTCATCACTTACAAAAATTAATTCACAAAGAATAAAAGACTTAAACCCCAGGTATGAAAATTCTAGAAGAAAATGTTAGACAAGCTCTTACTGCTATCAGCCTTGGGAAATAATTTATGAAGAAGACCTCAAAAGTAATCACAGCAACAATAAGGATAAGTAAGTGGGATCTGATCAAATTAAAAAGTTTCTGCACAGCCAAATACACAAGGAATAGAATAGACAACCCATAGAAGGGAAGAAAATATTTGTATGCTATACATCTTATAAAGGGCTGATAACTAGAATCTACAAATAACTCAAGCAAATTAGCAAGAAAGACATGAACAGAAACTTTTCAAAGAAAGATAGTCTAATGGCCAAAAAACACATGAAAAAAACAACTCAACTCTCTACTCATTAAGGAAATGCAAATGAAAACCACAATGAGATATCATCTAACTCCAGTGAAAGTGGCTTTTATTAAAAGGTCCCAACGTAACAAGTGCTGGGGAGGATGTGGAGAAAAATATATACCCTTGGTGGAACTGCAAACTAGTCCAATCTCTATGGAGAGTAGTATGGAGCTGCTTCGAAGACTGAAAGTAGACCTACTATTTAATTCAGCAATTCCACTACTAGGTATTTACCCAAAGGAAGAAAGGACTTTTTATTTTTTTTTGCAGTTTTTGGCTGGGGCTGGGTTTGAACCCACCACCTCTAGCATGTGGGGCTGTGCCCTACTCCTTTGAGCCACAGGCACCACCAGGAAAAAAGGACTTTTTACCATAAAGACACTTGCACTTGAATGTTTATAGCAGCACAATTCACAATTGCAAGAATGCGGAAACAACCCAAATGCTCACCAATAACACCATTAACATGAGTGGATTAATAAAATGTGTTATTTGTATACCACACAGTACTACTCAGCCATAAAAGAGTATGATGATCTAGTATCTTTTATAACAACTAGGATGGACCTGGAGATCATTCTTCTAAGTGAAGTATCATAGGAATGGAAAAACAAGCACCACATGTACTCAGTACTAAATTAGAACTAGTCAATCAACAGTTACGTGTACATAGGGATGTAAAATTCAATGGGAATCATGTAGGTCACGGGATGGGAGGGGAGCGGGGCTGAGGAAGAGGGATTGGCTTCATTCACACCTAATAGGTATAATGCACACATTCTGGGTGAGGGGCACACTTACAGCTTTGAGCTGAAATGAATAAAACAAATCATGCAACCAAAATATGTGTACCACTGTAACAGTCTAAAATTTTAAAAATCCAATCTTAATTTAAAAAGCCTAGCAATACAAAACAAAAACAAAACAAAGACAGCAAGAGAGAAAAAGAACCACAAGACAAACAGAAAACATGTAACAATATAACAATAGTAAATCCTTCCTTATAAATAATTGAAATGTAAATGAACTAAACTTCCCAGTGAAAAGATACAGAGTAGCCAAATAGATTTAAACAGAAGAAGCAGACTTGAACAACAGTATAGACAAAATGGAATTAGGCACATTTAAAAACAATACATAGGAATTTGTCCCAGGAGATATTAGAATATAGACAAAATTTTATGCAAGATAAAATTCACAGAGGCTTCATTTGTAATCAGGAAAAATTAAAAATAATTTGTGTGTAAAATAATAGAGAAATGGTTGAGCAAATTATAGGACATTATCTTAATTGAATACCAAAAAATTATTAAAAATATTTATGATGCTCACATAGCAATATATAACATGTTTATCACCCAATGTTAAATGAATAATGCAGAATATAAAATTATATTTGTGTTAATATTTGAACAAATTTAAAATTATGTATACATATAGGTATGACCTGGAGAGGGACATGAGAAAAGAAGAACAGTTAATGTGTTAGGCTAATGGAAATTTGCGTACAGTTTTTAATAAGGTGGGACACTGTATTGTATAATATTTTATAAAATATTATATAATTATTATATTATAAACACAACTTATTATAATGGTTGTGTAATAAGTATGTAGTGGATCAGAAAAATAGGCTAGGATGAACAGAAAAAATTAAATATCTGTTTTAGTAATTGAAGATATTCCCATTAAATCACAGTATTTAGACTGAATTAACTAGGTCTCTTTATGTGATATAGAATGAAGCTTCTTTTCCTTCTAAAAGTGTACCAAGGCCAAATGTTCTTTTCAGGGTCACATAACCCAGACAGAATCTTAATTACTATATATTTTATTCTACTGAAAAAAAGGAATCTGAAAAACATTTAGAAATATAATGCTTTGATTGTTAATGAGGAAGACCGGGTTAAGACTGTCAGAAGCATTTGTTCATAAGTGAAGAGCAGTGCTCCTCACAAAGAAAAAGGGATGTCACCAAGAGGAGAATTCTGTGCTAATGTAGATGACAGAACCATGACGTTTCTCTCTCTTTCCCTGAACAGATTTTTCATTTTTCTTGTTCCAGTTCATTTTGACAGTGATGTGCAGCCTAATTACTTTTTTTGGCATGGCTTTAATTGAGGCCCTTTATCCCTCGATTAAACTCAACATTACATAATTATTTGCATTTTTCCTTTTTAACCCCTTCTGACAACTGCTTTTGTCAGTGAATTTCCACTGTCTTTGAACGGTATTCATTTTCCTACATTTTAAAGTCTAAATGACTTTGTCTAAAGTCAGTTAATCAGCAAAACTTGAAGTAGGCTTATAAAAATGTTATTAGCATATGCAAGTCATTACTCATTTCTATATTATAATGCATTTGATCCATACCACTTCATAAACCTAACTTTAGAGAAGAATTAAGTGACACAATTTGAATACTGAAGAAGGATAGTTTGTTTTAATAAATTAACCTTGGAATAATTTTTAAGTGTTAGGCTTGCAGGTGCTGACACTTATTCTTTTCTTATATTTATGTAATGTGCAGGGTTAATTTTTATTCATCATACTCTGCCTGCGAAAGCTGGAATATTAGTGTTTTAGAGGCAGTTTTGCTTAATGTAAAAAGAGTCCTTGGGATCAGAGTCGTGGCTTCTAATCCAGTCTTTTCCTATGTCATGTTTAAGTCAAGTTATTATACTCTCTTTGACCTTCAGTTTCCTCATCTTTAAAACGTGAGCACTATCACATATCTCACTGCTTTGTTGGGAGCATTAAATTAACCCTCATAGACTCCGCTAGCACACAATAGGTTCCCAGTTAATGGCAGCTGTAGCCAGCATTACACTCCACGGAGATTGTTACTCAGCTTTAATAAGACATTTTGAGATACTGAAGAACATTCAGAGAAGAGAAGTAAAAATCTTGGGGTAGAAAAATAGGTCATTCTCAAGCAAATTTTAAAGACAAAATGGCATTCACATTGTTTGAAATGGATGTATGACAATTGAAGGCATCGTCTAAGAGCCTTCTTCAAAGAGTAGAATAGGTGTTAGGAGAACAGAAAGGAGTTCACGCCTCTCCATTTCCACTCTGGATAGAAAAAGAATAATTTAAGCTTAAATTGCAAAGAGATTTGGCTGCCTTTTTAACTGTGAAACTTTAGAACTGATTCTAGAACTTCCTGGAAGGATGTGAGTGGTTTGCCTACACACTGCCCATTTCCCCTTTCCCCTTCCAATAGTACACACATTCTCCTTTGCTTATCTATCCCTCCTTCATGCTGCCCCGGAGTTTTGGAGAGGGACACTCTTTTTTTTGTTCTGGGGGTGGATTCCAATTGCCTTACATTAATGATGCCAAGCCTGGAAATATGGCAACCATTTCAGGATTACCAGGGGAATTGTCCTCATTGAGGAAAAGTAGAGAAACCAGAAGAAATTAGGACCTTGGGGACATTGCAGAGCTGACCAGTCGTACTAATTGTAGCCCCCCCACCAACCACCCCAATCTATGGACTTCCCAATACATTAGCTCAAATCCCTTTTATTGTTCAAATTGTTCAGATTTCCTTTATTGCTACAGGAATCTTAACGTACACACAGAGGCCATCCGTTCTGAAGTTTTGCCTCATTTTCAAGTATGTGTGTTTCTTTTCCGTCAAATGGGCTACGAACATTCTCAGGAGTAATAGTTCTGAGTTCTGTTTCTTTTGGATTTCCTAGCACACCTAATGCATGCCCTTTGTGCAGTAAACCCTCCAGAAATGTTTGTTTGCTGAGAATCATGGCTGGCTGGCCCATCTTCCAATCATAGTGTATCTATGTTTCTCAGCAGGTGCACAGATTGGTTTTTAGGTTATCTTCAAACCCTTTTTCCACACTGGGCTATCACTGTCATTATCTTTCAGACTGGGAAAATGATTTTAGTAAATGAGTTTGCTACTTTTCATTTAGCTCTCTGCCAGTTCAGCATTAGCCAGAAGAAAAAAACTAAAAGGTTTTAGAGGAATTCTACTAAAACCATCACAACAGTCATAGCTCATTTTTAGGAGGTGCTAAATATCTATGGACATAAAACTTGCAACTCCCAGAACTCTTGGAAATTAATATTTTAGTTCAACTTTCTGCATGGCTTGCTATTACAGTATTACATATAATAGAAACACGAAACCGTTAACTAATTCTTCTTCAAATAGCTCATGATGTTAGCATTTGAAATACATCTACAGTGAGAAAAGTTAGCTGTGGTATAAATGTGATTAGCATGGTTCATCAGATGGCATGGGCTTCAAACAGCAGGGCTGGGTGAATGTCAAATCTGATCCTGTGTGTAATGCTATAACGTCCTGCTCTTCCTAGAGATATCAGCATCACTGTCATTGTCATGCTTCTTCCAATCAGTCTTCTTATGAAACTAAAGCCCATGGCTTCTTTTCCTTCTCCCAAATCAAACCTTGTGACAAGACTTTAGTCATTAATTTATTTTTAATTTTATTTTTTATTTTTTTGGAGACAGAGCCTCAAGCCGTCACCCTGGGTAGAGTGCTGTGGCATCACAGCTCACAGCAACCTCCAAGTCCTGGGTTCAAGCGATTCTCCTGCCTCTACCTCCCAAGAAGCTGGGACTACAGGCACACACCACAACGCCCGGTTATTTTTTGGTTGCAGCCGTCATTGTTTGGTGGGCCTGGGCTAGATTCAAACCTGCCAGCTCAGGTGTATGTGGCTGGCGCCTTAGCGGCTTGAGCCACTGGCGCAGAGCCAGTAATTAGTTTATTTTTTAATTATGTAATTCTTTTTCTCTGAGACAGAACCTCACTCTGTCACTCAGGCTAGAGTGCAGTGGTGTCACCATGGCTCACTCCAACCTCAAACTCCTGGGCTCAAGCAATTCTCCTGCCCAACATCCCAAGTAGCTTGGACCACAGGAACCTGCTATCATGCCCTGGTAATTTTTCTATTTTTCTGTAGAGACATGGTCTTGCTTTTGCTCAAGCTGGCCTCAAACTCCTGACCTCAAGCACCCCTCCTGCCTTGGCTTCCCAAAGTGCTGGGATTACAGACATGAGCGGCTGTACCCAGCTTTATAATAATAATTTAGCGAATGCTTTATCTCTCTGAATTCACTCTGGCATTTCAAAAGCTGTTTTCATCATTTCCCTTTGAAAAAAAAAGTGTGAACTTTTTTTAGGTACAAATAGGTAGAAAAAGTGTGAACTTTTTTTAGGTTACAAATGTTTGCATTTGTTAGGTAGTGTCCCTCTTAAATTGCAAAAAATGTGCACTTTTTTTTTGTTGAGACAGAGTCTCACTATGTTGCCCTTGGTAGAGTACCGTGGCATCACAGCTCACAGCAACCTCAAACCCTTGGGCTTAAGTGATTCTCTTGCCTCAGCCTCCCAAGTAGCTGGGACTACAGGGGCCCACCACAATGCCCGGCTGTTTTTTGTTGTTGTTGTTTGGCAGGCCCGGGCTGGATTCAACCCAGCAGCTCTGGTGCATGTGGCTGGCGCCCTAGCTGCTGAGCTACAGGCGCCAAACCAAAATGTGCACATTTTTAATCACAATTCAATCCTTTCCCCAGCTTGGAGGTACATCTACTTCCAGGTGGGAGGTTATGGGACTCAGGACAGGTAACAGAAAATATGCTCGTTGATAAGACTCGTGGTATTAACAAAAATGAAGCTTTGTGTTTGCATAGAACAAACAGAGAGCAAGGGCTGAAAAAGTGCAGGCTTAGTGCTAAATTCCTGACCTTTTAAAGACTTGGAAAGAGGAGAGTGTGTTCTCAACATAGTGAGAATTCAAGGCCATGGAGAAAAATGAAACTATCAAATCTGGTAGTGATTTTTCATCACAGTATCTGCAATTCCTTTCTGATGCGATCCAACAGCCTTCAGTAAGATATTGTATTATTTTCTGAAGTATTTTTCTTTGCTCCCCATTTGTAATAACCTGCATAGTTTCCCGGCTACACGGCCCCTTCCCCTACACCAGCTGCAGCCTCCACCCAAATAACAGCTGACACTTATATAAGGTATGCCATATATGAACTACTCTTTCAGCCACTGCCTGTATTAACTCAATCCTTCTAACAACCCTATGCAGCAGATACTATTTTTATCTCCATTTTACAGATGGAGAAATTGATGCACAGAAAGGTTAAGTAATTTATTCAAGTCATACAGCTAGCAATTGGCAAGACCAGGATTTGAACCCAGGCAGACAAGCTCTATGAGTCTATACTTTTAGCTCAACTATAACTTAAACTTTACCTAATAAATGCTCCACAGTCTCAGAACTGACCTCAGGCTCTGAGATCAAACTGACAAGCAAATAAATAGAAACAATTTTAAGTCCAGATTAGCAACCTGTTGGCCTACAACTCAAAGCAGACTTGGTCTGCTTTGCCTTGGACCTCAGTTTCCACAATGGAGTCTGTGCTTCAATATCCCCTGTTACTCTCTTAAGCCATAATCTCTGCCCTGTATAGCTAATTCTTCAGAATTTATTATTGGAGCAAAAGTCCCACAACCTGGGTTTGGAGCTGTGCAATCCTAGCTTCCTAAGCACTTTAAGCCTCCTTCCCAGCTTGCAGACTCTGCTGCTTGCTTCTGCCTGTTGCCCGTCGTCAGACCTCTGCATGCCTGATGTGGCCAGTCTTTGCCCAGTTACTTCACTATCTTCCTCTCTCAGGACTAGCAGGACAGCTCTCTGGCCTTCCTTCATGCCTGTCCTGGGACATCTGGCTTGCCTAAGGAGTCTGTATTGTTTATGGCTTCTGTCACTCTCAAAAATGACCCAGCAAGCATCAGTTCTGACCCTTTCTTTTTGCTGTTTTCTATTTCTCTTCCTAAGGAGGTCCTCATCCAGTTCCATCAAACCCTCTCTCTACCTTTCCACCTTTCTTATGAGATACTTCATTTGATAAGCATTTTGAAGACTACAAGGTGTCCCCAAAGTCACCATACATGGGAAAAAATTACAATGTGTATCTTGGAATGTGTCATCATAAGTGTGAGAGAAGACTTGGTGCGTGTAGAAAGAGGTGGCCAACCTTTAGAGAAAAATATGTACAATTTTGTAATGAATATTTTGTAAATAAAGGTACACTTAGTTACAATTTCCCATTTTCCCTGGTGTATTACACTAAATGAATGTTTGGCATTATTAGTATAAAGAATACTACAGAATTTCTAAAATATGGAAGAGTAAGTGCTTTCTACTCTCCATCATAAACCAGCCCTCGCTCTGTTCCTGTTCTTCAATCCTTCTAACAGATGATGAATACAGCAGAAAGAGCCAAATGCGTTAAGAAACCTAAGAGCTTGTGATAGCCCCAGGCATTAGACATACAGGTCTCTGGAGACTCTCAACACCTTTGTCAAATTCTTCAGTACCCTTGTCAAGTTCCCTGCTTTCTTCAATGGACTGGGAATAAAATCTTTTCTTAGATTAAGCCAGAGATTGCAAACTGGTGGTTTACTATTTAAATTTGGCTCTGACATACTTCATTTGACAGAACAGCAATCTCAAAAAGTTGCATATGAGCAGCAATCTCAAAAAGTTGCGTAAGCAGACTTCTTGCAGTCAAGAATTTGGATGCAAGTGAACGTTTAGAATGTGCTCTCATTGGGGAAAGGGGTGGAGGGTGAGAGGTTGGTTAAGCTCTCACTAAATGGGCACAATGTTAGGGTATATAGCACTCCCCTGGGTGAAGGGCTCAACTATAACTTAAACTTTACCTAATAAATGCAAAAACATAACCTAATCATATGTACCCTCGAATTAATCTGAAATAAATTTAAAAAAGAAAAGAATGTGCTATCAAGAGGGTAGCTATTAAGGGGATCACAAAACAGGATAAAAAATGGAGAAGTTGGCTGGGTGCCCATGCTCAATGGTTAGAGCGCCAATATTGTGCACTGGGGTTGGTGGGTTCAAACCTGGCCTGGGCCTGCTAAACAAGTAAACAAACAAAAAATGGAGAAGTTCAGCAAAGGTGTGCTTTGAGGTGAAGTCTTAGACTCAGCCTGATCCCATAAGGAACACTAAAACATAAATGATATCTCAGAGTTTATTGAGCTAAAGTTAAAGGGAGGGCTTTTGTATTACTGCCCCCATTGGCTATGGATGGCCAGGCAGAGGGGAGGTTATAATCTCTGAGCACTTCTCCTGTCCTTATCAGCAGTCAACTCCAGAGCCCAAGAGCAAGCCTCTGAAGGGGTGAAATATTATCAGCAAACTATTTAGCAGGTGGGGGATGGGCACACAGTAAAAAGTGATCTGAAGGTTCCTGCTGAGGCACCAACAAGGCCCACGACAGATGGGGTACATGATCCTAGTTTGCCACGGCGCTGCCATCCTCGATACTTACCCTTGGCCAGCTACAACTCCAGGGTTTTTATATAGGAGGGGCTTAGGCATGGCATTGTGGTTGGCAGGAGAGTCTATCTCAAGGCTGTGTTTACTTAGCACTTTATACAAGATGAATAAAAACCTCAGTTGCCCATATCTGAGACAGAGAACGTAATGGGGATGAGGGGAGTTTGTGTTAAAGTCCTCCCTCCCCAAGAGCCTCCTTACCTTTACCACCCCATTTAGCCACGCCATTCTTCAGCCTGGCTCTTATAAGAATTTCAGATTGGAAACTACATAACTAATGTGATGGAAAATTAGCGGAATGGTGGAATGTTAGATCTGAAAAGATTTAGAACATGGGACCCCTCCTTCAACCTTACAGATTATGTTTTTTTTTTTTGGTTTTTTGGCCGGGGCTAGGTTTGAACCTGCCACCTCCGGCATATGGGACTGGCGCCCTACTCCTTGAGCCACAGGAGCCGCCCAACTTTACAGATTATGAAAGGAGGTTCCAAGGAGCTATGATTCTCATAAAGTCATAGAGCCAATGGTGGCAGAGACAATGTAACACCTATGTCTCCTGACTCTCCTGGGCTCGCTTGGTCTAGGGCTCATCAGCTTCATTCAGTGCTTCTACGCACATGGGCTAACTAGGCTGACTCCACAAGGAAACTGGGTTGGATACACTTATTAAACTGTAGAGCACAACGTAAACACTTAAGTGTGGTTATAACCTCAAGAAATATCTTGTCCCCTGAAACTGATGAGCTTTGAGGGTCAACAGCTATAGATTATTACACAGAAAATGGAGGGTATTAAACCCAATTCTCTGTATGATGCTTTCTAATATCTCCTAAATGTGTTTTATATCCATAACATTTCCCACAAACTCATCGATAAAGGTCTCGCTTGATTTTAGTTCACTGGAGCTGATGACTGATGTAGCTAAGGAAATTAGTTTATCCTTCACATTTAAAATATGCAAATGTTTCCATAATTGAAACCTTCTGGACTGTCCTGAGCATCAGCTTGTTGAGAATATGTCCCTAGAAACATGGAAATGCCCATTCAATGAGATAATGCCCAAAATAACAAAGCCATGTTTGACATGAGGGAAGGGGGGAGGCGGGGTGGGGCCTTGGAGTGTATCACACTTTATGGGGGCAAGACATGATTGCAAGAGGGACTTTACCTAATAATTACAATCAGTGTAACCTGGCTTATTGTACCCTCAATGAATCCCCAACAATTAAAAAAAAAAAATAGTCGGTAAAGTTTTTAAAGAAAATTAAATAAAGGGCTAAGGGCTTCTGATTTGGGTTGAGGAATATCTTGAGATGACTTTTATTTTAGTATTTCCAACATCTACATGGGAAATAAGAAACATGACCTGCTTGCTTGTTGAAACAATTCTTGGGAGGAGACCTAGGGAGGTCAGGCTGAGTGCTAGACCTTCTTAGAACCTGAATCCAGGACAAAGATTAGTGATGAACTAGGAGACAACTTTGTGGGTTAAAATATAAGGATCTAAGTTGACTGATGGGTTGAAGCTTGGTATTAGGTAGGAGGAAGGGGAACCTGGGAAGGCATTATAGGGGGTCAGTGTAAGAGAAGCAGAGTAGAGACTGGAGGTGGTGACTTGGGACTCCCAATTCCAGCTGTTTTGTAGCATGATGGATGGGTCCTGGTCTGGGAAGGGAGCTAAAAATAACAAGCTCTGGCCTGGGTGATGAAGGATTACACATTTGAAAATTTGGAAGTCAAGCATCACTTGTGAACCCCCAGGTTCTTCTGGGAAGCTAGCAATTAGCCTGGTGTGAAAAGCTCTCTCATTTATCTGTCTTCATGGTTGCCATCTGGTAGAATCATTTGATTCTCAACAAGCTTATGGACAAATGAGTATGATTTATGTGAATCTTAAACAATACAATTGTAAACTGCATATATGGCCTCTTTCCCTTTCCCTTTATCTACTGGGACAAGTAGAAGAGTCTGTGTCACCAGAGCTGTTTTCTTAGCATCCTGAATCTTTTCTTTTGTTCTCAGAACTAGCCACCTTCCTCCTCTTACTGGTGTTTCTGAGTTTTGATACATATGATAGGCTGAGCCTGTATGAAGATGGAGTGGTTCAATACTCTGTTTATTTGCCCCACTGACCACTTAATTGCCCCAAGACCATCACACTAGGCCAAGCAGATAGGGTGAATTTTATTTATGGAATGGTTAAACAATTTTAGTGTAAGTTTATAAGGAAGGAAGGTGAAGAGTTAATTTCCCTTTCCCCTGGACTGTGGGGTGGTGGGAAGGAGTGGCTTCTTTTTTTCCCAATTCTCTGTATTACTTGCATACAGACCACTTCCTTTTAATAGGCCTATTATACCAAGTATTATTATAATCACCAAGCACATTCTTTTCACAGGTTGAAAAACCCTGTTCCGTGGAAGGAGAGAGTTCTTCAATTAACATGGAGTGTCATCCAGATCCTTGGAGTCAATGAGCCCTCATTGATTGTGTAGCAGTGCATTGGATTTCTGTTCTTCTCTCTTCGTGTTATCTACCAAAATATAAAGAACCTGTATTAGCCTTTAATGACCAATTCCTTTTCTATAACATAAAGTGCTCAGGATTAGACTACAGTCTTTAAGTTTAGCAGTGGGGAGTTGTTTTTGTCTTTGCATATGCAGCACTCTAAATGCAAAAAAAAAAAGTTTCATAAATGTTACTTGTGATGATAGTGAGTAAGGGAGACTGATTTCAGATCTGTTAGTATTCATTCCTCTGATTTCTCCACTGCCAGTCTTTCTTGAGAGCATTGGTTTTGGATTAAATTTCAAAATAGGCCCAGAGATCTAAAGTCATCTTTGCTCTCTGTGCTTGCTGCCTCCTCTATCAGCGGCAGAGGGGCCTCATTTCTCAGACCCTGATGGTCTATTCCTCTGTAGTAAATCGCCCTCTTGGTTATCTGTAGAAGAGTAGAATCAGGGTGGCGCCTGTGGCTCAAGGAGTAGGGCACTGGCCCCATATATTGGAGGTGGTGGGTTCAAACCTGGCCCCGGCCAAAAACTGTAAAAAAAAAGGAAAAAACACAAACAAACCAACAACAACAACAAAAAAGAGTAGAATCAGTAAGAGTTTAAAGAGTTTTCCTTCCCATGCTTATGGTTAGAACACAGATTACCGACTAAAATTCCCACCGGAGCAGACAGATGACTTGAACAGGAAGGTGGATGGATGAGGCTGGGAGCTTGTAGCTGTCTAGAGTGGAGGGCTGCAGCTTGTCCCCTGCCACCTGTGATAAAATTATGCTGGCCTAGGATTGCCAGGCATTTCAGTTTTTCAGAAAAAACTGGGAAGCTTGATTTTAGGCAGAATCTCCAAAATTTTTGGTCAGTTATATAGCATATCCTTATTATAAGTGTGCTATTCCACTCCTAGCTATGTACCCAACAGAAAGTGGGTAGTCCATGAAAAAAATGTTTAAGAATTTTCACAACTTTATTCATAAAATCCTAAATTGATAAACAAGCCAAAATCTCCTTGTCAAATGCTGGCTCCCTAAAATATCACTAAAACCACTTGTTAGTAAGACAAAACTGAGTCAAGATTCTTTCTTTCTTTTTTTTTTTTTAGACACAGTCTCACTCTGTCACCCTGGGTAGAGTACCATGGTGTCATTATAGCTCACAGCAACCTCAGTCTCTTGGGCTCAAGAGATCCTCTTGCCTCAGCTTCCCAAATAGCTGGGACTACCAGTGCATGCCATGATACCTGGCTAGTTTTTCTAATTTTAGTAGAGACAGGATGTCACTCTTGCTCAGGCTGGCCTCAAACTCATGAGCTCACAGGATCCTCCTGCCTCGGCCTCCTAGAGTGTTAGGATTATGGGTGTGAGCCACCATGCCCAACCTCAAGAATTATCTTAAAAGAATATTTGTAGTGTGTCAGAGTAGGAAGGACGAAGTCAGGACACTTAATAAGGTTCTGAAGTCTGCTTAAGGTGGGTCTTTCAGTGTAAGATGTGGGTCTCATTTACCTAACAAATGCAATCAGTGTAACCTGGCTTATTGTACCCTCAATGAATCCCCAACAATTAATAAAAAAAAAAAGGAAAAAAGAAAAAGATATGGGTCTTGGCTAGGGCTGGATAAGGATATGATACAGTAATTTAGGATTGGTAGATAAAGTGAGGCAAGGCAAAGGGTTTCGAGTAAATAGGGGTATAAATTATTTTTTGTTGCTTTCTATTGGACAGTTTCTTTCAGGAAGTTCCTGGAATGAATAATAAAGTGGTTTATAACTTTTATCTTACTGGACAAGTGTTTTTTAAAAATAGTGCAATTATCTCAATCATGCCAGTGGAATATAAATAATAAAGTCATTTTGATGTAGATAACAGGCTGTGTGAGTGTAGAAAATTTGATTTCTCATCTTTAAGAAGGGAATGAATAAATTGTGGTATATTTATAAAATCTAATAGTACTCAGAAATAAAAAATGAACAGATCTGGCTCATACACAATAGCTTGGATAAATCTTACAGGTATAATGATGAGTGAAAAAAAAGCCAGATACAAAAAAGAATATACTGTATGATATAGTTTATATAAGAACATATATAAAATTTAAGAACAGGCAAAAATAATCTATAGGCAAAAGCCAGAATAGTGGTTACTTCTGAGAAGGTCAGGCAGGTGGTAGTTGCGATATTACTTGGGAAGGAGCACAAAGGAACTTTACAGAGTGTTGGGAATATTCCATATGTAGGTGGTGATTACACAGATATATATGTGTGTGTGTGTTTACATGTACATACACACAATCATTGAGCTCTATGCCTAAGATTAGTATACTTTATGTGCTTTAATATATATATATATATATATATATATATCCTATCCCACTTAAAGACATATCTATTCCCAAAATGGCACTATTCTTTAAGAACATATTTGAATAAAAAAGATATGCATTACACATATTAAAACAGTTGTCCATGGTAGGGATGAATAAAAAATAGGAGTGAGGCATGGTGATAAAAGAAAATCATAAAAGCAGATATGAAAGGGACCCTGTAAGAATCAATGGTGAACTATAATAGTTTAATGATTTACTCAACTCTTCCTCTTGAGATGTAAAATTATGTATATTTAAAAGATAATTTTTAATGAATTCCCAACAATAAACGCCCCCCCAAAAAACAGTACTTAGAAGAAGTAGAGGGGCGGCGCCTGTGGCTCAGTTGGTAGGGCGCCGGCCCCATATACCGAGGGTGGCGGGTTCAAACCTGGCCCCGGCTGAACTGCAACCAAAAAATACCCGGGCGTTGTGGCGGGCGCCTGTAGTCCCAGCTACTCGGGAGGCTGAGGCAAGAGAATCGCTTAAGCCCAGGAGTTGGAGGTTGCTGCGAGCTGTGATGCCACGGCACTCTACCGAGGGCCATAAAGTGCGACTCTGTCTCTACAAAAAAAAAAAAAAAGAAGAAGAAGTAGAGACCCGGGGATGGGGAGGTCTCGCTTTTTGCTCAGGCTGGTCTTGAACTCATGAGCTCAAGCTGGCCACCTGCCTCGGACTCCCAGAGTGCTAGTATTACAGTCGTGAGACGCCATGCCCAGCTTTGTCTTCAAGTTTTGGTTGTTACTGGATCTATGTCCATTGTATTGCCTGTCTGGAGCAGGGGCAGGAGAGGCCAAAGGGAAGAAAAAGAATTCTGCCCATATGTTCGGCTTGCAGTTATATTATATATGCCTGTGCTGCTGGGCTGCCATTGCCGCTACCACAGGACTGCTTGGGAGCCAGGGCCTGAGAGAATGCTAAAAAAAAAAAAAAAGAGAGAGAGAATCAACAACCCAGTTTGTCTTGTAGAGACCCAACCCCTGTCTCCTGTTGCTCAGACCAGAAAGACTGGGCTTCTTGTGCAGCTCATTGTATTTGCACCCAGTGTACAGATCCAGATTTCAGGCTTCAGGGCGTCCCTGAGTCTGAGCCAGGAGATAAGAGAGAAAATAACAAACAGGAAGCTTCCCGCCGAGTGGGTGGTACTTGGGCTCTCCTGTCGCCTGCTGACGATTTCTGTAGAATCCTCACTTAGTTTTCCGTGCATTCCATCCAGGACTCTTAGCTGCACTGGGAGAAACGATGTGGAGTGTACTTTTTCTAAAAGACTTTTCATCATTAAGCTCATTTGAGAACAATTTAAATGGAAGATTATTTAAAGAAATAATTCAAGTAAGGGATGGAACAAACTGTGAAGAATGTGAATTAGATAGATCTCTTTCTTTTTCTGTTCATTTGTTTGTTACCAGAAACTTTCCTCAGTCATCTGTCTAATATGTTTATCCATATCTTGTATTAATTTAAAAATTTAGATAAAGTGTAGATTTTAAAAGCAATATTTTCTTTTTATATTAGTTTTAAATGCTAGAGATATTTTGATGTATTATCTGGACATTTTGAACAAAATAATGAAACACAGATTTGATGACTAAAAAAAATAAAAATAAAAAATAATTTTTTTGTTGTTGTTCTGGAACCATTAACTTGAGTTTTACCAGAAAAACTGATTTTTTTTTTTGCAGTTTTTTTTTTCCTTTGGTTGGGGCTGGGTTTGAACCCGCCACCTTCAGTATATGGGGCTGAAAAACTGATATTTTTGAACAGAATTCCTCCATGATGCCAGGATAATGCTTAGTTCTCACAATCTAGATGGAATCCTGCCTGTCCTGTGCAATTTAGATTCCTTCTTTCGTATAGACTCTAGATGTTTCTCAATAACATCTCTGTTTTAGATGGTTCCCAGGAAAACATCATTTACTAGCCCACCTCTTTCCTCTAAACTTTTCTGCACATTAAATCCAGTTTTATAAAATTAGGAAGGATACATATGTGATGACCTAGAATAAAGAAGATCACAATCAAGCCAAAAGAAAGCAGTATGTTGCCTAGAAATTCCTTACCAGGAATAGTCCAAGGAGGAAATAAGTGTGTTTATCTGTGGCAAGAACAATTCTGCTCCTTAGCAATCATGTTAATTCTACTATCAAAAAGATAATTTTGCTGTTTTTTTCTGAGACAGAATCTCACTTTGTTATCCCAGACTAGAGTGCATGGCATCAGCCTAGCTCACAGCAACCTGAAACTCCTGGATTCAAGGGATCCTCCTGCTTCAGCCTTCCAAAGAACTGGGACTATAGGTGTTTGCTACCAGGCTCAGCTAATTTTTCTATTTAAGTTGAGACAGGTCTCACTCTTGCTCTGGCTGGTCTTGAACTTCTGAACTCAAGTGATCCTCCTGTTTTGGCCTCCTGAAGTGCTAGGATTACAGGTGTGAGCCACTGTGCCCAGTCTAAAAGATAATTTTTAAAAGGGAAAAATCAATTATGGAATGTACATGTGTCAAATATTTTATTTAACTCATTAATGAGGGAACCAGTAAGATGTTACAACCAGTTCAAAAGACAATTTAAGGAGCAGGGATTTATACAAAGAACTAAAGAATTCTGAAATGAATTTTGAGATAGAGGCAAGACAGATGTATCCACAAAATAGATATAACTATCTATCTATCTATCTATCTATCCATCCATCCATCTATCTATCTATCTATCCATCCATCCACCCACCCATCTAGATGCAATAACCAATCATATTTCACTGAACATGATTAATTTGCATATCTCCAGACAGGAATAACTTATCAGTTTTCTATGACTAACAGAGTTATATAAAAGTCCAAAGATGAGCCAGGCACAGTGGCTCATGCCTGTAATCCTTGCACTCTGAGAGGTGGTTACAGGTGGATTTCTTGAGCTCAGGAGTTTGAGACCAGCCTGAGCCAGAGCAAGACCCCATCTCTAAAAATAGCAGGGTGTTGTGGCAGGTGCCTGTAGGCCTAGCTACTCAGGAGCCTGGGGCAAGAGGATCTCTTGAGCCCTAGAGAGGTGGAGGTTGCTGTGAGCTATAATGCCACAGGATTCTACCAAAGGTGACAAAGTGACACTGTGTCTGGGGGGAAAAAAAAGGCTCAAAGACAGTGAAAGAAAGAAAAAACTTGGAGGGGGTGAGCTACAGCAAATACCTATCATTTGGAGTCTGTTTATACTTTTTCTGAACTCATACATGCACAGGCACTTGAAAGCCTTGACTTTAGCATGATAGAATTCATCCATGTAACAAAAAAACACTCGTACCCCATACATTTTTTATAATTAAAAAAAAAATAATATCAGGCAGTCTGAGTTAAAAAACATATACGCTGGCCTGTTTTAGCCCAGGAACCTCAAATTTTCAAGTGCTGGGTTAGAACGTTAAAATGTTAGATTGCAAAAAGATCTCAAAGGTCATCTATTTTTAAAAGACCTCAAGCTGCAGGAATGGCACTTTCTTGTGTATTCTTGGCCACCAGGCAGCAAGAAGGATACATTTTAAGAGATAGCCTGGCTTTCCAGATGCTCAGAAATCACCCCACCTCAGCACCTCATTTTCTGCTGGTATGGCTGGCCCTTATTCTGAAATCAGGCTTCCTTGTATAATTAAAAAGAATCTCATATAAAGGTGTTTGTGTGGACTTCTGATAAAATACCAAGATGCCTTTTTCATGGTCATTTGACTTATTAGGCTTCTGTTTCAGGCAGTAGGATAAGATGCATCCCAGTCCTTGATGGTGAGCCAGCAGGAAAGGCAGAGAACTCTCAATTTCACAAAAGGAACAAAGCTTCATTTATAGGACATCACCGCTCCTGATAGAATTTCATGAGTCAGTCGATAAGGATAATTAAACTGTGTAGGTTAAGAACTAGACACAACCATTCAACCTCCTAAAAATCCGTTAGACAAAAGCTTGAGAAACATTATTTAAAAGCTGCAATTTTTAATCATTTGTCCATGTTTTAAAGTGCTTTCTTGCTGTTACACAATGTTGAGACAATAGGAAAAACCCAAACCCTCAGCAACATTCAAAAAAATTAACTTTAAAACATAGCAATAATACTTTTTTAAAAATGTACTGTTTGAATTCTCTCCTTTTGTGCATTGCTCCGCTTTTTCCTGTCCTTGGGCTGGCTTCTCTTGGCGTCAAGCAATCCTCTTGCTTTGGCCTCCCAAAATGCTGTGAGTCACCCTGGCTGGCTTTGCTTCTCATCTCTTCAAAACCCTGTTCTGGGAAGCCCTCTTTGGGGATTGCAGCACGCTAAACTTTTTCTCCGTTCTGAATCCTTTTAGCACTTTTTTTTCATAGACAGGTTCTTGCCATGTTGCCTACAGTGGACTGCAATGGCTATTTACAGGCACAGTCATGGTGAACTACAGCCTCAAACTCCTGGATCCAAGTGATCCTCCTGCCTCAGCCTCCCAAGTGACTGAGACTACAGGTGTGTGCCACCATGCCTACTTTTAGTACTTAAAGACATATCAACCTCATTTGAATTATTGTTCACATATAATAAGATGCAACCTTAGAAAATTTGATGGGTTTTGACAAATGCATACATCACTCTAATCACCACCATAATCAAGATACAGAATATTTTCATTATCCCAGAAAGTTGCCCTTTGCAGTTATTTCTCCCATCATATCACCATGTCAGCACCTAAACAACTCCTTATCTGCTTTCTGTCACTGTAGTTTAGTTTTGCCTGTTCTAGGCAAAATGTCTAGCTTATTTGGCTCAGCATAATGTTCTTGAGATTTATGTTGTTGTGTGCATCAGTTTTTATTCATTTTGATTGCTAAGTTGTTTTCCAATGTGCAAAATAAATAATTGGTTTCCTAGCATCACTAAGGTGACCAATTATCTTTGGATATGTGTGTGTGTGTGTGTGTACTAATAAACTCATGGATTTACACACATTTGGTGTGTTTAGACCTCCTATGAATATTATCCTCATTCATGCTAAAATTGTCCCATCTTTAGGAGAACTCTTTGAGTTGGCTCCCAAGTCCTTAAAAGATATATTTTAAAAATCTTTTAACAACAATCTGAATGTAAGAAAAGTCCACAAAGGAAATAAGAATTCTGCACCGAAAGGATTTAGTTTGGCTCACTTAAGGAATTTTTTGTTTTTAGATTGTGCATGCCTTATTGGGAATTGGATTATGCTTACTCTCTGTGTAGGTGATGGGATTTACCAAAGACAAGCAGTATTACAATGTGAATCACAGAAACTGTACCTGAAAATTTTAGAGAAGTAAAGGTTGTCTGATAGGTGAAAACTATGGTTCTTGCTGGTTAATAAACATGGCTGGCCTTGAAGAGAAACCACTTTCCACTCCAGATGATGCATTGTTGGGCTTTGACAATAATTCAGTCTGTGGGGCACTGGAGCTGTCTGGATCCATTTATGTTCTCAAGTCTCTTTGTCCTTAATTGCAGCCTTCCTCAGTGGATTCCATGTTTCACTCCTTTGAAACTGCTTCTTATAGGGAAGTGTTTGGATTTTACTAAAAATATTTAAATATAAACAAAATAGCAATATTACAAATATTTGTATAGTGACAACCTAGAATTTGCAAATGTTATTATTTTGTCATATTGCTCCAGATTATTTTTAAAAAGAAAAAATATTAATCATATAATTCCCTTCATTATCTACACCAGTTTTATTCACCTCCTTCACTGCAGAGGCAACCACTATCTGGATGTTGATGTGTATCCTTCCTGTGATTTTTTATGCTATGTTCTATATATCTATATGAAAATAATTTAGAATTGTGTGTTTTCAAAGTTTATATAAATGATATACTATTGTAGGTCATCGTATGCAGAAACTTGCTTTTCACACTGAACATTTTGTTTTTGGAATCTTCGTTGATACATCAAGTTTATTAATTTTCACTGCTGCATCCATCCCCTTGTTAATGGTTATCATCTTCCTAATTTTTCCTAATACAAAACATGCTTCAGATAACATACTTTAAGATGCATGTGGGTAGGTTTTTCTAGGGATAGATGTAGTAGCAGAGTTTCTAGGATATAGAGTACAGGGTTATGAACGAGGTAAGTTCTGTAGGTTTGCTCTTAAGTTGAATGTATATGTAAGTTGGAACAGGTAGATTTACCTATTATCTACAATAGCCTCCGTTCCTAAGTGTGACTTGTACGTATGCTTGTAACTTGGGGACTACCTATATCAGATATCTCCAATTTTATTTATTTATTCATTTATTTATTTTTGTAAGGAAAATGGTTTTAATGGATAATTTGACTACATCTTAAAACCTAAAGCCAGACCCAGGCAATTTTAGTCTGGGATCAGCCAGGTAGTAGGGTTGACAAGCTGGGTACAAGTGTCATTTCTTTCCAATGTTCTGTAGATTAGAACCTTGGAACTCACAGGCAGTTTACCTTCATTTTATTTTCCCCAGGTCCTCACCCCACATATCTCTGTCTCTCTGTCTCTCTCTATCTACCCCAGGCCCAGAGATGCTTCTTCTTTGTTTTTTTTAATTAAGTCATTTGTACATAGATCATAAATACATTTATGCCCTTATGGGATTCGATGTGTTGATTATTTGTACAGATTGGAGTGCTTACATCCTACTAGTCAACATAGCCTTCACCTCATTTACCCAATTACAGCATTAAGACATTTGTGTTCTACACCTGATAGATCCAACTTGTACTTGCAATACGCTCCATAGTTGTGGTCCCCCTACTTAACCCTCCCTCATTCGACCCACCCCCCTTTCCCTCCCCTTCCCTCCTTCATCCTAGGCTATAGTTGTGTTTCATTTTTCATATGCAGGTGTGAGTGATTATAAATTGGTTTCCCAGTAGTACTGAGTACATTGGATATATTTTTTTCCATTCCTGGATATCTCCAACTTTAAAAGATACTGCCAAATTACTCTCTGCTGTGGTTGTATATTTTGGAATAAATTTTATTGTGTAAATTTAAGGCTTATAGCATGATGTTATGAGGTACATATGGACAGTAAAGTGGTTACTATAGTGAAACAAACTAACATATTCACCATCTCACAGTTATTCGTTTTTTGTGTGTTTGGCAAGAGCAGCTAAAACATACTCAATTAGCAAAAATCCCAAACACATGTTACCAACTATAGTAGTTACTATCTCATGTGGTACATTAGCTCTCTGTACTTGTCAATCATATGTATGACCTACATCTCCCCATTTCCTGCCTCTTTCCCTCCCAGGAACCCAATCCCTGGGAACCACAGTTTGATTCTCTATCTTCGTGCATTTAACCTTTTAAAATTTCATATATAAGACAGATTATGCAGTATTTTTCTTTCTGTGTTTGGCTTATTTCACTGAACATAATGTCCTCCAGGCTCATCCATGTTGTCATAAGTGACAGGATCATCTCCTTCTTCTTTATGATTGAATAACAGTCATACATGTATAATATGCATGTTCACACATGTATACACATATTACGGCAGTTTCTTCTTAGTTTTTAAATCATTACTTGACATGTAATAATTGTACAAATTTATGGGTTTAGAGTAATATTTTTATACAAGTGTATAATGTGTGATGAGTAATAAGCATATCCATCACCACGAACATTTATCATATCCTTACACCAGGCACATTCAAAATCATCTCTTCTAACTATTTAAGAATATACACTAAATTATTGTTAACAATAGTCACTCTATAGTGCAATAGAACAGTAAACCTTATATTCCTAATAAGTCGTAATTTTGTATGCATTAACCAACTTCTTCCTATCCCCCTGCCTCTCCCTTTTCCAGCCTCTAGTAGCCACTCTTCTACTGTTTGCTCCTATGAGCTGAACTTTTTTATCTGCCACATGTGAGAGATCTGTGTTTGTTTTTCTGTGCCTTGACTTATTTCGCTTAACGTAATGTCCTCAGGGCTCATCCATGTTGCTGTAAATGACAGGATTTTTTCCCTTTTTATGGCTGAGTACTACTCCATTGTGTATATGTACTACTTTGTCTTTATTCATATTCATCTATTGACGAACATTTGGCTACTGTGAATAATGCTGCAATAAATGTGAAGGCACAGATACATCTTCAGTATGCTGATTTCCTTTCCTTTGAACCAATATCCGGTAGTAGCATTACTGGATCACATGATAGTTCTATTTTTAGTTGTTGTTTTGAGGAAACGCCATACTGTTTTTTATAATGGCTGTACTAATTTACATTCCTGTCAACAGTGTATAAGAGTTCCCCTTCTTCCACATCCTTGCCAGCATTTTATTTTTTGTCTTTTTGATGATAGCCATTCTAATTGGGGTGAGATGATGATATCTCATTGCAGTTTTACTTTGTGTTTACTTGATAATTCATGGTGTTGAAAAAATTTTCACATACTTTTTTGTCCATTTGTATGTCTTCTTTTGAGAAATGTCTATTCAGATCATTTGGCAATTTTTAGATCAAATCATATTTATATATTTTTGCTGTTGAGCTGCCTGAGTTCCATATATATCATGGATATTAATCTCTTGTCAGGTGAATAGTTTCCAAATACTTTCTCTCATCCTGCATGTTGTCTTGTCATTCTGTTGATTTCCCTCTTTACTTTGCAAAAGCCTTTTAGTTTGGTATGTTTGTGTGTATTTTTGCTTTTGTTGACTTGTGTTTTTAAAAATCTTACCCATAAAACTTTGCCAGACCCAAACCAATGCCCTGAAGTGTTTACCTTTATGTTTTCTTCTTGTAGTTTTATAGTTTCGTGTTTTACACTTAAGTCCTTAGTCCACTTTGAGTTGATGTTTACATATGGTGAGAGATAGGGGCCTAGTTTCATCCTTCTGCATATGGATATCCAGTTTTCCCAGTGCCATTTATTGAAGAGGCTGTCCTTTCCCCATGTGTGTTCTTGGTGCCTTTATCAAAAATCAATGGGCTGTATGTACATGGATTTGTTTCTGGATTCTCTGTGCTCGTCTACTGGCCTATGTGTCTGTTTTTATACCGGTACCACGCTATTTTGGTTACTACAACTTTATAGTGTATTTTGAAGTCACATAATGTTATGCTTCCAGTTCTGTTTTTTACTTGGTATTGTTTTAGCTATTTGGGACCTTTTGTGGTTCCATATGACTTTGAGGATTGTTTTCCCTACTTCTACGAAGAATGTCATTGTACCTTGATGGGGATTGCTTTGAATATATAGATTACTTTGGGTAACATGGTCATTAAATTATTGACATGTCTTGACTATTGTCAAAACTGCAATATCAAAATGCAGATATTTTTAAGGGGGCAGTGATTTCATTTTCTGTAGATATATACCCAGAAGAGGGATTATTGTTTTATATAGTAGTTTTATTTTCAATTTCTTTTTTTCTTTTCTTTTCTTTTTTTTTTTTGAGAGAGTCTCACTTTGTTACCTTCGGTAGAGTGCCATGGTCATAGCTCACAGCAACCTCAAATTCTTGGGCTCAAGAGATCCTCTTGCCTCTGCCTCCTGAGTAGCTGGGACTATAAGTGCCTGCCAGAGGCCCAGCTACTTTTTTAGAGTTGAGGTCTTACTCTTGCTTAGTTTGGTCTCAAACTCCTGAGTTCAGGCAATCTACCCGCCTTGGCCTCTATTTTTAATTTCTTGAAGAACATCCATACTGTTTTCTATACTGGCTGCACTGATATGCTTATATTAATTTACATGTCCACTGGAAGGATTTAAAAAGTTTCTATTTGCCCACATCACAAAGTCCCCAAACTGCAGATGTTGGTGTGGATGCGGAGAGAATAGAACACTTCTACACTGCTGGTGGGATTGCAAACTAATGCACCCTTTTTGGAAAGAAGTATGGAGAATCAAAAAGTTGACCTTCTATTTGATCCTGTAATCCCATTACTAGGTATCTACCAAAAAGAACAAAAGTCATTTTACAGCAAAGACATTTGCACCAGAATGTTCATTGCAGTCCAATTCATAATTGCCAAGTCATGAAAGCATCCCAAATGTCCATCAACCTATGAATGGATTAACAAACTGTGCTATATGTATACCATGGAATAATATTCAGCCATAAAAGAAGATGGAGACTTTACATCATTTATGTTTACCTGGATGGAGTTGAAAGACATCTTTCTTAGTAAAATACCTCAAGAATGGGAAAAAGGTATCCAATGTACTCAATATTATTATGAAAACACTTACATTCTTTTACAAATTATAAAATACAAATATAGTCTAACAAGGGGGAAGGGGGCAGATGGGAGGGGAAGGAAGAAGGTGTTTGGTGGGAGGAGGGAGGGCATTTGATGGGATCTTGACTAATGTGCACAATGCAAGGGTATCTTTCTAAACAACTAAGAGTAAACTGTAAATGTCTTACCACAAAAAATAAGTGAAGTGATGGTTATATTAATCAGTTTGATTTAAACATTCCATATTGTATATCAAATCAGCACATTGTACCCCATAAATGTATACCGCTACAATTTAATAAAAAAGTTTTTTAGGTTTCTATTTCCTCATACTTAGTGTAATAGACTCTAATTTTTGCCAGTCTGAAGGGTGTGACATGGTACTCCATTGATGTTTTAATTTTCATTTGTCTTGTTACTAATGAAGTTTAATACCCTTTCATGTGTTTATTGGCCATTGTTTTTTCTGCTGAGAGTATTGCTCTTCAAATTGCTAAAGGTGATGAGTGGAATAGGAAGAGTTGGTGATGGGAGGTGGCTTACACAGCACAGATTTAGGGATGATTATAACTGTTCTCCTTCCCAACTTGTATCTTTAAGATCTGTGTGTCTCTCTCTCCTTCCTCCTATACATTTCTTATGTCAGTTATTTGATAGAATAATGCAGGGTGTCCATAAAATCCATGTGCAATTTGAATAGTGTGCAATTTAAAATTGCACACGAACTTTATGGACACCCTACGTAGAACAGATGAACTAGAATAAAGAGGAAATATAACAAGAATTAGATCAAAATTAACAATAAGAAGAAATATAGTAGAGATTGTGTAATCTACTGGGGCGTTAGCATTACAAGACTCCCTTCCTCTCTACTTTGTTCATTGAAGGCCGCTAGGACAGTACTTAACTAAAGCACTGGCAAGGGAATCACAGAATTTAAACTTTAAGCTTTGCTTTTATACTCTATAACTTTGCTTTTCAGGGTCTTTTGTACTCTGTAACTTTGCTTTCAACAATGTCTTTGTTGTCAGATGTTGGGGAATTACTGCCTGATGCATGTTTTATGGTGGTTAATGGGTCCCTGGAATTTGGTTTACTTTTCATTTAACTTTTTATTGCAGTATTGTGGGATTACTGATTCTGTCATTTACTAGCTTTATCAACTTGGAAAAGTTTCTTAACCATCCTAGATTTAATTTCTTCAAGATAATATTACCTATCTCATAAGGTTGTAGTAATAATTAATGAAGTAATATATGTAAATTACTAAAACAGCACCAAGGTATAGTAAGCAATCAGTGTCATTTATAATTAATAATATTAAAAATAGAACATAAGTGAAAATATGCTATATAAAAGCAACATTTATCATTGGTGGAGAACTCTGAAAGTTCATATGACATTCTTAGAAGTAGATACACTTCATATGTATTTTTCATGGTTGACAGACACACTAGTAACTTTAAGGTGATTTAATTGGAAATGATTCAACTGCTAATAGTAGAAGTTCATCCTTGTGTTGGGAAAAAGATGTCTATATTATGAAAGCATACATTCATTTATCAAGCATGTATTGAAGACCTACTATGTGCCATGAATGCTCAGTGCAAGACAATGGGGAAATAAAAAGTTAAATGGTGCTTAGTAACTGTTATTAATGTGTTGAGTAGGGGAAATAGCCATATTAGTAAGTTAATTAATTTTACAAAGGAGGGACCTGCCAATTCTAAAGGAACATGTTAGGAAAACTGCCATGGAGAAGTAAGTAAAGAGGAAAGGAAAACTTCTCAGTACTCTTCAAATTACAACAGGTAGTTGCTTTCACCAAGCTGGGAGGACAAAGCTCCACAGTTATAGGTGGTATTGGAGAGGAGAGGCATGGGAATGTTGTCATTGCAGGAGAGTGCGTAAACGATGTGTCTATGGACTTATTGCCAGAAAAGGGATGCAGGGTGGTCGTTCCAGGTATCCAAAGTCACAACCAGGCATGTGAAGGCATAGTCAAGTTCAAGGCAGGGTCAATGTCTACCTGAAAAATAATCAGTAAAGTTGAAAGTCCAACAGATAGAAGATGGTGGCCGAGTAACAGCTTCCTTGCAACTGGGCATGGTGAGTCTGGGGAGACAAGACTCTAGGCATCTCTGGCTGCTGCAGTCTGCCCATAAACATCCCTTTGAGGACACAGGGAGTCAGCAAGAGACTTCTGGACCCCAGGAGGAGGACAAAAGCAGTGGAAAACTGGCAAGTGGTTGCATGTGTTTGTTTGGTCTAATCCTGCTGGCAGCTGTTAAGTACAGCGGCAGTGAGATTGCAAACTGGAAAGGCCTTACCTGTGAGCTGCTTTGGCTTTTTTGGACTTGGCACTCAGTTGAACTACCTTGGAAGAACTTGGGCAAAAGTGCAGAGGACTTTAAGTGTTTTCTAGTGGCTTAGACTGAGCCTCTGAGGCAGACAGAGCTAATAGTGTTCAGCTGTGGGCTATGCGGAGCCATTGTGGGAGAAGTGCCCTGGCAAGTTCTGCCCTCAGGGTCAGAGAGCAAGGATCTGCGGGAGGTAGTAATTTAGTGACTGAGCAGCCTAAAGGTGGAAACTGAGATGCCTTGCAGCCTTAGCCCTCAGGAGCATAAGTGAGAACGGTTATGGCACACTGGTTAAGTGTATAGCCACTTCAGGAGTGATCCCAGCAATAAGTACTTTCCTGGGAAAGCTTCTGCTTAGCCAAGTTTAGTGGTTTAAAGTGCCTTTTATGTCGGCTGAGGAGAGATTTAGGGTCTCTACTTTAGGCTCTCCACCCTGCTGAAAATTCAGCAGAGGCCTCCAGTCTCCATCTCGTACAGGGGTATCAGCATTGTGATGAACATCTCATACCCCAGAAGATCACCTTTTGCCCAGACAATATTCAGCAAGATATATATACTGCTTTATTTGAGGTTTTTTTTGGTTGTTATTGTTGTTGTTTTGTTTTTTAATTTCAACATTTTCCCTACAGATTTTTCTTTTCTTTTTTCTTTTCTTTTTTCATTTTTCTAGTTTAAATATAATCTCCCATTGTTGCTTTTTTCAACAATTAGAACTTCATTTTTGCTAGTGTTTCTACCCCTATTATTTGTTTTTTCCCCCAATTTTGTCCCGTAAAGTTTTCTGTTTGCTTGTTTTGGTTTGATTTATAGCATTTTTGTCTTTCCTCTCTACTTGGTGGAGGTGGGGTACTGTGTCCGAACAGCCTAGCAAAGAGCTGCTGACCTCAAGAGAACCACCCAACCCAGCACCCCCAGAAGTTGGGGGGTTTTTAAGGTTGGGTCAAAGTACCCTACTATACACCTATATTACTAAGTCTCCCTCTTTCTGTGCCCCTCTTCTTTTTGTCAATATTCCCTTTTACCCACACCCCTCTCTCCTTTCTCTATTTTTCCTTTCTTTTTTCCATTCTTGCTCTTCACCCTTCTCATCCTTCTGGTCCGGTACCAAAAGGACTCATCAAAACCCTGGTCCAGAGGCATGGCAACTTAAAGACCAAGAGGAAGTGAAAGAAAAATTAGGGCAAGGAAACAGATAAAAGAAATCACTCATGAGAAAGAATCAGCAGAAAAATCCTGGCAACATGAAAAACCAGTCCAGAGCAACCCCTGCAAGGGACTGTGAGGTAGCTACTTCACAGGACTCCATCTATAAAGAAATGTTAGAAATGACAGAAAGAAAATTTAGAATACAGATGATGAAAACAATGAAGGAAATGATGGAAGCAATGAAGGAAACTGCTGATAAAGTGGAAAATAACCAAAAGGAAATCCAAAAACAGAATCAAATAAGAAATGAACAATATGCATAATATAGAAAGGATATAGCACAGCTGAAGGAACTGAAGCAGTCAATTAGGGAACTTAAAGATGCAATAGAAAGCATCAACAACAGATTAGACCATGTAGAAGAAAGAATATTTGAGGTAGAGGACAAAGCTCTTGAGATAACTCAGTTAAAGAGGCAGAAAAGAATAGAGAGTAAGCAAAACGTTCACTGACAGAATTATGGGACTTTATGAAGCATTCAAACATACAAGTTATAGGTATCTAAGAAGGGAGAAGAATGCCCCAGGGGAATGGAAGCCATACTAAACAGTGTTATAAATGAAAATTTCCCAAATATTACCAAAGATTCTGACACATTTCTTTCAGAGGGATATCGGACCCCAGGTTGTCTCAACTCAAATAGAGCTTCTCCAAGACACATGTGATGAACCTGTCCAAAGTCAAAACAAAAGAAAAGATTCTTCAAGCTGCCAGGAGAAAGTGCTAATTGACCTTCAGGGGCAAATCCATCAGGGTGACTGCAGACTTCTCTAATGAAACTTTCCAAGCAAGAACATGATGGTCATCTACTTTTCTCTACTTTAACAGAACAATTTCCAGCTCAGAATTCTATATCCTACTAAGATAAGTTTTAAAATTGATGGAGAAATCAAATCATTTAATGATATACAAACTTTGAGGAAATTCGCCACAACAAGACCAGCTCTATAGGAAATACTTCAACCTGTTCTACACACTGACTATCACAATGGATCAACAGCAAAGTAAGAACTCAGCAATTAAAGGACAGAACCTAGCTTCCACACTGATGCAAAAGATAAAACTAAGCAATGGACTCTCACAAAATAAGATGAATAGAACACTACCACACTTATCAATTATCTCAATAAATGTTAATGGCTTGAATTCCTCACTGAAGAGGCATAGATTGGCTGACTGGACCAGCCTTCTATTTGCTGTCTGCAAGAAACACACTTAGCTTCAAAAGACAAATTAAAACTCTGAGTTAAGGATTGGAAGACAATTTTTCAGGCAAACAGAATTCAGAAGAAAAGAGGAGTTGCAATCTTATTTTCAGATACATGTGGATTTAAAGCAACTAAAGTAAAAAAAGACAAAGATATTCACTTTATATTGGTCAAGGGAAAAATACAACAAGAAGATGTTTCAATTCTTAATATTTATGCACCCAATTTAAATGCTCCTAGATTTTTGAAACAGACCTTATTCTGTATGAGCAATATGATATCCTATAATACCATAATAACAGGAGACTTTAACACTCCTCTTACAGAGCTGGACAGATCCTCTAAACAGAAATTAAACAAAGATATAAGGGACTTAAATAAGACCCTAGAACAACTGCTTGATAGATGTGTATAGAGAACTCCATCCCAAAGATAAAGAATATACGTTCTTCTCATCACCCCATGGAACATTCTCCAAAATTGATCACAACCTAGGACACAAAACAAACCTCAAAAGAATTGAAATTTTACCTTGTATCTTCTCAGACCACAAGGCACTAAAGGTGGAACTCAACTCTAACAAGAACATTCAACCCCACACAAAGGCATAGAAATTAAACAACCTTCTGTTGAATGACAGATGTGTGCAGAAAGAAATAAAACAGGAAATCACTAACTTCCTCGAGCATAACAACGATGAAACAAGCTAACAAAACCTGTGGGATACTGCAAAAGCAGTTTTGAGGGAAAATGTATCACTTTAGATACCTACATTTGAAAAACAGAAAGAGAGAGCATCAACAAACTCACAAGCCATCTTATGGAATTAGAAAAAGAACAATCTAAATGAAATACCTAGGAATATACCTAACAAAGGAGGTGAAGGACCTCTATAAAGAAAATTATGAAATCCTAAGAAAGGAAATAGCAGAGGATATTAACAAATGGAAGAACATACCATGCTCATGGCTGGGAAGAATCAACATTGTTAAAATGTCTATACTTCCCAAAGCAATCTACCTATTCGATTCCATTCCTATTAAAATACCAACATCGTAATTTCGAGATTTGGAAAAAATGATTCTTCATTTTGTATGGAACCAGAAAAAAAAAAAAAAACCCTGTATAGCTAGGGCAGTTCTTGGTAATAAAAATAAAGCTGGGGGCATCACCATACCAGATTTTAGGCTGTACTACAAAGCCATAGTGGTCAAGACAGCATGGTACTGGCACAAAAATAGAGACATAGACATTTGGAATCGAATAGAAAACAAGGAAATGAAACTAACATCTTACAACCACCTAATCTTCGATAAACCAAACAGGAACATACACTGGGGTAAAGACTCCCTATTCAATAAATGGTGCTGGGAGAACTGGATATCTGCATGTAAAAGACTGAAACTGGACCCACACCTTTCTCCACCTTACAAAAATTGATTCAAGATGGATAAAGGACTTAAATTTAAGGCATGAAACAATGAAAGTCCTCAAAGAAAGCATAGGAAAAACACTGGAAGATATTGGCCTGGGGAAAGACTTCATGAAGAAGACTGCCATGGCAATTGCAACAACAAAAATAAACAAATGGGACTTCATTAAACTGAAAAGCTTCTGTACAACTAAGGAGACAACAACCAAAGCAAAGAGACAACTTACACAATGGGAAAGGATATTTGCATATTTTCAATCAGACAAAAGCTTGATAATTAGGATCTATAGAGAACTCAAATTAATCCACATGAAAAAAGCCAACAATCTCATGTATCAATGGGCAAGAGACAGGAATAGAACTTTCTCTAAAGAAGACAGACCCAAATGACTAACAAACATGAAAAATGCTCATCTTCCCTATTTATTAGAGAAATGCAAACCAAAACAACCCTGAGATACCATCTAACCCCAGCGAGAATGGCCCACATCACAAAATCTCAAAACTGCAGATGCTGGTGTGGATGCGGAGAGAAGGGAACACTTTTCCACTGCTGGTGGGACTGCAAACTAGTACAACCTTTTTTGGAAGGCTTTGTGGAGAAATCTCAAAGAACTCAAGCTAGACCTCCCATTTGATCCTGCAATCCCATTATTGGGCATCTACCCAAAAGGAAAAAAATCCTTTTATCATAAGGACACTTGTATTAGACTGTTTATTGCAGCTGAATTTACAATCGCCAAAATGTGGAGACAGCCTAAATGCCCATCAACACAGAATGGATTAACAAACTGTGGTATATGTATACCATGGAATACTATTCAGCCACTAAAAAAATGGAGACTTTACATCCTTCGTATTAACCTGGATGGAAGTGGAATGCATTATTCTTAGTAAAGCTTTACAAGAATGGAGAAGCATTTGATTTGAGGACAATTTTGATATGAGGACAATTAAGGACATGGTGGGGGTGGGGGAAGGGGAGAGCAGAGAGGGAAAGAAGGAGGGAGGGGTGGGGAAAGGAAGAGCAGAGAGAGGGAAGGAGGGAGGGGTGAGACCTTGGTGTGAGGCACACCTTTTGGGGGCAAGACAAGATTGTAAGAGGGACTTTACCTAACAAATGCAATCAGTGTAACCTTGTTTCTTGTACCCTCAATGAATCCCCAACAATAAAAAAAAAAAAAAAAAGGAAGTCCAACCCATAGAAATAAAAGGAGGTTTGTTGGTAAGACCTTGCTGGGGCGTTAGCCTCATTTAGTTAATAAACCTGTTTGGCTGTGCCTGTTGTCAGCCATGGGGCAGTGTGAAGTTATTTCAAGGAACTCTGCTAAGTTGAACAGATGCCACCTAATTTGCCAGTTCATAAGTCTATTTTCTGGTTATTTTTCCCTTTTCATTCTAGTTCATTCAGGTATTCTCATCCTTAGCATAAATACCCTAATATGTCTTAAAGATTTAAAATCCTGCTTAAAAAGAGACCCATTTCCATTGAACCATATTCAGGCAGTAAATAAAATATATGACTTACCTGTGTTATATGAAATGTGTCCTGTGGATTATGTTTACTAGGGTAGATGTAAAATTACATTATCCTACTTAAGGACTTAATGAGGGATTCCAGGAGGTGGTGATCAAACAGTGATGATTCAGCGTTGAGGGTGGCCCAAAAGAGAGAGTTGTTCACTGTCCCAGCTGTTGGATTAATGCACCAGATTTAAATGCTGAAAGCATGTCCAGTCCTGGCATTTATGACCAAATATATGCCACAGCGGTGGTCCGCTTGGCAAATAATCCACATCCTATGCCTTACCTTTTTACTGTGCTATTAATTTGCTTTCCATGGATCAATGACTATAAAGAGTGATGAGAATTCTGGACAGATCAAGAATGATTTATCAGACTCTACAGGAATGGCCAGCTTGCTGGCAGGGTAGTAGCATTTCTGTAACTTTGCCAGAGTTCACAACTGGGGAGAGATAATTAAACCCAGGCACAAAGCTCAGAAGTCTTTGAAAGCATCCCAGAAGGTTATCTTCTGTTTCAGGATTTGAGGCTGAATTCAAAGTCATCTTCTGAAAAGTCAGAAACTATCCAAACCAACCACATTGAAAATAATACTGCTAATAACCCCCCCTAAACAGCTTTCTTATCATTAATTTAAGGAAGATCTGTCTATCTCTTTTTACATCCCCTTAATAAAGTACATTTACCCCCAAAGAAATTCTCTGTCACCCTGCCAAGTCCTTACCTACACACTGGATCCACGTTAATGGAAGAACACAGGTGGTTATTAATTGATGCCATAAGAGAAGTTAGCCTTCCTGGATATAGGGGAATTAGCTTCTTTGTGGTTTAGGTCTTTCCTGGAATCCATAGTCAAGCAGAACACAGAGCTACCCTGAATCTAATTATTACACTGGGAGGGAAGAACCTTGCTCGCCACTAAGAACAGTCTTAAAGCCATACGTTCTCAATTTTCTACCTTTCATGAGGAAGCTTAGGAAGGGCTAGTGAGGCCAGTTCAACCTTTACAAGACCCCATGATGAAGGAAAGTGGTGAGTGTAGGGGTGGTGGGAGCAATGGGGGAGCATGGTGTGGTACTTGATATGATTGAGAATCCAAAACAAAGAGACACATCTAAGTAAGTGTCACAAGCAGGTGTGTCTGAGCAGGTCTTGAGACATATCATTGCTGGTTACCTGCTTTCCTTAGCCCTATGTGGAGCAATGCACAAGAAAGTCAAACCTATTTAAAGAGCCTGGTATGGGATGTGTCTCTTTTGATTACCTTTGTTCACATAGCTTTATATGTTCTGGTGTATTCTATTTCCATGGTGAAAGGCAGAATTCCATGACTGGTCCTTCAGCCACTCCCTTTGTTGTGAACCAAATACTGGAGGGATATTTGATGTTCAGGATCCCACCACAGCTTCTCAATCTTGGTTCACCAGGGTGTGGCACTGAGATACAAGTCATGGGATAGGAACTTGGTGACAAGCAGGAATAGTGAAAATGTGGGGAGGCACATGGAAGGAGTATGTGAGAGTGCAGGTGATGGGCAGATGACTTCTGCCATCTAGAAGCAGTCCTATAATAGTAGAGGTCCTCTGGTTCTTGGCGTGAGTGAGGGTGTTAACAATAGGAGAGAAGTCAGATGAAAGCTACCATTTTGAGTTTCTTTTTTTTTTTTTTTTGTGATTTTTTTGGCCGGGGCTGGGTTTGAACCCGCCACCTCCGGCATATGGGACCGGCGCCCTACTCCTTGAGCCACAGGTGCCGCCCCATTTTGAGTTTCTTTACACCTGTTGGTGAGTTGTTTGGCATGCAGATCTTTGCACTTATCTGGACACAGACTGGTTCCTAATTGCTTGAAAGGTAACATTCTGGATGAAGGGTTTCTCTCAATCAGCGGTTCTCAATCTGTGGGTCGTGACCCCTTTGTAACAATGAAAATGCATCACGGCATTAGGAAGGTTGAGAACCACTGCTCTAAGTAGTGTCCAAATGCCATGATAACTAGATCAGCCTTTGGCTGTAAGACAATTGTCTCGGCAACTGTGGAAACAGAACTTTGATCCTAGACTTCGTGCTACTTCTGGTAAATGGTCTCTAGAAAGTGGGAGAAGTGAAAAGGTAAATGAAATTTTTTGAGGTCTTTGAGTACCACTTAATTAAAATAGGCTACTAAAATCAGAGATTGTGTGGTTGGCTCTCCTGTGGAGAGAAGTTTCATGGAGTGGGATCTCCCAGGGTAATCAAAGAGTCTGTGGCTGGTACGTACATAGAGGAAGATGACAGCAAAGAGGGACATATCCATTTTTATATCCCTTTTTATGGGAAAGGGGGCAGTCTATTGCCATAATGGCCCATCAAAACTTAGAGTTGAGAAAGGATATATTAGACCCTTACATCACTTTGGCCAATTTCTAACTGGCACAGCCTCTGATGAGTATGTGAAGGTTTTGAATGAAGTCATACAGCAACTACCCTTTCAGATTGTGAAATGAAATCAGGTCATCCTAATAGATAGCAGCCCTTGACTCCTGGCCCTCCTCTGCATAGCTCTACACTCTAGCCGCCGTGTCATCTTGGATAGCTGAAACTGGGGCTGTATGGCCAAAGAGTTCTTGTGTCACAGCATCCCAGGGCCTGGTCACCTCCCATTTTTATGTGTTTTAGATTGAGTTTCCTGCCTGGTAGAGCCAGAACTGGGCGGTAAGGAGCCAGGGATTCCAACTCAGGCTCTCAAGGACTCACTCAGCTCTTAGTCTGGTTCCACAGCAGTTCTGTTGCCATTAATCAAAGAACACTCAGATCAGGGAATTTTATGAGGTCAGGATTGGTGAGGAGATGAGATGGTCATCAATGTCCTGTGGTTCTCAAGCATGGAGAGTCATCAGAATCGTCTGGGGAGCTTTTAAATTTATCAGATCCAAAACCTCTGGAACTTGAATTATAAAAACAAAAAAAATTAACCTTCCTCCAGTGGTTCCGATTATCACCCAGGTTAAAGAACCATTAATATGCAGTAACTCTGGATGTAACATGATGAGCAGGATCCTGTAATTTGGCAAATTATTGTTCCTGCTAAATTGATCAAGGTTGTAGATGCTCTGTGGGTCCAGCTTCATGTAGGTCAGGGCCACTGTCAAGGTAGTAATTAAGTTGAGGCTCTTGCCATATTTTATATACCAATACACTGAATTTTCTTCTAAATACTTACAGAGGCTCTTGTTTTCTGGAGTTCACCTGAATCAGGAGAACTTGCCTTTGGATCCTTCAGAGCACATTTCTGATGGGCACACGGGTGGGAAGACAGCTTCTCAGCTTTCTAGTCTGATTATATTTCCTAGTGGTCATGATAAGCCTGATTCCCAAGTGCTATCCTGGTTTGATGTGGAGGTGGGTATCCTGCCATTCTTGGTTTCATAAGGACATGTTGTCCTTTAAACCTAATGTTAGAATTCAAAAAGGTACAAGCAAGCCCTAATCAATTTCCTCTCTATTTTCTGGGCAAGTGGGATCAAATAAGTAGGGAGATTTAAAAAGTGAAAAATGAACTTATCAAGTCAGAGGAAGTAATGGTGACGGTGGAGATGTTGGTGATGTTGGTTATTTGGGCAACACTGGTATGGGCACGACGGAGGAATCGTAGATGTAATCTAAGCAAATGCCCCAGATGACAGTTATTGCCGAAGGCTGGCTTTTAGTTGATCTTTGTCACATGATGAGTGTGAGTCAGCTACTTTTAAATGGCTAAGAGCAGGGTAGATATATATAAATCAAAGTTTTATAAATTAAATATTTCCATTTTGACTCACACTATAATTTCAGAGGCATTAAATCTTTATTTCTGAACGACCTTTCATTGTCAGTGATGGAATATTTTAGCCTTCAGTTACAATGCTCTGTTGCCACTCTAACATGTAGTTATTTTGTAAAGGAATTTCTAGATGATTACTGGAACTCATATTTAAACAATCATTTTATAAAGAGTAATATTCATATATGACAATATTAAATATTTCTATTTTCGTCAGATGAAATTTTCTTACACAAAGTTCTAAGAGAAATATACTATACATCCCATGGCTACCTAGCTTATGAAAAATAGATTTAAAAGCGTTAAAAGACAAATTATATGTTCCATTCCTTTCTTGGGATGTTGACAGATTACTCATTTAGGAAATGAAAATAAAATAGGGAAAACATGATAATGATAATCTAGGTAGTAAAATGACAAAAATAACATTTTATAGCTACATGAAAATTTCCTCTCTTTATTTTAAGTGCTTAAAATAAGGCGTTAGAAGAAATGGGGAGCTTATAAATAATTTTATTTAAAGTTAATTTAAAAATATATTCCATTACAATGTAAATTTAAATAAGACTATGCAAGACACCTATAAACAACTCAGTCCAATAATTTATTTTAATTTTCCTATATTTCTTTTTAGTAGTTTTTTGTCATTGTCATCTTCATCTTGCTATTATTTTTGTTGAGAAACATTATATATTTGGTACCATGCTGGACATTTCATGTATATGATCCCTTTTAATGCTCACAACAGCCCTACATCGTGTCTGTAATTGCCTCCATTTTACAGATTAAGAAACTAGGGCTCAAGAGATTTTACTTTTTTTTTTGCAGTTTTTGGCCAGGGCTGGGTTTGAACCCGCCACCTCCGGCATACGGGGCCAGCGCCTTACTCCTTTGAGCCACAGGTGCCACCCTCAAGAGATTTTAAGTAACTCATTCAAGGACAGTGGTGAAGATAGGAATGAACCCCAGGTCTAAGATCAAGATTAAGTTCTCAACTACTACACGATATCTGCGCACAACGTACATAATTTTTACAGAGTATCTTAATTCTATTTTTTCTAAATTTTCACAGTAGTTTTATTTGTAACCACATTATATTGCAAACATTTTCTGTATTGCTACACCATCTTTTTTTTTTTTTTTTGTAGAGACAGAGTTTCACTTTATTGCCCTCTGTAGAGTGCCGTGGCGTCACACAGCTCACAGCAACCTCCAAATCCTGGGCTTAGGCGATTCTCCCGCCTCAGCCTCCCTAGTAGCTGGGACTTAAGCCGACATCCCGTGAACCCAGCATCGAACCTGCACTGGGATGCACTGCCCTCTAGTGGAATTCTGTTCTTAAACCACCTTTTGCCCTCTCCTCACCTGCCCCTCCCTCCACCCTCCCACCCCCGCTAGAAAGGGTGTTTCTTACAGCAGAACTATTTGATGTTCATCTTCAATATGATAAAATGTAAAAAGGTCTTTTTTCCTATGTATTTTAATGTAAAGATATGTTTACTTCCCTGTTGCAGGAGTGGGAGGAGTAGAAAATAAAGTGAACCCTAGCAAGGTTCAGAAATGTCCTCCCAAATGAGGTAAGAATTCATTGTTCTTGACATTGAAATCAACATGGCTACATCTGTTCTCTGAAGTTAAGAATATATCTAAAGCATCGCCCCTAAAATTACATTTAAAGATTTGAGGATATGTCAAACCGTGTTAGGACCAGCACTGAAAGACAAAGTAGACTCTCCTGGGATCCATAAAGAACTTGGAAGTTTATTTAAAATACAGAAAATTTAAACTCATGCAAATTCGTTTTCCTCCAAGCTCACATTAATTTCTAATTTTAAAATATTTTTCTAATTATTCTCTTTCATTTTTATATTGTTAAAAATCATCACAGTATTAAAATGAATAATTGGATGGCCTTGTTTCAAAGAGGAAGGACTTGGGTTAATACTGGATTGTTTTGGAGAAAGCAAGAGTTTTTTTTTTTTTTTTTTTTAGTGAATTAGGTCATTATTTCTGCCACTGTTCATCAAAAAAAAAAAAGAAGCCCTGAGCAAAATTGCTGATGCTATCACAGGGAAAAGGCTGACTGGTGAGTTGTAATTGCTTTGTGTGCAGCCAGTGGGGCATGCTGTGGCAGGGAGGGAGAGACCTGCCAGTTTCATCTTTATTAGAGAGCCAGCTCTTCAGAATTACATGTTTTCTTATGCTTAGTGAATGACCAATATGAAAAAGGAGGAACATCAAAGACAGGGTTATATGGCATGTATAATATTTAATAAAAGACAGAGTTGTCCAAGGGTGCCTAAGGAAATTATATCTCTTCATGCCCTACATCAAAACTGTTGATTTCCTTTGAGCTTAGATTTCAGGATGGGGAGGAGGATAGTCAAAGTCTAACAAAAAACAATTTTAAAGGCAAATACTTTCTCAAGGAGTATGCGAGTAAATTAACCCCATAAAGGGTAAAAAATTCCATGTCAAAATGCCCTCTAAGCGTAGAAATACAGGTATAACACATGGACTATATATTTAATAAACCCTCTTTGTTCATTGGAATTGAATTAATTTTTGGAATATCATATATGGACTAGAAGTAGGTATAGGTAATGATCTTTGCTATTTGTATACCATAATTGCTAAGATCTTTTAGTTAGAAGACTTTTAGGATTTTGAAGTTTTTTATAGATTCCTCCCCCTGAAGCTTAATTATTCTAAATACTTGTAGAGTGTTATAATTTGCAGACAGGATCTCTAAACCTCTATCAAAGACAGTTTGTGTGTGTGTGTGTGTGTGTGTGTGTGTGTGTGGCCGTTCTGTGCATGGTAGGGCGTTTAGCAGCATCCCTGGCCTCTGATGACCAGACACAAGTAGCACACACTGCCTTCCTGCATTGTGACCATGAGAAATGTCTCAAAAATTGTCAATAAAATAAAAAAACTTGTATGCATGGTATGGCTGTTCATTAAAGATGAAGACACCAAGTGTAGTGGCTCACACCTGTAATCCCAGCCCTTTGGGAGGCCAGGCCAGGAGGATTGCTTGGGTCCACGAGTTTGAGATTACAAAGAGCTATGACTAGGGCCACTGTACTCCGGCCTCGGTGACAGAGCAAGACCTTGTCTTCCAACAGATAAATTAATTAATTAATTAACAAAGAGAGAGAGAGATGAGGTAATAGTATGACAAATTGTATTTTACAAAGATGACTACCCCTACATATAAGGAGTATGGGGGCAGACAATTAAGTTTGTGAACTCATCCTAGGAAGATTGCTATATACCTCATTGTTCAATGTCACTACAGTCACCAAATGGCCAAGGGGAGCACTTTGAAGGTTACTGTAGTGATATTCTGCAATGAGGTATGTAGCACTTTTCCTAGGATGAGTTCTCAAACTTAATTGTCTGACTTTGTATATTCCATCCCACTTGCTCTTCTGATAATGTGACATGGACATTCCTCAATTGAAAGGCATGCCTGCATTGGGGAAGGCTTCTATGTTTCTTTCCCTTGAACCCAGTTGTACCTTTGTTTCTGCCTCACCCAACATAAGGTGGTGGAGGTGACATTGTGTCACTGAAGCTATGTAAAAGGCCACCTAGCTTCCACCTGGTTCTCTGTCTGGATACTTGCCCTTCAAACACATCTATCATGTTGCAAGGAAGCCCAGGTCACATGGAGAGGCTGTGTGTGAATATTCTGGCCTATAACCTTAGCTAGGCCTTTACCACAGCCTGCACCAATTTCCAGACAGATGAGTAAAACATCTTTTCTTTAAATGATTTCAACCTCCGTCTTCAAGTCTTCAGCTGAGGACCCAGAAATCATGGAGGGTAGGTAAGCTGTCCTTATCTAAACTCCAGATCTACAGAAACCACAAGAGATAACTTTACATTTTTTTTATTCTTAATTATTATGGGTATATAATTTCTTATCTTTACAGGGTACATGTGAATATTTTGATGCAGCACACAGCATGAATTAATCTAACCAGGGTAATTGCAGTATCCATCACAGATTTTAATTACTTTAAATTACATTGTTTAAAATACTTTAAAACACTAAATTTTGGAGTAATTTTTAATACAGTAACACAGAACTAAAATAAATAGTTTAGACCAGATCACAATATGTACATATGTACGTATATGTAAAATATGTATATGCTTGTATATATATTAATTTTAAAATAAATAGAGCCTAATGTTATTGATTAGGATTAAGGTTAGTCCATAATATTGATGTTATGTCCCTCCCCACAACATATAGCATTTCAAAAGGAGAGAGGATCTTAATTTTCCTGAGTTCCTTTCTAAACAAAATGGTTAACAAAATCATATCCATCTCATAACTTAACAGATTCTTCCCCCATACCACCACTTCATCACTAGTTCACAAAAACATCATATTGATTTATGATATGGCAAGCACTGTCAAACTGAATCAATTAACATTTCAGGGGCATTTTTATTCCTACAAGCAAACCATATTCAGCTGCTGGAAACACATGAACTAAAGGCCATGGGTTTAGTTTTAATTTTTCAAGCCACATGGGCATACCCACCTGCTACAAACAAAAGACCTGTAAAGGTCAGACTGTGATATAAAAGTCATCTCCAGTATAATTGCAAACCCTACACAGTGATGTCCCCTGGAATTAAGTGACTTTAAAGTTCCAGGACAAGATAAATCAGTTAACTTTTTATACTATTGTAGAAGTTAAGGAAGATCTTCCGTCACAACAGAAAAATCCAACCAACAGTGGCTTAAACAAATGTTCCTTTTTCCCATGTAATAAAAAATTTGGAGATCAGGGCAGCTGACACTGGTTCAAGGGCTTGACTACATCAGGGCCAACATTTCTGCTACTCTCTTTACCTTTTCCTTGAGCCTCTGGAATTGTCTTCATTTTACAGCTATTGCCGCTCTGGACACAGCATTCCTAATCAAGGCTGAAAGAGGTTAAAGGTAAAAGGAGTGGTACCAGCCGATTCTCCTGGTATCTCCTTGGGCAAAACATATGGCAACTGAAAAATAAGCACAGTCAACATTTTGGTCAATGATGGATTGAATATTATGATAGTAGTTCCATAAGATTATAATGACGCTGACCTCACAGGGTTGTAACACTGTAGTACAGTGCATTAGTCCATTGTTCGTGGTAATGCTGGTGTAAACAAACCTATTGCTCTGCCAGTCACCAAAAAGTACAGCACGTCCGTTATGTATAGTACATAATACTTGATAATGATAATAAATGACTATGTTACTGGTTGGTGCATTTACTATACTTTTCATCATTATTTTGAGTATAGTCCTTCTACTTATATTTTTAAAAAGTAAACTGTAAAACAGCCTCAGGCAGGTCCTTTAGGAAGTATTCCAGAAAAAGGCATTGTTATCATAGGAGATGACGGTTCCATGCACGTTATTACCCCTGAAGACTTTTCAGTGGGATGAAATGTAGAGTGGAAGACAGTGATAGGAATGACGCTGGCCCTGTGCAGGCCTAGGCTAATGTGTATGTTTTTGTCTTAGTTTCTAACAAAAAAGAAGTTTTAAAAAGTAAAATAAATAAATATAATTAAAAAGGGCAGTGCCTGTGGCTCAAAAGAGTAGGGCGTTGGCCCCATATGCCAGAGGTGGCATGTTCAAACCCAGCCCCGGCCAAAAACTGCAATAAATAAATAAATTAATTAATTAATTAAAAAATAGAAAGGAGTTTCTAGAATAAGATGCAAAGAAAGAATTTTTGTATAGCTGTACAATGTGTTTGTGTTCCAAGCTAAGTGTTATTACAAAAGAGTTAAAAAGTTAAAAAAATTAAGTTTATAAACTAAAAATGTTACAGTAAGCTAAGATTGATTTATTATTGATGGAAAAAATTTAAACAAATTTAGCATAGCCTGCATATATCGTGTTTATAAAGTCTACAGTAGTGTGCAGTAACATGCTAGGCCTTGTGGGGAGTGAAGTAACATTCACTCCCCACTCACTGATTCAGCTGAGCAATTAATTTCCAGTCCTGCACCCTCCATTTGTGGTAAGAGGTGGGCTGTTTTGTTTTTTTTTATACTACATTTTTTACTGTACCTTTTTAATGCTTCAATATGTTTAGATACACAAATACTTACCATTGTGTTAAACTGCCTACAGTATTTAATACAGTGACATATTGCATAAGTTTATAGGAATAATAGATTATACCATAAGTCCTAGGTGTGTGGTAGGCTGTGCCATCTAGGTTTGTGTAAGTTTACTCTATAATGTCCATACAATGATAAAATTGCCTAATGATTCACTTCTTAGAATACATCACTGTTGTTAAATGACACATGACTGTATTTAGCTTTCATATCTTCCATCACAGAGGCCGATGAGGAAGAAATTGGTTGAGAATGAGTATTGGATGCAACTGTTGTGACTGAAATTACTACAAAGGTGACAATTTGTTTTAGTGAAATATTCATAAAAACCTTCATCAGTAGAATGTATATGTAGCGTACCTAGGGTAGTCTATAGACTCAGAGACTCATCCATCTGATAACAACCTGTATGCATATACTTCCCAGTTTCCCAAACTGCATAGATCTTTCACTGGTCAATCAATATGTATAACCAATCTGAATTTTGTGATATAGATATATATTAAAATATCAATAAAATTATGCATCTTTGCCTGCTTTTATATTTCTTCATTTTCTTTTTTTTATTATTTCTTCATTTTCTATAATGAAAGATATTAATAGAGAACTAGAGAGAGAATCTCTGTTAACATATTGGCATAAGTTGTTCAAACAGATACATACTTGCATACATGCACACATAATTAAACATTTACTATGTGTCACAATCCTAATACATGTCAGTATTATCTCACTTAATCAGAGCAATTGTGCAATAAAGTTAGTATAGAGATCTCAATTTTTCAAGTAATTGTTATATAATGCTTAAAGTTACAATATAGAATATGAAAGCAGCAGTCATAAAATAAAAATAATTTCTAATAAGACTACCAACAAACTTAGTGCCTGATCAAATGCTATTCTTCACTTAAAAGTTAGCATATCCGGGCATGGTGGCTCATGCTTATAATCCTAGCACTCTGGGATGCCAAGGTGGGTAGATTGCTTTAGCTCATAAGTTCGAGACCAGCATGAGCAAAAGTGAGATCCTGTCTCTAAAAATAGCTGGGCATTGTGTAGTCTCAGCTACTAGGGAGGCTGAGAGGATCACTTGAGCCCAAAAGTTTGAGGTTGCTGTGAGCTATGATGCCATGGCATTCTACCCAGGGCAACTGAGTGAGACGCTGTCTCAAAAAAAAATTAGCACATATTTTTTGTCTAACATTTCAATATTTTGCACTTTGCATTTATTGCTTTTGACTAACGAGTTTCATGATCTTAGGTAAGTTATTTACTTCTCTGTGCCTTCATTTCATCATACAGAGAACAGGGATAGTAAAAGTGTCTACCTCACAGAATTGAGGGGCAGTTTAAATGAATGTTTAAAACTTGCACTAGGAGGCGGAGCAAGATGGCAGCCAAGTAACAGCTTCCTTGCATCTGGGCACCGTGAGTCTGGGGAGATAGGACTCCAGGCATCTCTGGCTGGTGGGATCTGCCTATCATCACCCCTGAGAGGATACAGGGAGTCAGCGAGAGACTTCTGGACCCCAAGAGGAGGACTAAAACAGTGGAAAACCGGCAAGTGGTCGCGTGTGTTCAATCCGTCTAAACCCACCCACAACTGTAAGTTCAGTAGCAGCGAGACTGCAAACCAGAAAGGCCTTACCTGTGAACTGTTTTGGTGTCTTTGGACTTGGCACTCAGCTGAACTGCCTTGGGGAGAGCGTGAGCGGGAGTGCGGAGAACTTTGGCCGTTGTCTAGGGCCCCAGTCTGAGCCGCTGAGCCAGACAGAGCTAATAGTGTTTGGCTCTGGGTCACAGGCAGCCATTGTGAGCGTTCTGCCCCGGCAAGCTCTGCCCTCAGGGTCGCAGAGCTAGAATTGGGTGGGAGCTGGTAACCCACGACCAAGTAGCCTAAGGGCGGGGTCTGAGCTGCCTTGCAGCCCTAACCCTCGGGGGCAGAGGGAGACCAGTTTTGGCACATAGGGTAAGTGGATAGCCACTTCAGCAGTGATTCCAGTGACAAGCACTTCCCTGGGAAAGCTTCTGCTCAGCAAGTGAACAATTTCAAAGTGCCTTTTAAGTGGGCTGAAGAGAGATTTAGGGTGTCTACCTGCTGGGGTTTGAGAAACTAGCAGCCTCTAGTCGTATCAGAACTGTGATTAACATCTCATACCCCAGAAGACCACATGTTGCCCAGACAATATTCAGTAACATATACGTACTGCTTTGTTTTTGGTTGTGTTTTTTTTTTTTTTTTTTTTGGTTTGGTTGTTTTTTTTGTTTATTTTGATGTTGTTGATTGTTGTTTTGTTTTTTAAGTTCAACCTTTTCCATACAGATCCTTTTTCTTTCTCAATTTTTCTAGTTTAATTATAATTTCCCATTGCTGCCTATTTCAATAATTAGAACTTCATTTTTGTTAGTGTTTCTACCGCTATTATTTGGTTTTCCACCCAATTTTATCCTGTAAAGTTTTCTGTTTGCTTGTTTTGGTTTGATTTATAGCATTTTTGTCTTTCTTCTCTACTTGGTGGAGGTGGGGTACTGTGTCTGATCAGGTTAGCAAAGAGCTGCTGACCTCAAGGGAACCACCCAACCAGGCACCCCCAGAAGGTGGTTTTTTTTTTTTTAAGGTTGTATCAAAGTACCCTACTGTACAATATAGGTTATTGCTCTATCTCCCTCTTTCTGTGCCTCTCTTCTGTTTGTCAATATTCCTTTTACCCACTCCCCTCTCCTTTCTCTATTTTTCTTTTTTTTCTTATCACTCAGTCCTCCTTTCTTTCATCTCTTTTTTGCTCTTCAACCTTCTCACCCTTCTGGTCCTGTAACCCTTAGTCCACAGGCATGAGAACTTAAAGAGCAAGAGGAAGTGAAAGGAAAATTAGGGCAAGAAAACAGATAAAAGAAATCAATCATGAGGAAGAATCAGCAGAAAACTCCAGGTAACATGAAGAACCAGTCCAGAACAACCCCGCCAAGGGACCATGAGATAGCTACTGCAGAGGATTCCACCTATAAAGAAATGTTAGGAATGACAGAAAGGGAATTTAGAATACACATGTTGAAAACAATGAAAGAAATGATGGAAACAATGAAGGAAACTGCTAATAAAGTGGAAAATAACAAAAAGGAAATTCAAAAACAGAATCAAATAAGAGATGAACGATATGAAGAATATAAAAAGGATATAGCAGAGCTGAAGGAAATGGAACAGTCAATTAGGGAACTTAAAGATGCAATGGAAAGTATCAGCAACAGGTTAGACCATGCAGAAGAAAGAATTTCAGAGGTAGAAGACAAAGTTCTTGAGATAACTCAGATAGTAAAAGAGGCAGAAAAGAAGAGAGAGAAAGCAGAACGTTCACTGTCAGAATTATGGGACTTTATGAAGCGTTCCAACATACGAGTTATAGGAATTCCAGAAGGGGAAGAAGAATGCCCCAGAGGAATGGAAGCCATACTAGAGAATATTATAAAAGAAAATTTCCCAAACATCACCAAAGATTCTGACACACTGCTTTCAGAGGGATATCGGACCCCAGGTCGCCTCAACTCTAACTGAGCTTCTCCAAGACACATTGTGATGAACCTGTCCAAAGTCAAGACAAAAGAAAAGATTCTGCAAGCTGCCAGGAGTAAGCGCCAGTTGACCTACAGGGGCAAATCCATCAGAGTGACCGCAGACTTCTCTAATGAAACTTTCCAAGCAAGAAGACAATGGTCATCTACCTTTAATCTACTTAAACAGAACAATTTTCAGCCCAGAATTCGGTACCCTGCTAAGCTAAGCTTCAAAATTGACGGAGAAATCAAATCATTTACGGATATACAAACATTGAGGAAATTCGCCACAAGACCAGCTCTACAGGAAGTACTTCAACTTGTTCTGCACACTGACCACCACAATGGATCAGCAGCAAAGTAAAAACTCAGAAATTAAAGGACAGAACCTAACTTCCACACTGATGCAAAAGATAAAACTAAGCAATGGACTCTCACCAAATAAGACGAATAGAATACTACCACACTTATCAATTATCTCAATAAATGTTAATGGCTTGAATTCCCCACTAAAGAGACATAGATTGGTTGACTGGATTAAAAAACACAAGCCATCCATTTGCTGTCTGCAAGAAACACACCTGGCTTCAAAAGACAAATTAAAGCTCCGAGTCAAGGATTGGAAGACAATTTTTCAGGCAAATGGAATTCAGAAGAAAAGAGGAGTTGCAATCTTATTTTCAGATACATGTGGATTTAAAGCAACTAAAGTCAAAAAAGACAAAGATGGCCACTTATATTGGTCAAGGGAAAAATACAACAAGAAGACATTTCAATTCTAAATATTTATGCACCCAATTTAAATGCTCCCAGATTCTTGAAACAGACCTTACTCAGTCTGAGCAATATGATATCTGATAATACTGCAATAACAGGGGACCTTAACACTCCTCTTACAGAGCTGGACAGATCCTCTAAACAGAAATTAAACAAGGATATAAGAGATTTAAATGAGACCCTAGAACAACTGTGCTTGATAGACGCATATAGAACACTCCATCCCAAAGACAAAGAATATACATTCTTCTCATCACCCCATGGAACATTCTCCAAAATTGATCATATCCTGGGACACAAAACAAATATCAACAGAATCAAAAGAATTGAAATTTTACCTTGTATCTTCTCAGACCATAAGGCACTAAAGGTGGAACTCAACTCTAACAAAAATGCTCGACCCCACCCAAAGGCATGGAAATTAAACAATCTTCTGTTGAATAACAGATGGGTGCAGGAAGAAATAAAACAGGAAATCATTAACTTCCTTGAGCATGACAACAATGAAGACACAAGCTACCAAAACCTGTGGGATACTGCAAAAGCAGTTTTGAGAGGAAAATTCATCGCTTTCGATGCCTACATTTGAAAAACAGAAAGAGAGCACATCAACAACCTCACAAGAGATCTTATGGAATTGGAAAAAGAAGAACAATCTAAGCCTAAACTCAGTAGAAGAAAAGAAATATCCAAAATCAAATCAGAGATCAATGAAATTGAAAACAAAAGAATCATTCAGAAAATTAATGAAACAAGGAGTTGGTTTTTTGAAAAAATAAATAAAATAGATAAACCATTGGCCAGACTAACGAGGAATAGAAAAGTAAAATCTCTAGTAACCTCAATCAGAAATGATAAAGGGGAAATAACAACTGATCCCACAGAGATACAAGAGATCATCTCTGAATACTACCAGAAACTCTATGCCCAGAAATTTGACAATGTGAAGAAAATGGATAAATATTAGGAATCACACCCTCTCCCTAGACTCAGCCAGGAAGAAATAGAGCTCCTGAACAGACCAATTTCAAAGCACTGAGATCAAAGAAACAATAAAAAATCTTCCAACCAAAAAATGCCCTGGTCCAGATGGCTTCACTCCAGAATTCTATCAAACCTTCAAGGAAGAGCTTATTCCTGTACTGCAGAAATTATTCCAAAAAATTGAGGAAGAAGGAATCTTCCCCAACACATTCTGTGAAGCAAACATCACCCTGATACCAAAACCAGGAAAAGACCCAAACAAAAAGGAGAATTTCAGACCAATCTCACTCATGAACATAGACGCAAAAATTCTCAACAAAATCCTAGCCAATAGATTACAGCTTATCATCAAAAAAGTCATTCATCATGATCAAGTAGGCTTCATCCCAGGGATGCAAGGCTGGTTTAACATACGCAAGTCTATAAATGTTATCCACCATATTAACAGAGGCAAAAATAAAGATCACATGATCCTCTCAATAGATGCAGAAAAAGCATTTGATAAAATCCAGCATCCTTTTCTAATTAGAACACCGAAGAGTATAGGCATAGGTGGCACATTTCTAAAACTGATTGAAGCTATCTATGACAAACCCACAGCCAATATTTTACTGAATGGAGTAAAACTGAAAGCTTTTCCTCTTAGAACTGGAACCGACAAGGTTGTCCTCTGTCACCTTTACTATTCAACGCAGTGCTGGAAGTTCTAGCTAATACAATTAGGCAAGACAAGGAAATAAAGGGAATCCAAATGGGAGCAGAGGAGGTCAAACTCTCCCTCTTTGCTGACGACATGTTCTTATACTTAGAGAACCCCAAAGACTCAACCACAAGACTCCTAGAAGTCATCCAAAAATACAGTAATGTTTCCGGATATAAAATCAATGTCCACAAATCATTAGCCTTTGTGTACACCCTTAACAGTCAAGATGAGAAGCTAATTAAGGACACAACTCCCTTCACCATAGTTTCCAAGAAAATGAAATACCTAGGAATATACCTAACGTAGGAGGTGAAGGACCTCTATAAAGAAAACTATGAAATCCTCAGAAAGGAAATAGCAGAGGATATTAACAAATGGAAGAACATACCATGCTCATGGATGGGAAGAATCAACATTGTTAAAAGGTCTATACTTCCCAAAGCAATCTACCTATTCAATGCCATTCCTATCAAAATACCAACATCATACTTTCAAGATTTGGAAAAAATGATTCTGCATTTTGTATGGAACCGTAAAAAACCCCGTATAGCTAAGGCAGTTCTCTGTAACAAAAATAAAGCTGGGGGCATCAGCATACCAGATTTTAGTCTGTACTACAAAGCCATAGTGCTCAAGACAGCATGGTACTGGCACAAAAACAGAGACATAGACACTTGGAATCGAATTGAAAACCAAGAAATGAAACTAACATTTTACAAGCACCTAATCTTTGATAAACCAAACAAGAACATACCTTGGGGGAAAGACTCCCTATTCAATAAATGGTGTTGGGAGAACTGGATGTCTACATGTAAAAGACTGAAACTGGACCCACACCTTTCCCCACTCACAAAAATTGATTCAAGATGGATAAAGGACTTAAATTTAAGGCATGAAACAATAAAAATCCTCCAAGAAAGCATAGGAAAAACACTGGAAGATATTGGCCTGGGGAAAGACTTCATGAAGAAGACTGCCATGGCAATTGCAACAACAACAAAAATAAACAAATGGGACTTCATTAAACTGAAAAGCTTCTGTACAGCTAAGGAGACAATAACCAAAGCAAAGAGACAACCTACACAATGGGAAAGGATATTTGCATATTTTCAATCAGACAAAAGCTTGATAACTAGGATCTATAGAGAACTCAAATTAATCCACATGAAAAAAGCCAACAATCCCATATATCAATAGGCAAGAGACATGAATAGAACATTCTCTAAAGACAGCAGATGAATGGCTAACAAACACATGAAAAAATGTTCATCATCTCTATATATTAGAGAAAGGCAAATCAAAACAACCCTGAGATATCATCTAACCCCAGTGAGAATGGCCCACACCACAAAATCTCAAAACTGCAGATGCTGGCGTGGATGTGGAGAGAAGGGAACACTTTTACACTGCTGGTGGGACTGCAAACTAGTACAACCTTTCTGGAAGGAAGTCTGGAGAAACCTCAAAGCACTCAAGCTAGACCTCCCATTTGATCCTGCAATCCCATTACTGGGCATCTACCCAGAAGGAAACAAATCCTTTTATCATAAGGACACTTGTACTAGACTGTTTATTGCAGCTCAATTTACAATCACCAAAATGTGGAAACAGCCTAAATGCCCACCAACCCAGGAATGGATTAACAAGCTGTGGTATATGTATACCATGGAATACTATTCAGCCATTAAAAAAAATGGAGACTTTACATTCTTCGTATTAACCTGGATGGACGTGGAAGACATTATTCTTAGTAAAGCATCACAAGAATGGAGAAGCATGAATCCTATGTACTCAATTTTGATATGAGGACAATTAATGACAATTATGTTTATGGGGGGGAAACAGAAAGAGGGAAGGAGGGATGTGGGTGGGGCCTTGGTGTGTGTCACACTTTATGGGGGCAAGACATTGTTGCAAGAGGGACTTTACCTAACAATTGGAATCAGTGTAACCTGGCTTATTGTACCCTCAATGAATCCCCAACAATAAAAAAAAAAAAAAAATTGATATTACATGTTTAGGTATGAAGGTCAAATAGATATTGGATACCTGAGCTCAGAGGCCAGGTAAGTGTTTGAGAGGAAAGAACTGTAGCATTTTCAGCATACTGATGATATATAAATCCACTGAACTGGAATAACTCACTTAGGGAGGAAGTTGAGAGGCAAATCTAATACCTAGAAAAACAGAAGAAGCTGCTATAAGCATATTATTGAATTGGTGCCAAGTGGTAAGCACCATCTTTGCCAAATCACCTACCTAACTTCATAGAAACCCTTTGCTCTTGATGGTTAACATATTAACCAATATCGTTTCTATAAAGATTCAAAGGAAAAAATCCTACCTGAAATTTAGTTTAAAGAACTTTTCTTTCCACATTAACAATTTATTTCCTTTGCTCACTGAACAAGGAGAAATACACAAACTGCAAAGTTACCTTTTGAGCATTAGCTGCCATAATCCCAGAGTTAAATTTATAATTCAACTGAAGTTCAATTCACTAATACCAAGCACTATTTCTCTGCTCCTTTTTTTTTTTTTTTTTTTTTTGCAGTTTTTGGCTGGGGCTGGGTTTGAATCCGCCACCTCCAGTATATGGGGCCAGCGCCCTACTCTTTTGAGCCACAGGCGCAGCCCTTTCTGCTCCTTTTTAATGAATATCATTACTATTTTTATCATTTGATTTAATATTGTAAAGTAATTCTTTGTGATAAAGAATTAATGGAGTAGAGATGGGGGAAAATGGATAATTAGAGGAATGGCTTGGATGTATGGATTTGGCTTGCCCACCTCCCCCACTGCAGTGGCCTCAGTCACTGTCCCTCCAAATGCTTCCCACTATAATGGCCTTCATTTTGTTCCTAACCGGACAAACTTCCCCTCACTGCTAGGCCTTCATCTTTGCTCTTCTTTCTGCTTAGAATATTATTTCCTCTTCTCTTTACTTGGTCAAAACCTGTTCATCAAATCCCGGATTAAAGTCTCACTCCTTGGGAACTTCTTCCATTACATGTTTTCATGGACCCTGTATTTCTTCTCCATAGCAGTTATTGTCAATGAAATTATTTGATTTTTTTGACAAATCATTTTATTTTATAAACTTTCTTTTCCTTTGTATTTCCATTTATTCAAGAGAAGAGTTTTACCCAAGATTAAATATCTTCCAAGATAATTGGAATCTACTTCTCTTTATCCTTTGTCTACCAATCCCTTAGTGTGTAATGGTGAAACAGCTTTTGGAAAGGCAGTTTAGGTGTTTTTAAATAAGATTCAGAGAAGTGATAGCAAAATGAAATAATTACTGATTTAAAATTTTTTTTTTTTGCCATTTTCTTTCTCTTTGAAATATTTAGTCTATATTCACATTTCCTCAATTATGCATGAAGTGTCTTTTATAGCTGTTTCTAATATTGGATCTAGTTGAGGCTCATGCATTGCATTTGAATTTTATGTCTCTTTAGAGTCTTTTAGTCTAAAAAAAGTCCCTCCACTTTTTTTCATGACTTTTAGAAGAATCTAGGGTAATGTTCCATTTTCTAGATTTGTCATTTTGTTTCCTGAAGGTATAATTTTAACTTATTCTTCTATTCCTTTTATTTTTTATAAGCCAGAGGGTAGGTCAAAAGCAGCACTACACAAAAAGAAATATAACAGGCCATATATCTAATTTTAAATTATCTGATAGTCACATTTTTAAAAAGTAAAAAGAAACATATTAAACTAAGTAAGATGTTTATATAACCTGACATATCTAAAATAAGATTTCAAAATATATAAATATTAAAAAGATATTGAGATTTTTAAATTTTTTTCTGGCACTAAGTTCTTTAAATCCCATATGTTCATTACATTTATAGCACATTTCAATTTCAAATATCCATACTTCAAGTACTCAGTGGCCAAATGTAATAGTGGCTATAAAACTGGGCAGTGAGGTTTGGGGCTTGATTGGATTCAGGTTAAACATTTTTAGAAAGAATGCTTCATGGGTAATATTGTGTATTTCCTATTGCTTTATAGCAGGAGCCTTATAATAATATCTGTGTTCTATTGCTAGTAATGTTAAGTTTAATCATTTGGATAAAGGGGTTAGTGATAGGCTTTCAACTCTAAAAGGTTAATTCTCTCTCTCTCCACTCTCCCTTAACAGAAAAAAATAGCCTGTAGGGAGGAGGAGCAAGATGGTGGCCGAGTAACAGCTTTCTTGCAACTGGGCACAGTGAGTCTGGGGAGACAAGACTCCAGGCATCTCTGGCTGGTACCATCTGCCCATAAACATCCCTTTGAGGACACAGGGAGTCAGCAAGAGATTTCTGGACCCTATGAGGAGGACAAAAGCAGTAGAAAACTGGCAAGTGCATATGTTTGTTCTGTTTAATCCCACCCACAGCTGTAAGTATAGCAGCAGTAACAAAAGAGATTACAAACTGGAAAGGCCTTACCTGTGAGTTGTTTTGGTTTTTTGGACTTGGCACTCAGTTGAACTGCCTTGGGAGAGCTTGGGCAGGAGTGTGGAGGACTTTAGGCGTTGTCTAGGGCCCCAGACTGAGCCATTGAGCCAGACAGAGCTAATAATGTTCGACTGTGGGCTGCACAGAGCCATTGTGGGAGAAGTGCCCCTGCAAGCTCTGCCCTCGGGGTGGCAGAGCAAGGATTGGATGGGAGCGAGGAATCCAGTGACTGAGCAGCCTAAAGGCAGGGACTGAGACACCTTGCAGCCTTAACCCTCAGGGGCATGGAGTGAGACCAGTTTTGGCACACTGGGTAAGTAGATAGCCATGTCAGGAGTGATCCCAGTGACAAGCACTTTCCTGGGAAAGCTTCTGTTTAGCCAAGTTTAGCAGGTTAAAGTGCCTTTTAAGAGGGCTAAGGAGGGATTTATGCTCTCCACCCTGCAGAGTTTGAGAAATCAGCAGAGGCCTTCAGTCATATCAGCATTGTGCCCAGACAATATCAGCAAGATATACATACTGCTTTTTTTGTTGTTGTTTTGTTTTTTAATTTCAACATTTTCCCTATAGATCTTTCTTTTTTTCTTTCTTCATTTTTCTAGTTTAAATATAATTTCCCATTGTTGCCTATTTCAACAATTAGAACTTCATTTTTGCTAGTGTTTAAATCCCTATTATTTGGTTTTTCCCCCAATTTTATCCCATTAAGTTTTCTGTTTGCTTGTTTTGGTTTGATTTATAGCATTTTTGTCTTTCCTCTCTACTTGGTGGAGGTGGGGTACTGTGTCCAAACAGCCTAGCAAAGAGCTGCTGACCTCAAGGAAACCACCCAACCCGGCACCCCCAGAGAGGTTGGGGGGCTTTTAAGGTTGGGTCAAAGTACCCTACTATACACTTATATTGCTCTGTCTCCCTCTTTCTGTGCCCCTCTTCCTTTTTTCAATATTCCTTTTTACCCACCCCCTCTCCTTTCTATTTTTTCATTTTTTTCTTTCTTTTTTCCATTCTTGCTCTTCAACCTTCTCATCCTTCTGGTCCTATACCAAAAGGACTCATCGAAACCCTAGTCCAGAGGCATGGCAACTTAAAGAGCAAGAGGAAATGAAAGGAAAATTAGGGCAAGGAAACAGATAAAAGAAATCACTCATGAGAAAGAATCAGCAGAAAAATCCTGGCAACATGAAAAAACAGTCCAGAGCAACACCTGCAAAGGACTGTGAGGTAGCTACTGCAGAGGATTCCACCTATAAAGAAATATTAGAAATGACAGAAAGGGAATTTAGAATATAGATGATGAAAACAATGAAGGAAATGATGGAAACAATGAAGGAAACTGCTGATAAAGTGGAAAATAGCCAAAAGGAAATACAAAAACAGAATCAAATAAGAGATGAACAATATGCAGAATATAGAAAGGATATAGCACAGCTGAAGGAACTGAAGCAGTCAATTAGGGAACTTAAAGATGCAATAGAAAATATCAACAAAACAGATTAGACCGTACAGAAGAAAGAATCTCGGAGGTAGAGGACAAAGCTCTTGAGATAACTCAGACAGTTAAAGAGGCAGAAAAGAAGAGAGAGAAAGCAGAACGTTCCCTGACAGAATTATGGGACTTTATGAAGCATTCAAACATACCAGTTATAGGTATTTTAGAAGGGGAAGAAGAATGCCCCAGGGGAAAGAAAGTCATACTAGAGAATATTATAAATGAAAATTTCCCAAATATTACCAAAGATTCTGACACACTCTTTTTGGACCACAGGTTACTTCAACTCTAACCAAGCTTCTCCAAGACACATTGTGATTAACCTGTTCAAAGTCAAGACAAAGAAAAAGATTCTGCAAGCTGCCAGGACTAAGCACCAGTTGACCTACAGGGGCAAGTTTCCATCAGGGTGACTTCAGACTTCTGTATTGAAACTTTCCAAGCAAGAAGACAATGGTCATCTACCTTTAATCTACTTGAGAAAGAATTTCCAGCCCAGAATTCTATATCCTGCTAAGCTAAGCTTTAAAATTGACAGAGAAATAAAATCATTTAATGATATACAAACTTTGAGGAAATTTGCCACAACAAGACCAGCTCTATGGTAAATACTTCAACCTGTTCTACACACTGACCATCATAATGGATCAACAGCAAAGTAAGAACTCAGCAATTAAAGAACAGAACCTAACTTCCACACTGATGCAAATGATAAAACTAAGCAATGGACTCTCTCAAAATAAAATGAATAGAACACTACCACACTTATCAATTATCTCGATAAATGTTAATGGCTTGAATTCCCCCCTGAAGAGGCATAGATTGGCTGACTGGATTAAAAAACATAAGCCATCCATTTGGTGTCTGCAAGAAACACACCTAGCTTCAAAAGACAAATTAAAACTCTGAGTTAAGGGCTGGAAGACAGTTTTTTAGGCAAACGGAATTCGGAAGAAAAGAGGAGTTGCGATCTTATTTTCAGATACATGTGGATTTAAAGCAACTAAAGTCAAAAAAGACAAAGATGGTCACTTTATATTGGTCAAGGGAAAAATACAACAAGAAGACATTTTAATTCTAAATATTTATGCACCCAATTTAAATACTCCCAGATTTTTGAAACAGACCTTACTCAGTCTGAGCAATATGATATCCCATAATACCATAATAACGGGAGACTTTAACACTCCTCTTACAGAGCTGGACAGATCCTCTAAACAGAAATTAAATAAAGATATAAGGGACTTAAATGACACCCTAGAACAGGGGTCCTCAAACTACGGCCCACGAGCCACATGAGGCGGTGTGATTGTATTTGTTATCATTTTGTTTTTTTACTTCAAAATAAGATATGTGCAGTGTGCATAGGAATTTGTTCATAGTTTTTTTTTTTAAACTATAGTCTGGCCCTCCAATGGTCTGAGGGACAGTGAATTGGCCCCCTGTTTAAAAAGTTTGAGGACCTCAGCCCTAGAACAAATGTGCTTGATAGACGCATATAGAACACTCCATCCAAAAGGTAAAGAACATACATTCTACTCCTCACCCCATGGAACATTCTCCAAAATTGATCATATCCTATGCCACAAAACAAACCTCAACAGAATCAAAAGAATTGAAATTTTACCTTGTATCTTCTCAGACCACAAGCCACTAAAGGTGGAACTCAACTCCAACAAAGAAGTTCAACTCCATACAAAGGCATGGAAATTACACAAACTTCTGTTGAATGACAGTTGGGTGCAGGAAGAAATAAAAGAGGAAATCATTAACTTCTTTGAGTATAACAACAATGATGACACAAGCTCCCAAAACCTGTAGGATACTGTAAAAGCAATTTTGAGAGGAAAATTTATTGCTTTAGATGCCTACATTTGAAAAACAGAAAGAAAGAGCATAAACATACTCACAAGCCATCTTATGGAATTGGAAAAAGAAGAACAATCTAAGCCTAAACTCAGTAGAAGAAAAGAAATATCCAAAATTAAATCAGAGATCAATGAAATTAAAAACAAAAGAATCATTCAGAAAATTAGTGAAACAAGAAATTGTTTTTTTTAAAAAATAAATAAATTAGATAAACCTTTGGCCAGAATAACTAGAAATAGAAAAGTAAAATCTCTAGTAACCTCAATCAGAAATGATAAAGGGGAAATAACAACTGATGCCACAGATATACAAGAGATCATCTCTGAATACTACCAGAAACTCTATGCCTAGAAATTTGACAATGTGAAGGAAATGGATCAATATTTGGAATCACACCCTCTCCCTAGACTTAGCCAGGAAGATATAGAGCTCCTGAACAGACCAATTTCAACCACTGAGTTACAGAAACGATAAAAAAGCTTCTAACAAAAAAATACCCTGGTCCAGATGGCTTCACACCAGAATTCTACCAAACCTTCAAGGAAACTATTCCAAAAAATTGAGGAGGAAGGAATCTTCCCCAACATGTTCTACAAAGCAAACGTCATCCTGATACCAAAACCAGGAAAAGACCCAACTAAAAAGGAGAATTTTAGACCAATTTCAGTAATGAATATAGACGCCAAAATTTTCAACAAAATCCTAGCCAATAGATTACAGTTTATCATCAAAAAAGTCATACATTATGATCAAGTAGGTTTCATCCAAGGGATGCAAGACTGGTTTAATATATGCAAATCCATAAACATTATCCAGCATATTAACAGAAGCAAAAATAAAGACCATATGATCCTCTCAATAGATGCAGAAAAAGCATTAAATAAAATCCACCATCCTTTTCTAATTAGAACACTGAAGAGTATAGGCATACATGGCACATTTCTGAAACCAATTGAGGATATTTATGATAAACCCACAGCTAATATTTTGCTGAATGGAAGGAAACTGAAAGATTTTCCTCTTAAAACTGGAACCAGACAAGATTGTTCCGGGCAGTGCCTGTGGCTCAAGGGGGTAGGGCCCCATATGCCAGAGGTAGCTGGTTCAAACTCAGCCTTGGCCAAAAAAAAAAAAAAAAAAAATTGTTCTGTCACCTTTATTATTCAACATAGTGCTGAAATTGTCTTCCACCCATTAACTTGGAGTTTTAATTTGTCTTTTGAAGCTAGGTGTGTTTCCTGCAGACAGCAAATGGATGGCTTGTGTTCTTTAATCCAGCCAGCCAATCTATGCCTCTTCAGTGGGGAATTGTATTGGCTGGAAGTTCTAGCCAATACAATTAGGCAAGACAAGGAAATAAAGGGCATCCAAATGGGAGCAGAGGAGGTAAAACTTTCCCTCTTTGCTGACAATAATGTCTTATACTTAGAGAACTCCAAAGACTCAACCAGAAGACTCCTGGAAGTCATCAAAAAATACAGTAATGTCTTAGGTTATAAAATCAATGTCCACAAGTCAGTTGCCTTTGTATATGGCAATAACAATCAAGATGAGAGAGTAATTAAGGAAAGAACTCCCTTCATCATAGTTTCAAAGAAAATGAAGTACCTAGGAATATACCTAACAAAGGAGGTGAAGAACCTCTATAAAGAAAATTATGAAATCCTAAGAAAGTAAATAGCAGAGGATATTAACAAATGGAAGAACATACCATGCTCATGGCTGGGAAGAATCAACATTGTTAAAATGTCTATACTTCCCAAAGCAATCTACCTATTCAATACCATTCCTATCAAAACAACAACATCGTACTTTCAAGATTTGGAAAAAATGATTCTGAGTTTTGTGTGGAACCAGAAAAAAACCCCATATAGCTAAGGCAGTTCTTACTAATAACAATAAAGTGGGGGCATCACCATACCAGATTCCAGGCTGTACTACAAAGCCATAGTGGTCAAGACAGCCATGGCAATCGCAACAACAACAAAAATAAACAAATGGGACTTAATTAAACCGAAAAGCTTCTGTACAGCTAAGGAGACAACAACCAAAGCAAATGGACAACCTACACAATAGGAAAGGATATTTGCATATTATTTTTCAGACAAAAGCTTGATAACTAGGATCTATGGAGAACTCAAATTAATCCACATGAAAAAAGCCAACAATCTCATGTACCAATGGGCAAGAGACATGAATAGAACCTTCTCTAAAGAAGACAGATGAATGGCTAACAAACATGAAAAAATGTTCATCTTCTCTATTTGTTAGAGAAATGCAAACCAAAACCACCCTGAGATACCATCTAACCCCAGCGAGAATGGCCCACATCACAAAATCTCAAAACTGCAGATGCTGGTGTGGATGCGGAGAGAAGGGAACACTTTTCCACTGCTGGTGGGACTGCAAACTAGTACAACCTTTTTTGGAAGGCATTGTGGAGAAATCTCAAAGAACTCAAGCCGGACCTCCCATTTGATCCTGCAATCCCATTACTGGGCATCTACCCAGAAGGAAAAAAATCCTTTTATCATAAGGACACTAGCATTAGACTGTTTATTGCAGCTGAATTTACAATTGCCAAAATGTGGAAACAGCCTAAATGCCCACCAACCTAGGAATGGATTAATAAGCTGTGGTATATGTACACCATGGAATACTATTCAGCCATTAAAAATGGAGACTTTACATCCTTTGTATTAACCTGGATGGAAGTGGAACACATTATTCTTAGTAAAGCATCACAAGAATGGAGAAGCATGAATCCTATGTACTCATTTTTGGTTTGAGGACAATTAATGACAATGAAGGATGAGGTAGGGGTGGGGTAAGGGAAGAGCAGAGAGAGAAAGAAGGAGGGAGGGGTGGAGAAAGGAAGAGCAGAGAGAAGGAAGGAGGTGGGTGGGGTCTTGGTGTGTGCCCCACCTTTTGGGGGCAAGAAACGATTGTAAGAGGGACTTTACCTAACAAATGCAATCAGTGTAACCTGGTTTCTTATACCCTCAATGAATCAACAACAACAACAACAAATAACCTGTAGATATCCCTTGTGCATCACGAGACTATCTTGTTGCTCCACAACCTTTAACCCATTTTTAGAACCCATTGACAATCCATGTGGTAACCAATTATTATACTGCAGGTTATAAAATAGCAATATCCTCTAATTTCTTTTTAGGAAATTATTTTATAAGAAAAGACAATATTTTCTATTAATTGGAGGATGTGGTTTACATCAGGGATTCTTTTCATTCCTTTTCCTTAGGTTGCAAGGAGAGCAAAGAGTCCACATGGACACCCACAGGACTGTAAGCACAATGCTTAGGTTCACAGACCAGCAGAGGGAGGGAATGAATGGAGATCAAGATTAATGTGTTTGTTATGGTAATGCTAACTGCTGTAATTAATAAATTCTAAGATTTCACTGGCCTAACATAATAAAAGTCTACTTTTGCTTATGTAAAAGATCTCTGTGGATAGGCCTTTTAAACCTGGTCTTTCTCCAGGTTGTGATTCAGGCACACAGCTTCCCGTCATCTTGTGGCTTTGTAATTAGCTGGGGTCTTGCAGTTCTCTGCATTTATGCTCAAGAGGAAAGAGAAACAGTGGAGGTCATTCACCTCTTAACTGGATTGACCTGGAAGTGAAACACATAGTCAAATGGCGCCAGTTAGATGCAAGCAGTTGAGTGGAGCTGGAAAACATGGCTCCCATAGTACAGCTACTTCTCCAAAACCTCTATTTTTTTGTAGAAAGTGGCAGTTAACCCTCACTGTCAAAATGCAACTGCAAAGCCATTGGCCAGAGGATGAATAAGTGTTTTCTTGCTCTTTCTGATTTTTATGTCATCAGTATAAACACATTTAATTTATTTTTAATTACTCTGAAAAAAACCAGGTAAGATTCCTTTAAAAAAAAAAAAAAGCCTCGTGAGGCCAGTGTGGTGGCTCATGCCTGTAATCCCAGCACTTTGGGAGGCTGGGGTGGGTGCATTGCCTGAGCTCATGAGTTTGAGACCAGCCTGAGCAATAGCGAGCTCCCATTTCTTAAAAAAGAAAAATAGCCAGGCATTGTGATGGGCACCTGTACTCCCAGCTACTTGGGAGGCTGAGGCAAGAGGATCACTTGAACCCAAGAGTTTGAGGTTGTTGTGAGCTATGACGCCATGGCACTCTACTAAGGGCGACAAAGTGAGACTTTGTCTCAAAAAAAGAAAGACAAAAAAGCCTCCATGAGCATCTATGATTGCTATTTAAAAACAGAAAAAAGAATGGAAGAAAGGATAAAAGAAAGAAAGGGAGAAGAAAGCATGAAAAAAGGCAACAAAGATGAGTAAAGGGAAAAAAGGAAAACCATAGTAGTGAACATAGAAGGCATTGAAAAATACAAGTTATTTCACAAAATGTAGTGGTAGGGATAAACACAGGTGGGGAAAACACAGATATACCACATTTCCACACTATGATGTCTCTATTGAAGAGATATCCAAAGTGCTTCCATTCTTGATATTCAGAGTCTGAAATACACACATAATCATAGATGATATTATCTGCTAATTACCTGAGTGCTTGTTGTAATTTTTAAATGCATTTTAGATGTTTCTAATACTGGAAGTCTTGACCTTGGCCCTAATTGGTCATAAACCTGATAAAGACCATATTTACTGATTTAGCAAATATCTATAGTGTGTCAGCTACTGTTCTAGGTGTTGAGGATACCTTGGTGAATAAGAATCACACAATCAGCCTTTCTTGAGTTTATGGTTTGGTGGTAAATCAGACATTGAGCAAATAGTTATCTTTCCAAATCAAATTATTTCGATGATAACTATTGCTATGAAGAAAAATTATAGGGTCCATAAAAATACATAATGGGAAGCTAGTCAGGGAAGGACCTTCTGAGGTGTTGGCACTTAATTTGGGACTTGAAGAATGACCAGGTTTTGGCTAACAAGGAGGAGTTTTCTAAACAGATGGAAGAGTAAATGTGAAGGACTAGTGGTAGGGGGAAGTTTGACAGGTTAGGAACAAAGAGAAGGCCAGCATGGGGGTAGAAAAGGACAGTGAGTAGTGTTAGATGAGCAGGGGTCAGATCTTGCAAGGTTTTGTAGGCCAAACTAAGGATATTTCACTTTCGTCTAAAAGTGAGGAGGAGCTTCTAGAAGGAGATAAGCATAGGCATCTTATGATTATAGTTGTGTGTTTTAGAAGATCACTCTAGGACTAGCCATGTCAGATGTTAAAGCATCATATAATTATTAAAACAGTACTAGCATATGAATTAAATAGCAATTCAATAGACAGAGGAGAAAATCCAGCGTTAAGACCAAGTACATACAGGAAATTTGTATATGGTAAATATGACCCTTCAGATAAGTGGGGGAGAGATGGATTACTTGTTACCATTTTTGGATACCTAAGTAACTTTCTAGAAAAAGAGAAAATTTTACTTATACTTTGGAAATTTAAGGACACAAAATGAAACTATAAAAGACCCCCAAGAAATCATGGCAGAAGTATAAAAAGTAATACCATTTGTGAGGAATCGCTTTTCTGTGGAGGTTTCACAATCTAAACATCATGACAATGATTGTTGGTCAGCCTAAGCCTTGAAGAAGGGGCAGTGAATGAATTCAAGGCATATTTTGGAGTTTGAATCATCAGAAGCAGGTGAATGGGAGGAATATGGGTGGCGGTGAAGGAGGGAGGGAGTTGGAAGATGACAAGGATGACTTACTGACTTCCAAATTTATAGTCTGAGGGAATCCAGTGGGTGGTAATGCTGCATACTAAGATGGAGAAGAAGGGAAGAGGGGTTGTTGCAGGGATGATTAAAAAAAAATTTACCTTTGTTTCTTTTTTTTCAAAAATTTTTTTTTATTGTTTGGGATTCATTGAAGGTACAAAGAATTAGGTCACACTGACTGCATTTGATAGATAAAGTCCCTCTTATAATTGTGTCCTGCTCCCAGGAGGTGTGCCATGCACTGTGACCTCCCTCTTCCCCTCACTCCTCTCCTCTACCTCCCCCACCATTTTTTTTTTTTTTGAGACAGAGTTTCACTATGTTGCCCATGGTAGAGTGCTGTGGCATCGCAGCTCACAGCAACCTCAAACTCCTGGGCTTAAGCGATTCTCTTGCCTCATCCTGTCAAGTAGCTGGGACTATAGGTGCCTGCCACAAGGCCTGGCTATTTTTTGTTGCAGTTGTCATAGTTGTTTTAGCTGGCCTGGGCCAGGTTTGAACCTGCCATCCTCAGTGTATGTGGCCGGTGCCATAACCACTGTGCTACTAGTGTCGAGCCCCCGCACTTTTTTTTGAGACAGAGTCTCACTTTCTTGTTCTCAGTAGAGGCATCATACCGCACAGCCATCTCAAACTCTTGGGCTCAAGAGATCCTCTTGTCTCAGCCTCCCAAGTAGCAGGGACTACAGAGGCCCACCACAATGCCCAGCTATTTATTTATTCATTTATTTTCAGTTTTTGGCCAGGGCCGGGTTTGAACATGCCTCCTCCAGTATATGGGCTGGTGCCAAACTCCTTGAGCCACAGGTGCCACCCACAGCTATTTTTTAGAGAAGGGGTCTTGCTATTGCTCAGGCTGGTCTCAAACTTGTGAGCTGAAGCAATCCACCAGCTTTGGCCTCCCAGAGTGATAGGATTACAGGTGTGAGCCACCACACCTGGCCCTAAAATATTTAACTTTGTATAAAAGTATATGTTATAAAATGTTTTTATACTTTATAAAGTATACTTTATACTTTATAGCATAAAGAAAGTGAAAATACAACATAGAAAGTGTTTGGAAATCATATATCTGATAAGAGACTTGAATCCAGAATATATAAAGAACTTCTACAACTTAGTAACAACACAACAAATAAACCAATTAAAAAATGGGCATAGGGCTTGGTGCCTGTAGCTCAGCATCTAGGGCACCAGCCACATACACTGGAGCTAGTGAGTTTGAATCCAGCCCAGGTCTGCCAAACAACAATGACAACTACAACCAAAAAATAGCCATATGTTGTGGTGGGCGCCTGTAGTTCCAGCTACCTGGGAGGCTGAGGCAAGAGAATCCGTTGAGCCCAGGAGTTGGAGGTTGCTGTGACGCCATGGTATCTACTGAGGGTGAAAAAAGTGAGACTCTGTCTCAAAAAACAAAAAAATGGACAAAGGATTTGAATAGATATTTCTCTGAAGAAGATACATGAAGAGAAAATAATCATATAACTTGATCTCAACATCATTATTTATTAGGGAAACACAAATCAAAACAATGAGATACCACTTCCTACCCATCAGGATGACTACAATCAAAAAGATAGATAATAGTAAGTGTCAGCAAGGACATGGAAAAATTGGAGGCCTCATGTATTGTTCATGGGAATATAAAATGGTGCCTGCACTTTGGAAAACAGTTTAGCAGTTTCTTAGTATGTCAAGCATAGAGAGTTACCATATGAACCCACAATTTCATTTCTCGGTACTCATCCAAGAGAAATGAAAACATGGCTACACAAAGACTTAAACATGAATGTTCATGGCAGTTTTATGAATAATAACCTAAAAATGCAAATAACCCAAATGTCCATTGACTGACAAATGAGTAAAGGCAATATAGTGTATTTATACAATTGAATATTTGGCAGTAAAAATAAATGAATTGCTCATACAAACTACAACGGGGATAATCCTCTAAAATATTATGCAAAGTGAAGGAAGTCAGTCACAGAGACTACATATTGATACCACACATATCACATGTCCAGAATAGACAAATCTATAGAAACAAAGTAGATTAGTGATTTCCTAAGGCTGGTAGGTGGAGGGAGAAATGGGGAGAATGTGCTGTGACCGCTAATGGTTTCAGGGTTTCATTTGGGGGCAATAAAAATGTTTACAATTATAGAGATTATGTCAGAATTCTGTAAATATATTAAAAACCACTACTTTGTAAATTTTAAATGCGTGAACTGTATGGTTTGCGAATTATATCTTGATAAAGCTCTTAAAAATTCAGCTTGGGACATAATCGTTTTCCTAAATATACCTATGAATTCCCTTAAGTAATTCTATTTTGGCGTCCTGGTTGTTAATGAGCGTTTTACTAGATTCTAGGGGGAAATCAGAAGCCTCAGCGTTTGGGAATGAGAGGCAGAAGACCAGGGCAGGAAATAGATCGCGGTCAGAGCATTTTATTTTCCTCTAGTGTCTCTGAGCGAGACCACGCCCTTCCCCCGTGTCCTAGCAACCGACTTGCTCTTCCGCAAGGCTCACTCTTTGTCGTCACTTCTCCGCGACAGGAAGTGAGGTCAGACCGGCGGCTTTCCTGAGAGTTTGGCGTTTACTCAGGTTGCAGGCGCTGAATAAGTAGTGTTTTTCTGGGACTGTCCTTCTTTACCTGTCTCCCGGGCCCTACCTCCTGGGAGGGGGTGAAGCCCTGGAGGAGGCCTCGGAAAGGTCTAGCGATCCGCGCGGGAGGAAGACGAAGCCCGGGGACTCGTGGCCCCCAGTGCTGGACAGGGTAGGGGGCTGGAGGAGCCAATTCTCTGGATAACTGTGGAATGTCTTCAGTGTGACTTCGGGCTGGCAGGTGCAGTCCAAGAGCGTTCCCAGTTCTTCGCGGTCGCCTAGAGTTCCTGGAGTTGGCACATTTCTGCGCCCCTCTTCCACCACCCGCCTCCTGCTTTTGAAGGAAGACCCCTCGCAGAGACAACTTCCCTCCCGGCCCTGAAGTGGCCTCCCGTAACCTCATTGTGAACTACCGAGCAATTCTTGACACTTTGCAGAGGCCTAGGGTAAATGTTTATGTGTACGCAAGGCCGTGAGTGTATATGTGTGGCTTTTATTTCCTGCAAAACCTGAGTTAGCAGGATCCTGGGCTGCATTTGACAAGTATGTATTTTGGTCTCGTTTTCTTTAACATCTCTGAAAGGGTTTCTGGCTGTCATTGTTGCAGACCACAGAAGTTTGCATCTCCCTTTAGCTGTGTAGGAGGGCCCGGGAGATAACTGATTTTTGGAATTTTAGCTTAAGTTTTTCAGGAATTGAATGACATATTTATATTAGGTGATTCTTAGTCACTTTTAAGTTTTTAACGTGTCTGTTTCTTACTTGGAATAAAACTACAGGCTCTTGGAAGGGGCTTGTCATAGAGTGCTTTTGTGATTCTCATAGTCCCAAGTACAGTACTGAACATGTATCAGGGCTCATTAATATTTTAAATTTATTTATTTATTTATTTGTTTATTTACTTTGAGACAGAGCCACAAGCTGTCGCCCTGGTTAGAGTGCCATGGTATCACAGTGCAGAGCGACCTCAAACTCCTGGGCTCAAGCGATTCTCTTGCCTCGCCTCCCAAGTAGCTGGGACTACAGGTGCCCGCCACAACACCCGGCTGTTTTTGGTTGTAGTTGTTGTTTGGCAGGCCCTGGCTGGATTTGAACCCGCCACCTCTGGTGTATGTGGCTGGCACCTTAGCAGCTTGAGCTACAGGCTCTGAGCCAGTATTTTAAATTTAAATATCTGAAAATACACATTCTAATATTTTTGGCTAAGTGGCCTTAAGAATGATGACGGGAAATAACAGGCATTCTTAGATAGGTAAGATAACATTAGGTAAAATAACAAGCATTCTTACATAAAATAACAAGATCTTTTTAGATAAATGTGTATGAAATTTAGAGGCTGCCCAGAAGGTTAGGTACAATGCCTCAGTGGAAGAGAAATAAGGTGCATCTTTTCAGAAGAGACCAAATCATTATGTTTCATTGCGTCATTGCATCTTTGTTTCCTGTCTTTTTTCTTTCTCTCTCTCTTTCTTTTTTTTTTTTTTGTTAATAGGTGTTATATCCTTACTTACCCAGAGGTACTTGCCGTTATGGGAAATCAGCTTGCTGGAATTGCACCTTCCCAGATCCTTTCTGTGGAGAGTTATTTCTCAGATATTCATGACTTTGAATATGACAAAAGCCTGGGGAGTACTCGGTTTTTTAAGGTTGCTCGAGCAAAGCACAGAGAAGGCCTGGTGGTTGTGAAGGTTTTTGCAATTCAGGATCCTACATTGCCTTTAACTAGCTATAAACAAGAGCTGGAGGAACTGAAAATCAGGCTTCATTCTGCACAGAACTGTCTGCCTTTCCAGAAAGCAGCAGAAAAAGCCTCCGAGAAAGCAGCTATGCTCTTTAGGCAATATGTACGAGACAACCTGTATGATCGAATCAGTACTCGTCCATTTTTAAATAACATCGAGAAGCGCTGGATTGCTTTCCAGATTCTGACAGCTGTGGACCAAGCACACAAATCCGGAGTTCGACATGGTGACATCAAAACTGAGAATGTGATGGTTACCAGTTGGAACTGGGTTCTTCTGACTGATTTTGCAAGTTTTAAACCCACTTATCTTCCAGAGGACAACCCAGCTGATTTCAACTATTTCTTTGATACTTCACGAAGGAGAACATGCTATATTGCTCCTGAACGTTTTGTTGATGGTGGAATGTTTGCCACCGAGTTGGAATATATGAGAGATCCTTCAACTCCACTTGTAGACTTAAATAGCAATCAGAGAATAAGAGGAGAGCTGAAGAGAGCAATGGACATCTTTTCAGCAGGTATTTGAACTGGTCATGTTCGTTAAGGAGCATGTGTTTGTATTTTAACTGTTAAACATAGAAATGTTTTTTTTTTTAGTCAGCAGACATTGAAGAATTAGTTTCTTGGTATGTCCTCATACACTATTTCCGATAGATACAGCATTCCTACATTGGACATGTTTAAGTTCCTGAAAAATGGAAGGATTAGTTTTTTTCTTTCAAACATTTGAAATATTTGAATGTTTACTTCTATTTTATGTGTCAGGCACTGTCCTGAGTGCTAGGGACATAGACGGATAATATACATCCCTCTTTCAAGATGCTTCCAACTTTAATGTGATACTTCATATTGAAAAAGGACATTTCAGTGTAGTGTTATTTGTTGTGGTAGTGATAGAACATAGAGTGCTATGCTTAATCTCTATGGTGGTGATGAGTTTTGAGAGGCTGGGTTGAGAAAGTCCTCTTTAGAAGAATGACATTTGAGTTAAAACCTTAAAAACGATCGGAGGGGGGTTAACTTTGGTAGGTAGTTTGTTTCAAGCAGAGGATGTTGCTTTCCAAAGGCTTAAAGAACAGGGTATGATGCACTGATATATTAGGGTACTTCGTGTAGGTTAGTGTATCTGGTATATGGGATGTGGAGTAAGCAAGGCCCAGATCAGAAAGGGTCTAGCCTAACTGTTGTAACATGTAGAGTGCATTGCAGGGGATCTACACTGGAGACAGGAGAAGAAGTAAGAAGAAAACTGTCACAGTCCAGGTCGTAACTGGCTTAAGGTTGTGGCAGAGTTGGAAGGAGTTAAGAGAAGTGGTAATGCTTAAGAAGTTAGATAGAATTGTTAGGACTTTGTGATAGTCATTGATTGGTAGATCAAGTCATGAACACTTCCCTCTCTACTTGGGAGACTAGGTGGATGATAATGCTAGTCCCTGAGATAGGAGACACAGGAGGAAGAATAGGCAGGGAAGGGTGGGAAGATGATGAGGTCTGTTTTAGGGTAAGTTGGAGGCTTCTGGCGGGTGTGCAGGAGATGTGCACAAGGCAGTTGGATATATGTAAATGTTTGGTGCATAGGAATTGGGGATGGAGATTTGGGAGTTATTTTTTTCTTCTTTTTTTTTTTTGAGACAGAGTCTCACTAGGCCACCCTGGGTAGACTGCTGTGGCGTCACGGCTCACAGCAACCTCCAACTCTTGGGTGTAAGCGATTCTCTTGTCTCAGTCTCCTAAGTAGCTGGGAGTACAGGCACCCACCACATTGCCTGGTTGTTTTTTGGTTGTAGTTGTCGTCGTTGTTTGGCAGTCCCGGGCTGGATTCGAACCCGCCAGTTCCAATGTATGTGGCTGGCACCCTAGCTGCTAAGCTACAGGTGCTGAGCCAACATTTGGGAGTAATTAGGAAATAAATAGTAATTGTAGTGAGGAGGAATTTGTGGAAAAGTGATAATTAAGCTTTTTTGGGCCCCGTTAAAGAATTTAGTGAAGTCAATGGAGTTTTTCCCTAGAAAAATGTACCATGCATTTATATAAATTATTTCAGCGTCCACATGAAGCTGGACCATAGATTCCAGTTTATCTAAGAAGTTTTGAGATGGAGAAGAGAAGTGGGTTGAACATGTTACTCTGAGTAATGGCTAAAGAACTCTGATATTAATGCCATTTTTGGTAAATTTTGCCATGGTTTGGCTTAATTTTTTTCTCACTTGTAGATTTGCTACCAGAAAACATAAATTGAGTCAAATTTTAGATTATTGAAGAAGTAAAATAATTAATGGAGAAGAGTTTTTCATTTAGGGGAATGAATTATAATGGTTACATAGGATTGTACCTATATTGGTCTATTCAGCACACTAATCTGTGTCCCAGGATATTGCTGAGGGATGTTTTTGATTAGATGGTGTTAGGCTCCAGGTTGTAAATACAGTATAACAGGGTTAGAAATGTAGCCCATCAGAGTCCTTCAGTTTTTCTTGAGCTTACTTCCATTTTTCTTGAACTACAATATTTTTACATTTTAAACTTACTTTTCTATAACGTTATTTTTTTCTGTTTAATTTTTTTCACTTCTTTTTTATTTTTTTAAAATAATTTATTTTTATTGTTAAATCATAGCTGTGTACATTAGTGCAATCAAGGGGTACAATGTGCAGGTTTCATATACAATCTGAAATATAATCTCATCAAACTGTTCAACGTAGCCTTCATGGCATTTTCTTAGTTACTGTATGTAGGCATTTGTATTCTGCATTAGTAAGTTTTGCCTGTATCCATTCTAAGATGCACGGTAGATGTGGCCCCATTCCATTACCCTCCTTCCACCAAAACCTCCCCCCTCCCTTCCCCTTCCTTGGCCCTTTCCCCATAGTCTTGTGCTATAGTTGGGTCATAGCCTTCATGTGAAAGCTATAATTTAGCTTCATAGTAGGGCCGAGTACATTGGATACTTTTTCTTCCATTCCCGAGATACTTTGCTAAGAAGAATATGTTCCAGTTCCATCCATGTAAACATGAAAGAGGTAAAGTCTCCATCTTTCTTTAAGGCTGCATAATATTCCATGGTATACATGTACCACAATTTGCTAGTCCATTGGTGGGTCGATGGACACTTGGGCTTCTTCCATGACTTAGCAATTATGAATTGGGCTGCAATAAACATTCTGGTACAGATGTCTTTGTTATATTGTGACTTTTGGTCTTCTGGGTATAAACCTAGTAAAGGAATTATAGGATCGAATGGCAGGTCTATTTTTAGGTCTCTAAGTACTCTCCAAACATCCTTCCAGAAGGAACGTATTAGTATGCATTCCCACCAGCAGTGTAGAAGTGTGCCCTTTTCTCCACATCCACGCCAACATCTCTGGTTTTGGGATTTTGTTATGTGGGCCACTTTTACTGGGGTTAGGTGATATCTCAAAGTAGTTTTGATTTGCATTTCTCTGATGATTAAGGATGATGAGCTTTTTTTCATGTGTTTGTAGATCATGCGTCTGTCTTTAGAGAAGTTTCTCTTCAAGTCCCTTGCCCACCCGGAGATGGGGTCATGTGTTCTCTTCTTGCTAATACGTTTGAGTTCTCTGTGGATTCTGGTTATTAGACCTTTATCGGAGGTATAACCTGCAAATATTTTCTCCCATTCTGAAGGCTGTCTGCTGGCTTTACTTACTATGTTCTTGGCTGTGCAGAAGCTTTTTAGTTTGATCAGGTCCCAGTAGTTTATTTTTGAAATTGCTTTAATTGCCTGGGGAGTCCTTCTCATAAAATATTCACCCAGGCCGATTCCTTCAAGAGTTTTCCCTGTACTTTCTTCAAGTATTTTTATGGTTTCATATCTTAAGTTTAAATCTTTTATCCAGTGAGAGTCTATCTTAGTTAATGGTGAAAGGTGTGGTTCCAGTTTCAATCTTCTACAGGTTGCCCCCCAGTTTACCCAGCACCATTTGTTAAATAGGGAATCTTTTCCCCACTGAATGTTTTTAATTGGCTTGTCAAATATCAAATAACAGTAAGTAGCTGGGTTCATCTCTTGGTTCTCTATTCTGTTCCAGACATCTACTTCTCTGCTTTTGTGCCAGTACCATGCTGTTTTGATCACTGTGGATTTATAGTACAGTCTCAGATCTGGTAGCGTGATTCCTCCTGCTTTTTTTTATTGCTGAGTAATGTTTTGGCTATTCGAGGTTTTTTTCTGATTCCATATAAAATGAAGTATTAATTTTTCAAGATCTTTAAAATATGACAATGGAGCTTTAATAGGAATTGCATTAAAATTATATATTGCTGGGTGGCGCCTGTGGCTCAGAGGAGTAGGACGCCAGCCCCATATACTGGAGGTGGTGGGTTCAAACCCGGTCCCAGGCAAAAACTGCAAAAAAAATTGTATATTGCTTTGGGTAGTATAGACATTTTAACAATGTTGATTCTTCCCGGCCATGAGCATGGTATGTTTTTCCATTTGTTAGCATTTTCAGCTATTTCTTTTCTTAGAGTTTCATAGTTCTCTTTGTAGAGATCTTTCACGTCCTTTATTAGATAAACTCCCAAATATTTCATCTTCTTTGGCACTACTGTGAGTGGAATAGAGTCCTTGACTGTTTTTTTGGCTTGACTATTGTTGGTATATATAAAGGCTACTGATTTATGAATGTTGATTTTGTAATGTGAGACACTGCTGTATTTCTTGATCACTTCTGACAGTTTTGTAGTAGAATCTCTGGTGTTTTCCAGATATACGATCATATCTTTGAAGAGCGAAAGTTTGATCTCTTCTGATCCTATATAGAGACCCTTGATCGCCTTTTCTTTCCTAATTGCAGTGGCTGAAACTTCCATTACAATGTTAAAGAGTAATGGAGACAATGGGCAACCTTGCCTGGTTCCTGATCTAAGTGGAAATGATTTCAATTTAACTCCATTCACATATACCCTTGTAAGATGCACTGCTGGTGTAATCCCACCAATCCCCTTCCCTCTACCCACCTCCTCCCTCCCTACCCTCCCTTTCCCCCTTCCCCCTATTCTTAGGTTGTAACTGGGTTATAGCTTTCATGTGAAAACCCTAAATTAGTCTCATAGTAGGGCTGAGTACATTGGGTACTTTCTCTTCCATTCTTGAGATACTTTACTAAGAAGAATATGTTCCAGATGCATCCATGTAAACATGAAAGAGGTAAAGTCTCCATCTTTCTTTAAGGCTGCATAATATTCCATGGTGTACATATACCACAATTTATTAATCCATTCGTGAATCGAAGGGCACCTGGGCTTCTTTCATGACTTAGCAATTATGAATTGGGGTGCAGTAAACATTCTGGTACAAATATCTTCGTTATGATGTGATTTTTGGTCTTCTGCGTATATGCCCAGTAGAGGAATTACAGGATTGCATGGCAGATCTATTTTTAGATCTCTTTCCAGAAGGAATGTATTAATTTGCATTCCCCCCAGCAGTGCAAAAGTGTTCCCTTTTCTCCACATCTGCGCCAACATCTCTGGTCTTGGGATTTTGTGATATAGGCTAGTCTTACTGCAGTTAGATGATATCTCAAAGTAGTTTTGATTTGCATTTCTCCGATGATTAAAGATGATGAGCATTTTTTCATATGTCTGAAGGCCGCATGCCTGTCTTCTTCAGACAAGTTTCTCTTCAAATCCCTTGCCCAGCCTGTGATGGGATCCCTTGTTCTATTCTTGCTAATGCATTTGAGTTCTCTGTGGATTCTGGTTATTAAACCTTTGTCGGAGACATAACCTGCAAATATCTTCTCCCATTCTGAGGGCTGTTTGCTTGCTCTACTTACTGTGTTCTTGGCTGTGCAGAAGCTTTTTAGTTTGCTCAAGTCCCAGTAGTGTATTTTTGAAGCTACTTCAATTGCCCGGGGGTCCTCCTCATGAAATACTCACCCATCCTGGTTTCTTCAAGGGTTTTCCCTGCACTCTCCTCTAGTATTTTTATAGTTTCATGTCTTAAGTTTAAATCTTTGATCCAGTGAGAGTCTATCTTAGTTAATGGGGAAATGTGTGGGTCCACTTTCAGTCTTTTACAGGTTGCCAGCCAGTTCACCCAGCACCATTTGTCAAATAGGGAATCTTTTCCCCACTGAATGTTTTTAATTGGCTTGTCAAAGATTAAATAACGGTAAGTATTTGGGTTCATCTCTTGATTCTCTATTCTATTCCAGACATCTACCTCTCTGTTTTTGTGCCAATACCATGCTATTTTGATCACTATTGATTTGTAGTATAGTCTGAGGTCTGGTAGCGTAATTCCTCCTGCTTTGTTTTTATTTCTGAGTAATGTCTTGGCTATTCGAGGTTTTTTCTGATTCCATATAAAACGAAGTATTGTTTTTTCAAGATCTTTAAAGTATGATAGTGGAGCTTTAATAGGGATTACATTGAAATTATATATTGCTTTGGGTAGTATAGACATTTTAACTATGTTGATTCTTCCCAGGCATGAGCATGGTATGTTTTTCCATTTGTTAATATTTTCAGCTATTTTTTTTCATAGAGTTTCATAGTTCTCTTTATAGAGATCTTTCACGTCCTTTGTTAGATAAATTCCCAAATATTTCATCTTCTTTGGTACTACTGTGTATGGGATAGAGTCCTTAACTGTTTTTTCAACTTAACTGTTGTTGGTATATATAAAGGCTACCGATTTATGAAGGTTGATTTTGTAACCTGAGACGCTGCTGTATTCCTTGATCACTTCTAAGAGTTTTGTAGTAGAGTCCCTAGTGTTTTCCAGATATACTATCATATCATCCGCGAAGAGTGAAAGTTTGATGTCTTCTGACCCTATATGGATACCCTTGATCGCCTTCTCTTCCCTAATTGCAGTGGCTAAAACTTCCATTACAATGTTAAAAAGCAATGGAGACAATGGGTAGCCTTGTTCCTGCTCTGAGTGGAAATGATTCGAATTTAACTCCATTCAATATGATATTGGCTGTAGGTTTGCTGTAGATGGTCTCTATCAGTTTAAGAAATGTCCCTTCTATACCGATTTTCTTAAGTGTTCTGATCATGAAGGGATGCTGGATATTATCAAAAGCTTTTTCTGCATAGATTGAGAGAATCATATGGTCTTTGTTTTTTAATTTGTTTATGTGCTGGATTACATTTATAGATTTACGTATATTGAACCAGCCTTGAGACCCTGGGATAAAACCGACTTGGTCATGATGTATAATTTGTTTGATGTGTTGCTGGATTCTGTTTGTTAGGATCTTGTTGAATATTTTTGCATCTATATTTATTAGTGATATTGGTGTATAATTTTCTTTTCTTGTTGGGTTTTGCCCTGGTTTGGGGATCCGGGTGATGTTTGCTTCATAGAACGTGTTGGGTAGTCTTCCTTCTTTTTCTACATTTTGGAACAGGTTAAGTAATATAGGTACTAATTCCTCTTTAAAGGTTTGGTAGAATTCAGACGTGAAACCATCTGGTCCCGGGCTTTTCTTTTTAGGGAGGTTTTGTATGGTTGATGCTATTTCCGAACTTGATATGGGCCTGTTCAACATTTCCACTTGATTCTGGCTAAGTCTTGGAAGGTGACGTGCTTCCAAGTATTGGTCAATTTCCTTCGGATTTTCATATTTCTGAGAATAAAGTTTCTTGTAATATTCATTAAGGATTTTTTTGATTTCTGAGGAGTCTGTTGTTATTTCGTCTTTGTTGTTTCTGATTGATGAGATTAGAGATTTTACTCTTTTTTTCCTGATTAGGTTGGCCAAAGGTTTATCTATTTTATTGACCTTTTCTAAAAATCAGCTTTTTGATTTATTGATCTGTTTTATTATTCTTTTGTTTTCAATTTCATTTAATTCTGCTCTAATTTTGGTTATTTCTTTTCTTCTACTGGGTTTGGGGTTGGAATATTCTTCCTTTTCCAGTTGCTTGAGATGTCCCATTAAGTTGTTAACTTCCTCTCTTTCCGTTCTCTTGAGGAAGGCTTGCAGTGTTATAAATTTCCCTCTTAGAACTGCCTTTGCGGTGTCCCAGAGGTTCTGATAGTTCGTGTCTTCATTGTTGTTTTGTTCCAAAAAATTGGCGATTTCTTTCTTAATCTCATCTCTGACCCAGCTATCATTCAGCATAAGGTTATTTAACTTCCATGTTTTTGTATGAGTATGCAGATTCCTGTTGTTACTCAGCTCAAGTTTTATTCCATGGTGGTCTGAGAAGATGCATGGAATAATTTCTATTCCTTTAAATTTACTGAGGTTAGACTTGTGACCTAAGATGTGATTGATTTTGGAGTAAGTTCCATGGGCTGATGAGAAGTATGTGTATTCAGTTTTGTTGGGATGAAATGTTCTGTAAATGTCTGCTAAATCCAAATGTTGGATGGTTAGGTTTAAATCTAAGATTTCTTTGCTCAGCTTGTTGTTGGAGGATCAATCCAACACTGCCAAAGGAGTGTTGAAATCTCCGACGATTATGGAGCTGGAGGAAATGAAGTTGCTCATGTCTGTTAGAATTTCTCTTATAAATTGAGGTGCATTCTGGTTGGGTGCATAGATATTAATAATTGAGATCTCATCATAGTGAGTATTACATAACAAATATGAAGTGACCATTCTTGTCCTTCCTTACTTTTGTTGGTTTAAAGCCTATTGTATCTGCAAATAAAACTGCAACACCTGCTTTTTTCTGATTACCATTTGCCTGAAATATGGATGACCATCCTTTCACCCTGAGTCTGTATTTGTCTTTTAAGTTGAGATGTGACTCTTGTATGCAACAAATATCTGGCTTGAGTTTTTGTATCCAGTCAGCTAACCTATGCCTCTTTAGAGGACAGTTTAAGCCATTCACATTGATGGAGAGTATTGATAAGTCTGGTGGAATTTTGGGTATCGAGTTTTTCAAAGGTCCAGTGGACATTTTTAATCCTTTCGCCAGTGTGGAAATTGGAGTTTGATCCGAAGTTTCTGAGTGAGTTTACTTTTGTGGTATAGGATTGGGTTGGTCTTTATGGAGGATAGGTCTGAGAATATCCTGAAGAGCTGGTTTGATTATGACAAATTTCTTCAACATATGCATGTCATTAAAGTATTTAATTTCTCCATCATAAATGAAACTTTCGCCAGTGAATGAAATGAAATGAAATGAAATGAAACTTTCGCAAGTGTGGAAATTGGAGTTTGATCCGAAGTTTCTGAGTGAGTTTACTTTTGTGGTATAGGATTGGGTTGGTCATTATGGAGGATAGGTCTGAGAATATCCTGAAGAGCTGGTTTGATTATGGCAAATTTCTTCAACATATGCATGTCATTAAAGTATTTAATTTCTCCATCATAAATGAAACTTTCGCCAGTGAATGAAATGAAATGAAATGAAATGAAACTTTCGCAAGTGTGGAAATTGGAGTTTGATCCGAAGTTTCTGAGTGAGTTTACTTTTGTGGTATAGGATTGGGTTGGTCATTATGGAGGATAGGTCTGAGAATATCCTGAAGAGCTGGTTTGGTTATAGCAAATTTCTTCAACATATGCATGTCATTAAAGTATTTAATTTCTCCATCATAAATGAAAGTCAGTTTAGCTGGATACAAGATCCGGGGTTGAAAGTTATTTTGATTTAGGAGATTAAAAGTCGGTGACCACCCTCTTCTGGCTTGAAAAGTTTCAGCAGAGAGATCTGAAGTCATTCTAATATTCTTCCCTTTGAAGGTAATGGTTTTCTTTCTCTTGGCAGCTTTGAGGATTTTCTCCTTTATATTAACCTTAGTGAAGTTAATTATGATATGCCTTGGGGAGGTCTGATTGGAGTTGAGTCGTGCTGGGGTTCTGAAGCTGTCTGCTATCTGAATTTCAGAATCTCTAGGCATGTCTGGAAAATTCTCTTTCATAATTTCATGCTGGGCACAGAGGCCACTTCATCTGTTTCTAGAACTCCTATGATTCAGATATTCGCCTTCTTCGAATTATCCCAGAGCTCTCTGAGAGAGTGATCTGTTTTTGCTCTCCATTTCTCTTCCTCTTTGAGAGTTTGGGAGCGTTCAAAGGCTTTATTTTTGATGTCAGAAATCCTTTCTTCTGCTTGCTTCATTCTGTTACTGAGGGATTCTACTGTATTTTTCATATCTTTGAGGGCTGCAAATTCTTGCTTCAGTGTGTCTAAGTCTTTGGTGGTTTTGTCTTTAAATTTGTTAAATTCTTGAGACAACTTTTGAATTTCTCCTCGAATTCCTAATTCCACTTTGTTAATCTTGTCTCCAATCCAAATTCTGAATTCGATTTCTGACATCTCAGCCAGTTGATTATGAATGGGATCTTCAATTGCATCTGCCGTATCTTTCCTTGGGGGGGTTGATCTATTCTGGTTATTCATGTTACCAGAGTTTTTCTGCTGATTCCGCCCCATGGTTGTTTTACTCCCTCTGATTTTTTCCCCTGGGGCTTTGTCGAGGGCCCGTACAGTGTTGTGGCCTGAGAAACTGGGGCCCTGTCTGGTGTGGTGGGGCTAAATGGTTCTGCCTTGTTTTCAGCTGGTTTCTGTTCCACCCTAGTGAAACAGATACTTTGGATTGAAGTCTCACCTGTGGAGAAATATCAGCAATTACGTCACCCCACCCCCCACTGGCAAACAATTGGAAAAGAAAAATCAAACCTTCCTACCACCGTGCACCCAGGGCACCACCTGATTTGTCCTCAGGCGATTGGTTCAGTTCAAAAAGTCCAAATCAATTGTCTCAGTCTGCACCTGTCTCGGATTAGAGTTTTAAAAGGTCTCTGGGAACTAGATCACAGAGGTCTGGTGACTACTCTGGTGTGGCTTGCTCCATTGCTGCGTGGAGTCAGGAGAAGCCACCCAGCCTATAAATCAGTCTGGGAAGGTTGCTGCCTCCTTCCCCACCTTGCAGCACTTCACACCCAGTCACTGATAGCCCTGCAGTGGGCTGACCCAGTTGCCTGTAGTGAATCGGTACTCCAGGAGTTTGTACCTGCCTGAATCACAAGGAAGTCTGCCAGGCCGCTGCGCTCTGCCTCTCTCCAGCAGGAGGAGGGGAGGCCTGACAACCTCGGGCGCTAGATGAAGGTTGAGGGGTTTTCACTCAGGTCCAGTCTCGTCCCTGATTAATGTTACTGACAGAACAGAACAGAACAACTCTGCGTTTCCCCTGCAGAAGAGAAGCTGAATTGAGTTCCAAATCAGCTTGTCTTTGCTCTTGTATTGTCTATAGGCTGACTATCTCCTGAGGGCCAGGTGCATCTTAGGTTTAGTAAAGCGGACCTCTGGGTCAGTCCCGCCCTGGGAGTTTCCCTGGTTTGCAAGTTGGAGTTGCCTCAGGCAAACTTAGAGTCTCTGGTTGCCCAGGGAGACAGGGTGTGTGGCTTCAGAATATTCTGTAGTGAGCCGTATTGCTAGCAAAAGAGGGCTGCTGCCTTATGGCTCAGGCAACTGTTGCTCTGGTGTAGCTCCCCTCCGGCCAACCGTCCTCTCTCCGCTCCCATATCCCAGAGTCTGCACCGACCGGCTGCAGCCCAGCACTGTCTACACCCCTCGAGCAATTGCCTAAGAGTCTGGACCCCTGGGGGACAGGCCTCCAGACCCTGGAGCGAGAGCAGAGGGGAGCGCCGGGAGCACTGGAAGCCTGGGGTTGCGGCCAGAGAACACACACAGCTTTACACAGTTTTATGCCTGGCCGTATTGTCACCAAAAGACGGCTGTCGCACCGTGCCTCAGGGAACTGCCACTCTGGTGCAGTCCCCTTTCCGCCGAACGAATGGGACTGGCCTCCAGACCCCAGGGTGAGTGAAGGGGAGCGCTGGGAGCTCAGAGTTCCAGGTAGAGACTATATACAGTTTATACAGTTTTATGCCTGGCAGGAGGATGCCGTGGAACCCTAGTAGGGGAGGTAGGTCCAGTTTTTAGAGGGTCTGTCCCGTGGAGTGTAGTGGGAGGACCTTTGAACTCTGCCCGGTTGTTTGTGGGGCACTCTGAGCCATTCTCATGGGGGAGGGGACTCCCGTCCGCTTGGTGATGGATTTTGTACCTTTTGTTTGTATCCTTGTGGTCGCAGCTCACCTCAGCGGTGTTGACGTGCGTTCTACAACCTTCTCTCTTAGTGCAGCTCAAATCCACCAGGTTACTTGCTGAATTTTTGTCCTTTAACTCTCCTTCTGAACGGGAGCCTCTGTGGAAAGCTGGCCTCAGTCAGCCATCTTGTCTCCTCCCCCGATTTCAATTTAACTCCATTTAATATGATATTGGTTGTGGGTTTGCTATAGATGGCCTCTGTTTAAGAAATGTCCCTTCTATACCATTTTTCTTAAGTCTTCTGATCATGAAGGGATGCTGGATATTATCAAAGGCTTTTTCTGCATCATTTGAGAGAATCATATGGTCTTTATTTTTTAATTTGTTTATGTGCTGAATTATATTTATAGATTTATGTGTATTGAACCTTGAGACCCTGGGATAAAACTGAGTTGATCATGATGTATAATTTGTTTGATGTGTTGCTGGATTCTGTCTGTTAGGATCTTGTTGAATATCTTTGCATCTATATTCTTTAGTGATATTGGTCTATATTTTCTTTTCTTGTTGGGTCTTTTCCTGGTTTGGGGATCAGGGTGATATTTGCTTCATAGAACGTGTTGGGTAGTCTTCCTTCTCTTTCTATATGTTGGAATAGGTTGAGTAATATAGGTACTAGTTCCTCTTTAAAGGTTTGATAGAATTCTGATGTGAAGCCATCTGGTCCCGGGCTTTTTTTTTTTGGGAGATTTTGTATGGTTGATGCTATTTCAGAACTTGATATCGGCCTGCTCAACATTTCCACTTGATTCTGGCTAAGTCTAGGAAGGTTATGTGCTTCTAAGTATTGGTCAATTTCCTTCAGATTTTCATATTTCTGAGAATAAAGTTTCTTGTAATATTCATTAAGGTTTTTTTTTAATTTCTGAGGAATCTGTTGTTATTTCATCTTTGTCATTTCTGATTGATGAAATTAGAGATTTTATTCTTTTTTTTCTCAGTTAGGTTAGCCAAAGGTTTATCTATTTTATTGACCTTTTCAAAAAACCAACTTTTTGATTTATTGATCTGTTGTATAATTCTTGTGTTTTCAATTTCATTTTATTCTGCTGTAATTTTGGTTTGTTTTCTTCTACTGGGTTTTGGGTTGGAATGTTCTTTCTTTTCTAGTTGCCTGGAATGTCCTATTAAGTTGTTAACTACCTCTCTTTCTGTTCTCCTGAGGAAGGCTTGCAGTGGTATAAATTTCCCTCTTAGGAGTGCCTTTTCTGGTATCCCAGAGGTTCTGATAATTCGTGTCTTTATGTCATTTTGTTCCAGAAATTTGGCAATCTCCTTCTTTATCTCACATATGACCCAGCTATCAATCAACATGTTATTCATCTTCCATGTTTTTGTCTGAGTATGCAGATTCCTTTTGGTACTGAGTTCAACTTTTATTCCATGGTGGTCTGAGAAGATGCAAGGAATAATTTCTATTGCTTTAAATTTACTGAGGTTAGACTTGTGACCTAAGATGTGATCGATTTTGAAGTATGTTCCGTGGGATTATGAGAAGTATGTGTATTCAGTTTTGTTGGGATGAAATATTCTGTAGATGTCTGGTAAATCCAAATGTTGAATGTTTATGTTTAAATCTAAAATTTCTTTGCTCAGCTTCTTATTGGAGGGTCTATCCAACACTGCCAAAGGAGTGTTAAAATCTCCGACTATAATGGAGCTGGAGGAAATCAAGTTGCTCTTGTCTGTTAGAGTTTCTCTTTTCAATTGAAGTGCATTCTGGTTGGATGCATAAATATTAATAATTGAAATCTCATCATATTGAGTATTAGCCTTAACAAATATGAAGTGACCATTCTTATCCTTCCTTACTTTTGTTGGTTTAAATCCTATTGCAACACCTGCTTTTTTCTGATTTCCATTTGCCTGAAATGTGGACAACCATCCTTTCACCCTGAGTGTATGTTTATGTTTTAAGGTAAGATGATATTCTTGTATGCAGGAAATATCTCGCCTGAGTTTTTGTTTCCAGTCAGCCTACCTGTGCCTCTTTAGAGGACAGTTTATGCCTTTTACATTAATGGAGAATATTGATAAGTCTTGTAAAATTTTGGGTATGGAGCTTTTCGAAAGTCCAGTGGACATTTTTTATCCTTTTGCCACTGTGGAAGTTGGAGTTTGATCAAAAGTTTTTGAGTGAGTTTACTTTTGTGGTAGAGGATTGGGCTGGTCATTATGGAGGATAGGTTTTAGAATATCCTGAAGAGCCTGTTTGGTTATGGCAAATTTCTTCAACATGTGAATGTCATTAAAGTATTTTATTTCTCAATCATAAATGAAACTCAGTTTAGCTGGACACAGGATCCAGAGTTGAAAGTTATTTTGTTTTAGGAGATTAAAAGTCGCTGACCATCCTCTTCTGGCTTGAAAAGTTTCAGCAGAGAGATCTGTAGTCATTCTAATATTCTTCCCTTTGTAGGTAATGGATTTCTTACGTCTGGCTACTTCAGAATTTTCTGCTTCATATTCATTTTAGTGAAGTTAATTATGATGTGCCTGGGGGATGTCTTATTCGGGTTGAGTCGTGCTGGGGTTCTGAAATTGTCTGCTATCTGAATTTCAGAATTTCTTGGCATGTCTGGAAAATTCTCTTTCATAATTTCATGGAGAAGGGCCTCTGTGCCTTGTGAAGCCACTTCATCGCTTTCAGGCTTTCCAATGAGGCAGATATTAGCCTTCTTCGAATTATCCCAGAGCTGTCTGAGAAAATGATCTGTTTTTGCTCTCACTTTCTCTTCCTCTTTGAGAATTTGGGAGCATTTAAAAGCTTTGTCTTCCGTGTCAGAAATTTTTTCTTCTGCTTGCTCCACTCTGTTACTGAGGGATTGTACTGTATTTTTCAGATCTTTGAGGACTGCGAATTCTTGCTTCAGTGTGTCAAAATCTTTGGTGCTTTTGTCTTTAAATTCGTTGAATTCTTGAGACAACTTTTGAATTTCTCTTCGAATTTCTAATTCCAACTTTTGAATTGCTCCTCGAATTTCTAATTCCAAATTTTCTTACATTCTATTAATCTTGTTTGCAATCCAAATTCTGAATTTGATTTCTGACATCTTTGTCATCTGTTTATGAATGGGATCTTCAGTTACATCTGCCATATCTTTCCTTGGGGCGGGGGGGTTGATCTACTCTGGTTATGCATGTTACTAGAGTTTTTCCCCATGATTATATTCTTATTCTGCCCCATGATTATTTTACACCATTTGACTTTTCCCCTGGAGCTTTGCTGAGGACCCCTACAGTGCTATGGCCTGAGGAACTGGGGACCTTTTTGGTATGGTGGGGCTAAGTGCCTCTTTCTTGTTTTCAGCTGGTCTCTCTCTGACCCTAGTGAAACAGTTACTCTGGGTTGAAGTGTCAGCTGTGGAGAAATACCAGCAATTAAGTCACCCTGCCCCCTGCAGGCAACAATTGGAAAAGGAAAATCAAACCTTCCTACAACCACACACCCAGGGCACCACTTGGGTAGTCCTCGGGCAATTGGCTCAGTTCAAAAGGTCCAAATGAGTTGTCTCAGTCAGCACCTGTCTTAGGTTGAAGATTTTAAAAGATCTCTGGCAACTAGATCACAGAAGTCTGCTGACAACTCAATTATGACTTTCTCTGTGAGGTCAGGAGGAGCCACCCAGCAAATAGATTAGTCTGGAAAGGTTGATACCTCCTTCCCCACCTTGCACCTCTGTCACACCCAGTCACTGATATCCTTGCAGGGCTGTGACCCAGTTGCCGCTAATGAGCAGATACTCCAGGGGTTTGCACCTGCCTGAATCACTAGGAGATCTATGTCTCAGCTAGGCTGCTGCTGTCTGCCTCTGTCCGGAAGGGGGAAGTGAGGCATGACAACCTTGGGCCCTTGACGGAGGCTGGGTGTGTTCACTCAGTTCCAGCCCTGCCCCTGATTGATGTTACTGACTGAACAGACCAGCTTTGTGGAATTTGTTTCTGTCCCAGCTAAATTCCCCTGCAGAAGAGAAGCTGTTTTGAGTTCACAGAACCTGCATCTCAGGACCTGTCTTTGCTGCTGCAGATTTGTATTTGCAGCACGGTTAGCTGTCAGTTCTAGCCTCCTGTCCTCCTTAGTCTAGGCTGATGATTCCCTGAGGGCCGGGTGTGTCTTAGGCTCAGTAAAATGAACCAGCACTGTGCGTGCATTTTCTAATCCCTGTGCTCCAGCCAGGCCAGTACTGCCTCAGGCAAACCCTTTACTCATGGGGCCTGCGTTTCTGTCCCAGATCTTTTTTGCCAGTGGTTGCCACCTGAGAAGATGCCCGGCTTCCTCTGGTTGCCCAGAGAGACAAGGAGGTGTGACTCCAGAATATCCAGGGGTCAGCCCTATTGTTGCCAAAAATGGCTGCTGCTTTGTGCCTTGGGGCACCGCCGCTCCCGCATGGTTCCCTCTCAGCCGACTGTCCTCTCCTCACTCCAGAATCAGCACTGACCAGCTGCAGTCCAGGCCCTGTCCACACCCCTCGAGAAATCACCCATGAATCTGGACTCCTGGGGGACAGGCCTCCATACCAGAGAGTGAGAGTGGAGGGGAGTGCTGGGAGCTCAGAATTGCAGGTAGAGAATATATACAGTTTTACACAGTTTTATGCCTGGCAGGAGAGGGCCATGGCACCCTAGTGGGGGAAGTAGGTCCAGTTTTTAGAGGGTGTCTCCTGTGGAGTATAATGGGAGGACTTTTGAACTCTGTTCGTTTATTTATTAGGTACTCCGAGCCATTCTCATGGGGGAGGGGACTCCTGTCTGCTTGGTGATGGATTTTGTACCTTTTGTTTGTATGCTTGGTGTCGCAGCTTGCCTGAGCAGGGTTGATGTGCATTCTTCAACCTTCTCTCTTGGCGCAGCTCTAATCTGCCTGGTTATTTCTAAATTTCTGTCCTTTAACTCTCCTTCTGGACAGGGAGCTTCTGTGGAGACCTGGCTTCAGTCAGCCATCTTGTCTCCGCCCCCCCCCCCCACACCTCGTACATGTGAAATTTCCCAGGTGTAGAATATAAATATCTTAACAAAATAACTAAGAAAATGCCATGAAGGCTATGTTAACCAGTTTGATGAAAACATTTCAAATTGTATATAAAACCAGCACATTGTACCCCATGATTGCATTAATGTACCCAGCTATGATTTAATATAAAAAAAAGAAAAGAAAATGAAAATCTTCCCTTGACTTTGAAAAAAAATTCACTACTCCCTTCATCCTATTACCTCCACTCCTTGTGCATAACTAACTTCGTTGTTTTCTAATTTATTATTCTGAGTTTCTCTTGTAAAGACAAGGAAAAGGTACACACATGCATACACACATACACATAGATATATATGTTTATATGCACATAATACATGCATATTTAAAACTTTTTCCTCTTACAGAAAAGATAGCGCTCTGTCACTCCAGCTAGGGTGCCATGGTGTCCTCACAGTTTGCTTGCCACCTCAAACTCCTGGGCTTAAGTGATTTCTCCTACCTCAGCCTCTTGAGTAGCTAGAACTACAGGTGCCTGCCTCCATGCCTCGATAATCTTTCTGTTTTTTGTAGAGACATGGTGTTGCTCTTGCTCAGTCGCAAACCCCTGACCTCAAGCAATCCTCCTGTCTTGACCTCCTAGAGGGCTAATATTATAGGTGTGAGCCTCTGTGACTGGCCTATAAGAACTTTCTTTTAAAAAAAAATTTATGTTGGGTGAGGTGGCTCATTCTTGTAACCCCAGCACTTTGGGAGCCAATGTTGGGGGATTACATGAGGTCAGGAGGTGGAGAGCAGTCTGAGCAACATAGTGAGACCTCATCTTTGCAAAAAAAATTTTTTTAAAAACTTAGCCAAGGGCGGCGCCTGCGGCTCAGTGAGTAGGGCGCCAGCCCCATATGCCAAGGGTGGTGGGTTCAAACCCAGCCCTGGCCAAACTGCAACAAAAAAATAGCTGGGCGTTGTGGCAGGCGCCTGTAGTCCCAGCTGCTCGGGAGGCTGAAGCAAGAGAATCGCGTAAGCCCAAGAGTTAGAGGTTGCTGTGAGCCGGGTGACGCCACGGCACTCTACCCGAGGGCGGTATAGTGAGACTCTGTCTCTACAAAAAAAAAAACTTAGCCAAATAGGTGGTACACACCTATAGTCCTAGTTACTATACAAGGCCATGGCCATGGCTCGGAAGAGCCCCGCAATCAATGCCATTGATCTCCAGTAAAAGACCTGGCATCCGAGGACACCAGAGGCAGAATCATGATGACCAGAAGTGAAGATATTGTTATGAAGAAAAGCAGTGAAGCTAGGGAGACTCATTCAAATTTGGAACAAGTCCTTTTTTCTCACGGGGCCCAACTCACAGAACCTCCTGCACCACCCCCTTCTCCAGCTGAGGAGTCTGTGAGCCCCTGAGCGTGGAAAATTTCACTTACTTTGAAGTGGACTCTCATAGAATTCCAGAAAAGGATCTCAGTGACGTTGACGTTCTTTAGGTTGTCTTAGAAGACTGTCTTAGAAGATCTTTGTTCTTATTTTTTTTTCTCCTAGAACCACTGTTGAGCATTGTTTATTTTCACTAATGCACTTGGCTTGAGAAACCAAAAATCACTCTTAAGTCTTTGATTTAAAAAAAAAAAAAAAAAAGGAGGTTGGGGGAGGAGGATTGATTGAGCCCAGGAATTTGAGATTGCATTTAGCTATGTTACTACTGTACTCCAGCCCAGGCAACAGAGTGAGACCCTGTCTCAAAAAAATATTATATTCAACTTCATTTAGATGGAGTTTACATATTATAATATTTACATTTTTCTACAATTCACTGGTTTTTAGTAGATTCACAGAGTTGTGCAACCATCCTCACTATCTAATTCGAGAACATCTTTATCTAAAAAGAAAATCATTAGTACTTACTTCCTGTCCTCTCTCTCCATAGTCCTTAGCAACCACTAAATCTTGTTATGTTTCTGTGGATTTGCCTATTCTGGACACTACACTTCTAGAAATGTAGTCATACGGTATATGACCTTTTGTGATTGGCTTCTGTTTAAGGCACATCCATTATTGTAACATGTATTAATACTTCATTTCTTCATTAATGTTTCATTTATTTTCCATATAATGGGATATTATTCATGAATGAATAATAATAATATACTATGTTGAGGGACATTATGGTTTCTACTTTTTAGCTATTCAGAGTTAGGCCACTGTGAATGTTCATGTATTAGGTATTTGTGTGGGTCTATGTCAGCATCTTGGGATGTACCTCTAGTAACTCTGTTTAGCATTTTGAGAAAATGTCAAACTATTTTCCGCAGTAGCCAGACCATTTTACATTTCCGTCAGTAGTGTCTGAGGGCTCCAGTTTCTCCACATCTTCATTGACATTTGTTATTATCTTTTTAATTACAGCAATCCTGATGAATGTGAAGGAGTATTTCATTATGGTTTTACTTTGTATTTCCCTAATGACTAATGATGTTGAGCATCTTTTCATATGTTTACTATAAATTCATATATAGTTAGGCAGTGCATAAAGATATTTTGGTCAATGATCACATGTATGACTGTGGTCTCATTATAATGGGGCTGAAAAATTCTTATCAGTTATGTCTTGATGATGAATAATTTTTTTTTTTTTTGAGACAGGCTCTTGCTGTTTTACCCAGGCTAGACTGCAGTGTGCAATAATAGGTTGGTTTAGTCTTGGATTCCTGGCTCAAGTGATCCTTCTTTCTCAACTGCCCAAGCACCTGGGACTACAGGCATGTGCTATCAAACTTGTCTAATTTTTTTTTTTTTTTTGTAGAGACAGAGTCTCACTTTATGGCCCTTGGTAGAGTGCCATGGCATCACACAGCTCACAGCAACCTCCCAACTCCTGGGCTTAAGTGATTCTCTTGCCTCAGCCTCCTGAGTAGCTGGGACTACAGGCGCCCACCACAACGCCCAGCTATTTTTTGGTTGCAGTTCAGCCGGGGCTGGGTTTGAACCCGCCACCCTCGGTATATGGGGCCGGCGCCTTACCAACTGAGCCACAGGCGCCGCCCCAAACTTGTCAAACTTGTCTAATTTTTAAAAATAGTTTTGGAGTTGGGCTCTCATTATGTTACCCAGGCTGATCTCTAATTCTTGGCTTTAAGTAATCCTCCTGCCTCAGCCTCTAGAGTTGCCAGCATTACAGACATGAGCCACTACACCTGCCCCTCCCCTAAAATTAAATATTAAAAAGCTTATTAATAAGATACAAAGAAAAGTATTTTTATATAGATGTATAGGATGTTGCTCTTTTAAGTAAGTATTACAACAAATGAATCAAAAAGTTGCACTGTGGCTTACCCCTGTAATCCCAGCCACTCAGGAGGCTGAGGCAGAAGGATCTCTTGAGGCCAGGAGTTTGAGACCAGCCTGGATAACACAGTGACACCCCATCTCTCATAATAAAAAACAAATAAATTAGCCACATCACTTGAGCCCACTTTGAGGATGTATTGAGCTGTGATCTGTTGCTGTACTCCAGCACAGGCAACAGAGCAAGGAGACTCCATCTCTTAAAAAAAAAAGTTTAAAAAGTTCAAAAGTTTATAAAGTAAAAATTATACAGTAAACTAAGGAAGCTAAAGCTAATTTATTATTGAAGAAAGAAAAACTTTCCTTGATCAATTTAGTGTAGCCCACATGTTCAAAAAGTCTACAGCAGTGTATATTAATGTCTTAGCCCTTCACATTCACTCACTTCTCACTCATTGACTCACCCAGAGCAACTCTCAAGTCCTATAAGCTCCATGCATGATAGGTGCCCTGTGCAGGTTTACCATTTTTTAATCTTTTATGCAATATTTTTACTATACTTTTGCTATGTTTAGATATGTTTTGATGCATAAAGACTTAACATTGTGTTACAGTTGCCTACAGTACTCAGTAAGGTAACATACTGTAAAGGTTTGTAGCCTATGAGCAGTACACCATACCTTGTAGTTTAGGTGTGCACTACTTTGTAGTTTAGGTGCAGGTCTGTTCACCCAATGATGAAATCCCTAATGACATATTTCCCTGTTGTTAAGTGAAACATGACTGTATTTTCTTTGGAGAAACATCTGTTCAGATATTCTTTTTCCTTTTTTAGATTTCTTTGGCCTTTTTATTATTAATATATAAGAGTTCTTTATATATTCTGCATGCAAAATAGAATAGCACTGATGTCTTTGTTTTGTTCCTGGTCTTAGAGGGAAAGCATTCAGTTTTCACCATTAAGTATAACATTAGCTATGGGATTTTCTTAGATGCCCTTTATCTGTTGAGTGCTTTTATCATGGAAGTGTTGGATTTAGCAACTGTGCTTTCTGCATTTATTGAGATGATCATGTGTTTCTTCCCCTATTTTTAATTTACTATTAATGTTGTATATTCATTGACTGTTTTTCACAAATAGAACTTTCTTATATTATGGAATAAACCTTAACTTGGTTGTGGTGTATAAGCCTAGATCCAGTTAGGTAATATTTTTTGAGGATATTTGTGTCTGTATTCATCAGGGGTATTAGTCAGTGGTTTTCTCGTGATGTCTTTGTCTGATTTGCTGTCAGTGTAATATTGGCCTCATAGAATGAGTTAGGAAGTCTTCCTTCCTCTTCTTTTTTTTTTGGGTGAGGGCAGGAGGAATAGTTTTGAATGAGTGTTTAGTCTTTTAATGTTTATTAGAATTCACTTGATAAGCCATCTGGGCTTGCACTTTGTGGGAAATTTTTCATTACTAATTCAAGGTCTTTACTTAGAGGTTTACCTCATATTTTTCCTTTTTTTAAAGGCAATTTTGGTAATTTATCTTTTAGGAATCTTTCGTTTAGTTTATCCAATTTGTTGTCATATGTATTCTCTTATAATTCTTTTCATTCTTGTTGAATGAAGGTTGGTGGTAGTAATATCCCCTTCTAACTGATTTTAGTAATTTGACTTGCCTCTCTTCTTAGTAAAGGTTTGTCAATTTTACTGATTTTTTTCAGAGCACCAACTTTTGATTTTGTTGATAGCTTCTGTTGTATTTTTATTGTCCATTTCATTAATTTCTGCTCTAGTTTTTATTATTCCCATCCTTCTGGTTGCTTTGGTTTTAGTTTGCTTACTTTTTCTTCTATCTTAAGTTGTTTTGAGCTCTTTGTTTTTTAAACATAGATGTTTATAGCTATACGTTTTCTATAAACACTGCTTTAGTTGCATCCCATAAAATTTTGTGTGTTGTGTTTTCATTTTCATTGAACCATGTTTTAAGTTTCCTTCAATCCATCAGTTATTCAGGAGTGTCTTGCTTAATTTCTATATATTTGTGAATTTTTCAAAAACTTTTTTGTTATTTATTTCTGTTCCAGAAATTCCACTGCAGTCATAGTTGGTATGATTTCAGTTCTTTTAAACCTAACTGAGGCTTGTTTTATGGGCTAGCATAGGTCTAATCTGGAGAGTGTTCCATGTGTACTCAAGAATAATTTATATTTTGCGGTTGAGTAGAGCATTCTGTTGGTGTCTGTTAGATACAGTTGGTTTGTCGTGTCGTTCAGGTCTTCTATTTCTTTGTTGCATGTCATGTTTTTAATAGCTGTTTGAAGTTGTTTAAGATTTGTCCTTATATAAATAGAAATCAACAAATTTAGTGAGTGTTTGTTATATGTCAGGAACTTAGTTGCTGGAGGTTTTTCAGTGAACAAAACAGAAAAAATCCCCTCCTCATGGAGTTTGCATTCTAGTGGCAAATATAGATATACAGAAACAAATGTGGATCATTCCCAACTTTATATCCTGATTTTTCAACTTTACTATGGCACAAAAACAGAACATATGTAGGAGAAACTGTGGTTTGAGTACGTATACAGCCATTCTGCTTTTCACTTTCAGTACAGTATTCACTAAATTACATGAAATAGTCAACACTTCATTATAAAATAGGCTTTGTGTTAGATGAGTTTGCCAAACTATAGGCTAACATAAATGTTCTGAGCATGTTGAAATTAAATGCATTTTCTACCTAAAATATTTTCAATTTGTGATTGGTTTATCAAGATGTAACTTAACATAAATTGAAGAACATCCGTATATAATCTGGACGTTGGTGTTGTGGAGGAAAAAAATAGGGAATGGGGAAAGAGAAAAGGGAATGTGCATATTAAGAAGGTGGAAATAAACCACATGGGGAATAGCATTCTAGGCAGAGAGACCAGCAAGTGCCCAGGCTGTGAGGTGAGGTTATGTAGGATCTCTTTGAAGACTTGTTAAATGCATGTCACATAATGAGTCCATGAAATTGCTTTGTTCTTTTGAGAATGTAGATACTAGTTTGAAAATTATCTAAGTACAAAGTCATAGTTATTCCACTTTTCCTGTGATGTCGCCACACCTCCTAGCCCTTCACATAATTATGTTTGCTCACTGGGTTATTTCCTGTCTTCCTTCTTAGAATGAAAGCTTCACGAGGGCAGGGATTTTATCTGCTTTATGTACTGCTTACTAGTGCCTAATGTATAGTAGACACTTAATAACTTTTTTTGGTTCATGATGAATAAATGAATTGTCAAATGTGACTTTTTAGTAGTTATGAACTTAATGCCTACAAATCCATACTTTAAAGAGTTTTGTTTTATCACTCTATATGTGAATATATATATTATATACATACATTCATTTAAAATTATAAAACAGAAATAGTTTAATTTTTTTATTAAGAGGGAGGAAAATTGGCTCTTTTTTGACTTTATACTATAGAAACTGATGTTCACATAATAGACATTTTCCCTATATGCTTGTAGTTGTATGTTAATTAAATATTTTTTCATTAATTTTTTTATTAAATCATAGCTGTGTACATTAATGCAACCATGGGGTACAATGTGCTGGTTTTATATACAATTTGAAATATTTTCATCAAACTGGTTAAAATAGCCTTCATGGCATTTTCTTAGTTATTGTGTTAGGACATTTATATTCTACATTTAGTAAGTTTCACATGTACCCTTGTAAGATGTACCATAGGTGTGGTCCCACCAATTACCCTCCCTCGACCCATTCTTTTACTTTGGGATTTTTGCATTTTGGGTTTTATGAATTCTCTGAATTTTTGATCTATATTGCATGATACTTTGCATCTTATTTCTAATGTGATTATATCTGCTGTTTTCCAGGTTGTGTGATAGCTGAGCTTTTCACAGAAGGTGTACCATTATTTGATCTCTCTCAACTTCTGGCTTACAGAAATGGACATTTTTTCCCTGAACAAGTGCTAAATAAAATTGAAGATCGCAGCATCAGAGAACTGGTAACTATGTTACAAATCTTAGCCATAAAGTTTTAAATAGGATTGTTTCCACATTCCAGCTTTCTGGAATGTTCAAATTTGAAATAAAGCAGTAAAGCACCATAAACTAATACAAACAGCCTATTACTTTCTTAGAAGAAAGGTACTACAGTAGAACCTCCATGGTTGACCACCTCCCTGCATTGACTACTCCGTATGTTGACCAGTTTGTTAGAGTCCTTTGAGTGGTCAACTTGCAGAGGGTCTTCTGTGTTTTTTTTCTCCTGAGTCACAAAATTAAAAATAAAAAATCTGTTTTTGCATTAAAATCTTCATCTATACATTGGACAGATTTGGAAGGAGGTATGGAAGTGTCTGGGTATTGGAGAGTTTGTCCTGAATGGAGCTTACTAGTAAGAAGTGAAGGAGGTGGACATCTAAAATGGAGACAGGAAACATCAACTTGAATTTAATTCAGCAATATAGGGCCATTTCATACAGAAGCATATGGCTTTGTATACTGATAGAATCACATGTTAGTGTAGCACAAGAGGTGTGAGGAATTCTGTGGGTCAAATTCACCTAAGCCATGTATCTATATGACTGTTTGAAGGCATCTTTTGTAAGTTACTCATATGGTAACTGATGCTTGTGATGATGTCTCTGACCCATAGAAAAGATTATGGTATATTTAGAATATTAGAATATTTTTTAATAAGATAGGGGCATATATAATAATTTTAATTTCTCTAAAAAAATGGAAAATACTAAGGAATGAGATGCTTCAGAGGAAGCCAGTTTATCTCAGGTCCAGTGAACAGTGGCCTGGATTAAGAGTTGGTAACCCTGATGTTCAATTTTGGGGTATGGCACTTACTTGTATGTTACTTTGGTTAAGTAACTTCATGTTTTTGAGCCTGCCCTTTTTTAACTATGAAAGGACTGAATTTGCTTAATCTTTAAGGCTTAATCCAAATCTAAAAGTAATTCTATTAGTTTACCTTCTTTGTAGTACATTTGATTCCCTCAAGTTTAATTCTGGATTCTTTTTTAGAATATAGACAGAAATGTCAAATCACTAGATACATTTTTATGACATTTTATGTATTTAAATAATGACTGATAATACTATGATTACCCAGGAAAGACTGAACTATGTTTTGTATTCTAAAAAAACTTACTCTCCTAGGATACTATGCATAGGATAAATTCAAATTAGGTTTATAGTTTGTATTATTTGCGGAATTTAATGCCTTTTTTGCATTACTTTAAAAGTTTAAGCCACTGATGTCCCTTATGATTAGATGTTGAAGTTATACCTAAACCATGTATGCCTTTGGACTGTGGCAGTAAAGTAATCTAAACCATAGCTCTTAACCTGGGATATATAAATGGATTTCAGGAGTGTTTTGATTCCTTCTAGAATTGTGAGTAATTTTATATGCAAAGTATACATTTTCCTTTGGAGGCAACTGTCCATTTCTTTCCTCAAGTTTTTAGTGGTATCTTTGGCTCAGAAAAATTTATGAGGATTCTTGAGTTGTGGGGCCCAATACATTGTATTATTTTCCTGTCTTAAATAAATGAGGATTACTGAACCAGAATATAACCTCCTCTTTATGTGTTAGGGTCATCTGTAATACATTTGTATGTAATTTCTTATTGTGTTCTAGGATGATAGAGTCACATGGCATTTAGTAGTCAGGTTCTGAAAGTAGTTTGTCAGGTGAACTTTGAGAATCTAGTTAGAATTATCTTGAAAATCCTTTAAATCATGTGTAGATTGCCCTTGTAGCTTTCATATGGTTTAGTTTTCTGTTGTCAAATTTATCTTTATTCCCTTTCTTTCCTTGCTATAGGTAACTCAAATGATTAACCGTGAGCCAGATAAACGTTTAGAGGCAGAAGATTACTTAAAGCAGCAGCGTGGCAATGCCTTTCCTGAAATATTTTATACTTTTCTTCAGCCCTACATGGCCCAGTTTGCCAAGGAGACATTTCTGTCTGCAGATGAGCGTATTCTGGTTATCCGGAAGGATTTGGGCAACATTATTCACAATCTCTGTGGACATGAGCTGCCAGAAAAAACAGAAGGAGAGCCTAAGGAAAATGGGCTGGTTATCTTGGTGTCTGTTATAACCTCCTGCCTACAGACTCTCAAATACTGTGATTCCAAGCTTGCTGCTTTGGAACTTATTCTCCATTTGGCCCCAAGATTAAGTGTAGAGATCCTTTTGGACCGTATTACTCCTTATCTTTTGCATTTCAGCAATGACTCTGTTCCTAGAGTGAGGGCTGAAGCCTTGAGGACGTTGACCAAAATCCTTGCTCTTGTCAAAGAGGTTCCTCGCAATGATATCAATATTTATCCAGAATACATTCTGCCAGGCATAGCCCATTTAGCCCAAGATGATGCTACTATTGTTAGACTAGCCTATGCTGGTAAGAATCCAAATAATAGCTTCTTAGATATTTTTTTAAGTTAGTAACTATAATACCTTTTATTTTTCTGATTTCTTTGGGAATTCCAAGTGTGAACTTTGCTCCTTGAACTATTTGTGTTCATTTTAATAATATTTATAGCTAATCTATTCCTGGGAATTAACTTTTGTGTATTCTCTCATTTTTAAAATTATCAGAATTGTCACATGAAAGTAAGCATGTAATACAGAATTTTGTGTTTTTACTGGGACTATTACATTTAAATTGGAATAAGACTAATGTTTACAAGCACGCACTTCTGATCTATTGTCCTTAGGCCTTTATAAAGTTTCTCTGAACAAATACACTTTTTTGTCAATTTTATGATACTACATTTTTATTGCTATTGGAAAGATTAATTTTGCTGGGTAATTTGGTGTTGAAAGAACTCAGTACTTTTTTTTTTTTTTTTTTAGAGAGTCTCACTCTGTTGCCTGGGCTAAAGTGCCATGGCATCATCCTAGCTCACAGCAACCTCAAACTCTTGGGTTCAAGTAATCCTGCTTCAGTCTACTGAGTAGATGGGACTACAGGTGCCCACCATGACACCTGGCTAATTTTATCTATTTTTGGTAGAAATTGGGTCTGTCTCTTGCTCAGGCTGGTCTTAAACTCATGAGCCCAACCGATGCTCCCACCTCCACCTCCCAAATGCTAGGATTGTGGCCATGAGCCAATGCACCCAGCCAGAACCTGGAATATTAATTTACTGAATTTTAAAATCCTTTTTCCACTTACTATACTGGTTAGAACATGTGGCTTTTTTGTGATGGAGGGAGGTGTGTTACACATACCTACTTGTAGGTATGCTTGTAATTTTCACTCAGAAAATTAAGTGTGCATATTTAATGTTTTTAGTTCCTCAAATTCTGAAAACTTATATTTGCTTAGAAAGTATCACTGGAACATTTATATAATTTCATAATTTATTTCCATGATGTAATTGGATGGAAATCAAGGACTGTGTTCTGAAGTCTTTGTAAATAGGAGATCATATATGTGTTGTGATGATATTGTCACTTTTTGGAAAGAAACTTGGTTAGTTTATTCATTTTATGATTTGATTTGCCTGTCATTATTTTAATGGAATGTGAAAAATGGTCTTCGAACTGTGGTCTTACCTCTAGGCACACCCACATGGTGTGGGTGAAAGTGAATGGTGTTTATTTATTAGTTTATTTTTCCTATACATTTATTTTTTATTTATGCTTATCTTTCTGCCTATTTATTTATGGTTTCTGGTTTTTATTACTATATATACATAAACTTCAGGCCTAGCCATCCAGGATTTCTTTAAAGTATATCAGAGTTTATCATTTATAACATGTTTATAATTCATTTGACAAATATAAATAATTGAACCAGATAAAATCAAGTAAAATGGAAGTTTATAGATTTTAAAAACGAGCTGTATCTTTCTTTAGCAGAATTTTATGACCTTAGTTTTTGGTCTGGTGTATCTTAAACTGTTCTCAATTGTGTTAAATAGATATGGTTCCGATGTGTTTGTGTCATAGTAACATATTGACATCCAGTTACTAGAGTAGTATCTGTAGCATAGATACTACTGCTATGTGTCAGGGCATTTACTGCTCTGGGTTATTGCAAGGTTTAATTAGTAAGATCTTACAGCTAACCCTTGTAAAAACCTTGAACAATAAATGCCATATTACTTTCATTTTCCAGGTAAAGAAATTTGGGTTAAGAGAGACTGAATAGCATGACCCAGATGTATCTGGCCTAATTCTCAGTTCTCAGAGCTGATCTAGACCTTGGTTTTGAAGCAATCCTGCTTTTCTTTGGCCTCCTGGGTCTTTATGGTCAGAGTCCATAATAACTCAGGCTCAGTGCCAGCGCCTTGGAGTGTTGCTTCTTCATGGCCCAGAACATGAAAAGGCAGCCTTTTAAAAAAAATAGAGCAAGAAGTCTTTTTGACCTCATATGGCTAATGTAATTAAAAACACATGTCAGTAATTATAAAAGTTTAAAGCTAACTTTTTTTCCCTTTACAGTAATTCTTTTTTATTTCAGAGATGCTCATATAGTTTTATATCTTGTGTAAAGCAAACTTTCAAGTGTGCTGTGGTTTATGGCTTGAATGGGGGAAATAAGTGTAGATTTACAGAGACTTTATAGGTGCCAGGCAAGCAAGAGACTTTTTTTTTTCTGTCTTTAAAAGGATGAGCAGGGATTATAGGATAGTAATATCTTGTTTATGTAGAGGTAAAATTTTGTTCTATTGAGAGCAATGTAGAGCTTGGCAGTGATGAGGAGGAGGACCTCAAGACGAAGACAATCACTGTATTTGATAGACTCAAACAGCTCACCTACAACAAAGTGCATTTTATTTTTTTTCTTTCTTTCTTCTTCTTCTTCTTTTTTTTTTTTTTGTTACTTTTTTGTCCTTGGTAGAGTGCTATGGTGCCCTAGCTCACAGCAACCTCAAACTCTTGGGGTAAAGCGATCTTTTTTGGCTCAGCCTCCTGAGTAGCAGGCACTACAGGCACCTGCTACAATGCCTGGCTATGGTTTCTGCTTTTAGTAGAGACTGAGTTTCGCTCTTGCTCAGTCTGGTTTCGAATTCCTAAGCTCAAGTGATCCTTCAACCTCAGCCTCCCAGAGTGCTAGGATTACAGATATGAGCTGCCATGCCCAGCCTGTAAGATGCATTTTGATTTCAGAGTTGTTAAAAGGCAAGGGAAAAGTGAGTCTTATTTTAAGTTTTCAGTTTAAGGTAGTGGAGTTTTATATTCACTGCTGTTCATTGCTAAGAAGGAAAAGAGTATAGTCTTTGGTTAATGTCATATATTAAGCCCGGAAGTGAGAGACAAGGAAGGATGTAGATACAAGAGTAAATGAAAAAGAAAGTATAAGTAAAATGCAGACATAATTGATAATAAATATTACAGCAGAAATATTAGAAGTAGGTATTTTGCAGTGGTGAGGAGTTTCAGACAGTCTTAGTATCAGAAGGAAAAAGGAGAAGGTTGAGCAAGTACAGAAGTGTGGCAAACAGTGTGACACTTTGGTCCACTAAGAACTTCAGAGTATCACTTATAAAGCAATCAACAGTGGTTTCTTTTTGAGGTAGCTGTGACTCGTGTAAAGAAACCGAGACTCAGATTGTTTAGACAGTCAGCTAATAAGTGGTAAGGTCAAGATTCAAGCCCAGTTCTGTGCGATTCCAAAGCCCAGCTATATCTATTATTTTAGTGTGAATGTTTCTATGTTAGTCTAATAAATCTGTCATTTGTCAAGATATTGTTTAAAGACTAAGTCTGTGCAGAAGAATTAAGCTATTTTTCATCAGTATATTTGGGTGCTATATTTTGGGTTATTTTTGTATTGTTTTTAAAAAGCTCATAAGAGGGCCCTTATCTAACAAATGCAATCAGTGTAACCTGGTTCTGTGTACCCTCAATACATCCCCAACAATAATAAAAAAGAAAATAGCAGTTGGGAAATAGTTGTAGATTATGAGATTAGCTACTAAAATCTGATTAGGTTAATCATTAAAAACAAAAGTCCTGCTTTCTTCCTTGGTTTTGTGACTGTTATGTATAGAGAGACTTGAGGAAAAGTTATAAACAGCACCAAGATTTAAGATCGTAATTTTCTCCCTCTTTATCTTATAGAAAATATAGCTTTGTTGGCGGAAACAGCTCTGAGATTCCTGGAATTAGTACAGCTAAAAAATCTCAATATGGAAAATGACCCCAATAGTGAAGAAATAGATGAAGTCACGCATCCAAATGGAAATTATGACACAGGTTGTACAATTTTCTCTTCCAGAATTCCCATTATTTGGAATGATTGCTACTGGTAACTTGTAAAACCTATCATTTATCATTTTCATGTAAGAGGCAGGAATACCAGATTTATAGTAGATAGGAAGGGTCCCTGGTGTCTGATTGCAGTATTGTCAAACACAGTTATCTAGCTGGAAAATGATCAGCTTGTTGCCATAGTTATTAAACTTAATTGTTTTTCAGCCAGAATTGATTTGTGAGAACAGTAAAGCTAGCTAAAGTATGTAATTCTCAAAAAGAAAAAACCTTTAGAAACATCACAGCTGAAGAATCTAACCTTTTCTCATGTGAGTATATTCTGAGTATCTAAATCATAGTGTTTTTATTTCATACTGTCTGTACTTTACATATCACCTTCCTCCTCCTTTACTCATAAAGGAACAGATGGGATGCTAGACACAGTGGGGTCAAAGTCCTTGTCTTAGGTTTGTTAGTATCCATACAGCTATTTGCAGGCTTTTGGTAAATGTTTGTAGAATGAAAAGTTGAGAAGTAAAATAATATACTCACTATAGTCCAAGATGTTTCTTAATTAATAAAACTAGAGAAGTCAAGTTTTTAGATTTTTATGCTGTGAATAGCTGTGACGGCTGTTACTAGTTAGAATGGCACCATTTTTAGGCTGCATACAGTGGAATAATTTTGAACTTATAGGAGGATAAACCAAGAAGGAAATCCTAGCTTGCTTTTTCATAGAATTACTTGGAAAATAATACTGTTCTATATTCTGTAACCATGTAATTGGAGCTTTTTAGGTAAAGAAATTAAATATTGGAACTTCTTGGGAGTTAATATAAAATTAATTTAAGGTTTTTCTTAAAGAGAGTACATAATTTTACACATTGGACCACTTGCCTTTTCCCTTGACAGTGTCTGGACAGTAGCCTCTGCCCTTATTTACTTAGTCAGTAAATAAGTGTTAAAACATTAGCCCTGCCTCAGTTATGAGCCTGCTCTTAGCCTAGCACTAGGGATATGGTGGTGAATAAGACAGGAACCATACTTTTAACTTTACTTTTTTTGTAAGAGAAAGACAGACAAGTAAATAAAGAAAATAAATACATATAAGGGGAGGGCGAGGAGGAGATACAGTCAGAGAAGAAGCCGGTGGCTAAATAGCTCATAAATGGAGCTGCTTAATTAGTGAGAGAGTAACCATGCAGTGGCCTCTGCTTGTTAGGCTCTTCTTCAGTTTATATCTCAGGTTCCCATCCTGCAGAGCTGTGAGTAGTGGAAAAAGCTTAGTGATTAAAGACCGGCCTTGGTGGCTTCTGTAATCATTCTGTTCCTCTGATGAGTAAAGAAAAAAGACTAGGACTAAAAGTATGGGGGGAAAAGTTGATCCTGTCCTTACTTTTCTCTCTTTTTTTTTAGAGCTCCAAGCCTTACATGAAATGGTCCAACAGAAAGTTGTTACTTTGCTAAGTGACCCTGAAAATATTGTAAAACAAACGTTAATGGAAAATGGAATAACACGGCTATGTGTGTTCTTCGGACGTCAGAAAGCCAACGATGTTTTGTTGTCCCATATGATCACTTTCCTAAATGATAAGAATGATTGGCATCTCCGTGGAGCTTTTTTTGATAGTATAGTTGGTATGTTTTTTGTTTGTGTTTAAGTTCATCTTTAAGATTTTGAATCATCCTCTCAAATAAGTATTTCTATGTCATCTGAAGGATAGGTAATGATAATACTAAATTTTATTAACAATTAAAGAGTTATTTCTGTTTTCATATGCTTTGGAATGGTGGAAGTATTTTAGCTGGTCCCTTGGTTCATCTATAATATGTCCATGTGAAAGAATACCATATAGTCATTAAAAACTACATTTTAAAAGAATAATGATCTGGGAAAATACCATGAAATGTTGTTAAAGTGGCTAAAGTAGGTAGCTGTGTAAAGGTAAGAGTGACAGAAATTATGTTTACAAACATGTTTATAAAACAAAAGTAAACATCACTTAGATTCAGAAAATAATAGTTAAAATATCATTATGGCTGAAAATCAGTCTACTTGTCAAGAAATGAAAACTATAGGTTTTGGGCGGCGCCTGTGGCTCAGTGAGTAGGGCACCGGCCCCATATGCCGAGGGTGGCGGGTTCGGACCCAGCCCTGGCCAAACTGCAACAGAAAAATAGCCGGGTGTTGTGGCGGGCACCTGTAGTCCCAGCTGCTCAGGAGGCTGAGGCAAGAGAATCGCGTAAGCCCAAGAGTTAGAGGTTGCTGTGAGCCGTGTGACGCCATGGCACTGTACCCGAGGGCGGTACCGTGAGACTCTGTCTCTACAAAAAAAAAAAAAAAAGAAAGAAAACTATAGGTTTTGGTTTGGTAAACTGAAACTTTGTGAAAGAACAGCTTTTTTGCTGTTCTTTCATTTTTCATTTTGTAATTCTTGATTTTAGAGCTTCTTTCAACAAGACAAAGAAGTTGTGTTTTACCTGCACAACTCCTATCCCATGACTGTATTGTGAATGGATTGACTCACATTTGATGAGGATTTAATAGTTTTCACTTTTGAATAACTAGTCCCTTTTCCCCTGAATGTACTGATCTTTCAGTGTTAGGTTTGATAAGTTATGAAATATTACATGCAAAATCTGTGTTGTTAGGCTTACATGTTAACCCCTTTTATATTCTTTCTCATGTGATTATAACACCTTACTTGTTAATCCAGAAGGTTTAATGACTATTCTATACATTGGAAAGCTTGGCTAGTATCCAGACTTTCTCAGGAGGTATCAGAAAGCTATAAGACTTTAGGTTTTGGTTCACGATAATCTAGGAAAGTAACTTCTATAAGGTTTGGTGTTGGATTTTTTTTCTAAAAAATAAAAAAAAAAAGAGAAACCTCTGTGGCAACAAGTTTGATATTTCTGTAAATGCTGTCATATAATGTTTTGGGAAAAAAGGGTATTTTCTACTTTGAAAAGCTTTGAAATTGACCATTTTCTTGCTTTGTTATGACTAGACGTTTGTATCTCTTCTTTAGACTTTTTTTTGTTTGTTCTTTGTTTGTTTGCATTAGTTCATTGATACATCTCAGTCTTGGATATAGGGCTGACTAGGGTCAGCTGACTCAGGTCTTGAATATGGTATTCTTTGCTTTGTATTTGTGTACCTTTTGTCTTTCTGGCTCTCTTCTCCCAAATCCTATTTTTATTTCTTTTCTTGGGAAAAGGTGGTAGTTTGAATTTCCTCCATCTGTTGAATAATTCATGTGTGTTTTGAAACATATCTTTATATTCTTTTTTCATTTCAAAATAATTTGTAATGATTTTGTTTGTAAAAGTAATATATACTTGCTGTAGAAATTTTGGAATATATAGAAACTAATAAGAAAACAGCCTCCATTCCTACTATCTACTCAGGTACAGCCACTATTAATGTTTTCTTACCATAACTCTTCCTCTTCTCTTTCCATCTCATTTCTCCCATTCTGTCACCTATGCTGATGGTTAAGAGCAGGCACTATGGAGTCAGACTGTTGAGTTGAAGTTGTCAGTTTGTCACTACTGCTTATGGTTCTTGGAATAATCATTTAATCTTTTGTTCCTTAGTTTGTCTGTAAAATGGGAATAACAGCAGTACCTATCTCACTGTTGTGAACATGGACTGAATTAACATAGGCAATAGTGCCTGGCATGTAGTACTGTGTATATATTATATTACTACTTAATTTTATTTCATTATTTCTTAAACTTTTATTTAGTAACATATTCTATGTATTTTCTGTCATCGAAAATTCTTGGAAACTATTAATTTAATAGATCTAAATTATTCCTTTATATAGTTTTGCCAAAATTATTTAATCCTTCTTTTGGATATTTCAACAATTTTCTTTTTTTTCTCTTATATAGGTAAACTTTTATATATTTGTTTAAATATATATAATGTATGTAAAATAAAATATGTGAATAGTTTCTGATTATTTTCTCAGAAATATAACATTTTGTTATAATTACTGGGTTAAAGAATATAAACGTATTTTTATTTTTATTCTTTTTAAGACAAAGTCTCACTTTGTCATCCTCAGTAAAGCGCCATGGTGTCACAGCTCACAGCAATCTCAAATGCTTGGGCTCAAGTGATTCTCTTGCCTCAGCTTCCCAAGTAGCTGGAACTACAGGTGCTGGCCACAACGCCTTGCCATTTTTATTTTTATTTATTTATTTATTTTTATTGTTAAACCATAGCCGTGTACGTTAGTGCAATCAAGGGGTACAATGTGCTGGTTTCATATATAACCTGAAATATTCTCATCAAACTGTTCAACATAGCCTTCATGGCATTTTCTTAGTTATTGTATGCAGACATTTGTATTCTGCATTTAGTAGGTTTCGCCTGTACCCATTCTAAGATGCACCATAGGTGTGGCCCCGCCAATTACCCTCCCTCCACACTAACCTCCCCCCTCCCTTCCCCTTCCTTGGCCCTTTCCTCATAGTTTTGTGCTATAGTTGGGTCATAGCCTTCATGTGAAAGCTATAATTTAGCTTCATAGTAGGGCCGAGTACATTGGATACTTTTTCTTCCATTCCTGAGATACTTTGCTAAGAAGAATATGTTCCAGCTCCATCCATGTAAACATGAAAGAGGTATAGTCTCCATCTTTCTTTAAGGCTACATAATATTCCGTGGTATACATGTATCACAGTTTGCTAGTCCATTGGTGGGTCGATGGGCACTTGGGCTTCTTCCATGACTTAGCAATTATGAATTGGGCTGCAATAAACATTCTGGTATAGCTGTCTTTGTTATATTGTGATTTTTGGTCTTCTGGGTATAAACCTAGTAAAGGAATTATAGGATCGAATGGCAGGTCTATTTTTAGGTCTCTAAGTATTCTCCAAACATCCTTCCAGAAGGAATGTATTAGTGTGCATTCCCACCAACAGTGTAGAAGTGTGCCCTTTTCTCCACATCCACGCCAACATCTCTGGTCTTGGGATTTTGTTATGTGGGCTACTTTTACTGGGGTTAGGTGATATCTCAAAGTAGTTTTGATTCGCATTTCTCTGATGATTAAGGATGATGAGCTTTTTTTCATGTGTTTGTAGACCGTGTGTCTGTCTTCTTTAGAGAACTTTCTCTTTAAGTCCTTTGCCCACCCTGAGATGGGATCATGTGTTCTTTTTTTGCTAATACGTTTGAGTTCTCTGTGGATTCTGGTAATTAGACCTTTATTGGAAACACAAACTGCAAATATTTTCTCCCTTTCTGAGGGCTGTCTGCTTGCTTTACTTACTATGTTCTTGGCTGTGCAGAAGCCTTTTAGTTTGATCAGGTCCCAGTAGTGTATTTTTGATAATGCTTCAGTTGCCTGGGGAGTCCTCCTCATAAAATATTCACCCAGGCCGATTCCTTCAAGAGTTTACCCTGCACTTTCTTCAAGTATTTTTATAGTTTCATGTCTTAAATTTAAATCTTTTATCCAGTGAGAGTCTATCTTAGTTAATGGCGAAAGGTGTGGGTCCAGTTTCAGTCTTTAACAGATCACCAGCCAGTTTACCCAGCACCACTGGTTAAATACGGAATCTTTGCCCCACTGAATGTTTTTAATTGGCTTGTCAAAGATCAAATAATGGTAAGTAGCTGGATTCATCTCTTGGTTCTCTATTCTGTCCAGACATCTACTTCTCTGTTTTTGTGCCAGTACCATGCTGTTTTGATCACTATGGATTTATAATACAGTCTCAGGTCTGGTAGCATGATTCCTCCTGCTGTGTTTTTTTATTGCTGAGTAATGTTTTGGCTATTCAAGGTTTTAAAATGAAGTATTATTTTTTCAAGATCTTTAAAATATGACAATGGAGCTTTAATAGGAATTGCATTAAAATTATATATTGCTTTGGGTAGTATAGACATTTTAACAATGTTGATTCTTCCCAGCCATGAGCATGGTATGTTTTCCATTTGTTAACATCTTCAGCTATTTCTTTTCTTAATGTTTCATAGTTCTCTCTTTGTAGAGATCTTTAACATCCTTTGTTAGGTATACTCCCAAATATTTCATCTTCTTTGGCACTACTGTGAAAGGAATAGAGTCCTTGACTGTTTTTTCGGCTTGGTTATTGTTGGTATATATAAAGGCTACAGATTTATGGGTGTTGATTTTGTAGCCTGAGACATTGCTGTATTCCTTGATCACTTCTAAAAGTTTTGTAGTAGAATCCCTAGTGTTTTCCAGATATACGATCATATCATCTGCGAAGACTGAAAGTTTGATCTCTTCTGACCCTATGTGGATACCCTTGATCGCCTTTTCTTCCCTAATTGCAATGGCTAAAACTTCCATTGCAATGTTAAAGAGCAATGGAGACAATGGGCAACCTTGCCTGGTTCCTGATCTAAGTGGAAATGATTCCAATTTAACTCCGTTCAATACGATATTGGCTGTGGATTTGCTGTAGATGGCCTCTATTAGTTTAAGAAATGTCCGTTCTATACCAATTTTCTTAAGTGTTCTGATCATGAAAGGATGCTGGATATTGTCAAAAGCTTTTTCTGCATCTACTGAAAGAATCATATGGTCCTTATTTTTTAGTTTATTTATGTGCTGAATTACATTTATAGATTTACGTATATTGAACCAGCCTTGAGACCCTGGGATAAATCCCACTTGGTCATGGTGTATAATTATTTTGATGTGTTGTTGGATTCTGTTTGTTAGGATGTTATTGAGTATTTTTGCATCAATATTCATTAGTGATATTTGTCTATAATTTTCTTTTCTTGTTGGGTGTTTCCCTGGTTTGGGGATCAAGGTGATGTTTGCTTCATAGAATGTGTTGGGTAATATTCCTTCCTTTTCTATATTTTGGAAGAGGTTTAATAATATAGGTACTAGTTCTTCTTTAAAGGTTTGGTAGAATTCTGACGTAAAGCCATCTGGTCCTGGGCTTTTCTTTTTAGGGAGATTTTGTATAGTTGATGCTATTTCAGAACTTGATATAGGCCTGTTCAACATTTCCACTTCGTTCTGGCTAAGTCTTGGTAGGTGGCAGACTTCCAGGTATTGGTTGATTTCTTGCATATTTTCATATTTCTGAGAATAGAGTTTCTTATAGTATTTGTTAAGGATTGTTTGAATTTCTGAGCGGTCTGTTATTTCATCGTTGTCATTTCTGATTGATGAAATTAGGGATTTTACTCTTTATTTCCTGCTTAGGTTGGCCAAAGGTTTATCTATTTTATTGACCTTTTCAAAAAACCAACTTTTGGATTTATTGATCTGTTGTATAATTCTTTTGTTTTCAATTTCATTTAATTATGTTCTGATTCTGGTTATTTCTTTTCTTCTGCTGGGTTTGAGGTTGGAATGCTCTTCCTTCTCCAGTTGCTTGAGATGTCCCATTAAGTTATTAACTTCCTCTCTTTCCATTTTCATGAGGATATAAACTTGGTGGTATAAACAGTGGTATAAACTTCCCTCTTAGGACTACCTTTGCAGTATCCCACAGGTTCTGATAATTCGTGTCTTCATTGTTGTTTTGTTCCAAAAATTTGGTGATTTCCTTCTTAATCCCATCTATCCTTCAGCATAAGGTTGTTTTGCTTCCATGTTTTTGTATGGGTATGCAGATTCCTGTTGTCATTGAGTTCAACTTTTATTCCATGATGGTCTGAGAAGATGCAGGGAATAATATCTAATTTTTTTACACTTGATCTTAGCCAAAAGGCCAAGAAGCGATAATATCTAATTGTTTTTAATTTTCTGAGGTTAGATTTGTGGCCTAGGATGTGGTCGATTTTGGAGTATGTTCCGTGGGCTGATGAGAAAAATGTGTATTCAGTTTTTTGGGGATGAAATGTTCTGTAGATGTCTGTTAAGTCCAGATGTTGAATGATTAAGTTTAAATCTAAAATTTCTTTGCTTAGCTTCTTTTTGGAGGATCTATCCAGCACTGCTAAAGGGGTGTTAAAATCTCCAACTACTATGGAACTAGAGGAAATCAAGTTGCTCATGTCTGTTAGAGTTTATCTTATAAATTGAGGTGTGTTCTGGGTGGGTGCATAAATATTAATAATTGAAATCTCATTATATTGAGTATTACCTTTAACAAATATGAAGTGTCCATCCTTATCCTTCCTTATTTTGGTTCTCACATTAATTGAGAATATTGATAAGCCTTTCGAGAGTCCTGTGGACATTTTTAATCCTTTTGTAACTGTGGAAGTTGGTATTTGATCAATGTTTTCTGGGTGGGTTTACTTTTGTGGTGGAGGATTACACTGGTCTTTATGGAGGATAGGTATGAGAATATCCTGGAGAGCTGGTTTAGTTATGGCAAATTTCTTCAACATGTGAATGTCATTGAAGTATTTAATTTCTCTGTCATAAATGAAACTCAGTTTAGCTGGGTACAGGATCCTGGGTTGAAAGTTATTTTGTTTTACTCCTAATACAAAAGTCGATGACCATGCTCTTCTAGCTTGAAAGGTTTCAGCAGAGAGATCTGCGATTTTTGATTAGTGTCTTCAAGTAATTGTTAAATATCTCTAAATAATATTTTCATATTACTTTTTTTAGAATTATCAACTTTATGCTTTATCTCTTGACTTTTTGCTATGCCAGATGAAGATTTATCTCATAACTATGTCTTGATCTATCTTCCCTTCAAAGTTTTTGAAATCTTGATTATTATGTTCAGTGGTTTAATTTATAGTTCATTGTTTTTATAGCTTTAATGATGTCTATTTCTTATTGCTCTGCCATTGATTTGCACTGTAACATTAAGGCCTCTCTTTCTATATCTACCTTTCTTATTCTTTGGTTAGTTGAGAATTCAGTTTATTATGACTGTGATCAGAGAGAAAAGCTGTATTTCTTCTTCACCTTATCTGTAATATTTACATTCTTTCTTATCAGTATTACTTGTTGCTTGGAATCTACTCCATTTTTTTCTTGCGATGTTCTTAAAATTTATTAGCTTTTAGCTCTAATTTGGGCTAACTGATTTCTAGATTTTTGCCAGCTGTTATTCTTATCCCCCTTGAATTCTTTGGTTAAAACTGTCATTTGTACTTTCTACATTTCCCTTTTTATTTTGCTGGTTTTTAAGTTTTTAAGAGACTTTCTTAAAAAGGATTGCATGGGGAGGTAACCTTTACAGTCCTTGGGTATCTTGAATGACTTATTTCTGTTTTCTTACTTAATTGACTGAGTATAGAATTCCTTTCATGACTTTGAAGGTCTTCTCATCTTCTAGCCTCCATTGTTGCTGAAGATCATCTGATGCCAATCTAATTCTTTTTCCTTTTTAGGAGACCTGTATTTTCATTTTTGTAAGTTCTTTGGATCTTTGCTTTTCTGTGGTGTCTCATAATTTTTTGATTTATTATGCTGGAGTAGTAAGTGCAATGTGCTTTATTGGATTATCAATCAATATGCTTGGCTTTCATTTAATTTTTTTGTTTTACTTAGAGATAAACACGTATGTACTTTCAAAATTGAATAATCGTGTAACGTTGCTTTTCATTTTCAGGTGTTGCTACTTATGTTGGCTGGCAAAGCTCCTCAATTCTCAAGCCTCTGCTACAACAAGGTCTTAGTGATGCTGAGGAATTTGTTATTGTGAAAGCTCTTAATGCCCTTACTTGTATGTGCCAGTTAGGGCTGCTGCAAAAACCCCATGTCTATGAGTTTGCCAGTGATATTGGTAAGTTTCTGTTTCTCCAAATTAGAATGGGAAAATTAGGGGATGAGAAGAACGTTATTAACATTTCTAGGTAATATACAGTAAGAATTGTAGCCTTATTCTTCTTACTGTTAATTGTGTGGGTGTGCTTATACTATTATGTGCATATGGGCATGCTTCTGGGTATGGTTCTCCAGCCCAGGTTGGGAAGTATCACTTCGTTTTTGTCATCCTTGAGAAAAAATAATTTTTTTTAACATGTATATAAAGCCTTGACTGGTCTGAAGATTAAACTTATTTTTAGATACTTGACCACTACTCAAGTTGAAAATTGGATGTGAAGGATTATCTATGACATTTGTCATTGCATTGATTGCCAGTTACAAATTCCTAATATTGTAGTTACCAGTGTTAGTGATTTTATGAACTACCAAAGGAAAGAATTACTTGACCTTGATAGTACTCATTCTTTCTCTCAGACTTTTTAAAAATGCAGAATAAGAGCAAATGAATTTGGCAGATTCTAAAATTAAGAATATCTCAAACTTTTAATTTTATTATTGCTTCATTTTAACAAAGGAAGCAAGGTAACATTTCCAGTTGGCTCTGTATTGGGAGGATATAAAATTTTGGAAATTGTCTTTTTGGATAAAATACCTAATTGCTACTAAGTGCTTTGCAAAGGAAAATTAATAGAAAGTTGAAATTGGTTAGACTTGAATAATCGATTTTCCTGGAGGCAATCCTCAGAGAAAAAAGATGGGGAGTTATTTATTTTGATAGTTGTGAAACTATATGGTAGATAATAGAGATTAAAAAAAATTCTGTAAAATTTTTAGGCATGAATATAGATTTTTTAAAAATTGTAGAAATTAAAAAGCATATGTAGATTTTTTATTTTGCACTCTAATATCTAGAATTGTTCTTTTGGTTTATAATTTTAATTTGGTTTGAATTTTTCAATGATTATGTTGAAAGTAATCACAAATTTGGTAGAAAATTTTTGGATATTGACAACATAATCATAATAAGACTCTTTCTTAGAAATTTTTTTTAAATTTCAGATTAACATGAGGGTACAAATGATTAGGTTACATTGTTTGCATTGGTTAGGTAAAGTCAAAGTTGCAGTTGAGCCTTTCAGCTAGGTAGTGTGCCATTATACCCTTACATTGTGCCTGTTAGGTGAGAGAGCACGCCAATCTTCCTCCCTTCTCCCCTCTCTGCGCCCCCCACTTGAATTTAATTGTGTTTTTCTCTTGTGTGTGTGTGTAGTTGTTACTTAGAAATGTTTTGATTGTTTGAATAAGCTTCAGGGTGCTAAACTTTGAGGGATTCATTATCTCTGAGTTTTTGCCATTTTTTAAAAGAAGCTAGTGACTTAGGAACCCAAAGTGATCAATACTATAATAAAATAAAATATATTAGGGTGTTTTTGAATTTCTGGCCCTGTGTACTATAAGGCAGTAATAGAAAGCAGCCATTCTCATAATTTGTAAGGAGAAAACGTATTATCTTTACATGCACATCTTGCTACCTGGACTGTTTTCCTGTTTTAATTTTTGTGAATTCTTACATTAGTGTTTTCTTTCTCTCCTGTGAAAATGGCCCTACCTCCCAGATTGAGTTGTTCTTATTTTGGACTTTGGTCTTTATTTTAATAAACCTGTGCATGTGTGTATTTTTCTGTTATAATTTTACATAATACATTTCTTCTGTTGCTTGGTTATTTGGAAATTATTTTTGAAATTTAATATATCTTGTAATTAGCCTTTTATTTATTTAAAAGATGGATGTCCATCAGTTTTAAAGCAAAAATCATCATAAAGGTATTTTTGACCCCTGCACTCAAAGTTTACAGAGCTTTTCCTGGATCTGGCTATTTCTTGTTATTGCTATATGGGATACTCATATATAAAGGGAGCCAAAAGAATGTATATACATTTTAAGAAAGAAAGGGCTAAGCATGGTGGGCTTATGCCTGTAATTCTAGCACTCTGGGAGGGCAAGGTGGGTGGATTGCTTGAACTTAGGAGTTCAAGGCCAACCTGAGCCAGAGTGAGATGCTGTCTCTTAAAGTAGTGGGGTGTTGTGGTGGGTGCCTTAGTCCCTGCTGCTTGGGAAGCTGAGGCAAGAGAATCGCTTGAGCCCAAGAGTTTGAGGTTGCTGTGAGCTATGCCATGGCACTCCACCAAGTGTGACAAAGTGAAAGTGTCTCAAAAAAAAAAAAAAGAAAAAAAAATCTGTATTAAAATAATAATACTTAGGTCATATTTTACTTCTGCAATTTACAAGAGGTGCTAAAACATGACTTGTGTTCATCTTTTGTTACTGTTATTTATTATAACAATTTTATATAACTTTTTATAACTTAAATGATAAACTGTATAAGTCTCTGTTCTGTCTTTAAATTGTGTGTAGTCTATTGTGATCCTGTGGCTTTCTACTGATGTTTGTGCATTTGAAGAAATAGTTACCTTTTCTAGTCTTTGCAGTCTAGCTTAAGTAGAGAAAGCTCTTTAACAGTCAGCCCATCTAGAGATTTTGGGTGGCCCATCTGGTGGGGTTTAGTTAGCTGGTGGCTGGCCTGGAGTGTGTGACTGTAAGGACATGGAGGCTACACCAATGTAGGTAGGCTGAGGGCCTGGGTTTTACTGATTTACTGATTTGGGCCTGTGGCAAAGTTGGGTACTCACTTAATCTTCTCCCCCCACTTGGGAAGAGGACTTGTTATGGGTTTGCAAGCCTGGCACCTGGTTCCAGAAGATGTGGCCCTATCCATGGAGTTGGGCTTGAAACCTTAGTTCACTGGGGCCACCCTTGATCCTGGATTCATAACAGCCAGCCTGTGATGGGATTCATTGGTGCGGGCTTGCTGACTTTGTTAATGAGAGTGAGCCTGGAGCCTGTGGATTCTGGCCTGAAACTTGGGTGTGTGGGAGCTGATGTGGTGCTAGGGCAAGCCTTGAGCCTGAGTCTGCAGGAGCCTGCTTGGCTCCAGGTTAGGCCTGGTGCCTGGTCTGTGGGGATAGGCCTGGTCCTTGATGCAAGGGCCCATTAGGATGTGTCTAGAGCCTGAGTCCATAGGCATGAGTCTACAGTGCTCAGGTGGGTGCCGTAGTCTACTGGGGTGGGCTTGAACCCTGGGTCCTCTCAAGCCTATGTCCTCTAGGGTCAACTGGACTCTGGGGCTGGTCTAGAGGCTGAGTCTGCAGGGACAGGTCTGGGTCCTGGGTCCATGGTGGCTGGCCTGGAGTGTGTGACTCTAAGGACATGGAGGCTACGTCAATGTAGGTAGGCTGAGGGCCTGGGTTTTACTGATTTACTGATTTGGGCCTGTGGCAAAGTTGGGTACTCACTTAATCTTCTCCCCCCACTTGGGAAGAAGGTATTGCTCTGCCCTGTGCTGCCCAGGCTCATTGGCTGTTTATGTGTTTATGTGGATAATTTGAAACTATCCTTCCTACCTGTTAAAAGTGGCTTTTCTTATTTTTCTGCTATACCTAAGTATGCTAACCTTTCTTCTGGACTCCCTACCTCTTATAATGATATTTTCATGTGTGGATAGTTGTTAAAATTGATTTCACTACAAGGGATTGAATACTGAAATGTCCTGTTTTGCCATCTTTCTGATATCACTGTTTGTTGTAGTGATTTTTAAAGGTGGTGGTGGTGGTTTTGAAGGTTATCATGATTTCCTTGGGAACCTTTTAAAAAACTACACACTTGGCCAGGTCCAACGGCTCATGCCTGTAATCATAGCACTCTGGGAGGCCAAGGTGGGTGGATTGCTTGAACTCAGGAGTTTGACACAGCCTGAGCAAAAGCGAGACTCCCATCTCTACTAAAAATAGAAAAAAACTAGCTGGGTGTCGTGGCAGGTGCCTGTAGTCCCAGTTACTGAGGAGACTGAGGCAGGAGGATCACTTTAGTCCAAGAGTTTGAGGTTGCTATGAGCTATGTTGACATTATGGCACTCTAACTCAGGATGACAGAGGGAGATTTTTGTCTAAAACAAACAAACAAACAAAAAAACCCCAAAAAACTATACTCTTACCATTTAGATATTATGAATACTTCTCTCATGCTTGTCAATTCAATAATTTGAATGCATTAAATAGAGAAAAGACTGAATATGCTGTTTTATTTATCATTCTTTTGCTCCAGGCTCCTTATTTTTGGAGTATTTATTTCGGTGCTTTATTTCGGTCAGCTACTTATTGATACAATAATATTGTAGCAACCACAAAATCTCAGTAATTATTTCAATAAATTTCTCCTCATGCGTCTGCAGGTTGTATGGGTGGTTCTGCTTCTGGCTGTGCGTCTTCAGATTGTCTGTGGTGACTGTGATTCATCTGTCTCACTCTGGGGCCCTGGTTGTAGGGGCAGCAGCTACCTACGTTATGTTCTTCTCATGGTGACGACAGAAACATGGGGTAAACCTACTTATGCAGCTCATTTCAAGTTTCTGTTGCATTACCTTTGCTAATACTCATTGGCCCAAGCAAGTAATGTGACCGAGAGAAAGGCAGGGAGCACAGAAGTATTTGTCATGTATCATAAGGACTTGCAGAGTATGTGTGAGTGTGGTTATGTAATGCAGGAAAGTTAAGAATTGGGGCAAATAATTCAGTATAACACAGTTCACAGCTCCTGTTAAGCCACTGTGGGTTTAGCTACTTTCTGAAGTTTAGTCAGTGTTTTTTCAATCCTCATTTTCTCTCTTGTCAAAGGGAAATAAATATACCATTCCTCCCTTGTTAGATGGACCAGAAGCTCAGGGTGTTCATGAAATGACCAGAACTTTTTTTGTGTATGAATAGAAGAGCTGGAAATGTGAGAACTTTGGGAGAGAGATTTTGAACACCTTTTGTCTCCTTCTCCTTTAAATATACATGTATTATTTGCATAACATCCCTGAATGCTAGTATCTTTAAATGCTCAGAGCTAATACAAATGCTTTTTTTCTTTTGCTTTTAGAAGTTTGACTTCTATTCTAAATCAGATTAGTGTGTCTTTGATTAGTTGAAATCAGTGATTGTAGGCTTAATACGTAAAATTGTTAAAAGGGGTAAAAAGGCATTCATTTACTTTTCTGGTTTAATACTATATTTTGAACTTTTTAAGAATAGGCATTATGTCTTCTGCCTTTTTAGTTTCCATTCATGATGCCTTATGAGTGAAATTATGAATTATATATTAAATTTGCAGAATGTCAGATAGGCCAGATTGTTTCCTTAAACTTAGACTGTGGCTTGGTGAAGTAAGAACCCCCCAGTTTCTCTGCTGCTTCTGTGGTGGATGCTATTTGCTTGAACTTCTGAGGGGTGCATCTAGGGGAGTAACAATTTGCTGTGCATTGTTGGAACTTTTTGTGTTTCTGTATAATAGTGTAAGTCTAGGATAAGGAGTAGGTACCTACCTATTTTTAGCCCTAGGTAAAAAATACGTGTATATTTTAAATCCTCAGAAAGGGCTAACTTTTTATTTTATAGTACTACTAACATTTACAATAAAAGAATATTACCTAATAATAGTGTGTTCAGTTGGTTGAGTTTATGCCTCAGTGTAAATGAGTATGTGAAGGCATTTGATAGTAACATTGTGGTATAATCCTTTTCTCAGTTATGTTATAATGTGAAGTTTGAAAAGAATGAATTAACTTATTTGAAACATATCCTTTTTTCCTCCCTCTTTAGCCCCCTTCCTGTGTCATCCCAACTTATGGATACGCTATGGTGCTGTGGGATTTATTACAGTGGTAGCCCATCAAATAAGTACTGCTGATGTCTACTGTAAACTGATGCCTTATCTTGACCCATATATTACCCAGCCAATAATACAGGTATATTTGTTCCAACTTGTGGTCAATCCTCCCTCCAAACTGTGTCCCTTTAACAAAATGTTTAGAAAGTCCTATTTTTCTTTAAATTTTTAGAAATTTAAATTGGACTGTTGCATTTTCATACTCATTTCTAACTTTTTAATGTTAATGGGCCAAGCAACTTTGAAGATGAGAAAAATTCAAGAGAACGTTGTTATATATCATGTTATGCTTAATATAGCATGTAGTAGTTCATACTTTATTTTCTTTTATGTAATTTTATAACTCATTTGCTGTTAAAGTGAAATATGTATAATCTAGAAGAAATGCATATTGATGGACCTTTGCTTTTTATTGTAAAATGTATAACTGATTTCAGCCAAAGTCGTCATTTATAATAGTTTAGCAAAAAGTCCCTTCTTTTTCCCTTTTTTTTTTTTTTTACTACTAACTGGTTTTATTTCTTTTCCTTTTTCATCTAACAAACTCCTCCCTTCCATCCCCTGGCCTTTCACCTCTAGCAATATAGTTCTTGATAATAAACTTGGGGGTCTGTGGTTTGTACAAGGTACATTTTATTTACCTAGCTTGTCAGTGTTTATACCCATCATCTTGCAGACAGCCAACTATCAAAATAGATACTTAAATTGAATGAAACGTTGAGTCTCATGAAACGTTGTCTGTTAAAATAATGTGAAAAAAAAATTTTTTTTTTTAACCAAAACTTAATTTCCCACTTGGAAATTCACATGCTTCTCTAGTTTTCTCCTACCTTTGTATCTTAATGTACCTTCCCTTAGAGAAAATGGCAGGGCTAAACTCTGGAAACAAGGAGATTTGGCCAAGTCTTTAGTCCTTACTTTCCTCATAGATTCATTTATTTCTGGCAATCATTATTTTTGATTTCATAGACTTTATAGAATTTTTTAATCTTTACCCTAAGAATAATTTACATATATATGAAAGATGGATAGCCCTATGTGAAAAAAATGCCTTAAAATGCTCATTGGAAATTAGATATAGAGATATCTACTCCTTTTGACTAATTATTCTATTTATAAGTTTATTCATTAAACGTTTGCTTTTGACTGGGTGTGGTAGCTCATGCCTGTAATCCTAGCACTTTGGGAGGCTGATGCCAGTGGATCACTTGAACTCAGGGGTTTGAGACCAGCCTGAGCAAGAGCGAGACCCCATCTCAACTAAAAATAGAAAAACTAGCTGGGTGTTGTGGCAAGTGCCTGTAGTCTTAGCTACTTGGGAGGCTGAGGCAAGAAGATCGATTGAGCCCAGGAATTTGAGGTTTCTGTGAGCTATGACTCCACAGCACTCTACTGAGGGCTATAGAGTGAAAGACTGTCTCAAAAAAAAAAAAAAATCATAAAATAAAATAAAAATATAATCTTAAAAAGAAAAACTTTTGCTTTTATCATTGGTTTATATTTTGAGAGGCCAGGGTCAGGAGTTAAGAGGCTAATTATCCATTTGTTTCATGAATCTAATCTTTGTACAGTTTAGGTTGGGCAAAAGATACCTTTTATGCTGGTTTCCACTGGTCAACTCACCAGGTAGTTAAATACATCTAAAGAAAGTGCTCATTCATTTTCTTATATAGTCATTGACAAAGAAAGTGTTCTTTTGAATAATAAAAGGAAGGATTTTATCAATTCTATGGAAAGAGTAATATTTTTTAGAAGTGGTTGAATCTACTGGGATTAGTAACTACTGAAGGAAGTTGAGCATCTTTTCTGGATCAGTGTCTACTGTTATTAGACCTGTGAACTACATATAGTTTTTAAATTTGGGATGTCATCTGATGTATTGGGATAACTACATCAGATGTACATTTTCTAAAATTTTCTGGCATAGGTAGTTTTATTAGTCTTCCAGTGTAATAGGCACAGATGTGTGGTCTAGTGCTAACAATGAAAAGTAAGAAATGCCTTGCCTTTTTTTCACTAGTGTTCTTTTTCCTTCTATACAAAAATTGCAAATGTTGCTATATCTTATTTTCTTAGGAAATAAACACCTGTGTTAACTATTCATAAGTTGTATTTATTGAATTTGAAAATAACTATACTGTATGTTGTATTTTTGGCTGATTCTGTTTATTTTTCTAATATAGATTGAAAGAAAACTTGTTTTACTCAGTGTTTTAAAAGAGCCAGTAAGTCGCTCTATATTTGATTATGCTTTGAGGTCTAAAGATATTAGTAGCTTATTCAGACATCTTCATATGCGTCAGAAGAAACGAAATGGGGCTCTTCCTGACTGCCCTCCACCTGAGGATCCTGCAATAGCACAGCTTCTGAAGAAATTGCTCTCACAGGTTGTACCAACTTGCTGAAATCTTACATTTAAATGCAAATTTTGTAAAACTATTGAAGTGTTCATTTAGTTATTAAAATATTTTTTATTGGTTAATGTTACATTATAAAAAATAAGGACATAAACATGGCAAACATTCTATGCATTTGCCCTGGTATTCAAGCAAAGATATTAGGATGATGATAAAGCATTTAATTGAAATAAATGAGGAATCATGGCAGGCCTATTAACTTTCTTTTGTGATTACTGGCTAAGTAAATGAGGGAACGTAGAAATAACCTTAGATTTAAGTAATATTCTTGATTTAATCACACATTTCACCAAAACCAAAATGCACTTCAGCAGGAAGAAATCTGCAAAGCACAGATGCAGTATAGAAAGGTCCTGGTTCATTTCAGTCTAAATTTATTGAGTTCTCAGTACATACAAACAGCTAAAATAACTTCAAAATGCATCTAAGATGAATAAGCCAGCATTTACTGCTATATCTTTAATTTGGATCCATTAATGATTTGTCTTAAAACTAGGAAGCAGTCCTTTTATTATAGTTTGGATTGATAAAGCCTCTTTAGAAATAATAAGTCCAATTTCAGCTTCCTATGTTATGAGGATGTGTGGAACCTAGAAAAGTCAAGGCAGAAATAAAGAATACAGTTGGTGAATATGTGCTCCATGAGCTATAAGGCAAATACTGAGGGATGTTATTATAAGGCAAATACTGAAGGATGTTAATGGCTATCTTTAATTCTCCAGAAAGTTTTTGTACAGAGAATTCTTGTCAGTCATCTCCTGTCTAACAAGAAAAGAAGATGAGAAAGTGTATTCAGTTACAGAGACAGAATTTTATAAGTTTAACGATGTAAATTCTTTCATGTATTGTACTGTCACTGCATATCTGCCACTGTTTGATGCCTGAGCGTTGGTTTGGGTGATTGAACATTGAAACAGGCTCCTGTGGGAGGCTGGTCGATACCATTTTGAATCTTTTAGATCTAGATTTGCCTGGAGGTTATGGCTGCCTCTGAATGTCTCTTCCAGGAAAGTGGTTAGTTTTCCTTTGTTTTTGAAGACTTGATTTGATGTGACTTGAATTTCTGAAGAACTTTTTTTTGGGGGTTTTTTCTTCAATTTGGCTTGTACATTAGATTTCTTTTATATTTTAGAAAGTAGTTCTAAAATTGGATTCTCGAGTCACATGTTTTTTGTTGTTTCTCTTGAGTAAGTAATTCTTATGAAAAAGATTTTGGCATGCAATAAAAATTATCCCAACCAAAATTATTCTTTAGCCTTGGACCTTATGACTCTGTATTTTTCTTTCTCCTACCGACCCTGTATGTTAAAGGCCTCCATCCTTAAATTTTATTTTCATTGTAAGTCATCATTTACCTCATGGAGCCACTCTAGCCCCTTGGCCTTTCTTGTCACTTTGCTAACATACATGTTTTTCCATTAGTCCCTGATGCCGAAAAGGCTGAGGACTGCTGACACAGATAGTAATAGGAATTTGAACCCAGGTAGTCTGATTTCATCCATTATCCTAGAATGCTAGTGGTTGTATTGCTTAGATTTACAGTTCAGCCAACATTCCTATCAATTTCTCAGTTGTGTAAAATATTTATATGTCATAAAGTGTCTTCACATACTTATTTAATATTAATTTCTCAACACAACTAGAAGCAAGGTTGAAGTAGGTACATTCTTTTACTTAATATTGTACATTCGGAGTTTTTGTTTAGATATTATATGTTCATTTAATAGTTATCCATTACATGTTAAGTTCTTTGGAAATGTCAAAGATGAATTAAATTTGAATGCTGTCAGTTAAGATATTGATACAAAGTGTCCTAATAGTAGAGAAAGTGTCCGAATAGTAGAGTATTCTGGGAGATCCCAGTAGTGACATGTTCTGTATTGATACTTTGTTTTTCACTTGCATTTGCTTGCTTCAATACACGAGTCTCTTTCAATTTTAAATTTGGGGGTAGGTTGACCCTTTATTTAGTCATTCTGAGGCCTATTATTCCATGTAAGAATAATCTAAAATATGTGCTTCTATTTGGTTATAGGGAATGACAGAGGAAGAAGAAGACAAACTTCTGGCACTGAAAGACTTCATGATGAAATCTAATAAAGCAAAGGCCAATATAGTGGATCAGAGCCACCTTCATGATAGTAGTCAGAAAGGTATTATTGACTTGGCAGCCTTAGGCATAATTGGGAGACAAGTTGATCTTGTTAAAACCAAACAAGAACCAGATGACAAACGGGGTTAGTATATTTCTTTGTGTATGTGTTTAGCTTGATATTATGAGTTATTTCATAAGACTGTTTTTTAACTAGCTAATAATAAAAAGCCCCATTTCTCATATATAGAACTTTCAAATATAGTGACTTCATTACTTAAGAGGGAGATTTGGGGGAGGAAAAGTGAGCAAGTGAACTGTACAATTAGGTGATTAAGTAACCTACCAAATCACAGCTCTGTATGTGATGAACCAAGGCTTAATTCCAAAGCCTTGTAATAAAATCATGTTGTCTCTGTGGAGGTATATGATTGAAGATAGAATTCTGTTTTTCTAATCCTTTCAACACCAACCTAAGGGCAATAGTCTTATATAAAAGGAGATAAAGGTTTGTCATTTATTAGTAGTAGGTAATACCCAATGAATTTAAAAGAATAGTTTTGCTATTGACAATGAAATACAAAAGTAGAGACCAGAGAAGCTTGAACCATTTACAGTCTTGATTTTTGAAACTGTTAGCTTGTCTGACACTGCCATTGATTGTATGAGGTTTTTATATGTACCATTTTTGCAGGTATAGTCACTAGTAGGTACATGCTTTTAAAAATTCCTCTATTCTAGCGTTAGATTTTGAGAGCAGTTAATCAATTATATTTAAAATCTTCTAATTGCCAAAATTGGGATAAGGTATTTGTAACATAATTTTTAATGGTTTATATCCATAAATAAAAGTATTCATACAAATTAATGAGAAAAAGTCAAGCACACTAAAAGAAAAAGGGGAAAGGATTTGAACGTACAACTGATTGATAAAAGAACAGAAATGCATATATGTGAAAAAGTAAATAATCAATGCAAATTAAAACAATGAGAAATGCCATTTTTTTTCTATATGATTATCAGATACTGGTGATACCTGGTATTGTCAAGTGTGTATCATTAAAATATAGTTTATGAGGTTTATAAAGTTGAAGGAAAGCTGAAGCGCTACCACCACTTAGTAAAAGTTCAGTCTATTACAATTATGAGAGCAATTTATGCTATATTTTGGTAGTATTAGAACTTTGGGTTACTTACATTTTTTATTGTTGGACAAAGATAAAAATAAAAGATTTTACATCTGTCTATACTAAGGATGTAGCTGTATACCAGTCCAATTTTTAAATTTCTTCTTTTTTTTTTTAAGTTTTTGTTTGTTTTTGAAGTAACTGATCCTAGAAATGGAGAAGTTATGTTTAGCATTTTTAGCAGTGTGGGCAATGACATTGAAGAAGTTGTTTTTATTGTCTCTTCTTTAGATAAAGTGGTTACTTGAAATTGAGCTAGCATTAGGAAACTGGAGCGCAATTAGGTCTAATTATTAACACCATTGAAAGCACATCTGTTCCATCTGCTAGAGAGATGAAGTGAGAGTTAATGAGTTGATAAAAATATGAATCAATTAGAAATCTTAAAGAACAAATATGATGTGAAGTCCATTGCTTTCCCCCACTTCTTAAGACAATAAAGCATATATTGATTTTAAAGGCTACCTTTAGACTAACTATTCTGAAATATTTTCATAGCTAGAAAACATGTAAAACAAGACTCAAATGTAAATGAAGAATGGAAAAGCATGTTTGGGTCTCTGGAGCCACCAAACATCTCACAGGCCCTACCTAAAGGGAATGACCAAGAGGTGATTCAGACTGGGAAGCCTCCTCGTTCTGAGTCTTCTGCTGGCATTTGTGTCCCTTTGTCAACTTCTCCACAGGTACTGTCATCTAGGCAGTAGTATTCCTTATGTCTTTGAATCTTATTCTGCTGTATACCATACTAGGAAAATCAGTGTGGTTACTTGTCTTGTAGGGTGGACATACTTCTTTCTGAGACAGGTTTATCTTAATTTTACAGCCAAGTGGAAATCTAGTTATTGAAAGTACCAAAAAGGTCTCATTTTAGAGTACTTGCCAATTTTCAGTGATCTGAAATTGTGGGTTGAAGACATTATTGTGAACTGGGATTATGAGTAGGCTATAATAAACCATTTAATTTTTTTTATTCTTCCTTTAATATAACATAGTTACATTTGAAAAATAGCAAAAATACTTCTGGAAAGAAATCTCAAGTTTGCTATATATGATAAATGTCATGATGATTTTGACAGAGATGGTTCCCAACTTAAAATGGTTTGTTTGACTTAATGATGTTTCTACTTGTCCGTGCTGTGAAAGCTGTGTGTTCAGTAGAAACTGTGCTTTCGGTACCCATATAATCATCTTGATTTTCACTTTGAAAACAGTATTCAATAATGTCAGATAGTGAACACTTTACATAATAGGCTTTGTATTTGATAATTTTGCCTAAGTGTAGGATACTGTAAGTGTTCTGGGTATGTTTGTGGTAGGCTAGCCTAAGCTGTGATATTTAGTAGGTTAGGTGTATTAAGTACATTTTTTGCTTATGATAATTCAATTTATGCTGGGTTTATTTGGATGTAACTCTGTTCTGTTATCAAGGAGCCTCTGTATTTGAAATTAGTTTGTAATTTAAGGTAGTTTTCCCCTAACCAATCATATCTTAAAAGTATTAATTGAACTAGACTGATAAAATTGAAATTCTGTTTCTTCTTTTCATTTAAATTAATGAGAATTTTTGCTTAATGTTATCTTTGTGCTGACTTTTTTTATTATTAAGTCTTAGTTATGTACATTAATGCAATCATGGGGTACATACACTGGTTTTATATACCATTTGACGTATTTTCATCACACTGGTTAACATAGTCTTCCTGGCATTTTCTTAGTTATTATGTTAAGACATTTATATTAAATTAAGACATTTATTAAATACATTTAATATAAGACATTATATTAAATTAAGACATTTATTAAGTTTCACATGTACCCTAAATGTAGAAGTTTAGAATTGTAGCGTTTGTGGTTATCTAGGTTTTCACTGAGAAAACATCATTTAGATAGATTTTAAAACTGGTACATTAATATGGACAAAAAGCTGATAAAATGCACGGGTAGAACATAGGTACATTTTTGTCTTCAAATTTATTTTATGACATAAAGATCTATAATTCTGTTTGTTTTCTAGGTTTCAGAAGTGACAAACATCCAGAGTAAGAAACCAGTAATACAAGTTTTAAGTAGTACAATTCTGCCCTCCACTTGCCAGATTCGGATTACAACTTGTAAAACTGAACTTCAGCAGCTCATACAACAGAAGCGGGAGCAGTGCAATGCTGAGAGGATTGCTAAGCAAATGATGGAGAATGCGGAATGGGAGAGCAAACCTCCTCCACCTGGTAAAAGTTCCCCCAGATAGATAGTTGTGCTCCACCTGGGTGCCTGAGCTAGCTTCTAAGTTAGGAAACTAACTGATCCTTAATTACCAGAGAAAGGAAGTGAGAACAAAACTGTCATTTGGGAGATGCAGAACAAAGAGCAATAAGTGAGAAATCTTAAATTATTATTTGTAAAGCTGGATCTTTTTAGTTGGGGGTACAACTTGTGGTGTCATATTTAGGCCAGTTTCTTAGTATTAATAATTTAGTCTGTGCTTCATTTTTCCCATTTATAATAGTTGTTTTTACCGCTATTGTCATGTCACTTTCTCATTGAATGTCAGGCTTCTTGGAAGTAAACTCTTGCTTTTAATGTCTGGAAGATTTAACATGCATCTATTAATATGTAAGAGAAAGGCAAAAAATTTAGAAAATAATATTTTTTTTTTTTTTTTTTTTTTTTTAATTTGGCCGGGGCTGGGTTTGAACTCGCCACCTCCGGCATATGGGACCGGCGCCCTACCCGCTGAGCCACAGGCGCCGCCCGAAAATAATATTTTTAAAAAGAAAACAGCATTACCTAATAATCCCACCAGTTAGTGATTATCAACATTAAGATTTTAGAGATGCAGTTCTCTAACCCTAGGAGATTTGAAAGAAATTTAAAGGTACTTCAGATAAAATTATCGCTCAGCTATATTAACAGGTTTGTCTGTTATAGTATGGCATAGTTAATATTAGGTTTGTAGATTTCTAAAAAAAAAAGTTTTATGAGTTTCTATACTTAGATTTTAATAACAAAAATTTAACTTGAAAATTTTCTGAGGAGAAATTTATAATGTGCTTATGTATAGACATTTAAGAATCATATGAATTCCAATGGGTCTCTGATGTGGACTTGGGAAGATGCTGGTAGAAGCCAGTGATTTAAAGATTTAGAAAATATTATTAAGTGTCAAGTGGCATCTCTAGTCACATAATTTTTCTTATGAAAATAAATATCTTGGAATGTTTAAGCTGTTTCCTGGATATAAGTCAGTATTTTTACTGGCCATGCTTTAAAAAAAGAAAAAGTTGACCACAAATTATCTACTTAATTTCATGATAAGATCGGTCTTTATAAGTGGCATTTTATTTTTACTGGAGTAACACATTTTATTTAGTAAATCATAGAAAAGATGTCAAATTTTGTGGTTCAAGGAATGTACCATGACTATTAGGCTCTTGATTTTTTTCTTTCCACACTTTAGTGGTTATGTGAAATTGATTTTCTTTAGAGGGAAATGTTCAACTTTGTCTGGTAGATTGTCTACACTGTTTGACAGAGTAGTCTTGATCACTTTCAAATTCAGCTTATCTTCCTTAAAAAGCACGTTCAGCTGTTGTTCCCACACACGAGCTAGAGATCCAAGGGAAAATGTTTTATTTGTTGTCTTAGAGTAGCCAGATTTGATAATAGTCTTCATTTCATTATTGTTTCTTGGTAAAAAGAAGTTATTTCTAAAATGGCATTGTTAACACTCAGTTACAATGCTGACTGCCAGTACAGTATATTTTCAGCATAGCTTTCTGTTTTATTTTAATATTGAATATTAAATATAATGAAATGTTATATTTAGTATGATACAGAAAACTTTATTCATCAAACATTGAAGATAGTTATGTGCAGTGACCTATGCTAAGTACTATGAATGATTCAGAATGCATATGACATGGTTTATGAATTTAGGTATTATATGATTTATTTTAGGAACTCATACACAAAGAGAATATACATAAAACACAGAAGGTTTTAGATATTGTAAAGAAAGTTACAGTATCTTATAACAAAGAAAATTACTTTGGACGGTCTATGAATATTTTGGGGCTATAATTTATAATATGGTTTTTATATCATATTTATCTCATAGAATAAATGATTGCAGGTAGAGAGGGAATTTACCAACTTTCAGGTCTTGACTGTGAATTAGGGACAATGTTATACTCTTTCTTACATCTTGTTTATACATAAAGTTGCCCTTTTGATTAAGTAAAATACTCCTTATTTTACATTTAAGGAAAGTACAGCTCAGAGAATTTAAATAAGTAGCCCAAGGTTACACTTTTATGGTGGGTGGATTTGGGTCTGTGTGATGTTTATGTTCCTTTATGCCTAGTTTCTGTAGGCTAGGGTAGTTGTTAACTTATGCTTCTGAGTCAATAGTCTTGGTTTTTAGGGGTGGCAGGTAACTGCTTTGTCTTTTCAGATACTGGAGAAGGGGTGCAGGTACAGTCTCTCTGAAGCTATTTGAGTAACACTCAATTGCTATCTTGATGCCTTACTCAATAAATATGTCTTGGTCTAGTATCAAGTATCTAGTATCAGATATCTAGTATCAACTACCTTTGTTAGTTATAAATAGCTTTTAATTATTTACTCATTATGATTATTCTCAAGATGGTTGTTGGTGATTTTAACTAGAGGATGAGTAGGAGATTGTTACAACTTAAGATAACAGTTGTTTGCTTTTCCTTAGGGTGGCGTCCTAAAGGGCTACTGGTTGCACATCTTCATGAGCACAAATCTGCTGTGAATCGAATTAGAGTTTCTGATGAGCACTCACTTTTTGCAACATGTTCAAATGATGGCACTGTGAAGATCTGGAACAGTCAAAAAATGGAGGGGAAGACTACCACCACCAGGTAACATATGCTCAGGAGTGGCTTAATTCATTCTTTGAGGTCAGTGAATACTTACTGAATTCTTACTTTGTAACAAGTGCTTGTTTTGGGTGCCAAGGATACAGCAAGGTTAGTGGACAAAATCCCTCTTCTGTAGAGCTTACCTTCTAGTGGAAAGTGAGAGACAATAATAGTATAAATAAGTAAAACATACAATGTGTTAGATGGTAAAACAAACAAACAAAAAGTTATACAGCAGGAAAGGAGGCCAGGAAATATGATAAGGGTTGGGTAGAGTAGAATTTTAAATAAATTGTCCAGAGAGTGTCTCACAGAGAAAATGACATTTGAGAAAGGAATTGAAAAAAGTGAGGGAAAAAACCATTGTGGAGGAGCATTCCAGGCAGAGAGAACAGGAGTCCTAAAGGTCCTGATGAAGAAAGATGTTTGGCATGTTTGAAGAACAACAGAAAGGTCTGTGTGGCTGGAAAAGAGCAAGAGGGAAGGGTAAGAGGAGTCAGATTAGACTGGGCCTTATATAGGCTGCTGTAAAGACTCTGAGATGGGGAGCTTTTGGGGAGTTCTGAGCAGAGAGACAAGATCTGAGTTAGATGAAGACAAGTACTCTGGTTGTGTTGAAACTAGACTGAAGAGGACAAGGTAGAAGTGGTTAGGAGACTTACACAGTAATTCAGGCAATAGATGGTGGCTTGTGCCAGGGTGGTAGGAGGGAGGTGATGAGAAGTGATCAGATTCTGGGTATGTTTTGATGGTAGAGCCAGTAAGACTTGTTGAATGGATTAGATGGAATATGAGCAAGAGAAAAGTCAAGATATGATAGAATGACTAGCTGTGGAAGGAAAACAAATACTGTGCCACTGCTCCACTGTTGCAGCTAATTTATGATTTGAAATCCCTAAGATTTTAAATATGCATGATATGATTTTGATAAATGTGATTATTATAAGTATTCTAGCCTTATAGTTACGTACCTACTTAATTTTCAGTCTGTGTGCCATCCCCTTCTCTCTCTTTCTCTATCTTTCTCCCCTACCCCCTCCACACACAGAGACATGTAGAGGGTGCCAAAAAAGCATACACATTTTAAGAAAGGAAAAACTATTAAAATTGTATATTCAGTATATACTGATAATGAAAGATGAATATAAGTCACATGGAGCACCTTTTGTAATTGCAAAAATAAGTCAAATGTGACTTGAGTATTACAAATTTAGCAGTTTTTTTTCTTTCTTAAAATGTGAATACATTTTTGGGGCACCCTCTTTATATTTATACACACACACACACACACACACACACACAAACAGTTCTACAATATTCATATTGGCCTGAAGAGAAAACTACTAGAAATCAAAATTGAATCTTATCTGCTTATAAAAAGATGTGGGGAATCTCTGGGGCTTTTCTTGTCATCAGTTTATTGACCATAACCATTAACCATAAAAATTCTCAAACAGGAAAATATCTTTGATAATAAGTTTATTCCTTACTTAACAACTTGACAATTTTTTTGTGTTGATTGTTAATGTTTTTACATTATATTTTTGACACTTTTTCTCTTATTTTTATACTATGCTTAATTATTGTTTTTATGTTCATTGTTTTGGTATTACATTGGTCAGAACATAATTAAAAATCAGTTAAAAATCAATGTGTCTATATAGCAACTTTTTGTCAACATTTTATTGTAAAATTTAAAACCTGCAAGATAAATTGAAAATGTTTCAGTGAACATCCGTGCCCATGCCACCAGATTTTACAGTTAATAAATTTTTTGTGTTTGCCAAGTCTTAGAACTTTCCATCTATCTTCTTCTCATCGATCCAGTTTTTAATGATTTCAAAATAAACTGTAGATGTATTAGTCCCTTCAGCACACATGTCATTAACTAGAGTTCAACATTTACTTATAGTTCCTTTTTGATATAAAATTTATATATTATGAAGTATATAGATCTTAAGTGAACTATTCCATGAGTTCTAACAAATACATATACCTCTGCAACCTGAATCCCTTTCAAGATACAGAATATGACCAGGATGTTCCCTTATGTCCCTTCTTTTTAAATTTTTGCCCCCTTCATTCTTACCATCATTAACATTTTAATTAGTGTTTTAAAAACTTCTGATAATTCTTTTCCAGATGGTTCTCTGTTATCATCATCAGTTGTATTCATTATCGTTTTTATTAAGAGGATAAATTGCAAAAACCCTGCCTGTAATTCCCAAATGACTTTTATCACAGAGTCATGCCTTCTGTATCCTAGTGTCAATATTTTAGGCAGTGGTATTCCAGTGTCACATTTTAGCCTATAGCGTCCCCCAAATTTTGGCAACCTTACAGACTTTGGTAAGCTTATATGGTAATTAGGAGATTGGATCTCCTCTGGATGCAGCTGCTTTCTTGCTTTCCTGTAGCACTCATTCCATTGTTTGTGGAATGCAGTGGACCTTGGCTTGGGGAAGAGAGAAAGGGAGTATGTTGTCCCCATCACATGGCTTCATAGAGGGGAGGAGAAAGTGATGATTATTGTCAATAGCGCGTCTATTTTTTTTGTTGCAGGGGAACAATTGGTGGCAGAGAAAGAATAGCAAAACTATTTTCTTAGGAAATGTTATTAGTACATTTTGATTACAGAGGATTTTCCATCTATGTTATGTTGGCTGATCATCTAGTTCCCTTCCCTTCAGTCCTGACTTTCTCACTGAACTGTGATTGGTGATTTATGCCACTGATTTTGTGGCTCTGCCATTTTCTTCTTTCTTAATTAAGTTAAACTTTCAGTTTGTCCCTTGGGGACTAGTTTTTAAAAAATTGCTGTTTTTCTAAATTTTTGCATAGATTTTGAACTTCTTTATAGCATTTTAAATTTTGTTTTCTGTGTCTTCTTCTTATGCTGACTTATTTCTGGCTCATTTACATCTTCAATTTTATGGGAAGTTGTTTGTTGAAATTGAGGCGATGGTAGAATATCTAAGTGGAGTTCTGTCACAGGAGTTGGAGCGATTTGAAGGGTGCACAAGAAAATGGTCAATGTTAACGGTTACACGTTTTGGAGTCATTGGAATTGTTGAAAGTAGAGTTCTGTTTTGATTTGTTTTGTTTTATAAATGATATGGTTATTCTGAAGGAAAGGGAATATAAAAAGCAATGGAGGCCTGAAGCCTGAATCTTAGGAATTGAATTTTGGGGATGGGGAGAGTGGGGCCAAAAGAGGAAAGAAAATAAACCACTTAAGTGAATGTCATGGACTACAGCAGAAAAGAGAAAGAAACTTGTAGGCCTCTCTGAAATGCAATAAAAAAGCCATGAAGCATGAAAACCTGCTAATGGTATTGGGGCATTCTCATATAGAGTGCCTTCTGATGGAATGCAGTTGGTATGTTTTCCCTGGAGGGCTTTTGGACAATTTGTGGCACAAGCCTTTATGATGTACATATCCTAAGGAAATAATTATGAATAAACTCAGAGATTTAGTTTTAAGACTTTTCAGATTTTTTTTTTTTTTTTTTATAATAGGAAAAACACTAGAAGCAAATTAAAGGTTCAACAGTAGGTAGGGGTGAAATTGGTTAAATAACTGATGATGCAGTTATAAAACTGACATTATAGAAATAGTTTTTGATATGAAAGATTTTGATAATTGTGTTTTAAAAGGTTTAAGAAGAGCATATAGATTTTCTATTTTTGGAATGGTAGAATAAGGACCTTCAGAAATGCACTCTATAAAGCAATGTTCTTTTGGCAAAAACCATCAAAATCACCTTTCTTAGAACCCTGGAAATTAACTAAATTCTTGCAACAATCCAAAGTCTGTTTATTCAAGAAAAATAACTACTTTTCGTAAGAACAATGAGTCGTGTGATATTTAATTTAGCTTAATCTCATCACACTCTTACCTAGCCCTTTTGGGAGCTTTTATAACAAATGGTCCTGCAACTGCAGTAGCCATCATACTCCCTTGGTAGCCAGTGGAGGAGTCGCTCCCTAAAAACTGTGTTCTCAGAGAATTGTTACTATTTGACCTCTCTGCCAGGTGGCTGAAAAGTTCCATTTGCAGGGTCTGTCTTTATTTGACCTGACTTGGACTTTGTTTTCTGAGAAAAACCTTACCTACCCTACAGGGCATTTGTTAAAGATAAATAGCACCATTTGCTGAACATTGCAGCTCTTTGAGGTGGCTTTACTAGTTGGAACAACAAAAAACGAACAGAAAGCTTAGAAAGAAGGACTGAGTAATGAGATGCCCGAGGTGCCTTTGAAAGATTTTGATGTATTTGTAGGTATTTATAAGGCCACAGGTAAGTGTAGCATTGTGCACATGCCCAGGAAAGAACTGAAAAGACTAAGTTCTCAACCTCTGGCTGACTTTGAGACGGTGTACAAGCAAGAAATGAAGGCTAAGGCAAAGTTGTAAAATACTTGGTGGGGTGTTGGGTGCCACAACACAAACCAAACCCTCAAAAAAGGCTGCAACACTTAATAATTCAAGTCTTTTTTTTTTTTTTTTGAGACAGAGTCTCATTATGTTGTCCTCAGTAGAGTGCTATGGCATCACAGCTCACAGCGACTCTTGGGCTTAAGTGATTCTCTTGCCTCAGCCTCCCAAGTAGATGGGACTACAGGTGCCCGCCACAACATGTAGCTATTTTTTTGTTGTTGTTGTTGCAGTTGTCATCGTTTTAGCTGGCCCGGGCTGGGTTCGAACCCACCTGCCTTGGTGTATGTGGGCCGCACCCTAACCACTGAGCTGTGGGCACCGAGCTAATAATTCAAGTCTTGAAAGAAGTGTCCAGTTATTAGATTACCACTAAACTAACTGAACAGAGACTTCAGTGGCCACTTATAAACAAAGTGTCAGTTTACAGAATTCATCCAAGATAATTATTAAAGAAACAAATAGTATCAACTCTAGAATCTTCTTTCCAAAGTTGACACATTATATTTTGAATGTACATTTTTGGGTGAAAAACTACATGTCAGGCAAAGAAGCAGGACAAGGTGGCCTATATGTAGGGAAGTCAGTGGAAACTGTTTCTAAGTAATCCTAGACATTGAGCTTCCTAGACATAGCCTTACATCCATTGAAAATATGTTCAAAGAGCTAAAAGAAGCCTTTTAATGTCTAAAGAATTAAAGTGTGAGAACAATGTTTCACCAAATTGGCAATACTAATAAAGAGATATAAGTAATAAATAAATATAAATTCTGGAATTATAAAGTATAATAACTAAAATAAATTCACTGGAGAGGCTTAACAGCAGATTTCAGTTGACAAGGAATAAAGGGAATTTGAAGTTAGATAATTGGCATTATCTAGTCAGAGGTACAAAAAGAAAAAGATAAAGGAAAATGAACAGAGCCTAGAGTCTCAGAGACTTGTGGAATACCATCAAGCATTCCAACATATGCATAATAATAGTTTCAGAAAAAGAGGAGAGAGAAATGGGAGGAGAAGGAATATTTGAAGAATAATGGCCAAAACTCCCCTAAATTAATCTGCACAACTAAGAATTCAGTGAACTCCAAGTAGGGTAAAATCAAAGGAGCCACAGCTGGACATATCATAAATAAACTGTTTAAAAATGAAATTCTTGAAAACATTGGTAGAAAAGTGCTTCATCAAGTATAAAGGATCTTTAATATAATTAACAGCTAATTTTTTTTTTTTTTTGCAGTTTTTGGCCAGGGCTGAGTTTGAACCCACCACCTCCGGCATATGGGGCCAGCGCCCTACTCCTTTGAGCCACAGGCACCACCCAACAGCTAATTTTTTAAAAATCAGAAATGATAGAATTCAAAAGTCAGTGGGATGACTGAAAGGAAAAGACTGTTAGCCAGTAATTCTATATCCAATAAAATTGTCCTTCAGAAACAAAGAAGTTAAGACATTTAAGATAAATAAAAACAAGGAATTTATTCCTAGCAGATTTTCCCTAAAAGAATTAATAAAAGGAGTATTTTGTGCTGAAAGGAAAGGCATGAGATAGTAACATGAATCCAAAAGAAGAAATACAGGTCATCAGTAAAGGTAAAACATTAAGTAAATACAAAAGAAAGTACAGATTATTTTTGCTTTTAACCAATCCAATTTAAAAAGACAACTGGCTAAAGATATAAGGCTGTATCAGTGGGCTCAAAACATACAGATATGTAATTTGTGTGACAGTGGTTATACAGAAGAGAGAGGAGGGGACAGATAATATTGGAACAAAGTTTTTGTGTATTATTGAAATTAAGTTGGCATTAATCTGATTGTTTTAAGATGTTAATTGTATTTCTCAGGGCACCCACTAAAAAAAAAAGTTTTTTAAAACATAAAAACAAGGACATTAAGGTGATACACCAGAAATGCAAAAGAAGTCGATAATGGAGAAATAGAAGAACAAAAAACGCACAAGACAGAAAGTAACAGAAAAATGTCAGATATAACTTCTGACATTATTGGTAATTACATTAAATGTAGTCAAAAGGCAGAGTTGACAAAAGGAATGGAAAATGTAATCTAACTATATCCTCTGTATGAGAGACACTTCAGAGTCCAAGACAAAAAGGAAAAGAATCAAAAAAGATATACCATGCAAATAGTACCTAAAAAAGAGCTGGAGGAGGTAATGTCAGTTAAAAAATAAACTTTAGGACAAAAATTACTCCTAGAGAAAAATAAGAACATTTTATAATAATAAAACGGTCAGTCCATCAGGGAAACATAATAGTTACAAACATAGGTACCTAACAACAGACCTTCAAAGTATAGTAAGCAAAAACTGACAGAATTGAAGAGGTGTAGACAATTCACTTATAATAGTAGGAGACTTTAATACTGTACTTTGATTCTGGATAGAGCAACTAGGCATAAGATCATCAAGGAAACAGAAGACCTGAATAATACTACAAACAGCCATATCTACCAGATATCAGTAGATTATTCCGCTCGTCAGTGTGGACTATAAATCCTCCTTAAATGTACATGAACTATACTCCAAACTAAACCATATATTTAGTATTTAGCTACAAAATGATTTCAATAAATACAAAAGGATAAAAATTATTCAAAGTATGTTTTCTTAGCAAAGGAATGAAGTTATCAGTAACAAAGGAAGTTGGGAAATTAATTCTATGTGGATAACGGCCAATAGTTCAAAGGGAATTTTAGAAAATACTTTGGGATGAATGAAAATGAAAACATAACTATACTAAAACCTGGGGAATGCATCTAATGGAGTGTTCAAAGGGAAATTTATAGCTGTAGACATCTATATTAGAAAAGAAGGAAGATCTCAAGTCAGTAATTTATCTTAATCTTAAGAAACTAGAAAAAGAGCAAACTTAACCCAAAGCAAGTAGAAAGAAGGAATAATAAAGACTAACGAGGAAACAAATGAAATAGAGAATAAAAAAACAACAAAGAAAGCAAGTGTAGAATTTTTTTTAAAGATCAGTAAAATTGGTAAATCTTTACTACAGTGAAAAATAAAAAAGGACTCAAATTACTAAAATCAGGAATGAAAGTGGGTACAGTACTACTGACTTGACAGAAATAAAAAAAGAATACTATGAAGGTAATACCATGTATGCCAACAAATTAGATAATCTGGATAAAAATTCAGATAAACATGAACAAATTCCTAGAAAGACACAAGCTACTAAAAATGACTTAAGAAGAAATAGAAAATCTGAGTAGACCATAACAATAAAGAAATTAGTAATAAAAAAATTTCCCACAAAGAAATGACCAGGCTGAGATGGCAAATTTTACCAAACATTAATGAATTCTAGTAGTTCCCTTTATCTTTGGAGAATATATTCCAAGACTCCCAGTGGGTACCTAAAACCTCAGATGGTACTGAACCCTACACATAGGGATATACTGCAGTTTTTCATCATATATATATGAATATACATATACATACACACTTATTATAATGTGTAGCTTATAAAATAGGCACAATAAGAGATTAACAATAACTGATAATAAAATAGAACAATTATGACAAAATACTGTAATAAAAGTTGTGATACTTGTGCAATATCTTACTGTACCATACTCACCCTTCTTATGATCAATTAATCCAATAACTTAGTCAGCTAGTAAGTGACTAATGGACAGGTAGCTTATTTGAGATGGCTATGTTGGATAAAGGGATTATTCATGTCTTAGGTGGGAGGAAGCTGGATGGTGCGATATTTTATCATATTACTCAAAATGCTATGTAATTTGAAGCTTAAGAATTATTAATTTCTGGAATTTTCCATTTAATATTTTCAGTTGACCATGGGTAACTGAAACCACGGAAGGTGAAACCCCAAATAAGAAGGAACTGTTCTAAACACTGATCTTTCAAATAGTCTTCCAAAGCTCAGCACCTGTAGCTCAGTGGCTAGGGTGCCAGCCATATATTCCGGAGCTGGTGGGTTTGAACCCAGCCCGGACTTGCCAAATAGCCATGACAACTACAACCAAAAAATGGCCAGGTATTGTGGTGCAGGTCTGTAGTCCCAGCTACTTGGGAGGCTGAGGCAAGAGAATTGCTTAAGCCTAAGAGTTAAAGTTGCTATGAGCTGTGAAGCCATGGCACTCTACCAAACGTGACCTAGTGAGACTCTGTCTCAAAAAAAAAAAAAAAAAAGAGTCTTCCAAAAAATAGGTGAGAGAACACTTTTTAATTTATTCTATAAGGCAGATATTGCTGTGATACCACAACCAGATAAAAGCATCACAAAAAGCCCATAGACCAATGCCCATAATTAATAAAAATATACAAATCTTCAACATAATACTAGTAAACTGAGTTCAACATATAAAAAGGTTTATATTCCATGACCAAGTGCATTTTATCTCAGGAATGCAAGATTAGTTCAGCATAGAAAAATCAATTAATGAATATATCATATTAATAAAGGGTGAAGACTGCATAAAACTAACTTCACAAATTAGTTCTAGATAAGAACTAATAAAAGCCATTTATGAAAAACCCACATGTTACATTGTACTTAGTGGTGAAAGATTAATAAAAGCCTTCTCCCTAAAATGAGGAGCAAGACAAGAATGTCTACTGTTGCCTCTTCTACTGAGCATGGTACTTGGGGTCCTAGCCAGGACATTCAGGTAAGGAAAAGAAATCAAAGGCATACAAAATGGAAAGAAAGAATTAAAACTATTTCAGTTGGCAACCAGTATATAGAAAATCAGCCATAATTGAGCAATAAATTAAAAACTTAACAAATAATAAGTTCAGCAAAATCAGAATAGCTAAAAATCAGTTGCATTTCTGTTGTTACCAATGAATATTCCAAAGATGAAATTAAGCATCAAAAAACCCAAAATACTTAGGAATATCTTTTATCCAGTGAGAAGCAATTTTTGTCAATGGTGAGATGTGAGAGTCCAGTTTCAGTCTTCTACAAGTAGCTAACCAGATCTCCAAGCACCATTTGCTAAATAGGGATTCTTTTCCCTAATGCATGTTTTTGTTAGGCTTATCAAAGATCAAATGATGATATGTGGCTGGGTTTATCTCTAGATTCTCTATTCTATTCCATACATCGATGTCTCTATTTTTGTGCTAGTACCATGCTGTTTTGATCACTATAGACTTGTAGTATAATCTGAAGTCTGGATAACATGATGCCTCCAGATTTGTTTTTATTTCTAAGAATTGTATTGGCTATTTGGGTATGAAATGATTTAAGAAATGAAACAATAAAAATTCTAGAAGAGAGTAAGGGAAAAACACTTGACGATATTGGCCTGTAAAAATATTTTATGAGGAAGGTGCCTTCTGGTAATTGCAGAAACACTAAAAATAAATTACTTGGATATGATCAAGCCAAAAAACTTCTGCACAGCTAAGGGTGCTATAACTAAAGCAAATAGCCTTTAGTATGGGAGAAGGTTTTTGCATGTTATGGAAGGTCTGATAACTAGAATCTACAAAGAACTCAAATTAATCAGTAAGAAAAGAGCAAACAAACCCATTTCTATGTGGGCAAGAGAGTTGAACAGAAATTCCTCTGAAGATGACAGACCAGTCAATGGCTAACAAACACATGAAGAAATGCTCATCATCTTTAATCATCAGAGAAATGCAAATCAAAGCCACTTTGAGATAACTGGTGTTAGGTGATAGCTAACATCTTAAAGTCCCAAAAGTACAGATACTGGTGTGGATGTGGAGGGAAAACACTTCTACACTGTTGGTGGGATTACAAACTAATACAATCTTTATGGAAATAAGTATGGAGAATTCTCAAAGAACTAAAAGTTGACCTTCCATTTGATCCTGCAATCCCATTACTGGGTATCTACCCAGAAGAACAAAAATCATTTTATCACAAAGACATTTGCACCAGCATGTTTATTGCAGCTCAATTCATAGTTGCCAAGTTGTTGAAGCAATCCAAATGGCCATCGACCCATGAATGAATCAACAAATTGTGGCATATGTATACCATAGAATACTATTCAGCCATAAAAAAGATGGAGACTTTTTATCTTTTATGTTTACCTCGATGGAGTTGGAACACATTCTTCTTAGTAAAGTATCACAAGAATGGAGAAGCAAGAATCCAATGTATTCAATTCTAATATGAAGCCAGTAGATGATGTAATACATACCTACATAAATGAAATACTCAAATCAATTCTAGGTGGGGGTGGGATGGGGAATGAGAGCCGAGAGAGGGGAGAAGGGCAAGGGATAAGGGGTTACAGTGTATGTCACACCCCTTGGGGGCAGGACACAACTATAAGACTTTAACAAATACAAACACTGTAACCTAATTTTTTGTACCATCAACAAACCTGAAACAATAAAAAAAAATGTTTGGCCATGAATTTAAAAGGAGAAAAGAGAAGTTCAACAGATCAGCATATGTGGGAGAGACTGTATATTATAAAATTTTGCATTTATGAATGTTAATTCATGATGATATATATATTACTTGATTTTTACTGTGGCCTAGTTAGGTAAGGACAGTCCTTGTTTTGTAGATTAGTAAACTGAGGTTAATAGCTTGACCAAGACCATAGAGGTAGTAGGTTATAGAACTCTTTAATTACAAACCCAGTGCTTTTCCTGCTCTGCTAGGCTATGGGTTATGAATTATAGAGTAACTCAGGTGTGTAAGAGTAAGGGTTTATGGTCTTTGAAGAATTGAAAAAGAATTGGATGAGGAGTACAAGTCTAGTAGAAAAGACGTGTAGATGGGCACTTGAAAATATCAGAAGAAAAGGTGATTCTGTATGAGTGCTTTTACGGAGGCATTCTTGCTTTTGTTATAAGATCAGGAAGATAAAATGGACCTCAAAGTAGTAATTTTTTTTTTGCTGATAGCTGTGGATATTGAGCATTAGCAAAAAGAATGCTTCAGAAATAAAATCTTATTTTTTTTCTTTTGTTTAGATCCATTCTCACATATAGCCGAATCGGAGGACGAGTGAAGACGCTCACATTCTGCCAAGGCTCCCACTATTTAGCCATAGCATCCGATAATGGTACTGTCCAGCTTCTTGGAATTGAGGGTTCTAAGCTGCCCAAGTCTTCTAAAATCCATCCTCTACAAAGCAGGTATCTCTCTTTTATCTTTTTTAAACTTTGCATTTAAAGTTTAGTGCACGATGGTAACTTGACTCTTCCTCCCACCCTGCAGTGCAGTTTGGATTAACTGCGGGCTTCTTACATTGTACTTCTTTTCTAAGCCCAATAAAGCTGCATCCAATTCAAAACTTACATGTGGAATGTAAATGTCTTGGCAAAGTAACTAGGAAAATGCCAGGAGGGCTATGTCAACTAATGAGATGAAAATGTGTCAAATATTCTATGAAACACATGTATGGTGCCCCATGATCATATTGATGTACACAGCTATGACTTAATAAAAAAAAAAAAAAAAACTTACATGTGGTTAGTCTCAGAAGATGATGTCTATCTATCTTATTGTCTGTCAGCTTTAAAAAAAAGGTCAGAAACACAGCTTTGAACTTGATTCATCCTAGTCTGGAATTTGTCTGAATAACCTAATTATTTATCAGTTATATCTTCTGTCTCAACTGCTAAAAGCTTAATGTAGTCTGGCTGCTGACTTTGAGAATGCAAGTATTCTTTATTAAAGAAAACTCAAATGTCAGCATTTTGTCACTTGGCATTAAAATCTATGAAGTCGACAGCAACATAGAGAAGAGCTTTTAGATTATTTGCTGATTATTTTAAAACAAAATAGTGACTGGTTTTATTTAAGACTTGTTTTACTTTTTATAAATTGTGGTTCTTACAGATTAATTACATACAAGGTAAGACATTTAAAAACAAAGTAGAACAGTTTCTGACTGACCAGAATGTATTACACACCTAGTATCTCAAGGACAAAGAAGACATACTATGGTAAGAATCTATAGTCTAGTGGAGAAATAGACAAGTGAACAGCCTGCGTCAGTGCAGTGTGGTAATATGCCACTTGTTAAATGAATAGTAGCAGCCCTCTTGAAAGGGAGAAGGCAGCACGTGAGACCAGATGTGAGTTAGCAGCTGAAGCAGGCCAGTTGAGAATGCCTGCCAGGCAGAAGTGGAGCCCACAGAGGAAAGCAGAATGAGGAGACTTTTAGTTTAGTGGGCAAGGCATGGCCATTGGGTAGCTTAAGGTAGAAGTGGATGTTTCTTGAATCACCTAGGATTTTTTTGTTTTTGTTGTTTTGTCTTGCTTTTACATTTAAAATGTGTTTATTTTTTAACATAGTCACCTAACAGATTTGAGCAACTTTTGTCCAGGACATATTATAATGGCCTTTACCTACCAATGAATACCTGCTAAAGTCTGTTTCAGCAGAGGGTGACTATATAGTAATAGACTCATTGAGTTTCATGTAAATTACCGATCAGGAAAGTGTGCTGTGTGATGATTGAGGTCAGAGGCCACACAGACATGCAAATTCAGTACATAGTTATCTCTCAGCCAACAGTGCTTTTCACTGCGAATATTGCTGTCTTTAAAAAACGTTAGCTACCTAAATTGGGAGAAATGTGCTAGGAGGCATAGATTTCACTGTCTGACAGTAGTGTTGCTCCAAAGAAACCTTGTATGAGTTGTTTGTTTGATTCAGTCATATCAGCTCTTGTCATGGCTCTTAATATTATTTCACATTTTATTTGGCACTTGGATTTTTCATCATCCCTCTATGGGGAAATATAGTAGCATTACAGTGTTTACAAATATAATTATTTGTCTAAGCACTCAGCAAACTACTGCCTGTGGTATAGTCCATGAAGTAAAGAATGATATTTGCATTTTTAAAGGGTTGTTAAAAAAAAAGAATGACTATGTAGCGGAGAGATATTTGACTCAAAAAGCCTAAAATATTTATATTTACTATCTGACTCTATATAGAAAATGCTTGCTTCCTGCTGATCTAAGAGATAAAAAAAAAAAAATAAGACAGTCATGTGAAAGCATGATAGGTACCAATCAAGGGGGCTAGTTTGTTTTATGATTTTCTTTTTAGTTTAAACATGTCTCAGTGCAGTGGCGCACACCTGTAATTTACCCAGCACTCCGGGAGGCCAAGGTACATGGATTGCTTGAGTTTAGTGTAGGAGTTTGAGGCCAGCCTGAGCAAGAGCAAGAGCCCATGCTGGGTGTTGTAGTGGTTGTCTGGAGTCCCAGCGACTCAGGAGGCTGAGGCTAGAAGATCACTTGAGCCCAAGAGAGGTTGCTGTGAGCTATGACTTCATGGTACTCTACCAAGGGCGACAATGTGAGACTGTGTCTCAAAGTAAATAAGTAAGTAAGTAAATAAAAATATAAGTGTCTTGGCTTGAGCAGAAACTATACTTACAAGGTAGAATAGTATAAAGTATATTCCTCCAATATAAAGGAATGGACTCATACAACACGGATGAACCATAAATGCATTTTGCTAATGAAAGATGTTAGACCCAAAAGAATATATATTATATACTTCCATTACATGACATTCTGGAAAGCTCAAAATTACAGGGGAGAAAAACAGATCAGTGGTTGCCACAGGCTGAGGGATGGGGGTATAGGTAAAGGCTGAGTATAGACAGCCTGAACAAGGTAATTTTGGGGGGCATGGAATGGTTTTTGTGGTTCTATAGTAGAAGATTACATAGGTTTTGTCATAATCCATTAAACTATATTCATAGCAAGTGAATTTTTTTTTTTTTTTTTTTGTAGAGACAGAGTCTCACTTTATGGCCCTCGGTAGAGTGCCGTGGCCTCACACAGCTCACAGCAACCTCGAACTCCTGGGCTTAAGCGATTCTCCTGCCTCAGCCTCCCGAGTAGCTGGGACTACAGGCGCCCGCCACAACGCCCGGCTATTTTTTGGTTGCAGTTTGGCCGGGGCCGGGCTTGAACCCGTCACCCTCGGTATATGGGGCCGGCGCCCTACTGACTAAGCCACAGGCGCCGCCCGCAAGTGAATTTTTACTTTATGTAAATTAAGAAAAAATCAGGATATAGAGGGAAAGATGGAGTGTAGTTGTGACAAAGTGAAATCTGTTTTACTACTTAATGCCATGTAGTATCCTGGTTGGATACTGGAATAGTAAAAGTTAGCTAGTGGGAAAACTGATCAAATCAGAATGTTCTTTGTTGTATTACTAGTATTATATCAAGGTTAATTTATTAGTTTTGATAAATGTTCTATTGGTAAATAGAGCAGAAGCTGAGTAAAGAGTATATAGGAATACTGTGCCTTTTTTGTAATTCTTCTGTAAATCTAGAATTATTATTATTTTTAAAGTCTCAGCTATCATTGTCTTAATGGAGTCACATAGTTTTTATTTTTTGACCGTGGATAAATACAACTTATGTGAAGCCGAGTGCTGTGTTTTCAGTGACTAAATGTATTTGCCTTTTTGCTTTGTGTATTTCTCTAGAATTCTGGATCAGAAGGAGGATGGCTGTGTCGTGGATATGCATCACTTCAACTCAGGGGCGCAGTCTGTTCTTGCCTATGCCACTGTGAATGGGTCTCTGGTTGGCTGGGACCTCAGGTCTTCGAGCAATGCATGGACTTTAAAGCATGACTTAAAGTCAGGCCTCATCACTTCCTTTGCTGTGGACATCCACCAGTGCTGGCTATGCATTGGTAAGCCGGCTTTAAAGTCAGTCTGTGGGTTTTGAAGATAATTAATTAATAATATCAGGCTTAGATAATATTAGACATTGCCACTAATGTCTGCCAGCTTGTGAAAGCTGTTTTTCCTTTTTCTTCATTTGTAATTTTCCCCCATATTTTAAAAGAGTCATTATACTATAATCACTTGAAATTTAATTTTTTTTTCATTAAAAAACAGGTTAGAAAGAGTGAAATCAGTACTCCAAGGTGGATGAAACAATTTCCTCTTTGTCCTTGTTCTTAAATGGGCTTCTTTATTATATATCATATATTATATATTGTATATTATAGTGATCAGATTTGCTGGTATTCACTTATTCTGCAGGGGAAGCAGCAGCCTTGATTTAAGGGAAATAGCATTTGTGTTTGGGCAGACACAATTTTACATTATAGTAATTTCAGGCAAGTTACTTAACTCCTCTAAGTCTCAGTATCCTTGTCGTCAAGGGCTGCTTTGAAGATTGAATAAGATAAAAGCATCTGTCACACTGCCTGGTGTTGGGAGAAAATCTGAGCAACCCCTTTCTACTTTATCTCTCTACTACCTTTCCCCAAAGACTGAAGATGTACCAAGTGATCTTGCTTGCTTCTTTGCGGTTTTTAATTAATTTTTAAAAGTGTTTATTCTGAGGAGTTCTGAAAAGTATATACTATAGTACAACCCCCACCACAATCAGAATAAGAACATTTTCATCACCTCAAAAAATTTTCTCATGCCCCTTTGCATTTGGCATCCTCCTTCTACCTCTAATTAGCTGCTCATGTGATTTTTGTCGTCATAGTTTTTGTCTTGTCCAGGATGTAATATGAATGGAATCCTATAGTACGTAGCCTTGTTTCTGTAAGCATGAGGCTTTTGAGACTTCTGTGTGGTTGTGTGTATAAGGATTTTCTTTTTATTTATTGTTAATATTCCATTTTATGGATAGATTATTTGTGTATCCATCCATCTTTTAGGTTATGGTAATTGGTTTATTTCTAGTTTTCGGCTTTTCTGAGTGAACTTGCTGTAAACATTTGCAAATAGGTCTTTGGAAGGACATATATTTCCGCTTACTTCAAGTACATGTAGATGTATATATTCCAAGAGTAGGATTGCTGATCTTTTAAAAAATTATATTTTTAATCAACAAATAATAGTATATATTTAAAGGGGCACAATGTGATGTCTTGTATGTTTTGATTGTGGAATGATTTAAGGTAATTAACAGATCTACCATCTCACATACTTATTTGTAGTAAAAAGATGTAAAATCTACTTTTTTTAGCAATTTTTTAACCTATTATTCCATGAATTCATATGGAATAGGTTCCAGCACCATAAGCCCCTTTCCCTGGCTCTCACGTGTGCTATGTGTTGTGCCTCCTATGCCATGAATTTGTAGGGAATGGGTTCCAGGAGCTCAGGCTCCTTTCTATTGGTTCTCACAAAATGTGCTTCTCTGGGTGAAGCAGGCTGCACTTCAGTCGAACACAAGTACCTTTCTTTCTCTTTGGCTTCCTTCTTTTCCTGACCATTTTCCTTCACATGTTTCCGGAAGCTATCTCAGCTCTTAGAGTGCTTAATATGCTCAAAATGAACACTAATCCTCTTGGCAAGAATCTTGCCTTTAACTTGTTTGTTTACAACAATGCCAATAGCATGCTGGGTAACACTGTGGACTCTCCCGGTTTTGCCATGGAAACATTTGTGTGGCATGCCTTTTCGAACAGTACCCATTCCCTTGAATCTTTCTTGTGGATTCGCATGTATGTGGCCAAAGGAACACCCAATGTTTTCTAAAAAGCCTAGAGAACATGTATCGGGTGCCTCTGTTCTTTCCTTGTGTGTTCATCATTTTTGTGAATTATTAGAAGTTGATGTCTCCAGCTGAAAGGAACATTTTAGCGATTTTGAAATATGCAGTTTATTATTATTTATTATAGTCACCATTCTGTGTCACTAAAGCTTATTCCTCCTATCTAAAACTTTGTACCCTTTGATCAACATCTCCCCCTTTCCCATCTGTGCCTCCCCCAGCCTTTGTTTAAATTTTACCTTTTCCTCATGTCCCTTGAGCAGCTACCACATCTTTGTTACTCTTTTCCAATTGGCATTTTTATTCAAAGGAATTATAATCTTCCGTGCTTGAATTTAGGTTCTCTAGATTCCCTAACTTATATTTGTTACATTATTATGTGCCCTTTCCTTTATTATTTTTTATAGTTTAGATGGAATGTATATTTTTTGCCTTCTGTGTGAATAAACTGCACTGGTATAGGAAGAGATAATATCAGGCTTAGAAGAGTAGATATTACACACTCAATAAATTAGCAAATGACAGCATCCCTCTCAGGTAACCTCGGTCACCTTTTAGGAGAGCAGCCCATGCTATGCTGTCTTTGGCTCATTGAGTCACTGTCCTGGAGTGGGGTAGGGTGACAAGCAGAGGGACCCAGCTGGCCCTTTATCTCTTTTTAACTCCTTCACTAGGGTTGGAAACCAGTATAAGAATGTGCTCTGTGCCATTGTCGTGACCAGCTGCTCAGTGTCAGAATAGGCATTTTTCTTTTGGGATGAGGAGGGTTTTCTCTCTGTGTAGGGTATAGGTTGTCATGGACAGATGCACAGACGCTCACACCACTTTCTGTTGTGACTAGAAAGCCATTCATATCTCCTACATGTTGTGGAGAAAAGGGCACATGGAAATTATAGAAATCTGATAATGGTTACAAAGGTGCTGCTACACTGGGAGGGGTAAAGTGATCACTGCCAGTAAAACATCTCTGGTTATTTAAGGCAGTCTGAACATTTTGACTTACCAAATTTAGTTTATGTCTTCTCAGAAGCTTTTGTTCAGGGTGCTTTTGGCAATTAATAGCAGTGTTAGTAATTAATGAATTATTCATTTTTAATTTACATTAGTTAGAGTAGCATTTTGATAAGTATTTTCTATCTCTGGTCTATCTCTAAAGGTGCTGTTTGAAACTAGCTTCATGAGCACAAAGTGTTTTTCTAAGTGTGAGTAAGGCAGTTTTAAACTAAATTCATTCAAAGCTAATGCTATTTACCATTTGTTTAAATGCAGCCTGAGGTGTTCTGTTCATTAGACGGTAAATTTTTTGTGCTTTTTTCTTTAAGGTACAAGTAGTGGTACCATGGCTTGTTGGGATATGAGGTTCCAGTTGCCAATTTCAAGTCACTGTCATCCTTCCAGGGCTCGAATCAGGCGCCTCTCAATGCACCCTCTGTATCAGTCCTGGGTGATTGCAGGTAAAATGGAGGGCTGGTTTTCATGTGTTGGGGGGTTTTCTTTGAAAATATATATTACCGTGCTGCCAACCTTCAGTGTTTTTAGAGTTTTAATTTTACTTATGAACCAAATGCTTGATTCTGTTCTTCTCTATTCTTTTTTTTTTTGTAGAGACAGAGTCTCACTTTACTGCCCTCAGTAGAGTGTCATGGCGTCACACGGCTCACAGCAACCTCCAGCTCTTGGGCTTATGTGATTCTCTTGCCTCAGCCTCCCGAGCAGCTGGGACCACAGGCGCCCACCACAACGCCCGGCTATTTTTTTGTTGTTGCAGTTTGGCCGGGGCTGGGTTTGAACCCACCACCCTTGGCATATGGGGCCGGCACCCTGTTCACTGAGCCACAGGCGCCGCCCCGATTCTGTTCTTATTATGGAAGTTCCTACCACTAGTATCTCATTGTCATCTCATATTTATTATGTTCAAAATGATCTCATCAGTCACCACCATCATCCTTCATTCCTAATTGTCCACCAGCTTTTATTCTATTTTTTTTTCTTTCTCCTGTGTTCCTTAGTTTTGTTAAAGCTCCCACTGTCTCCCTGGAAATCTGAGTTAGAAACCTGGACTCATCCTTAGTTGCCATCTCTCACTGATCTGTTTCTTTCGTGTTTTTCACAAGCTTCCCCTCCCTACTCTCATCAAGCACTCGAATTTTCTTATATGGATTCTTATGTGAGATACTTGGGCAAGTCTTTGAATTTAATTTTATCTGTAAAATGTGATTAAAGATACGGAGTTGTAAGGATTTAAGACAAAAAATGTAAAGCATATAGTATGGCACACAATTAACGATTGATAAATAATAGCTCATTATTCCTATGTTTCCTCCTTGGTCGTCTTGCCTCTAGGCTCTCTGTGGTCCCTGCTCGTACATGTAGCCTGTACACTACTGGCTGCCAGAGTCTCCATGTCGGCAAGTTCCATAGCCATTGTCGAGCTTTCTTATCATTTTGTCAGTTGATCATTTCTGTCTTTTCCAAATACTTTCCTTTCCTGGTATTAAGGACATTTCTCTTGATTCTCCTACTGCTTGCTTTGCTGGTTCCTTCTCTTTCTGACTTTAAAACTGTGGCCTACCTCGGGGCTCAGTCTTGGTCTGGTGTTGTCCTTGACTCATTTTTTCTTATCGAATTTCCAGTCCATTAGCTACTCCTATAAATTTTATTTTAAAATATATCCAGAATCTGATCTCTCTTTACTGCCTCTCTGATCCACACCACTATACACTGTTGCCCATTTTATTGCAGTGTCCCTGCTTCTATCTGTATCTCTAGGATTGTTTTTTCTTCTGCTCAATACTTTCTACTGACTTTTCATTTCAGGTAATAACCAAACCCCTTATAGTGGTCCAACAGATTTTATGGGATCTGCCCTCTTGCTGCCTGCTCTTTCTTTTCTCAGTCGGGATTCTAACAGGAAGCTTGAAATAGGTTTTGTGGGCAAAAATCAAGGTGGCAGCAGGTCCATGCTCCCTCTGGAGGCTCTAGGGGAGAATCTGTGTCCTTGTCTTTTCCTGCTTCTATAGCTGCATTCCTTGGCTCATGGCTCCTTCCATCCTCAGAGCCAGCATAGCATCTTGTTTCCTTGTTATGTTGCCTTCTGCTGTTACTGTCAGATCTTCCTTCCTCATGCAGGTAGACTTGTGATTGCATTTAGGACCCTCTGCATAATCCTGAATAATCCTTCCATCTCAAGGTCCTTAACTTAATTATACCTGCAAACTCACTTTGCCGTGTAAGCTAACATTCAGGTGTTCCAGGGAATAGGTCCTGGATGTCTCTGAGGGTCATTATTTAGCCCACCAGATTGAACCTATCTAAAAGCCAGAGGGTACAGAGCTTATTGGTGTGGTTCATTCAGGTTAGCCTTAGAGCAGCAATGGAAAGTGCTTGGCTTTGCGGCCCTACCCCCCCCCTCGTCTCCCATCCTTAGTCTGCTCCTGCCACACAGATTTGCCCCTTGAACTTAGCATACTCCTGTTCCAGGGCCTTTTAATGTTTATTGTTGTTCCCACTAGAATTGGAGTTCCATGAAATAGGGAGTCTTTCTGCTTTGCATGCCATCTTTTCCCCAGTGAGTAGCTATAGTAAATTTTATGGCTCAGTAAATATGAATGTAGCCTGGTATATAGTCAGTCTCCCTGCTTAAAAATATCTAAGGGCTAGTGTCTATGTCAGGCCTGCAGCTCATTTTTTGTAATCTTTCTCCATCCGTCTTTCTCCTCTCCTTATCTCCCTGTCACAAATGTGCTTCAGCCAGACCAACTCTTCATGTTTCCCCCAAACACCCAGAGATTGTTGTTTTTGCTCATTTATTCTATTTTTTTTCTGCCTGAAGTGGGCCACCTACCTGTATCTGTCCAGCTTTACCAGCTTTTTCAGTCTCAGCTAAATCATCTTCTTCGTGAAGTGACCTTGATCCTTACCTGCTGGCTGTGATCTTTTCCTTCCTTGAGTTTGGGCAGAGCTTCACATTTCTCACATTTCTTTTGCTATCATTGTCGTACACTTTACATTTTCCTTTTAACTCTCCACTTCTACACTATAGGTTTCTTGAGGGCGCGATCTATATATGATTTGTCTTTCTCTGTGGTACAATTCTTTCTGTGTGGTTAAAGACCAGTGATTATTTACTGTTAGGTTGTTAAAAACTTTTTTTTTTTTTTTTAAACTCATCCCGCCTAGTGACAGGGTAACACTGGTTTTTGAAAGTACTAGTCAGCACTTCTTGCAGGATAGGAAGAAATGGAAATGGATAGGGCTGACTTGCATTATTTACCAAGGTGTGAAAGCTCTGAGAACTGTTTCATCCTTGTCTGAATCATGGTTCTTGCCTTTATTTTCCTTAGCTGTTCAGGGCAACAATGAAGTGTCCATGTGGGACATGGAGACTGGTGACAGAAGGTTTACTCTCTGGGCCAGCAGCGCACCACCACTTTCTGAGTTACAGGTTTGACTCCAGTTTTTTCTGTAAAGGACAATATTATTTCCTATATTCTAAGAACTTTCAGGTCTTGTATCAAACATTTTAATGTTTTGGCTTTTAGGTTATGTTTAAAGTTGGTTTTAATAACATCAAGTAGCATATGGCCTTTGCTGAGGGGTGTTTTCCAGTCCCTCACGCTCGCTAGTGTTCTGCTTTATTAAGTGTTTTAGGTGCTGACTTCCTAAGGCTCGTATGTCTCTTTGCGAGCCCAGTAAGAGCTGGGTTCATTAGCAAAAGCCCAGATTGTAGTTTAGATCATTAAAAAAGGGAATATAACCCTCTTAATGTACATTTTTGTTTCTAATAGTCATGTTGCCAAGGGTGCTTGCTTCATGTGGCAAAGGATAGGAAAGATTTTTTTTCTTCTTTAGTTTGGGTTCTGCTCAGAGTGGTTTTGAATAAAAATGTCAGGCTATACCTTTGGTTGGAGTGATACAAAGCAAATGTATTTTAAAGTCCCAGAGAAAGGCATAGACAAGGCCTATATAATTAGTCTCTAAACTTGTCCCTCGAATTGGCACCATCCTTTAGGGAATGCACTGATGGCATTTGTGACTATTTCTTTTCAGCCTTCTCCTCATAGTGTCCATGGTATCTACTGCAGTCCTGCAGATGGAAATCCTATCTTGCTAACAGCTGGATCAGACATGAAAATAAGGTATAGTATGGAGTAAAGAATTCTTAACATGTAATACTTAAAGGGATCATAAATGTAGATGGATACTTTGGTTTATGCAAGGTATTATTACAGACATTGGTGGCACTGTGTATCATCTTACAAGGATAGCCGTTAATACTTTATTTGTAACTTATGCTGTTGTAGAAAAATCTCTTTGTAATGCAAATAAAACATAAACAATGCATTGATGATTAGCTCCTTCCATTGTCCTATAGAGATTATCACCATTTATTTTTCTCTTCCTAGGTTTTGGGATTTGGCTTACCCAGAAAGGTCGTATGTTGTTGCAGGAAGTACTAGTTCCCCATCTGTGTCTTACTACAGGAAAATAATTGAAGGCACTGAAGTTGTCCAGGTCCAGTAGTCTTTATTTTTGTTTCTTTCAACTTTTATAAGCACAAAATGGCTTTCATAGACACAGGATTAAAATAAGTGGCATTGGTCAAGAATGGCTATATTTCTTTGAATTTAAGAAATATATTTTCTTAGCTTTTCTGAATTTTTTTTAAAGATTAACTTTTATTAAGGGATAATAAACATAAACATAGTGTTTATTTGTGATAGCTCAGATGAACAGTATGCACTTTATATGTTTCTGAATCTTTAAAGTAACTTTTTAAAGGAAGTACTACAAATAAAAACGGCATAGTTGAACTAAAGTAACTTGTTCACAATCACAGAGCTAGTAAGCAGAAAGCTGAGACTGTAAAGCTTGTGTTCTTGACTCAGGCACAAATTTCAAATGAGATAATAATCCTGAAAATGCCTGGGCCAGAGTAGATGCTCCATAAGTGAAAGTGTGTTTCCTTCCTGACAGATACTAATGAGCTTTACAAGTGCGAGAACATCTGATGTATCATTTATACCATTTACCCTTTTCACGTTTGATATTGACAAAAGGATATACACAGAATATTGGCCTAATTTTAAGCTTCAACATTTGTAAGTGGTTGCTTTATGGAATCCAAAGAGGAAGTCTAGAATGTCATTTTAGACCCTCTAATTCTTTTGCTCAGTGCATTTTTGAAAGCACAACTACTTGACAAGAGATAGTACCAATAAATCCCAGAAGCAAGAATACTGATAAGAGGTAGAATGTGGTACAGCTGTTTAATTTAGGCTTTCTCCTTGACTTCTTATCCTCAAACAGGAAATACAGAATAAGCAGAAGGTGGGAACGAGTGACGACACCCCTCGAAGGGGCCCAGAGTCTCTGCCCGTGGGGCACCACGACATCATCACAGACATTGCCACATTCCAGACAACACAGGGCTTCATTGTAACTGCTTCTAGAGATGGGATTGTGAAGGTGTGGAAATAAAAACCTACTGATTTGTATAAATTGTAATAAAGTGATAAATATACTGTAACTCAAGAGAAAGGGTATTTCTGGAGAACAGAAGTAAGAACAGACTCATTTGTGTAATTTTCAAAATCAGGTCTCTGTGTTAGTGGTTCATGACTAAATGGCACCCAAGGTGGTTAAGGAAGTTGTACTTGGCCAGTTTACTCGTGTATCTCACTGCAAGAAATTAGCCAGATAACTGTATCTGGAACTGTCATTGTACATGTTATAGAAATAAGAAATATAAAATATGAAGAACATGTCAGTTTATTTTATATTAAAAAAGACTTTGAAAAGATGGTTGTAAGCTATTATACTGTAAACAGATTTTTGCTATTAAAAAGGCTATTCAAACCTGTCAATAAACTATATTCATGCACCCGAAGAGATCTTTTTGTTTCAGTTTTTTTGTTTTTTGTTTTCGGCAGGGGCTGGGTTTGAACCCATCACCTCTGGTATATGGGGCTGGTGCCCTACTCCTTGAGCCACAGGCGCCGCCTGAGATCTTTTTGTTTTGGGTGGTGTTTTTAAATAGTAAATTTAAGTAGAGGAATAAACTCTCCAACAATATTTGTTCTGAGGCAAAGAAATGGACTTAGGACTTAGAGTCACAAAGAATCAGTGACAGAATTAGGCCTTAGGCCCAAATCTCTAGACTTTTTAAGTCTTTAAGTATTGTGGTCTTTCTGCTCTGCTCTCTTGTCTTTTTTCCTATACATTTTGTAGTCTACCTTGGTTGTTACTGTACACTCTAGAGAAGTGTGCACATCTTGGCCATCAACATTGTGCTTTATAGGCTTTAGTGCAAATTCTGACACGTGGCCCTACAGCCTACTTTTATTCAATGTGAATTATTTATTAAATGCATGAAAACGAAAGTTGTTTAAAAATGCTCAAAAAAATATGTATATATATAACCATGATGCCTTTAATATGATGTTATGAAAATGGGAAAACAGTGGGATCAAAAATTGTAACAGTGGTTGCCCAGGGCTAGGGGGTCAAAATTTATATTTTTAAAAGGTCAAAATTGATCTTTTCAAAATAAAACTCTTCAAAGTTATAGATTACCATTTGTTACAGACCTAATTCTCTCTCTACATTTAATTCTCATCCACTTACAGAAGGGTTTATGGTATTCGAAATAATTGGAAATTCGTTACATGAATGTATAAAACCAAAAAGTTGAATAGATAATCTGAGTCTAGGGAAAACACCACTTGTTTAGAAATACTTTAAAAAATAAATTTTCTATAATTATATAATTCAGTTATTGTGCATAACAGCTTATAATGCATATACCTGGCTTCATGATTCAAACAATCATTGCTTAGTATCTCTTGGGGGACTGGTTCCAGGACTGCTAAAGGATACCAAAATGTATGGATGGGCAGATCTTTACTATAAATAGGTACATTTGCATATAAGCAACACACATCCTTCCACACACTTTAAATCATCTTGAGATTATGTGTAATACTAAGCAATGTAAATGCTAGGTAAATAGTTACAGAGCGTTGTTTGGGGAATAATGACAAGATAAACAAGTCCGTTTAGTACTGATGCAACCATCCATTTTGTCCCAAAATATTTTTGATTCACCTTTGGTTAAAGTCATGGCATGGAACCCACAGATATGAAGACTGACTATAGTTTTTAGACAGGTAAATAAAATTGTCATTCGTGAAAATGCCAGTTACTCAGAAAGGTCAAAATTAAGAGCAGTGGACTCTAGGCCTGGTAGCTGGGTGGATTACTAGAATTTGTAAATTTGGCATTGACATTATCATGTTATATTGCCTCTGATTCCCTTATAGTCTGCTAAGACCATATTTATGGGGTTTGTAGCTACTCAGTTGCATTTAGAATCTGAAGGGTTGGGGAATTTTTTTTTTTTTTTTGAAACATAAACTGTTATGCTGAGATTGGGCTTCAGGCCTGGAGCCATTAGATAAGCCATAAAACTGATAAATGTGGAAAATAGTGAGGAATAAATAGAGTGGGATGACAGAAATACGACTCTTTTCTTCCCTTATCTTCCTACTACTCATTCCTCCCCCTCCCACAAAATCTCCCCCTTTAAAAAAAGTTACGTGGTTGAATTATGACTGAGTGTTACAATCTGGTACCATGTTAAATTATATCTCATTTTGACTTTTCTCCTCTCCCCCAAGTTTGACTCATAGCTCAGTGAGTCAATAATAATGGAGGGAGGTAATGGATAATGGATAATGGGAGGCAGGTCATTTACAGTCAATTAATTTACATTTTTTAAAAATGAAACATCACTGTATGATTCTTCGTTTAAATCAGACTTCATTTAATTTACGTTCAACTTAATTTTTGCTGCTTTCCACTTATGGGAGAAAGGTAAAACATGGAAAATGCTAATATTAGGGATTGTTTTTAAAAAGGGGCTTGTATTTGCAGCATGTTTCAGAGCTCACACCTATTAATGATTTCAAAGATGATCCAAAATGCTAAAATAATTTCAATCACTAAGGGCATGTTTGGTATACTTTACTTACCAATGCAGAAAAAAACAAAACAAAACAGACAAGTACATCTTAAAAGTATTTCCAACAATAAACAGAAGAAAGGAGTTTGCATTTAATCCAGAGTAAACTAGAAAAAAATCCCTTGAATTAAAATACCTACTAAATATAGCTCATCAATTTCCTATACTCAAAACATACTTTTCCTGAACCCCTAAATCCCACTTAGAATAGGTGAAGAAACCTGATGTGTTTTATTCTTTTCTATGACCTGAGTATGAATATGAAATTTAACTCCTTGGACTGTTTGTTCCTCTGAAGACATTAGGAGACATTTCTGAGGAGTTGCCTGAGTAAGGATGGCAGAAGTGGTTTTAAGAAAAATTGCAAAAAGAAAAAAAAAAAAAAAAAAAAAAAAAGAAAAATTGCAGATGGCTCTTCTTTCCAAGTCTTATGAAAAGAGACATAGAAAAGAAAATCTGAATATACCCTCTGGTCTTTGGTGTCAGTCACCACCTGCCCCACACATCCAGGCAGGGCTTCCTTCCCTTCCTGAAGACAGGGCCATTGTTACCAATCGTGGAGCCAGCTCTTACATGGAGCTCTTAAGGTCTGAACATGGTGTTTAAATTAAATAATGCTATTTTGGGTGTTCGGTTATTGAAAATACCAACCCCATCATAAAAGTAAGAACTGGAGGGGGACGAGGAGACGGCCACCCGAGAATGGTATCAGAGAATGCTACCAGAGCCAGGCACCTCCAGAACCTTTCCTGCTTTGACTTACTCTGATCTCCTTTGCATCCCTGCAGTCCCACATGGATTGTCTTACTGTTTGTAAACTCAGTGTGCATTTAAGCTCTTGTAGAGCTCTGCCAGTTCTGCCATGGTGCTGTTCACTATTGACTAAATAGCTACCTGATGGGTGAAAGTAACTTAGAGCTTCACCCATGACTGTTTGTTTTTGCTCTGCTTGTCTAAAGAATAGATGGATTACTGAAAATAAAGGCCACAGGGAGAAAGAAAGATTAGCAGTCCATCAAAATGGCCAGGTAGGAAGCTTCATAATGGAAAGAGGGCTTCCAACTCAAAAGCAAAAATTCATGTTCTGGGGGAATTAATAAGTTTCACAATGAGTTTAGGAGACTTTGGAGCTGGGGAAATTATTACCCTCTGCTTCTCACTAGTCCTACCAAACAACTGTAGAAGGTGGAGGAAACCTTCCAACATGAGCCTATTCAGTCCCCATAGAAATAGCAATGTGTTCAGGGAGACTAGTTACAGAAGATCACATTTTCAAAAATACGACATAAACAGCATCAATTTCTAGCGTAAATTTGGGAGTCGCCCCAAACACTGAAAAAGATACTTGGTTAAACAGACAATCAAACAGTTAAGAAGAAGGCTTGGTTTGCAGAAAATGGATTGGACAATCAAAAGAATTAGCATAAAAAGAATTACATCTACCTATGTAAGTATGTGCATACGTTCTATAAAAGTTTACCTTCAAATTATATCTCCATTAGACTTTTCAAAACATTTCTTGGATCTTTCCATCTTCTAATGATAACATTCATTGGACAAAGTCCTAAAATGCTGGAATTGCCAGGAATGATTAAAGAAATGGACAAAATACATCTTTGAATCTATCAATAAGTGTGGGGGGGTCAAGTCAAGTCACCTGATAATCTATAATCTGTAGCTTGAGTTCGGTGCTGGATCAGTTCAGTTCAGTCTTAACCATGCTTCCTAGGGTTAAACTGTTCGAGTACTTGCTTTGCCATGTTGTTTAGGAGCAGCTTTTGTTACCCTTTTTCCATTTTTAAAGGTATGAGATGTGTTCCTGGTAAAATTGTGAATAGCATCACCTCTGCCACTTCTTGCTACTCTTGAGAGATATTTTTTATCTTGAAAAAATTTTACCATTTGTAATGTATCTTCTTTGAGGGCAGCTTTATGTAATCCAGGAAGAAAGCTATACAACGAAAGAAAACATAGAAGATAAGTACCATTTCAGCTTTACTAGACTCCTTATTAATCTGTCTTTCTAAATTAATCATTTCACCAGTTTCCTTGTTACAGCCTTCCTCCAGGGTAATTTTGTTAAAATCATTAAATTGGACATTTAAACGGATCCAAATATCAGAAACAAATAAGACATTTTGTCAAAGTATGCAAAAGTATAATTTCAGTAGCAGTTTTTTCTTTTTTTATTTTATTTTATTTTATTTTATTTCATTTTATTTTTATTGTTGGGGACTCATTGAGGGTACAATAAGCCAGGTTACACTGATTGCAATTGTTAGGTAAAATCCCTCTTGCAATCATGTCTTGCCCCCATAAAGTGTGACACACACCAAGGCCCCGCCCCCTCCCTCCATCCCTCTTTCTGCTTTTCCTCCCCGCCATAAGCCATAACCTTAATTGTCATTAATTGTCCTCATATCAAAATTGAGTACATAGGATTCATGTTTCTCCATTCTTGTGATGCTTTACTAAGAATATTATTCTTTCTTTTTTTTTGAGATAGAGTCTTACTCTGTCATCCTGGGTAGAGTGCCATGGCATCATAGCTTATAGCAACCTCAAACTCTTGGGCTTCAGCAATCCTCTTGCCTCAGCCTCCCAAGTAGCTGCGAATACTAGTGTGTGCCACTATGCCTGCTTAGTTTTTCTATTTTCTTTTTTTTTTTTTTTTGTAGAGATAGGGTCTCACTCTTTTTCAGGTTGGTCTCGAACTCCTGAGCTCAAGCAATCTACCCACCTTGGGCTCCCAGAGTGCTAGGATTACAGGCATGCACTACCATGCCAGCTGAGATAAATATCTTGATAATTATGGTGACACCTTAATTAGAGAATCATGGAAGAAAAGTAGGAAAGTTGAAACAGACTAGGTTAGCTGTCTTGTTTCAGCTTAGCTTTTCAGACTTTATTTTGTGGGTTGTTTTTCTGGCTTTATTGCTTTTGCACAAGCTGATCTCAAACTCCTGACCTCTAGTATCCTCCTACCTTGGCCTTCCAGGATTACAGGCATCAGCCACTGTGCTTGGCTGCAAAGTTTCTTCATGGAACATGTTCTACTCAGATCTTCATATGGTTGGTCCTTCAGAGTATTCTAACTTGGGTTCCAATGGCACCTCATCAGAGACGACCATATCAATAGTTATCCTCACTCCACTTCTAGTCACCCAGCACAGCATGCTTTTCTTTTCTTTATAACTCTTAGCCCTGTCTGAACTTTTATTTACTTGTAAACTTCTTTAAGATCTGTTCTCCACTCTTCTACCCACCCAAAGTTCATGAGCTCTTGTCTGTTCATCATAGTAATCCCAGGAACCTAGCAGAGTACTTAGCGCACAGTCAGTACTCAATAAGTATTGTATTTGTCAAATGAAAGCATGAATATACAAGATCTACCAATTAATTTTATGAACTTGCCACCACATGCTTATGTTGACAGCACTGTACAAACAATTGAGAAGATTTCATAACCTAGGTATATTAGTATTTCTCAGCTGTGTTCATGTTGACATGTAGCAGGTCTTGCTGAAGGACTTTCAATATTGTTGTGTGTTTTGTGTGGCATAGTGAAAATGTCAGAGCTTGAATTACAGCAACAAAGAAACATTAAATTTCTGGTTAAACTTGGCAAGAGTGGAAGTGAAATCAGGGACATGTTAGTCCAAGTTTATGGGAATAATGCCGTGAAGAAAATGGCAGTGTACAAATGGATTAAATGTTTTTCTGAGGACAGAGAATGTGTCACTGATGAAGAAAGGTCAGGGCAGCCAATAATGAGCAGAACTAATAAAAACATTGCAAAAAAATTTGTTGAATTGGGCATCTAAATCATCAGCTCTGACCATGTGAAGGGATTGCAGATCAAATAAACGTTGATAGAGAAATATTTAGAAATATCTTAACTGAAAATCTTGGCATGAGAAAGATGTGACTCTTGCATCACAACTATGCACCAGCTCACGCGGCACTGTCTGTGAGGGAGTTTGCAGCTAGTAAACAAAAGACTGTATTGGGACACCCTCCATACTCACCTGATATGGCCCCTAGTGATACTTTCTTTACCCACAAATAAAGGAAATATTAAAGAAATTTTGATGACATTCAGGACATCAAGGGTAATAATATGACAACAGCTCTGATGGCCATTCCAGAAGAGTCTGAAAATTGCTTTGAAGTATGGACTAGGTGTTGGCATTAGTGCCTAGATTCCCAAAGGAGTACTTAAAAGGTGCCCATAGTGATATTCAACAATGAGGTTTGTAGCACGTTTTCTAGGACAAGATTGAGAACTTAATTGTCAGACCTCTATGCCATTCCCTTCTTTTATCTCTTCTTCACTTTCTTCCACCTGTCCATCTCTCCATCTGTTCAAATGTTTACTATCTGCTCTATGGAAGGCACTGTGTTAAGTACAGTGGGGACATAGAAATAGAGTGCAGTCTGGCAGGGAAATAAAGAGCCTGACTGGGAGGCACAAGTAACCCAACAGTAAAGGAGAGCTGGAGGCAGACCCTGGAAGGCCTTGAACGCCAGACTGAGAAATCAGGGAATCATAGAAGCCAGGTGCTAATGAGAAATTCTGGCCTCTCTAGTAAAACCTGTGGTTATGGAAATGCCCTATAATTTGCCCTGGCCAGTATGGAAGCCATGAACCTGAGGTGACCATCAAGCTCTTGAAATGTACCATATTTTGCTGTGTATAATGCATATTTTTTTGCCCAAATTTTTGAGGGAAAAATTAGGGTGTGCATTATGCATAGGTAGTATGGTTTGGGAGCAGGGGACCCCAGTGGGCCTTCTAGGGCCAGCGTGCCCTCCTGCCTGGGCTCACTGGGTGCATGGGGTTATAGTTTGGGAGGATCCAGAATCTGGCAGGAGCCAGAATGGCCTCCACTGAGCACATCAGGGGAGATGTGGTCGTGGGGCTGGTAAGGTGGGCCATGGCATGGAAGTGAGGGCCAAGCTCAAGGTCAGGCTACACAGAGGAGACCAGGAGCCCAGTGCAGGCCCCAGGGACCCACCTGGCTGCCTTCAGGCTAAATGGACTCAGCAGTTCCCACCTCATTGGCCACACATGTAGCCATTTCAGCCACACCCCAGGTGGCAGGGAGGGCAGGGTTCCCAGGAGTGAGGAAAGGGACAGCTTTCACAGAGTAGGCAGCTGCAGGAGGGGAGTGCAATCTGCACATTTACAGGAGAGCATTAGCCCTCTCCAGATGTGTCCCTCCCAGCTGAGACAGCCACTTTCTCCAGGGCACTTTCTTAAAAGTTTGGGCGCAAAATGTGGGTGTACATTATACACGGGAGCACATTTTATGTGGCAAAATACAGTAGGTAATGTGTTTGAGGAACTGAATTTTTAATTTAATTTTAACTAGCTTAAATTTGAATAACCCCATATAGCTTAGGGGCTGCTCTCTGGGCCAGTAGAGAAGGTGTCCATTTCAGACAGTCTTATTTTACAGAGATGTGGCAGAGAGAGCTGTGGGTTTGGAGACATTTTTATTCCATTTTTATTCCATTTCTTTTACTTACCAGCTGAACAGATCTGGGAAAAATAGAGTGATCCTTATTTCTTCATTTGTAAAATGAGGATAAAAATCACCGTGATCGCATTAATGTACACAGCTATGATTTAAAATTAATTAAAAAAAATCACCTTGGTTTCTGTGAGCAACAACTGAAGTCCCCTGGACCAGTTACCACGGCACTGGATTGGTTTCAGAGGAAGAAACTCAGGTGCACAGAGGTGAAGGTTAATGTCAGACCTGAGACTATCACCCAATGTTATTTCCATGGAACTGGGTTCTTATTCAGGACACCAGGAGAACTCTCAAGGTAGGTGGAATAGGAAAGTGAAACACTGATAAATGCCATGCTGTCAGAAGCACCTGGATATGGGAAGCAGATGGGTTTGAGCAGGTTGGAAGATGAGAAGGTGTGAGGAACCTCGCACTGTAGCGGGCTCTTCATGCACGTTTTTAGAATGCGTGTGTGAGAGCCTACTGGCATGAGGAGAGGGGGGTTATCAATACTGATAAACTGCAGCAATTAGCTGAATTACAGTCAAGGGAAAGTTCAAGAAAACTTCAAAATGTTGAGACCAAGACAGTGCAATATTCATTGCAATCCATTTCTGCGTATTTTTCCACATTTGCCGGCTTAAAATCTGACCTCTCACAAAACTATGATTATTTAAAAAATGAGTACTATGATTTCACTAAAATTAAAGTTATTTCACTTCCCTCTCATATATGCATGTGCACCCCCCATACACACATTCTTTTTCTTTCATCTATGAACATAGCTAAGAGTGAAAGAGACATGAAAACAACACAGAGAATTATGTATACTGTTCATGGTACATGGACCTGAAGCCTCCTTGCATTATAGACCACACTATGGGCTTCTGAAACTCATATCCAAAAGTGTATCTCAGTTTATTTCTATCAATGCTATCAGGTATGTACTAAGCTGACCGACAAACTTCCAGGTACCAAGAACAGCAGCAATGGCTAAATTTCATTACAAATGAGTTTTCTCCCTTCTCTGTCCTCATTTTCTTCTCTTTCCTCTCTTGCCTGTATTTTCTTGTTAATTTTCAGACTCTTGAATATTACAAATTCAAATTCTTCCAAGTAATAACTGCATGAACAGAGCGTAGCTCCACTGACCTTGGAGAAGGCTTCCCTTTGATTCTGAAGTACACAGTTTTCATGGCTCAGGTGTTTATATTACCTGTATTGGTCTCTACCCCACACTCCTCAACACCACCTTTTTCATTGGATCTTTTTTTTTCTTTTATTGTAAGCTCAGTTATCTTTGTTATCATCCTCCCTTTTTAAGAAAAAAATTATTAAATTGTTTTTTTTTTTTTTTTTTGCAGTTGTTTTGGCTGGGGCTGGGTTTGAACCCGCCACCTCCGGCATATGGGGCCGGAGCCTTACCACTTTGAGCCACAGGCACCACCACAAATTGTTAAATTGTTAAGTGCTTCTACACCACAACATTGCTGTGTTTTTTCTCCTCTTGAATATTTTTATTCTCAGTAGGGTTGAACCATATCTTTGAATTTCCATTTTTCCACCATCATACATTGGGGTGCGTGTTTGATAAGCATTTGATAAAAATCACTTAGACCTGGAATCACATAGGACTTTGTTTCTCCTCCTACTCTATATTTTTCATATCATTCTTTGCTGTTTGGCAACTCCAACAATAGGTAGTCAAGACAAAAAAAGATGAGAAGGAACTAGTCAATTTATTTTTCAACTTGTGTCTAGTTCCAGTAAAGCTTGAGAAGGGAAAGGCAGCAAATTCTAGATAAAAGAGGGTTGGTGGGACTAATTGTTGATCTCAGTTCTCTGTGATCACAGATCCTGCCATCTATGCAGATAAGCAGGAGTCAGCCATGCTGCATTTCCTAGTTGATAGATGCATTGGAGTAGAAAATGCAGACAAGATCGCTTCTACTTCCAGAATTCTTTTTACCTTATTACACATTTTATGTGTCCAGAAAACACATTTTGGAAAGCAGAATAATAACAGATGTATTATTCATATGGCATTGGTGATTGCATCCATTTTTACAATTCAGTAGTTCTGGCACTGGCCTGTCATTGCTTTAAAGTCTGGCACAAGTTCTTTCCTGGCTGGAGGAAGCAATAAGCAGGTGGCTTTCTGTCTTTTATTGTCTCTGAGCAGATAGATCTAAGTGCTTTTACAAGGAGTCTGCCCTACAATCTCACCTTCACTGGCCATCTGTCTCCTCGGTAGCCTGTGGTTTGAGTCAGTTCCTTCCTTTTCCATCAAACAAGAACGAGCTTCCGCATGTATTTCTTAAAATCTCACAGCAAAATGATCTAATTCTTATGAAAAACATTCAGAGGACTTGATAAGTCACCTTTATGGCCAGACCACTCGCCTAGCAGGTGTTCTCATCTCCCTCAATCTTATGTGTTCAATTCTGCCTCATTTTTCTTGAATGGCTCAGGCAGGGAATTTTAGGGGCTCCCGTGGGGCTTGTTACCTTTTATCATAGCCTTTGGTCACTTCGAGAGGTCCTGGAGAGTCTTAGCCTATCACATCATTAGGGAGTTCAAAGACAGTGGTATGGATTTCGTGTTCCTTCCTTTTTCCTCTAATAAGAACCTGATTCTGCATGTAGTTCCAGCTACTTCCTGTCTTTTCACCATTTCGGATGCATAGAAGTGGCTGAGACTCCAATGTATCTGGGGCAATGTGGAGAAGGAGGAAGAAACGTTTTATCCAAGAGCACAATGGATCCCCTCCTCCCATTCATATGGTTCTTCAGACAGAAAGAGCATGGTAGGAAGGAAGGGGTTTTCAAAAATGCCTTTTGACTGGGTAGACTGGCTCCTGCATCTGCCCTTTCAGCCACAGCCAGCTACATAATATGTGGGGCTCAATGCAAAATGCAAATATAAGCCCGTCCTAAGTCAAAAAGCAGGAAGAGAAAGTTTTTCTTCAGTCTCTCTCTTTCTCTCTCCATCTGCTATGGAGGATTTTATTTCCTATATAAAGTACCCCTCTGCCTCCTTAACTTGGTGTGTGGCCAGTTGTTGAATTCCTCCTCCCACCAGCTCCAGACAGATGCTCCAGAAGCCAAGGCAGGCATTATCCATTTTCTCAGTTGGCCATCCCAACCCACAGCAGAAGGGTGAAGTCTTTCACAACCTTTTGGGTGCCTGGACAGAGACAGGACGGATGGCAAATGCATGATGGTGCTACTAGCCTGGGGCAGTTGGCCACTGCCTTCACCATCCCAAGATTCTGTGGGGTCACACGAGACCTCAAGACTCCTATGTTTGTGCCCAAGCCCTTGCCAAGGCTGGGTAGGGAAAGGAAAGCTTGGGGAGCCCAGAGGTGTACAAATGGCCTGTGAGAACCCATCCTAAGGAGGCAGTGGAAGATGGGATGGCACGTGAATCAAGGCTCCAAGTCCACATTCCCAGAGGCATGCTTTATTATCCCACTAGACTTCACATCAAAAACACAAATTTAAAAATAATAGTAATGAGGGCAGAGCACTTAAACCCCAAGTGCTGGGCCCTACTGCGTGCCTGTACTTTGTGCGAGCTGGTCAGCTTGCAGAACCTAGCACACCTGACTGGGTGAGAGCACCCCTCCATCGCCAGCTTTCATGCACCCTCAGTGCTGAAGATGCCAACCTCAGCAAGAGTCACCTTCCAGGCTTCCCGTTTATTTCCCTCTTCAAAGCTGCCAGACACATGCAGCAGGGGGAGCCCTGGCTTTCTGGGACTGACTTTACAGGATTGTTTTAGGCTTGACTTCAGGAAGTATTTGCTGCTGGACAGCTCCCCTGAACTGCTCATCCCCTTCCTCTCCCCAAGGTGAGCAAGAGATTCCAGGCAGAGGCTTCTTAGAGGTGCCAGAGCTGGGAGTGCCTCCCCAGCCCTGATCACCACACAGAAATGCACACACACACTACACAATAATTGTAGCACATTGTCCAAGAGATTTGCCCAAGTGTGAGTCCCGGATGCCTGTGCACACTGGACTATGATCAGTGTCTGGGTATGTATGCGTATGTGAGTATAGAATGATGTGTCACAGAAACAGAGAAACACTCCTAACTAGTTGATTTCACTTATTCCTAACTTTTAAAAATGTATATTTGTATAAGCAAAAGATTAGACATGCATGTTATTAAGTTTTAAAAGAACTAACTTTTGCTGTATTAAGGCAAATTGTTAATAAAATATTAAGTTCTACTCAATATATTCTTCTTTATTCTTTCCTTGGAGATAGTCTTTTTTTTTTTTTTGGTTGTTGTTATTGTTATAACATCTTAAGAGTAATATCTAACTTATTAGATTTTAGACTTTTAAAAATTTCCCTAAGAATATATATACCCTTCTTAAATCATGACTTCTGATAGATCCTGAAAGTTTTGACAATTTGTTTATTATACAGTCCTAAACATTTTAAAGTTTCCATTACGACTTTTGTCCCATCAGTTACTTAGAAATGTGATTTTAGTTTAAAAATGGGCTTTAAAAATATGGTTATTAATGTCTAACTTAATTGCACTGTGTTCAGATAATGTGCATTGTGTGACACCACTTCTTAGAGATTGTTGGCACTTGTTTTATAAGATAGAAATTATATAAAAAAAGATAAATTATACAACAAACACTTGTAAACTGTCCATCTCAATTGAACAGTTGCTAATGTGCCTTAAGTTCTTGAGAAGAATGTCTAATATTTCTGTGCAGGGTTTAATATTTGTCAATTAAATCAAGTTTGTAACTAGGCATGGTGGCTCATGCCTTGTAATCCCAGTACTTTGGGAGGGTAGGCAAGAGGATCACTTAAGGTCAGAAGGTCAAGACCAGCGTGGGCAACACAGCAAGGCAAAGCTGAGTGTGGTGGTGTAAGCCTGTAGTCCTAGCTACTTGGGAGGCTGAGGCAGAAGGATCACTTGAGCTCAGGAGTTCAAGGATGCTGTGAGCTATGATCATGCGACTGCACCTCAGCTTGGGTGACAGAGTGAGACTGTTTCTAAAAATGTACATAATATAAATCAACCTTATTACTTATATTTTTATCTCTTTACTAATTTTGTCCATTTGATCTATCAACATTCAAACTGGCATACCGAAATCTCCAATTTTGATGATAGTCCCCTGGAAATTTCTCCCTGTATTTTTTCAGTTTCTACTTTGTATACTTCAGATTATTTCATGGTCCTCTTATAAATTTAGAATTGTTATATTATCCTCATAAGTTGAGCATTTTACCACTACAAAAATTGTTTTATTTAAAAGAGCTAAAGGTAGATCCTTCTATTTGATCATACAATCCCATTACTAGGTATCTACCCAGAAGAAAAGAAATTATTTTACCATAAAGACATTTACATTGGAATGTCTATTGCAGTTCAATTTGCAATCACCAAGATGTGGAAATGACCCAGTGCCCATCAACTTACAAATGGATAAATCAACTATGGTGTGTGTATACAAAAGAATACTACTCAGCAATCAAGAAAGATGGAGACTTCACATCTTTTGTACTTACCAGGATGGATTTGGAGAACACCCTCCTAGGCAAAGTATCACAAGAATTAGAAAGCAAGCATCCAGTGCACTCAATACTCATACGAAACTAGCAGATGAACAACTACATGCCCATCTGCATTAAATCCAAGAAGGGGAAGGGGGAGGAGAGACTAGGGGAAGAGCAGGAGGGAAGAGGAGGGAGGGGTACTGGAGTGCTCTCACCCATCACGCACAGTGTAGGGGTACGTGGCACACCTCCTGGGTTAAGGGCTCCACTACAACTTGGACTTTACCTAACACACCCAAACAATGTAATCTTATATTAATCTGAAAAAAATAAAAAAGTATTATCTGATATTAATATAGCTATCCTACCTTATTTTTAAATATTTGCCCAGTATGTTTTTTTCAATCATTTTACTTTCACCCTTTCTATTTCCTTATGTTGTAAATACATCTCTTGAAAGCAGTTTAGAAAGCTGGATTTAAATTTGTTTTTTTAAATAAAATCCATCAGTCTCTGATTGTAACTGGCATGTTCATGTGTTTTGTTTCTATGGTGGTTACTAATGTACTTAATAGACGTGGTGCTGCTGCCTTAATTTGTTCCTTCTACTTGTCCTTTTTTAAAAAAGTATTTTTTCTTGGCTTTTTATTTTAAAGCATATTTATGTTGTTGTTCTTTATTCCATTTTCCCTCACTACATTTTTGGTAGTTAGCCACCTTCTATTTTTCTTTTCCATGTGTGCCCTCAAAAGTTTTAATGGAATTGTAAGAATCTGAACTTTTTAACAGCCTAGACCCAGCCCAAGTAAGGCACCTTCCCAGAATCCTTTAACTCCATTCACCTTCCTGTGACTTATATCATTATTGTTCTTTACAATTTTTTTTAAATTAAGTAATAACTGTATACATTTATGGGGTACAATGTGATGACTTGATATACAATATGGAATGCTTAAATCAAACTGATTAATATAACCATCACCTCACTTGCTTTTTTGTGGTACGACTTTTACAGTTTACTCTTAGTCGTTTAGAAATATACCCTTGCTTTGTGCACATTAGTCAAGATCCCGTCAAATGTCCTCCCTCTTCCCACCAAACACCTTCTCCTTTCCCCTCCTCCCTTCATCCCACTTGTTAAACTATATTTGTGTTTTATCATCCATAAGAGAGTGTGTTTCTATATTGGTTTTATAATAATATTGGGTACATTGGATGCTTTGTTTTTCCATTCTTGAGATACTTTACTAAGAAGGATGTCTTTCAACTCCATCCAGGTAAACATAAATAATGTAGAGTCTCCATCTTTATGGCTGAATAGTATTCCATGGTATACATATACCATAGTTAGTCAATCCATTCATGGGTTGGTGGCCATTTGGGCTGTTTCCATGACTTGGCAATTATGAATTGGGTACAATAAACATTATGGTGCAAATGTCTTTGTTGTAAAATGATTTTTGTTCTTCTGGGTAGATACCTACTAATGGAATTTTGGGATCAAATGGAAGGTCAACTTTCAGATCCTTGAGAATTCTCCATCCTTTCCAAAAAGGCTGTATTTGCAATTCCGCCAGCACTGTAGAAGTGTTCTCTTCTCTCTACATCCACGCCAATCCACATCTGCAGTTTTGGGACTTTGTGATGTGGGCTAATCTTAATGGAGTTGGGAGATATCTAGGTTTTGATTCGCATTTCTCTGTTGATTAAAGATGATGAGCACTTTTTTATGTGTTTGTTGGCCATTCGCCTGTCATCTTCAAAGAAGTTTCTGTTCAACTCTCTTGCCCACAAAGAAATGGTTTTTTTTTAAAATCTTTTCTTATTGATTAATTTGAATTCTCTGTAGATTCTAGTTATCAGACCTTTGTTGGAATCATAACATCCAAAATTTTTCTCCCATTCAGAAAGCTATCTGTTTGCTGTTGTAATGCCCTTAGCTGTGCAGAAGCTTTTTAACTTGATCAAATCCCAGTAATATATTTTTGGTGTTGCTTCAATTGCCAGGGTAGTTTTCCTCATAAAATATTTTCCCAGGCCAATATCTTCAGGTGTTTTCCCTGTACTCTTTTCTAGTATTTTTACAGTTTCATGTCTTAAATTTAAATCTTTTATCCATTGATAATCAATTTTTGTTAGTAGTGAGAGTTGTGGCTCCAGTTTCAGTCTTCTATAGGCCGTTGGCCATTTCTCACTGCACCATTTGTTAAACAGGAATTCTTTTCCCCAATGAGTATTTCTGTTAGGTTTGTTACTAGGTGTAGAATATAAATGTCTTAACACAAAACTAAGAAAATGCCGTGAAGGCTATATTAACCGTTTGATGAAAACATTTCAAATTGTCTATAAAACCAGCACCATGATTGTACCCCATGACTGCATTAATGTACACAGCTATGATTTAATAAAAAAATTAAAAAATAATAACAAAATCAAATGATGATATGTGGCTGGGTTGATCTCTAGATTCTCTATTGTATTCCATATATCCACATCTCTATTTTTATGCCCATACCATGCTGTTTTGATCATTACAAATTTGTAGTATAACTTGAGGTCTCGTAGTGTGATGCCTCCAGATTTGTTTTCATTTCTAAGTAATGTACTGGCTACTTGGGTTTTTTTCCTGATTTCATATAAAATGAAGTACTATTTTTTCAAGTTCTTTAAAAAATGACATTGGTGCTTTGATAAGATTGCATTAAATCTGTAGATTGCTTTGGCAGTATGGACCTTTTGACAATGTTGATTCTTCCCAGCCACAAATGTTTTTCCATTTGTTAATGTCTTCTGTTATTTATTTTCTCAGGCTTTCATAATTCTCTTTATACAGATCTTTCATGTCTTCTGTTAGTTAAATTTCTAGGTATTTTATCTTCTTTGGCACTACTATAAAAGGAATAGAGTTCTTGACTATCTTTTTGGCTTGACTATTGTTGGTGTATATAAAAGCTACTGATTTGTAAGTATTGATTTTGTATCCTGAGACACTACTATATTCCTTGATCAATTCTAAGAGCTTTGTAGTTGAGTCCCTGCGGTTTTCCAGGTATAAGATCATGTCATCCATGAAAAGTGAGAGTTTGATTCCTCTGACCCCATTCGAATAACCTCGATCCCCTTCTCTTGCCTAATAGTGATGGCTAAAACTTCCATATTATATAAACTTTTCCAAAACATAGAAAAGGAAGGAATCCTCCCCAACACATTCTATGAACCAAATATTACCTTGATCCCCAAACCAGGAAAGGACCCAACAAAGAAAGAAAACTATAGACCAATATCATTAATGAATATCAATGCAAAAATATTCAATAAGATCCTAGCGAACAGAATTCAATGAGACATCAAAAAAATTATACACCATGATCAAGTTGGTTTCATGCCAGGGTTACATGGTTGGTTCAACACATGTAAATCTATAAATATAATAGACCACATAAATAAAATAAAAAACAAAGACCATATGATCCTATCAATTCATGCAGAAAAGGCTTTTGATAATATCTAGCCTCCTTTCATGATTAGAACTCTGAAGAAAATAGATGGGACATTTCTTAAACTTAGAGAGGCCAGCTATAGCAAACCCACAGCCAATATGGTATAAAATGGAGTAAATTTGAAAACATTTCCACCTTGATCTGGAACTAGACAAGGATGCCTATTGTCACCACTGCTATTCAACATGTTCTTTTATTTTGAGTACCATTTTTCTTTTCCTAAGCCTGAGGCTTCATTTTATTTTAATAACCAAAGGTTATTTTATTATTTAAAATATTTTTTCTCATATTAAAATAAAAAATATTATTAATATTTATAGTATTAGTATAATGGTTTTCTTCTATTAGAACTACCAGGTGAGAAATGTTTTATTTTTCATAGCTTTATTATCAAGTATAGCTTTTTATTTTTTGAGGCAGAGTTTCACTATGTTGCCTGGTAGAGTGCATGGCGTCACAGCAACCTCCAACTCTTGGACTTAGGCGATTCTCTTGCCTCAGCCTCCCAAGTAGCTGGGACTACAGGAGCCCACTACAACACCTGGCTATTTTTTGGTTGTAATTATCATTGTTGTTTGGTAGGCCTGGGCTGGATTTGAACCCACCAGCTCAGGTGTATGTGACGGGTGCCCTAGTAGCTGAGCTACAGGTGCCGAGCCAAGTACAACTTTTTTGTAATGCTAAAAGTTAGATATTATTAAATGTTATTTTAAAATACATTTGCTTAGATTTACCCAAATATTAATGAATTATATCGTTCACTTTTACTTCTTGCATCTCATTCTTTCCTTCTGTGGTCATTTTTATATTCCTTGAAGTAAAGACTGTTTTGATGTAAACTATTATATTTTTATCTGAATTGTACTATTTTTACCATTAGGTTTGAAAGACAATTTTTCTAAGTTGGCAAAATTTCTCTCACTAGTTTAAGGATACTCAATAGTTTTGTGGCTTTTGCTGTTGAGCTTGACAATTCAGCTACACAGACTAATTATGATATCTTTGTAGATAATCTGATCTTTCTCTTTGGTTGTTTTTAAATTTTCTTTGCCTTGCTTTACATTTCCCTACACCATGTTTAACCATTGCTTTCTATGTATTTATCCTGTCTTTTATATCTCGTCTGTTCTTCATCTGTAAATCTGTGTCTTTCATAAGTTCTGAAAAATGATCAATGCTTTATGTATTTGAATATCTCTCATTTATTATTTCCATTTTATAGTTCTAGAATTCCAATCAGAAGTAGTTTAGATATTTCCATTCAGTTCTGTCTTGAAACCTCTTATATTTATTATTATGCATTCTCAATAATTTCTTCAGCTTTTTCTAGTTTGTTATGTTTCTCTTCAGATGTGTCAGTTATCTTGTTTAATCCTTCATTGAGTTTTACAAGTTATTTTTTATTTTGAAAATTGTACCGGGCAGTGCCTGTGGCTTAGTGGGTAAGATGCCGGCCCCATATACCGAGGGTGGTGGGTAACCCAGTGCCGACCAAACTGCAACAAAAAAATAGCTGGGCATTGTGGCAGGTGCCTGTAGTCCCAGCTACTGGGGAGGCTGAGGCAGGAGAATTGCCTAAGTCCAAGGATTTGGAGGTTGCTGTGAGCTGTGATGCTACGGTACTCTACCGAGGGTTACTAAGTGAGACTCTGTCTCAAAAAAAAAAAAAAAAGAAAGAAAGAAAGAACAGAACCATAAACACCTATATACCTTTAGCCTAGATTATGTTACCACCTTACCACTCACTAAGTGCGTATGTAAGTGTATGCATATATGCATATCTGTGTATGTTACACCTAGAGACACCATCCTACTTCCCTTTAGGAAAATCACCTGAAAGTAGGTCACAGCCATCGTGTAAGTTAATCTTAAATACTTCAGCACCTCAAGAACAAAGACATTCTTTTGCATAAACGTGGTACTATTACCACCTACACGATGTCCACGTGGACTCAATGATATCATTCAACATGTTGTTCATACTCCAATTTCCCTAATTGTTCCCCAAATGTCTTTTTGTTTCTTATCTAGAATCCAATTAAGGCTCATAGAAGTCCGTTCAGCTGTTTGGACTCTTTAGTTCCTTACATTATAGAACAGCACTGCAATGTCCCTCTATTCTTCATGATGTGAAATCTATGAAGAGTATAAGTGAGGTGTTCTGAAGACCATTCTAGATTCTGGAATTGTCCAAGGGTTTCCTCGTTACTAGACTTAGGTCAAACATCCTGTCATGAGCTTCTTACAAAAGGCTCATACAGGTGGTGCTGCATATCTCTCGTGGTATCACCTCAGGAGGCACCTAATATCAGAACTTGGTTTAAGTGGTACTGCCAGATCTCACCACATAAAAGCACATGTCTCTCTTTACAATTAATAATATGGGCATGGTTCTTTGGGACTGTTTAAACAGCCTGCTCCCAACAACCTGTCACACAATGGTTTTAGCATCTTAATAATCAGTTATTACATTTGTTATTAATATTATTTTTATATGTGGATTACAAATTGGTGATTTTCTAATTCTACCATTTCTTCTACATTTATTTATTAGCTAGAATTCTTATATAAAGAAAACTTTTCTTCCCTTCCTCCATTTTCCCATATCTATATAGACTTATATTTTTAAAATTCAATATATTATAATTTGTTGCCATCATTATTGTTTCTGATGATCAAATTATCTAAAATTGGGACAGTGGGAATCCTTTCGAGATAACTACTTTGTTCTCCTGACATGACATGCCATTGTTAGTTTTGAAATATCTTCTGACCTTCTGGCATAACAACTTGCTCCAGGCTAACATTGTACCTTCTCTGCTGAGTTAGGACTTTCTCTAAGAAACTGTGGTTACTTTTAATGGTATTTAGAAACCAAGATCTGTCCCAGCTACTCGGGAGGCTGAGGCAAGAGAATCGCTTAGGCCCAGGAGTTGGAGGTTGCTGTGAGCTGTGTGATGCCATGGCACTCTACCGAGGGCCATAAAGTGAGACTCTGTCTCTACGAAAAAAAAAAAAAAAAAAGAAACCAAGATCTGGTCATTAGGTATGTTCACTGCTACTGGATGTCCCACTTGGGTGTTTTATTTTAACAGATTTTTCATTAAAAAAAGATTCGATTATTTTTCAGATCAACCTGGTCATTTTTAAAATTGTATCTGTTCCTTTGATTTATATTTTAATATCATGTAGCAACAGATCTTTGATGGAGGAGGAAACAAAGAAGGAGGAGGAGATAGAGAAAAGAGGAGGAGGTACATTCATTCATCAAATGACACCAAACGGACAATACCTTTGAGACTGTCGTGGAGGCTGCTTTGGATCTGGAGAGCTGAGTCTATTGCACTTTGTTTTGAAGTGTATTGGTGGATATTTGTTGATTGCACCTAGGAAGAGAAAAGTCTATGATGAGTCTCTTATTCATGGCTGTTAGCATTACTGCAATCTTCTCTGTATACCAAGAAATACTTATTAAAGAAAGATACCAACTAAGGTGGTCAGAAAAAAATAAAAGCAGATTTCTCAAGGAAACCTCTAAAAATGAATTTAGAAAACACACTACTTTTGAATTCACAGGTAAATTCAACTAATTTTTAAAATTATTTTTGAGACAGTGTTTTACTCTATTGCCTAGGCTACAGTGCACTGGCATCACCATAGCTCACTGCAAACTCAAACTCCTGGGCTCAAGCAATCCTCTTGCCTCAGTCTCCTGGGTAGCTGGAATTGCAGATATGTGCCCCATGCCAGGCTAATTTTTGAAATTTTTTGTAGAGATGAGGTCTCACTATGTTGCTCAGGCTGGTCTCAAACTCTTGACCTCAAATGATCCTCCTGCCTCAGACTCTCAAAGTGCTGGGATTATAGGCATGAGTCACTGTGCCCAGCCTAAGATGTTCTTACCTGCTAAAGTTGGTCAACCTTTAGAGGAGCTATCATGAGCCAGTCCTAATGGTCTGGATTTTAACTAATATAAACTAATCAGAATAGTTATTTTTTATTTGCTCTTTTGCAATATCAAAATGCAAAGGGAAAAAGATATTCCCTTTATGGTCTGTGAATCACTACAAAAGTAACATTTAGTAAACACTATCTTGAGTTTAATTCATTAGCAGCTTATTTCATTTGGAATTGTATTAATTTTTCATAATAAAAGCATACTTGTTTATGCCACTTAAGAAAGCCATTTTGTTGATGGGACCCTTTATGTTTTTATTTTTATTTTATTATTATTATTTTTTGAGATAGAATCTTACTTTGTTGCCCAGGTTAGAGTGCCATGGCATCAGCTTGGCTCACAGTAACCTCATACTTTTGGGTTTGAGTGATCCTCTTGCCTCAGTCTCCTGAGTAGCTGAGACTACATCCCCCACAATGCCTGGCTGATTTTTCTATTTTTAATAGTGACAGGGTGTCACTCTTGGTCAGGCTTGTCTCAAACTCCTGAGCTGAAGGAATCCCCTCCTGCCCTGGCCTCCTAAATTGCTAGGATTACAGGTATGAGTCACCATGCCCAGCCTGAGAATCTTTAAAAATGTACTATGTATTTCCTTGAAACATTACATTGAACAGATTTATTGAACACAATTGAATGTCTTCCTTGTAATCTAAGGTCATTATAAGTAGCAGGTCTGTCTTGGGCTGTGACACAGCACTATCTCCAGAGCTGCTAGCATAGGTAGTGTGTGATCTGCTGGCCTGGGTGGTAGACTGATGCTACCCTTATTTTATGTCTGATTTTTTATTTTTTATCTAATCCTAAGTATCAAATTTTTAAAAATTTTGCTTTTTTTATAAACTGTGTTGATTCTGGTCACTTCTCAATACCTAGTACATAAACAGTGAGTGGCTGAGAGTAGGAGCCAAACATATGTTAATGTTGAATGAGTATGAAAATGTGGGCCTGCTATAGAAGTAAGCATGTGGTTTGAACGTGATTGCACAGTCTTTTTTGACTTGACTTTTATAACCTATATTTTAAAGATTGATACATTCTAGATATCCTAAGTTCTAGTGAATTAGTATGTAACTGTTGCCATGGTTACAGTAAAAATTTTCAAAAGAAGTTTATGCATCTCTCATGTGCTCTGAGTACCTTTTTCTTAAAACATCTCTTTCTCTTTCCTTGGTTGCCATTTATCTAATCATATAATTTGGCTAATTACCATGAAACACCACCAAAAATTTGGCAGAATTGAGGAAGGAAATGCCATCCTTAGACTTCCTTCCAACTTCTTGCTCACAGGGAATATTTCTTTACAAGATTATCAGTCTTTCAGGGCATTCCTTTGTTTTATCTTCACAAATGCCTTGCGATCACTTCCCTCAAAATGATTCCAAGCCCCTGTTTGTTTGTTTTGCAGTCTTGGCCAGGGCCAGGTTCGAACCTGCCACCCCCGGTATATTGGGCCAGTGCCCTAATTCTTGAGCCACAGGCACCGCCCAACCAAGCCCCTGTTTTTCACCTTCTTTTCTGCTAGCTTTTCTTTCTGGTTCCTGTTCCAGAAAACATCCCCATAAATTTTCTTCTGGGGGTTTATTTCTCCCCTACTTATTCTATACCGTGCATATGAATCACCTGGGAATGTGGATAAAAATGAAGATTCTGGTTCAGAACGTCTTGGGTGGAGCCTGAGATTCTGCATTTCTAGTAAGCTCCCAGGTGATGCTGGTACTACTAGTCTTAGACTCAATTCGATTAGCAGAGGAACAGAGGACACAACGCTGGCCCCACCAAACAATCTTCAAGCTCCTGACACCTTACCTGCACTGATCAGTTAGTGTCTTTACAAACTTAACTGGTCTTAACATGTAACATGAGTGACAAGTTTGAAACACAGTCAGGACCTCACTTGAGATGCACTAGGTGCTCGTTGGCTTGTGTGTTCACTTTTCTGTATCTGGATCCAAGGGATCATTCACCATGAAAACGTTCACAAATCCTACCAAGCGCTCTTTAACCTTCAGAGTCATATCAGGACATGGTTTCTTTTCATGCATCCTGTTGCATTCAAAATGGATTGCATATTTTCAAAGTAAGCTCAATCCAAGAAATACAGCCCACATTTCTTTTTTATGGGCACCAGTTACACTAATTACTGGCATTGTAAAAAGTCATTAACGAGGCTAAGAAAATTTTGTAAGGCTGTATCTTTCATTCTGACAGGTAAAATGCTATCCCCTGACACTTCAAACTCTGCTTTAAGAATTTATAAAAGCAAAGCCAAGAATTGTTTAATTTTTTTGCTGTTCTCTCTTTTGGCATGTGAAGTGCTGAAACTTTCCACCAAAGGGCAGTGTGCTAATGTTACATGGCAAGCGGCTCTACTTTGTAGCTGAAGTCCAGGCAGTGATTCACATCCCCAGACTACATGGCTACATGCAAGACAGATGTGTGAATAGCGGCTTGTTATGATTGCTTCTCCATAGAAACCGGAGGCATTAAAAAAAAAAGCCATAAAATTAAATAGGAATCAGAGGTTCCCTCCCTTCCACTATCTATCATTAGACATTTTCCTTTCAGACCTTGCAGTGCCCTTGAAGACAGACAGTAGTTTCCCTAGAAGCCATGTCAGCTTATCAACACTTTTTTTTTTTTTGCGGGGGGAATAATACAAAGTATACTCTCAATATGCAAGAAAGAACAGATTTTCTGACTTACGCCTGATGGAGTTTATAAAGGACTTCACAAACTTCACACCATATCTGTGGTCAGGTTTATGAATTCGGCCAAGCTGGACCAAGTGGTGATCCAAAGGGTGGCTGGCTAGATCTTCCAGTTCTTTGTCATTCCAAGTAGGACCAAGGGAAAACACAAATAGGGCATACCCCTGACATTTAGCTCTCAAAGATTCTTTCTTTAAAGTTTCCTCATCCAAGTGACTGGTTTTCCCAGCCGATATCACAAATATGACTTTGTTTCTTCTCAGATTGGGTGCACTTAAAAAGATGTTGTCCAGAGTCCAATGTAAGGCATGACCAATATAAGCATCTCCATTTAGTTGTCGAACTGATTCCTCCACGTGCCTCTTCATGAGGCGCTTACTCCTGTAGGTGGTAAGGTTGAACTCAGTTCTGACAGGACTCTTGTGAGTGTTGGGTAGGAAGTTGGGGGGAGCATGGCTCAATAGGGCCACCCGATCTCCAGTGACAGAGGTTTTTGGCTCTGGAGTGATTTCAAAGTGATCTAACAGGGCTCCCAGGAAGCCTCTTATGTCTTCAAACTCGGCACTTCCCACATTCCGGGAGCTATCTAGAAGAAAAGCAGCGTCCACATAAGACTGTACAGCGGGTGGTCTGGCTTGGTCACAAGAGGCATCTGGGTTGCATATATCTGGGAACCAAAAGTCACTCAATGTTACTCAGAAGAAATGGACAGAAGAGGAAAGATAGCATTTCAAGTATTTTGATGTTTGGATACTACACAGTCTTTGATCTTAAAATATCTACAAAATGACTTTAATATCAACAACAGGAAGATTTCCTAGCACGTGGCTTGCATCTATCTCCAAAATGGACAGATTTTTACATTGAGCCTGTGTCTTGAACTCCATTTACTAATGCTATCAGACTTTTAAAAATTAGGCTGTTTTCAACAAAAGTTTAATCTTGGCTTCCTCTTAAGTTTATAATGTTTCAAGTAGACAATATATCTCATACACTGCAAGAATATACTGCGTCACAACGTGAAAGCTACTGATCTCTCTGGACTGACAATATACTGATCAGACTAATGGCCCTTATCACCATGCTCACATTGCTCTATGAAAAAGTAATCTTCTTAAAAAGAGAAAGTGAAAAAAGGCAATGTATTTTTTATTTCAATGTAAACAAAAGTTTATAACTCAAGGTGTATGTGTACCAAAGGACCAAGCTACTGCCCATCTTTGTCTCTCCATAGCACTTATTAGTTGAAAGCTCAATACATGTTTGTTGAATGAAAATAAATACTGGACATTAATGTACTTTCATAAAATATGAGGTTTTTATAAGTATTTATATATCATTTAACAAAAGAAGGCATAGTAATAAAAATAGGCAATTTTATTAAATCTGACAATAGTGACTATTCAGAAAAATTTTTTAAATAATTCAAAATGGAAGGATCTTAGTGGTCATATAATCTTCTAATTTTATAGAAGAAGTGAAGCCATGAGAGTAAAATCATTTTTCCCAGGGATACAGTAATATGTCTAAGAGTTTCCATGTATGAAGTCAGTGTTTTATTGTTAAATAGGAGGCCATGTAGTATAGTGGTAGGGAGACCCCTTCCTCTAAAAACTGGGATACCTAGGTTCTGTATAAGTAATAAACATGCCACGTGCCTCTAGCCAAGTCACCACTGGGCCTTAATTCTGCACAGTGCTTCTGCATAATTAGGTGATAGGACTAGATTCACCTAGAGATCTCTTCCAGGGCTGACATTCTATAATCCTAGGTTTTTAATTATAATTGATGATTAGGATGAGAATGGCCTCTTTAAAAACCAAAAAGAAGGAAGAGAAATAGAATGACTTGGTACTTAGATTCCAGCATGGACCATGAATAAAAGCTATTAGATGAAAGATTAATGGCCAGGATGCCAATCCTAGGGGATGTAGCAAACTCTGAACTTCAGTCTTATTCATGGACTCAATAAAGATGTGACTCTGGATAAATTATGGTCCCCTTATTGAAATTTAGTAAAATTTTATAACCCTATATAATGGTCAGATGACAGAACAGCCACCTGTGTGTAAAGCAGTTTCCAAAATTAGGGACAGCAGGCTTCCCATTTGCTCAGTTTTGTGGGTTTTCTAATTGCAGTAGATGACAGCCAAAATATCTTCCATTATATGCCTGAGAGACAAAACAAGGGTTTAAGCCAAGAAATGGAGCCAAAATCTACCCAAGTCACACATGTGTAATTTCTGACTATGCAACATACCAGCACACTGTCCTAACTGACTTGTTTGAATGAGCAACTGAGAATATATAGGGTGGGATGTATCTCTCCATAGCATGGTTAGTACTTTAACTACTTTAAGTAAGATTGCCAGTGCTATCCAGACAGCAAGAGAGCAAGAGTAAAAAAAAAAGGTGGGAACAGGGGAGAAGGGAGCAGAGGGGAAGACAGAAAAAAAGAAGGGTTATTTATAAGACCAGAATTCCTAATTCTCCCCCAGAATTACAACCTCCCTGTGAGGTCATTCAGATGGCAAGCATTAGCTTCTCACTGATTCACAAGGAGAAGGGAAGAGAGCATTCTATTCAGGCTCAAATGGAAAGCTTCAAGGAACAGAAGGAAGTGACTTCTGTTCTTCATCAACTATGGGCAGTTTAGAGCCAGCAGCCATCTTGGGCTTGGTCTGGCTGCGAGGCTCTGAGCAAATTAGTACATTGTGCTAAGCTTCATTTTCTCTATTTGTAAAATGGAGCTAATAATAGTTCAAATGTTTAAGGGTGATTATAAGGATTGAATGACATAATTCATTTAAAGGGATTAAAATAGTGCTTGGATTATGATAAGCACGATAGCTTAAGTATTAACTGTCATCATCACTATCATTGATATCAAGCAATTAGAAGGGTGCATGGCTTATAAGTAAATGCTTGATATCTCTTAGCTATTATAGCCCGCAATAGCCTCAGGGGTTTCCACCATCTTCATAATTATTAGAACACTCAAATGGAAGATTATAGTCCAGTTTTCTAGTTAGACCTATAGATTATGTATAAAATGCTATAAACAATCAACATTGCAAGTATTTTTGATGATTAATATTTGTGAGTCCAGCTGGGTGTAGCTCATGACTGAAATCCCAGCACTTTAGGAGACAGAGATGGAGGATCTTTTGAGCCTAGAAATTCGAGACCAGGATGGGCAGCATGGGGAGAGATACCTGGTCTCTACAAAAAAATTATTAAAATTAGCCAGGTGTAGTGGCATGCACTTGTTGTCCTAGATATTTGAGAAGACAAGGTGAGAGGATCTCTTGAGCCCAGGAGTTCGAGGGTTGCAGTTAGCTGTGATCTTGCATCCCAGCCTGAGCAACAGAGGGAGGCCCTGTTGCAACAAAACAAAAATGTATGAGTCCATAAGCCATGTTTTCAATAAGAAATGCATGTATTTATTCAATTTTCTACTTCTTTTATACTAAAAAAAAAAAAAAAAAACATCCCCAAGAAGGTAGGAGGGTGCTGAATTGCTGTAAATCATTTCTTTGGGGCTGTGAACATTTGAGATTTAGAAAACACATAAATATACTTTGTAGCATGAAAAACTTGGCAAAGAGTTAATCTAAAAATCATTAGTATTTCCTGGAAGCCAGAGTAAATAAAGAGGACTGGAACATGGCTCTTCTGGGGGTGGGGGGCTTCGAAAAGGAGACTCCTCTTGCTGAGGTGAGGGGCTCCCTCTGTGGAAGGTGCGGTGTGGCAGGTTGCACCCAGAGCCCCTGAGATGTCTTCCCAAGGCCACATACATCCTTGCTGCAAAATTCCAGCTGCTTCTGCCAGTGGTGACTCAATGTGCTCAACAGACTGGACCAAATTATCTTCTGTGGGTCTTACCATAGCAGAAAGTGCACCGCTGCAGTCTCTCGATCGCTGCTGTGTCGTTGGCTCCAGCTCCAGAGGGAACCACTATTACTTGAAATGTGCCAGTGTCGTCAATCTGCAAGAAGCAGAAGCAAGACAAGGTAGAGCTTAGTGGGTAGGACTTCAAGAACTTCCCAGGACTGTTTAGAGAAGTGAGATCAGGAGGGGGCAGCACTGCTCCTCTACAGCATCCGGGGAAGTGCTGCCCACCAGCAGGACTGCGAGCTCTGCCTGGGCGTCACCCTTCACTCTCTGGCTGTATGACATGTTACCTTGCCTGTTTCCTCATCTGTAAGATGAGAATATGACTACTTCCCAATAGGACTACAGTGAGCATTGAATGAGTTCAAAATTGTAAAGCACTTACTGGCACAGAGTGGGTGCCATGGGGGTCAGTAAGGAACAGAGAGCACATTATATTCTGTTATTCCAACAACCCAGTGAGTTAGTTTTTATGTTCGTCAATCCCACTTTATACATGAGAAAAGCTGAAAGCTCAATGGAAGGTAAAGGGCTAATCAAAAGACACTGGACACTGAAGTCATTAAGGAAGAGGATCAGAGAGCTCCCCTTCCCGCTAAGTCCCAGAAAACCTTGTGCAATCAAAGGATGCTTTTTAGAACTATCTTTAGGTTTCCACTGTGAACTAGCCATCAAAGCTGGCTTTCAAAGGCACTCAGACCCATGACCAGGCAGTAAACAACTCCCCAACATTTTCCAGCTGGCCCCATGGTTAGTGACCTACCTGGGGAGTTTGATGGTAGTGAGAGCAGGGAGAAGGCGGCTCCAAATAATCAAGAATGATGAATTAGATTAACTCAGAGATAATTGATAGCTGAAGAAAAATCATAGATATGATCCTATCTAATGCCTAAGGGATGGGTGAGATGACATTTTAGTTTTCTCCTGTGATCCTACTGTCTTAAGGTAACAACTTCTCTCTTTCCGTCGGAAGTTTTCCTCCCATACTTAATCCTACACATAGAACTTGGGAGGATGTTTTTACATGGGGTAACTCTGTTTCTCTTCTAGAGCTGATTGGGCCAGGGATGGTGTTAAATTAAACTAAATTTGGCCTGAGGACACCTTCATACTTTAAGGCCTCATGTAACAAACTGCAACCTGACATAGTGCATAAACTAACCGAAAGCCTAATTTAGACTATGGTTTTGTTACAAATAGCGGAGTCTCAGATGATTATAGGGAGCCAACTGATCAGGCCATGTTCCATGAAGCCGTTTTTGTACCTCACCTTCCATTTTCTATCCATAAATGCTGTCTATCCACATTGTAAAGCACAGCTCTCTGAACTTCTAGTTTCGAGGGCTGCCTGATTTTCAAATTGTTCTTTGCTCATTTAAACGCTGTAAAATTCAATTTGCCTAATGTTTTAACAGTTTAGCATCAGAAGGCTCCAAAGTAGACTTCCAGTGACTCTCAGGAACACTGACCAACCAAAGGTACCCACCAGGCCCCTTGTGTTCACTGGTCTCTCACAGCTACTGGGGGTGTGGGCAAATTCTCTCTTGGATTTAATCTCCATTAACTTGTGTTTGAACTTTTTGAGTTTATTTGAGCAAGTTTTAGAGTGGGCTGGGTCCAAGATCATATTGGATCCAGTTAGAGACTTCAGCTGTCTGACTGATCAGGCAGAAAGCAGACTTGGCTCAATACAAAGGTAAGGTTACAAGAAGACAGAATTGTGGGTTCATCTGAATCTAAGGAGTCTTCCACCTTGGGACTTGTGCTTTTCTAGGGAAATGGGTGAACCTTACCAAAAATAACTTAGAGTTACAGTGGTTACCATGGGGAAGATTTAACCTAAAAAAATTGCTCATCTATAGGGCACTTTGGCAAAAAAGGGGGGAATCCTAACACTTCTGAAATAATGGGACGTATTTTTGGTTGGCATGCAGAGGTTACTAAAAGACTAAGAAAAAGCTTAAGTAACTAATTGATGAGGGAAAAAAACACATTGACAACTTAGTACCTTCTCTTTTTATTCTCCTTTGCCTACTCTAAATTTACTAACCTTTTTGATTACTTTTCCATGTCAAAGACATTCAAAAAACCAAAACAGCTATTTCTAGAACTTGGGCACTTTGATCAAAAGGGCCTGCTTTTTTTTTTTTTTTTTTAATTGTTCGGGATTCATTGAAGGTACAAAAAATTAGGTTATACTGATTACATCTGTTAGGTAAACTCCCTCTTACAATTATGTCCCACTCCCAAGAGGTGTGCCATATACCATGACCCTCCCAACCCTCTACCTCCTCCCTGCTTATTATTATTTTTTAGAGATAGTGTCTCACTGTCTCTCTCAGGCTGGGTTGCAGAATCTCAAACTCCTGGGCTCAAGTGAACCTTCTACCTCAGCCTCCTGAGTAGCTCAGACTACAGGCATGCTACCATGTCTGGCTTTACAAAAAAAAATATTTTAGAGATGGGGGTCTCACTATGTTGCCCACCCAGGTCTTGAACTCCTGGCTTCAAGTGATCCTGCCGTGGCCTCTCAAAATACTGAGATTATAGGCAGGAGCCACCTTGTCCAGCCAGGTGCTTTGGTCAAAATCCTAAAGTCAGAACAATAGTGAAAGTCATCTTAGTCTTGCTTGAAAGCAGCTTTTTCTGCCCTACTTGTTGATGGACTTCACTCTGAACTCAGAGTCATCCCTCAGTATTCTAGAAGGATTGGTTCCAGAAACTCCCATGGATACCAAAAGCATGTATACTCAACTCTCTTATATAAAACAACGTAGTATTTGCATACTTAAAGCATATGCAAATAAGTCATCTAGACATCACTTACAATACCTAATACCATGTAAATACTATGCAAATAACTGTTATACTGCATTCATCTTTATTGTCTTGTAATCACTTATTTTTGATTATCTTCCCTCTTTAGTTTCTTGAGTCTGTGAATGTAGAACCCATGGATACAGAGGGCTGACTGTAATTTAGTTAAAAAAGTACAGGCAGGGCAGTGCCTGTAGCTCAAAGGGGTAGGGCACCAGCACCATATGCTGGAGGTGGTGGGTTTAAACCCAGCTCCGACAAAAAACTACAGAAAAAAAAAGAAAAGAAAAAAAAAGTACAGGCAGAGTTAAGAAACTGCCTATTTTTAGTTAAGATTCTTTTTTGTAAAAGAAATTTACATCTACAAAGGAAATCTTCATTTGTAAGGGCATCTCCCTCTCTGCATCTAAAAATCCCTTGGAACTTTTACAGTGGAGAAGGCAAAGACTTATTAATTCTCAAACTTCACCTATGACAATTTTGCTTCCTACTTAGGCCTTTCTTTGGCTTAGTAAATAATAGCATTTAGGTTTGAAATCAGAGTTCTATGCATTTGAGGTGTAAATTTTCTACCTTGTTTTATCTAAGAGCTATCCCTCCAGAAATGCAAATTTAGGGTAGAAATTTTTAGATAGTTATTAAAAACCATGGACATCTGAGTTGATCCGGCCCATTCTCTTAGGAATTTGGCACTGGGGTCCTGAGGGCAGTGAGTCTGTTTTTAGAGGTAAAGACCAATATAGCTGTAGGCTGGCCACATTCTGTCTCATGGACTGAGCAGCAAGAAAAACTGGGAGCAGAGAGCAACTTTTCCTGAGACCGATCTTTGTTTCTGCCCATTTTTTATTCTTCTGTGCATAATAGACGGAGAAATCTGTGCTCAGCAGTATTCCTCTCTGGAAGACATGGCCTTTGCCTCCATTAGTTGACTAGATTAGGGGGGAAGTCTCTGAGAGGATATGTGATAACTGAAGTCTTTAGCTAACTTTCTAGATCAGTGGTTCTAAACCTCTCTAATGCTGTGACTCTTTAATACAGTTCCTCATGTTGTGGTGACCCCCAACCATAAAATTATTTTCGTTGCTACTTCATAACTGTAATTTTGCTACTGTTATGAATCGTAATGTAAATATTTTATATGCAGGATGGTCTTAGAAGACCCCTGTGAAAGGGTCATTCAATCCCCAAAGGGGTCGTGACCCACAGAGTGAGAACTGCTGTTCTAGATACATATACATCAAAAAAGGAATGAACAGTGCCCTGGAAAGCCAGAGGGAGGAGAAACAAAAAGGAAGGAAAATAAGCATTGTGTGCTATGAAAACTAAAACAAAACAAACAAGAAAACAACCCTGTGATGACAGGGTAGTGAAGAAAGAACAGGGTGGTGTTGACACAAACTGGACCTTTTGTGGTGGAATGCAATGCCTTACGCTATGGCATGTCCTCATGACTCAGTATCTCAGTAAAATCTGCATTGCTCGTTGATTCTTTGTGCAAATGGATCCTTAGAAAAAATGCTGAATTGTATGTCCAGGTAGTAAAAACAGAGGCTGCTTCCCTGAACTCAGGACAGGAGGACACCTTGTCTCTAGATCTTCATAATAAGGTCTTAGGGTATGTACATGTTTATACATAAGTAATTTGATTTGGTTTTGGAGGTCTATAAACAAATCTAAATAAAGTCTTGGCTAACACACCAGAGAAAGAGTTAGTCCATGCGTTGTCCATGATTTTTAAGAGGTGTCTGTGCAATTTCAAGGGAATCAGGCCTTCACTCCATTTGGATTGTGGTCACTGACTGGAAGCCAAACCCAATGTCAGTCCAGAGAGCACTGGTCAGACCAGTTGGGAGGGGCCCAGAGCTTTCTTATTGACAACTCTCAAGATCCATGGGGGTAGGGGACTGGGAAGCACAGAACATTTGTAGTAGAAAAAACCTAGCAACCATGTAATCCAATTCCACCGATTCAAAGATGAGGAAAGTGAGTACTAGGGGTGGGTGGGATATGGGAAACGGCAGTACAAACCATGTTCATAATTGTAGTTTTGTATCAGAGAGGTCTAATTTAATTTAGAGCAGCTTTTCTCAAGATTTTTCCCAGAGATTGCTACCATTTGCTAACCAGTTTTGCAGCTCTATATGTCTACAGTGTAGCAACTTTTGTATTTCTGGTGGTCATCCAGTTGTTAATTTACACTCACACTTGATTATGTATAACATATGAGTATTAGTGCCAACTTAAAGCAACATAATTTTTCTCAATGATTCTAGCCAGTGGCTTTACCAGGAAGAGTCCACAGAGGGTCTGTGCTCTCCAACACCCCCACCACCCCACCCCTTGGACACATATTCTCTCAATAACGTTTGAAGCTGTGGTTTTAAAGAACATCCTACCACATATCATTAGAATAATTATAGTTAGCATATTACAGAAAGATTCCTTAAATTGAATGTGAGCTGGCGATTTAAAATAAACGGGTCTTATTGTTCATGTTTCTAATTGCTCACTTTCCTGTGCATTCAAAGACACATAAGCTTGGATGGGTCTACAACCATAACATCCAGATGGGTGATTTGGAGCAGTGATCCCCAACTGCTTTGGCACCAGGGACCAGTTTTATGGAAGACAATTTTTCCATGGACTGGGTGCAGGGCAGGGGTGCGGGGTGCTCATTAGATTCTCAGAAGAAGTCACAACCTAGATTCCTCAACATGCACGTTGAGGAATGGTAGGGTTCACACTCCTATGAGAATCTAATGGTGCCTCTGATCTGACAGGAGGCAGAACTCAGGCAGTGATGTGAGCAATGTGGAGCAGCTATAAATACAAATGAAGCCTCCCTTGCCTGTCTGCTGCTCACCTCTTGCTGTGCAGCCCCTGGTCCATGGCCCAGGCAGTGGGGACCACAGATTTGGGGCATTCAGCAAATGCTTCTGGATGATAGCCTGCTCTTTCTTCTCTAAACATCATGGAGCTTCATAAATTGATGCACTCAAGAAAAAATATCATTGTTATTATTAATAATTTTCTTTCTGGCTCAGTGCCTGTAGCATAGTGGTTACAGCACCAGCCACATACACCTAGGGTGGTGGGTCCAAACCCAGTCCAGGCCAGCTAAACAACAATGACAGCTGCAACAAAAAATAGCCAGGTGTTGTGGATGCCTATAATCCCAGCTACTAGGGAGGCTGAGGCAAGAGAATTGCATGAGCCCAAGAGTTTGAGGTTGCTGTGAGTTGTGACACCACAGCACTCTATTGAGGGTAACGTAGTGAGACTCTGTCTCAAAAAAATAATAATAATTTTCTTTCTACAGATAATTTATATTAGCAAAGGAAAATTCTTTTCAAAATAAAAAAGTTAGGTACCCAAAATGCTAAAGTTTTCCATTAAAGCCCCTCATCCCATTTCAACTCTTTAGTCATAAAAATCATCTGTAATTCAAATACTATGTTGAATTGTTTCACTGTAACCTACGTGCCAAACATCAGAATAAAAGGGAAAATATGTTACCCACCTAAACAGGAGACGTATTTCTTAGAAGAACATTGAAAAAGGAGACCTGCTCTAGATTAGGAGTCTTAAGGTGCAAGCAGTAAAAGTTCACCGGAAGAGGAAATTGCCAAACAAATTTAAAGGAATAATCCTAGTCATAAAACAAAGTTGAAATTGAGGTTTTTCCAGTCAAAAATGGCCTTCTATTTCAGAATGTGTGCATAGCTCATCATTCAATTTCACACCATCATAAAAAACTTCCAAGATAGTAATCACAGTCCATTTGCTAAGGAACACAGGGAAATCAGTCTAGGCTGTCAGAACAGTTGCTGCTGAGTCTCACTTCACATCTGCACTGGTATCAATTTTACATTGGATTACTTCAGAGGAATCAAGATTTAGAAAAGCCACGATATGGGTATAAAATAAACCAGGGTCATAAAATATGGCCCCCAAATAAAAATACATTGTGTCATTAAACTTTGGAGTTCTGTTCTTAAAAATAGTAGTGAACAATAACTTAAACATAGGTAAAGCAGAATGGAAGAGACTAAATAGAAAAAAAGAAAAGAGAAGGCAAAGAAAAGTAGTAATATAATTTCTCTTCTGCAACATGGGTTCTAACCAATTTGTAGGTATGCCTCTGTTTTGAGCTTTTTCTGACAACTCTGTTTAGTTTCAACCTTTAATTTCAGGGTAAGCCTTTACTTGTGTATCTTCAGAGCCCATGAAAGCAACTGGTGTATATGGAGGTGCTCACTAAACATCTGTTGCATGAATGCACCTTGGGAAAAATTGTGACTTCATCTCTAACTTTTCTTCTGCCTCTGGGGTGTAGGGGGGTCAATGCCACTGAGATTTATGAGGGTCATTATCAAGAATGTAAACCTTCCTTGTTGTTCTTTTGAGATGTACTCCTTCAAAAAGAAATAAAGTGTGTTTAGGTAGACTGGGAAGAATTTAGAAATCAGATTCATCAATCTCTAAGTGAGATTGTGAACACTCAGAAGTTTAACAACAAACTACTTTTTCAGAAATCATACGCGGTATACGTACCTTTGAATTGGTAGGTGGGGAGAATTGTGTCATTTTAAGTTTCTATCACAAGTGCCTTTAATTATTTAGATCACAACATAAAGTTGTCTTTTATTTTGTAACTAAAGTCACAGGACAAGGGAATTACGAGGACTCTATGCAACCAAAATCACTTAGAGAATTTCTGAGTTGCCTCTTCTCATAGCAGCTACATTTGTATAGCCTGACCCCAATCTTTTCTAACTCATGTGCATTTTCTTTCTGAGCCTGACATATCAGCCTTTTCTTTCACATATTTCAATGATGCTAATAGCAGTTTCAGCTCCTTTACAATCCAGATTTCATTATTATTAAACAGATTTTAGTTTAGCACCAAGCAGCTGAATGATGATTAAAGCAAAAGGGATCATTCTTGAGGGCTTACTATGGAGTAGGCAGGGATGCAGGGTTGCATCATTTAATCTTCACACCAACTCTAGAAAAAAGGTACTGCTTTCCATATTTTGCAGATGACAAATACATTTCAATGCTGTTCTGCTTATTTCAACACTTTTACAGAAAATTGTAGAGGTGGAAAAGGCCTCAAAAGGCCACTTCATTCTAGGCTCCAGTCTCTAGGAAAGATAGATGTCACCCTGAACAGCTGAGTGATTGCCCTATAAAAAGCCTTCAGAAGAAGGTGGCACGCTGAGCACCTGCATTAGGCCATTTAATTCATGCCAACAGTAAGTCAAAATTGCCTTCAGAAAGTTCTTAAACTTAACTGGAGGCTCCCTATTTCTATTACTCCTAGCTCCTCTAATACGATCTTTTATGAAGTTGGCAGTCAGCTGGCTAATTTTCTCCAGGAATGACTTTTCACACAAATAAAGCCAATGATTTAATGGCTTTTGCCTTCCTTTCTTTAAGTGAAGTAATTTTCAGATGGCTGGTCTTTTTATTAAGTTTGCATTTTTCTGATACCTTTTTGCTGCTCCCTGGAGCCCTCTTTATTGTCTGTTTTCGCTTGTATGGAGAACAAAACACTTCATTCGGCCAACACAGCTGACCAGAAGGTGCTTTGCTGGGCCCCAGGTCCTTTGTAATGGAGCTTTGCCGCTGAGCCACTGCTGAGGTGGCAGCTCATCCACAGCTGTCTAATCCCAGGTGATTTATTTAGGAATGTTATGCAGGAAGTTTATAATACTCAATCTAAGAAGCTATAACTGGAATGGTTGAAGATTTGGATCTTTCCATAACTGGTGAAATTATGAAATCAGCCAGTTATCCTCACATAACAATGACCACTTCCTTGGCTATTTAAGTGTGTTTACTGGCCCCGATTATTTTTCCTTTGTTCCCTTCCTTCCCCTCCCTCCCTTCCTTCCTTCCTTTCTCTCTTTCTCTCTCTCTTAGACAGACAGAGTCTTACTTTCTCACCCCTGGGAAGAGTGCCGTGGAGTGATCATAGCTCACAGCAACCACAAATTTCTGGGTTTCAGGGATTCTGTTGCCTCTGCCTCTGGAGTAGCTGGGACCACAAGCGACCACCACAACACGCAGCTATTTTTTCTATTTTTTTTTTTTTTTTTAAGTAGATATGGGGATCTTGCTGTTGCTCAGGCTGGTCTTGAACTCCTGAGCTCAGGTGATCCGCTTGCTTTGGCCTCCCAAAGTGCTAGGATTAGAGGGGTGAGCAATCACACCTGACCCTGATTCAGTATTTATAACACAGAGGCACCTTGGAGAGCAGCCTGGGAAAGCACTGGAAGAGCCAACCTTAAGTCCAGTCCTGACACTGCCATTTCTTAGAGCTGTATGTGCCTAGACAAGTAGTTTAATTTCTCCAGGCTCCGTTTTGTCACCTATAAAATGGGAATAACAGCTATAGCTATCTCATACACACTACTTGTGAGAATTAAACAGATAATGCATGTAACGCATATAAAGAGCATTGCATATTAATTGGCAAACAGTAACAAATCTTAGCATTCTACTCTGCTAATCCAGTATTTTACAAAACCTCTAAACAAATGATCTTGATTTTGAAGGCATGGAAGAATAGTCCTATGCTTTCTCATAGGCAGGGGCTCCTGAATGCAGGCAAAATAATTAAAAATTGTTATGGGAAAGGCTTCACCCCCATACCGCGAACGCGCGCTTGACGGAGGGCACGTTGCCAAAAGCGATCACAACGGGAATGATGTCCAGCGCGCTGAATTCCAAGGCGGCTGTGGCGACGGACTGGGCGTCGGCGGACTGACCGCTGCTGAAAAACGTGGCAATTCTTCTCGTGTGCGCCCCTGGAAGTGTCCTCTTCAAGACGTTCCTAGAAATAAACCTCATCGCCTTGCCGATCTCCCGGCTGGCGGAAGATCTCTGGTAAGGAATAGCTTCGATTTCCCTGAGCAATCGGTTCTTCTTGTGGGCGTCCGAGAAGCGCACGAGGTGCCTGGTGTGGGCGTCGTAGGAGAGGATGGCCACGCGCGCTCCCACCGGGCAGCTGTTCTCCCGGACTTTGACGTCCCTCACCAGGGAAGCCATCATCCCCTTCATCCGCTCAAATTCCTGCTCGGTGACATCCCGGGACTGGTCTAGCACAAACACCAACTCGGTTGGATGCACTGGGCATTCGGGTTTTCCTAAAGACAAGAACACGAAACTAGTAGGTGAATAATTGTGTGTCCACAAGAGAGAAGAATGTAATTAAATTTAGGAAGGAGGGAGCAGGGCGCAGAGAGCGTATTCGGGGAGTTAGCACGGAACAGGTACGATGTAGGGGTAGGTGGCACAGCTTCTGGGCCAAGGGCTCAACTACAACTTGGACACTAACAAATGCAAACAATGTAACAATCATATGTACCTTTACATTCATCTGAAATAACAAAATAATAATAAAAAGGGTAGTCAACCACAGCAATCAGCAAATGTGAATTAAAACAACCATAGAGCGTCTGTTTGGAGATTCTATTCTAATTCTATCATATTGTTGAAGTTGGACCCTTAACACTAATTTATGACTAAAATGTAACTCTAAAATATTACTGGGAAGAATTTGTAGAGCTGTTTAGGAAAAAAGTCTGGCAGGATCCAGAAAAATACATGTAATCTTTAAAAAGATAAGAACATGCTCCTGATCAGGTAGCAACCTTACTGAAAAGATGCAGAGAGAGCAAAGCAATTTTGCATGTTAACTTTTTAGATATTTATAAATAAGTATAAAAAAACATGTAAAATATTAAATACCTAAATCTTGAATAATGATCCCCCCTACAATTTAGTCTCCTTATAGTAGCTCGAGTGAGCTTTTAAAAATTGCCCATCATCCTCCTCCTTCAATACGTCTAGCAACAAACTCCTTATTATAACATGAAAACCTCAGCTGGCCTGGCCACTGCCCATTTCTCCACTTTCTCACCTGACGCTTTCCCTTGCCCTACTTAGATCTCACTCATACTGGGCTCTGCTGGTTCCTAAGAAATACAAGGTCTTTTCTGTTTCAGGACCTTTGCACTTGCATTCCTTCTTCCTGGCTCTTTTTACTCTTCACTCCAAACTTCAGTTTCATTGCCTCTAAGAGGAGCCCTCCATCCAAAACATCCCTCCCCTTGCACTGTCCTGTGGTAGAGCATCGTACCCTTTATCTCATTCACTGCAACTATAGGATTCCTCATCCAGCCATATTTATTTATTATCTGGATCCTCCATGAGAATTTCTGAGGAAGTTTCTGAGGACAGGAAGCATGTATATTATTCAACTCTATGTCTCCAGCACTTAGGAAAGATATGCTCACAAAGTAGGCTTTCAATAGATATTTGTTAAATTCACAAACAGGCAATTAGAAGACATGCGTTGGTGGGTTTATAAAAAAAAAATAAGTGTATAAATGTATAAGAGAGTGATGTGGGGTTTATACAAAAACAGTTCAGAAGCATTTATAAGACACTTGAAAACCAGCACTGAAAAATATTAAGCCAACTTGGTAATTAACATCAGGCGTGAGCTTTGTGGATTTAGCATTATCCGAGCTTCGCATTCTGCTTACCTGCTATCTGAATGCCCTACTTTTATTCTGCCCCTCTGCAGCTTAACCCATGGATACAGAGATAATATGAAAGAGGAAAAAAAAGAAGAGGTAAGAAATATGAGTATTAAAAGAAAAAGCCCTAGAAGTAACTTGGAGTTAATGAAGTTAGTCATTATGATATTAATAGAAATAAAAAGATGGAGACTTTACATCTTTTGTATTAACCTAGATGGAAGCAGAACACATTCTTAGTAAAGCATCACAAGAATGGAGAAGCATGAATCCTATGTATTCAATTTTGATATGAGGACAATTAATGCCTGAGTACACGGTGAGGGGTGGGGGAAGGGGAGAGCAGAGAGAGAGAGAAGGAGGGAGGGGGTGGGGTTTCGGTGTGTGACACACCTTTAGGGGCAAGACACAACTGTAAGAGGGACTTTACCTAACAAATGCAATCAGTGTAACCTGGTTTCTTGTACCCTCAATGAATCCCCAACAACATAAAAACAAAACAAAACAAAGAAACAAAGAAACAAAAAAACCCTAAATATTTAGTGAGAAATAGTTGTAAAGCTCAGCTAAAACCAAGTGATTTATTGGAGGCAAGACTCTGCTACAATATGAGGCAGCAAAGAAAGCCCAGATAAAATTGGTATCAGTTGGAAGCAATACACTGCTCTCATTCATTCTCCAGATGTATGACATTTTGGAGCTTGATTAAAACATGCTGTAAATAAAGATTACTCACCATGTCTGCCAGCTGAGGAAGAAGAACAAAGAACAGAGTTTAGTACCATGTAGGAACAGTGAAGTTCTGCTTTCTCTTCTTTTTGTAGATGACTCAAAAATCAAGATAACAGATAGGGTTTGGAGAAAACGTAGACAAAGCCCAACATCTTGATAGAAGCACTGTTCCTTCCACAGGGCAGGGGATGGGATTTACAGCCATAAATCAGCAGCCTGCAGCCATCTGTCACAGGCAAAGAACGTTTGCCTGGGAGAGAACATGCTGCTGTAGGGAGGTGCACTAAATTTGGAAAGTTAAAAGGTCCTGACTTTTCTTTATTTTAATTTTTTCCCATGTAGATATCCATAGCTATCATTATAGATACATATACATGCAAATGTCTGTTTGTACTGTGTATGATATATGTGCATATTTATGTATTATGTAACTGTCAGAAGTGGATTTACTTCAAAGTAAATGAATATTTGCTTTAGACATGCATTGCCCAAGATGGCACTCACAGTCACATTTAGTTCTTAAAACTTTAATTAAAATGAAATTAAAAATTTAACTTCTCAGTTACACTAGCCACATTCCAAGTGCTCAAAGCCACATGTGGCTTATGGCTACTATACAGACCAGTGAACACTTCCATCATTGCAGAAAGTTCTCTTGGACAGCGCTAGTTTAGACTTCTTCCTTGCAGGGGCCTCTTGCAAAGCCTTTCCTGGGAAGGACCCATCACTATGTTGTTCAGATAACCACATGTTCTTAAGAAATATGCAGAAGTTATTGGCTGTGATTTCCTTTTTTGCTCTAAATAACACTTACTTTTGAAATAGGTTTGTACCTATTTTTGGATTTGTGATTTTCTATTGAGCCCCTCAAATTTTTAAAGATCAGCTCCCATCACACTTGGATTTGCCCTTGAGGCATTACAGTTCACAGGGCTCCTATGTCAGAAAACTTATTGTGCTAATTCACCCCCAAACAACGAACATACATGACCCAATGTATATACACATTATGATTCTCATCATGGTTCCACTCTGCTATGAAAAAAACAGTTCTGATGAACACTGCATTCTAAGCTTTTAAAAGTCTGTATATTTGAGACCAATGTTCTCTACTGAAATGGGCTCTTAATGTGTCTATTTTTCTCCCCAAAAATGCTTTAAGAAAATTTTTGACTCCTCTTTTTAGGCATATTGTTTATTTGAGACGTTATTATGCATTTGTAGGTAAACATTAAATAGTCAAATCTCTTCTAATAGTGAACATAAATTTTTTTTGATGGTACCAAGACATTTTGATAGAAGAGGCTGTTATAAGGGTCATTAAGAAAAATTCAAATGAACATTCACAAAATCAAAATGTCTTTTTGTTTTTAAAATTTGAAGAGAGAGAAAAAATTCTGGCAGAATAAACATTATTATGATTTTTATAAGCAAATCAGTCTGCTCGGCTAAAAGTAATCAAACATACCTTTTCAGGAAAGGAACAACAAACCATAAACCAAAGTCAGGGCTGCCGCCCACAAGGCTGCCACCCTCTCATCACAGCTGCTTCTTCCACACCAGGTGAATTCAATTCTATCAGTTACTGGCAGGTGTTAGTAATAATTTTTTCAAACGTTCCATGTGACTCTTCATTGATTGATTTCATCATTACGAGATTCTGACCTCAAACCTCAATTTTCTTCAGATTAAAAGCTCTAGATATACTATGGCTTAGTGCCTGCAATGGGTTCTAATAGACATGCTGTCAGCGAGAGGGGGAGTTAATAGTCACCAATCTGTGCTAGTTCAAAATATATGCAGTGACATCCCCAATTTTAAGAAGTTGGCTGGCAAATGGTCTCAATTGTGAGTGCAGAGTTCCCTGATTTCCTTCTGTGAATGCTGACAACTTGGGTGATCATTTGAGCAGCGTACTTACGACTGTGGTCTCGCACATACTGAATAAGCTCACATGTCTGCAGTTCAAAAATAAAAGAGAAAGAATTAAACAACACAGATTGTTAGACTCCAAAGTTTAAAAATAAGTAAGTCGAATGGAGTGCTCAGAGCACTCTGGTGTAGTCAGGAGATACATACGGAAAATGAGGCCAATCCTTTGGCACCTTTTACACCCTAGAGAAACAAACAAACAAGTTTTTTTTTTTTTTTTTTTTTTTTTTTTTTTTTTTTTTGTAGAGACAGAGTCTCACTTTATCGCCCTCGGTAGAGTGCCATGGCATCACACAGCTCACAGCAACCTCCAACTCCTGGGCTTAAGCGATTCTCTTGCCTCAGCCTCCCGAGTAGCTGGGACTACAGGCGCCCGCCACAACACCCAGCTATTTTTTGGTTTTGCAGTTCAGCCGGGGCCGGGTTTGAACCCGCCACCCTCGGTATATGGGGCCGGCGCCTTACCGACTGAGCCATAGGCGCCGCCCACAAACAAGTTTTTTAATGGCTCTTGACACACATCAAGTTAGAATGTGCACTAACGTTACCCTAAGAAAGTGATAACTTTTAAAAGTTTTATTCCTTTATTCCTTAATAGTTAGAGGTGAAAAAAAAGAATATGGACAACCTAATAGTGATATTTTGAGGAGAACAAACTTAAGCATCGAGCTTTATGCACCCATGGCTCCAAAGATTACTTTTATCCTGCTCTATCCCCAGATGAGAATGGCTATCCAAACTCTAAGGATAAAGCCAATGACTTCACACTGGCTGCAGAGCTTTGGGGCAGGCCTATGGCTCAGGACTAGCTCAGGCTGACCCTCATTGTATGTGAATGCCTCTCCCTTACAGGAGAGCTTTGGAGTTCTTCAAACCCTGTGCTTTGCCCTGGTCACCAAACAGCAGCCAGAGCTGAATCTTAATCTGTTCCCTTCACACAGAACAGATTCATACTGAACATCTGGAAAGGGTATCCCAACTATCTTCCAAGAAAATGAATGAATGAAGGAAAAAATATCTATCTATCTGGTTTGGGGATAGAAATAATAAAGTGGAATTGGTTTTAATTTTGTGTGTTCAATCCCATCTTTGGAACAGGGGGAGTTTGGCTTCTCTCAAAGAAAGACACCCAAGAAAATATGCTATGGAGCCCTACCCAAACTCCTGAAGCAAATAAGTTTCATGTGAATGCAACTTTGATCATATTCACTATTTATTAATTTCCTTCCACTTCAATTCATTCAGTGATCACTTATTAAATGTAGAAAGAGGGCAATGATTGGACGGATAAGTAAAATTCATTGAGAATTGAAAAATATCATTTCAGTCTAATAAATTTTCATTTCCTTCCTGAATTTCCCAAGAGATATTTAATCAGCATTTTTTCTCCTCTCTCTGATCATATAAAAGTAGAAAAAATGAAGACAGTGGCCAAGCAGCAGAGACAGAAGGCATGCACATTTGGACGATTAAGTTTCCATTCACTGATTCTTTCTAAAGCAGAAAAGGAACTGGTGTGATTTATAGCTTTTCTACTCACCTTACGTCCAGGAGGTCCTGGTTCTCCAGGGGATCCCAGCTCTCCTGGAAACCCAGCAGATACCTCGAAGAAGAATTATTGATATAAATAACTAATATAAATATATTATATAAATATATATTAGTTATGTAAATATAACTTTTAAATATAAGATTTATAACTTATAAATCTTATAAATAAGTTATCAGATTTATAACTTATTTAAAAGTTATATTTATATACATAGGTGTAATTAAATTTCGATTAAAATTAAAATATTTAAAATTCAAATTTGAAAGTTCAAGAGTGAAAATTTCGCTTTCATTTTAGAAAATTGAGAAATTTCAAAAAAACATAAAGAAGGAAAAAAGTTCCCAGCAATCCTCTCTTCCCCAAATAATCCTCATTAACATTTTGGTCTTTTATTCTTTTAGTTTTAAGACATGCATTCCTTTTTTTAAAAAACTTACTTGAAGAGGAACTAGTACCTATATTACGTAACCTTTTCCAAAACATCAAAAAAGAAAGAATACTTCCAACACATTCTATGAAGCAAATATCACCCTGATCCCAAAACCAGGAAAAGACCCAACAAGAAAACTATAGACCAATATCTTTAATGAACATAGATGCAAAAATACTCAATAAGATCCTAGCAAATAGAATCCAGCAACACATCAAACAAATTATACACCATGACCAAGTGGGTTTTATCCCAGGGTCTCAAGGTTGGTTCAATATACGTAAATCTATAAATATAATACATCACACAAACAAACTAAAAACAAAGACCATATGATTCTCTCAATAGGTGCAGAGAAAGCTTTTGACAATATCCAGCATCCTTTCATGATCAGAACACTTAAGAAAATCGGTAGAAGCTTTGCGCAGTGGCAGTATCGTAGCCAATGAGGTTTATCTGAGGCGCGATTATTGCTAATTGAAAACTTTTCCCAATAGAAAATCGGTAAAGAAGGGACTTTTCTTAAACTGATAGAGGCCATCTACAGGAAACCCACAGCTAATATCATATTGAATGGAGTAAAATTGAAAACATTTCCACACAGATCAGGAACCAGGCAAGGTTGCCCATTGTCTCCACTGCTTTTTAATATTGTAATGGAAGTCTTAGCCATCGCAATCGGGCAAGAGAAGGCGATCAAGGGTATACAAAATAGGATCAGAGGAGATCAGACTTTCACTCTTTGCAGATGATGTGATTTTATACCTGGAAAACCCCAGGGACTCAACCATAAAACTCTAAGTGATCAAGGAATACAGTAGCATCTCAGGATACAAAATAAATACTCACAAATCAGTAGCTTTTATATATACCAATAATAGTCAAGCCGAAAAAAACAGTCAAGGACTCTATCACCTTTACAGTCGTGCCAAAGAAGATGAAATATTTGGGAATTTACCTAACAAAGGATGTGAAAGATCTCTATAAAGAGAATTATGAAACTCTGAGAAAAGAAATAGCTGAAGATGTTAACAAATGGAAAAACGTACCATGCTCATGGCTAGGAAGAATCAACATTGCTAAATCAATATTACCCAAAGCAATTTACAAATTTAATGCAATCCCTATGAAAGCACCATCATCATACTTTAAAGATCTGGAAAAAATAGTACTTTGTTTTATATGGAACCAGAAAAAACCTTGAATAGCCAAGACATTACTTAAAAATAAAAACAAATCAGGAGGAATCTGCTATCAGACTTCAAACTATACTATAAATCTGTAGTGATCAAAACAGCATGGTATTGGCACAAAAAATAGAGAGGTAGATGTATGGAACAGAATTGAGAACCAAGAGATGAACCCAGATACTTATCGTCATTTGATCTTTGATAAGCCCACCAAAAATATAAACTGGGGGAAAGATTCCCTATTTAACAAATGGTGCTGGAAGAATTGGATAGCTACTTGTAGAAGACTGAAACTGGACCCACACCTTTCATCATTAACAAAAATTGACTCTCACTGGATAAAAGATTTAAACTTAAGACATGAAATGATAAAGATTCTTGGAGACAGTGCAGGGGAAACACTTGAAGAAATTGGCCTGGGAGAATACTTTATGAGGAGGAACACCTGGGCAATTGAAGCAACACCAAAAATACATTACTGGGATCTGATCAAACTAAAAAGCTTCTGCACAGCCAAGAACACAATAAGTAAAGCAAGCAGACAGCCCTCAGTATGGAAGAGGATATTTGCAGGTTATGCTTCTGACAAAGGTTTGATAACCAGAATCCACAGTGAACTCAAACTTATTAATAAGAAAAGAACAAGTAATCCCATTTCAATGTGGGCTAGGGACTTGAACAGAAGCTTCTCTGAAGAAGATAGGTGCATGGCCTACAGACACATGAAAAAATGCTCATCATGTTTAATCAGCAGAGAAATGCAAATCAAAACCACTTTGAGATACCATCTAACTCCTGTAAGAGTGGCTCACATAACAAAATCCCAAAATTATACATGTTGGTGTGGATGTGGAGAAAAGGGAACACTTCTGCACTGCTGGTGTGAGTGCCAGCTAATATGTCCCTTTTGAAAGTATGGAGAATACTCAGGGATCTAAAAGTAGGCCTGCCATTTGATCCTGCAATTCCTCTACTAGGTGTATATCCAAAAGGCCAAAAATCACTTTATAACAAAGATATTTGCACCAGATTGTTCATTGCAGCTCAATTCATAATAGCCAAGTCATGGAAAAAGTCCAAGTGCCCAATGACATTAATAAACTGTGTTATATGTATACCATGGAATATTATGCAGCCTTAAAAAAGATAGAGACTTTACCTCTTTCACATTTACATGGATGGAGCTGGAACATAGTAAAGTATTTCAAGAATGGAAGAAAAAATATCCAATGTACTCACCACTATTATGAAACCAATTTACAATCATTCACACGTTCATATGAAGACTAGGTCACAACTATGGCCCAAGATGAAGGAGAGAGGAGGGGGGATGAGAGGGGAGAGGGAGGTCAGATCCAGGGAGGGTGAATGGTGGGATCACACCTGTGGTGCATATTGCAAGGGTACATGTCGGATCTATTAGTATAGAGTATAAATGTCTTAACACAGTAATTAAGTAAACGAGATGAGGTATATATTAAAAATAAATAAATAAAAATTTATTTGGGGGCGGTGCCTATAGCTCAGTGGGTAGGGTGCCGCCACATACACCAAGGTTGGCAGGTTTGAACCCGGCCTGGGACAGTTAAAACAACAATGACAACTGCAGCAACAACAAAATAGCCTGGCATTGTGGCAGGCGCCTGTAATGCCAGCTACTTGGGAGGCTGAGGCAAGAGAATCACTTAAGCCCAAGAGTTTGAGGTTGCTGTGAGCTGTGATGCCACAACACTCTACTGAGGGTGACATAATGAGACTCTGTCTCAAAAAACAAACAAATAAAAAAAAATTAATTTGGATCATACTTTTTTCTGTTACCTTTTAAACTAAATTTATCCCTAGACATTTTCATGTTACTAAATATTGTTTTGCAAAATAATTTTTCACGGCTGTATTCTATTACATGGATGTACCATGATTTATTTTATCAGTCTCTGATTATTGGCTTTTAATTTATTTTGTTGTAATAAGCAATGCTATTATAAAGTTATATGCACAATTCTGATTATTTAGGAAGACTGATAGGGCTGGAACTGCTGGGTCAAAAAGTCGATTTTTATTTAAACAATGGTAGGTAACTAAGTTGAAAAACACAGAAAAGCCTAGCAAAAAAATAAAAATATTAAATCCTTTAAAAATAACAACAAAAAACACTTAACTGTTAGCTGAAAATATTTGCAAAGAAGTGGGGATTAACAGCAGCAATAAAAACAACAGTTGTCATGTAACAAAAGTATTTGTATCCCCCTTAATATTTGACATTAAAACACACACAAAAAGCAGCAGTTTTTATCTGCTTACTATATGTCAGAAATTTTTTTTTATGTATTCAACAATAAATTTATCATGAAGAGAGGTAGAAATTTAGTTTAAAAATTGTGGTAATTTTTTTCTTCAATTAATATGCCATGGGATTTATAACCTTTATAGGAATAAAAAATGAAGTTATCTAAAATCAACTTAATTTGTAAAAGCATTGCTTATGAACAGTAATTATTGATATCCTTTGGGTAGTACAATGATATTGACAGTGTGCTAGTTTAAGTGAAAAAGATTAGCTTGCTGGCCATATTGTATTTAGTAGACAGTGGTTAACCTCCAGGAAAAAATGGCAGATTGAATACATGCTTTTGTTCCTTTCCAGCACCTTACTAAGAGACAGTAAGTAGATTTTTTTTTTTTTTAGGCAAAATACCACAGTGATGGGGAAAATGAGAAAGGAGATGATAATCATAAAATTGTGGCATCTGGAAAGCAGATGTATAGGTGTTAAATGACTTAGCAGACCTGAGAAAGATGAACGCTAAGCCTTTAGCAGGGAAAGCCAAGAACTAATGTTTTGTATCACACATTCCTTCCTAGAAGGCTGAAGATTTGGCAGCACCAGGAATCTCCAGAAGTGAGGAAGAGGGGAAGAGGTAAAATAAAGAGGTTTAGTGGTAAGTCATTTTAGGAATCCCCAAATCTCCTATTCTCAACAGTTGGGTGGATGTCCCATTTTCCATCCTAGCAACAAACAGGGATAAATCTAAAGTGGGATTCCAGGCAGAGTTGAAGCCCTGTGGTATCATGCTGGAACAGGCAGGTGAAATGAAGGCACGTGCAGTAGATGTGAGACTCTCCAGTTCTTTTTCACATGGTTCCTAGAAAATTGGCAGTAGACCTTTACTTTCCAAGTAGGAAATTGAAAAAGTTGTTCTAAGGAGAATTTGACTATACTAAAGATACTGACATCACAGTTTTGCTAAATAAAGAGTTTAGCCAGATCACTCTCTAGTGAAAACAGTAGTTGACAAGCCCCACTCATGTGCTCAGGGCTTCCAATCAGTCTTTTTGACATCAATTTTTAAATATGAACAGATAGTTCATTCTTAAAACATACAAGAAAGAGAGATCAAAACAGAAAAAAAAAAAAACCCTATGGAAAACAATGTTGGGCAAAGATGACTTGAGAATACTCATTTATCCTCAGAGAGATAATAGAAGATGTTTCAACCATGAAACAAGAACAGTATACTATAATAAAGGCATTCTCAGGACAAAAACTTCCACTTGAAAATTAAAGTATGAATAATGAAACATTAAAAGATAAATTCAAGGAATTGTCTCAGAAAATAAAGCAAAAAGGCAAAGAACTGGAAAATAGGAGAAAAGGGATAGGAAAACTGAAGTACTATATTACTATACAAATTGTACTAAATTAATATAGCATTTAAAAAACAGGGCCTAGAGAAAAGAGAGGGCAAGAAATCATCAAAATAATTAATGAACACTTCTTTGAACTAAAGGACATGTATTTCTAGGCTCCAGGGGCATACCTAATGCCCAGGAAAATGGATAAAAATGGGCCATACAGAATCATAAAAACCATGAAATGCCAAAACTCTATAGACAGAAAGATGTTCCAATAAAGTTCCAGAAAGAGAAAACTGTTCACAGTTTTCAGATCTTTTCACATACAAAAGACCAGGAATCAGAATGGATTTGTACTTCCCCACAGCAACACAAAAAGCTAGAAATAGGAGAGAAATGACTGCCTTCAAAATTCTGAGGATTTAATTTCAACCTGCAATTGCATAGAGGCCAAAATATCAATCACATCTGAAGGTAGAATAAAGCCGTTCTCAAATGTTGGCTGCATCGAAAAAATGTCCCTTCTTTCATCTCTTTTTAGCAGGCTCCTAGATGAGGGTTTTTTTTTTGTTGTTGTTGTTTGTTTGTTTTTGTGAAACAAGGGAGAAATCCAGCAGGAGTCAGGGAATGGGAATGAGAAGCGGAGATCCAATACAGAAGAGAGGCAAAGGAAATGCTCTGGGAGGAAATGAAGGGCAATTGGTATATGGGACTGGGCACCAGGCACAGAGAGAAAAATCACAGAGCATGTTGGTCAGGTCAGAAGCACTTGGTCAGGATGAAATTCAATAGAAGATTTGCTGCATTTAAATGTCTTCAGAGAAGAGTCAGATAAATGGTAAATTAAGAAAGGGAAATCAACTATTAATAGTAACCAGTGTAAAATGCTTATGTAAAAAAGCATGATATTTAGAAGTACATTGTCAATTCCAAATCAATCAGTTCAGAATTTAAAGTAATTATTTTGAGGTAAAAGAAAATAGGAAGGGATGAGTATTTGGAGAGATCATCTTTTTTTTTTCCCCAGTAAGAAAACTTGTGAAGTTCTTTGACTCTTTAAACCAGTGGTTCTCAACTGGGGAGACTTTTGCCATCCCCCCCTCCTGGAACATACGGCAATGTCTGAAGGCATTTTTTGGTTGTCATAACTAGGGGAGTAGGGTGATTGAGGCTGGAATCTACTGGGTAGATTCCAAGGATGGGGCTAAACATCCTGCAATGCATAGGACAGGACCTCACAATAACTATCCAGCCAGAACTGTCAATAGTGCTGAGACTGAGAAACCCTGCTTTAAACCGTGTACATGTGTGAAGTTAGTAAAAAGAAAACCTGCATACAAAACACAAATATACACAAAAAGTATAGGCTAAAAAATATGGCAAAATTTAAGTTTAAAAAATTTTTGGGGGGAGACAAGGTCTTGCTCTATTGCCCAGGCTAGAGTGCTGTGGCGTCAGCTTAGTCTACAGCAACCTCAGACTCTGGGTTCAAGCAATTCTCCTGCCTTGGCCTTCCAAGTAGCTTGGAAGTAGTTTGTAGTTTGTAGTAGTTTGCCACTGTATCTGGCTAATTTTTCTATTTTTTTTTTGTAGAGATGGGGTCTCCCTCTTGTTCAGGCTGGTATCAAACTCCTTACCTCAAGTGATCCTCCTATCTCAGCCTCCCAGAGTGCTAAGATAATATGCATGAGTCACCACAACCAGCCTAAAAAAATTCTTAAGAAAAAAAAATCAGAATGAAGATTTGTATTATAGAATTTAAAATAGGAATATAATGAATCCAAGAGAACGAAAGAGGCACTCAGAATTTAAGGCAAAGTTTTACTAAAATCTTCTAATAAAAACTTTAGGTCTTTCAGAGAAAACCTGAAATTTTCAAAGTCTAAACTTCAACTTTAAGTCTAAAAATAAAAGTGGAAAAAGCACCTGAGTGAGTGAAATAAGCAAGTTATGAACAATGATAAATTATCCAACATGGAGAACAAAAAAGAAATTCAAGTATTTCCAAAGTTGAGTAAAGAAGTTTATGTTTTCCATTAGTTTATCGGTTTTTTTTAATTATTAATGTGCCATAAGGAGGAAGGGCCCAACAAACAGCGGAACTTGTTAGCATGCTTACGATGTCCAAGGTTAAACAACTTCATTAACAAGCCAAGGGAAATGATCCAGAGATACTTCAATGCAGATGACATCTGGATTAATTTGAAAGTCGTTTCCAATTATTTTTCTAATTATATCCATCTTTGTCATTTTTTAAAAAGAGCATAATGTTAAAGAACAGTAATCCAAAAAACACTTATGAAGAAAAGATCATAGCTGGGAAGAAGGAGGAGAGGAGAAGAGAAGTTCTCTTACTTTATTCTTCTAAGAGCTACATAAACAATCTCTATAAAAAGTTCTTGTTATAGTTTGTAGAAATAAAAGTAATCAGAATAAAGTTATGGAAAACCACCTCAAGTATACATTTTTCATCCAATGTTTCTAATCCTTGTTGATTGACATGGTAAATTAAGACCAGCATGCCTGATCACTGATGTTCTGAATAAAAAAAGATGAAGGCTGTAGTAAGAAACAATTATCCTAAATTTTTAAAAAATAAAAGTTATCTCATTTATACACAGTCTAAGATATATAAAGAATCAGAAAATGCAAGAAATCCATTGCTAACCTACTAGAACCCAAGGCAAGCCAAAGAGATCAGGTGTACTGGAGACGTGTGTATTCAGAGTGATCTAAAACATCAGTCAATATTTAAGCCCTCCAATGAATATTAAAGACATATACAGTTACATAGTAAACAGAAATGTTCTCCCAAAGTTCAAGAGGTACTCTCTTGAGCTAAAGGAGGAGCCTTTTCCACATATACTTCATTAAAAGTAGTTTAACCAAACCTTAACACTAAAGAGAAAATGCCAATGGGCATTAGATTGCACCAAACCTGCCAGGGAGATAAGATTAAACTGACCATATGAAAGTGCAAAACCCATCTTGGGTCACAAGGATTCCTTAACAAAATCTTATTTTCAGTGTTAAGAATATTACCTTGGCAGCTAGAACAAGTGAACTTTTTTACTAAAAGCAAACAGTTCATTGCCCTCTTGCTAGCATTAAGAGATATCTAATATGTCCATTTCTCTTCCTTAAGTTTTCCTTAACAAAAAATACATTTTATAAGTCTTTAGGAACAAGTGAGCAAATGATTATAAACACATGAGGGACTTCCCAAAGTAGTTGAGGTTGTCAACAATTGAAATATGAGAAGCTTACCGTTTTGCCTCTAGCTCCCTTGGGTCCAGTCTCTCCTGGACTACCACGGTCCCCAATCTCACCCTAAATAAGTATATTAAAATAAAATGATTATGAAAATAGAATATATATATATATATAAAATCACAGAGATATATTTGAGTTTTTAAACTAATTCTAAAACAAAGACATTTTTTGTTTTTTTTTGTTGTTGTTTTTCCTTTTTTTTTTTTTTATTAAATCATAGCTGTGTACATTGATATGATCATGGGGCATAATTCAGTAGCTTCACAGACCGTTTGACACACTTTCATCACACTGGTTAACATAGCCTTCCTGGCATTCTCTCAGTTACTGTGCCAAGACACTTACATTCCACATTTACCAAGTTTCACATATACCCTTGTAAGATGCACCGCTGGTGTAATCCCACCAATCCCCTCCCCTACCTACCTTCCCCCTCCCTCCCCTCCCTTTCCCCCTTCCCCCTATTCTTAGGTTGTAACTGGGTTATAGCTTTCATGTGAAAGCCCTAAATTAGTCTCATAGTAGGGCTGAGTACATTGGGTACTTTCTCTTCCATTCTTGAGATACTTTACTAAGAAGAATATGTTCCAGCTCCATCCATGTAAACATGAACGAGGTAAAGTCTCCATCTTTCTTTAAGGCTGCATAATATTCCATTTTTTATATATATTTTTAACAGTCTAAAGTTGTTTTTCTTTTCATTTGCAAAGCTCTCTACATAGCACATTGCATTATTATTGTTTCATTTTTCTGTCTGCCTGACCAAAACATAGGCTCCTTGGAGACATGAACTGTGCCATTTATTCTGTCCTCTGACACTATCACCACAGGATTTAGTACTTACCGAGGTAAGGGTTTCTAGAAAAAGTGAAAGCCATTACGTAAGTGATGTTATCGCTCACTCGTTATTGGAAGATGATTTATAAACATATTGGTAAGAATGAATCAAGTAAGTCAGGCAACTTTGGTTTTCATTATATTTTACTTTTCTTTGAGCAAAGAAGAAAATACATATGCTGGAGGGAAGAAATACATTTAAGAAAAACTTAAAAAGATTATCTTGCTGTACCTGTGAGTTAAAGAACCAGAAAAGAAATATTTTTAAGTCTTATACTTCTGAACAAATCTGTCTTAGAAAATGAAAAAAAATTGCCTGTTTCTTTTCCCTCTTCTTTCCTCCACAAAGGTAGGACATGCATTTATCATTCACTATTCTTTTATTGACGTGGGATACATTTCATAACCCCAGTGATATTTGTGACTGATCTCTAGTCACTATGATATATACAATACCTTAGGTCCACTTTCTCCAGGGAATCCTTCTTGCCCCTATAATAGATAATAGGGAAGATTAATATATGCCCACTTCATCCAATTAGGTTTATGTTGTCTTTAATTTTACCTGCTGCCTCATTTAGTTTTAGTACCTCTATATCAAGGAAGGGCTGAAATAATTGGAATCTGTATCTCAGTATTTGAGACACTAACTCCATTTTCTAAATTAAGCAATATACGGATATCATCAAAATATTATGATACTTTTAAGATAAATGGCTAAAAGTATACATCTGAGGAATTATGAATCAGCTCTTCATCTTCTGTATATGTGTTACAGGATACATGGGTGATTACAAAACTTTTGAGATACACAAAAATCAAGAAACATAAATTCTGTGCAGATGGAAACAAATGAAGCCCTCCCAGTAACACCAATAATTGAGCAAACTGAAACTTGTACGGGGGAATAAAAAAGGATACTGTTGACTGTGTTTCTTGGAAGTGAAATAATGGAGCAAAACACAGTCTGTCTCAAAACTTTCATAGCGACTCACATAGATGGTCATTGGACCACATATTTTTGAAACAGTCTTCTTAGAACGGATTTCAATGGAGAAATCTGGGAAGACTATAGAGTCTATACTTGATAATTTTCAGATCCTCTATTTATCTTATCTTAATAAAGAGATTTATTAATTCCTATTTGATGAAAAATATCTATTTTATTTAAAATTAAGTTTATTTTCTGATTATTAAAAGTAATAAATGCTCAAACATGTATAAATCAAAAAAATAGAGAGAAAAAGTCATCCAAATCTTACTACCCAGAACAATAGAACTATTATACGTGTTGTCATATTGCCTTTTAGTTTTTTAAAATAAATTTTAGCACACTCAGCATAAATGTTTTTCTGAGTACATTATGAATTTTTACTCAAAGTTATCACATAAAAGTTATTTATATAATTACAAATTTCATATATATTCACTGTGTAGGTAGCTGATAGTCTAATGCAATAAGCTACTTAATATTTCTCTTCTTATTGGATGTTAAGAACTTATATTATGGTTATTAAATATTCTCTATTCTAATGACTACTTTCCCAGGAAATCCTTCTTTAATTGATTGGTTTTTCAAAAAGTTTTAGCTTCTTTTGGTTCTTTATTCTTTCAAACAGCCTTTTACATTATTCCCATTGAGATTTCACTTCAAATTATATTGAATCTTTATAATAGTTAAGACTTTCCATCAAGAACTTGGTATTTTCTGCCTTTTACTGAAGTTTTCTGCCCCATTAATTCTTTGTCATAGGGCTCAAAAATTTTGCAGAAATGTTATCTTCAACTATATTATGTATTTGTGGATTCTATAATTATGGTTAAATTGATTAGATGCACTGTTCAGGCTGGAACAAGTCAGGCCCTAGCCATATATCACTGCAAGAAAAAAGAAAAATTCATTTTTAGGTCTCAATTGTTTCCTTCACCTTAAGCCATCACTTTGTTTTCATCACCAGCACATTCCCCACAACATTTCGGTAAATCAATTATCAAAATATATTATGTCTAACTACCCAAGACTGCCTTATTCATTCCTTTCTTTCACTCTTCAATGTGGCAAACAAAACAAGCAACAAATGGAAAATGTCCAGCTTCCAGCAGATGTGACTTACTTTTGCTCCCTTACTTCCAACAATACCATAACCTGGACTGCCATCATCACCCTGTAAACAAAGCAATTAGTTACAAACATTCCAGACTATAGGTAAAGGCAGGCTTATTCACAAGAGATCAGCTTTAAGGTTTGATTAAGGGACAGTAGGAAGCAGGATTCTCTCTGGGGCAGGCTACTGACATGTTGTGATGGCAGTACTAAGGGTAACTGTCAGTAATAGACACAGGCAATGCAAGTCCCTTAGTCTTCTCATCTGTAAAATAAGAATAATAATCATACCCTGGTGTCATAAGGATTAAATGAGAAAATATGATATATATAATAACTTTTCTTTTTTTTTTTTTTTTGCAGTTTTTGGCTGGGGGTGGGTTTGAACCCGCCACTTCCAGCATAAGACATAGTAAGATTACCTCTTTAGATAACATTTGTATGTTAATACCATTTTTGGTTTGCTAGGCAAAAACAGGAATGTCTAAATGCCTGGGCCTTGCTGCTACTGCCTGACTCTCACAGAGGCCCTGAGCACTGGGGGAAGGATAGGATCTGTTTCTGAGGAAGAGTCTCTGATGGAAGAAAATGTTGGAAGAAGGACCGTGAGGAAGCTAGAGACAATTTGGCTTTAACTGCATCTCAGCCATGATTGGTACCCACCTTGGGAAAGCTGGCCAAGGAACTAATCCAAGATGAAGACAATCTCTCTCTCAATTTCTAGAAAATTATAAAGCTAGAAAGGAATGCTATCCTTAAAACTCTCTTTAGAGAACCACACCGGGTTAACTATTTGAAGTCAAAGATTCCAAGAGCTAGATCAAAAGTAGTGATAAAATGCAAACCGGTAAGCCCCGAGGACCAGAAAAGCCAACAGCTCCTTTTTCTCCTGGATCTCCAGGTTCTCCCTGTGGAACAGAACAATGAAATATTTTCTTGTTAGGTTGTTTTTGCAATGGAAATTAGGAATGATGGCACAAATTCAACTTCATCCAAGTGGATTACACACAACAATGGGTTTGTGCCCAGGACTGTGGATTGTGCAAGTGACAAGAGAAATAGTTATTGTCGGCCAGTGAAGTGTCCTCCACTGAGAACTGAAGTCTCCGTGCCTGATTTATTGTTTAGTACAAGTTGCTATCTTAGCAGCTCAGTGCCATGAAGACATCTTACCCTGAGATAAGGAGGAATCTCTGTACTGTTTAAAAATTAACAAAATTGTTTTCCATGATGATTCTCGTAAATCGTCTAGCTGTTGCAAAAACAGTAGATTAATTAATCTAATTTTAAGGTTTTGACTGTGAATCAAGATGGCCAAGTGAGCAAGACATCCCTGGCAATAGTTTCTGACTTCTGACTAGTAGAACATCTACTGTGGCTTATAAATCAATCTCAGTATTACCTGGAGGAAAGTTCAGCTGCAACTGAAATTAACACATTTACAAAGGAAGGTTAACTCCTTTTTTAAGGAATTTAAATTAATTTAAAGGTTAATTTCTTTTTTTATTCAAATAAAAATTTTCATTTTGGAGTAGTTTTAGATTTATAGAAGTATTATCAATGTAGTGCAGATAGTTCCTATACATCCCACATTAACTTGCCCCCATTGTTAACACTACATTAACTAACGTAATTTCATAAGGTACATTTGTCACAACCGAACCAATATTAACTTATTATTTTTAACTAAAGCCTATACTTTATTCACATTTCCTTACTTTTACCTAATGTTCTTTTTCTGTTCCAGGATCCTGTCCAGGACATCACATGTCCTATCTCCTCAGGCTTGTCTAGATTGGGACAGTTTATTAGACTTTCTTTTTTTTTACCTTGACAGTTTTGAAGAGTACGGGGGCAGATATTTTGTAGAATGTCCCCCATTTGCAGTTTGCCTAATGTTTTTCTGATGATTAGACCATGTGTATGGGTTTTAGGGAGGAAGACCACAGAGTAAAGTACATTTTCATCACATCATGTTAAGGGGACATATTATCAACATGACTTATGCACTGCCCATGTCAACCTTGATTTGGTTCAGGCAGTGTTGGTCAAGTTTCCTGACTGTCGAGTTACTCTCTGTCCCTGTCCCCCTTTCCATACAGTACTTTTTGAAAGAGTGTGGAAGTGTGTGCAGCCTGCACTGAGGGGTGGGGAGTGGTTACGTCATTTTTAAGGACAGAAAGGTAATAGTAACTATGAGAAGCACTAATGGACGAGAGTCTACCTGAGTTGAGCTCTGGAGGTGAAAGAGAATAGTATCTTATGAAAGGGAAGCAGGAAGTCATCTGTCCTGATGCCTTCTTTCTGGGCAGGAGTATTCAAACTGTGTCCTAGGGGCACACATACCACAGTCATCCAGCATTCATGTTTAAAAGGAAATTCTTGTACCCCACTGGAATATCAGTCTCTAGTAGTGGAGCCCAACAGTGTACACCGTTAAATAAGCTTCTCAGCTGATTCATGTACACGCTAAAATTGGAGAACATCTGTTTTAGGGAAAGGAAACAAGGAAGGCCACATGACTTGTCCAGAGCCATATACTCAGTTAATTGGTAGAGCCAGGCATTGAGCCCAGGATTAATCAAAGGGTTGTCTGCCTCCCTGGGAACTTGAACTTAGTGGGTTGAAGCAGGGGTACGTGTTTGAGGTTTACTCCAGTTAATAATGAGTCTAGAGGGTTCATCAAGTTTGAATTTTCTTTGGGGCACTTACCCCACTTCCTTCACCCCCTTGTTCCTTTTATTAATACTGATTTTCTTAGGCACAGCTGCCCTGCTCTCCTTCACACCTCTGTACAGATCTAGGGTCCCTCCATCTCTATCTCCCCTCTCTGGTCCCATCTATCACACTCTGTGGAATGCCTTCATTTCACACGCAATACACACACATCCATAATGTCTGAAAAACACACAACCTGCCTCACTGTGAGAGAAACTTGATTCTCACTAGTGACACCACTCCAGGACGAGAAGGCAGCACTGTCTCTATTCCAGCTTTCACTGCCTGTGACATGCCTTGGAAATCTCTTCCTTTCACGGTTGATTGTTCTTGTCATCCAAATATCTTATTACATCCTTTAGTTAATTGTCTTTGCAATAGTTAGTGGCTTGACTCCATCACATCAGCCCTTGTTGGCAGCTCTCATTACAAAGCTAATCCTTCTTGTTATGCCCCAATCTCATCCTCTTTATATCAAGATCTCAAAAGGTGCTCAGCAAGGGTTTTTATGAGTAGAGGAAATGAAGGAAGGAAGGAAAAGAAAAAGCAAGAGAGGAAATTAAAGGAAGAATGCAGAGAGGATGAAAGAGAGAAAGGAAACCCTGCCTCAGAATAGCCCTTGTTCCCAGAGATCACTCAAGCTTTAATTGGGTGTAGCCCTTCATGAGATTATGCTGAGCTGGAATTCCTGACCTCATCCAGGTCCACACCCACGTCCTTAGAGGTTTCTGGCTCTCTAAGAATCAAGCCAGGGTTTAGGGGCAAGGAGATATATTCCCCCTCGTGTTGAAAGGGCTCTGGCTAATATAAGCAGTCCTGGTTTTCTTGAGCAGAAAAAGCTCAGCTTTGGTGGGTATAAAGAATGTGACCTACTTTATTTCCTTGGCTTCCCAAAGGGCCTTGATTCCCTGCTTCTCCTCCGGGTCCTGGAGGCCCCTGAAACAAAAAAGAATTGCAAATATAGCAAAACAGAAAGCTACTTCCCTTCAAACCCTTTGTGTCTCTTCTAAGAGAAAAATGAACCACAGATGGGAGACTTATGGCTGTCTTGACTCCTGATCTGGAAAAAAGTATCACAGCTGTCAAATAAGCCTAGTAAATAAAATAAAATTAATAAAGTAATTCATTCCAGATGTTGCCTTAAGGATTGTGGTTCCTTGTGAGTCTTCCAAAGAGATTTCAGGTTCATACTGTTTTGCAGATGTTACTAAAATATATAACATTTAAAGGCATTTCAAATGACATTTGCCTTACTTGAACTATATTCTTACTGATCCCTTGCTTCGGTAGAAAACATTTTTTTAAGGTAAATTTGTCTTTATAGTCAAATAATATAATGTGTACATTAAAAAGCTCAAGAAACTCTACTGAAAACAATTAGCATTAATAATAAAATACAATTAGGTAGTATAAGAGAAATATTCTAAAATAGTTTTCTGTTTCCTGATAAGTTAGAAAAGTATATGTATATAAATTCCCTTTACCAAAAGACAAAAATTGTAAAATGCTTAAAATGAATTTAACAGGAAAGATATAAAGACCCATAGAAAGAAGGCTTTACAATCTTTCTGAAGAACATAATAACAAAACTTAAATAGATGGATAAATATAAAACATATCTATATGAAAAAAATCAATTAGATATCACAGAAATCCTTCTAACATTTTAGAAAGCACGTTTTACCAGAACATCTTTAGACTGAACATTTTTAAAAAATCTCACCTCCGAGACAATGCAACCACTTTCCTCGGTTATTAACACTAGGGATCAGATTTTTCCTTTGGGATATCCAAACATATGGCAAGAGAAACCTCTTCTGGTAAAATTGTTTACAGGTATTTATAAGTAATACCAATTCCAGTGAATTGAAGTCCTTGCCACATTTTTTTTGGTCATGGTTGTTGTAATTTAAAAATAAACAAAGCAATCTGTGTAATAAACACGATACTTAGCAAATTTACTTTGTTCAGAACAAAAAATAATTGTGTTACATTACCATTTTTATCTTTTAAAAAATTAAACACACAATCAATGTTCATTCCTAATGGACTGTTGAACAATGAACTGGTTGCTAAGGAAGATGGTCAGATTTCCATAATCCCCAAGTTTTCTCCCTCTCTTCTTCATCTTAAAAGAAAGGTCTCAATCTCTTTACCCTCCGTAGATAGCTCTCAACCTATTCCCTTCTAACTTTCACTTCCACCACCACATGGAGCTCACTCCCACAGCCTGCATGTTCAATGTAGTTGATATCTTTCTGTCCTTACCTTGTGTTTGATCATGTGTTCTTTGACACGTTCCCTTAGCTTCTGAAACACCAAGTTACAATGGTCTTGATCCCTTCCCAGTCTCCTCTCATTAACCTTTAAGGTTCACTTTCTTCTGTCTGCCTCATAAACCTCCATGTGTCTTAAGCCTTTATCCTCTAACTTAATTTTTCTCCCTTTGTCCCCTCTTCCCAAGTGCCCTGCCCAGATTCATGTATTACATCCACACAATGTCTCTTAAGTATGTGGATCTCTAGTCCCAACCACTCAGCTGAATACTAGACCTATATATTAAAAAGCTTGTTGGAGATCCCACAGGAATTATCAAAAATAATATCTACCTTGAACCATGATCTTAGTTTCATATTCTTTTGATTAAGAAATTATATCACCCTTTACTCTCCCTGAAACCCAAGCCAGAAATCTAGGAATCACCCTAGACTATCCTTCTAGCTCACCGCTCAAAACCACTCAGCTACAAGGCCCACAGAATCTGTCCACTTTCTATATCTACCCCCTATCCCCATTGCTATCACTTACCTTAGGGCTTAATCCTTCCTAAATTCCTGGCTTCTCTGACCACAGCCTGGCCTTTCTCTAATCCATTTTCTACCTTTTTTTCAGAGTTATTTAAAATGTCAGGCAGATGCTGGCACGTTCTTGTCTGAAATTCTGAATTCTGAATAGCTTTCAGAATAAAGCTTAAGGTCTGCCTAATATGTAAAATCTCTCAGTTTTGGTGTTGCTTACTGTGGTAGCCTCATCTTCTGTGACTACTCCAATCACTCCATGTTCATGCACATGAAACCATCTGAGTCATTAAATGTTTATCCTAGTAAGTTTTACCCTTAGCTGATCCATTTCCCTCTTTAGGAAGAGGTACAGAGTACAGAGACACTTCTGAAAACCTTACATTTAGTGTCACTGTTTCAGGAAGAATACCCGAAGCCCTTGGCTATATTGGGTCTCACACTAGTCCCACAGATTCCTTTACTCTGTATATAATTATTAATTTATTTTTATCTCTTGCTCATTAGAGACTAGACTATATATTTCATGAGGAAGGAGCATATCCTATCAGCTTCATTATCTCTGGACCATCATACCTAGAACCCATCAATCCATCCACTTATTTATCTATCCAGATACCTATCCATGAATGATTCCCAAGAGGGATGAAGCAGTGGGTTTAACTTTTTGGTTTTCCATATGGAATTTTCATGTACTTCACAGAGAAAGGAAATAGAGAGATTCTCATTGTCCTTGACAACAAGTCATAAATTGGAAGTTTTGCCTAGGAGACAACTGTTCATGCTTTCTTCAGATATAATGAACCCTATGAAATGGAGATTTGTGGGAGATTATTTCATGAGTAATTACCCTAAGCACACACAAGCACAATGAGAGTCTGCCCTGTTTTAAGAGCCTCCGAAACAAAAGATGTCTGGGAAAAATACATAGATGAATACCTACAGGGCCTTGTCATCAGAAAATCAGAAAACAGAATGCTGGTTCCTATGCAGGGTCCCTCAAGGTACCAAACTGAAGTTTGTAGCTGATTCAATGGGGCTCAAGTTTAGTGATAGTTACCCAAATAAATTACCTACTCAAATACTACTGGTTGGATAAGGGATCATGCTGGTTGTTTCTGAAGAAAAAATAAGAAGTTTCCTATTGTTTCCAATATATCAAAGCGTAAAAGAGTTTCCTTACTTAACTTGAGTTCAAGAACATGTATGGAATATAAAAAGAAGCTTAGGGCATTTAAAGGGGAAAGGCATTAGCTAGAGGTCAAATCTTCATCAGCTTTGTTGTAATGGTTGCCTTTTATTGAGCATTTATTCTGTGCAAGGTACTGTGGTAAGTGGTAAACAGATACAGTCTTTAATTCTAACAATACAAGTAAGATACATATGAAAACCATTTACCAAATGAAAAGCAAATTCCTAAAGAATTTACCTCCAAATCACTCGGTTAATGAGAGAATGACATTGGGAATAAACCAAATTCTATATATTTTCTGTCTGCTGTTCTGAGGCCATTTATATGAAATAGGATTTCTAAATTCTTACCATCCATGTACCAGCCCAGACTAGACTTTTAAAATGTGACTCTTCAAACTTGATGCAGGCCAGAAGGTTAGGGCCAAATCCACTCTCCAACATGGGGACTTGGGTGGGGGACTTGCTCATGTTAAGAGTCTACCACTGAGCTTTTGATAATCACAACTGCCTCAGTATTAAGTAAGGGTAGAAAAGAGGTGTTTAGAGGTCAAGGTTAAAAAAAAAATTGTCTTTAGCATCTTATCAGAATGGATTGCACTGGGAGTTCAGGATTAATGGTGGGGCATTGCCCAGGATACCTTGACTTTAGATGGGATAAGGTAGGGCAGGTACAAGAGATACAGGTTTTTCTCACACTTAAAGGCATCCTTGTCATGTCTTATGTTTTATTTGTTTATTTGATTGCACTGGGAGTTCAGGATTAATGGTGGGGCATTGCCCAGGATACCTTGACTTTAGATGGGATAAGGTAGGGCAGGTACAAGAGATACAGGTTCTTCTCACACTTAAAAGGCATCCTTGTCATGTCTTATGTTTTATTTGTTTAAGGGGAAATTTTCCAGACACAACTGATAAATATCAAACTGGGAAGAAACAAGGAGATTGACCTCAGCTTCTGTAAGAGTTAGATAGGATCTCAGTGTGAAAAAATAGAAAGCAAGAGGCCATCAATTGGTGGGCTAATGTAAGAACAAATGCCAAAACATCTGAGATGTCAATTTTGACAATGCTAGTCCTTAGCCTTATCTTTTAACTCTTTTCCATGCATACAACCATATCAGACCAATTATGACTTCCCAAACTCACCTTGACAGTTCTCTATATTCAAAGTTAGGAATCAAAGATACGAACCAAACCTACACAATCTGGCTCCAGAATCTATACCCTTTACCACCATGCCATGCTTTGTAAAGACAACAGAAATTCTACTTTGTACTCCAAATTTGCATTGAACATTTCCAATATTTCTTGATATTGTATATTACCAGTGATTATTTCACTAAGAAAGCATAAGTATTTAAAGAATGATTACAGCTTCAATTAGAATTAATGCCTTTATATCTAATTTTCCATTGTTTTTCTAGGCATTGGTCAAATTAGGATAGGATCTTAAGGTAAATCAAACAAAGAGGGAATATAGAAAGGTATAAAAGAATAACTGTTCCTGTCGAAGTCCTTAATTCCTTTTCCTTATGCCATAGTCCATATTCTTTTAGATCATAGCCACATACATTCTTGGTTGAATTAGCACACATCTGATTTATGTAGAATGCCCTACATTGCATATGTTAATAAACCTTCAGAACACTGTCAACAGAAATAACATCCCTTTACAAATGTATATTTTAAGAAAAGCTTTAAAGTCTTAGAAAACACTCATGTTATTCCATTCCAGTGGCTGATCTTTCTATGCTATAAAACAGTATGGTACTATGGTAGTGGATTTATAGAGCCAGTAAAGAATAACACTCTCTTATATATGTGATTATGTTTGTCTCTGTGGTTTTCCCTTGGAAACAGCAAATTTGAGACCTCATTAATCAACATTTTATGTCTCAAACACAAAAAATTTCACACATCTTTGAAACAGCATTTTCACTGTGTTGACAAGAGTATTTCAAGAAAAGCACTCAAAGAAAACCATGTTTTTCAGCCAGAAAATGGAAGAGTTAGATGAGTGAAGTGGTACCTTTTGGCTAACTCTGGCAATGCCAAGAGGTTCAAAGATTTATGACTATGACCAATCTTGCCAAAGCAAAATTAAAGGGGACTCATTCACAGGGGTGCCCTATGCAGCAACTGAATAACTTACTTGAATGACAGCCTTTGAGATACAATTTTGGATTTTTTTTTGAGACAGAGTCTCACTCTGTTTACTCCAGACTACAGTTCCATGGCATCACCCTAACTCACAGCAACCTCGAACTCCTGGTTTCAAGTGATCCTCCTGCCTCAGCCTCCAGAGTAGCTGGGACTACAGGAACCTGCTGTAGAGCCCAGATAGTTTTTCTTCTTTCAGTAGGGACAGGATCTCATTCTAACTCAGGCTAGTCTTGAACTCCTGAGCTCAAGGGATTCTCCCACCTTGGTCTCCCAGAGTGCTAGGAGTATAAGTGTAAGCAACTGCACCTGGCCCAATTTTGGATTCTAGAGCAAGGGAAATACCAAGACCTTTGATTTGCAGCCCATCTATACTTGATCTTAGCCAAAAGGCTGAGAAGTAATTGATTGTAACCCATGTACATCCCAATATTTTATATAAGCAGAGGAGATGATCACCTAATATATGTTTTTCTTGGCATTCACCATTTTCTTTTTTATCTCAATTTGTGGTGTGCCAGCAAGCTTTTAATGGTTCAAGAATATGAATGCAAAATAGTTATTTTCATCAGTTTAGTTCTACCATGAAATTTTAAAGTTTTCATGCTTTTTGAAAGAGCACCTTCATTAAAATAGGGAACAAATATCTTCATGAGCAATCATTAAGATGCTTAAAATAGTGTCATGAGATACAAGCCTAAGCAAATAGTCTTAAATTTTCTGATAAGCACAACCTCTTAAGTGTTGGGCCACTGCCCCATTTAACTTAATCAACAAAAAAGTGGACAGCACAACTCCCAACAGTGTCTCATTCATTCATTTACTGTCTGATACACTGTACAAATATGTGTTGAATTCTACTCTGTGTCAGGTACTGCTGTTGTGAGCTCAGGGGATATGGTGTAAACAAGACAAAGTCTTGGCCCTCATGGAGCCCACAATTTAGAAAGGTAGACGTACAGCTAAATGAATAAACATATACTATGATAGAAGGTGGGCAAGGGCCAGATCATGTGGGGCCGTGCTACTCAGTGGGTAGGCTGGAGACTAAAAGCATCAGCATCACCCAGGAGCACTTTAAAAGTGCAAAACCTCAGGCCCCAGTCCAGACCTACTGAATCAGTATCTGCACTTTAACAAGTTCTCTAGGGGATTCTTAATTGTGCAAGTGGAGAAATGCTGACGTTGAGCAGTCATTCCCAGCCTGACTATGTGTTAGAATTACCAAGGAAGAAGTTAAAACTACTGATATCTGGCCCCACTTCCAGAGATTCTGTTGAAGTGTTCTGGTGAAGATGGAATGTTTCAGTCTCCTAGCAGATCCTCATATGCAAGTTAGAGGACCACTAAAGTGTGCTGCATTCTGGGGGTGATGGGAAGCCCCAAGAGAATGGAGATCATGGGAGTGATGTGACTGGTTTACACAGAGGAAAAAGTCTTAACCTCAGCTGAGCAAAGAGGACTAGACCTTCTACCTCTGTGTCTGGCAGAATGACAGCCAGCTATGTAAGATGGGGACCAGCATGTGATGTGGCTGCCATGTTGGGACACAAAGTCAAACCCAATACGCTTTCCTCATTCATAGGCAGTAAATAATGCCATATTCAGGGAAGAAATCACAAAGACATTCATATGAAAGCCAAGATCAAAGTCAGATGCCATCACTCTAATTACTTACCTGGGGTCCTTTAATTCCCAGGGCTCCTTTTTCTCCTTTCATGCCGACCTCTCCTCTTGGGCCCTAGCATATAGAATTAAAGTATTATTTTCTCCCTAAAAGAGAACACTTGAACACTAACTTGAATATTGAAAGTGTAAATATTAAGTAAGATGGACAGATATTGGAAACAGAGCTCCATCACACCTTTGCTTCTGTCCTAGTCAAACCCTCCTCATCCATGTGGGAATGTGAATCTCCAATGTGAAATTTAGGTGCTCGAGCATTTATAGCCAAAGAAACTAGGACTTGAAAAAATACTGAGCATTTGAACCTTTCCGTACTTCTAATTATCTGAAGCAGTTTCACATTCCCACTCTCTGCATTTCCTATTCTTTAATTACAGAAATTTGAAACCAAAACATTCAAATGAATTTTCTATTCAATGTTCACACTGAAGACTGGTAATAAACAAGATGTAGCACATGGTAGGTTGAAATTTGGATATTTCTACTTCTAGAATATTATATTGTCTATAAGCTAGGGTTTCCATATTTAGAAAAACCTTCATGCTGTGTTTGGTTCTTCCATCTCCTTTTAAATTATGTAATAAAAAAAAAGTAAGGGTCTATGAAACAGAAGAAGGGACGCTTAGTGTGAAATAAAGCCAGTCAATCTACTGAAATGTTTCCTCATAACCCCAGTGCCAACTATTTCTCACTTGCAGGCAAGAACAGTGAGCTTTCCTTAGCTGGCAAGTAATAACAAAGAAAAGCAATCGATCTAGAAAGAGATGCAGGTCTGAGGGGAAGGCTGTTTACTGCCCTGAAATCTTGGCAAAATGTGGAGAACATTTCTTTTCTGATGTTTAACAATATTTTGCCCAACTTCCATGCACCAAGCTGCCAACATATAATACTTCCATTTTCTTAAACCATGTATATTAAAACCTTGAATAATGGGACCATTGATTATCCTACATTTCCCAAATAGTATACCTATTTCTCAAGCTTCCAAAACTAAGTTTGAAATATGCAGTAGAGCCAAAACTTTCCAATGTTTTTGTGGTCAGACTTCCTTTCCCTTCTCATATTACTTTAGGCTACGGTTTGGCACATGCTTCCTTTCCCTTCATGTGATCAGTGCAAAGAGCCAGTTATGACCTGTTCTTTGCAAAGGAAAACGTCCTACAGGCAGCTCCCTGGAGAAGAGAGCTGGAAAGGACAGGCTGAGTGTCACGCTGTGGATCACCCTGCTGAAGACTCCAGCTGTCTTTCGAGTAATTCTTTCCTAAGAGTAGAGCCAATTTTTCTACATCATGGGCATCCAGATATGTAACACTGAGCTATTACTGTTCTAAATTGACCACAATTCCCAGACTTGAGGCTCAACATTTTCCCTGGCTCAAGGTCTCCCTGGAATGGCCTCCTTACCCTGAACCCAACTCAGAGGGCCCACTGTCCAGGATACTCATTCTCACCTCCTGACTGGGACAAAACTTAGACAAAGGAGACCAAGTGCTGCATAAGGCTAGACTGTGTTGCTTCCTTACTTTACTACCCTGAAAACTTTAAACATCTGACATTCTGTAAGGGGAGCTTGTGGGTTTCTATGAAGGCTTCAGATTCTCCCACCCCCAGATTCTTCTTTATGTTCTCACACCCTCATTGGTCTTGATATGTACCTGAGGGCCCTTAAGTCCCGGTGAACCTTCAAGTCCATCTGGGCCTGGAATGCCCATTTTTCCCTATGGTGAGAAAGAATCAACCTGTTAACATTGATTTTTTAATAATTTTGTATCTTATGTGGACAGTTATATTTTTTCAGTCAGAATTACAATGTAGGATTTTTGTAAAAAATGTGAAAAATAGGGCGGTGCCTGTGGCTCAGTTGGTAAGGCGCTGGCCCCATATACCGAGGCTGGTGGGTTCAAGCCCAGCCCCGGCTGAACTGCAACCAAAAAAAAAAAAAAAAATAGCTGGGCATTGTGGCGGGCACCTGTAGTCCCAGCTACTCGGGAGGCTGAGGCAAGAGAATCGCTTAAGCCCAGGACCTGGAGGTTGCTGTGAGCTGTGTGATGCCATGGCACTCTACCAAGGGCCATAAAGTGAGACTCTGTCTCTACAAAAAAAAAAAAAAAAATGTGAAAAATAAAGGCAAATACAAATCTATAATTTCATCAAGCAAAGATAACCCCAGCTAGTTTGTCGATCTATTTCCTCCCAGTCTTTTTGTATTTGCATAGGCACACACATGCATACACATTCCCCCTTTCTTTTGCTATAAAACTTTTCACTTTGGGTGTTTTTCAGAAACAGGGTCCCAGTAGTACGATCACAATTCACTGTAACCCGATTTCTGTGCTGAAACAATCCTTCTGCCTCAGCCTTCTGGCACTATAGGTGTGCACTATGACACCCAGCTACTGTTTTGCTGTTTGCATGGACAGAGTTTTGCTATGCTGCTCCCAAGGCTGGTCTTGAACTCCTGGACTCAAGTGATCCTCCCACCACAGCCTCCAAATGTGCTGGGATTATAGGTTGAGCCATCATGCCTGGCTTTTTTTTTCTGAGACAGAGCCTGAAGCTGTCACCCTGGGTAGAGTGTTGTGGCATCACAGCTCACAGCAACCTCCAACTTCTGGACTCAAGCAATTCTCCTGCCTCTGCCTCCCAAGTAGCTGGGACTACAGGTGCCCACCACAACGCCCAGCTATTTTTGGTTGCAGCCGTCATTGTTGTTTGGTGGGCCCGGGCTGGATTCAAACCCGCCAGCTCAGGTGTATGTGGCTGGCACCTTAGCTGCTTGAGCCATAGGCACCGAGCCAATGCCTGGCTTCTATATAATTTGTGTTATCTCAAATTTGGATATGTAGCCTGAAAACTCAAAATGTACCTCACAGTTTCTTCAGACATCTCCAGGCATCTTATTATATTTACATTAAAATAAGTTATGTATCTAGGGATCAAAAGTTGAACATTCTGTTCTCATTGTTCTTAGATTCTGCCATGATAAGAATCCCTAAAACAGTCAGAAAGAATTGAAGTTTAATTTAGGCAACTATTAAAATAGCCTAAGTTTATACCTCAGTTGTTACATAGCTGAATGCGATTACATGTTTACTAATACCTTTTTTGTAGAACTCAGAAAGAAAAAATTTCTTAAAATCTTTGTTTCCAATCTCATTTCATTTTATCACGCCATTTTTCTGAGTTGGTTCTCCTTTTTGTTGAAGTCTAATCTTGAAGTGTGCAATAGGCTGAATGTGTGTGTTTCTTCAAAATTAATATTGAAATTTAATCCCCCATGCAATATTAAGTCGTGGGGCTTTTGGAAGGGGATTAGGTGCCCTAGAGCTAATAGAGAAGCTCAAGGAAACATTTGGCCTCTTCCGCCATGCATGGGCACAGCAAGGCAGCACCATTTCTGAGCAGCGTCTTACCAGACGCTGAAGCTATTGATCCCCTAATCTTGGATTTCTCAACCTATAAAACTGTAGGATATACAATTCTGTTGTTTATAAGTTAACCAGCTTGAGGTATTTTGTTTTATTAGCATGACTGGGCCAAGACACACAGAGAGAGTGTGGGTGTGGGTATGGGGGGTGGGGTGATGTCTGTGGATGGTAAACTTTCTGTGTCTAAAAGTGTCTACAATGTTTATTAAGGTATAAAATTCCAAGCTAACAGTTATTTTTCCTCTGTACTTTCAAGATACTACTCTGTTCTCTGGTATGTATTACCGTTGAACAGAAGTCTGCTGAAATCTAATTTGTCATTCTTTTCTTAAGGAAAACTGGTAATATTGGAGATGCTTTCTATCTTTAACATTATGGAATTTCACCGTGTACCATTGAGAATGATCTTATTATTTATCCTCAATGTATTTTTAACATGAGGATATGTATTATATAAAAATTTAAGTCACAACTGCTCTTTCATGGAACATGTACAATGTATCACAAACATGTGCAAAGCAGACTGAACGTGCTTTTTGGTTTAACCAAATGTTTGAACCAAATACTCAGAATATCCAATTGGCATTAAAGTTTTATTGTATTCTCCTGGTTTATATGGGGTTTTATGCAATGGTAGGTAAGGTTTCAAAGTTCATGGAACAAAAATCTAAAAGAAAGTTCACTCACTAAAGAATGGTTACAAACTCTAGAGTTCATACTTAAACAAAGTTGAATTTAATAATAATTGGGGTAAGCACTGTCTCTGATCATTAATTTTTATAGTTTTTAATTTAAGTTTCATTTTCTTCTAAGATCTAAATTCTTGAAATTATAGTCTAATTTTTAAAAATATTTTATTCCATAAAGAATATAATAAAAAAGTAACATAAGTTTAAACTTGGGGGAGACTTGACAGCACCTTTATTCCAGCTCCTTTTTTTTTTTTTTTTTTTTTTTTTTGTAGAGACAGAGTCTCACTTTATGGCCCTCGGTAGAGTGCCGTGGCCTCACACAGCTCACATCAACCTCCAACTCCTGGGCTTAAGCGATTCTCTTACCTCAGCCTCCCAAGTAGCTAGGACTACAGGGGCCCGCCACAACGCCCGGCTATTTTTTTTGGTTGCAGTTTGGCCGGGGCTGGGTTTGAACCTGCCACCCTCGGTATATGGGGCCGGCGCCTTACTGACTGAGCCACAGGCGCCGCCCTATTCCAGCTCCTTGATTGAACATAGAATACTTACCATTTGGAGTTTAGGAAAAAAATCACCATACCTGTGGACCTGTATGTCCCCTTCGGCCGTGAGCAGCCTAAAATAGAAGGAAAAGGCAGACAGTATTAATTCAGAAATACTTTTTATATTTGATTTAAAGTAAGAATGGATACCTTAAGGCCCTGAGCTAAAAAGTTTCCATATAGTGCTTAAAATATAAAAGCAAAATGTTGCCAACTCTGAATTTTTATTCCAGGGCAATTGAATATTTGTCTCCTTGAAATAATGGGCAATTGAAATCTACAGATACTTATGTGAAGAGATTGTGGTCAATAATTCATTCTTCACTAAACTTTTACTAGAGCTGTTTACAAGCTGCAAAATTGACTGATTTGAACTTTATTTCTTTTAGTTTTGCGTAAGATCTACCACAGAAGCTAGAAATCAGAAGCAGACTAGCCAAAAGGCAGGAGGCCAGAGGTAAAACTGGGAGAACTGACTCCAGGAATCTTATTATAGGTTAAGTTCTGAAATTAAAGATAGCCAAACTAATTTTATTTTTAAAAGGCTAAGTAATGTACATACCTATCAGAAACAAAAGAATTATCTCAAGCATTCTGAAGTTACTCAATTCCGTATACTAATAAAACATTCATCAGAACAAAGGTGTTAGACAGTCAAGTGGATTTTTCTGCTACACTCAAATGTTAGTGTAGCTCTAGGTATATTCCAGATCAATATTTTACAGATCTGGCAATAAAAAGACAATGACATTTCATTGTCTAATTTAGGATCAGTCAGTAGGTTATAGAAAGACTAAAACCCAGGATTTGCAAAATGCAATAAATTCAGACAACATTGTCTTGAGGGAAATTTAGGTGTTCTGAGAGGCCAGTATTACAAACTTTAAATTCTGCTAATCATATTTCATTCAAAACCTATTGCTATATAGGAAACAAATTATATATTTGGGGAAATGGTTAGAAGCCTATTTCTTTAAAATACTGATGAGTCATCTTGAGGCGAAAGTCTAAATCCTCTTTTAAAGGGAGAAAAGGACGTTGTTTCTACTCTAGCACAAGGGTTTGTCTGTTCTGATTCAATTCACTTCAGTTTTAGTCAGAAAAATATTGACCAAAAAATATCTACCCACAAAATCATACTGAATAGGAACCATGGCAACATAAAGATCACACACACATACAGAGTCTTTGACCCTTTGACTCAGGGGATCCTCATTCTTTTCATATTGGAGAGGATATAAATATTACAAGTATTTACGAGGCAGAGTATAGAAAATGCCATAAGAAACAGGGAAGACAGAGATATGAGTTTTAAATAAAGCAATCATATCCAGTTGGCCAAAGCAGGAAAATCTTCTTGGAGGAAGAGGTCTTTGAGATGAGTTTCAAAGAATGAGTAGGGGTCTTATAGGCAGAGGATGTATAAAGTTTTTCCAGCAGAGGGCACACCTTAGTAATAAAGTAGAGTAAGGAAAATAGAAAGTTCATTACTCTGCACCAGAGTAATTGCTACTTAGTAATAAAGTAGAGGAAGGAAAATAGAAAGTTTATTACTCTGCACCAGAGTGTGAGATGAGAGGGAAAGTAGCAGGGTTACTAGGCTGACAACAGTAGGCTACAGGGTACCTACAGTATTTAGCAGAAGCCATTTGGGTTCTTGAAGTAGGAAATGTACATGGCCAGGCCCTGGCTATAGGTGGATACATCTGTCTGTAGTAGGAAAAACTGAATAGAATATATTCAGACAAAACAAAGAGCTTCCAGTATGATAGCATTTAAAGAAGGTGAAACAGACTTCTACATTCAAAAATATTTCTCTAGTTTGCTCTCAACATGTTTGAAACATTGTCAATAAACATTTATTCCTTTGCCTCCTCAACTTGATTTGGAAAGGGCTTGATGAAAAATGAATTCTTGCAACACATATTAATTGTGTTTCCTTGGAGGAGCTGGGCTGGGTGGTGGTGAGTAAAACCCAACTCCTGTCCCTGCTCAGGAGTTTATGAGTCTAATGGCTGAGACAGACTTTAATCCACCATTCATGCAAATCATGGAAGCATCTTCGGAAGCAGGCGCCTAGCACCTTTGTGATCAGCTACTTGGAATTTAAGCTTCAAATGAAAGTTATGGAAGTAAGACCTTGGGGAGATGTGAAAGACAGAAAGAAAACAAGGAAATACGGGACATGATTTTAAAATTTTGCCTAAAAATTTTAAAGTGTTTCATATGGAAAGGATGAAATCCCAAAATGTATTAATGGCCTCCCAATGACTTGCAGAAGTCTGATAATACATCTAGACAACTGATTTATCTTTAAAGAGAATGTGAATGGGCACATCAAGAAGAAAATATACCCAGATAGAGCTGACAGGAAAGTGGCCCAGAACAGGATACTTGACCCCAGAGCCTGGCTTACTGGTTATTTACCAGGGCACCCAATTTCTTGGATAGGTGTGGATTGATTTGGGACCGAATCACCAGGAAGAAAGTAGGATATTCTTAATGACAAAACATCATATTAACACTGAGTTTTAATGGCAAGTGATCCCAAAGATGCATGATGGTCCTAGAGCACTTCAGGAGGCCTTTGAAGTAGTGCCAAGAGGGAGGAAAAGGGCAAAGCATAACTAATGCCCCCTGGACTAAATCGGAATGGAGGCTATACTTTGGTTTGAGGCTACAGTTGCTTCTCATTAACCCTGGCACAAGAATATATTTTAATTTTCAGCAAAGTTTGGTTCAGAAAGAGCCAACCTACCTCATGTTCCCCCAGCACTACTGCTTTCCAGCCCTGATCCCTTCTCCTTGCCTCCCTCTTCCCCAACCCATTTTAGTCTCCTGGAATGACAATGACAACTGGCTTACTGATCCTACAGGTCTGACCCCCTTCACAGCAGTGGCTTTCAACAGGAGAGGGGGCTCAGCAGCCCCTTCACTAGGAAACATTTAGCAATGTTTGCAGACATTTTTCATTGCCACAAGTTGACAGTGCTACTGGCACCTAGTAAGTAGAAGCCAGGGGTGATGTTAACATCTTATAATGCACAAGACAGCCTCCCACAACAAAGAATGATTTAATCCAAATGCCTATGGTGCTGAGGACAAGACATCATGCTCTACAACATGATGCTAAGTTCCTTGAGAGGAAAGATTATGTCTAATTTGAATTTGTAACCCTAGTAGTTAGTAGAGTATCTGGTATATTATAGGTGCCCAATAATGTCTGTTGAATACATCAAGGTCAGATGTGGTCAACTGCTCTTCACCTTCCTGCAGGCCGCATCCTACCACACCTATCCTCCAATCACTTATCCATTCAGCAGAACCTAAGTGCATTTCCATACTTGTTTGTCTCCATTTTAGAGACAAATGGAGACAAAATCTGTATAGATTTCCCTTCCTTCTCAAAAAATAATGACTTCCTTTCCTACAGATTTCCTTTCCTTTTCAAAAAATAATGACTTTATTGTAAGAATGATACATGTTGATGTTCTAATATTTGAATGCAGAAAATATCCAGAATAAAAATAAACAAATCACTTCAAATCCTCCATCTAGAAATAACTATCATTAACATTTTTTTTTATTGTTGGGGATTCATTGAGGGTACAAGAAACTGATTGCATTTGTTAGGTAAAGTCCCTCTTACAATGTGTCTTGCCCCCAAGTATGTTACACACCAAGACCCCACACCCCTCCATTCTTCCCTCTCTCAGATCTTCCTTTCCCCCACCTTTGCCCTCCTTCCTTCTTTCTCTCCCCTTCCCCTACCCCCACCCCCACCATCTCATTAAATGTCATTAATTGTCCTCATATCAAAATTGAATACTTCATGCTTTTCCATTCTTGTGATACTGTACTAAGAAAAATGTGTTCTACTTCCATCCAGGTTAATACAAAGGCTATAAAGTCTCCATTTTTTAAATGGCTGAATAATATTCCATGGTGTACACATACTACAGCTTGTTAATCCATTCTTGGGTTGGTGGGTATTTAGGCTGTTTCCACATTTTGGCGATTGTAAATTGAGCTGCGATAAACAGTCTAGTGCAAGTGTCTGTATGATAAATGGATTTTTTCCTTCTGGGTAGATGCTAGTAATGGGATTGCAGGATCAAATGGGAGGTCTAGCTTGAGTTCTTTGAGGGTTCTCCATACTTCCTTCCAAGAAGGTTGTATTAATTTGCAGTCCCACCAGAAGTGTAACACATTCATGCCAGCATCTGCAGTTTTGAGATTTTTGTGATGTGGGCCATTCTTACTGGTGTTAGACAGTATCTCAGGGTGGTTTCGATATGCATTTCTCTAATAAATAGGGATGATGAGCATTTTTTCATATGTTTGTTAACCATTCGTCTGTCTTCTTTAGGGAAGGTTCTATTCATGTCTCTTGCCCATTGATATTGGGATTGTTGGCTTTTTTCATGTGGACTAATTTGAGTTCTCTATAGATCCTAGTTATCAAGCTTTTGTCTGGGATTCAAAATATGCAAATATCCTTTCCCATTGTGTAGATTGTCTATTTGCTTTGGTTGTTGTCTCCTTAGCTGTACAGAAGCTTTTCAGTTTCATTAAGTCCCATTTGTTTATTTTTGTTGTTGTTGCAATTGCCATGGCAGTCTTCTTCATGAAGTCTTCCCCCAGGCCAATATCTTCCAGTGTTTTTCCTATGCTTTCTTGGAGGATTTTTATTATTTTATGCCTTAAATTTAAGTCCTTTATCCATCTTCAATCAATTTTTGTGAGTGGGGAAAGGTGTGGGTCCAGTTTCAGTCTTTTACATGTGGATATTCAGTTCTCCCAACTCCATTTATTGAATAGGGAGTCTTTTCCCCAAAGTATGTTCTTGCTTGGTTTATCGAAAATTAGGTAGTTTTAGAAACTAACTAAGATGTTAGTTTCATTTCCTGGTTTTCTGTTCAATTCCAAATGTCTGTGTCTCTATTTTTGTGCCAGTACCATGCTGTCTTGACCACTATGGCTTTGTAGTACAGCCTAAAATTTGGTATACTGATGCCCCTGGCTTTGTTTTTATTACTAAGAACTGCCTTAGCTATACAGTGTTTTTTTCTGGTTCCATACAAAATGCAGAATAATTTTTTTCAAGTGTTGAAGGTACAATGTTGGTATTTTAATTGGGATGGCATTGAATCGGGAGATTGCTTTGTGAAGTATAGACATTTTAACAATGTGAAATAACTATCATTAACATTTGTTAATCATGACTCCTGATATCATTTTATGCATTCTTACAGACAGAATTCTAAATAGTGGTGTTGTTGATTAAAAAGAGATCATACTATTCAAGCTATTTTAAAATTAAAATATTACATGTACTTTTACTTGAATAGAAAAATAAAAATAAAACACAATTAGAAATGGTAGATGATAATAGACCTTACATCTCGACATTTTTTTCCTTGTATTGTACCTTGAGTACTACTAGCTTTCTTTCTTTTCTTTCTATTGTCTTGTCAATTCCTTAAACTTTTAAAAAGAGCAATGATGTTTTGTTTCTTTGAGACTTTGAAACATTATTTGCCAGAATTCAAATACTTTCTTAAATAACTTCTCTTCCAGTGAGGGTTTACTTGCCCCTTGCTCATGGTTTTTCTTTCCCTCTTGCAGTTTCTATACATAGGTCCTGATTAATCATCTAATTAATAATAAAGATTATTAATATTTCTGATCATTAACCATCTTCGAATAGGTCCACCTGTTTATTGAAGTACAAATGGAGAGGTGTAGCTGGAGCTGGGCTAGAAGTTTTGACATATACATGTTATCTCAAACAAGTGGATTATTTCTTTTACCTTTGGGGTGTATGTTCGTCCCACTTTTGACATGTAAGAGATTCAAGGAACTTACGTAAAGTCCCTTAATTCATACTTTCTCTCTGTATTGTGATAGTCATTTTTGCTTCCCTCATTCTTTGCAGCCTCCATGGCCTTGGTTGCTAGTTATAGATAATAAAAATGGAATCATTTTTAGTTTCTCATTCATTCTGCCTCCCCGACTGAGCTGTGTTTCAATAGGCATTTTTTTTGCTCCTCTCAAAATTTACAGAGCCCCTGTAAAGTTTGTTTAGCAGCTCTTTCAAGACTATGGCAATTACTTTTAGAGAAATCTAATCCCTACCTGAGTCTGAGTTGATTTATGTCAGCTCTCCAAATTCTTACTCATTAGAATATGAATTTAGGAATATTTGGACAATATTTGTCATCATTTGTGGCTTGAAATTATGGTTATTCTTTCTCTAGCTTTAATTTCTTTCGTTGTTTTCAGTTAGTTGCACAAAAGAGGAATAGTGTGAAAAACATCTTTACTTTGCCATCTTTAACTAAAAGTTCTACTTTTACTTCTGAATGGCACAGCTGAATCTATAACCCAAAATGGGGACCATATTTCTTAGGGATAGTGTGGTTTAAATAATATATAGTGATACTGTATTAGCCTCTATAGTCTAGAGGCTATACAACAGTAAAAATATATTCTCATACACCAGGATTTCCTGGATAATATTCCTTAAGTTAAAAATATTTTCCAGGAGTATGTAAGCTGGTTACACCCCTTTGGAAAGTGAAATGAATAGCAAATGCATTTCTTTATATCTATACACATTAAAGAGCATTATTAATACACTTTGCCAGCAATCAAGTTCTGTACATTTTAAACTTAATCACTGTTCTTGTTTCCATTTTCTCTGCCTTGTAAAGAACATGGGTGTGTCCCAAGATACAAAAACACTATATGGAAAATACTAGCTGTTACTAGGAACTTCTGCTCAGAAAATACAGTGAGTATTTAAGGCAATATACTAAACTAGTTTTTATTTATGTTTAACTTTAAAGCATTTTCTATTTGGGTGGGGGTGGAGAAAGTTGGAAAAAGCTAAATAGAGAATGGGAAGGAAAACCTTGTAAGTCAGACAAGATCGGCTGCATTTAGATCCTAATGCAGGGATTTAAGTGTATTTCCTTAAAATTATCTCCTCTCATTGGATAAAGATTTTCCAAGCAAACACAGAAATGTTATTTTGAAAAACAAAATCAAAATAAGACAAGTAAACAACTAAATAAAAAACACACCAACCCCCCCCAAAGGACTCCATAAGCAAGGGATCTAATTTTAGTCTCAGATACATCTACAATAGGACTTTCCCCCCACCCCTGAAATTTTCTTAATAGTCATAAAATTTGGCAGAGGAACAGAGTTTGGATTTTAAATGACACCACTGGCAATCTCAGTTAGCACAGCTAGTAGGCCAAACTTTGACCACTTTTCCCCCAGTTGGCTGCTTTTCTGGTTCTCTTTGCCCAGCTCTCTCCCTGCAGCCAGCATTTCCCCCACCTCAGCTTCAAGGGCTTTCCTGAGTCCTTTACCAGCACTGTGTGAAAGGTCTCCTAAGTCAGCTTCCCCAGGGAAGTGGGCCCCAGCAGAACCCCACAATCAGCCATTTTCATCACAATAGAAGCTTCCAGAGCATTGGTTCTCCTTGTCTAGAAGGGATCTTACAGTCTTTTTTCTGGAGCCTGGTGTTCCAGGAGGTCCTGGCCAGCCTCTTCTACCCTATGGAGGAACAGACAGAGGTGTGATGGGAATTACACAGCAGGACACACTTCCCCTTTACCCTCAGCTTGTACTCCAAGGAGGAGTACAAGATGAGCTCATGAGCACAGATGGTCTCATACCCATGGACACTTTAGAACGTAGCATTAACTTCCACTGATTGTAAATCACATTTCTATGTGGGTAATGAGGAGCAGTAAGACTTTCTTCATCTGTTCACCACTACTATCTAACTTGTTTTTAGGGAACATGTCTCAGAGTACTCAAATCAAACTGTTCCTACTTTATTGCCACAGTGTGAATAACTGGAGCATATTGTGTTAGGTATAGTACTACTGGTTTGGATTTCTACCTTTGGATTTCTTGTTCTGTTTGGCTAACCTGTCTAGATTAACAATGTACTAGAAATAAAATCTCATAATGTTCACAAGTCTTCCCAACATACAGAAGTATACGATAGGTTATGAGGTGGTAGGGTCAGTCATTAAATCCCCACCTTAACCTTTTAAAGTAGGCCATTCAACTTATTTTGGAGATGAGAAAATTGAAGTGTATAGAAAGTGGCCCAAGTTCACGGAGTTGGTAAGGGACAGACCATAGGACAAGGCCTTGGACTGTCCAAAGCAAAGTGTTTTCCACCCTCTTCCTTAGGTAGAGACATGGAGGGAACATTCTCATCAAGAAGATCCAGATACACACATTTTCCTGATAACCATTTTTTTTTAAATCCTGAAAAATAAGTTAAAATGACCAAATTGTGACTTGTAAAATTTTATGAGATTAATCCCAAGAGATTTTCCTTGATGATCTGAGCCATAAAGATCTATCATCTTATTATTTTTATCATGTGCTATTAGTAGTATCTCTTTAGAATATGTGTCTTCAGGATACTAGGCAATAAATAGTAAAGATCTTTTTGCTCCTAAAAGTAGTTTCTCTGTACCATATATATGTATTCTGCTTCCAAATTTTTCCATTAGGCATTTTGTATTCTGTCACTAAGAACTTCAGCCTCACCATTGTAGCTGGTGTACACTGTCATTTTACATACAAGCTTACTCTCAAATGCCCCCATAATTACTTGTCTTCCAGGTTCTCCTTTCAAACCCTTGGGTCCTTCTATGCTGTTATCAAATCCAGGAACTCCCTAAAAAAATAGAAAATAAAGAGAAAAATTAACAGATTTGAATGTTTTTCCTTAAAAATGTAACTTACAGAATGAGTTTTTTAGCTATTCCTCAAAAAGTTGACAAGAGAAGTCTAACCCAGTTGAAAGCAGAAATAGGTTACAATTACAAATAGCTTAAAAGTTTTTTCTTTTCCTCCTATTTTGGACATTATTAGAGAGAGACTTGAAACTTTGAGTGTGTGGAGAGAAGGCACAGAACTCGCCATAGACAGCACAGCTAAGGGAAACAAGGGTGATTTAACTTGTGTGCACAACTCTTATCCTGGCTTGAAGCATAAAATCCTAAGACCCGAGCAGACTGAACAGACCTCCATTGGCTAAGGAGACTTTAAAAAACTTTAAAAACTGTTTCCTGGCCATGACAAGTCCAGGAGATTGGCCACACCTCAATACACCCCTGGCCCTGGAAAGACAGGAAAAACAAAGAGCAGATTTACTTCCCCACCCCCACTCACTGCAACCAATCATCTGAGGCTGCAGCCAAATCCTTCCTCCCCCTTTATGTAGTTTCAACATAACAGCTGACCAGTTTCATAACACATTCCTTCCCCCAAAATGACCACTGACCACAGACTGGTTCTTTCTGGTCTGTGTCTTGAGTTTCACCTTTTGACAAATTAGACTGCTTTTTAATGTTTAAGTCTCCCCTCCAAAGCAAACATGGGATGTAAGATGCATGTTTGCTTACCACGCATGCACGTGATCTTCCTTAATGAACGTTCATAGTCTTTCCCATAACTTGTTAAATACGTATGTTTACCCAACCCATTCAGCATAGATTCCTATTCCACTCTTCCTCCTTCAGAATGCCTATTTCCCAGCCTATAGGTTGCAATTCTTCTAATAAATTAAGCTTTTTTTTTTTTTAATTTACAGATCTTGTGATTTTTTTAAGTCAATAGGAAGTCCCCCCTTCTTATTATTGCTACCCCTTCTCTTAACTTTCCTTCTTGTTTCTTGGAACCTGGGCAAGTTTATACTTGAGAATAGGTATACTAGGCATTGGGAGAAGGCAGGTGTTTATAATGGAGCCTACTACAATAATGTAAACACACTGAACAAGGCTAAAGACTGTACCTGCCACCCAGTCCCTCCTTCTCTTCCAGGACACATGGATGCTTCCAGACACTAACCCCATATGTTCATCTCCACTTTTATGGTTTTCTTCTTGAATCTTGAGTTTTCCCCAATATTAATGCAAATGTTCCAACAGTAACTCATTGAAAACAGGCACACATTGTGGGATATTATGCTTAATAGGCCAAACCGAAAGCTTTCTAAGTAAGGACCACAAACAGAGCTGTGTCTCCATGATGCTGAGACAATCAGTTGAGCCAGTCAATATAGTCAATGCTCCAATAAACTGAGAGGGGAAAATAATTATCCAACCCTGCTGAGTATCAGCTGTGGGGCCGTTGGGCTGATAGCAGCCAAGATTACTTTCATCAATCAATAACTAATTTGCGATCACCAACAGAGGCATAGCTTTGTTCCAGATACTTATTAAGCTTTTAAAATAAGTAGTTTTGCACTTACAGAGCTTATAAGCTAATGGAGTGAAAAAGAGGGACTTGGAATTTATTTTATATAAATGATATTACTAAAATGTAGGTGCAAAATTGCTTTTTTCCTCTACCTGCCAAAGCCAAAGATTATTTTATGCATTTTCTTTTTCTCCCTTAAGTTTAAATATTTGTTTCTTCAATTCTCCAAGCCAGGTATACCTAAATTAAACATTAGAAAATTGTGTTTTGGTGAAAAATGTGAATAAGGAAAATGAAATTTATGTGAAGTCCATGGCATTTTATTCCACTGGACATATAAGCCTCTTATGGTAGTTCAATTATAAACTATTTGATTGAAGAGATAAAAGAATAATACAGCAGCATATTTTACAGAAAAAAACAACCCACATTTTATGTGAGCAAGTTGTTTGAATAATGTGAACTCATTTAGTCTTCTTATATCTATACGACTGGACTGGACAAAAGAGCATTATTGATGCAAATTTATGACTAGATATTGTTTCCCAGTAATGATATGCCGTCAGTGATAAACTTTTATTGGTTTGCCTGTAGATCAGGCAAATAATTTAACTCAATTTTCTCTCAATATTACATGAAATTAAAAAACAATCTCTCAGTCAAGATGGAAATTTCCAAATAAGCATTCATGTGATCAGAAATTCTATCTAAATAAGCTAGATTTTCAGAAATTTGTGCCATTTTCATACATTCCTATGCATAATCTAATCACATGTGATCTGTTTATTATATTGATCTTATTCTCCTGAATTTTCCCTGAAATATTAACACACAAAACCACACATAATAAAGCACAAAGAGGTGTCCTAGAGTTGTGACAAATGGGTGGGAAGAATTGTTATATATTGAAAAACCATCTGAAGTTAGTATAATGACAAACATCTCCTCATAGAGAAGCTCTAGTAGATTGGATCTGCAGTCATATTGAAGTCATAGATGCTTATCCCTTTACATCATTCAGATTCTTTTAAATATGTTATATAATCACATGATCCATAGCAGACAATTTAGTCAGTGGAAATTGTATAGCAATACCCCAAATAAATTTTTGGTCATCATATATAGATGACTGAAATGCCTTTGTAAATTAGTATTTCTTATTTATCCTTTTATGTGGGCAGTTTTCTGTTTCTAAACTAGATACTTAACTCTTAGCCACAAGACTATTATCAGAAGGTGTCACTTTGTAAATAATGTGGTCTTCAAGTGCAAATTCCTTTGCTTTTTCCATAAAGCTATCATCAATACATATCTAGCATTTGTATTTGTCAATATATATTGCACCGCATTTTTTCTTCCATCAACCCATTGTATCCTCAGGGAGGATATGCTGAAAAAGCCCATGAAATTCCCAGCTGTCCCAAGCTCTCCTTAACTTTTGGTATTGTTAGTTTTTATAAATTTAGTCATTCTGATGGGACTATAATACACTGCTCTGGTACATTGCTGGTGGGAGTGTGAATCAGCATAAACATTTTTCAAAAAAGTGGATATATAGACTTAAGCTGAGTATGGCTATACATATTGTGATCCAGAAATTCTACTCCTAAAGTATAGACCCAATAGAAATGTGGACAAAAGTGCACCAAAAATATGCATAAGAATATTCACAGCAGCACTATTTATAATAAAACTGGGAACAGCTCAAGTATCTATCAATAGTAGAGTAGATAAATGATCATGGCATATTTACACAGTGAAATACTATAGAGCCATGAGATTGAATGATTAACCTGCATGAATCTCATAAACATAAAACAGAGCAACAGAAGCCAGAAAATAAAGAGTAGACCCTGTATGATTCTACTTACGTAAAGTTCAAGAATAGGTAAAACTAATTTATGATGCTAGCATAGTGATTACTTTAGGGAGGGTAGGTTGTGACTGGTGCAGGCATGAGGGGATGTTGGTAATGTTCTATTTCTTACTCTTTTATTTATTATCCTTTTCTTTAACCTTAATTTTTTTATTACAAAGTATTATGGGGCTACAAATACTTTTGGTTAGGTGGATGGCTTTTATAATACTTAAGTGACGGTTATAAGTGTACCTGTCACCCAGATAGTATTCATTGTACTCACTAGGTAGGTTTTCACCCATTCTTTCCTCCACCCCACCCTCAATTTCTGTTGAGTTTTACAGAAATGCACATGTGTTCGCATTAGTTAGTTCCAATTTAATAGTGAGTACATGTGGTGTTTGTTTTTCCATTGTTTAGATACATCACTTAGGATCATAGTCTCCAGTTCCATCCAGATTGTTACAAAGATGTAACAACTGAAGTCAACTCAAGCACCCATGAATTCATGACTGGATTAATGAAATGTAGTGTGTGTACATCAGGGAATACTACTCAGCCATGATGAAGTAATGTTCTATTTCTTTACCTGGCTGGTGACTACGCAGGTGTACTCACAGACATTAAGCTGTGCATTAATAATTTTTGCACTTTGCTGATGTATGTTACAGTTCAATAACTTTTAAAAACCAATCTAAGTCAATTCATTAAGGTTTTGGAGATTTGCTTACATGGAGTTATAAACTCAGGATTTTTTTTTTATTAATATTAAATCATAGCTGTGTACGTTAATGTGATCATGGGGCACCATACATTGGTCTTATAAACAGTTTGACACATTTTCATCACACTGGTTAATATAGCCTTCCTGGTATTTTCTTAATTGTCTTAACACAATAAACTCAGGATTGTTATTGCAGTACCCTATGGTGGAAACACCTCTCCCTGCCGGAGGTACTGATGGGAACCTAGCCCTGACACAAGTTCACACAACCTACGAAGCCCAGGCACTTACAGGATCACCTCGCAGACCCGTGGCTCCACGGTCACCAGAAATTCCTCTCTGTCCAGGGCTTCCCTTAAGGCGATACAAATCAGGATAAGAACTAGGCAAGACATTTTAATAACGTTAATAAAAGCAAAGGGTTTATCTCCTCCCTGGTGTGAATAATTAAATATTTTTCTCTTAAGGTTATAATTTAAAAAATCAGTTTCAAGTATCATATAAATAGTTTAATCGTGAACTCAACTATTTGCCACAGTGGTGAACTCTGTGTTCCAGACACATTTGTTATCTTGTTCCGCTCTTATAATTATTCTTTGAAGCAGGGATTGTTTATTACCTTTCTCATATAAGACAGGAGAGATTCAGAAAGAATATGCAATGTACCTAAGTAGTTGCTTCCGTTAGAAAGTGGGTTTCTGACACCACTATTCACTGTCTACACAGTTATAGTAGCTGAAGGAAGTATGGCTGCTGCTGGGACTTACTCTAGATGGCGCACATCCTCAATGTGCTGCCTTGCACCACAGATCCTTGTCAATGCCCTGATTCTACTCTTGATGTAGTAGCCACTTGTCATTAATGGCCACGATTCTTCATTCCTCCCCATTTCTGTCTTTTGCCAGATAATTGAAGCAACTTCCAACTGTGGAGGGTGAGATTCCCTTTTCCTTTTTGGCCACATGACTTGATTTGGCCAACAGAAAGAAATGAAGTGTTGCTGTGAGGGTTCCAAGATGAGGCCTCATATGTTTCCACTTGTTTCCTTAAACTTCTGCCAAGGTCATGAAAAGGTCATGGCTAACATGGCCAGGTTAGCTCCTGCTCACAGGAGGAAAAGAGACACAAGCAAAATCCTTGGCCAACTTACAGACACAGGAGCAAAGGTCAACCTAGATCAGCTGAACCCTTCAGACACATAAGTAATAAAAGTTTATTGTTGTTTTTTTTGTATGTTATTGAGGTTTTGTGATTATTTGTCACAAAATGATTCTGTGGCAATGGCAGACTGACACACCTGCTCGACTCCACTAATCACACTTTAAGTCCCAATATAGTTTTTATGTTTTATCAAATCCCTACCTGGGATCCCTCATCACCCTTTTCTCCTTTTCTTCCAGGAAGACCACTGTCACCCTAAAAAAATAAAAAAAAAACAGAGAAAAACCCCTCCAATTCCCATTTTTATAATGGGAAATGGCTTACAAGCTTCACAATGGTTCAAGGAGAAGGCTCTACCTGTTCTCCACTTAATCCATCTAGTCCAATTTCCCCAACTTCTCCCTGAAAAGACAGATGTGGTTAGAAAAGAGTATATCACATGAATGTGGAAAGAAGTCAGATATAAAACAAAACAGTCTAATTTTGTGTTTCACACACAGCCTCTCTCTTAGGTTGGGCCTGGGTAACATCACAGATGACTCGGTAATAGAAACTACATCGAATAATATACATCACCTACAATAAGGAATAGGCATAAACAAAATGAAATGGCTAGTAATAAAAAAGGAAGGTCAACAGAAACTTCAGTTAGATGATCTCAGAAAAATACTTTTCAAGGACAGATAGGCAAACAAATGAATGTGGCCTGGTACTATACCTCCTGTCCATTTAGTCCCCTGTTTCCCTGAAAATAGAAAGGACAGTGGTAGTTAGCACAGTACAGCAGAATTAACGTGGAGAAGACATTGCACTATCTTATGCAAGCCTTACCTTAGGACCTTTGGCACCAGTGCATCCCTTAGTACCTTGCTCTCCCACTGATCCAGGGGCTCCTCTTTCCCCCTGAAAAAGAGCACATATCCAGATGAGCTTTTTCTATTGCAGTGGTTCTTAACCTGTGGGTCGCAATCACAGGAACTGTATTAAAGGGCCGTGGCATTAGGAAGGTTGAGAACCACTGTTCTCATTGTAATTTGGTATATGTCTTAGAAGTGTGACAAAATTTTTTATTGGGAAAAAATGTGTGACTTCTCATGGTTTACAATCCAGTATTCATACTTATAAAAACAAATCAGAGCTATGCTGATGATAACCTTTTGCTTTGGATCCTACCTGCATATTGCCTGCATGGGGCTTCTCTCCCCCTAAGTGGGTCACTAAGTTATGTCCTTTCAATCTCCTTAACATATGTAGGCATATTCTCCCAAGTCCAGATTAAGACCTCTTTGTCTTATATCTATGACTGCAAGATTTAACCTGCCTTATCATCATCCAAAATGTTGCCAGAGCATGTTTTCTAAACACCCCCATCATTTTTACCCCTGTGCTCAACACCATTTGTTGATTTCCTGTTAACTACCCAAACCTTCTCCAGGGTACTCAAGACTCCCAATAGCCTAGGTCTTGCTTTGCATATATAACCACCTCCTGCAGCATCCTGGTTCCTACTATGTTGATCATGTGCTGTTGCGCAATTATGCAATTCTCTTACCCAGTTAAATGACCTTGAGCACACTGTTTCCTCTGTAGTAGAATATTCTTTCCCATAAACTTTGCCTAAATAAATTCATACTTGTCCTTAAAATGTCTACCCAAGCATCACCCCTTGTTTGTAGCCTTCCGCTCTCAAGCTCCAACTTCAGCTAAGGCTGATCTAAGGCTGTTAAGTATTTGCTCTGCCATACTGCTTTGAACCTCTTTATACTTGTAGTATAGACCCCATGTGTTGTCTCATTGGAACCACGATTGTCTCATTGCCTTTCCACCACTCTGGAATTTTCCATATGAGGTAGAAACCGTATTTTCCTTTTATATATTTTTCTCATTTCTTGGGCCTAGGACTATGCTTGGGACATAATAAGATATTTTATACATATTTGTTAAATGGGTAAATGAATGAGTTCATTAATGAGCAAGGTCTTTGACAAATAATGTGGTAAGTAGAAAGATATTTAATTATATAATTGTATGGATGCAAGGATGGATGAATGCAAGACAGACAGAGGTCCTTGATAAACAATATGACAAGTGAGTTTACCTTTGCAAAATGTGCCAGGACAAAGGAAATAGCAGTAATTCAACTGCCCTGGTGGGGAAGATGATGCTTGCATTGAATTCATTGTGCAATGGTGGTGGAGAGTCCAAGAGGAGACAGGTAATCAACTCCTGGTGACCACCAGAAGCAAGGCACAATGAAGATAAGGGAAGACTTTAGGTTTTGCACAAGAATCTTCAGAACCTGACCTTTCTTGCTTCCCTCTGAATTGGCTCAAGGTATGTCACGTTGTAGACATGTTCTTAGAGATAAAAGGAGGTGAACAAAGACTTGACTTACAGCAATGCCCTCCTCTCCCAGGTAGCCTTCACTGCCTTTCACACCCGGGGATCCCTGAAAATAAGACAAGGGAGAAAACATTAGCACCTATGGACCACAATCCATAGGTAACAAGCAAAATTCTTCAGCTTCACAGTTTTACTTCATGTGGAATAATAAAAGTTTAGGAAAAATAGCCCTTCCTCACCAACCAAGACTGCTTTATATACATAAAAAGGAGCTGGAACACATTCTTCTTAGTAAAATATCTCAAGAATGGAAGAAAAGGTATCCAATGTACTCAGCCCTACTATGAAACTAATTTATGGCTTTCACATGAAAGCTATAACCCAGTTATAACATAAGACTAGAGGGAAGGGGGAAAGTGAAGGGAAGGAGGTGGGAGGTACGCAGAGGGAGGGTGATTGGCGGGATTACACCTGCGGTGCATTTTACAAGGGTACATGTGAAACTTAGTAATGTAGAATGTAAATGTCTTAACACAATAACTAAGAAAATGCCACCAAGGCTATGTTAACCAGTGTGATGCAAATGTGTCAAATGGTCTATAAAACCAGTGTATGGTACCCCATGATCGCATTAATGTACACAGCTATGATTTAATAAAAAAAAAAAAAATAGAAAGCAGAATTTTGTGACAAGTCTCCAGGTATCTCAAGGGTGTGTGTGCATGTGCAACATTCATAATATTGTCCGTAACTCTCTCTGGGTTTATATATAGTGCTGAAGTTTCTTTCAAGATAAACATTCAAGCAAACACAGCTATATTTACCCCCGACAAACTCGAATTTTCTTCTTTTCATTAAAAATAATTTTTATGGTTTATGCTACACACAGAAAAAGAAACCACACACATTCCTTTCCATATTTTTCTGAGCCCTGTTTTTTTTTTATTATTAAATAAAATTCTACCATTCTTATTATATGAAGTTGAAGCATTCAGGAAATAATTGGCCCCAAAATTTGATTCAGATACACAACCCTGGTGATTTGGGAATTATAGTGCTATCTATAAATTACTCAAAATTCAAACACATATGTAAACAAGCAGTATTGAAATCATTACTGAACACACCCATCGTGTGCTTATGCATATTTGAACATTTCTTAAGGTTCTAATAATACGTTTATATAAGGGTATATGAAATTTCTTGGCTAGGAAATAGAGTCATTGGTTACCATTTTTTAATAAGTGGCCTGTTCTGGAGCATGTTATCTGTGATAACATTCAACCTAGCTAAAGTTGAATGAAACGTTTTAACATATTTTTTGTTATGGAAGAATGATCTGATCTAGTTCAATTTCCATCAGACTATACAAAGCATCTTCTATTGGATTTTAATGACTCTGTCATCATTAATTCTGAATGCTGAGATGGATTTCTAGTATTAAGGAGGCTTTCATTATCATTCAACATGGGAGAGTCACAGCTGACTTTTCTGTGAATCATTGTCATCACCACCACAACATTAGATAATCAAGAATCTGGACAGTTATTTCTTCCGAGACTTTTGTAAAAACTTTTTTAAAAGCCTCCAATTTAAAATACCAAGGAAAATCCATGATTGTGCACTTTAACATATAAAAAGAGGAGAATAATAAACTGTTACCTTAGTGGCACAATCTGAAAGTTAAAAGTCACCCTTTATTTCTACTTACACCCATGTCTGAAAGACATGCTGCAATTCAAATAAAGTGAACCATCAGCCTGAATTAAAATCACCTTTTTCCCTGGTGGTCCAGAATCTCCCATGGAGCCATCTCCTCCAATACACTTGCAGAACAAACAGCAGCACGTCCTTTCAGCAACATTGACCTTGGGAGAGGGTGGGAAATACATTACATTTGGTGGCATTGCTTCCCAAATCACGTGTACAAGCTCAGCTACCACCGTCTCAGAGGCCTGATCACAGTTAAAATGACTGCTGTGAAGGGAATGCATGAAACATTCTTTTGCTTCTCATCTTTCCTTCTGTGATCTGTATTCTCCACCATTTGAGAAATTCCAGATAACTCAAAAATGTTTTGTAGTCTCAAAATGGCATCAGTTTAGCTACGAGCAACTCATTACATACTGATTTATTGGTGTGGTTGCCTGTTCCTGCCCCACCCCATCCCACCCTGGCATCAGTCATGGGATTGTTGATTATCATCTATAATTCTGCCCAAAAAGCTTTGTTCAAATAAAATGAATACATGCTGTTTTCTCCTTTCCCCATTTTGTGAAATTTTGGTACACTAGGGGATTTAGGCTGTGCCCAATATAACACTGCTTGGAACGAAGTCCAATGGTAAACTCTTCCAGAACACTTTTGATAAGATTTCAGAAACACCAATTACATGTCCAACATTTTAGAATCTCTTGCTGTAGAGGATGGGGGCGTAGGCAGAATATTCCTTTTTATACTCTGGCCAAAAATAAAACATATTTTATATTTTAAAATGTGAGTGAATTTCATCATGGACTTAAGTTAGTCATCTCCTGAATATAATATATTCCATTACATTTTTACAATTAACCCAGCAAACTTATTTTTAGGAAAATTCTATTTGTAGTAAATTTTATGCTTCATTTTAGTGGGGTTAGAATCAACATTGTATTGTGAAGTTTCCCATTAAATGTCTAGTTCAATGAAAAATGAAAATTTTTACAACATATGGTTCTAACATTTCGTGATTTTCTCCCTTTATTTCTTCTTACAATGTTCTTTAGACATTATAAAATTCTCTTCCTTTTCCTGCAAATTTTAGAAAAAGCAATAAAACTGGAAAAATGTGAAATCAAACAATAATAACAAAATGGATTCTGTTATTTCACATTAGGTAATATCAATTTTCTTTGGATCACCAAAATCTACAGCACTAAATCTATTACTACCAGCATTAAAATGCATCCATTCCTAAAATTGATTGTGTTTCTCATTCAGTATTCTATTTATGTGATATCTGAAAACTGACAGGTTTGTTTTAAAGAACGACTTTTTTCCTCTATGAATTACCAATACAGATTTCAAAGAATAGTAGGCAGAAAAAAAGACATTTTGTAAAATAAACACTGTCTTCCCACATAAGGAATCCCAGCAAAACTTATATTCTTTCATTATTTTTACGTAATTACTACACTGAAAAAACTTTAAATATTTATATATAAATTTGATAGGTGGAAAAAAAGCAGGAGCTAACAGTTTCTTGGAAAGTGTTCTTATCTGGTAATTAAAGATTTTACGAATTATAAGCTAAATGCAAATCATTAGCCATTCATTATAGTACCTTCGTAACCCTTTGCCGTTCAAGTTTGAATTCTTGCATGTTACTGAAAGACATGATTGAAATACATCTTCTATAAGCACTAGGTTCTAAACATAGAAGATAAGGGGAAAATCTCAGACTCATGACAACCCTTAAAAATCTTTCAGCTGCTGATTAAGTACAACACTGAGGGTTACTGTCACTAGTTTTTCCTCCAGCATTAGAGCAGATTGTTCATTCTAATTAAACTCCAAATGCAATTAATTTGCTCTCATTTGTAGGCCACGTTGCAGGGAAAACACACAACTTCAACACTAGAATTATACTTGGTGGGGTAAACAGTTACGCCTAGGATCTACAAGGGATAGAAAGCGGGCAGGCCTAGGGACGAGCCAATCAATCTCAGATTGCCTTTGTCACTTACCTTCATTGACTATAATTTGGGCAGCATTGTAGGTGCTATTTAAACATTTTTCTTCTTTTTTCCTTTGTCTTCCTCCTTCGTCTCTGTTTTGCCAAGCATGTACATTAAATGTGCTTTGACATATTTTTCACTATATTACTTTGCTTCAAAACACCCTCTTATTTGGGTTTTTCACTAATTCAGAAAACCCTTTCTTTCCTCCCAAACATTATTAGTTCAAATTCGTAAGTATAAACCTTAAGTCTATATACAAAATAATTGAAATGTTAAGCTCACCAGTCTGAGTAACTTACCAGCTGCTTTGACAGCCGGCTTCCAAGATCCCTCATGCCAATAGTGAGCTGTGTCCTGTACTCAAATCCTTTCCCAAATTCAATGTAGAGAAGGTCAGCCAAGTCTCTTGAATTGGCAGCTCCATCCAGACCAACAGTTATGAGGGCATTCAGGCCTATTCAACACAATTGACAAATGTCCAGGTGAGGTAGATCCGGTTAATCTTTTTTGCAAATAGAATTAAATTATTATCCTCAGTTGTAAGAGGCACACTCATTTATAGTCTACTTCCTCCAGCTATATGATGTAAATCTGACAAGTGACAGGACTATAATATAAGCACAAAGGAATTATATTTTTCAAACTAATTAAATTGGAAATGGGAAATTATAATAGAAATTCCAGTTCCCTGATGATTTAAAGTGACACAGTAAGTTTAAAAAGGTTCACAGAACATGCTAAGAGCATGAGGAAATACAGAGGAATTTACATATCAAAAAAGTAAATATGGGGGCTAGGCACAGTGGCTCATGCCTGTAATTCTAACACTCGGGGAGGCCAAGGTGGGTGGATTGCCTGAGCTCACGAGTTCCAGACCAGCCTGAGCCAGAGCAAGACCCCATCTCTAAAAATAGCCGGGTGTTGCGGCAGGTCCTGTAGTCCCAGCTACTCAGGAGGCTGAGGCAAGAGAATTGCTTGAGTCCAAGAGTTTGAGGTTGCTGTGAGCTATGATGCCATGGCATTTTCCCAAGGGCAACAAAGTGAGACTCTATCTCAAAAAAAAAAAAAAAAAAAAGAGAAAGTAAATACTGTCACTCAGTGGAGGATCCTTGGAGCAGTAGCACTGGCATCACCTGGGAACTTAGGAGAAATGCAGACTCACAAGCCCCTCCTATGCTTTAAGAATCAGAATCTGTATTTTTAACACAACACCCAGATGGGTTTATATGCATGTTAAAATTTGAGAAGCAAAGCTCCAAATGACCCGATAAGGAATCAACAATTCACTCGGAATTGTAAGTAGTAAAAGACAGTGACAGACCTATTGTCAGGTAATTAGAAACCAATGACACAGTATCATCCAGAGCTGTGGCTCACAGGCTTTAGGATTTTATGGATAAGATTATTTCAAAGAATAATGTTAGAGACTAACATAGGGTTGCCAATGACTTATTTTGCTAAGTAAAACATTCAGTAATGATGGCAATAAACCAGCAATCATCATGGTGGAGGAAGTAACCATGGTAGCAAAGGTGCTATCATTTATTAATAGTCAACTGTGTACCAGGAAGCTAGTTAGGTGTTTTGCATACATTATCTTACTTGTAAGATTCAATTACAACACTATAGGCACATGTGATTATGGCTTTATTTTATTTTATTTATTCTTTTGAGACAGAGTTTCACTATGTCACCCTTGGTAAAGTGCTGTGGCACCACAGCTCACAGCAACCTCAAACTCCTGAGCTAAGAGATTCTCTTGCCTCAGCTTCCCAAGTAGCTGGGACTTGGGAGGCACCCACCACAATGCCTGGGTATTTTTTTTTGTTGCAGTTGTCGTTGTTTAGTTGGCCCATGCCTGGTTCGAACCTGCCACCCTCAGTGTATGTGGCTGGTGCTGTAACCACTGTGCTATGGGTGCTGAGCTGATTATGGCTTTGTTTTATAGACAAGCAAACTGAGGCTTGGAGAGGTTAAATGATTTGGCTCAAGTAGTATTTTTAGGTTTTCACATAGACAGCTCCATTTCAAAGCCTATGAAAGATAGTTTAAAAATGAAAATGTACCAAGAATATAATCAGGGAATAAAGGGCAAGCCTAAAATTGAGCAAATTTAGCTTGATGCAAATCTAACTTCATTGGCGTAAGTTTTCTTATTTTATTATGTATGGGCAAAAGGTTCTTTGGGTGGGATTTGGATACCAATGGACCAGAACAGATCAAGAAATATTCAGAGAATTCCTGAGCATCAAGAATACTTTCTTAAATATGTTTATATGATGTGATTTTGAATGAAGTGAGCCACAAAAGAGAGGGGAAGGAAAGGAATAAAGTTTCAAGGATATATTGGACAGGCTTAAGATTTAGAAGAGGTAAACAGAATGGTTGGCTCAAGTGCAATAAAGAAAGAACCACCAAAGACTAGGATGACCTATTTGTCTTGGTTTGCCTGGAACTTTCCTGGTTCTAGTGCTGAAGGTCCCTGCCTTATACCAGGATAGTTGGTCATTCTGCTACAATGGGAACAGGGGTGGGGTGAGATTGTATGATGAGCTGGGATCAGCAATGCTCTGCACATCAATTGGAATTTAGTGATCAGGAGAAAGCATGCCAATGGGTCTATGTATACACACAAAAAAAATATGTGTATATAGGGGAAAAAAATCTCACATTGGATTTTTTTGATAAGTTGCAGGGAATGTAAAAATTTCAGTGTTATGAGAATGGGCTGATTGGCTTGCAGGAAATATGCATATTGCTATAATTTATTAGTGCTTTTCTCAGGATCCAGGGACTCCAAAAGACTACCTTCTAGACTAGTCCAGTAAATGAGTCCTATGGTCTTAAATAAAACATAATCAATTTCTAAAAATGAATTAAGAAATAAAATATCATAAAAATTAGAAGAATAAAGAATCACTGAGTAGGTACTAGGGTATTACATCCTCACAATAAGCTAACTGAAACCCCAGTCCACCTGGAAAAGTTATACAGCTACATCCACCATCAAGGATTCTGTTCTTGTCTCCTCTTGTCCAGTGATAATGGCACAGTTTACATGTATAGATGTAGGTGTGGGATGTGGTTTAAGATCCTGTGTCATATCTATATATGCCTCAAATTAAGGAGGCTCTTTCAGGTCAATATGAACAATAGACATAGGGCCCAGCATCAGCTGAAATTGTGTATATTTAGACATAGGAAGCCAGGGCTAGACATACTTCATGACTATCATGAGAGTCATCTGACACTTCAAAGAACATTATGGCATAAGTTCTTTATCTCTTCCATTCTAAGAGTCTAAATTTCTGAGGATAATATTCAAAAATCTAGCTTCTGAAAATTTACTAATTTTTCAGTGAGTAGGAAGAAAGAAGATTGGTCTTAGATTTCTGGGTATTCCAAAGGACCTTCCTGGAAGAAACCCTAATGTCTGCAAGAGATACATCTTTTTCTCCACAAAAGGAAAACTGAACTATACCAAACCAAAGAAAACCAAACCAAAAAAATTAAAAAAAAAACTCTCCCAAACAAAACAAAATAAACTACTCACTCAAACTAAACACTCAAGGGCAGTGTTTAACTAAAATCTCTATTATGGGTCAACAAAAGCCAAAACTTGATAGAATAAAAAGGCAGATTTAGTAAATACAAAGTAAAATAAAACCCTTACTTTCTGGTTGTAAATTCGCAGAAGTTTACAATTTGTTTCAGATCAAGAAGAGAGGAAAAAACAGAAAAGACAATGTCCAGTCAGCCCCTCTTAGCTAACCAGAGAGGTGGATGTCTTGGATCTGGTTCCCTAAAAGTAGAGCCTGAAATAGGGATTTAGAGACATTGAAATTGTTGGGGATGAGGGACGGAGGGTGGGGAGTGGGGCCTTGGTGTGTGTCACACTTTATGGGGGCAAGACATGATTGCAAGAGGGACTTTACCTAACAATTGCAATCAATGTAACCTGGCTTATTGTACCCTCAATGAATCCCCAACAATAAAAAAAAAAAAAAAAAAAGAAATTGTTGGGGAAGCATGCTCAGAAGGAAAGGGGTAAGAGAAACAAGAGAGGGCAGGAGAAATTTTGAGAAAGACAGTGCTTCAGCTGGAGCCTAGCCATAGCTTGATCTCAGGAAATTCTGGACCATAAATTATACCACAGCACTGGGGTGGGGAGTAACCTTCCAGGTGAGGTGCCTTCCACTGGCCAAGGGCAATTCTTCAGAGAAGGAATAAGCTATGAGTTGTCAGTAGCCAACACTCCCAGCAGCTGGATGGGCGAGCCTGCCAGTAGAGGGGATCTGGGTGGTGCAACAATAGAACCCACTTAGAGGATTTCTATTCTTAGTCAAGTCAGAACACATGGGTGTATTTTGCTTCCACTGATGCATATTTTAATAAGAATTGACAATAAATCAGACTGGTCTTTGGTTCCAAAAGCCTGGTGCCAGAGCATTAAAAATTCATAAACACCATGGTTGGTCCATCTGTGGTCTGAAGGAAGGAACTAATTAGAAAGCCCCACAACATGAGGAACTTGTCCAACTTTCAACTCTGGAAACTTTAAGAATGTTAGAAGAAAACACTATAATTCTCCCATTCCTTGGTCAAGGAGAAATATACTGTTCTGCTGACATAAAAAAAAAATAGCAATATTACACAATGTAGGCAAGAAAGAAAGGAACATTCTCCAGGAAAGGTTAGGAGGAAGAAAGAGAGTAACATGAGACAGAGAATAGGACTTCGTATTCAGTGCTGTTTCATGTACACAGAGCATGAAGGAAAAAGTAGATGTCAAAATATTCTGAGCTCATCTGCTTGGCTGATGACAGAGTAGAGAGAATGAAAATGCAGAGTTATTTGAGTCCCTGGAAATTGAAGAGCTAGAACTGAGTTCTTAGGTCATAAAATTAATAAGCACTCCCTGCCCACTCCCCACCCCATGCTCAGTACCTTCCTTTCTAAGTTCGTCAGATTTTTGTTCAAGTTTTTCAATGTCATCATCCAATCCATCTGAAAATAAAAGGACCACCTAAGAAAGCATTCAAAAAAGAAAAATGAGTAAGAGGAGTTCATTGAAACCACAGACCAACAAATAAGATCGTACCACATTACCTTTCCTCGAGCAGCCGATTTGTTCTGAAATGTATCCCATAGAGAACGCAAGAGGTTTGCATTCAGAAGAGATGGTCCTTTAACTGTTATGCCTTCCAAGCTGTTGAGTATATTTTCACTGTAGATCTCAAACTTGGGAGAATACTTTTCCATGGCATTTGTCACTTGAAATGCCACACTGACCTGAGTCTCCGTGCCCACCTCACAGCTCACCCCATTGAGGGAGCTGATGGCACGTAAGATGCCTTGAAGGTAAGTTTCCATCCAAGACTGACCTTCAAGCAAAGTCTGCCCTTTCTGCTGAGTCGAGAGATCAAATCCCACCACAACATCGACGAAGCAATCTAGGATTCAAGGAGAACACATGTCTTATTAAATCAACACCTTTATTTGACTTGGATGCTATTCAAGGGACTTGGACTTCTTATTTCTATTTCACTTATAAAGTTGTAAAACAAGGAAGGGCATGAGTAATGGAAAAGGCTCAGAATCACTCTTTTAAAATCTGTAAAAGTATATGTGCATATTATTTTTTTCAGCTATTATAAAATCTGGATGATTCTATTAACAGAGTTCTGAGAGGTTTTATTGCCGCCATTGAAAAACGAATGCAGAGGCATTTAAATATCTCCAAAGTGCATCATAGAAATGTTAATAGTCTAAAATAAGAAATTCATATCATGCTACTTATCAATTGAGGCCACTCAACATCTATTAAATTATAATAATTATAAGGGAAATGTAAGAACATTTGAATAGACAAAGTCATTTAGAAGAAAATCACAGAGGACTTATCTAAGGAATGGTATTTATGGTTTGTCTTTATAAATAGGGCCTTTGGTTCCTTCTTTGGTCTTCTAACATCTACCTGGAAAAGTAAAAGTGAAAAGAAAACTAAAAGATCCAAGACTGGGCATATACCCAGAAGACCAAACAGAACATCATAACAAAGATATTTGTACCAGAATGTTTATTGCAGCTCAATTCATAATTGCTAAGCCATGGAAGAAGCCCAAGTGCCCATCGATCCATGAATGGATTAATAAATTGTGGTACATGTACACCATGGAATATTATGCAGCCTTAAAGAAAGATGGAGACTTTACCTCTTTCATGTTTACATGGATGGAGCTGTAACATATTCTTCTTAGTAAAGTATCTCAAGAATGGAAGAAAAATACCCAATGTACACAGCCCTACTATGAGACTAATTTAGGGTTTTCACATGAAAGCTATAACCCAGTTATAACCTAAGAATAGGGGGAAGGGGGAAAGGGAGGGGAGGGAGGGGGGAGGTGGGTAGAGGGAAGGGGATTGGTGGGACTACACCAGCGGTGCATCTTATAAGGGTATATGTGAAACTTGGTAAACAGTCTGTGAAGCTAGTGAATGATGCCCCATGATCATATCAATGTACACAGCTATGATTTAATAAAAAAAAAGATCCAAGAGATCCCTTGAGATCCTGCTTGGTTGAAGTCTTATAAGTGAAGAAACTGGGAGCCAATTTATTCATATTTTATCGTGTCAAAAACGGTGCTGCCTTCAGGAGCTGAGACATTCAGAAGCCAAGGACATGGACATTCTGCGATTCTAGAAATATCTAGAGAGGTGTTGCACTAAAGGACTTTGCTCTTATCCTTATTAACTTCAGGGAAATGTATGCATTGGAGAAACTAGAGGGGAATTGCTGTTTTAAGCTGAGCTTCCTACAGACAGAAAATTAGAGGTTGAAGTTATATGATATGTACGCTCTTCTTTCAAGAATTTTTAACTTGCTTAAAAACTTCAACCTTTTTCAGCAAACGCAATACACATAGCTTGCTTGATAAAATAATGAGTTTTTAATTTGCTTTTTTCTATCAGCAGTTTTTTCTTTGTTTGTTTAGACAGAGTCTCACTATGTTGCCCTCGGTTGAGTGCTATGGCGTCACAGCTCACAGCAAGCTCAAACTCTTGGATTTAAGTGATTTTATTGCTTCAGCCTCCCGAGTAGCTGGGGCTACAGGTGCCCGCCACAACGCCTGGCCATTTTTTTTTTTTTTGCAGTTGTCATTGTTGTTTAGCTGGCCCAGGCTGGGTTTGAACCCTCCAGCCTGGGTGTATGTGGCCAGCACCGTAACCACTGAGCTATGGGTGCCACCTGATCAGCGATTTTTAAAGGTATTTGTTGTGTGGGTAAACACTTGCCTAACTGTCGCCCAAACCCACAGGTTAGGTGGATATTTGCAAGTCTTTGAGACCATAACGTCAATTTTAAATCTTAAAACAAGAGCTGGTAACTTGGTTGATTTTGAATGAGAGAAGAGTTAGTCGAGGGAAGATAAAAGGTTTATTTGAGAATCAGTTTTCCCTATATTATTCAAGGAAAATTAATGTGTTGCCAAATATTTTAAAAGGTTGTTTTTCATATTTTTACTATATTTTACTAGAAAATCTCTTGGATAGTCAGTAAATGAGATAAAGAGAAACTAGTCAGAGGAAGCATCAACACGTATCCTTTCCAAATCTCAAATTTTTATCTTCTCATAGCTGTCTTCACATTGGAAGTTTCACTCAGATGAACATTGTTTTAATTTATGAACAGAAAGTCAGTAAAAAACAAGATATATTACTGTCCTCAAGGAAGACAGAATCATGTGAAAAAACAAACTAGCAGAAATGCCAAAATGCTATCAAGAGACTCTGGAAAGTATTTCCTACAGATATCAAGTATTTTAATATTTTTGTCCATATTGCTGAAAGCACACACTTATTCAGTAAACAAATTGACAAATGATTCTGTAATAACATGATCAAAGAAATTGCATTTGGTAAAGAAGTTCAGGGTTAGCAGCCATATGCTTAAGTATGATTAAAAGACCAGCCTGTACTGATCAAGAGGACTTTCATGTGATGACCTTAAAAACTCCACTGCGATAACTTTAAGTCAGGAGCCCTTCAAAGTCCCATGACAGATGTTGCATTTTAAAGTTAATCTGCGGGTACCTGGCACACTTTCTGTGTGAGGGACATAGCTGCAACTTAGACTTTGCCTTACAAATGCAAGCGATGTGGCCTAATTGTACACACCCTCATATTAATCAGAAAAAAAAATTGTCCCAAGAATATTAAGTTCTGTTGCTTCTTGGCATTTTGGCTAAGATCAAGTGAAGACTATGAAGTCCACAGGTATAAATGTTAACAAAGAATGTGCCTGAACTATATAAATCAGTGGTTCTCAACTTGTGAGTCCCTTTTTAACTGTATTAAAGGGTTGCAGCATTAGGAAGGTTGAGAACCACTGATATAAATAAAATTATAAACTTAATTAAAAGACACTAAGAATTAAAAAAATAAAATGAGCCTGCCATTGGTGATTCAAATAAAGGGAAGGTAGGGTTAGAAAGAAGGCTAAAATTGAATTTCCAAAGAATCAGTGAAGACATACTATGTTCAATGAAGACATACTACGTTCACAGAAGGGAGAATAAGAAAGGGCCTATGAAAATGAAGAAGATGAGCACAGGTCTGGCCATCTAGGGTGATAAAAAGAAATAAAAGCTGAGCCCTTGCCTGGTCCTCCAGACAGCAATGGGGAAGGCTGGAGGGCAGGTCTTTGAGTGGGAAGACAAGCAGTTTAGTTTTAGTCATGTGCCAGTCACCACTCTGTTACTGCTAAATAACTTTGGCAGCTCTTTAACCTCTCTGGGCATTAATTTTCTTGTCTACAAAAATAAGGGGATTATATATTTCAAAATAAAAATACAAAAGAACAGAAGAGAGTGAACTGAGCAGACATTTACAGTTTCAGGGTTCCCTGCCAAGCCCAAAAGCTGACTCTAATTATCTGATTTATAAAACAATTGGAATCAATGCTGGTAGATTCTTAGTATTGCTATTAAGGGGTGGGAGAGTATATTCATGAGCTAAGAGGACTGAGATTCTTAAGAAAACCCTTAAAGGGGAAAGTGAGAAGAGGGAAAAAAAATAAAGGGGAAAGTGATGTTACTGGTAGTTATTATCTGGGATAGAAGAGAAATTTGCTTGAGGACTTTGAAAGAAGGGGTATTTTAGATGAAAAAAGAAAAAGGATGATCTAGAAAACAGTGTCTGTAAGAGACGCAGTTTTTGTACTTCCCAGATTTGTTTCCTCCCCTGCCCAGAACTTGCAGAATTTGTCTCCTGGGGAACCCCAGCTGACACCATCATTTAGTCCCCTAACCCTGGAGGTGGTGGCCAGGCTCTGATGCAGCCTCCATTGTGTTCGCTGTAGAAGGGACACAGGACTCTGGTACCACATGCAATCTACCGAGCTCATGAGGCACCAGCTCCTTCGCCACTTCCAGGCCCTGATGTAGCACACAGTGGGTCCCGTACCTGGTTTCCCCAGCAGTGTCCTAAAGGATAACACAGCCTTACTAGGTTAGGTAAGTTAACTTTCCATGGGATAAACTGAGTACGAGAGGCAGTAGATGGAAAGCACTTGGCAGATAAACCCTCTCCTCTATTGCCTCTGCTGGACTTGTCTATGCAGGGGTTCTCTGGGGCCTCTGTGGGGACTTTCTGCATGGCCAGGGAACCCCTCATGCCTTCTTAAGAAGCTGTGGCTAGCTTAGCCAGCTGGCCTTCGCTTCCCCTCTTTTCCTGTGTCACTCTTCTGCTCATTCTTGCTTCTCAGGGATTGCACCCCCAGTGAGAGATTAGCACATAAACTTTGCTTTAAACACTGTTATCTGGGGAGCCCAGTTAAGTCAGGAAAGTTGGAAATGACCATCTATTTTTTTTCTCATTTTTCTTCCATTTCCTGAATCAAATCCTGAGGCTGTGTCTCTTACCTCATCCTAATCAGAATGGCCTTTTGCTTAATTTCACTTTTGAGTTATCTATCCATGAGGAAAGATGCAAAGGATGAGAGGGATTTGTTTTTTAGCTACCTAATCATGATGCCACCTATTTGACAATGACTTCCTTATCCTGAAAATTGCCCAAAGTCACCTCTGGACACAACAGCCAGGCTCAAGGAAAAATAGGAAAGTCAGCATGTAAGAAAACAGACTTTGGAGTCCAGGTGCTTAAGAAAATCTGTACACTGAGACATTACATTTGAATGTAGCTTTAAAATACCACTGAAATAGTTCCTAAACTGAGGAACTCTTGGTAAACTGTCCGTCCCTGCACTAACTCATGAATTGCCATGTTTAAGAGCACTTACAAGGATAGCTCAGCCACATGTCATGATACTAATAAATACTCAATGTACATTTACCATGCGCTTCCCATTATCTCACTTGTCCTTATGAAACATAAAATACTTATTAAACTATGAATTTTGCTGATGAGGAAGCCATGACTTAGAGAAGCTTGGCAAAGGTCTCACTTTGGGGCCTGTGGATGTCTAATGCGGGATTCCTCTGGAATCTGTCTATTGAACCACCAGCGATGACAGGTCATACAGGTCCCTAGCTCTGCTCCTAGCTTGTGTTATGGGAAGAGACAGCTCAGCAGCAAGTGGTTTCCTAATGGAGCAGCAACTTATGAGAACAATTTCCAAGAGATAAACCCTGAGGTCTTAGTAAGCTCCAGGTATTAATTGCCAAAGGCCAACATTTAGATACCAGTTCTTCACGTTATCATCATCTAACCTAGACGAACAACTATACCAAGAAAATAGCTTAATTTAACCAAAGTGAGCGGAGTTAGAGTCACACAAACCTAATCTTCAAAACGTGCTTGGTCTGTTACTTTCTACAATCTGGACTATGTTTCCAATATTCCTTTGAGCCCCAGTTTCCACATTCACAAAAGAAAATAAAAACAAAAAGCACAAAGCATATTTGGAGAATTAAATGAGATAATGCATTTAAAGTGCTTAGAGCATCAGGCTTGACCCTTCGTAGATGCTCAAAAAATACTGATTCCTACTCACCTCCCTCTCATCTCCACGCAGCTGACTTTCCTTTCACATGTACTAAATTACAGCCCTACAGAGGACTGAGATCTCTGAACAGAAAACTAAGACTCAGAAAGAGTAACGACTTCTCCAAAATTGTGCATATTTTAAGAAGAAGCAGAGCACATGTTCAGGCTCTAAGTCCAATTTGTTTTGAGCCACACCCAGCTACTGTCCAATTGCCTTAATTTGGGGATTTATAGTTTGGGAAGAACTGGCATGTCCTAATACATTTGCACACGCCTTTGAAGCTTTATCAGTGTTCATTTCAGCTCATCAGTCCTCAGCTCACAGCTTGGCTACAGAGGCCTCACATTCTTGCTTGCTGCAGTAATAGCCTCAAGTTTATCTTAATATAGAGTATTTATTTCATTTTTTTTTTTTTTGCATTCACGACTATTTCCTTTAAGGATAACTCACTGGCTACTTGGAGTTCATACTCCTGCTTTTGATGTTCAACATTGTTTTCTTTCTTGCACTCAAATAGAAACTAGATGGTTCCAAGATAACTTTCTGCCTAATAATTGGAAATGGGTATTTCATGTGAAATAGGAAATTAATGTGGACGGTCTGGCTGAAGTAATCAGACACATTCCAAAGTATGGGGAAACCAGGAAGTGGGATTTACTCAGCCAGTAGTCCTTAAATCTTAACCTTTAACCTACAAGTTAAATGTTGTAAAAGGTTTGAGATTGGAGTTTGGAAGTGTGTGTTTAGAGAGAGCTACTGATGAGCAGTGAATTCTCCCACTACACACGCATGTGCTCACATACACACACATACACAGAAGGTAATTTCCTCTTCAAGTCAAGAGAGGGACTTTAAGAGAACTTAATCCTGGAATCTAATCTAAAAAAATGATACCCAGGATAGCACGTTGCTCTCGCTACAAAGGAGAGGCTTCTACCCACATTAGAGGGCTGTGATTCCTTGTGTTTAATGGGGCAACTGGTATGTCGCTGTGTCCCATGGAGTTGATATGGCCAAGTGTATGAAAGGGCTGCTGTGGGCTTCTCTGATCTCATATCCAGAAGCCTACCTGGAGGGGGCAGAGAGACCTCAGCAGAATAAAGCTGTAGGCATCACCAGATACTCAGAGTCTGAGGAAGGTATAAGAGACCATCTGGGATCGAGACATATCCATCTTCTTCAGAGGAACCATGGCTGGGAGATTCCCTGACAAATGTGCTTTGGTGGGGGCAGAGGTGGCCTAGCACAGGGAGAATCTTTCAAGGACTCATGAATGGACCGAACTGTAGACATGGGCTGTCGTCAGAGAAAACCAATTCCTGACAAGGGCCATCAAATAAAAACTTTCCTGTACCCCTTCAGTTCTTCTCCCTTTGCAAGCCAATTGTGGAGAGGCCAGAAACCAGGAATATCAAGAGGTGGGTGCATCTTACAAGGGTACATGTGAAACTTGGTAAATGTAGAATATAATTGTCTTAACACAATAACTAAGAAAATGCCAGGAAGGCTATGTTAACCAGTGTCATGCAAATGTGTCAAACTGTTTATAAAACCAGTGTATGGTGCCCTATGATCATATTAATCTACACAGCTATGATTTAATATTAATTTTTAAAAAAAAAGAGGTGGGCAGGATGGAAGCGGGGTAGCAGTGAAAGTCGGAGGCGGGGGAAGCAACAGGTGAATGGGCAACCATGAACTGTCTCCTCCCTCTTGGTGAGCAGCCTGCAGCGGGCTGGAAAAGTGGAATAACCTTGAATGAGGTTTACACTTTTAATAGTTATACTGGGATGGGCATATTAATCGCCAAGAGGAGGTTCATTTATTTCCTGAAAGTAATATGGAAGAGCTAGCCCCCCTAAGTAAACGTAATAGGCCTGTGGTATAGACAAAAATGAAGTGACTTTGACTAAGTATGAAACTTGGGGTATAATTATGAAGTTTAAGCATGCATTCTCTCATTTAATCTCTACAGTGATCTTTGGAACTAGGTGTTACCTAGTGGAACTGTTACCATTCACATTTCCTAGGTGAGAGAATGAAACTTAGGAGTTAAGCAACTTGTCTAAGAAAAAAATGGTCACAGATCTGTAGTCAGCTCATCTGTCTCCAGATAACAACTTAACAACTTTGTAGCTTTCCTTTCTTTTGGTGGAAACCTTACAATCTGGCTGGTTAATGCTTACTCTGGGAAGTTATACAGAATCATAGACAGCCTATAAGATGTCTTAAAATAGAAAAAGTTACCACTTCTTTAAGATACTTTGACATTTTTTCCTAATAGAAGTAAAATGTGCTAATTTTAAAGAAGATATTTACTAACTATTCTGCAGTGAATTTTCACAATAAAGATATAAACCTCTCCTTGCTTAATCAATGAATCCCCAACAATGAATCCCCAACAATAAAAAAAAAAAAAGGAAAAAAGATATAAACTTCTGGGGATGCCCCCTACCTGACCGTGCCATAGCACTGGGGCACATGCAGCCCTGTTGGGCCTATTGCCAGGCAACCCAACTACATCAAATCGTTTTTTTCTTTGCGACACATTCTTCAACCTCCAAAACCAGCCAGATTGCAAACACTGGGCTTTTTCTCACATCTTGTCAAGTTGAGGCATTTTTCCCTTCACAAAGGGGCAACTTCCCCCAGGAGAGAGGAAGAAAAAAAGGCACAAGATCTCAAACACCATTTCTGAATCCACAAGTCACAAAAATTACTTGGTAACTGTGAAAAGTTCCATTTGAAATCCAGAGGCACAAATCCTAATTCTCCCACCAGCCCCAGGGGGTGTACACGCAGCCTGAAGAAAATGTCAGGGAAGATAGTGGGGGGGGGGGAATAAATATGAAGAACTCATTAAATACTCACTGCTCTCACCCCCCGAGGTACAGATGTGACGAACGATCCTCTTTTTGACCTTTTTGAGTTCATCAAAGTTATGAACTGTCAGTTTTTTATGTGCCGTCCCGGTGATCTGAATGAGCTGCTGGTCGTCCACATCCCCGATGCCCACGGTGTAGATGTCGATGCCTTTGTGTCTCAGGGTTTCTGCAGCCTGCGCCACCTCGTCCTGGGACTGACCATCTGTAAGGACTAGCAACACCTGTGGGGTACCTGTGTTTATCCTGCTGCCCATGTTTGGCTGGAAGTAACTCCCCACCTGCTGGAGTGCAGCACCAATATGTGTGTATCCGAAGATCTGCTGGATATTGTCAATCTGAAATGATATCTCCTTTTCACCTATGTAAGTCCCCAAATGAAACTCCACCTTATAGGTATGGCTAAACTGGGCTGCTCCTATACGCACTCTGTTGAGGCTGACATCAAAGTCTTGAACCACAGATGCCAAAAATTCCTTCATCTTCTGGAAGTCGCTTGGGTGGATGCTATTTGAACCATCCATGAGGAAAACGAGATCGACTTTATCAATTTCACAATCTATAGGAAGGAGAAAGAGAACCAAACCCCCCCCCCCAGATCGTTATTCTTTCTTTAGTTCACTGAGAGTAAAGTGTTTGCGGCTATACAAAAATGGTATTTTGCTAAGTGCTTTCTTATGCTACCCTGTGGTCACATTAACTGGAGAGGAAATAAAAACACATGAAGTTCATAAAGTCAGCACCCGGCATGAACCACTCATACATCCTTTTATGCTTCTTTTGGCTTGTCTGTTTGGTCTTGTCCCATTTTCTCTTCTGATACCCCTAACAGAACTGGAGATGGTGCTGGAGATGGTGCTCTTACCTGCAATCTTAACTCTTCCACAAAGCCCAATAACAGTAGTAGCATGATGAGAAAAAACAAAATAACATGTGCCTATTTGGAGTTTCAAACAAAGAAACAGATGGTTTGTATTACTGACTTGGCCTCCCTGGGCATTTGAGCTAATAAATATTTTTCTAGTTTATTAGGGCAAATTAGAGGAGAGGTTTTAAAAATGTGCCTTCTGGTCTACATCTACTTGGTTTTCTTTTTTATAAGCCCCCTTTCTGATATATAGGCAAAAATATATCCTTGAGAAATATATATATATACATATATATATATTTTAGGTTACACTGGTTGCATTTATTAGATAAGGTCCCTGTTATAATTGTGTCCCACCCCCCAGAGGTGTGCCATACACCATAACGCCCATTCCCTTCCCACCTCCCCTCTCCTCATTCCTCTACCCCACCCCTTATATTAGTTCATCTACTGCCTTCATATTGGAATTGCATACATTGGACTCTTGCTTGAGAAAAATGTTCTTGAACAAACAATGTGATCTAGAGATGCTTCACTAGACAGCAAATAAAAAACAAATAGAATATGAGAGGCTACTGCCAACGAATGAGTTATGCTTGGCACGTACTCATGTGTGTTCCTTAGATTTCTGGTAAGCATTCTCATTTCTTTGAATTCCCCAGTGATTCCAACACTGTCCTAACCTAATTAATTCTCATGATAGCCTTAGAAAAGATTACAGGGTGTCTCGGATTCCTAAAGTCCAGATAAGCAAGGAAGAGATAAAAAGAAATACAGTAAATAGATCCTTCAGAAATTGGTTAACTCATTATTTTCCCTTGTTTCATGTTCCAGTAAAGGAAATCAAGTATAGGTTTTCTACACAAAGGAGAACTCACGATATGAAAATGCCAAGTCAACTTCTACAGTGGACTTGAGTAGGAATGATCACATTTTAGGCATTGGTTATAAGGAGAGAAGAGGCGTGTCCCACTTTTCAGTAAGACCAGAAAGACTTTGTCAGTTTTGAGAAAGAAAAAGATAGTAGCAGAAAAAAGTTAAAAAAAAAAAAAAAATAGTAGTTGCATTCTAAGGAGGCAAGGCATATGAAAACATGAAAAGTTAAATGATTTTTTACAAGGACTACATCCAGATGTTGGAATCGTGGATTAAAAACAATTCATCTACTAAAAGTACTATTTTTAGTAAAATCCTTGGAAGAAATACTTAGGCATTTTAATAGGCACTATCTCTCTCCAAACTAAAAGTGTAAAATGGCAGCTGAATGAATGAATGCTGAATGAAGGGATGATACACACGGAAATACCTCACCGAAGCTGCAATCTCCAGCTGGAAGCCCAGCATCCAGGACAAAGGAATTCCCACTGTACTCTGCCCTGGAGATGCCTGAGGCTGGAACAGAGTGTCTGAGACTGGGCTTCACATATTAAAAGAGCTTGTGCCATAATAGAAGTGGGGAAAGAAACTAGCCAGAAGGGAAGAAAACTTCAGGCAACTATAGCTAATTCTTAGGAGAATTTCATTTCTTGTGTAAAGATCAGGAAAAAGAACTGGTGGGTGGAAAAACATGTCAGCAAATTTGTGTTCTAAAAAGAAAGCCTGTTAAAAATGGTGAATTACTCATCATGAGAGGAGGTCAGGAAGACGTGTGTGGTGTGTATAGGGGTGTCATGGAAGGTACTTTTCTTTGAGGAGAGAAGTCTGGATGAAATATCCTTGAGGTCTTTCCACCCCTAAGATGGGAAGTCCTATGAAACGATAAAGACTTCTCTTCTTTTCTCTGGAAAACTTGTTCCTCTCTCTGTCATTTGTCTCTTTATTAAGTAGGGAAAACTAAATTGAAAAGTCTTACCTACTTTTGAAGAGTTACAGACACTGGCTGACACATCTGAAAATATCCCCTTCAGGCCTCCAAAAGTCTCCACAAAGAACTGCTTGTCACTGGATCCTGCCATGGCTAACAGCTCCTCACGATTGGCGCCAGCAATCCCTACAGCCAGGACGAGAATGCCTTTGTCCCGCAAGGCCTTTGCTGTGGCATTGAGTTTATCAGAGTCGTGAGATTCCCCATCGGTGATCACAATGAGGACTTGGGGGACTCCCTTGTGCAGGCGGCTGCCCCGAGCTTCGGTGAACATGTGATCTGAGAAGCCGAGGGCCTCAGCAGTGTAGGTGTTGCCCCCCATAGGCTGGTCTTTCTGGAGCACTGAAATCACCTCAGATTTTGTATCAAAGTCATCCAGATAAAACAGCACCTCTGGGTCGTCAGCGTACTTCAGAGCCCCAAACCGGACCTGATTCTTGCCAACATCAGCTTTTTTCACTAAGCCAGTCATAAAGTCCTTCATGATATTGTATTCATCATGGTCAATGCTGCCGGAGCTATCGATTACAAATACAACGTCCAGAACTTCAATCCGCTTGCATTCTGAAAGAGGAAGAGAAAGGAAAATCAAATGAGGTGAGCTTTGGACAGTGTGGGAGATTCCCCAACCTTTTTAAAAATTGCTGGTTTTTTCTCTCCAAGGGATCATGTGGTACATTAGAATGTTGGGCCCCTGGAAAACAGAGACATCACAAATAAGTTTGTGCCATCAGTACATAGTTCACACTCACTGAGGGGAGCTTTTAGGAGGAGGCACGTGTGAAGTAAAACCTACTGCAGGAGTGAGAGGGGGCAAGTGACAACCACAGGATCATCAAAAAACTCTGAAAACCTTTGGACTTAAAAAAAAAAATCACAATTCTATATGAATGTTCCCATTAAAATGGTTCTTTCAACATATGCTTTCATTTACACAAATCTGAAATTTGTCCTTTTAAGCCACGGGGACCTTGAGATTTTATACTTAAAGTAAACTTTGGGGAAATGACCAAATGAAAATGAAGTTGGCAACACTGTATATTCTTTTCATGGTTCTATGATGGCTGATTTTTCATGGTTACATTTTCTCCTCTTTTGGCTTTTTTGAAGCATTATCTATTTTCCTTATTGGGCTTCGTCATAGAAAGAAGCCCATTTCTCACTTGGCCCAACTAAACTGTTCCTAGCATGACACGCCTATTAACTTTTAAACTGGAGGTCGATGCCATAGAAAAAATAAAGCAAGAAAAACCCAATTAGTGCTTAATCTGTATGCAGCATGTTCCCTGTAAAGGCGTAGTGTTCCAAACTCTAACTCATCCATTCTGGAGAAGTGGAATTGGAAGATGGTTTGTTATTTAGTCCCTACATAGCACATTCTCTCTATAGGTCTTAGAAAGGTGTGATCCAAATGTTAACTCATCCATTCTTGAGAAACGGAATTGTGAGCAAGTGCCCCCTCCTCAGAGGCTCATGGAATTTCCTTCTTTTGCCAGCCACTCATTGGCTCTGTGAGGGTTGTTGAAAACCCTATAGTCAATGTGCTCACCCCACTGGAGGCCATGTGGACACAGCCATAAACCAAATTCCCAAGAAGAGCTGGCTCCGCTAAAGAAGGAGGCGCACCCCTCTGGCTGCCTGCAAGTCCCACTTGGATTATCCAAGGGATGGGGGTAGATTGCTCAGTGTTGGAACCCTTCAGAGAATTCATATTCATCCTGGGTGTAATTACCAGGAATCACAGACCAAGTGTACTTCTTTTTCTACAAAACACAGACCATGACCACAAACCTTCCAGTGGGAATGTAGCAGAATTATTATTTGAATAAGAAAGCAATGTTCCTCTCTTCCTTTAAAATTCCTTTACAATCTATCTCCTTCATAGGACTTTTCAGAATGCCTGTCAATCAGCCCCATGGGCCACAGTAGAAATCAGCCCCTTCTATTTACTAAGCTTTTGTCTGACTATTTCCATTACTCTGCTGTTCCATGGGAAGAGCATGGACATTGTGCCCTTTGCTTCCTCTGAAGAATCCATCGCTCAAGTTCCTTGTTACATTCTTCCTTTATAATTTTTTTTTTAATTTTTAAAATTTTTTTCACTTTTTTTATTAAATCATAGCTGTGTACAATACTGCAATCATGAGGTACAATATGCTGGTTTCATATACAGTCTGAAATATTTTCATAGAACTGGTTAACATAGCCTTCATAGCATTTTCTTAGTTATTGTATTCAGACATTCATATTCTGCATTTAGTAAGTTTCACCTGTACCCTTCTAAGATGCACTGTAGGTGTGGTCCCACCATTCACCCTCCCTCCACCGTAACCTCCCCCCTCCCCTCCCCTCCCTTGACCCCTTCCCCATATTCTTGTACTGAGATTGGGTTATAGCCTTCGTATGAAAGCTATAAATTAGTTTCATATTAGGGCTGAGTACATTGGGTACTTTTTCTTCCATTTTTTGGATACCTTGCTAAGAAGAATATTCTTCCTTTATGTACTCAATCTTGATATGAGGACAATTAATGACAATTAAGTTTATGGGGGGGGAAGCAGAAAGAGGGATGGAGGGAGGAGGGTGGGGCCTTAGTGTGTGTCACACTTTATGGGGGCAAGACATGATTGCAAGAGGGACTTTACCTAACAATTGCAATCAGTGTAACTGGCTTATTGTACCCTCAATGAATCCCCAACAATAAAAAAAAAGAAAAAAAAAATTTAATAAATACCAGAGTGTTTTCATGAATAATTTGATACAAGTATTGGTCTTTAGAAAATACAAAAATAAATCCCATATATAGCAGATGGCTAAGCCAAAGGGAAGCCACCATTGCCAGATGATGTCCCTGGGCGACCTCAGCAGCCCTCATGCAGCCCAGTGAGATGGGATGTACAAGGCTGGGCCTCTTGCCTCAAGGTAGAACCAAATCAGTGGTGTGATTCATGCTCTAGAGCTGCCTGTCCATGGGATCAGGCTGAAATGAGACTCCAGCCAGGATGACCTCCTCACTCAGCTTCTACCCATGCCCTGGCCTGCTTTTCCTACTCCTTTCTGAGAACACCTCCCCAGTAAATCACTTCCATAAGAGCCCCTGAAACAATGTCCTGCTTTCAGGGAATCTGATCTAAGACTTGGTATGACCCCACTTTTCTTAAATGAAGGATCCCACCCTTGTGCTATTTGCCTACAAATAGGAATGAACAGAATCCTTCCTTGCTGTCTGATGAATTCAACAGGTCAAAGCCACTAGGACAAACATTTCAATTAAACAGAAAGTTTACAATGTTCAAATAGAACTGTACTTAATTCAATAAATAATAATTAACGGTGTTTGGATAGTCCTGCCACTGAACATTGCCATGCTTACCTTCACGGGGGCTGCATATTCCAAACACAAGATCATCTTCAATATGCTGCAGAATATCAAAATTCTCAACATAAAAAACCATCTCGGGCCTCCCGCTGATCTCCTCAAGCTGAGTGACATTGGAGCCAAACACTCCCACAGAGTAGATGATGATGCCTTTTTGCCGAAGAGCTACTGCTGGGTCCTTCACTATGTCGTGAGCTTCGCCGTCTGTGATGAGGATGAGAAACTTCCTGACATTGGGCCGGGCCCCCTTGGAGGGGGTAAAGTACTGAGACACAAAGGTCAGGGCACTGCCGGTCAAGGTGGTTTCTCCAATATGAGGCATTTGGTCAATTGCATTTGAAATGTCACTTTGGGACATAAATCTGTTGAGCTGAAACTCCTCCTTATTGACATCACTGAACTGGACCACGCCAATTTGCACCCTATCTGCCCCAATCTGAGATTTGCTCACCAAGTTTTTCATAAATGTTTTCATTTTGCTGAAGTTTTCAAGTCCTATACTGCCAGAACTGTCCACCAGGAACATGATGTCAGCTTTCATCTCTTTGCAGGCTGCACAGGAGAAATTAGGATATTTGAGTCAGCTACATGTAAAAAATTAAGAGCCACTGGGAGAATACAAAACAAATCATTTTATATTGAAGTTAAGTGTGTACTTGGTAAGGTTAGTTGGTAAATAAAGCACTGAAGGCAATACAAGTGAGAAGGTTCTATTTGCTATTTAGTAATTTGCTAAAATACATAACTCAGGGTTTTTCAATCTCAGCCTTATTGACATTTTGGGCCAAATCATCTTTATTGATGTGGGAAATCTGTGCATTGCAGATACTGGAGCATGTTTAGCAGAATCCCTGACTTCTACCTGTTAGATGTCAGGAGAAATCCCCAATTATGACAACCGAAAATGTTTCCAGACATTGCCAAATAGCCCCTAAAGGGGCAAGTCACCTTTGGTTGAAAACTATTGACATGGTTCTAAAAGATTTCATAAATGTTTTATAAAAAAGAAATTCAAATAACCTTGAGGTAGTCCTTAAAATCTGAAACCATTTGATCATATTATACATTTGGTGTCTAATAATATATCTATCCTAGTAGGGATTTCTGGAGAAAGCTAATTAATATTTATTAGGGAGAATCCCTCCAAATGTCTTTCTTATGGGTCAGATATGAATTAGAACACTATAATGGGCTCTTACCTTTGTTCTGGAGAACAAAGATAGTTACACAAGTCAGTAAACCTCAATTTAGAAATTGACACTGTTTCTGTAAATCAGCAACATCCAATAGTGCTGGGAAAGTGACCTGCATGTGGAAGCCAAAAAGTAAAACCACCACTTCTCTCACCTTCTTCTGCACAGATTTCTTGAACAACTTGGTTTCTTATGTTTTTCAAAGCATCAAAGTCATGCACATAGTACACTCTCTTTTCCTCGCCTGCGATTTCTCTCAGCTGGGTGTGGTTAGCCTCCTTGACGCCGATGGCATGGACACGGACCTGCTCTTCTCTCAGTCTGTCCGCAGGCTCCAAGACGCTATCCACAGACGTGCCCGTCATCAGGACAACAAGGTGACGTGGTACTTTGTTTCCTCGCTGCTTCTTTGCTTTTTGCAACAGACCCAGCGTGAAATTCAGGGCTGTGCCTGTGTTTGTATTCCCACCCATCTGCCTTATGTTCTCAATGGCCTTTGCCAGATCCTGTCTGTTCGGGTATTTATTGATCTCAAATTCCAAGTCCCAGCTGTCAGCATACTGAACGGCCCCAACCCTCACCTTATGGGGACCGATACTGAACATGCCCACCATCTCCGATAGGAAGCTCTTCATTTCTTGGAAATCTGTGGCCTGGATACTCCCTGAACCATCAATGAGCAGATAGATGTCAGCTTCCTCAGTGTCCACACAACCTATAATGAAACCAAAAAAAGTTGAATATGGCATTTCGGGGTAAGTGTGAAGAAGACACGGTAGCAGATGGAAGAACAAATATGAACCTTTACAGATACAAATGTTGGAAACACTTTCTCTAGTTTAAAATGAGGGAACCTTAGCATCAATTGGGCCAAACGAATTGCTTCTGACATTTTAAGATTATTATCCTAATTCTCTGCCATGAATCAAGGTAAATCTGAATAGCACAAAAAGTTAGAAAAACCTGAAGCTGCTATTTATAAGTCATTTCTCCCATTAGTATGTAATTGCTTAGCAAATAGGCAGGTGATAGGTTATGAAGTGGAGAGGCATTTCTCTGGATACTGTGGACATGTGAATTCTCTGAAATCGTGGACAAATTATTTACCCTTCACCCAGTCCTGGACAACTGAGTAAACTAGAGATATTGATGACCTTATGTATGTTGTATATAGGCAGTTCCTGAGTTACAAACATCGGACTGATGTACAACTTGCACTTACAAATGAAAACTATTACTGGTAAGAGGTAAATGAACCTGTTCCAACTTACATACAAATTCAACTTTTAAGAACAAACCCACAGAACCTATTTCATTCATAACCCAGGGACTGCCTATAATGATGCTTTTATACTAAATATGCTATAAATATTTGTTTGTTGAAGAATGTATACATATTTGTAGACCTATATGTAAAAATATTTACAAAGCACACATGTACATATATGAAATGTATAAAATACATTTCCTCTCCTCTCTCCCTAAATTCACAGATGCTAGAATGGTACTTCTCAGCAAATTATGTAATTACCTTATTTCCCATCCAAATCGTATTTCCTGTCTATTCTCTAAGTTGGAATGTAGGGATGAGGGAAGAAAAGAAGGAAAAGTCAAAAAAAAAGAATCAGGAAAGAAAAGAAAGATTGGGGAACATGAGTGGCAGAGGAGTGAATGAAAAATGATAAGGGAGAAAAATAGCAAAAGAAGGTATTCTGGGGCCTGTATGAGTAATGAACCCCATCAAAGCTGCACAGGGGAAGCAAAATGGAAACTTTTCTCCATGTCAACATCTCATTAACTTTTATTCCCCTCAAAATGGATTTCATATTATCTCGCTCAAGTAAAAAATCAGAAATTTATTCCCCTACCTATATCCTACCCCACCAATCCCTATTGCACATATCATATTCAAAAGGCAAAAAATACAAGGAAAACACAAGAGAATGTGAATAATAATCTCAGCAAAAGACTTTACCAGATTTGAGTGTTTCGGTCCGTTCTGAAAAGACAGAGACTGTGTGTGTTATTTGGTTCCGCAGCTTCTTCAGAAACGTCTGGTTGTGAGCAGCTAGGTCAGAGAAGGTCTCTAATTTGGAGACATACTGCTCAGCAGGGTGAGAGGCGATCTTTTCCAACTGCGTGTCACTGGCCCCCTCAATGCCCAAGGTGAAGATGGTCACCCCCTCGCGCCGGAGGTTAACAGCTGCCTTAGTCACATTGTCTTCTGAAGCTTGGTGGGTTACTAGCACTGCAATCTGAGGCACCCCCTGATTCTTCCGACTGCCATTCTGTGCTCTGAAGACTTCCTTCTTGATCTTTCTGAGGGCTGTACCAATATAGGCCTTTCCTTCCTGGGGAGATAGGTTCTGTATATTCTGGAGAACCTCAGACTTATTTATGCCCTGGCTCAGTGAGTTTATCACCTTTGTCTCATTGCTATAAGTCACAAGACCAATCCTCATGCAATTTTCCTTTATGTCAAGGGCAGATACACTTTCTTCCAGGAATTCTTTGAGGTAGTCAAAGTTCTCCTGGCTTCTGTTGACTGACACATCAACCAGGAACACGACATCGGCCACAGAAGGACCTTGGCAAACTGTGTGGGCAAGGAATGAACAAGCACCATGTGAGTTGGAGATTCAGCAACTCTGCTCAGCACTAGAAGGCATGAAGAACATATTCTGGAGCTCTTAAAGAAAGGAGGAGGAATACAAAATAATTATGAACCTGAGATCAGTGGGACCTGGGCTCAAATACCAGGTCTTAGCTAATCTCCTTCAACATCCTTATCTGTTAAATGGAGATAATAATATTTCTCTCATAGAATATTAGTATTTCTTTTATAGAATTGTTATGGTGATTAAATGATATATTAAGCATGGAGCCTGGTACATAAGAATCCCTCAGTGAACAGAAGCTCCTGCTATCAAATAAAATCATTTAATCATCATGTTATAATCAATAGCTATAGTCCAAATATTCCTAAGGAATTGTAATGAAATAGCAATTGCACTTTCGATCATTTTGTTAGAGAAAGATGCTAGTAAAAGGATTCATATTTTCATAAACTATCACAAGAAAAGCTAAATATATACTTTATGATATTCAAACTGATTTACCCAGAAATAATGTGAGTTTTCTACATTACTTATTTCGATGTGTATGCTTTGAACAGTTTGTTTTTTACTAGCTATCCCCAGCCCCTCCCTTGAATGATGTTCATAAACTCTTGTCTATTCTTGTTACTAGAGTAATACAAGAGCACAGGGAAGCCAATTTAGAACAGAGCAGCGGGGAAGAGAGTCAGTGCAAGGCTGAAACTGCATGGCTGGGAATCAGCAGCCTGGACTTGGGGCCGTCATGTCACATCTAAGGATGCCTGCAAGGCCCTCTCTGCAGAAAAGGGGGTTTGGACTATCGGAAGTTGTTTCTAGCTCTACCATTGTATGCTTGTGTTATATGCCTTCAAAAGTCAAGGATTTGTTTAGAAGCAAACTCATCTTTTAAATGAACAAGTAATAAAACTACATTACAACCCAAAGCCCAGCTAGAAGGTGTCTGTCCCTGAGTTTGAAGAAGTCTCTGAATGACTAGCCACATGGAGAAGTGAAATGTGGAAAACCAAGGCTTCTGGTGTTCACTGAATTTTGAACGGTAATAATCATTGGACCCTCTTGAACATGTGGACAGATAACATCTGAAAATACAGTCCATTGGGGGAATAGGGATATTTGTAGAGTGTCAATCACCATGTTGATTTTTCTAAAACATTATCCATGTATCATCATTCTTTTTTTTTTTTTTATTAAATCATAGCTGTGTACATTAATGTAATTATGGGGTACAATGTGCTGGTTTTATATTATGTGCATCCTGAGCCTACCTTCTACAATGATATCATCATCTGCTGCTTCCTTGTGCTTTGTTACATCCTTGATAATCTGTGTCATGTTTTGGGAAAACATGCTGAGGTCTCTGGCCGTCCGAAGGTTGAAATGAAACTGGGACGTGGCCATGGCCTTCAGGTTTTCCTCAGATGCTTTCTGCATCCCCAGGGAGATGATTTTCACTCCGTCTTTCTGCAGGGCTTTTGAAGCCTCTTCCACATCATCCTCAGACTTGGCCGAAGCCAGGACCACCAAAATAGGAGGAAACTGCTTCTTGTCTCTCCCATTTGTGGGCACAGAGAAGTAAGTTCGGTGAGCCTCCTGGAGAGCATTTCCAATCTTCAGGGGCCCACCAATGAACCCGAAATTCTTTTTGAGGTGGTTCAGCATGGGGCTCCTGCTCTTAAAGGTGCTCAGCTGGAATTCGCTGTGGAGCTTGTCGCTGTACTGTGCCAGGGCCACACGGTATTTGTCAGACTCGATGGGGAGACTGTTGAGCATTTTGTTGATGAAAATTTTCACAAATGGGAAGGCCTTAATTCCCAGGTGATCAGAGCTGTCCACCAGAAACACCACATCTGCATACTCAGGGTCTATAAAACCACAAACAAAGTAAATGTCATGTTTAATGCCAACTATATGAGGGAAAAGTACTTTCTTCTTTATTTTTATTTTATTTTTTTTTTTGTAGAGACAGAGTCTCACTTTATGGCCCTCGGTAGAGTGCCATGGCATCACACAGCTCACAGCAACCTCCAACTCCTGGGCTTAAGCGATTCTCTTGCCTCACCCTCCCAAGTAGCTGGGACTACAGGCGCCTGCCACAACGCCCAGCTATTTTTTGGTTGCAGTTCAGCCGGGGCAGGGTTTGAACCCACCACCCTCGGTATATGGGGCCGGCGCCTTACTGACTGAGCCACAGGCGCCGCCCTCCTCTTTATTTTTTAATACCTTCCTGATGAGCTGAAAATAATAATCTAAAATTACACATTCTCTCAAGAAAAAGAAATATTTGTTTCCTGGGATAAGTCTTTTATAGAATCTCTTATTTGATGTGATCACAAACTTAAGCATCACTTTTTTAAGGAATTAGTTTGTCAGATGTAGGGAAATTTAGAGAAGCATAACTTTTTGGGTTTGACCTCAATATCAACAAGATAAAAATTTTAATTGAGAACCAAACTCCTTCCTAAAATTGGTTTTAATAGTGCCATCTGAAAATCAGCCTTTCTTTCCCATGTAAGCAATGCAACTGGTTATCTGATTAACACAGGAGCATATTAGTTTTGCATTTCAATATGTCAAATTGGCGAAGGTTAAAAAACACTTTCAAGTCATAAAATAGGGGATTACCTTAATTTATTTTAAAGTTATTTGTAATATTTTTTGACTAATCATATGTGTGAGCATTATAATTGGTAAATTTATTCTCCCATATGCAAAGCATTATAGAATCAATATGTTTTGGGCAAGCAAAGGGGTTATACATTTAATTTCTATTAAAACATAGAATAGGACGGTGCCTGTGGCTCAATGGAGTAGGGCGCCAGCCTGATATACCGGAGGTTCAAACCCAGCCCCAGCCAAAAACTGCAAAATAAAAAAAAATAATAAAAATAATAATAATAATAAATAAATAAAAACATAGAATATATATAGGAATATAATATTTTACTAAACTTCTAAAGTTTTATTCAATGCTAGATTCAACACTGGCATTCCAGGTATCTTGAATTATATTTTCACATGACAGAGTGTCACTGGATTAAAATATCAAATGTTGATTACTACAGATCTGCTGTTTTGGGCCCAGAGCTCTCACTACCTTAGCATAAGATCCATTTTTTTGTCTGGGGAAGGGAAGAAAGTATGTATGTGGTGCAGGTTTTAAAAAAATATAGAGTAATTGAACAAGTAACATAAGCCTTGACTTAGCTGTCAGCTACCTCTATTACCTCTGTGCAGCCTTTCAATATACTTGGGCCACATCGGCACCCACCCGGACCTCCAGAAAAGCTGCACCATGACCAGCGACCCACAAGCCGCACCTGCCAGGCCTCCACATGCACTGACCAAGAACTCTGGGAGCTGCGCAACCCCATATCCTCCCTCCTGTACCCTCCCTGCCTCCACACTGGCCTGCTCATCTGGCCAGGGACTCTGGTAGCCGTGTGCCCTCCAGAGCCCTCCCTGCCACTGTGCTGAGCCCTTCTCCTGGCCAGAGACTGCTGGAGCCTTGGGCTCTCTGTGCCAAAATCACTGGGCGCCAGGCACTCCCAGAATTGTGTGCACCATCCCCCGCCCTGTTGCTGGATCCAGGTGTGTCATGCTTTGGAGCTGCTCCCAGAACCAGAACTCCCTAGCTGGGGCATCCCCAGAGGAGCTACACAGGGTCACTCCCTACAAAGATCCAGCAACAATAGAGTGATCCTGCTGGGATTTCATCCTGGAGAGAGACCTCCCCAACTCTGACGACAGCCAGAGGCAATGGGGAAAAACAATCATGAGGCGAAATCAACAGAAAAACTCTGGCAATATGAATAATCAGAGTAGATCAACTCCCCCAAGGAACAATGGGGCAGACACAGCACAAGATCCCATGCATGAACAAATAGCTGAGATGTCAGAAATCAAATTCAGAATCTGGATAGCAAATAAGATCGAATTAGAATTCCAAGCAGTAACCCAAAAGATATCTCAAGAATTCAACGAATTCAAAGACCAAATGACCAAAGATTTTGACACATTGAAACAAGAAGTTGCATCCCTCAAAGATCTGAGAAACACAGTAGAATCCCTCAGTAACAGAATGGAGCAAGCAGAAGAAAGGATTTCTGACATTGAAGACAAAGCTTTTGAACACTCCCAAACTCTCAAAGAGGAAGAGAAATGAAGGGAAGAAACAGATCACTCTCTCAGAGAGCTCTAGAATAATTTGAAGAAAACCAATATTTGTCTTATAGCGATCCCCTAAAGTGAAGAAGTGGCTTCACAAGGCACAGAGTCTCTTCTCCATGAGATTATGAAGGAGAACTTTCCAGACATGCCAAGAGATTCTGAAATTCAGATAGCAGTTTCAGAACTCCAGCACGACTCAGCCCAAATAAGACATCCCCCAGACACATCATAATCTATTTCACTAAAGTTAACATGAAGGAGAAATTCTGAAAGCACCCAGACAAAAGAAAACCATTACGTACAAGGGGAAGTACGTAAAACCATTATGTACAAGATCTCTCTGCTGAAACCTTTCAAGCTAGAAGAGGATGGTCATTGACTTTTAATCTCCTAAAACAAAATAACTTTCAACCCAGGATCCTGTACCCAGCTCAACTGAGTTTCATTTATGACGGAGAAATTAAATACTTTAATGACATTCACATGATGAAGAAATTTGCCATAACTAAACCAGCTCTCCAGGATATTTTCAGACCTATCCTCCATAAAGACCAGCGTAATCCTCCATCACAAAAGTAAACCCACCCAGAAAATTTTGATCAAATTCCAACTTCCACAGTTGCAAAAGGATTAAAAATGTCCACCGGACTCTCAAAAGGCTTACAGTATTCTCAATTAATGTGAATTGTTTAAATTGTCCTCTAAAGAGGCACAGGTTGGCTGACTGGATACAAAAACTCTCATCTTACACTAAAAGACAAATATAGACTCAAGGTGAAGAGATGGTCATCTGTACTCCAGGCAAATGGAAAGCAGAAAAAAGCAGGCATTGCAATCCTATTCACAGATGCAACAGGCTTTAAACCAACCAAAATAAGGAAGGATAAGGATGGACACTTCATATTTGTTAAAGGTAATACTCAATATGATGAGATGTCAATTATTAATATTTATGCACCAACCAGAATGCACCTCAATTTATAAGAGAAACTCTAATGGACATGAGCAAGATGATTTCCTCCAGTTCCATAGTAGTTGGAGATTTTAACACCCCTTTAGCAGTGCTGGAAAGATCCTCCAAAAAGAAGCTAAGCAAAGAAATGTTAGATTTAAACTGAACCATTCAACATTTAGACTTAACAGACATCTACAGAACATTTCATCCCAATAAAACTGAATACACGTTCTTCTCATCAGCCCACAGAACATACTAAAATCAACCACATCCTAGGCCACAAATCTAACCTCAGCAAATTTAAAAAAGTAGAAATTATTCCTTGCATTTTCTCATACCATCATGGAATAAAAGTTGAACTCAATAACAACAGGAATCTGTATACCCATACAAGAACATGGAAGCTAAATAATCGTATGCTGAAGGATAGATGGGTTATAGATAAAATAAAGAAGGAAATCACCAAATTTTTAGAATAAAACAACAATAAAGACACGAATTATCAGAACCTCTGGGACACTGCAAAGGCAGTCCTAAGAGGGAAATTTATAGCACTGCAAGCCTTCCTCAAGAAAACGGAAAGAGAGGAAGTTAATAACTTAATGAGACATCTCAAGCAACCGGAGAAGGAAGAACATTCCAACCCAAAACCCAGTAGAAGAAAAGAAATAACCAAAATCAGAGCAGAATTAAATGAAATTGAAAACAAAAGAATTATACAACAGAGCAATAAATCCAAAAGTTGGTTTTTTGAAAAGATCAATGAAATAGATAAAACTTTGGTGTACCTAACCAGGAAAAAAAGAATAAAATCTCTAATTTCATCAATCAGAAATGGTAAAGGTGAGATAACAATGGACCCCTCAGAAATTAAAAAAAATCCTTAATGAATATTACAAGAAACTTTACTCTCAGAAATATGAAAATCTCAAAGAAATTGACCAATACTTGGAAGTATGCTACCTACCAAGACTTAGCCAGAACAAAGCAGAAATGTTGAACAGGCCTATATCAAGTTCTGAAATAGCATCAACTATACAAAATCTCCCTAAAAACAAAAGCCCAGGACCAGATGGCTTTACAATGAATTCTACCAAATCTTTAAAGAAGAACTAGTACCTGTATTACTAAACCTCTTCCAAAATACAGAAAAAGAAGGAATACTACCCAACACATTCTACGAAGCAAACATCACCTTGATACCAGGGAAAGACCCAACAAGAAAAGAAAATTATAGACCAATATCACTAATGAATATTGATGCAAAAACACTCAATAAGATCCTAACAAACAGAATCCAACAACACATCAAAAAAAATATTACCATGACCAAGTAGGATTTATCCCAGGATTTATCCCAGTCTCAAGGCTGGTTCAATATACATAAATCTATAAATGTAATTCAGCACATAAACAAACTAAAAAATAAGGACCATATGATTCTCTCAATTGATGCAGAGAAAGCTTTTAATAATATCCAGCATCCCTTCATGATCAGAACACTTAAGAAAATTGGTATAGAAGGGACATTTCTTAAACTAATAGAGGCCATCTACAGCAAACCCACAGCCAATATCGTATTGAATGGAGTTAAATTGGAATCATTTCCACTTAGATCAGGAACCAGGCAAGGTTGCCCATTGTCTACATTGCTCTTTAACATTGTAATGGAAGTTTTAGCCATTGCAATTAGGGAAGAAAAGGCGATCAAGGGTATCCACATAGGGTCAGAAGAGATCAAACTTTCACTCTTCGCAGATGATATGATTGTATATCTGGAAAACACTAAGGATTCTAACACAAAACTTTTGGAAGTGATCATGGAATATAGCAATGTCTCAGGCTACAAAATCAACACTCATAAATCTGTAGCCTTTATATATAACAATAATAACCAAGCTGAAAAAACAGTCAAGGACTCTATTCCTTTCACAGTAGTGCCAAAGAAGATGAAATATTTGGGAGTATACCTAACAAAGGACATGAAAGATCTCTACAAAGAGAACTATGAAACTTTAAGAAAAGAAATAGCTGAAGATGTTAACAAATGGAAAAACATACCATGCTCATGGCTGGGAAGAATCAACATTGTTAAAATGTCTATACTACCGAAAGCAATATATAAATTTAATGCAATTCCTATTAAAGCTCCATTGTCATATTTTAAAGATCTTGAAAAAATAATACTTCATTTTATATGGAATCAGAAAAACCTCGAATAGCCAAAATATTACTCAGAAATAAAAACACAGCACGAGGAATCACGCTACCTGACCTGAGACTGTACTATAAATCGATAGTGATCAAAACAGTATGGTACTGGCACAAAAACAGAGAAGTAGATGTCTGGAACAGAATAGAGAACCAAGAGATGAACCCAGCTACTTACTGTTATTTGATATTTGACAAGCCAATTAAAAACATTCAGTGGGGAAAAGATTCCCTATTTAACAAATGGTGCTGGGTAAACTGGCTGGTGATCTGTAAAAGACTGAAACTGGACCTGCACCTTTCACCATTAACTTAGATAGACTCTCGCTGGATAAAAGATTTAAAGTTAAGATATGAAACTATAAAAATACTTGAAGAAAGTGCAGGGAAAACTCTTGAAGGAATCGGCCTGGGTGAAAATTTTATGAGGAGGACTCCCCAGGCAATTGAAACAGTATCAAAAATAGATTACTTTGACCTCATCAAACTAAAAAGCTTCTGCACAGCCAAGAACATAGTAAGTAAGCAAGCAGACAGCCCTCAGAATGGGAGAAAATATTTGCAGGCTATACCTCCGATAAAGGTCTAATAACCAGAATCCACAGAGAACTCAAATGTATTAGCAAGAAAAGAACAAGTGATCCCATCTCAGGGTGGGCAAAGGACTTAAAGAGAAACTTCTCTAAAGAAGACAGATGCATGATCTACAAACACATGAAAAAAAAAGTTCATTATCCTTAATCATCAGAGAAATGCAAATCAAAACTACTTTGAGATATCACCTAGCCCCAGTTAGAGTAGCCCACATAACAAAAATCCCAAAACCAGAGATGTTGGCATGGATGTGGAGAAAAGGGCACACTTCTACACTGCTGGTGGGAATGTACACTAATACGTTCCTTTTGGAAGGATGTTTGGAGAATACTTAGAGATCTAAAAATAGACGTGCCATTCGATCCTATTAATTCCTTTACTAGGTATATACCCAGAAGACCAAAAATCACAATATAACAAAGACATCTGTACCAGAATGTTTATTACAGCCCAATTCACAATTGCTAAGTCATGGAAGAAGCCCAAGTGCCCATTGACCAGGAATGAACTAGCAAATTTTGATACATGTATACCATGGAATATTATGCAGCCTTAAAGAAAGATGGAGACTTTACCTCTTTCATGTTTACATGGATGGAATTGGAACATATTCTTCTTAGCAAAGTATCTCAGGAATGGAAGAAAAAGTATCCAATGTACTCAGCCCTACTATGAAGCTAATTTATAACTTTCATATGAAAGCTATAACCCAACTATAGCACAAGAATATGGGGAAAGGGCCAAGGGAGGGAAAGGGCGGGGGGAGGTTTTGGTGGAGGGAGGGTAATGGGTGGGGCCACATCTATGGTGCATCTTAGAATGGGTATAGGCGATTGCACTAATGTACAATTAATGACAGCTTTCATACCTTTCCATCATTAACAAGGAATAAAGTCCCAGAAACAAAGGATGTTCAAAGAAGCACAGGGCGACCTCAGAAAGAAATTAACACACCATTGCCACCTTCATTACTATCATAATCAAAACAAAATAAAACAAACACTTAATTTTTAAGTAGATCAAACTCATATATTATCTATTTGCCATAAGGAAAATTTAGAAAATTTAGAAAAAAATTTCTTTTTATTTTTTTTCTTACCAGGATTTTGGTTCATAGAAATATGGGAACAAATTATTATGAGGAACAAAATCAGCAGCATTTTCATATTATGATCTGAAAAATCTCCAATTTGAAATCTGAAAGGAAAAATACAAACATCTACAATTATTGTGAATATTATTTGGGAATCAAGCCTCACACAAAGAACACATGAAATTATGTAATAAATTGGGAACAGAGAACAAGGAATTTTTAAGGTTCACTGACCTTCTAATTTGTGAATGGCCTTGAAGAAAAGCAAACCATCAACATTTACAGAATCATGAGAGTTTCTCTTGGGCCGCAGACCCTATAGAAACATGAAATTTTGGACAATCAAATAGAGGTATCCAGATGCATTTTAGTCCTAACAATGTACATTCCAATTAATTATTTTCCTAGGGTCATACTGTGCCCACTCACTGCCAAGACAATTCAGAGTTCACAGTTGCAATACAGGCTAAGACCTGTTTTTAATCTCACCATCATGAACATGTAGGTGTGTTTTACCCTTGAATAATAATTATTTCTTTTTTTTTTTCTTTTTTTTTTTTGTAGAGACAGAGTCTCACTGTACAGCCCTGGGTAGAGTGCCGTGGTGTCACACGGCTCACAGCAACCTCTAACTCTTGGGCTTACACGATTCTCTTGCCTCAGCCTCCCGAGCAGCTGGGACTACAGACGCCCACCACAACGCCCGGCTATTTTTTTGTTGTTGCAGTTTGGCCGGGGCTGGGTTTGAACCCGCCACCCTCGGTATATGGGGTCAGCGCCCTACTCACTGAGCCACAGGCACCGCCCGAATAATAATTATTTCTAAGCCAGGCATAATAGCTCATGCCTCTAATCGCAGTGCTTTGGGAGGCCAACGTGGGAGAATTGCTAACGGACAGGAATTGAACGCCAGCCTGAGAAACATGGTAAAACTCTGTCTCTACAAAATAATAATAATTTTAAAAGTTAGCTGGGTGTGGTAGAATACACCTGTCGACCCACCTACTCAGAAGGCTGAGGCAGGAGGATCACTTGAGCCCAGCCCAGAGTTCAGGCTTGCAGGGAGCTATGATCATGCCACTGCAGTCCAGCACTGGAAAGAGCAATAGAGCAATACCCTGTTCCTTAAAAAAAAAAAAAAGTATATAGTATATAAAGTATACTGTATATATATAGTATGCTACACACACACACACACACACACACATATAAATATATTGATACACGCATTTCTAATATGGCCAGGGTTAACTATTTCCCTTTATCCTTAAATTTGAGAAAAGACATAAAAACATTTTATGAAGAGTGACTCTCCATATTCCATATGATGTCTTGTTCCTCAGAATGAACAGCTCAGGCTGTATAATGTTGAAGCCCAGTGAAGGGTTCTCTGGAGGTGCTGTGTGCCTTGCTCTGTGTGTGTGGTGGGGGGGTAAGTTCGTGCTTGGGGGGCAGCAAGAATGGGCTCCTTTTGCCACATCAAAGCATGGTTGAAGTGCCTATAATCTGTATGCTGTTCTACCACCAGATTAGACTGGGATTTTCATGCCCCAATTTTTAAAATATTTGATCTGAAGACATGTTAGGGTAGAATGAAGAAGATATTTAAAGTAATCAACATAAAATTAAAATTCATGGTAAGCTCCATCTTAATAAAAGAGAGACTGCTTCTCATTATGGAAAGACTCTCAAAAGGGGACATCTCTATCATCTGAATTATGCTGTATTCCATTTATTCTGAATCAAGTAAGCCAAGACCAATGGATCTTATTTGGAAGTTAGGTGCTACATGGGTATTTCTGAAAGTTCTGAGACAGACTGTGTTCATTATTTCACTTCCAAGAAACCCAGTCAATAGCATCTTTTGTCATTCACCTGTTCAAGTTTCTATGTGCTTGGCTTATCAGTGTTGCTGGGTGGGCTTCATTTATTTCTGTCAACCTGGATTTTACATTTCTTGATTTTTGTGCACCTCAAAATTTTCATAATGACTTACATATAAAGTCTCTTTTAAAAATCTGGATCTCTATAAACTTGAATGTTTCTAATTTAAACTATAGTGAGTAGGGCGCGGGCCCCATATGCCGAGGGTGGTGGGTTCAAACCCAGCACCGGCCAAACTGCAACAAAAAAAAAAATAGCCGGGCGTTGTGGCGGGCGCCTGTAGTCCCAGCTACTCGGGAGGCTGAGGCAAGAGAATCACGTAAGCCCAAGAGTTAGAGGTTGCTGTGAGCCATGTGACGCCACGGCACTCTACCCGAGGGCGGTACAGTGAGACTCTGTCTCTATCAAAAAAAATAAATAAATAAACTATAGCTACAAAAGAAACACAGCCACCCAAGCCTTGGCTTCAAACTCAAAATGTTTAGAACTTGTACAACACCTCTCTTGAGGCTGTTAAGAACCAAGAGTTTCAGAGAGACTTCTACACCATTCATAATCCAGATCACATATTTGAAAAAAAGTTAATAATCCAGAAGGAATACAAAAGAAATGTCAGCAAAATTAAGATGAATGCCACTTCTTTCCTTTAAAAATGAAACATGTAGGATATATTATTTCTTTCTTTCTGTTTTTTTTTTTTTTTTTTTTTGAGACAGAGTCTCACTATCTCTCCCTTATTTAGGGTGCCATGGCAGCACAGCTCACAGCAACCTCAAACTATTGGGCTTAAGTGATTCTCTTGCCCCAGCCTCCCAAGTAGCTGGGTCTATAGGTGCCCACCACAATGCTTGGCTATTTTTTTGTTACAGTTATCATTGTTGTTTAGCAGGCCTGGGCTGGGTTGGAATCTACCTGCCTCATGTATGTGTTTGGCACCCTAACCACTGAGCTACAGGCACTGAACCAAAACATGCAGGATACATTATTTCTAAGTACTGATTTTATTTTTCTTCAGAAACAAGATTATCTGCTGTTTCATTGTAGGAAACCACACTGAGTCTCTGTCACAGTATTAGAGGTAAATGAATGTTTGCTGATTAAACCCCTGAAGTCTTCATTATTTCCCTTCCTCCAGCCATTCTACTCAAAAGTCAACAGGTAGAAAGAAATATATTCCAAGTAAGACTTGAAGTCATATTAAAATACTGCAATAGAAACCCTGGACACACAATAGGAACAAAAAAAATGTCGAATCATTGATGGTATGGAAAACAAATTACACAAGCATTTGTGGTGTAAGGAAACTACACAGTTTTCACTTTTCCCCAATTGCATTTTCTTTCTTTCTTTCTTTCTTTTTTATTAAATCATAGCTGTGTACATTAATATGATCATGGGGCACCATACACTTGGTTCATAGACCGTTTGACACATTTTCATCACATTAGTTGACATAGCCCTCCTGGCATTTTCTTAGTTACCTTGCTAAGACATTTACGTTCCACATTTACTAAGCTTCACATATATACCCTTGTAAGATACACCACAGGTGTGATCCTTTCAATCCCCCTCCCTCTACCCCCTCCCCCCTCCCTCCCCACCCTTTCCCTCTTCCCCCTATTCTTAGGCATTTTCTAAAATCACAAAAAGAAGCTGTATTTGTTAATCATATTTGAACAAGGTCATGCAGATGACCCTGCTACTTTGTAAGATGAACATTCTTCTGCGTTGAGGCACTTGGCTGAATAGAAGGAACCCAGGCAATAAAGCCTCATGACTTGCATTCCACTCTATTTCTAAACTGTTGTGTGATCTTAGACAATGCCACTTCATTTCTTTTGGTACCTAATCTGAAGTACAAGGGGTTATAGTCTAAGTCCAAGCAACTGATTGTTCTTTAATCTCACAAATACAACTTAAAAAAAATGTGCATAAATGTATTTATGATTCATCTACAAAAGACTTTTAAAAGAACAATTAAGAGCACATTTGAACATGGAGCTTAAAACCTAACAAATTAGGAATAAAAGAAAACATATTTAATCTAATCTAACAAAGAACAGATTTTAAAAATCTAAACTATATATCATCCTAATGGGGAAATATTAGAAATGAAATGAAAAATAAAAGGTGGTGCACATTTTTTTGTTTTTTTTTTGTAGAGACAGAGTCTCACTGTACCGCCCTCGGGTAGAGTGTCGTGGCGTCACACGGCTCACAGCAACCTCTAACTCTTGGGCTTACGCGATTCTCTTGCCTCAGCCTCCTGAGCAGCTGGGACTATAGGTGCCTGCCACAACGCCCGGCTATTTTCTGTCGCAGTTTGGCCGGGGCTGGGTTTGAACCGCCACCCTCGGCATATGGGTGGTGCCTATTGTTTTTGAGACAGTCTCACTATGTCACCCTTGGTAGAGTGTTGTGGAATTATAGCTCACAGCAACCTCAAACTCTTGGGCTTAAGCAATTTTCTTGTCTTAGCCTCCCAGGTAGCTTGGACTATAGGCACCTGCCACAATGCCTGGCTTTTCTTTAATTGCAGTTGTCACCGTTGTTTAGCAGGCCTGGGTGGGTTTCAAATCCATCAGCCTTGGTGTAGGTGGCTGGCTCCATAACCACTGTGCTATGGGTGCCGAGCCACATGGTCCACTTTTACTTCTTCTAGGTTCTAGTAAAATTAAAGCCACAAAGATTGGGAAAAAAACAAGTACAAATAAAATTGTCATTGTTTGCAAGTGACATGATTGTTTATAGACAAGTAATTAAAGATCAGGAGAATATTCAAGGTATCCCCACATAACAGCAAGATATGATCAATTACATTTCCATATATTCTCAACATGCAACTACAATATGTAACAGTCTTTTAGAAGAGTCAAGTTAAAATAGTGTCAACATATCAAATATCAAGAAATGAACGTTGAAATAGGTAAAAGACTGACAAAAAATATAAAACTTTATTAAAGGACAATATGTGACTAACGGCCTAGGAACAGAGTTCAGAGATACAGATGCATAAGTGTCATGGTAGGTCAGTGGGGAGAGGGAGAATGGTTATTCATAAGGAAACAGGTGAAACTGGGTCTCTATGATTTATGTACACAGAAGTCAGTTAAGATGGGAAAAGTTCCTAAATATTTTTAATATTCTAAAATATTAAGTAAAAATCATTGGTGGTGGGCGGCACCTGAGGCTCAAAGGAGTAGGATGTTGGCCCCCTACACTGGAGGTGGCAGGTTCAAATCCGGCCCTGGCCAAAAACTACAAAAAAAAAAAAAAAAAAAAAAAATTGGTAGATATGTTTCTCACTTTAGGTGGGGGGCAGGGAAGAATTTAATGTATAAGAAGTGTGAAAAAGTTTAAATTTGACATATTAAAATTAGAAATTTATGTTCAAATTTTCCTTAAAAAAGTAGAAAATCAAGTTACATATTAGAAAAAAAGTCACAATTCTGACAAAGCACTGGCATAAAAAATACGTAAATGTTCCTAGAATTTCTAGAAATAAATAACTTGAAAATGGACAAAAGACCCAAGAACAGGGATTTTATGGAACTAAACATGTGAAGAAATATTCAAATTTATTTGTGATAAGGAAATAAAAAATCAAGATTATGCTGAGATAGTTTTTACATCCATTCAATTAAAAATCTGACAAAATTGAGTATTTACAGCAGTGATTTTCAACTGATGTACTATAGCAGGGGATCTTATGAGGGGATCTTGGGTATACTGTGAAAATTTTTAAAAATCATTAATTAAATTATTTTCAAAAGAAGTTCAAAGCATAGTAAGTATATTTTTAACTCTATCTTTTTTGGATCAACATAATTTAAGTGTGCCACAGACGTTTAAATATAGATTCAAGTGTGCTGTGAGATAAAAAGAAGAAAAGGTTGGAAAACACTGATTTATAGTATATAAATAAATAGGATTTTATTGGCATTGCTGGGGGGAGTATAAAATGGTACCATCACTCTGGAAAAGAGTTTGGCACTATCTCATAAAATTGAATAGTCTCATGACCTACTGACTCTACTCCTAGGAATCTCTTGCAAATATATACCATGAGATGTATTCAAGAATTTTCATGGTAGCACTGATTGTAACAGCACAAACCTGGAAACAACCCAAGAAGTTATCAGCAGAAAAAATGAATAATTCAGTGAAGCAGAATTACAGAAAGGAATCTTATACATAAATCAAGTTAACTACAACTAAGTACAAAAAAGGTGAATGAATCTTAGCAATACAGAGGGTGAAAAAATGAGGCCCAGAAAATCACACACAGTATGATATCCTTTTTTATAGGATTAAAAAACCTAAATGACATAGTTTTAAAGAAATATAAAGTGAAAAAACCGTATTTTCAAAGAGATAGTTTTTAGCCCAGCTAAAGTCATCATTCCATCCCAACAAGTAAGAAGATGAACAAATTGAAAAATCAACCATTCTTAGATCTGTAAGAGAACTGAGGTCAGAGAGAAAATAATCGCACCCCAAGTTGAAGAGACTGATAGGCAAATATGGAGAATCAAAACTTACCAGAGAGGAAATCTATGAGCTAAAGGCCCTGTGTGGATCTGTGCTGGGATAGGAAAACTTGAACTGTAATTAATAAATGCTGGAGGCTCAGAGCGTACATGTCTGAGAGATAAAACTCCAGGGGACCCAGTCATATGGGACCCTTCACTTTTGTGAGTTTTACCTCCTGGAGCTCTACCAAGTCCTCACAGTGAATATTGGAGAAAAATACGCTATGCTTCTGGTAGGAGAAGGAAAAAAGGAACCACTGTAAGATACACCAGAGCCTTTTGCTCTTTTTACAAGGACTGCCCTCAAGGGAAACTTGTGGACTAGAGCGTGACCAGCTGGGGTTTTATCAGAGCCTTACTGACCTGGGGGGAAGAGAAACATCCAACTCGAGCTCCCTTTAGTCTTCTGCAGGAGAAAGGAAATACTCAACTCCAGCCCACACTAGCTATCCTGTCCCACCAAAGGGGAGTGAGGGGCTAAGAAGCATGTGTGAAGTTCAGAGTCCTGACACAGGCTTGCTGCAAGATGGACCCCTACTCATAGAATTATAGAACACTTCCCCTTCCTTTGCACTTTCCTACCACATTACTGAAAGTCTATTTTTAGCAGCTCTTTTTACCCAGTACAAAAAAATCCAGCTATCAAGAAAAAAACTATGAGCCATATTAAAAGGAAAAAAAAAATCATAGTCTGAAGAGACATGGCAAATATGTTTGAATTATCATACCAGGAATTTAAAACAACTACGATCAGTATGCTAAGGTCTCTAATGCATGAAGTAGACAGCATGAAATAATAGATGGCCTATATAAGGAGAGAAAGGGAAATTCTAAGAAAGAATCAAAAAGAAAAAAATGCTAGAGATCAAAACACTGTGGCAGAAATAAGAATGTCTTTGATGGGCTTGTAGGAAGACTGGACACATGGCAGAGGAGAGAATGTCTAAGCCTCAGGATATCTCAATAGACACCTCCAAAACTGAAAAGTAAAAAGAAAAATGATGGAAAAAAAAAGATATCAGAAGATCCAAGAACTGTGGGACAACTACAAAAGTCATACCATGTGCACGATGAAAAATCAAGAGGAGAAAGAGGAAAGAATAGAAAAAATATCTGAAACAAATATGACTGAGAATTTCCCCCAAATGAACGTCAGACACCAAATCAAAGGTGCAGGAAGCTCAGAGAATATCAAGCAAGATAAATGCCAAAAAATTTACACCCCTATAACACTTTCAAACTATAGGAAATCAAAGATGAAGAATAAATTCTGAAAGAAGCAAGTGAGGAAAAGAAAACCCTTCAACTATACAGGACCAAAGATGAGAATTACACTCAACTTCTCCTCAGAACCAAAGCGATCCACAGACTTAATGCAATCCCCATCAAAGCACCAGCTTCACACTTTGAAGAACTTGAAAAAATAGCACTTTGTTTCATATGGAACCAGAAAAAACCCTGACTAGTCCCATAAATGCATTAATGTATACAAGAAAAAAAAAATCTGGAGGCACAAATATTACACATCTACAGTGATCAGAACAGCACAGTACTGGCACAAAAATAGAGCTATAGATCTATGGAATAGAATAGAGAACCCAGAGATGAACTCAGCCACGTATCACCATTTCATCTTTAATAAACCAAACAATACCACCTAACCTCCAGTGAGAATAGCCCACATCACAAAATCCCACAGCTGCAGATCCTGGCATGGATATAAAGAGAAAGAAACATTATTGCACTGTTGGTGGGATTGCAAACTAATACAACTTCTACGGAAAAAAAAATATGGAGAATTTTCAAAGAACTAAAAGTAGACTTTCCATTTGATCCTGCAATCCCATTACTAGGTATGTACCCAGAAGAAAATAAAATACCACAAGGACAATTACACTAGAGTGTTTATTGCAACTCAGTTCACAATTGCCAAGACATGGAAGCAACCCAAGCACCCATCAACTCATGAATGGATTAAAAAACTATAGTATATGTATACCAGGGAGTACTATTCAGCAATAAAAAGGATACAGACTTTTGTATTTACTTAGATGCCATTGAAGCACATTCTTCTTAGTAAAGTATCAGAAGAATGGAAAAGCAAGTATCCAATGTACCCAATACTAGTAGGAGACCAATATATAAACAACTACACCTCCACATGAAAGAAAAATGCAAGTATATCCTAGGGAGGGGGAGAGGAGAAAAGAGAATGGAGAATCTAAAAAGGAAAGTTGAATACATAAAGAATAAAATGGTGATTACTAAGGGAAAGGGGAAGGAAATGGAAATGGGGAGAGATAGGTCAAAGTGTACAAAGTTATAGATACGTGGGATATATCAATCTAGGGATTTAATGTACATGAGGACTACAGTTAATAATAATATATAGTATTCAGGATTTTTCCTGAGAAAGTAGATTTTGGGTGTTCTTGCTACGAAAAAGGGTAACTATGTAAGATGATGACTATATTAATTTTCTTGACTATTATAACCATTTCATCACATATGTCAAAACATACTGTATACTTTAAATATGTACAATAAAAATTGTACACATTTTTGGAAGAGAAATAAAGCCTTTCTCAGACAAACAAAAATTGAGGGAGGGAATTTTTTGTTAGTAGACTTGCCTTATAAGAAATATTAAAGGGGGAGGCGGAGCAAGATGGTGGCCGAGTAACAGCTTCCTTGCATCTGGGCACCATGAGTCTGGGGAGATAGGACTCCAGGCATCTCTGGCTGGTGGGATCTGCCTATCATCACTCCTATGAGGATACAGGGAGTCAGCGAGAGACTTCTGGACCCCAAGAGGAGGACTAAAACAGTGGAAAACCGGCAAGTGGTCGCGTGTGTTCAATCCGTCTAAACCCGCCCACAACTGTAAGTTCAGTAGCAGCGAGACTGCAAACCAGAAAGGCCTTACCTGTGAACTGTTTTGGTGTCCTTGGACTTGGCACTGAGTTGAACTGCCTTGGGGAGGGCCTGAGCGGGAGTGTGGAGAACTTTGGCCGTTGTCTAGGGCCCCGGTCTGAGCCACTGAGCCAGACGGAGCTAATAGTGTTTGGCGGTGGGTCACACAGAACCATTGTCAGTGATCTGCCCCGGCAAGCTGCACCCTCAGGGTCACAGAGCTAGAAACAGGGGGAAGCTGGTAACCCAGCAACCAAGTAGCCTAAGGGTGGGCCGCCTTGCAGCCCTAACCCTCAGGGGCAGAGTGAGACCAGTTTTGGCACACTGGGTAAGTGGATAGCCACTTCAGCAGTGATTCCAGCGAGAAAGCTGGGAAAGCTTCTGCTCAGCAAGTTTACAAGTTCAAAGTGCCTTTTAAGTGGGCTGAAGAGAGATTTAGGGTGTCTACCTGCTGGGGTTTGAGAAATCAGCAGCCTCCAGTCGTATCAGAACGGTGATTAACATCTCTTACCCCAGAAGACCACGTGTTGCCCAGACAATATTCAATAACATATACAAACTGCTTTGTTTTCGGTTGTGTATTTTTTTCTTTTTTTTTTTTGTTTGGTTGTTTTTTTTTGTTTATTTTGACGTTGTTTATGTTCTTTTGTTTTTTAATTTCAATCTTTTCCATACAGATCCCTTTTTCTTTCTCAATTTTTCTAGTTTAATTATAATTTCCCATTGCTGCCTCTTTTAATAACTAGAATTTCATTTTTGCTAGTGTTTCTACCGCTATCATTTGGTTTTTCACCCAATTTTATCCACATAAAGTTTTATGTTTGCTTGTTTTGGTTTGATTTATAGCATTTTTGTCTTTCTTCTCTACTTGGTGGAGGTGGGGTACTGTGTCTAATCAGGTTAGCAAAGAGCTTCTGACCTCAAGGGAATCACCCAACTGGGCACCCCCAGAAGGTGGGGTTTTTTTAAGGTTGTGTCAAAGTACCCTACTGTACACCTATATTGCCCTGTCTCCCTCTTTCTGTGCCTCTCTTCTTTTTGTCAATATTCCTTATACCCACCCCCTCTCCTTTCTCTTTCTTTCTTTTTTATCTTATCACTCGGTCCTCCTTTCTTTCATCCCTTTTTTGCTCTTCAACCTTCCCACACCTCTGGTCCTGTAACCCTTAGTCCACAGGGACAAGAACTTAAAGAGCAAGAGGAAGTGAAAGGAAAATTAGGGCAAGGAAACAGATAAAAGAAATCAATCATGAGAAAGAATCAGCAGAAAACTCCAGGCAACGTGAAGAACCAGTCTAGAACAACCCCACCAAGGGACCATGAGGTAGCTACTGCAGATGATTCCACCTGTAAAGAAATGTTAGGAATGACAGAAAGGGAATTTAGAATACACATGTTGAAAACAATGAAAGAAATGATGGAAACAATGAAGGAAACTGCTAATAAAGTGGAAAATAACCAAAAGGAAATCCAAAAACAGAATCAAATAAGAGATGAACGATATGAAGAATATAAAAAGGATACAGCAGACCTGAAGGAACTGAAACAGTCAATTAGGGAACTTAAAGATGCAATGGAAAGTATCAGCAACAGGTTAGACCATGCAGAAGAAAGAATTTCAGAGGTAGAAAGCAAAGTTCTTGAGATAACTCAGACAGTAAAAGAGGCAGAAAAGAAGAGAGAGAAAGCAGAACGTTCATTGTCAGAATTATGGGACTTTATGAAGCGTTCCAACATACGAGTTATAGGAATTCCAGAAGGGGAAGAAGAATGCCCCAGAGGAATGGAAGCCATACTAGAGAATATTATAAAAGAAAATTTCCCAAACATCACCAAAGATTCTGACACACTGCTTTCAGAGGGATATCGGACCCCAGGTCACCTCAACTCCAACCGAGCTTCTCCAAGACACATTGTGATGAACCTGTCCAAAGTCAAGACAAAAGAAAAGATTCTGCAAGCTGCCAGGAGTAAGCACCAGTTGACCTACAGGGGCAAATCCATCAGAGTGACCGCAGAATTCTCTAATGAAACTTTCCAAGCAAGGAGACAATGGTCATCTACCTTTAATCTACTTAAACAGAACAATTTTCAGCCCAGAATTCTGTACCTTGCTAAGCTAAGCTTAAAAATTGACGGAGAAATCAAATCATTTCCAGATATACAAACATTGAGAAAGTTCACCACAACAAGACCAGCTCTACAGGAAATACTTCAACCTGTTCTGCACACTGACCACCACAATGGATCAGCAGCAAAGTAAGAACTCACAAATCAAAGGACAGAACCAAACCTCCACACTGATGCAAAAGATAAAACTAAGCAATGGACTCTCACCAATTAAGACGAATAGAATACTACCACAATTATCAATTATCTCAATAAATGTTAATGGCTTGAATTCCCCACTGAAGAGACATAGATTGGCTGACTCGATTAAAAAACACAAGCCATCCATTTGCTGACTGCAAGAAACACACCTGGCTTCAAAAGACAAATTAAAGCTCCAAGTCAAGGGTTGGAAGACAATTTTTCAGGCAAATGGAATTCAGAAGAAAAGAGGAGTTGCAATCTTATTTTCAGATTCATGTGGCTTTAAAGCAACCAAAGTCAAAAAAGACAAAGATGGTCACTTTATATTGGTCAAGGGAAAAATACAACAAGAAGACATTTCAATTCTAAATATTTATGCACCCAATTTAAATGCTCCCAGATTCTTGAAGCAGACCTTACTCAGTCTGAGCAATATGATATCTGATAATACCATCATAACAGGGGACTTTAACACTCCTCTTACAGAGCTGGACAGATCCTCTAAACAGAAATTAAACAAAGATATAAGAGATTTAAATGAGACCCTAGAACAACTGTGCTTGATAGACGCATATAGAACACTCCATCCCAAAGATAAAGAATATGCATTCTTCTCATCACCCCATGGAACATTCTCCAAAATTGATCATATCCTGGGACACAAAACAAATATCAACAGAATCAAAAGAATTGAAATTTTACCTTGTATCTTTTCAGACCATAAGGCACTAAAGTTGGAACTCAACTCCAACAAAAATGCTCAACCCCACTCAAAGGCATGGAAATTAAACAATCTTCTGTTGAATAACAGATGGGTGCAGGAAGAAATAAAACAGGAAATCATTAACTTCCTTGAGCATAACAACAATGAAGACACAAGCTACCAAAACCTGTGGGATACTGCAAAAGCAGTTTTGAGAGGAAAATTCATCGCTTTAGATGCCTACATTCGAAAAACAGAAAGAGAGCACATCAACAATCTCACAAGAGATCTTATGGAATTGGAAAAAGAAGAACAATCTAAGCCTAAACTCAGTAGAAGAAAAGAAATATCCAAAATCAAATCAGAGATCAATGAAATTGAAAACAAAAGAATCATTCAGAAAATTAATGAAACAAGGAGTTGGTTTTTTGAAAAAATAAATAAAATAGATAAACCATTGGCCAGACTAACTAGAAATAGAAAAGTAGAATCTCTAGTAACCTCAATTAGAAATGATAAAGGGGAAATAACAACTGATCCCACAGTGATACAAGAGATCTCTCTGAATACTACCAGAAACTCTATGCCCAGAAATTTGACAATGTGAAGGAAATGGATCAATATTTGGAATCACACCCTCTCCCTAGACTTAGCCAGGAAGAAATAGAGCTCCTGAACACACCAATTTCAAGCACTGAGATCAAAGAAACAATAAAAAAGCTTCCAACCAAAAAATGCCCTGGTCCAGATGGCTTCACTCCAGAATTCTATCAAACCTTCAAGGAAGAGCTTATTCCTGTACTGCAGAAATTATTCCAAAAAAACTGAGGAAGAAGGAATCTTCCCCAACACATTCTATGAAGCAAACATCACCCTGATACCAAAACCAGGAAAAGACCCAAACAAAAAGGAGAATTTCAGACCAGTCTCACTCATGAATATAGATGCAAAAATTCTCAACAAAATCCTGGCCAATAGATTACAGCTTATCATCAAAAAAGTCATTCATCATGATCAAGTAGGCTTCATCCCAGGGATGCAAGGCTGGTTTAACATACGCAAGTCCATAAACGTTATCCACCATATTAACAGAGGCAAAAATAAAGATCACATGATCCTCTCAATAGATGCAGAAAAAGCATTTGATAAAATCCAGCATCCTTTTCTAATTAGAACACTGAAGACTATAGGCATAGGTGACACATCTCTAAAACTGATTAAAGCTATCTATGACAAACCCACAGCCAATATTTTACTGAATGGAGTAAAACTGAAAGCTTTTCCTCTTAGAACTGGAACCAGACAAGGTTGTCCTCTGTCACCTTTACTATTCAACATAGTGCTCGAAGTTCTAGCCAATACAATTAGGCAAGACAAGGAAATAAAGGGAATCCAAATGGGAGCAGAGGAGGTCAAACTCTCCCTCTTTGCTGACGACATGATCTTATACTTCGAGAACCCCAAAGACTCAACCACAAGACTCCTAGAAGTCATCAAAAAATACAGTAATGTTTCAGGATATAAAATCAATGTCCACAAGTCAGTAGCCTTTGTATACACCAATAACAGTCAAGATGAGAAGCTAATTAAGGACACAACTCCCTTCACCATAGTTTCAAAGAAAATGAAATACCTAGGAATATACCTAACGAAGGAGGTGAAGGACCTCTATAAAGTAAACTATGAAATCCTCTGAAAGGAAATAGCAGAGGATATTAACAAATGGAAGAACATACCATGCTCGTGGATGGGAAGAATCAACATTGTTAAAATGTCTATACTTCCCAAAGCAATCTACCTATTCAATGCCATTCCTATCAAAGTACCTACATCGTACTTTTAAGATTTGGAAAAAATGATTCTGTGTTTTGTATGGAACCGGAAAAAACCCTGTATAGCTAAGGCAGTTCTTAGTAATGAAAATAAAGCTGGGGGCATCAGCATACCAGATTTTAGTCTGTACTACAAAGCCATAGTGGTCAAGACAGCATGGTACTGGCACAAAAACAGAGACATAGACACTTGGAATCGAATTGAAAACCAAGAAATGAAACTAACATCTTACAACCACCTAATCTTTGATAAACCAAACAAGAACTTACCTTGGGGGAAAGACTCCCTATTCAATAAATGGTGTTGGGAGAACTGGATGTCTACATGTAAAAGACTAAAATTGGACCCACACCTTTCCCCACTTACAAAAATTGATTCAAGATGGATAAAGGACTTAAATTTAAGGCATGAAACAATAAAAATCCTCAAAGAAAGCATAGGAAAAACACTGGAAGATATTGGCCTGGGGGAAGACTTCATGATGAAGACTGCCATGGCAATTGCAACAACAACAAAAATAAACAAATGGGACTTCATTAAACTGAAAAGCTTCTGTACAGCTAAGGACACAATAACCAAAGCAAAGAGACAACCTACACAATGGGAAAGGATATTTGCATATTTTCAATCAGACAAAAGCTTGATAACTAGGATCTATAGAGAACTCAAATTAATCCACATGAAAAAAGCCAACAATCCCATATATCAATGGGCAAGAGACATGAATAGAACTTTCTCTGAAGATGACAGATGAATGGCTAACAAACACATGAAAAAATGTTCATCATCTCTATATATTAGAGAAATGCAAATCAAAACAACCCTGAGATATCATCTAACCCCAGTGAGAATGGCCCACATCACAAAATCTCAAAACTGCAGATGCTGGCGTGGATGTGGAGAGAAGGGAACACTTTTACACTGCTGGTGGGACTGCAAACTAGTACAACCTTTCTGGGAGGAAATATGGAGAAACCTCAAAGCACTCAAGCTAGACCTCCCGTTTGATCCTGCAATCCCATTACTGGGCATCTACCCAGAAGGGAAAAAATCCTTTTATCATAAGGACACTTGTACTAGACTGTTTATTGCAGCTCAATTTACAATCGCCAAAATGTGGAAACAGCCTAAATGCCCACCAACCCAGGAATGGATTAACAAGCTGTGGTATATGTATATCATGGAATACTATTCAGCCATTAAAAAAAGTGGAGACTTTACATCCTTCATATTCACCTGGATGGAAGTGGAAGACATTATTCTTAGTAAAGCATCACAAGAATGGAGAAGCATGAATCCTATGTATTCAATCTTGATATGAGGACAATTAATGACAATTATGGTTATGGGGGGGGAGCAGAAAGAGGGATGGAGGGAGTGGGGTGGTGCCTTGGTGTGTGTCACACTTTATGGGGGCAAGACATGATTGCAAGAGGGACTTTACCTAACAATTGCAATCAGTGTAACCTGGCTTATTGTACCCTCAATGAATCCCCAACAATAAAAAAAAAAAAGAAATATTAAAGGTTCATTAGAGAGAGGGAAAATGATAAAAGTCAGAAACCCAAATCTGTATAAAGAAAGAGCATCAGAGAAAGAATAAGTGAAAGTAAAATAAAATCTTTTTTTATTCTTAATTGATCTAACAGATAATAGTTTGTTCAAAATAATAATACCAATAATGTATTTAACTATGTATTCTATATATATGCTCATATATGCCTAGATATGTGTGAAATTAATGACAAGAATGTTACAACACATGAGAAGGAGGGATAAGAATTATTTTGTTATTATAAGGTACTTGTGCTTTACATGAAGCAGTATAATATTATTTGAAAGTAGATGTGAATTAGTTTTAAACATATATTGCAAACTTCAGGGCAATTTACTAATTTTACTAAAAATAGCAAAAAAAACCCTTAGTTTTTAGTCTAGCAGTTATGCTAAGAAAGGAGCAAATATGTAATTATGTCATAAAATGCTCAGTTAAAAACCAGAAAAGGCAGAAAATTAATGGAAGATAAAAATAAGAACCAAAAAACAAGGGCATCAATTAGAAACAAGTAACAAATGTGATAGATGTTAATGCAACTATATCAATAATCACTTTAAATGTTAATGGTCTAAATTCACCCATTAAAAGATAGAGATTAGGGTTTGAACCCACCACCCTCAGTATGTGGGGCCAGCACCCTACTCACTGAGCCACAGGCACCACCCCATCCATACTCTTTTGTTCTCCGTGTATTTAAAATTCTATGTATTTCTGTGTATTTTAAATTTCTATGGCCCGTGTACACCTGTGTGGGGTGAGCTCATGTCCCATAGAAAATCCTCCTCTGGGTAAATGCACATTTTAATTTTGGGATGTGGATTTTGTGAGAAAAGCAGGGGCTCAGGACCATAATTTAAAATGACTGATGTGAATTACAAAATTAATTTTTTCCTGGATGGTACAAGGTCTGGCCAAGGGGAAAAAAATAAATAAATAAAAGATAGAGATTGTCAGAGTAGATCAAAAAACAAGACCCAACTAAATGTTCTCTACAAGAAACCCACTATAAAGACACATATAGATTAAGAATAAATGGATAGGTGAAGATGTACGATGTTAATAGTAACCAAAAGAAACCTTAAGTAGCTATATTTAATTTTGGACAGAAAAAAACTTCAGAACAGTGAAAATTATCAGGAATAAATAGTGGCCTTATGTAATGACAAAAGGTCAATTCTCAAGAAGGTATAATAATCCTTAATATGTATGTACCTAAAATCACACAAGACAAAAATATGTGAGAAAAAACTGGTAGAATTATTAAGGAGTAAAGATAAGAACACATTCAACTTCTTCTCAGAGTCATAAGTAGGTAAATCCACTAATACAGTTGGACACTCCAATATCTCCCCTATTAAAAATGGACAGATCTAGCAGGCAGAAAATCAGTGAGGGCATAGTTGAACTCAATACCATCTATCAACTGTATGTAATGAACAACTGTAGACTACTTTATCTGATGACAGCAGAATACACATTCTTCTCAAGATCATATGGAGCATTCACCAAGATAGACCACATTCTAAGGAATAAAATATAACTAACAAATTTAAAAGAATAGAAATTATATAATGTCTACTCTTGGATGACAATGGAATTAAACCAGAAATCAATAACAAAAAGATGAGATTACAAAACAATAACAAACACATGAGATTAAAAAATACACTTCTAGGGCGGCACCTATGGCTTGAAGGGGTAGGGCGCCAGCCGCCAGCCCCATATGCCGGAGGTGGTGGGTTCAAACCCAGCCCTGGCCAAAAACTGCAAAAAAAAAAAAAAATACACTTCTAAATAACACATAAGTTAAAAAAAGAAATCTCATGACAAATTTAAAGACACTTTGAACTAAATAAAAACAAAGATGCACTTACTAAAATTTGTGGGATGCAGTGAAGGCACTGCTTAGAAGGAAATTAACATTGAATAATATATCAGAAAAGAAGAAAGATCTAAAATCAGCCATTTAAAGCTTCTAATTTTAGAAATGAGAAAAAAAGAGCACATTAAATCTAAAGTAAATGAAATAAGAAATAGTAGAGAAGAAAATGATCAATGAAAGTAAAGAAAAGAAATCAACAGAAAAAAATCAATGAGACCAAAAGTTTTTTGTTGTTGTTGTTGTTGTTTTTGTTTGTTTGTTTGTTTTTTGTAGAGACAGAGTCTCACTTTATGGCCCTCGGTAGAGTGCCGTGGCCTCACACAGCTCACAGCAACCTCCAACTCCTGGGCTTAAGCGATTCTCTTGCCTCAGCCTCCCGACTAGCTGGGACTACAGGTGCCTGCCACAACACCCGGCTATTTTTTGGTTGCAGTTTGGCCGGGGCTGGGTTTGAACCCTCCACCCTCGGGCCGGCGCCTTACCTACTGAGCCACAGGCGCCGCCCTCAGAAGTTTTTTTAATTGAAAAAATCAAACTGACAGACCTCTAGCCAGGCAATCTAAGGAAATAGAGAGGACACAAGTTACTAATGTTAGGAATGAAAGAGGAGCTACCACTACAGATCCCGTGACATTAACAGGTTAATCAAGGAATATCATCAAAAACTCTGTGCCCATAAATTTGACAACCTGGATGAAATAGACCAATTGAAAGATGTAATACAGCAAAACTCACACAAAAAGAAATAGATAATTTGAGTAGGCCCATATCTATTAAAGAAATTAATTATCCATAACTCGAAGAACGTACCAGAGCTAGATGTATTCGTGGGTGGGCCCTACCAAACATTTCAAAAAGAAATTATATTAATTGTCTACAGTCTCTTTCAGAATATAGTAGCAGAGGCAATATTTCCTCACCATGAGGCCACTATTATCCTAATACCAAAATTCAACAAAAATATATCAAGAAAACTATTGACCAATGTCTCATGAACATAGATGCAAAAATTCTCAATATAAAAATATTAGCAAATCACATCTAACATTGTATGAAAAGAATTATACATCACAACCAAGTGGGATTTGTCATGCATGCATATGCAAGGCTCGTTTTTTTTTTTTTTTTTAAATATATATATGTAAAGAGAGAGAGCGAGCCTCACTATGTCACCCTCAGTAGAGGGCTATGGTATCACAGCAACCTCAAATTCTTGGGCTTAAGTGGTTCTCTTGTCTCAGCTTCTCAAGTGGCTGGGACTATAGGCGCCCACGACAACACCCAGCTATTTTGTTGTTGTTGTTGTTGTTGTCATGTTGTTTAGCAGGCCTGAGCCACGTTTGAACCCACCAGCCCCAGTGTATGTGGTTAGCACTCTAACCACTGAGCTACAGGCACTGAACAAGGCTGGTTTAATATTTAAAATCATGTAATGTAATTTATCATCAGAATAAAGAGAAATGTCACATCATCATAGCAATAGAGGCAGAAAATAATCTGACAAAATTCAACATTTATGTATAATAAAAATGTTCAGTAAAATTAAAATTCTCTGTGAAAAACACTGCAAAGAGAATCAAAAGAGAAGCCAAGGATTGAGAGAAAATATCTGTCTGATAAAGGACTGTTATCCAAAATACACAAAGAATTTTTTTAATTAATTGAATTTTTTTTATTAAATCATAGCTGTGTACATTAATGTGATCATGGGGCACTATACACTAGTTTCACAGACTGTTTGACACATTTTCATCACACTGGTTAACATAGCCTTCCTGGCATTTTCTTAGTTATTGTGCTAAGACATTTACATTCCACATTTACTAAGTTTCACATATACCCTGGTAAGATGCGGTGCATCTCACAAAGAATTTTTAAACCGTAATAAGAAGATAAATAGCCCAATTAAAAAATGAGCCATATTTAATATATACCCATCAAAGAAGCTATACAGATGGCATAAGTATGTGAAAAGATGGTCTACATCATATGTCATTAGGGAAATGCAAATTAAAACAAGACACCACTATACACCTCTTAGAATGACCAAAGTCAGTCCGGAACACTGACAATAGCAAATTGTGGGTAGAATGTTGAGCAACAGAATTTTCATTCATTGCTGTGAGAATGCAAAATGGCAAGCCATTTCAGAAGAAAGGTTGGCTGTTTCTTACAAATTAAATGTATTCCTAATATAAGATCTAGCAATCACATTCATTGGCATTCACCCAAATGAGTTGAAAACTTATATCCACAGAAAAACATGCACATTAATGTTTCTAACAGCTCTATTAGTAATTGCCAAAAACTTGGAAGCAATCAAGATATCCAGCAGGTAAATGAATAAAGAAACAATGGTACACTCAGACAATGGAATATTGTTCATCACTGAAAATAAATGAGCTAGGAAGCAATGAAAAGATGTGAAGGAAACTTAAGTGTCTATTACTATGTAAAAGAAGCTGATCTGAAAAAGCTACATACAGTATGATTCTACATTCTGAAAAAGGCAAAACTATGAGAACAACAAAAAGAACAGTGGTTTCCAGAGGGAAAGCCTAAATAGGAAGACTAGAAAGGATCTTTAGGGCAGTGAGAACATTCTAATGGTGGATACATGTCATTATAAATGTGCCTAAACCTTTAGAATGTACAAAACTAAGAGATAATCTTTACATAAGTCATGGATTTGGGGTGATAATGACATACTAACATAGGCAGGTTTATCAATTATAACAATTCCACTTTGATAAAGATATTGATAAAGAAGGAGATTATATATGTGGGGGAAGGGGTATGTGAGAAATCTCTGTGCCTTCAGCTCAATTTTGTTGTGATACTAAATGTGCTCTGAAAAACAAGGTCTACTTTAAAAAAAAAAAAAGCAAAGAAATAATAAACATAAGGTCCAGGATAGTGGTTACATAGGATGTAGGAGGCAGGGGGATGGTAGTGGGAGAAAATTCATTGCAGTTATGTTATTGTCCATTGTCATACAGTTTTCATATCAGAAGAGGTTCATGGTTAATTTTATCATTAACAAATAAGCAAATAAATAGAACTTTTTTCCAAAGCCTGTGGATGACAGCATGTAATAAACTGAGGGTTAGGATTAGCTAAGTTCCGTGTACTTGAAATGCAATAAATGTATATAACAATAATGAAAAAAATTAAATCAAATACTGTTAAAGGAAAGAAAAAGATTAAGTAATTAAGCCAAGAGCCCATTGAAAAGTTGAGAGCAGGTTTGGAACAGTCACAGGGAGAATCTGTCCCACTGAGACTGTTACCTATAGTAAGTTGTGTACTAACACAACAGGAAACAGGGAAATAGGGGATATGTTTTACCAAATAAAACTTCCCTCGAGGCCATACTGCCCACAGCATACTACAAGACCCGATTAAAGAAACTCAAAGAAAGATTAGCCCACATCACAAAATCCCAAAACCAGAGATATTGGCATGGATGTGGAGAAAAGGGAACACTTCTACACTGCTGGTGGGAATGCACACTAATACGTTCCTTTTGGAAAGATGCTTGGAGAACACTTAGGGATCTAAAAATAGACCTGCCATCTGATCCTACAATTCCTTGACTAGGTATATATCTAGAAGACCAAAAATCACATTATAACAAAGATATTTGTACCAGAATGTTTATTGCAGCCCAATTCATAATTGCTAAGTCATGGAAGAAGCCCAAGTGCCCATTGACCCATGAATGAATGGATTAATAAATGGTGGTATATGTACACCATGGAATATTATGCAGCCTTTAAAAAGATGAAGACTTTACCTCTTTCATGTTTACATGGATAGGGCTGAAACATACTCTTCTTAGCAAAGTATCTCAATAATGGAAGAAAAAGTATCCAATGTACTCATCCCTACTATGAAACTAATTTATAGCTTTCTTATGAAAGCTATAACACAATTATAGCCCAAGAATATAGGGAAAAGGGAGAGGGAGGGGACAGGAGGATGGGTGAAGGGAGGATAATCTGTAGGGCCATACCTATGGTGCATGTTACAAGGGTACATGTGAAATTTACTAAATGTAGAATATAAATGTCTTAACAACTAAGAAAATGCCATGAAGGCAATGTTAACCAGTTTGATGAAAATATTTCAAATTGTACATAAACCAGCACATTGTACTCCATGATTGCATTAATGTACACAGCTATGATTTAATAAAAAAGAAAAATAATAAAAAATAAAGAAACTCAAAGAAATAAAGTTTCAAGAATGAAAAAACTACCTGCAATAATCATGATCTCTGTGGCAGACATATCTAGCTGTTCACTGGAAATTTGTGAATTATTGAAATGAAAACATTACCACTTAAAATAGCATCAAACATGAAAAATTTATGGCAAATATGACAAAAGTGTGAAACATTTGTACACTAAAAATTGTAGAATATTTGAGAGAGAGTTTCTTTAAAAGACCTAAATACTGTTATGATGTCTGTACTCTTTGCTGATCTATAGACTCAAATACTATACTGGAGAGAAAACATAGGGAAGGAATCAGATATGCCACCCCAAATGTCACTTTGGCATAAGGATTATTTTAAGCCTTCTGAAGACCAGGAAGTTGTCACTCCACAGCTGCCAGAAGAGAGACTACATTTCCCAGCCCTCCACCCCACTTGGAAAGGCTAAGGGATGGAATGTCAGCCAATCGAATTCAGCAGTCTCCTCCGGGAAGTGCCTCCATCTTTCTTTCCCTTCTGATTGGCTAGAACAGAGACAATCCCAGGTGCCAAATGTTGAAGATGGCAGGGCTACCCTCAGCTTGGGGACTTGAATGACCGTATGGACAGGGATGGTGCCATGAATGTGTTTATCCACCTACTTCTGTTAAGTCAGTAATAATTTAGTTTAATATTGTGTGTGCAGCATGTGTTACTCAAACCAAAGTAGCCTCTAATACCTATAATTGTAGGATAGCATAAAATACATGTAGTAGGGACAGGAGGGAAATTGTAAGCAGGGAATAGGAGGAGTAGATCAAACTCCTGAGACACCAGGGAAGCAACTCCACTGAAAATGACTTGGAAAACCCCAACACTGAAGTCACACCCCAATTACACTAAGATCTAGCTGTAAAGCTGTGAAGCATTAAATTCACAGGTTATAGCATCAACCTGATGAAAATCCTGGTTCTGTAGACCACAAACTGAATGGGCAAGTATTTTAATCACCGTGAGCTTGTTTCTCATCTATAAAATGGTATTAGTAATCATGTGGGTGTTAAATGAAAAGATGTATGCAACTGTTGGCACCAGCACCTGCTTTGCAGTAGGTATTAAATAAATGTTAGCTATTACTAGTTTTATTCTGGTTATTGCTATTTTTACAATAAGACAGTTTGTGAGTAATCTAGAAAAGACACTATTTAAAGAATACCTTGCACAGGAACTTCACTTACTCCTTCTCCTAAAGTCTTCCCCATTGAACACATGTTCAATCCTTAACATACCTATAGACTTGTACAGCATTTTGCACCTTTCCCATTTCTTTCATAATCATTATCTCCCTGAACCCTGACAGCATCCCTGTAAAGGGAATAGGAATTAGTATTATCTTTTTACAAAGGAAATATTTGAGGCTTGCCAAGGTTGAACATTTCCTCTGGTCACGGCCAAACCTGGTGATCTGAGTCCAGTGCTTTTTCCACTATATCATGTTGCTTTTCTAGAGGCAAAGCTTTGCATGATATCCGGTTCTCTGCAGATGTAGGAATTTTATCTAACATATTAGAATGTACCAGATAATCTATGCTTATAATTACTTGTTATTGAAAATTATTAAGTTGTCTTCTTTCTCAATGAATGGGTACCAAGCTGTAAATTTCCGCTGTTAAGAGTTGATCCCATTAAATCTGTATAGAGTTGGCTCAGTGCCTGTAGCTCAAGCGGCTAAGGTGGCAGCCACGTACACCAGAGCTGGCGGATTTGAATGCAGCCCAGGCCTGCCAAACAACAATGACAACTACAACCAAAAAACAGCCAGGTGTTGTGGCGGGTGCCTGTAGCCCAGCTACTTTGGGAGGCCGAGGCAAGAGAATTGCTTAAGCCCAGAAGTTGGAGGTTGCTGTGAGCTGTGACACCATGGCACTCTACCCAGGGTGACAGCTTGAGGCTCTGTCTCAAAAAATAAATAAATAATAAATCTGAATAGAGGCTATCTCCAAGTTGCTGTTTTTCTGTATTTTGCTAGTAATATAAGAGGGATGCCATACTGACACAATTTACAAAAACCAACAATGACATCAGCTAATCTGAAATCTGTCCGTACATTTGGTCACACATAAAATATTTATTCATTGTAGCTAAATCAAAAATACGCATGGCTTAGTATAACAGAAGTGAGAACTGGGTCTAACTGGCCTTCTTTAATATCCCAGCAGATAAGCCCAAAGTAGGCATTCAATATATATCTGCTAAATGTTGGAAAAGCAAAAAGCCACTCAAGAGATTCAACATGGAGTGGAATTTTTATACCAGCATAGATTTTCTCTGTCAGCTCAGGTATTTGCTACCTTTGAAACATATTGTGACCTTCCATTGAGCATACTAAGAAGAGAGTATCTCATAAGATTCCTGTTTGACTGACTGTAGTAGGTGGGGTGTGGATGTGTTTCTTGAAAGAATAATAAGAGCTAATACTGAGCACTTACTCTGTGCCATGCATTGTTTTAAGGGCCACACATAATTCTCTCAACAACCCAGTGAGTATTAGTAATTACTAGATCCATTTTGTAGATGAGATTGACTTAGAGGGTTAAGTAGCTTGTCAAAAGTCACAGAGCTATTAATTGATAGAGATGGAATCAACTAATCAATTAAATGTGAACATAGTGTTTCCAACTGTGTTTGCCTATGTTAAGGGAAATAGAAGACTTAAAATCTAATTGTTGAAGCTGTAACAACTATGGAAGACAATTAACAAATAATTAGCTCTTCAGTTACGCAACATTGAATATAACTGCCATCTCAGTAAATGGTACCATTATTTACCAAGTTTCCCAGCCTAGATAGATAGGCACAATTATTGAATTTACTTTTTTTCATCCTTCAAAGTCAAAGTCAAACTCAAGTCTCATTTTCATGAGAACTTCTGTCCTTTTGGGGGGCTCATTCCTCTATAATCCATTTATTTGCTGACTTGTTCACTTACATACCACAATGGGTCAGGCACTGTTCCAGACACTGAGGTGCAGCATATAAAGGGACAAGCCCTTGACAATTTGATGAGAAAATTGACCATAGACAAGGAAAAATATTTAGGTACAGCACAAATTTGATTATGTGCAGAAGAAAGCAGGAAAGAATTTGAGTTTCATTCATCCCTGAACTGTTACTTAAAAAAAAATTAGATCTCAGCTTTAATTGCCAGTGCTCCAGGGAGAGAGACAAGACCACCCCGACACATTAAGCTGAGCAGGGAATGCCAGAGGTTTCCCCAATGAACATGGTGTGCATCCCCAGGCTGAGGAGTTCGCAGACAGGCCAGAGTGAACCAGAGTGACATCCAGAAGAGCTACGAGTGTGCCATAGTGAGAAGGGCATCACCATGGGCTGCTGGGACATGTACCACCATGATATTGACTGCCATTGGACTGACATTGCCGATATATCCCCTGGATAATACCTGTTCCAAGTTGTCATTAACCCCAACTACGAGGCTGCAGAATCTGATTACTCCAACATCATGAAGTGCAGGAGTTGCTGCAATGGCCACCGCATCTGAATGTACAACTGCCACATTGGTGGTTCCCTCAGTGAAGAGACAGAAAAAAAGCTTAAGCAATTCAGTGGACTCCTAAATAATCAGCTCTCCCTTGGTAAAGAAGGCTCTATTGGCTGGGGCACCATGGCTCATGCCTGGAACCCCAGCAGTTTGGGAGGTCGGAAGATCACTTGAGGCCAGTAGTTCAAGACCAGCCTGAGCAACAGTGAAATTCCATCTCTACCAAAAAAAACAAAAAACAAAAAAACGTTGGGGGCATGATGGTATGCACCTGTGGTCCCAGCTGCTTAGGAGGCTGAGGCAGGAGGATTGCTTGAGCCCATAACAAAACCTTGTCTCAAAAAACAAATAAACAAACAAAAAGAATGAAAAAGCAGCCTCTGGGATCACTTCCTGTCTTTGGGCTACACAGTATCTAACCTGGGAATTCCCCCAACAACTAAGTCTGACCTATTGCCCCATCTGGACTCCCACAATGGCTATGTCCAAGCTCAGGAAGCAGGGGACCTTCCCATCACTTGCTAGTTGCTGCCTGTCCTTTAAGCCCTGGGAAGGCCTCTGGGGTCTAGGGCTTGTCCACGAGGCTGTGGGAGAAGTATCAAGAGCCAGCCTTGTCCAACACCCCAGGCCCACACATAGGTCATCATCAGCATATCCCATCCAAGCCACCAAGCTCACCATGGGTAATATGAATCTGTCCTCAAGTAACATGTAGGAAGACGTGAGCTTATTGACATAGATTAATGATGCTGCCATGCTTTCAGATTACTACTCATAGCAATTCTATGAAATAAGTTCTATTAGCATCCCCATTTTACAGATTATGAATTGAGACTCAGAGAAACTGGCAAAGCTCCACAGAACAATTGAAATGGGATTTGAGCACAAGCATTTTCCCATCAGCCTCAAGACCTTATCATAACATGATGTTATACTGGAACTTTATATTAAAAATGAGTTATCAGTAACAATGAAATATAAGTCTGGTGAAAAGTAGGCAGATCTTTAAAATAAAAAAACACAAATGGTACAGAAACCCCAAACTAAGGCAAAAACTTGTTTTGACCTTGGAACTCCAAAGCTACTGCAGAGGCAAAAAACTGCTCTTCAGGAACATTTTCACCACTTTAGTTAGGTACCCAGGAATCTGTCATACACATAAAAAATAGCCACTGGTGAAGATGAGATCATAGCAAAAAATTTCAACTATGAAAGCAAATGAATCACTCTGAAAAGGAGGCAGAAGTTTCTAAAAGAGATGTGACATCCAAGAACATGAAATGATAAAATCATTTGAAAGAGATTGTAAAACAAATATGTTAAAAGTGCTTAAGGACATGACAGAAAGCATAGATGCCACAGTTAAATAACAGAGAGGCATACAGCAGCTGGAGCACAAAGATTATAAAACAAAACATAGATTTGAAAAACAAACTACCAAAATATCTACCAATGGTAAATATTTGTTCACTGGAATGAAAATGGATTAATTAAACACTGTATTTTAATTAGAAAACTTTAAAATAAGAATGAGCTACCCAGAGTAGAGCAAAGAAAAATAAAAAGACAGGATATATGTCAGGGAAGTTAAGAGCATGGAGAGGGAACTGGCATAGGTCTATAGAAGTTCTTGGAGTAGGGGTAGAGAATGAGAAAGAATATCTGAAGAGGTGATGAGAACTTTCTCTAATTGAAGGGAAATATGAGTACTCTTGGGTGGAGAAGACCAAGACTTGATTTGAGGATGAAAAATAAATCAACAGATGAGTTAGATTTATTGAGCACACTTTCTATTTATATCAACAGTTATCAGAGAATAGGTCTTCAAAGTAGTAGGAAAATCCCAACACTCAGATAACTTATAATTCAAAAAACGAGAATGAAATAAGATACTTACAAAAAAAACCCTGCTTCTAGACTTTAGCCTAAAATATTACTAGAGGATAGGGCAGCACCTGTGGCTTAAGGAGTAGGGCGCTGGCCCCATATACCATGGGTAAGGGTTCAAACCCAGCCCTGGCCAAAAAAAAAAAAAAAAATTTATATATATATATAAAACCAGAGGATGTATTACAGTAAAAAGAAAATTAAACCTTGAAAGAAAAAAATGCAGGAAGCAATTATGAGAGCATTATGTGAATATATTTAGGTAAATATAAATAAGGACTAACTATGGAAAAATAAATAATTAAGCGTATTTTAAAATAAAGTATAACTAAAATATTCAACAACACTGTAGATAATAGGAAGGAGAAAAATCAAGGAAAACAAGATCTGAGGTCCTTGTAGTATTTAAGAAAAGTGCAGCTATTTATTAAGATTAAATTATGTTAATCTTTATATAAACTTTTAGATACACTCGATCTTAGCCAAAAGGCCAAGAAGCAATGAAAAACTTTTAGATAAACTAAATTGCTGATAAGTATTTAAAGGCACTATAATAAAATACAAATCAAAGTCATTATGACTTTGGAAAAAAATTAAGGAAGGTAAAGTACAGACGTAAAGGAAAAGATTGGTGAATATAAGTACATGAAAATGTTGTGCTGACAAAAGACGCCATAAATAAGAAACAAGCTTAGACTAGAGAGACAACATATTTAACCAATAAAAATTAATATTCAGAATATAGGAAGTATGTCTAAAAGTCAATAAGAAACCACTGAACTAACAGGAGAATGGACAATGGATATGAACATGCAATTCACAACAGGGATAATCAGAATGGTCAATAGACATATGGAAAGTACCTTAAACTAATCAGCAACAGAGAAATTCATATAGAATCAATAATAAGATAACATTTTCCTCCTTTTAGATTGAAAACCAATTTGACAAAACCAATAGTTAACAAGGGTGCAGGGAAACTGGAGCTGCATAGTTGTGGCTGGTAGGAATATAATAATCTGATACACTTAACATGGGAGAGAAATTTAGCAATTATTTAATAAAATTAACAACCCACCAATTTCACTTAAAACAGGTGAGAAACTGATACATGGCACAAGACAATATACGAATGTTTGTAAAAATTGCAGACTAAATAAATGTTATTATAAAGGCAAAAGGAGTAATCTAATGGGCGCATATACATGGGAATATTATTCAAACATCAAATGGATAATTTAGGTCTATATGGTTCAATAAGAATAAATCTCAAAACATAGTAAAAATAACTATAATAGTTGTAGATTGATATAACCTACCCACAGAAGAGCTCCCATCTTTGGATGAAAGCCTCAGGGAAAATATTTCAGAAGTATAGTGTCATCCATATAACACATCTAACCCCCAGGGACATGTCAAGACTCAGGGTAAAGGGTTGGAAAACAATATTTCAGCCAAGTGGAAATCAAAAGAAAGTGGGCATTGCCATCCTCTTTAAAAATACACTTGGCCTTAAAATAACAAAAGTAAGGAAAGATAAAAATGGACAAGGGAACAATAGAAGACGACATTTTGATTCTAACAAACATATATGCTAGAATTTCTGACATAAATGCTCTCAGATTTATGAACAATATAATAACTAACAACATCATAATAGCCAGAGACTTCAACACTCACCAACAGAACAGAACAGATCCTCCAAGTAGAAACAAAGAAATGGACTTAAACATGATTCTAGAATAACTGGGCTTAACAGACATCTACAGAACATTTTATGCCAATACTACTGAATATATGTTCTTATCAGCTCATGGATCACTCTCCAAGATTGATCTTATAATAGAACACAAAGCCTCAATAATTTTTTTAAAAATAGAAATTATGCCTTGTATGTTTATAGACCACAATGGAATAAAAGTAAAACCATTATATGACCTAATGGTTTGTACTCTCAAATTAATCTGGAATTTTTTTTTTAAAAAGGTTCTATATTAGAAAAAAATAAAAATAGTCAAGTACACCAAAATCCTACATATAAGCAAATGTACATAAAAGCAAAGTTGGAATGACACAAATCAGTTTAAGAACAGGGTTCCCTCTGGATAAGCAAAGTGGAAAACTGGACCAGGCAGAAGGAACAAAGGTACTTCAACCCTATTTGTAATATTTTATTTCTTTAAAATATATGAATGTTACAATGGTAGCATTATGTCTGGGTAAGGAACATTTATTATGTTATTTGCTATGTTTTTCTGTATATTTGAAATAAATCGTCAGTCAGGAAGGATAAAGGAATGCTAAATGATATAATACAGGAAGGAAGAAGGAACCAAAGTTTCTTGAAGAGAAAAGTGTGTTCATGTCATATGAAAATCAATTTGGTAGGGGATTGTGGTGTAAAGGAGAAAGCAGCAGGTAATGAAGTGATGGAATTTATTGTCAATAAACTAGGTAGAGCACCTGTGTTTGACACTAAGTTTAAAAAAAAATTCCTGGGATGGAGGATTACAAAAGAATTGACAGAGGTGACACGTTTGTAAGGCACTTGTTAGAAAAATAGTTTGCTACTTCTCCCATTAAGGTTCGTCTTCTCTTGAGTCTATGTTAGTTACCTTTAGTGACTTACTTGATCACCAGAATTCAGCAGAAGTGATGTGTTGCAAGCCTCAATACTAGATCATAAGAAGTCTTACAGCTGCCACTTGAGTTCTTAGAGAGCATTTGCTCTGGGCCAAGTCAGCCACCATATAGGGAGTTCCACTTTCCTAAGTCCACCATACTGTGAAGAACCCAAGCTATCGCCATGGAGAGGCTATGTGGAGGGCTCAGGAGAGATGCCTAATCAGCTTCCAGATGATCCAGCAAACCCTGCCCAGGTGCCAGACATATAACTGACTGAAAAACCTATCAATGACTCCAGCCTCAGCCACTATCTGACCAAGACGCCAAGCAAGAACTGCCCAGAAACCCAGTCAACCCAAAGAATTATGATAAATAATAAACTGTTGTTTTTAGGGCACTATTCTTTGGAATGGTTTGTTTTGCAAAATTAGACAACTGATACATGACAAAAGATTCAGGTTTAGTTCCTACAAATGCTGAGTTTGAAGCATCCACATGTCACAGCAGTGGACACATCCCACAGGCAGACCTGTAGCATGGGAACCTTAGGGAATAGCTGTCATACTTATGAACATAGTCACCCACTTTAGCCAAACTACCCCTGGGAACACAAAATCCAACAAACACAGCCCTAGGCCTCATGAAGTCAGAGTCTGATAGGGGAGGCAAGGGCAGCCCTGTGCTATGATACAAATAGGCAAACTGAAGGTGGGTGTAGAAGATTAGAAAAGAGGTGTCTCAGTGTCCTGAAGGGGAGGTGATGGAGGCACAGAAATTATTAATACACAGAGTGGCTGCTTCAATTAAGTTTTGAAGGAAAATTAATATCAAACACAGGTGTTCCCCGAGGGAATAAAGACCTTGACAATAGGGATAGAGAGAAGTATTGATGAGTGCCATCATTTCCAGGAACTTGAAGTCAATCTCTAGGCAAATTGCATTGTCTTGGCAACTTCCCCATAAGGCAATTTGAACATTAATCTCAGAAAGACTTAAAAACACCCTGCCTACTTACTTAGAAAGCTATCAGAAGAAAATAAATTAAGATGCATGATAGGTTAAGCAGATTTAAGCATTCATTTGTTCATCTGGCATTTTTCAAAGATCATATTTCATCCTAAGCCCTCCCCCGAAACCTCTTCCTCCATATTGGCTATTCTTTATAACACACGTGTGCGCACACACGCATGCCAAGTTTTGCTTTTTTTTTTTTTTTTAAGGAAAAGGCCTATACAGTATTTGTGTAATTCATAAATTGCCTTTACTTTATAACTATTCTATGATGTAGATACAACCATTCTTATTTACAGATACTAATACTGAAACTCAGGAAGAATGAGGAATTCTACCAAGGTCACAGGCTGGTAAACAGTAGGATGTGGACTCACATCAAATGATCTACTCCTTTTTCAGGGCTGGCCCTCTCTGAGGAAGTTCAACAGAGATGGACAAACCACAGCCCTAAGTAAATATGAGAAGATCACTGTGAAAAGACAGGTGACATAGTGGGACCTGAACAGCCACCTTTAGTGGCAGTGGTTTTGAGCTACACTTTATGGAAAGTGATCAGTGTGTTTTGACGGGGGGTGCGGGGAAGAGCATGTGGGCTATCTCTACAGCAGAGCAGTGCTGCTGGTTCATTTGGGAGTGAACTAGGGGGAAAGGCCCCAGAGTTTTCATGGTCATTTATACCACAGGCAATTTTCCATCCCCAGAGAACATTTGGAAGTATTTGGAGATATTTTTTATTTTTGCTGCTGGGGTGGGGGTGCCACTAGCATCTAGGGGGTAGTGGCCCAGGATGCTGCTAAACATCCCCCAACGCACGAGACAGTCCCCACAACAAGGAATCATTCATCAGAAACATCAATAGCTGAGAAACTATAAAGGTTGGCACATCTTGACCTACACATGTTTAGCAGTCTATTGGGGTTCTCTGGATAATAAGAACCAATAGGATATAGTGAACGTACATATGTGTAGAGGAGGGAGTGGAAAGGAGAGAGAGATTGTGTTTTAGTAATTCGCTCTTGTGATAATGGAGATTTGTAGGACACTCCAGGAGGTTGGAAATTCCAGCAGGAGTTGCTGTTGCAGTTAAAGTCCCCCCATATTATAATGGCTGGTTTGCTTTGCTCAAAATCTACTGATATAACTCTTACATCTAAAAAATACCTGCAAAGCAACATCCAGACTGGCACTGGACCAAATAATGGCACCAGCACCTAAATTAGGTAGCCTACCATTTACCTTCAAAACCCTGTGACCCAGATCTTATCCTTGTTTTAAAGACAAAGGAAATAAAACTCAGAGGAGTTAATGAATTTTGCCATCATTGCACAGTTAATAATATTATCAGTTAACCTATTAACCACTTTGAGCAGGTACTCTATGTCGTTTATCTCATTTAAATATTTAAGCCAATTGAGGTAGCTACTGTTATTCTTATCACCTCCATTTTATAGATGAGAACACTGAGATACAAAATGTGCTGTAAATTCCTTAGAGCCCAACATGTTATGAGCCTCAGAGCCAGGATATGAAGGCTGGAAGTCTGGCCCCAGGGTCCTTACCCTAACCTGTGGTCCTCACTCTGCAGTGAGCACCAGAATCCCCAGGAGGGATAGCTGAGCACAGATTGCTGGGCCATACACTAGGAAACTGCTGCAGTAGGTCTGGGATAGGCCAAAGGATTTGTGTGTCTAACAACGTGTCAGGTGACGTTACTGGGGCAGATCTGAGAACCACACTTTGAGAATCCCCTTCTATTTTTTTTTTGTTTGTTTTTATTTATTTTTTTGTTGTTAAGTCATAGCTGTGTACATTTGTGCAATCAAAGGGTACAGTGTGCTGGTTTCATATATAATCTGAAATATTCTCATCAAACTTATTGTATGCAGACCTTTGTATTCTACATTTAGTAGGTTTTGCCTGTACCCATTCTAAGATGCACCGTAGGTGTGGCCCTACCCATTACCCTCCCTCCACCCTGACTTCCCCTCTCCCTTCCCCTCCCTTGGCCCTTTCCCCATATTCTTGTACTATAGTTGGGTTATAGCCTTCATATGAAAGCTATAAATTAGCTTCATAGTAGGGTGAGTACATTGGATACTTTTTCTTCCATTCTTGAGATACTTCGCTAAGAAGAATATGTTCCAGCTCCATCCGTGTAAGCATGAAAGAGGTAAAGTCTCCATCTTTATTTAAGGCTGCATAATATTCCATGGTATACATGTACCACAATTTGCGAGTCCATTTGTGGGTCAATGGGCACTTGGGCTTCTTCCATGACTTAGCAATTATGAATTGGGCTGCAATAAACATTCTGGTACAGATGTCTTTGTTATATTGTGATTTCTGGTCTTCTGGGTATAAACCTAGTAAAGAAATTATAGGAGCTAATGGCAGGTCTATTTTTAGATCTCTAAGTAGTCTCCAAACATCCTTCCAGAAGGAACGTATTAGTGTGCATTCCCACCAGCAGTGTAGAAGTGTGCCCTTTCCTCCACAGCCAGGCCAACATGTCTGGTTTTGGGATTTTGTTATGTGGGCTACTCTTACTGGGGTTAGTTGATATCTCAAAGTAGTTTTGATTTGCATTTCTCTGATGATTAAGGATGATGGGCTCTTTCTCATGTGTCTGTAGATCGTGTGTCTGTCTTCTTTAGAGAAGTTTCTCTTCAAGTCCTTTGCCCACCCTGAGATGGGATCACTTGTTCTTTTCTTGCTAATACATTTGAGTTCTCTGTGGATTCTGGTTATTAAACCTAATAACCTGCAAATATTGTCTCCCTTTCTGAGGGCTGTCTGCTTGCTTTATTTACTATGTTCTTGGCTGTGCAGAAGATTTTTAGTTTGATCAGGTCCCAGTAGTGTATTTTTGATACTGCTTCAATTGCCTGGGGAGTCCTCCTCATAAAATATTCACCCAGGCCAATTCCTTCAAGAGTTTTCCCTGCACTTTCTTCAAGTATTTTTATAGTTTCATGTCTTAAGTTTAAATCTTTTATCCAGTGAGAGTCTATCTTAGTTAATGGTGAAAGGTGTGGGTCCAGTTTTAGTCTTTTACAGATCGCCAGCCAGTTCACCCAGCACCATTTGTTAAATAGGGAATCTTTTCCCCACTGAATGTTTTTAATTGGACTGTCAAAGATCAAATAACGGTAAGTAGCTGAATTCATCTCTTGGTTCTCTATTCTGTTCCAGATATCTAATTCTCTGTTTTTTGTACCAGTACCATGCTGTTTTGATCACTATCAATTTATAGTACAGTCTAAAGTCTGGTAGCATGATTCTTCCTGCTTTGTTTTTATTTCTGAGTAACGTTTTGGCTATTCGAGGTTTTTTCTGATTCCATATAAAATGAAGTATTATTTTTTCAAGATCTTTAAAATATGACAGTGAAGCTTTCATAGGAAATGCATTAAATTTATATATTGCTTTGGGTAGTATAGACATTTTAACGATGTTGATTCTTCCCAGCCATGATCATGGTATGTTTTCCATTTGTTAACATCTTTAGCTATTTCTTTTCTTAAAGTTTCATAGTTCTCTTTGTAGAGATCTTTCATGTCCTTTGTTAGATAAACTCCCAAATATTTCATCTTCTTTGGCACTACTGTGAAAGTAATAGAGTCCTTGCCTGTTTTTTCGGCTTGGCTATTGTTGGTATACATAAAGGCTACAGATTTATGGGTGTGATTTTGTAGCCTGAGACATTGCTGTATTCCTTGATCACTTCTAAAAGTTTTGTAGTAGAATCCCTAGTGTTTTCCAGATATACGATCATATCATCTGCGAAGAGTGAAAGTTTGATCTCTTCTGACCCTATGTGGATACCGTTGATCGCCTTTTCTTCCCTAATTGCAATGGCTAAAACTTCCATTACAATGTTAAGAGCAATGGAGACAATGGGCAACCTTGCCTGGTTCCTGATCTAAGTGGAAATGATTCCAATTTAACTCCATTCAATACGATTTTGGCTGTGGGTTTGCTGTAGACGGCCTCTATTAGTTAAAGAAATGTCCCTTCTATACCAATTTTCTTAAGTGTTCTGATCATGAAGGGATGCTGGATATTATCAAAAGTTTTTCTGCATCAATTGAGAGAATCATATGGTCTTTATATATTTTTTAGTTATGTGCTGAATTACATTTATAGATTTATGTATATTGAACCAGCCTTGAGACCCTGGGATAAATCCCACTTGGTCATGGTATATAATTTTTTTGATGTGTTGAGAATTCTGTTTGTTAGGATCTTATTGAGTATTTTTGCATCAATATTCATTTGTGATATTGGTCTATAATTTTCTTTTCTTGTTGGGTCTTTCCCTGGTTTAGGGATCAAGGTGATGTTTGCTTTGTAGAATGCGTTGGGTAGTATTCCTTCTTTTTCTATATTTTGGAAGAGGTTTAGTAATATAGGTACTAGTTCTTCTTTAAAGGTTTGGTAGAATTCTGACGTAAAGCCATCTGGTCCTGGGCTTTTGTTTTTAGGGAGATTTTGTATAGTTGATGCTATTTCAGAACTTGATATAGGCCTGTTCAACATTTCCACTTTGTTCTGGCTAAGTCTTGGTAGGTGGTGTACTCCCAAGTTTGGTTGATTTCTTTCAGATTTTCATATTTCTGAGAGTAAAGTTTCTTGTAATATTCATTAAGGATTTTTTGAATTTCATTATTACCATTTCTGATTGATGAAATTAGAGATTTTACTCTTTTTTTCCTGGTTAGGTTGGCCAAAGGTTTATCTATTTTATTGATCTTTTCAAAAAACCAACTTTTGGATTTATTGATTTGTTGTATAATTCTTTTGTTTTCAATTTCATTTAATTCTGCTCTGATTTTGGTTATTTCTTTTCTTCTGCTGGGTTTGGAGTTGGAATGTTCTTCCTTCTCCAGTTGCTTGAGATGTCCCATTAAGTTATTAACGTCCTCTCTTTCTATTTTCTTGAGGAACGCTATCAGTGCTATAAATTTTCCTCTTAGGACTGCCTTTGCAGTGTCCAAGAGGTTCTGATAATTCGTGTCTTCAGTGTTTTGCTCCAAAAATTTGGTGATTTCCGTCTTTATTTTATCTATAACCCATCTATCCTTCAGCATACGATTATTTAGCTTCCATGTTCTTGTATGGGTATACAGATTCCTGTTGTTATTGAGTTCAACTTTCATTCCATGATGGTCTGAGAAGATGCAAGGAATAATTTTTATTTTTTTAAATTTGCTGAGGTTAGATTTGTGGCCCAGGTTCTGGTCGATTTTGGAGTATGTTCCTTGGGCTAATGAGAAGAATGTGTATTCAGTTTTGTTGGGATGAAATGTTCTGTATATGTCTGTTAAGTCCAGATGTTCAATGGTTAAGTTTAAATCTAAGATTTCTTTGCTTAGCTTTTTTTTGGAGGATCTATCCAGCATTGCTAAAGGGGTGTTAAAATCTCCAACTACTATGGAACTGGAGGAAATCAAGTTGCTCATGTCTGTTAGAGTTTCTCTTATAAATTGAAGTGCATTCTGGTTGGGTGCATAAATATTAATAATTGAAATCTCATCATATTGAGTATTACCTTTAACAAACACAAAGTGTCCATCTTTATCCTTCCTTATTTTGGTTGGTTTAAAGCCGATTGCATCTGCGAATAGGATTGCAACACCTGCTTTTTTCTGCTCCATTTCCCTGGAGTATAGATGACCATCACTTCACCTTGAGTCTATATTTGTCTTTTAATGTAAGATGAGATTCTTGTATGCAGCAGATATCTAGCTTGAGTTTTTGTATCCAGTCAGCCAACCTGTGCCTCTTTAGAGGACAATTTAAACCATTCACATTAATTGAGAATATTGATAAGCCTTTTGAGAGTCTGGTGGACATTTTTAATTCTTTTGCCACTGTGGAAGTTGGAATTTGATCAAAATTTTCTGGGTTGGTTTACTTTTGTGGTGGAGGATTTTGCTGGTCTTTATGGAGGATTGGTCTGAGAATATCCTGGGATGGGTTTCTTGTCTGCAAGAGCTCTAGCTATCCTGAGGGAAACTTCGGAGGGAACCAGCTACTAGATGGTTTGATTAGTCTTTCGCCCCTATACCCAGGTCGGATGACCGATTTGCATGTCAGGACTGCTACGGACCTCCACCAGAGTTTCCTCTGACTTCACCCTGCCCAGGTATAGTTCACCATCTTTTGGGTCCTAACACCTGCACTCGTGCTCCACCTCCCCAGCGCAGCAGGCAAGATGAGCCAGTGTTGCCCCCTCGGTGGACTGGAGAGGCCTCGGGATCCCAGCTTGGCCAGCGAGAGTGCCGGCCTTCACCTTCATTGTACCACAGCCCCTTTTGTGTGAGCCCCTGACTCGCGCATGGAGAATCACCTTCTAAACCACTGTGCTGCCTTCTGCTGAACAGGAGAGAGCCAAAGTGCATGAAATCCATAAAGATTTACTGAGCCCCTGCTACATGCTATGTGCTGCTTCCAAGAGGGGAGCAACAAACAAGGGAAAAGTAACATTGGAAGTAACTTTATGGAAAACAATAAATTACTATGCAGACTAGGGCAGATGCAGTGTAGAGGGTCCTGGATGATAAGCAGCTAGGTTATATTTAATTTCCTCTTTCTGTATTTCAGGGCTAAATATTAGTATTCAGTCACACAGAAATGTCGAAACACTTTGATAAACCTCTGAAGAGCAAGGATCCAATTTTACCAGCTGTTCCTTAAATGAAATATCCATACACACACACACACATCTCAGGAATTTAATTAGAAAGGCAGAGGGCCAAGGATGTCATCACTGCTTGGGGAAGTTATATTTCAAGCTGCTTTCCTCTTCCAAGAGAACAGAGAAGATTCTTAATTGCATTCTATTCTCTATTCTCTCTTAATTACAGCTTGCCTCAACTGAGTTTTTCAAAATGCCCATGGTGGGGAGGGGACTGAACATTTTTGAATGCCCACCTTCCTATCTGAAGATTAAGCACACCAGCTGCTCTTGTCTGAAGATCCACCGTGTTTCAAAACAGGACAGAAATCATATGGCTTAGGATGACCTCCTTTGGGTCCTAGGTAGAACACTCACCAATAGTGAGATAAAATCAATGATCTTTACTAAATAAGGAAACAAAATCAAAGAACAACAACAACAAAAAAGTCACAGACCCAAGGTGCACCAGAGCCCCAAAGGTGATTAGAATAACTCAGGCTACCATTTGTGTGTGCCTGGCTAAACAGACAAGTATTTGAAATATATTTTGGTAATCCTAATCCTTCCTCCCCCTCAATAAAAAGGTATGGGGTTGAAAGGGGCTCCCCCACAAGAGAAAAAGTGGCCTGAAAGAAGAGTGTGAAGTCATGGGTTCTCATCTGAGCTGAGAGTTGTCAGACTAGTCCCTTAAACTCTCAGAGACTCATTCTCCCCATCTGTAAAATAAGGTGGCTTTAGTTTCTGTATTTATCCATTCACTTATTCAGTCATGTTTTCATCCAAGCAATATTTTCTGAGCATCTATCATAGGGTAGGCATGGTGTTAGGCAGCAGGGATGACTGGACATGGTCTTTGGTCTCTGTCCACATGGAGCTTCTAGTCCTTTCAGGTAATGAGGGTATAGATGAAAGAATTACATTAATAATTGTAAAGTTACAACTGTGGTACATGCCAAGAAGAGGTTTCTCTGAAATCCCACAGCCAATCCATCTGCATGTCTTATCAAGAGCATCTTAAAAACATGTTTCAAGGGCAGCGCCTGTGGCTCAGTGAGTAGGGCGCTGGCCCCATATGCCGAGGGTGGCGGGTTCGGACCCAGCCCCAGCCAAACTGCAACAGAAAAATAGCCGGGCGTTGTGGCGGGCGCATGTAGTCCCAGCTACTCGGGAGGCTGAGGCAAGAGAATCGCGTAAGCCCAAGAGTTAGAGGTTGCTGTGAGCCATGTGACGCTACAGCACTCTACCCGAGGGCGGTACCATGAGACTCTGTCTCTACAAAAAAAAAAAAAACCATGTTTCAAATTTCACCACTTCTTACCAACTGCCAACCACACCCCTGCCACTGTTGCTTCTTGGCTGGCTTATTATATGAACTGAACTCCCTGACTCTTGTCCTTCTTTGTATATTCTTTGCACAGCAATTAGATTGATACCTCCATGCTTAAAATCCCTGGTGATCTTTCATCAAGCTTAGACTAAATTCCATTTCCCAGTGCCTGGTCTATAAGGCTTTATATGATATAGGCACACTGGGAGGAGATGTGAGAAGATCTTAGATGGGTTAAGAAAAATTTTTAAGATCATTAATTAAATTATTTCCCAAAAGAGTTCAAAGCACAATAAGTATATATATATATGTATATGTTTTTTTTTACTCTTTTTTTGATCAACATAATTTAAGTGCACTGTGGAAGTTTAACCATAGGTTCAAGTGTGCTGTGAGATTAAAAAGGTTGAAAACACTGATATAGAACATGCCCATGTGATTTTTGATTTCCACTTCTTATTCTCCAATTCCCTCCACTCCAGCCACTCTGGCCTCCCTGCTACTCCACAAACATGCCAAAGTTGGTCCTGTCTGGAAATGTTCTTCTTCTACAGATAGCCTTATGTTTTGCTCTTAGATTTAATCAGGTCTCTACCCAAATGTCACCTCCCCAGAGAGGTCTTCCTGACCACCCCCTTCAAAATAGCCTCTTACTCTCTTATGTCATAGTTAATAAATCTCTTAATTAATCTTTAATTAAGGTAGTATTTAATACCCCCACTACGACTTCTGTAATGCTTGTATCATACCTGGAGGTGGAAATTTGTTCATCTGTTTTCCAGCACCTAGAGTAGGTTTTGTACTTAAAAAGGTGCTTGACAAGTATTTGTTACATTATTATATACTATGAGGACATAAGTCACTACATAATAAGGAGACTTGGTTAACTCAGGGAGGCTTCCACGCAAAAATGCTGTTTGAGCTAGTGATGAAGGAAAATGGTGAGAATACCAGGAATGGTGAGGCCAAGAGGCATGTGGTGTTCTAGGAAGGGACATAACTCATGCAAAGTTCCTGTGGCAGGAGGAGAAACACAGAATTTAGGAGAGCATGGGATTGAATGAGGTTGGAAAAGAGGAAGCGTCCAAACCATTCATAGCATTGCAGGACCTATTAATATGATTTTTGTCTTTTCCCCACAGTTAAGACAAAATCACTAAAAATAGGCTTGGCGCCTGTAGCTCAGTGGCTAGGGTGCCAGCCACATACACTGGGGCTGGCGGGTTTGAACCCAGCCCAGACCTGCCAAACAACGATGACAACTACAACAACAAGAAAAAATATCTGGGCATTGTGGTGGGCGCCTGTAGCCCCAGCTACTTGAAAGGCTGAGGCAAGAGAATCGCTTAAGCCCAAGAGTTTGAGATTGCTGTGAGCTGTGATGCCATAGCACCTTATTGAGGGCAACATAGTGAGACTCTATCTCAAAAAAACAAAAAAAGAAAGAAAAAAAATCACTAAAAATATTTTAATTGTAGGGAAGGGTAGAGGAAAAAAATAATCACTTTTGCTTATAAAAATACTTGAAATAATTTGTAAGATCCATTTCTGCTCTGAAATTCTAGGATTCTATAAAAGTTCAAACAGCAAAATGAGAATGAACTTTTGCAACTATCAACCAATGTCAATTTCAATGAGAGAGATTCAAGCTATTGAGTTTTGTGGCTTCTCAAACATCATCACATTAATTTTCACAGTCTCCCTTTTCTCTCTCTTCTAAAAAATGTTGAATCAAAATTTCCTCTTATCATGAAAAATATGACTCCAGAACTATTATTCAAACTATGCAAGCATCTAAATTGAAGGTCACCATTAGAAGTTTCTAGTCTTTTGAAGCACACATTTTCCAGCTTAACCAGCAGAATAAGCAGGTAGCAGTGTCAAGACCTGGGTCTTGTCACCTCCTGAATTCAAATCTCCCCCAACTGTGATCTTGAACAACTGATGCAGCCTAAAACTTTGAAACCTCATTTGTGGAAGGGGGATAATGATTTAATTAGTATTTTCTTCACTGGGCTCTTGTGAGGATTAAGTATGATGATCTATATAACATGCTTAATATGCATTCAGTTAATTGACATTGATGTAGAAAACTCCCTGGATTGGAGCATGTGAAAATCCACTTTGTGAAGACCTGGAATCTGCCAGTCAACCATCTCCTTCTCTCCAAGTAGTTCTAGTCCAGCCACCTCTTGCATACTGGTTGCAGCCAGTGGCCTGGCGATAGCTCTTCATCCACAGCAAACATCTCCTTTCTCAGTGGAGAGTTAGGAAGGGACATGGAATCAGGCAACTGGTGCTTAATGCACTACCCTACACAATAACTTTTGCTACTAATTGAGATGACAGTGGAGCATCTATGCCTAATTGTCACTTTCCCTATGGAGAAATCAAAATACCTGATGGGTTACCAAGAAATAGAAGACATATGCAGATAAATTTAAAGTATTTTTCATTTAAGAATACACAGTAAAGGATTTATCTATTGAAGTCTATCCAAGAAAATGAGGTGGGTTTCCAATATAGACAATACCATTAACCAGCATTTTACCTATTTTTCTGAAGGTAGTGACTATTAATTACAAGTGAATATATATTGCAAAATTGTTGCGAGATGTAGTCACAAAGGGGATTTATGAACTTTGTGTGTCTGGGATGGAGTGGGGTCCCCCCAGCCCAGTGAGCTTGAAAACACAGTTTGGGTGCCAAAGCAGTAAATAGTACCAAATAGTACCTTAAAGTCCTTAAAATGTGTGGACAACTCCCTCGAGGAGCTATTTTCCCAATTTCCACCCTAATTGTTTAGTTAACTCACTCCCAATAGTAAAATGTAAAAAGTTCTTTGCTTTACTGATTTAGCAGTTCAAGTCCACGAATTTGTTTGATACGTGGCTCCACCCAGTTAAGTCACCTATAATTGTTCATCTTGGTTGGTGAGCATTTCAGTGACAGTTCTCTGGAGGCTCAACAATTAGGTGCTTAATGGTGCTGTTTCAGGTTGATGACAGCAATTATGTAGGAAAAAATAAAAACAAACAAAAAAAAAGAAAGAAAAAGAGGAACCACAGTGGGGAACAATTTATTGAAGCAAAACTCTTGAAAAACGGGATTCGTGGCATTAATTCAAAAAGTGCAGATGTCGGAACTTGAGGAGGAGAAGGATTGCTTGGAAGAAACTGTGAGAGGGAATTAGATGCTATCCACTGTTATTACATAGTTTATATTTCCAAAAGCACACCTCATGCAGGTTTTAAAGGACATCGGAAAAATAGGAAGCACTTAGCCAAATGACATTTTCTTCCATCTGGGTTCCACCTGGAGCCACAATATTAAAGTGTCCCTTTATCTTATACCTCATTTCAAAGCAGCACAGAGTCAAGTCAAGCATAGCCCTATCTTGCTGAATCCAAAAATAACTGTTCTTCATGGAGCACCAACTATGTGTCAGGAATCCTAATAATTTCATCAAATCTTCTCAGCAACGCCACGCCTGGATGTTATTTAGACGATAAAACTAAAGTTCAGAGAGGTTATATGACTTTCCTGTGGCCATTAGCTAGTAAAAAATCTGATTTCAGTTTATTTATTCATACACAGATAGGGAGAAGGACAGGCCTTCAAGCCAACTTTAGGGTTTTCAGACAGGGCCACTGGGTTGTGCCTCTCACAGAAGAGGGACAGCCTTGTGGGGAAGGTAATGAGAGAGACTTGGAAGTAGTGGTGCAAGAATTCAAGTGCCTTGCAGGCAGTTAGATATCTGGGTCTGGAGCTCTCAGAAAAGGTCTTCCCTAGGGGTGTGGATTAGAAAGAGATTGGTAAGTAACCAAACCTGGAGAAGGGACAGGACCAGCCAGCAGGAATAGAGAGGGGCCAGCTCCATCTTCACCAAGCATGTCTGAACCACTTTCCATAACTAGTAGAATGCGTTCTTTGTGCTATTTCTCTAATTATGGGCTCACACCAAGTCCTCACTGATAATCTGTCTGCATGTCCATGCAATAGTTTCTAAAGAGCTGACGGGAATTTAAGATCAGGTTACAACCAACAAACTGACCCAGACATAGTGAAACATAAGTGACTATAGAAAAAAAAAAAATCTATTCTGCACTGTGAAAGTAAGAATTCCATTCTTGATTTAATTTTTTGTTAGCATAGCATCTACAGTCTACTTAAAAATAAGCTATACTTAGTTTACTGCAAGGTAACCTATACTGTGTTCATTAAAATACTAACAAACTTATGGTAGTTCCCCCCTGACCCCTGCCCAAAGCATATCCTGGACAATAATTCACACAGTCTGTTTGGATGGTGATTCCTGGAGGCTCTGGTAGAGTAATTGAGGGGTGAGACAGGGAAGGGAAGGGAGGCTATGCTAAGAAGCAGGTAGGTTACTACTGTGAGCAGCTAGTGCTCAGTTCCACTGGGCACCTCTGTGAGAAGGTATAGATGGTACCTCAAGAGTTGCCTCCCCCAAGGTGTGAGAAAATGGGGTATTTACTTACCAACTTTCACCTATTTGAGGGTAAGGGGTTTTTCCCAGTGGTGTTAACACCCAAGCCCTTCTGGCCTAACCTGTGAGCGAGGCATGTTCCCAAGGTCAGACAAAACCCTCAGGCAGAGCCATGGGCTAAAAAAGTGACTGCAGAGGGAATGTGGGCCAGTCTCTGACATCATCTGTTAGCTAGCAGAGAAGAGAAAAGCCTAGACAGCGAGGGAATCTGCTATAATTGTGTGTCATCATCTTTTTCATATTATATTAGAGATTTTAACTGTCCCAGAGAAAATATGGAAGTAAATGAGATTTTATAACTCTTATAAACTTAACTACACAGACTGGCTTGGGGTGAGGCCAGTGTACCAAAATATGATACATGGACTATTTGACACACTACAGGATTTTTTTCCACCAAACATTAATAGCCAAATATGACTATAACTTGCTTATGATCTTCAAAGTGCTATTGTATTTGGACTCATATAATGGAGACTTTCAGTCAGAATTTCTTGCCAAACATTAATCAAGTTGTTTTTAAAGGACCCAATAAGTGATTAGCTTATGGTTTTTCAAGCCAACATAAATGCCTTTGCCAACTAACTTTGGCAAAGTCTTTCCTCTCTAAAGTGTGGGATGTAGTGCTTAGAGCATTATAAAAACATCTTAGAGTCAAATCGATGTCCAAATCCTTAAATGAAAATGGTTAAAGAATGGTTAAATGTATATTTATTTAAGGAAAATTTGAGAATATTGAGGTTTACATTCACAAGACTAAGTTGATTTGTATGTTCCATTTTTTCTTCCCTCTCCTCTACCTTTTGTGCATTTGGGGAAAAATGTTCTCATCACGCCAAAATTAAATCATTACATTTTCTTAGACTTGTTATTTGGAACTGCAAAAACTATTAGCTTTAAGGGTTATCTTAGACAAAATAGTTCATGAAGGTAAGACTTAGAGTCAGTAATGATAGACCAAATATTTCTTGTTTCAGCCAAACTGAACTACAGATTCATAGTGAATCTGCCCTGAGATTTCGTATGTTATGGATTTTCCCTGAGATTTCTCATGTTATTGGATTTTCTAAGTACAACTGCTCCACCTTTATGTGAGAAGCACATGTCAGCCAGACTTTTGAAATGTTAACAGTGATTCACTTATCAAATACAGGGTGTTCATAAAGTTCATGTGCAATTGCATGAACACCCTGTATTTCTTGAGTGGAAAGCATTAGGGATATGAGACACACAAGAGATCTTTTCTTTTGCACATGACTTTAGTTAGGTAACGGTGTCTATTTTTACTTGTGTCCATCTTCTTCCAAATTCCTATGTCAGGGCCTTGGGGTCACCCCAAGAAAAGACCAGTTTTGGGAGGAGAGTGAGGAACCACAAGATGGAGTAGACTAAGACTCCATTATTTTTTTCATTTAAAAAGTCTGGCCTTTCATTTAGCCACTATTTTGTAGAGGATCTTTGGTGCCTTTTTAACTCTCCTTTGAATAACTCAGGGTTGCTTTGGAGGGCTTTGTTTTAAAATTATGAAAATGTAAATATAATACCCTTCTGCTGCAAATAAATTAATCATAAACCATTATCCAAAGAAACTAAAACAATGATTGCACTTTTTAAAGCCTTCTACCTGCAGGAACTATTTGGCTGTTCTGGGAAAAATTGCCCCAAACTATTGAGTCTAAGATATTAAGAGATATGTCATAGAATCAGATCATCCACAACCCCAGACATCTCTTCCAGAATATCAGCATGCCTGATATTTCCTGAAATGATCTCTGCAACCTGGAATGTTTCCAGGGAAAAGGGGAGAATACAATGTTTGGCAAATCATTCGATTCTGTTAATCACATGTTATACTCCATGGAAACAAGGTATTTCAGTTAGGTCAGAACACTGAATAAAATTGGGCCCAGCATTAACTGAATTACTGGGAATACTTCTATTTTCCTGATCCTTAAGCTTTACCAGAACCATCGCCCCATCATGATTATCCTCATTTTTTGAGCACTTGTGCTTGGCATTTCATAGGATTTTCCTGTTTTTTTGCATTTATCCCTGTGAAGTAAGTAGATATCACTGCTCCCCATAACAGGTGAGATAAATAAGACTCACAGAGGTTAAGTGAATTGTCCAAGGTCATCTGTAACTTAGTCCTAGGTCTGTTTAGGTGCAGAACTAAACCACCTCCTATTTTAAGCAACAACAAGGGAGAAAAAATAATTTGGCCAATTTGATCATCCTGAAAAAAACTCACGATTCTTGTAGAAGCATTCGAAAGCAGAAGCATGGAAAATCTAATTTTTTACCTATTTCTTAGGACTGTAGGACTGGAGATTCTTTCATGGCAAACACATACTCTTTGGTCTGAACCACTTTTATTTACAACATGTTTTTAAGAATTTCTTAGGGCAGGAGATAGCTATTTGCTTACAGAATAGTTCTTTTTAGTCATTTTTAAGACCATTACTGAGACTGCGTTGTATACGCTGCATATAGATTAATAAAAAATTCAATTTCTAGTCATAATTCTTATAACCTGACCTTCATTTGACTTAATTATGCTTCTCTTGGTAATGTCTATGCAAATAAATCTTTTTATATTAATATTCCAATCATTCAAACATTCTGAAATTCAGACTATCTGAAAATAAAGGAAAAACTTGGAATTGCAAGTATATTATACTTTACAATACTATTTTTGGAAAATCGTTTCACAAGATTTAGCAAAATTAAAAGGTTTTGTTCCTTAAAAAAGAAAAGCTAAAGAGAATTCTGCAATGAGTACTTAAAATCTCTTATGAATGTCATAAAATTTGATTTTTACATGTCACAATATCCTAAATACACCTACTTTTGAGTAAAAGGCAACATTTTATTGTTTTTCAGGTTCACCTCTGCACTTTTAATATTTTGAAATAAAATGAGATAGGAGGGAGGGAAATGACAACTTCTTTTAAAATGGTAAAAACTTTTAAGTTTATTTTAAAGCACTTTATTTAGAAGTTTCAGGATTTTTGCGTAAGCCCATTTATGAGATACTAAACAATAAACTTAAGATTGTATGGCACACCCGAAAATTTTATATTAAAATACTATTTACCCCAAAAAGCAACGTAACTTCTGAATTCTGTAACTATAGAAAGAAATTCTTTAAAAACCTCTAGTATCCTTCTTGTCTCAAGTATTCTGATTTTTTACCATCTCAAGTATTCCCAATCACCATCACCACCACTTGCCCTAGGAAGCCGCCCCCTCCACCCACAAAGGTTCTCTTTAAATATCTCCATAGAGAAGACTTCGGAAAAGAGAAACGAAAAATACTTATCACAAAAGGACACAGGAGAATGCAAATCACTTCTTAATTTCAATATTTTTTCCTCTTTCAACCTGCCTCTTCCCCTCATCAGATTTATCTGCACAGCAGATACTGAGCCAGGTCGTTGGGTTCCACTCACGGCAGAATGTTACTGGGAAGTTGCACTAACAGCAGAATGTTATTGGGAATTGATGAAATGGGGCCTTTTCTCCGCTTTTGGCCCTCTCCTCAGATAGCAATAAAAATCCAGCTGTCTTTAATACCCTTGAGGCAGGGGAAGCCAAAGTGCAGGCTAGTTATACACACAGGCTCGGGGGTGACTTTCCTGATTCACACTGTTTAACCTTACTCATTCGTCCCCGAGTGGTCCTTGGTGGGCGTAGGACAGAGTTGAGCGACCCCAGCTCACCCTCAGCCCTCAAGGCAGCCAGGTGAGGTGGGGTCAGGGAGCCCTGAGCAGAGAATGACGACAGAGCGAGCGCGCAGTAGATTCCCCAACAGTCGCATGTGGAAGAGTAAAAGATGAGGAGAGAGCTGCTACCTCTGCCTGGAAGAAGTCAAAAACCAAAGGGGGCGATTTTGAACTTCTGAAATTAACTTCTTTCCCTCCACTTCAGTCCTTCTCGCGCAGCCCTCTCTTTTTGGCCAGCCTTTCCCATCCAGCTTCTGATCACGTGTAAACTTACTTTTGGCTTGTAACACCCCAGCGGACTGCAGTTGCTGAACTTACCTCGGGGAAACTTTCACGTAGCCCCAAGACCTGCACTTCCCAAGCCCGGGGCGGGTTCCCTCCGGGCGCGCAAAGCGCGGGCAGAGCTCACCTCTGGGAGCGCAGCGCTTGGTGCCACCAGCCTCCCGGAGATCGGAAGGGACAGGAGGACAGGCGGCAGCACCCGCAGCCTGTTGACTCCGGAATCCCTCCGGCAAGCGGGCGGCAGCGCCCACGCCCCTCGCCGATATATAAAGGCTTCTCCCCGCCCCGAGCCCGACCCTTCCCCGCCCCGGCGGCCCCGGCCCGGCGCGCGTCCCTCGGGAGGGGGGCGCAGACCTGGGGAGGTGACGGAAGCGAGAGTTGGGGTATTCCGAGGGTAGTAACGACCCGACCGTCATCCCCCCTCGTAGAGCTCATGCCCTCTGGATCGTGGGGAGGAAATTGAAAGCGGGAAAATTGGGGCGTTCGGGAGGTGAGCCTTCTTTGCGCCTTGGCCGACAGGCAGGACGTGCAGATAGGGGCGGACAGAAGGCAATAGCTCTGCTCCTACTGTTGAAACTGCTGTCCTTTGGCGGTTTTGCCTGTTCTGGAGTCTTTTTGCAGAAGGCAGAGTCTAGCAAAGGGCCCGAGAGTATTTGGTTAGTGAGAACTCCCTTTTGCCTGGGAATGGGGACCCCAGTGATTTAGATTAAGGCCAACGCCCATTTATCCCCCTCCTCCGAATTCAGGGGTCAGAGGAGAATATCCTTGACTCTTTGCGGACCTTTTCTCGTCTGGCTATCTGTCCATTCATCTATCCATATTGTCATTTCATGCATATTTGAGCACCTACTATGCACTATTATTAGGTGCTTCAAATAAAAAGCCAGAGAAGTTGGGTTGGGGAGACAAACATGGAAACAGAAAACGGGGTGGGGGCAATTGCTGTTGGGAGTAAATGATGTGGGGTGGGGGTTTACAGAAAAGGGAATCCTGGATACATGCAGGGAAAAGAAGGTCCCAGGCAAATGATATAGCATCTGGGAAGACAAGGACATTGCCTCTCTCCACGGGAGCCAAAAGTTTGTTTAACTTTTAAAATTCGCTATTTGTTGTGATCCTAAGTAAAGAAAATTTTATTTTTATTTATTTTAAGAGAATTTTAAAGACAGATAAACTTACAAGTGGGAGAACTGGGATCTGAATGCAGGCAGTCTAACTTTGGGGTATGTGTTTACTCACTCTAATGTACTGAAGCATGGAGTGTGCACTTGGCAAATGTCAAGTTCAAAACAGAGATGGTTCACCAAGGAGTAGGGATTGCACTGGAATCCAGGGCATAATGTCAGGTCTCAGCTAGACCACCCACCAGCTGCAACTTTGGATAGTCCTTCACCTCACTTTCTTTCTCAGTGGAGTGTGAATGGAAACAATGCTCTTCATTTGTTTTGCCTCCTGGAGTGTCCTGGAGTACCAGGCTTCCTGTTTCAGTTCATAGACTTGGTGCAACCACACCAGGATTTCAAAATAGTGATTCATATGTGAATTCCTTGACTTTCACAGGAAGGTTGGGAGAACACTGGACCAACAACAGCAAAAAAGCAAACGTGAGAGCATCTCAAGTTATTGCTGACTCTACCTAGAACGATTAAAATTAAGAAATTCAAGTTTTCAGATTCTCGTGTTATTATTTTTAAAAATACAGCTTATAATACAAGTATATTTTCCTTATTCCAGAGACATTATTGAAAGAAGCGGATGTGAATCCTAGGTTACAGGGTTTCCACCTGCTTCCCAGCCCACTCAAAGCTATCTTTAAAAGTGTATCACATATGCAAACAACACTTATTCTGTGACAGCCACATAGGAAAGCTAGTATGATAGAAAGGCTTCTGGGAGTCATGAACCAGTGACCCATGGCCCAACCAGGACCATGATCATGTCAGTCTAGTGGGAAGATGTAGTAATTAGTGCCTAACAATGAGCTGAATCCCTTTGCCATATTGTTTTGAAACATCTTAAAACACTCTATCTGATGCCCTGGGCCTTCTGATGTCCAAACCAGTTTCACACTGGATCATACTTGGACCAGTACCCAAAGAATTAAGCATTAAGCTTCCTTTCACCCAGCCTACAACAAAAAAGGCAGAGAAAGAAGAGAGGTCTTAGGGTTTTGTAAATACAGGTGGTTGCCTAAAGTGACCCCAGTTTTCTCCATTGTGCAACCCTGATTTCTGGACCAGAGAAATGATGGGCAAGTGGCCAGCGCTCTTTGCTGTTTTCCTGGAGCTTTTTCAGGAACATCTGTAACTTAAGGGGATTGAGGTGCCATAAGTGTTTGGTTGAGGTTTTTGAAGGCCAAGACAACCTCACAAAATGGTCATTAACTATATCAGAAGGCAAGGGCAACCATTAGCCTGAGCCACATTTGTGCTGGTGTAACCCAACAGCATTGGGGCACTGGACGCCTTGCCCATTCATAGTTCAAGGTTTTGAGAGAAATGCTGCTGCCAGTACCCTGGGAAGATCCATGTTGACTTCTGAAATGTCTCTAGATCTCAACACATCTACACCTGCACACGTTAGACCCTCAAGCTACTGAAGTTGCCTTCTGTTTGGTTTTCCAAAGTCAAATCTTCACTCATTCCATCACACCCATTTCTTGCCAGTTCATCTGTCACTGTTCTGACAGAGGGATGGTTCTTAAACACATTGTGATTACTTGCTCTGCTGAGAGAATGTTTTAAAGGGCTCCCTGCTGCCTTGAGAGCAGAGCCCAAACTCAAGGCCCCTTTTCTCCCTCTCTATTCTTCCTTCTTGCCTTATTCCCTGCCATCTTGCCATACTCCCACCACTAATCATGAGCTCTGGTGCCCTGTTAATGACCCACATTACTTTTCTCATGATGTTTTAATATCTCCTTATTATTATCAAGGCTATTTGCTCAGCATTTATTGATTTATTCATTTAGCAAAATATTATAAGGAGACTTCAAAAAAATGATAGAAAAATAGAATTAAAACATTAAAAATAAAAATAAATAAATTATATTTCTCAACATGAACTCTGTCAAGTTCAAGACATTTTTGTAAGCCAAGATACCAACCATGTAGCCCATTTTTAAAGAACTGACAGCCCTGGGAATATAAATCATGTCAATGTAGTCTTTTTTATATTAATAACTAAAAAAAATTAATGTCCTTTAATGATTTTTTAAAGATTAGGACACAACTCAACTTGGATTCTGCCAACAAACACAAACAGTGCAACCTAATTGTCTGTACCCCCACACTAATCTAAAATTTTTAAAAAGATTAGGAAACAAAAGAAGTCATAGGGGGTTTAGAATTGTGGCTCACATCTGTAATCCTAGCACTTTGGGAGGATTTCTTGAGGCCAGGAGTTTAAGACCAGCCTGAGCAGAGAGAGATCCTGTCTCTACAAAAAATACAAAATTTAGCCCAGCACAGTAGCATGTGCCTGTAGTCCCAGCTACTTGGGAGGCAGGAGGATCATTTGAGCCCAGGAGTTGGGACTGTAAAGTGGAGGCCTAATGTTTGATGAGAAGAATGATCAGGAGCACTGTCATGGTGGAGAAGAACATCTTGGTGAAGATTTCCAGACATTTTTCTGCTGAAGCTTTGGCTAACTTTTTCAGAACACCATCATAATAAGCAGATGTCACAGTTCTTTGGCCCTCTAGAAAGTCAATAAACAAAATGCCCTGAGCATCCAAAAATAAAGCAAAACTTATTTCCATGACCTTTGACTTTGATTGTTTTTTTTTTTTTATTAAATCTTAGCTGTGTACATTAATGTGATAATGGGGCACCATACACTAGTTTCATAGACCGTTTAATTGGTTTATTTCTGCTTTGACTGGACCACTTCCACATCTTGTTAGCCATTGTTTTGTGCTTTGTCCTCAGAATCATACTGGTAAAACCATGTTTGATCTCCTATTATAATTTTTTGAAGAAATGCTTCAGGATCTTGATCTCATTTGTTTAAAATTTCCATTGAAAGCTCTGCTCTTGTCTGAAGCTGATCTGGGCACAATGTTTTTGGCACCCATTGAATGGAAAATTTGCTCAATGTCAATTTTTTAGTCAGAATCAAAAAACCTGAATCATTTGAAATGTCTATGATGCTGGCAACAGAAATTGAATTTTTTTCCTTGAAAATTGATGTGCATGGACTTTTGCTGCAAACTTCATCTTCAACATTGTCTTGTGCCTCCTTAAAAAATATTATCCATTTGCATATTGCTAATCTTGGAGCCTGGGTAATTGTCCTCATAAACTTCTGATCAGTAATGTGATTTTTCTTCCACTGAAATTTTGTCAAAAATGTGGTGTTTGTTCTTGCTTCAATTTTAGCAGAATTTCTCAAATAGGGCCTCTTTTCAAACTAACATCTTATTCTTAGTGCTCAAACAAGGTCCTGTTCAGACATGCTATACCAAGTTAGAAAGAGTTTATTTTAATGCAAAAAAATTTGAAATCCCTGGGTAGTTTTTTCATAATATGTATTTCCACGAACTGTTCAAAGATCTTATATATTGAATGTTTACTCTGGGCTAGGAACTGTGCAGAGTATAGTCATTTTTATAATGATAACCTGTATTTTCATCATAAATTAAAATCATATACTGAACTAACATTTTATGTGGATTATTGAGATCCATTTATTTATCAAACATGTATTAAAAACCACATACTGTATTAGACACCATGATGCAATCAACTATTGTCTGATTGCCCTTAAAGACCTCAGAGACTAGTGTTGGTGATGGATAGATAACTATTAATGTGATAAAGGTCGGTTTGTACTGGACACCATGGGAGGAGCCCTTGAAAGAAGATAATGCATTGGAAAAATGTGGGGCCTGGAGTTGATGAGAAAGGTTGAGAGGAGAGTAATAAGAGAAGGAGAAGCACGCATAGAATCATGAAATTGGTGGTGGCCAGAGGGCAGGGCAATGGAGCGCCATGGTAGACAGTGAGGTTAGAGAAGTAGATGGGATACAGGTGGTGGATTAGATGGGTATGAGTGAGAGGAATATAGGAAAACTCTGGCTCATAGATAAGCCTCCCGGCTCACAACTATGTGGGGACAACATTCTTTACTGGGAGAGTGAACACTATCCAGGAGGAGGTTTATACTAGAAGGTGGACAAAAATAATTTTATTTTCGATATTTTGAGTTTGAGATGTCTGGGAATGATTCTCAATGGGAAGGTGGATATATATAGGTCTATGATTTCTGTGTGAAGCCTGAACTGCAGATATGGATTTGAGTTCATCATGAAATGGGTAGTTGGATCCACAGAAGCATAGGATGTGATACAGAGGGGTTTTTTTCATTCATCGTCCATTGAAGAAATATTCATTGAGCACCTGGCACCACTGTTCTAGACCTTGGGGATATATCAGGGAACAGAGAAAACAAGAGTCTTGCTGGTGTGATACTTGGGGAAAGGGGATAGAGAGCACCTTATCAGATGGCAAGGGTAGGTTACAATTATCAGATGGCAAGGGTAGGTTAGAATTTTGATGCACTGGGGTGATTTGGGGCAAGGTCTTGAATGGAGATGAGAAGTAAGTGCTGGGAAATATCTGAAGAGTGTTCCAGGCAGTGAAAATAGTTGATGCAAAGGCCCTGAGCCAGGAGAATAGTGCATCTGAGCAAAGGGAAGAGGCCAATGTGGCTGAAACAAGAGGAGTGAAGGGAGGAATAGTAGTTCATGATGTCAGGGACATAATGGGAAAGGGCTCAGGTGTTGGGAGAAATGGAGGATTTAGAGCACAGAAGCAACATGATATGACTTCCATTTATAAGAGATTTCTGTTTGGAAAGGATAATAGAAGTGGGACAGGAATTGCTAGCAGCACACTGGGTCGTAGCTGACAGTAGGAGATGAGCAGAACACAACCATATTCAGAGCAGTGGGAAAGTTGCCCGGGGGTCAGATCTAGGTGATTTTAAGCATATTAAGACCTTAAGACTCTCCATGTGCTGATGAGCTATGAAGGATGGCCAGGAAGGCAAGAGGAGGCCAAAGAAAAGACCTATCTCAGAAGCCTAAGGAGGACAGCTTTTCAGGAAGAGACTCATGGATGGTGCCAAAGGCCACAGAGAGATCTGGAAGGATAAGGCTCGGGAAACATTGTTTGGACTTGGCAATGCAGAAAGCCTTGTGACTGTGGCTAGAGCTATGGATGGGGGAGAAGTCAGAGATCAGTGGATCATAGAATTAAAGGGAAATGAAAAGAGAGTGAACTCTTTGAATGGCCAAGAAAAGTAGAAGAGTTAGAGGTGTAACTTCACTAAGGCATGGTATTATTGAGGCGATGTTCATCTTCTTGATGATAGCATAGCTTTACTTTCAAGTGCAGTACACGTGCAGGAAGACTTTTATGCTTATAAAGTGGACTGGAGATGGGGAAAGGAACATGTAGAAGATGTTCACATCTGAGTCTCCACTTTTCAAGGTTTGCCATCTTTTTCTATCTTCCAAAAGAAAATGTAGGAATAAGGATGCATTAAACTGTCTTATAACAAATAAGAAATGGGGAGAATTTTAGGATGATCTCACATTGTGCCTCCAGCAGTCTAGGATAGTACAGTAGAACCTCAAGTAGGTGAATTTGGACCTATCATCACTGCTGACTAGCTCCTGTTCCCTGCCCAATTTCATTTTCAGGTAAAGCATGCTCAAGTTCTTGTCATGGGTGGGAAGGATGGAGAGGCTAATTAGGAAATGACTGATCACTGGGCACTGTCCCCGTTACTCAGTTGAGAACAGTATGTATTTTACTACCTTAACTTTTGTGCCCTCTGAGACCATACAGACTCTCAAAAAAAATGTTGATTTTTGTTAACCTTCTGATAATGCTACTCTGAATTTTATGCAACTCCTTTTCAGACTCTATTTACCATATTGTGTCAGGTGTATTGGTGCAATGACTTAGGACATGTGTTGAATCATTCAAAGAGAAATATTTATTTTCAAGCTCTGAGGATTTTGAATCAGCTGTGAAATCAAAGTAGAGGAAGACATTCCCCCACCTCCACCCCCCATTTAGTCAAATAGTACACCCATGTTAGGAAGCTAGGAACATTGAGCAAGGCCAAGTCACTTTTAGTGGTCATTAGACTATAATTAGGATTCAGCAGAAATTTTCTAAATTTTCAAGACTGCAGTAATTCATATTTATAGGAACAAAAAACAAAGCCTGTGATAGAGTAAAATTTCTCTCATTTTCAGTAAAAAGGCCCACTGGTTCCTATAATCAAACTGAGCAATGACCTTCCAATGATGGTAAGTAAGGGGCACTGGAGCCTTACGAATTTGACCATCAAGCCCTAGATTTGTTTTGTTCATGGGAGCATTCCCTCATTGTTGCTGAAATCACTCCCAGGTACTTTACCTTAATTTTTTTGTCTCAAGGGGAGTTTCATAAGCGTTCTCTTGATTTCTAGATCACAAGCAAGAAAAGTCAAGTCATACCTTAAGGACTATCTAAAGGCTGAAGATAATTGCAGAGAAATAAAAACAATGAAGATGACAAAAATCACCTAACTGCGTGCAGTGTGCATCTTTTACAGATAAGGAAACAGGCACAAAAAGTCAAGGAGGCTGGCTTAGTTGCTTAGGTGCACAGCTACTGATTGTGGAAGCCAAGACTGAAGCTCAGATAATGACCCAGAAAATGAATATGGGGCTAATATATAAACAACCAAGCAATTGCAGTACAAGGTGTGGGTGGCAGATTGTGTTTCCAAAGATGGTTGCAGCAATATCTCTCATGTCTTTGTCTCTGCAATTAAATTAAACAACAGCTCACTGTCCCCTCAGCACTCATCATGGAGACTGTCCCAGTTTGTCCCCCAGATCCACTCCAAAGCAGACCTTGACTGAGACAAAGGTTCACGTGCAAGTAGTTAGTGTGAGAAGACTAACTGCAAGGGGAGTGGGGAAGCAAGAGAGGAGAGGGAAGGTGGGCAATGAAGAGTTACTGCCATGGACAGCTGGAGCACACTCCCACTGGGGAATGCTGGGAAACAGCGAAGAACAATGCACTGGTCATTCATCCACCGAATCCCTGTTTGTTACTGGCTGAGAGATGGTCTCAGAAGAATAAACTCTGGCATTCTGGCTTGTCCTGGGAGCAGACAGAGCAGCCTTGAGCATGTAGAGTCCCATGCCAGGAGGGGCGGAGAGGGGAGTGGTGCTGACATCTGCAGCAGAGAGCTTTCCAGTCTGGAGTCGGTGGGTCCAGGTCAGTGTGTGAGCTCCCAAGAGTGTGGAACAGCAACAACAGAGAAAATTAAGACACAATGAGGCTCACATTACCCAAATCAAACCATATAAAATCCTCTGGAGGTTGTGTGCAGGCAAGCTCCCAGAATGGCTTCTGTCCTTCCCTCACCCAGTCTCTGCCTGCCTGAGCTGTTCTTCCTCCCAGTCCCCATCCCCACTGCTGATCCTCTGGCACTCATGGTAGAGGTGGGCCAGTGCCTGTCTGCCCACGTGAATGTTACTTTAGAAACATTTACAGCTCTATCTGAGGAACATCAACGTGAAAAAAATATCCCTGCACTGTTTGAACAGGCTGTGTCATGTGCTTTTGGTAGCATGAGAGTTGTTGAGGGTTATAAACTCTAATCACTGAGTTTAACTGAAAATTATTGTAAAAGTACACATCAAAAGCTGGTTTAGAATGTGATTTCCCTTTATCTGACAATAATTGTTTTTATTGGCTACATCTAAAATAATTCAGTATGTTGATGAGTGCCCAACCCTGATGACAAAATCTATCCAAATTAGAAATTACATAAAAGCAATGAATGATTAAACTCATAATCTGAGTGTTTTAATTGTATGTTATCTTATTTTCTCAAAGAGTTGGGATTGATCACAGCATAATATCAGGTGTACCCAGATCAAGTAGAATGATTTTGATGTATTTCTTCTTTTTCTACTGTCTATAAGATTTAGCATGATCTGTTTTTTTGAAATTATCTTTTACTTTTATTTATAAATATTAGTTGTCTATTTTTTGATACTTAAAAAAAATAAGAAGTTAACTTATTCAGTAACCATACTGAATCTCAGAGTCAAAGCATTCTATAATAGACATACTCTTATTTGACAATGTGAATGTTACTTTCTTTGCATTATTATTATTATTATTATTTGGGGGGCAGCACCTTTGCTTCCTACTCTTTTTTTAATTTAATTTAATTTTTTTTATTATTAACTCATAGCTGTGTACATTAATGCGATCATGGGGCACCATACTCTGGTTTTATAGACCATTTGACACATTTTCATCACACTGGTTAACATAGCCTTCCTGGCATTTTCTTAATTATTGTTTTAAGACATTTATATTCTACATTTACTAAGTTTCACATGTACCCTTGTAAGATGCACCACAGGCGTAATCCCACCAATCACCCTCCCTCTGCCCTCATCCTCCTTCCCCATATTCTTAGGTTATAACTGGGTTACAGTTTTCATATGAAAGCCAGAAATTAGTTTCATAGTAGGACTGAGTACATTGGATACTTTTTCTTCCACTTTTAAGATAATTTACTAAGAAGAATATGTTCCAGCTCCATCCATGTAAATGTGAAAGAGGTAAAGTCTCCATCTTTCTTTAAGACTGCATAATATTCTGTGGTGTGCATATACCACAATTTATTAATCCATTCGTGGATTGAGGGGCACTTGGGCTTTTTCCATGACTTAGCAATTATGAATTGGTCTGCAATAAACATTCTGGTGCAAAGATCTTTGTTATAATGTGATTTTTGGTCTTCTGGGTATATACCTAGTAGAGGAAATATACGAGTGAATGGAAGATCTATTTTTAGATCTCTAAGTGTTCTTCAAACATCTTTCCAAAAGGAATGTATTAATTTGCATTCCCACCAGCAGTGTAGAAGTGTCCCCTTTTCTCCGCATCCATGCCAACATCTCTGGTCTTGGGATTTTGTGATATAATCTAATCTTACTGGAGTTAGATGATATCTCAAAGTAGCTTTGATTTGCATTTCTCTGATGATTAAAGATGATGAGCATTTTTTCATATGTCTGTAGGCCCGTGCACCTGTCTTCTTCAGAGAAGTTTCTCTTCAAGTCCCTTGCCCAGCCTGCAATGGGATCGCTTGTTCTTTTCTTGCTTATACATTTGAGTTCTCTGTGGATTCTGGTGATTAAACCTTTGTTGGACACATAACCTGAAAGTATCTTCTCCCATTCTGAGAGCTGTTTGATTGCTTTATTTACTGTGTTCTTGGCTGTGCAGAAGCTTTTTAGTTTGATCAGGTCCCAGTAGTGTATTTTTGAAGCTGCTTCAATTGCCCAGGGGTTCCTCCTCATAAAATGCTCGCCCACACTGATTTCTTCAAGGGTTTTCCCTGCACTCTCTTCTAGTATTTTTCTAGTTTCATGTCTTAAGTTTAAATCTTTAATCCAGTGAGAGTATGGATTCACCAGTTAATGGTGAAAGGTGTGGGTCCAGTTTCAGTCTTCTACAGGTTGCAGCCAGTTCCCCCAGCACTATTTGTTAAATAGGGAATCTTTTCCCCACTGAATGTTTTTAATTGGCTTGTCAAAGATCAAATAATGGTAAGTAGCTGGATTCATCTCTTGGTTCTCTATTCTGTTCCACACATCTACTTCTCTGTTTTCATGCCAGTACCATGCTGTTTTGATCACTATTGATTTATAATATTGTCTGAGGTCTGATAGCATGAGTCTTCCTGCTTTGTTTTTACTTCTTTTCTTACTTTTTTTTTTTATTAAATCATAGCTGTGTACATTGATATGATCATGGGGCGTAATTTAGTAGCTTCACAGACGGTTTGATACACTTTCATCACACTGGTTAACATAGCCTTCCTGGCATTCTCTCAGTTACTGTGCCAAGACACTTACATTCCACATTTACCAAGTTTCACATATACCCTTGTAAGATGCACCGCTGGTGTAATCCCACCAATTCCCTTCCCTCTACCCACCTCCCCGCCTCCTTCCCCTCCATTTCTCCTTCCCCCCTATTCTTAGGTTGTAACTGGGTTATAGCTTTCATGTGAAAATCCTAAATTAGTTTCATAGTAGGGCTGAGTACATTGGGTACTTTTTCTTCCATTCTTGAGATACTTTACTAAGAAGAATATGATCCAGCTCCATCCATGTAAACATGAAAGAGGTAAAGTCTCCATCTTTCTTTAAGGCTGCATAATATTCCATGGTGTACATATACCACAATTTATTAATCCATTCGTGGATCAATGGGCACTTGGGCTTTTTCCATGACTTAGCAATTATGAATAGGGCTGCAATAAACATTCTGGTACAAATATCTCTGTTATGATGTGATTTTTGGTCTTCTGGGTATATGCCCAGTAGAGAGATTACTGGATTGAATGGCAGATCTATTTTTAGATGTCTAAGTGTTCTCCATATCTCTTTCCAAAAGGAATGTATTAATTTGCATTCCCACCAGCAGTGCAAAAGTGTTCCCTTTTCTCCACATTCACACCAACATCTCTGGTCTTGGGATTTTGTAATATAGGCTAGTCTCACTGGAGTTAGATGATATCTCAAAGTAGTTTTGATTTGCATTTCTGTGATGATTAAAGATGATGAGCATTTTTTCATATGTCTGAAGGCCGCATGCCTGTCTTCTTCAGAGAAGTTTCTCTTCAAATCCCTTGCCCAGCCTGCGATGGGATCCCTTGTTCTATTCTTGCTAATGCGTTTGAGTTCTCTGTGGATTCTGGTTATTAAACCTTTGTCGGAGACATAACCTGCAAATATCTTCTCCCATTCTGAGGGCTGTTTGCTTGCTTTACTGTGTTCTTGGCTGTGCAGAAGCTTTTTGCTTTTTAGTTTGATCGAGTCCCAGTAGTGTATTTTTGAAGCTGCTTCAATTGCCTGGGGGGGGGGGTCCTCCTCATAAAATACTCACCCAGACCGATTTCTTCAAGGTTTTTCCCTGCACTCTCCTCTAGTATTTTTATAGTTTCATGTCTTAAGTTTAAATCTTTAATCCAGTGAGAGTCTATCTTAGTTAATGGTGAAAGGTGTGGGTCCAGTTTCAGTCTTCTACAGGTTGCCAGCCAGTTCACCCAGCACCATTTGTTAAATAGGGAATCTTTTCCCCACTGAATGTTTTTAATTGGCTTGTCAAAGATCAAATAACGGTAAGTAGCTGGATTCATCTCTTGGTTCTCTATTCTGTTCCAGACTTCCACTTCTCTGTTTTTGTGCCAATACCATGGTGTTTTGATCACTATCGATTTGTAGTATAGTCTGAAGTCTGGTAGCGTAATTCCTCCTGCTTTGTTTTTATTACTGAGTAATGTCTTGGCTATTCGAGGTTTTTTCTGTTTCCATATAAAACGAAGTATTGTTTTTTCAAGATATTTAAAGTGTAACAGTGGAGCTTTAATAGGGATTGCATTGAAATTATATATTGCTTTGGTAGTATGGACATTTTAACAATGTTGATTCTTCCCAGCCATGAGCATGGTATGTTTTTCCATTTGTTAACATCTTCAGCTATTTCTTTTCTTAGAGTTTCATAGTTCTCTTTATAGAGATCTTTCACATCCTTTGTTAGATAAATTCCCAAATATTTCATCTTCTTTGGCACTACTGTGAATGGGATAGAGTCCTTAAGTGTTTGTTCAGCTTGCCTATTGTTGGTATATATAAAGGCTACCAATTTATGAATGTTGATTTTGTAACCTGAGACACTGCTGTATTCCATGATCACTCCTAAGAGTTTTGTAGTAGAATCCCTGGTGTTTTCCAGATATACAATCATATCATCTGCGAAGAGCAAAAGTTTGATCTCTTCTGACCCTATATGGATACCCTTGATCACCTTTTCTTCCCTAATTGCAGTAGATAAAACTTCCAGTACAATGTTAAAGAGGAGTGGACACTAATGGGAAGCCTTGTCTGGTTCCTGATCTGAATGGAAATGATTTCAATTTAACTCCATTTAATACCATAGTGGCTGTGGGTTTGCTGTAGATGGCCTTTATCAGTTTAAGAAATGTCCCTTCTATACCAATTTTCTTAAGTGTTCTGATCATGAAGGGATGCTGTATATTATCAAAAGCTTTTTCTGCATCAATTGAAAGAATCATATGGTTTTTGTTTTTTAATTTGTTTATGTGCTGAATTATACTTATAGACTTACTTATATTGAACCAGCCTTGAGACCCTGGGATAAAATCGACTTGGCCAAGATGTATAATTTGTTTGATGTGTTGCTGGATTCTGTTTGTTAGGATCTTGTTGAATATTTTTGCATCTATTTTCAATAGTGATATTGGTCTATAATTTTCTTTTCTTGTTGGGTCTTTTCCTGGTTTGGGGATCAGGGTAATGTTTGCTTCATAGAATGTGTTGGGTAGTCTTCCTTCTTTTTCTACATTTTGGAATAGGTTGAGAAATATAGGTACTAGTTCCTCTTTATAGGTTTGGTAGAATTCTGACGTGAAGCCATCTGGTCCCGGGCTTTTCTTTTTAGGGAGATTTTGCATGGTTGATGCTATTTCAGAACTTCATATTGGCCTGTACAACATTTCCACTTGATTCTGACTAAGTCTTGGAAGGTGACTTGCTTCCAGGTATTGGTCAATTTCCTTCAGATTTTCATAATTTCTGAGAATAAAGTTTCTTGTAATATTCATTAAGGATTTTTTGAATTTCTGAGGAGTCTGTTGTTGTTTCCTCTTTGTCGTTTCTGATTGATGAGACTGAAGATTTTACTCTTTTTTTTCCTGGTTGGGTTAGCCAAAGGTTTATCTATTTTATTGACCTTTTCAAAATACCAGCTTTTTGATTTATTGATCTGTTGTATTATTCTTTGTTTTCAATTTCATTTAATTCTGCTCTAATTTTGGTTATTTCTTTTCTTCTAATGGGTTTGGAATTGGAATGTTCTTCCTTTTCCAGTTGCTTGAGCTGTCCCATTAAGTTGTTAACTTCCACTCTTTCTGTTCTCTTAAGGAAGGCTTGCTGTGCTATAAATTTCCCTCTTAGGGAGTGCCTTTGCAGTATCCCAGAGATTCTGATAATTCATGTCTTCAGTGTCATTTTTTCCCCCAAATTTGGCAGTTTCCTTCTTAATCTCATCTCTGACCCAGCTATCATTCAGCATAAGGTTATTTAACTTCCATGTTTTTGTATGAGTATGCAGATTCCTATTGTTACTGAGTTCAAATTTTATTCCAGGATGGTCCGAGAAGATGCAAGGAATAATTTCTATTCCTTTAAATTTACTGAGGTTAGACTTGTGACCTAAGATGTGATTGATTTTGGAGTATTTTCCATGGGCTGATGAGAAGTATGTGTATTTAGTTTTGTTGGGATGAAATGCTCTGTAGATGTCTGCTAAATCCAAATGTTGGATGGTTAGGTTTAATCTAAAATTTCTTTGCTCAGCTTCTTTTTTTTTTTTTGTAGAGACAGAGTCTCACTTTATGGCCCTTGCTAGAGTGCCGTGGCCTCACACAGCTCACAGCAACCTCCAACTCCTGGGCTTAAGCGATTCTCTTGCCTCAGCCTCCCGAGTAACTGGGACTACAGGCACCCGCCACAACGCCCGGCTATTTTTTTTTTGGTTGCAGTTTTGGCCAGGGCTGGGTTTGAACCCGCCACCCTCGGTATATGGGGCCGGTGCCCTACTCACTGAGCCACAGGCGCTGCCCCTTTGCTCAGCTTCTTATTGGAGGATCTATCCAACACTGCCAAAGGAGTGTTGAAATCTCTGACTATTATAGAGCTGGAGGAAATCAAGTTGCTCATGTCTGTTAGAGTTTCTCTTATAAATTGACATGCATTCTGGTTGGGTGCATAGATATTAATAATTGAAATCTCATCATATTGAGTATTACCCTTAACAAATATGAATTGACCATTCTTGTCCTTCCTTACTTTTGTTGGTTTAAAGCCTATTGTATCTGCAAATAGAATTGCAACACCTGCTTTTTTCTGATTACCATTTGCCTGAAATATGGACCACCATCCTTTCACCCTGAGTCTATATTTATCTTTTAAGGTAAGATGTGACTCTTGTATGCAGAAAATATCTGGCCTGAGTTTTTGTATCCAATCAGCTAACCTGTGCCTCTTTAGAGGACAGTTTAAGCCGTTCACATTAATGGAGAGTATTGATTAGTCTGGTAAAATTTTGGGTATCGAGTTTTTCAAAGGTCCAGTGGACATTTTTAATCCTTTTGCCACTGTGGAAGTTGGAATTTGATCAAAAGTTTCTGAGTGAGTTTACTTTTGTGGTAGAGGATTGGGCTGGTCATTATGGAGGATAGGTCTGAGAATATCCTGAAGAGCTGGTTTGATTATGGCAAATTTCTTCAGCATATAAATGTCATTAAAGTATTTCATTTCTCCATCATAAATGAAACTCAGTTTATCTGGATACAGGATCCGGGGTTGAAAGTTATTTTGCTTTAGGAGATTAAAAGTCAATGACCACCCTCTTCTGGCTTGAAAAGTTTCAGCAGAGAGATCTGCAGTCATTCTAATATTCTTCCCTTTGTAGGTAATGGATTTCTTGCATCTGGCTGCTTTCAGAATTTTCTCCTTCATATTAACTTTAGTGAAGTTAATTATGATATGCCTGGGGGATGTCTTATATCGGGTTGAGTCATGCTGGGGTTCTGAAACTGTCTGCTATCTGAATTTCAGAATCTCTTGGCAGGTCTGGAAAATTCTCTTTCATAATTTCATGGAGAAGGGCCTCTGTGCCTTGCAAGGTCACTTCATCAATTTCAGGGATTCCAATGAGGCAGATGTTAGCCTTCTTCAAATTATCCCAGAGCTCTCTGAGAGTCTGATCCATTTTTCCTCTCCATGTCTCTTCCTCTTTGAGAGTTTGGGAGCGTTCAAAAGCTTTGTCTTCAATGTCAGAAATCCTTTCTTCTGCTTGCTCCACTCTGTTACTGAGGGATTCTACTATATTTTTCAGATCTTTGAGAGCTGCAAATTCTTGCTTCAGTGCATCAAAATCTTCAGTGGTTTTGTCTTTAAATTCGTTAAAATCTTGAGACAACTTTTGAATTTCTCCTCGAATTTCGAATTCTGTCTTTTGAATTGCTCATCGAATTTCTAATTCCAAATTTTCCTCCATTCTATTAATCTTGTTTGCAATCCAAATTCTGAATTCAATTCTGACATTTCAGCCAGCTGTTTATGAATGCAATCTTCCATTACGTCTGCCATATCTTTCCTTGGGGGATTGATCTATTCTGGTTATTCATATTACCAGAGTTTTTCTGCTGATTCCGCCCCATGGTTATTTTAAACCATTTGATTTTTCCCCTGGAACTTTGTTGAGGACCCGTACAGTGCTACAGCCTGAGAAACTGGGGACCTGTTTGGTGTGCTGGGGCTAAGTGGTTCTGTTTTGTTTTCAGCTGGTCTCTTTCTGACCCTAGTGAAATAGTTACTCTGGGTTGAAGTCTCAGCTGTGGAGAAATACCAGCAATGAAGTCACCCTGCCCCACCACGGGCAACAATTGGAAAAGGAAAATCAAACCTTCCTACAACCATACACCCAGGGCACCACCTGAATAATCTTCAGGCGATTGGCTCAGTTCAGAAGGTCCAAATCAAGCCTGTCTGATTTGGTTTCAGGTTTCAGTCAGCACCTGTCTCAGTTGGGAGAGTTTAAAAGGTCTCTGGCAACTGGATCACAGGGGTCTGGTGACAACTCAGATATGACTTGCTCCGGTGCTCCATGAAGTCAGGAAGACCCACCCGGCAAATAGATTAGTCTGGGAAGGTTGATGCCTCCTTCCCCGCCTTGCACCTCTGTCACACCCAGTCACTGATAGACCCGCAGGGCTGTGACCCTGTTACCTCTAGTGAACAGATATTCCAGGTGTTTGCACCTGCCTGAATCACAAGGAAATCTATATCTGCTCAGCCAGGCCACTGCGCTCTTCTTCTAACCAGCAGGGGGAGGTGAGGCCTGACAACCTCAGGTGCTTGCTGGAGGATGGGGGTGTTCACTCAGTTCCAGCCCCACCCCTGATTGATATTACTGACAGAACAGAACAGAACAACTTTGCGGGAATTTTTTTCTGTCCCTGCTAAATTCCCCTGCAGAAGAGAAGCTGTTTCAAGTTCCTAGAGCCTGTGCCTCAGGCCCTGTCTTTGTTCCTGCAGGTTTGTATTTGGTTAGCTGTCAGTTCTAGCCTCCAGCCTTCCTTTGTCTATAGGCTGATGATCCCCTGAGGGCCAGGTGCTTGTTAGGCTCAGTAAAGCGGTCCTCTGGTTCAGCTCCGCCCTGGGAATTTCTCAGCTCTGCACATGCATTTTCTAGTCCCCGTGCTCCACCCAGGCTGGTATCACCTCAGGCAAACCCTTTACTCATGGGGCCTGTGTCTGTCCCAGATCTGTTCCATGGTGGTTGCCACCTGAGAAGATGCCCAGCCTCCTCTGGTTGCCCAGGGAGACAGGAGGTGTGGGTTCAGAATATCTGGGAGTGAGCCCTACCGTTGCCAAAAACGGCTGCTGCTCTGCGCCTTGGGGCACTGCCACTCCTGTGTGGTTCCCTCTCAGCCGACTGTCCTCTCCTCACTGCCTTGCAGCAGAATTGGCACTGACCAACTACAGTCTAGGCCATGTCCACACCCTTCAAGAAATCACCCAAGAATCTGGACTCCTGGGGAACAGGCCTCCAGACCTCAGAGTGAGAGTGGAGGGGAGTGCTGGGAGCTCAGAATTGCAGGTAGAGAATATATACAGTTTTACGCCTGGCAGGGGAACGCTGTGGCACCCTAGTAGGGGAGGTAGGTTCAGTTTTTAGAGGTTATCTCCCGTGGAGTGTAGTGGGAGGACCTTTGAACTCTGCTTGTTTATTTGTGGGGCACTCCAAACAGTTCTCATGGGGGAAGGACTCCTGTCTGCTTGGTGATGGATTTTGTTTGTATCCTTGGGGCCATAGCTCACCTCAGCGGGGTAGATGTGTGTTCATCAACCTTCCCTCTTGGTGCAGCTTTAATCCACCAGGTTACTTGCTAAATTTCTGTCCTTTAACTCTCCTTCTGGACGGGAGCCTCTGTGGAAAGCTGGCTTCGGTCTATTATTATTATTATTGCTTAATATTTTGATGAAGCAATTTTCTGATTCCGTTTCTGAATGTATTTATGTTCGTTCCTTCTTTACAATGTTTTTGTTTCTAATCCTTATCTTAAAAATTGTTATTGTTATTAAATTTTACCTCTTTTTAATTTTGTGAAGGCAAAATAATGGAAACCTAATTAACACATGGATATGTAAAAATTAAAATTAAAATTAAAAAAAAAGTTGATCTCATGGAGGTAGAGGAAAGAATGACAGATACTAGATGCTGGGCTGAGTATATGGGAGGAGAACTTGTACAAACGTATAGTTAGATAGAAGATGTAAGTTCTAATATTCAATACTAGAGTAGGCTGACCACAGTTAGCAACATAGTATTGTATATTTCAAAATAGCTAGAAGAGAGGCTTGAAATGTTTCTAACACACAGATGATAAATGTTCAAGGATCGGCAGCATCTGTAGCTCAGTGGGTAGGATGCCAGCCACATGCACCGAGGTTGGTGGGTTTGAACCCGGCCCAGGCCTGCTGAACAACAATTACAACTGCAACATAAAAATAGCCAGGTGTTGTGGCAGGCACCTGTAGTCCCAGCTACTTAGAAGGCTGAGGCAAGAAAATCACTTAAACCCAAGAGTCTGAGGTTGCTGTGAGCTGTGATACCACAGCACTCTACCGAGGGTGACCACTTGAGACTCTGTTTCAAAAAACAAACAAATTAAAAAAAAGATAAGTGCTCAAGGATCATTTATCATGAACACGGATACCCCTAATACCCTGGCTTGATTGTTACATAATCTATTCATGCAATAAATATTCACGAGTCCCATAAATATGTACAATATTATATGTAAATAAAAAAATAATGCAATTTTAAATTTCAGATGTAAGTATTGAGTAACTAGGAAGTGCAGTCTCTCAATATACAAGGATATTGTTTGTCTTTCAAGCATTATCTAAGGTCCTATGTTGAACATAGGACAGCAGCGCTAATGCATGATTTAAGCAGCACATTGATTGCATTGGAAAGCTGTGTCCTTCACTCTTAGTTCACACTGACTTTGAAGTTATTTAAGTAGCATGAAAAAAGGGAATGTTGAATTTGGAGGGCAACTTGTTGTGGTAGGCACAAAGTAAAAAAGAAAGGAGACAGATTTTATTAAAATTTTATCTTGTGTTTTTCAAGAAGGAGGTAGCCCCACTCAGAAGATGCCATACTCTAAACTTGTGTTCCCCCAGAAGATGCCGTGTTCTTTGAACAGCCTGGACTAAAACCCTAGTTCAGGCTTCTGCAGAAGCAGCAACTCTGCTTCTATTGTTAAATTGTCATTGTCAATTAGGATTTTCAGAGGGGTGTGATTATTCCATATAAAAAGAATCAGCTAGGGTCTTTTGGTGTCAATTCTCAGTCTTTTGGGGTAAAGTATAAATAACAATTCCATGTTTCCAGCACCTTTTATTACTCTAATACTAGACTGAAATAAGACTAAGGAGGGTAATTAAAAAATCTATTGAAGTTTATTACAGGAGCAATAGCAATTGACATTACTCCAACTGTTAATTGTACTGTAACAAAGATCATTGAACAAAAATGTATATACACTTCAGTTTTTTATTTATTTCAGGAAAGCTCATATGAGGAATAATTTTCATCCCCCCCACCAAATTTTATAGAACTGACCTTTCCTTGAATGTTATTTCCATTCCAAATTCTCTTGTGTTGGACTTTTCAATTAAACATTGGTTATTGTATTCTTTCTCCCCCTATTCTTTTCCCCAAAAAACTTTTAAGAAGTTCAGAATTATTGTGACAAACCCCATGTTCTCTAAGGCCTGTGGTACAGAATTAAACACACTATAAGCACACATACATACACATGCACGCTCCATGCAGAGTGTTATATGTGCATTTTTCCCATTTGCTGACAGTGCAACTTCTGGGGACAAACACTGACATTCCTTGTACAGAAGTCTCCAGGAGTAATGGGAAAAAATCCAGAAGGTGACAAAAAAATATATACATGTTTTAAGAAAGGAAAAAACTGTGTTAAAATTGTAATACTCAGGCAGCGTGTGGCTGGCCTCATATACCTGGGGTATTGGGTTCAAGCCCAGCCCCGGCCAAAACTGCCAAAAAAAAAAAAAAAATTGTAATACTCAAGTCATGTTTGACTTCTGCAATTACAAGAGGTCAAACATGACTTGTAATAATATATACTGATTACAAAAGATGAATACAAGTCCTTGATTAAAATGTGTGTGTATATATATACACACATGTATAAATATATAATATGTTGTATATTATATATATATTTGGCACACTCTGTAGTTATGGCCAATCAAAATTTTTCTAAAATAATAGAACACTTAGTAAATGCATCCATAGTTCCATAGTACAAAGCTTGATTTCCTATGATTTACATTGGGGCTAAAGTGGTCAGGACTTTGCCGAAAGTAGACCCTCACAGTACTACCTCTTCCTAATTACAATTTTGAGAATAGATACGGAATTCTCTAACACAACTTCCCTCCACCTGTACACTATACCTACCCACTGTTTTAGCTGATCCCACAAATTAAAATTTGAGAGGTGGAGAAGAAATGATACAGGGTCATTTTTCCTGTTGAAATTGTGAACTCACGAGAGTTCTAAGTTGGGGGTAATAATCTATTCCTAGAAAAGAATAGGCATGTCTCCTCATTTATTGTTACTAAGCTTCAGGGCAGTTTCTGTTGCTGTTGCTTCTAAGGGAATACTGTGCAAGGTAGAAAAATCCACCGTTCCCACTCTAACTTCTTTGAGGATAGGAATATTTCATATGTGAGAATATTAATTAGCAATTAGTTAATATTAATTAATTAGTATATATCATGGCAGCATTTGCACTTTTCCAGGACTAGAGCTTTTTCTATATTATTTGTGCTCAGAGTCACAGATGATGAACTAAAAAGAAAAAAAATAACCACTTCAAGATTATTTAGTCCAAGCCTTCTTTTTCCCTCTGAATTAATGGATGTGCGAGGAGGGCAAGGTCACCCAGCAGTAACCCCAACTACAGTTGCTCTGGCTGCTCCTCTGCTTCTTACTTTGTAATGTGCCATGCTTCAAAATTAATAACCCAAGCTAGTTTTCTTTCCTTATGTTACCCATGATTGATTCTTTTGGGGGAAGCTATTTAATTTTCCAAAAGCAAATTCATACCCCAGAAAGGTATGGATTTAACTATGTATTTTAACAAGAAGGAGTCACAACAGGGCCTTTATACTTTCACATATTTTGTTGAGAAATAAACTACAGAGGAGACTAATACACTTGGTGAGAAATGAGATTCTTTTAACAGAACAACTGGTTTTCTTATTTTATTTTTTCACTGTCTAAGGAAGATAAGATTCAATTTCCTTGATAAATGAGTATGTCCAACAGCATCTGGTTACTCCACAAAGATTTGTGCTGCACCTTCCACTGTGTGCAGTGTTTACTGGGAGAACCACAATTCCCAGGTTCCTACGCAGCTGGGTGTGGACATATGACTGGTTTTGGCCAATAGTCATTCAAGGGAAGAGGATGCATTTTCTTCCCCGTCTAAGAATTTAAGAAGCAAAGTTTACTTTCCCCTTTGTTTTTTGCTTACTCTTTCCCCACATAGTAGCTGTATCCCTAAGGGAAGGGCACCATGGAAACCAAAAGAAGCATGCCAGCCAGGAGCCTCTAAATCACCACGGGGACACTTGCTTGCTCACCGTAATGTCAGTACTTCACTACAAAAGAGAAATAAAAGTCTAATGTGTTATTCTGTATCTGTCATACATTGCTGTGCAACAAACCACCCCAAAAGTTAGAGGGTTACAATAACAACGGGTCATTTACTTTACTCACAAAACTCTAATTTGGGCAGAGCTCTGTAGGGACAGGCTCTCTGATTCACCTGACATCAGCTGCTGCAGATCTACCAGGTGCTGCAGAGCTGGAGGGCTGTCATGTAAGTGCTGCGTGTCTCTGACAGCTGAGCTGGGCTGAGGGCTGAGGCCCCCAGTTCCTCTTCCTTCTGGCCTCTTCCTAGGCTGCTTGCCTTCCTCGTGGCATAGTGAAGAAGTTCCAAGAGCAAATGTCCCAAGAGACAGGAAGTATTAACAGAAGTAGACCCTTTTTTGAAGTTTGGTCCAGAAGCTGATGTAATTTCACTTCTGCCTTAATTTATTAATCAAGTGGTCATAAAGCCCAGATCCAAGGTGAGGAAACATAGATTTCACTTTTCAATGGAATGAATGTTAAAGAATTTGGGGGCCATGTTTTTTTTTTTTTTTGTAGAGACAGAGTCTCACCTTATCACCCTCGGTAGAGTGCCGGGGCATCACACAGCTCACAGCAACCTCCAACTCCTGGGCTCAAGCGATTCTCTTGCCTCAGCCTCCCGAGTAGCTGGGACTACAGGCGCCCGCCACAACGCCCGGCTATTTTTTGGTTGCAGTTTGGCCGGGGCTGGGCTTGAACCCACCACCCTCGGCAAATGGGGCCAGCGCCCCACCAACTGAGCCACAGGCGCCGCCCCTGGGGGCCATGTTTTAAATCATCATTTAAACCATTGTGATTTTGAGATGTAAGTTACAATAGCTAGTACGTATCATCATTACAACTACTACCATAAGAGAAAAGAAAAGTGCCAACGCCATAACAGTCTTCACTTATTGTAGGTCACCAACCAACTGACAGACAGCAACAAAACATAAAGGGTGGTAGGATGATATTTGCCAATTAAAAATAAAATGAAGAGATGTTTAGGGGGCTCTGCAAAGCCCCACTGAGCCCAGTTTTAAAACATACTTGCAGATCTCTTATAAAAGCAAAATAAAGATGAACACTGCAGGAGAAAATTGCCCAGAGAACATGAATAGAAGATTTGCAGAAGGAGAAATGAATATCCAATACAGAAAAAAAAGCTGTCATGATCATTTGCTGAGTTGCCTAAGATTCATTTCCTCTTTTTAACAACCCTGTGATTTCCCTTGAGAAATTACCACTTTCTCTCTGGCTGTGGTTCAGCAGGATTGTAATCAGGGCATTGCCCATTCTTAGCCTAAGGGTAGGCAGGTGTCTCAAGCTAATTCAACTGGAATTTGAATTGTAAGAGAAATAAAGGGATGTTAGGGTTCCATTCTGTTCTATAGATGGTGTCCTGATCAGAGCTGGACAGTGATGCTCTGCTGTACTGAGTCCCGTGCTGAGTACGGGACTGCTTCCTCACCTGCAGAAATGCCTGTCCTGCCCATTCCTTACCCTGATTCTCCAGCCTCCAGATCATCCTGTGGGCTTCTAATGCTCTTTTCTCTGAATTTCCCTTGAGTTAACCCACCAAATTGTTTTCTGTTGATCACAATGAAAGAACACTAATCTGCCCAAATGTTTTTCTACACCAGTAATGAAATAAATACAAATAGAAGCAGTAAGATATCATTTCATTTATTCAACTGGCAAAGATTCTTAAAAACTAATGATAGTACCCAGTTTGTTAAGATTTTAGGAAAAATAACCCTTCTCATAATTGCTGGTGGGAGTATAAATTGATATAATCTTTCTGGAAGACAGTGGAATAGATGTCTTAAAAGGTACACATACTTTGATCTAGTCATAAAAAGTCTAGATAAAGACATAGATACAAATATATTTATTAAAGTGCTATTTATGTTAAGAAAAAATTAGTAACTATGTATATGCTATATACTTGGGTGACAATTTATTTAACCTATCATCGAAAAGGTGATACTTTTGAGAATAAGTGCTGTTAATAATTATGCCAAAATAAGAGGCCTAAGTCAGGAAAACCAGGGCAACAATGGTCACCTGATACATAACCAATGATCAATGTTAGTACCAATATGATATGTCCAAATAGCAGGATTCAGTCAGGTGATTAAAAATGGGAGTATATTAAAATTCTATATGTATTTGGGTCTGTTTCTGGAATTTTCTATCACTCTATTGATTTACTCATATATTTTTGTACCCATTTACAAAACAGTATGGTATGTTTTATATGATAAAGCAAATCACCCAATATTACTTTAATTCTTTCAAATGAAATTTTTAATAATATTCTTAAGTTTTATACCCATTTTCCATAACATGTTAAATTATGTAATACTTTGAGGAGGAATGATATTTTTACTTATTTTTAAGAAGATTGTACCCCATAAATGAATACAGTTATGGATTTAATAAAAATTATATTAAAAAATAAATGTTTGGCCGGGTGCCCATAGTTCAGTGGTTAGGGCTCTGGCCACATGCACTGGGGCTGGAGGGTTCGAACCTGGCCTCAGCCTCATAAACAAACAAAGAACAACAACAACAAATAGCTGGGCGTTGTGGTGGGCACCTGTAGTGCCACTTACTAGGGAGGCTGAGGCAAGAGAATCACTTAAGCTCAAGAGTTTGAGGTTGCTGTGAGCTATGATGTTACAGCACTCTACAGAGGGCAACAAAGTGAGACTTCTGTCTCAGTAAAATAAATAAATAAATGTTAAACTACCAAAAAAAGGATATGGTACTTATTTACTTTTGTTTTCTTTCATATTGTTCAGTGGGATTTTATAGTTTCTCTACATTTCCTGTTATGTTTAAGCCTAGATATTTTTATAACATTGTTGTTTCTTTTTCTTTTTCTTTTTTTGGCAGTTTTGGCCAAGGCTGGGCTTGAACCCGCCACTCCCCCCGTATATGGGGCCGGTGCCCTACTCCTTGAGCCACAGGCACAGCCCATCATTGTTGTTTCTATAAATATTGTTCTGCACTATTGGTGTATAAAAGGTTATAGATTTTTGTATATCCGGATAATCCATTCTACTGAGTATTTTTTACATTAGAATTAGAATGTCTTTACATTTTCTCAGATCTTCCTAGAAGATAATCTTATAACCTAAAAATAACAATTTTGCCTCTTGCTTTTCCATTTTGTTTTAGTCTCTCATTGCATTTGTTAGTAATTCAACAGTGGTGGTAATAGGTGTCAGGTTCTCATAAATGGCCCTATTTCTTGTTTTCTCATAGATTCTGTTTTTCTCCAGTTTACCTCCTCACCTTCCTCTATTAACTTCTACTTATTCTTCAGATCCCAATTCTTCTCTTCTTCCAGGATAACCCCGATAACCTGTGCTAGACGAGGTCTCTCTATTACAGTCTCTCAATGTATCATGTACCTTTACTTCATTGTGCCCATCACAGTTATAATTTCAGACTTATCTGCATGGTGATCTGACTAATGACTCCCCATTTCATCTCTAAATGTCATGAAATCTAAGAACTTACCAGATTTTGTTCACAATGGTATATATCTAGTACTTAGTAGAAGGCAAACATGGTTGATACTCAATAAATACTTACTGAATTAATTAATTCTAGTATTTTATCATTAAACATGATGCTGTTAATCTATCACATTTTATCTATTTTTTCCACTGGTGCTTTATTATTGAATTTTAGAAACTTTTAAATGTATTAATTGTCCAGGACTGGAACAATTTCCCGCTAGGCACACATCATGGACAGTAGGAGTGGCCATTAAAAAGTTGGAGCTTGGAAGCTTTCCCTTCAAGATCTGCCATCTGTGACCACAGAACAGGAAGTTCTCCCATGTGGAGACTCTGTCTCTCCCTCACTTTCAATCTTTGTCCCTGAGATTATTTTTTCTACTCTTTCCTCCTTTGGTTTTTACACCATTCTCTTGAGAAAGAAAATTCATTGTTGTTTCTTCTTGGCTCTTGGGCACTTGAGCACTAGTTGGAATGTGGAACTGAGTTTTTAATTCCTTTTAATTTTAATTAGTATAAATTTTTAAAAATCTTATACCCAATTCTGTTATTAGAAAATGTTTTAGTGTGTTTGGGAACAACTTGAGTATTTCAATTTAAATTTTGTGCAATCTAAATGCAGGTTAAGTTTTTTGTTTGTTTGTTTGTTTTTGAGACAAAGTCATACTCCATTGCCCATGCTGGAATACCATGGCATCAGCCTAGCTCACAGTAACCTCAAACTCCTGAGTTCAAACAGTCCTCCTGTCTCAGCCTCCTGAGTAGTGAGGACTACAGGTCTCCACCACAACACCTGGTTAATTTTTCTATTTTTAGTAGAGACAAGTCTCCAACTCCTGAGCTCAAGAGATCCTCCCACCTTGGTCTCCCAGAGTCCTAAGATTATATGTGTGAGCCACCGTGCCTGGCCCAGGTTAAGTATTTTTGATAAAAATGGAGTACCCAAATTGAGAAAAGCTGTAACTTTAAAGTATATGCCAGATACTGGTATGAATTATATTTTTGAAATTTTCTGTAATAGACACATATTATTTTTATAAAGAAAGAAAAATATTTTTTCAAAATAAAATTTAAGTTCTTTTTTTGAGACAGAGCTCACTTTGTCACCTTCAGTAGGGTGTCGTGACATCACAGCTCACAGCAACTTCAAACTCTTGGGCTCAAGCGATTCTCTTGCTTCAGCCTCCCAAGTAGCTGGGACTACAGGTGCCCGCCACAACACCTGGCTAGTTTTTTGTTGCAGTTACCTGGCCCAGGCCAGGTTCAAACCAGCCAACTTCTGTGTATGTGGCCTGTGCCCATAACCACTGTGCCATGGGCGCCGAACCATTTTTTTTTTTTTTTTTTTTGAGAAACTTTTCACTCTGTCAACCAGTCTAGAGTGCAGTGATATCATCAAAGTTTACTGGAGCCTTACTTAAACTAGGCTCAAATGATCCTCTTGCCTCAGCCTCTGGACTACTCCTGGAACTAGAGGCACTGTGCCACCACGACCAGCTAAATTTCTATTTTATTTTTTGTCGAGATGGGTGGTCTCACTCTTGCTCAGGCTGGTCTCTAACTCCTGACCCCCAGCAGGAGGACTCAAGTCAGTCAATCCTCTTGCTTTGGCCTCCCAAAGTGTTAGGATTACAGACATGATCCACTGTGCCTGACCTAAGTTCATCTCTAGCAGCAAAAAATAATGAAAATATTTTCAAATGTGCCTTTCACAAATATTCTACTTTTCAGGAATAAAAGTCTCCAGACTATTGGAGAAATAATATTTCATGTAATAGTACCTAAAATTGGAGGAAGTCAGGCAGTCTGGATCTACATGTGGGAATTTGAGAACATTTGCTAATATTTCAAAAGCAACACATTTTGTAAGAACTCTTTTCTTAAGCCATGAATAATTTTTGACTATCTTTCCGAATCCTGGCTCTGAGTTAATGTTTTCTTATTCCTGGGTGTATTTGACAGATAAATTTTGAAAAGATAAACTGCCTTTGGAAACTAAGATTTATTTCCAATCAGCCATATTCTTGTGGAAAAGGCATATTTTGAATGAAAGAAAAGAAAGCTTGCAATTCTCATTGATATTTTTTTCTTTCATTTGCAATATAGCAACTTGTGAATCATCTTTAAGGATGATTCTCCACAGAAAGTTTCTGAAACTAAATGAATCTGTTGAGTTGGTTAATGATCACTCCTCATCATTAATCTTTCATTATACACTACAACACAAAATGCTGAGGTTCTACAGGGGTTTCAGGGATTATACTATTAAGCTTTTTATAACTTTCTTTCTATTTGTGATCTAGTTAACTCTAAATCCCCAGAATGGAAAACATGAACTACCATCTACTAGCATTGACTACTCATAGGTGTGTATGTCTATCTCTTTTTAAAAGCAAAGGTATGGCCATTATGGAAAACAACATGGAGGTTTCTCAAAAAATTAAAAATATAACTACCACATGATTTAGCACCCACTTGTGGTGCATATATCCAAAGGATATTAATCAATATGTTGAAGAGATATCTGTACTCCCATGTTATTGCAGCTTTACTCAACAATAGTCAAGATGTAGCAGTACCCTAAGTGCCCACTGATGGATGAATGGATAAAGAGAAGGTGGTACATATACACAATGAAATACTACTCAGACTTAAAAAAAGGGCTAATGCTTCATTTGTGACAACATAGATGAACCTTAAAGATGTTAAACTAGGGCGGCGCCTGTGGCTCAGTTGGTAGGGCGCCGGCCCCATATACCGAGGGTGGCGGGTTCAGGCCCTGCCCCGGCCAAACTGCAACCAAAGAAAAAAAGTAGCTGGGCATTGTGGCGGGCGCCTGTAGTCCCAGCTACTTGGGAGGCTGAGGCAAGAGAATGGCTTAAGCCCAGGAGTTGGAGGTTGCTGTGAGCTGTGTGAGGCCACGGCACTCTACTGAGGGCAATAAAGTGAGACTCTGTCTCTACAAAAAAAAAAAAAAAAGATGTTAAACTAAGTGAAATAACCCAGGAACAGACAGACAAATACCATATGATGTCACTTATATGTGGAATCTAAAAAGTTAAACTCATAGGAACAGATAGTAAAATGGTAGTTGTCAGATGTTAGAGGGATGGGTGGAGTGACTGGGAAGATGTTGATAAAAGTTACAAAATTTCAGCTAGACAGAAGGTATAAGTTCAAAGAGCTATTATACAACATGATGACTACAATTAATAATAATACATTGTATACTCAAAAATGGCTGAAAGTTGATTTTTAAGTGTTCTCAACACAAAAATGGTATGTGATGTAATACATAATGTTAATTGGTTTGATTTATTCTATAATATATACATACTTCAAAACATTATGCTATATACCACTAATATACATAATTTTATGGATTAATTTTAAAAATAAGTTTAAAAATAAAGACAAGGAAGCTAAGTTTCAGAAATATTAATTGTGCAGTAAAATGCAGAACTGGGATCTACCTACATCTTCAAATTCCAATGCCAGAGTTCTTGTTTAACTGTAGATATCTAACTAAATAAAATATTATAATCGAAGTATTACTATGTATTGTTTGTTAGAAAATAAAGGAAACTTCTGGCTCAACTTGGTGGAAGATCACACACATCTATCTCTTTTTGAAATCCCTTTAAATGGCAAAAAGAAGAGAAACATATCAGTGTACTAGAGATTCCTGATTTGGATGTTTGTTCCTACCAAACCTCATATTGAAATTTGGTCCCCGGTGTTGGAGATGGGACCTAGTGAGAGGCACTTGGGTCATGGAGGCAGATTTTTCATGAATAGATTAATGTTCCTCCTGGATGTGTGTGTGGAATGAACAAGTTTTAGTTCTATTAGTTACAGAGACAGATGGTTGTTAAAGAGCCAGATACCTCCTCCTCTCGCTCTTCTTCCTCTCTTACCACGTACTCTCTGTACATGCTGGCTCTCCCTCATTTTCTGCTGTGAGTGGAAGCCTGAGTTCCTCACCAGATGTAGATGCCAAATCTTGAACTTGTCAGCCACCAGAATTGTGAGCCAAATAAATGTCTTTTTAAAAATAAATTACTCAGCATCATGTATTCCTTTACTGCGACACAAAATGGACAAATACAAGAAAAAAGAGAATTAGAGAACATATAGTCATGAATGGCAATTAACATGCCTTTTTCTTTCCTTTTAAAATTTTATTTTTTATTTTATTCTTTAGAGGCAGAGTGTTACCTGTCCCCCATGTTGGAGTGCAGTGGACTGATCATAGCTCAGTGATGCTCCTGCCTCAACCTTCTAAGAGGCTGGTACTACAGGTGCATGGCTATTATTTCGTTAGCAATGAGGTCTTGCTATGTTGCCCACGCTGGTCTCAAACTCCTGCCCTCTAGCAATTCCCCTGTTTTACCTTCTCATTACAGGTATGTGCCACTGTGTCTGGTATTAACACACATTTTTACAAAGAGTGAAATCTCTCACAGTGGCGACTTTCTTAGCAGAAAGTAGAAATCTGTGAACTGTGAGTGTCAGAAAGAGATAATTAGAAACAATCTGATTCTTCCTTCAGAATGTTAATTGGTTTGATTTAATTATTCTATAATGTATACATACTTCCTTCAGAATCTTGGAAAAGCTCAGCATTTAGAACAGCAGGTACAGCAAAATATGAGGGTGAGATGTGAAGCTGAGTACAGTGAGATTGATTAAACTCTTTCATGCAAAGTGGCTGGGGCTTTAGGTTCTCTTTCTCTCTAAAGAGTTGGTTGAAAAGATCCTCCTTTACACGGAGTTTTCAATAAGCTATTTGGTGTCAACTCTTAAACACAAACCAATGTTTGAGGAACTTCCGAGGAAAGTTTTCAATATGAGAGAAACCCTAACCAACAGAATAAGCAACACAGAAAATACAGATAGAGCCAAGGAAATCTCCAAGAAAGTAGAAAAAAGAGAGAAGTAGAGAATAGGAAGTAGAGGATAAGAAATCTGGGGAGGCCAGTGTGAGAGAGATTCAACTTTCAACCAATAAACGAGGGGAAATCATCAAAGAAATAAAGTAAGAAAATTGCCTGGAACAAAAGGGCTTGACTTGCCAGATTAAAAAAGCTTTCTATGTGCCTATCTCATTTAATGAACAAAAAGAGCCACATTGAGATAGAGAATTCTAAAATTTTAGTTTACTTAATGAACTAAATTTGGTGACACCAGCAATGAAGATATGATACTACTGGGCTGGAGTTGGGGAACACTTCAAGTAAAAAGAAATAGGAATTAAATTGGCATTTGGCTTCTCAAACCAACTTTGGAAACAATAATTCCACAGAGCAGTGCTATCATAATTTAGAGGCAGCTGCTGTTCAGCATAGAATTTTATACCCACATAAGCCATGTATTAGTTTCCTAGGGCTGCCATAACAAAGCATCACAAATTGGGTAGCTTAAGATGACAGAAACATATTCACTTACAGTTATGGAGGCCAGAAGTCCAAAGTCAAGGTGCCAGCAGAGTTGTATTAGTCTGTTTTGCCTTTCTATAAAGGAAATACCAAGACTGGGTAATTTATAAAGAGCCTTGTTTGGCTCACGGTTCTGTAGTCTGAACAAGAAACATCCAGCCAGCGTCCACTTCTGGTGGGAGCTTCAGTGAGCTTTCAATCAAGGATGAATGTGAAGAGGGAGCAGGTGTGTCCCATAGTGAGAGAAGGAAAAAAGAGAGAGAGAGGAGTTGCCAGGCTCTTTTAAACAACCAGCTCACACATGATCTGCCCTGTGACCCCACCAGTTGCAGGAGTTAGGACCCACCCAAACTCAGATGACCTTACCTTGCCTTAACTAACCTCAAACACCTCCCACCAGGTCCCACATTCAACACTGAGGTTCAAATTTCCACATGAGATTCAGAAAGACCAAACATCCAAACCATAACAAGAATTGGCCTTTTTTTTTTTTTTCCTTCTTGTGTTTTTTTTGCCAGGGCTGGGTTTGAACCCGCCACCTCCGGCATATGGGGCCGGTGTCCTACTCCTTTGAGCCACAGGCACCGCCCAGAATTGGCCTTTTTTTCTATAGGCTCTGAGAGAGAACGTGTTCCACATTTCTCTCCTGGCTTCTGGTGGGTGTCAGCAATCTGTAGGGTTCCCTGGCTGGTAGATGTTTCACTACAGTCTCAGTCTCTGTCTTCACATGACCTTCTTAAAAAGATACCAGTTGCGGGATTTAGGACCCACCCAAACTTAGATGACCTTATCTTGCCTTACATCTTAAGAAGATCCTATTTCCAAATAAGGCTACGTTCTGGGGTTCCTGGTGGACATAAATTTTGTGGGAACACTATTCAACCAAATACAAACCACCAATCAAATATGAAGGCAAAATAAAGACATTTGGGGGCATGTAAAGACTTAATACTTATTCTTCTAATGTACTGTTTCTTAAAGAAGTTACAAGAGGAAGTGCTTTATTAAAATATGTAAATAAACAAAGAAAGACAAAATCATGAGAAGGCAATAGGGAATCCAACAAGGAAGTAAGAGTCCATGCAGAGCAGAAGAATGGGAACCTATGGGAGTAAAGTCTCCTATGGCAAGGAAAGAATGATAAGTATTTAATCTATTTGAACATTTAGAAAATAAAATTGACAGCTGTTTGATAGAGCTGAAAGTCCAAGATAAAACAGAAATTGAGTAAGAAAGCAAACATATTCATAGACCCTTTTTGGCAATTTTTACATAGTCATAAAATAGCAACTCTAATTCATGATTTAACAAAAACTTAAGTGACTATTTCAAGAGATGAAAATGGATAATTATGTTAGGTACCTTGCTGAATATTAATCAATCATAATGAAAATTCAGCAGATGATGTCTAAAATTAATATGCTGTGAAATTGCAGCATTAGCACATTATTTAGAAATAGGAAGGTAAAAAAGAGAAGAAGAAAATTATGAAAGTTTAATATGGTGTCTTAGTTCATTCAGGCTGTTTGCAGATTGTACAGCACACAAATGACAGAAATTTATTTCTCACAGTTTTGGAGGCTGGGAAGTCCAAGATCAAGGCACCAGCAGATTAGGTGTCTGTGGGAGCCTGCTTTCTCAGAGATGGTGCCTTCTCTCTACACTTTCATAGAGACATTATAGAAGAGACAAACAAGATCCTTCAGGCCTCTTTTATAAGGGCACTAGTCTCATTTATAAGAGCAGATGTAGTAACTTCCCCAAAGGTCCCATGTTCCATTACCATCATCTTGGGGGTTAGTATTTTCAGGTATTTATTTCCAGGAAACACAAACATTCAGAGCATAACTTATGGAATTACTGGGGTGTGGGGCTGGATAGAGGAGGGAAGGCAGTAATTGTCTTTTATTACAAACCTTTTAGTGTTATTTGATTTTTCAAAAATGTGAGCAAGTAATATTTTCATAGCAAAACAATTTAAAAGACAGAAGTATAAGATAATAGACATAAAAATTACCTGAAAAGTATGTTAAAATGCACCCTCGGTGTTTATACCCAGAGATTCTAATTTGGTAGGTTTGGAGATGCTTGGGACTCTGCATTTTATTTCATTTTATTTTATTTTAATTTTTTTTATTAAATCATAGCTGTGTACATTGATATGATCATGGGGCATCATTCAGTAGCTTCACAGAGCGTTTGACACACTTTCATCACACTGGTTAACATAGCCTTCCTGGCATTCTCTCAGTTACTGTGCCAAGATACTTACATTCCACATTTACCAAGTTTCACATATACCCTTGTAAGATGCACCACGCTGGTGTAATCCCACCAATCCCCTTCCCTCTACCCACCTTCCCCCTCCCTCCGCTCCCTTTCCCCCTTCCCCCTATTCTTAGGTTGTAACTGGGTTATAGCTTTCATGTGAAAATCCTAAATTAGTTTCATAGTAGGGCTGAGTACATTGGGTACTTTTTCTTCCATTCTTGAGATACTTTACTAAGAAGCATATGTTCCAGCTCCATCCATGTAAACATGAAAGAGGTAAAGTCTCCATCTTTCTTTAAGGCTGCATAATATTCCATGGTGTACATATACCACAATTTATTAATCCATTTGTGGATCGATGGGAACTTGGGCTTTTTCCATGACTTAGAAATTATGAATTGGGGTGCAATAAACATTCTGGTACAAATATCTCTGTTATGATGTGATTTTTGGTCTTCTGGGTATATGCCCAGGGGACTCTGCATTTTTAAAAAGCCTGAATTTCTGATTGGGGTGGTCCCTGAACTCAACTTTAAGAAACACTTTACAAAATAACCACCACATTAAAGGAGCATCAGCTTTAGCTGATTTCTGATAGAAACCAAACAATTCTGAACCTATGTTAGTCATGTCCATCTCCTATTAGTATGAGGGCAAAACAGTGTTGCTTGTTAAAACGCTGCTTAACTGGAAGTTCTTATAACTTCAAAAGTGAGTGATAAAATAAGAGGGATAGATGTTAATATCAGGAAATGTTTTCATTTCTTGCAGCTGGCAAGAGTCTTCCACCCAGGCAGGTAGTTAACACTGGCAGAAGCCATTGGGATAGTTACTCCCATGTTTGTGGGAGGCTAAATCGGCCTGCTGGGTATGAGAATCCATCTGCAAACAGGAACACCATGGATCCTGCACCACTATGTGGTCAGCTGGTTGCTGTGTAACAGCCGTGAGTTTGAAGGTGCCCGGGGTTGTATCCCAGCCTGTGTGCAAGAGAACCGTAGAAATGTTTCCAATGGAAATGCTAAAATGAGAGCTGATGCTGAAATCTGCTAGTTATGGAGTCACAGAAGTGTCATAGTGACAACAAATCTACTGTTTAAAATCTAAAGTTTAAAAGGCCATGATCAGTCCTCTCTGAAGTGCTGCACAACCCTGTTCCTTGGCCTGCCCTGCAGGTTATTGCCAGCTTCCCAACTAGAGTCATTAGGTGCAGTTCCCAAATTCTGTTGAGGGGCTGCTGCGAGCCAGCTACTGTATAAAGTGCGTTACACATGCCAAATCTCATAAAGTTAATTTCACAGATGAGAAAAAATAGGGGCTCCAGTAAGTTAAGCCCCAAATCCAATATCACATAATCAGCATGTAGTAGAATAAGGTTCACTCTTTCCGTGACTCCAAATTACATCTTGGACACATCCTTAAGCCTATGGGGCATCAGATCACAGAACAAGATCATTAGCATCGAGGCTGTGAAGTGCGGTTCATTTATTACTGCAAATGTGTTCATTGAACAGAAATCCTGCTGGCCTGGCATAAGGACTCTCACGAAAGCACCACAGAGGTTCTGGAGCACAGCCACACTGCACAGATGTGATGGAGCTCCTGCAAGAGTCACCAAAGCACTGACAATGGCTCTGCTGCAGCAATGGATGGCCAGGAAATAGCCACGGCCAGCCAGACACCCCAGAGAGGGTAGTCGGAGCTACAGGAGAAAAGTGGTTCTCAAAGTCTGTGCAGTGGCAGCATCACTGGAGAACTTGTTAGAAATGCAAATTCTCAGAACCCATCCAAAACTACTCAACCAAAAACTCTGGGCTGAGGCCCAGTAATCAGTGTTTTAGCAAGTGTTCCAGGGGATTCTGATGCACACTCAAGTTTGAGAACCACTGTTCTAGATACCCATTCTTCTCTTCTTCCTTATCTTCTGTTCCACACCAATTGATACCCATATCCTACTAATTTTACATTTTCAATACTTTGCTTATATATTTGTCTTCATCCCAAGCACCATTTTCCACTCTGGCCTAGACAACTCACTGATTACCCTGTGACTACTTTTCCCTTCCAGTACCCTCTTCCTTCAGCAACCAGTGACAGCCATAATAATGTCTAACCACAGCCCTCACCTGTCCTCGGGGCACCCCAGTGCCTCCAAGAGAGTGTAAACTCTTCAGCATGGTGCACAGGGCGCTCTGTGGCTGGCCTCAGCTGCCTCTCTATCCTCTTCTGCCATCACTCCTTGACGCAGCTTTAGCAACCTAGTCATTTCCTCTTCCCTATGAATGCAATGAGTTTATGGTTTAAATAAAAACCTACTAAAGGGCAAAGAGCCAGGAGAGACTCTTCCTTCTTGCTGGACTTCCTACTTAATTTTCCCCTTGCTAAGTTGTATTCAATCATTTTAATTCAGGTCAAGAGAAATCTCCTAAGAGAAACCCTCGGCAGATACAATGCCTCAGGTTTGTAATCCCAGCACACGGGAGGCCGAGGCAGGTGAATTGCTTGAGCTCAGGAGTTTGAGACCAGCTTGAGTAAGAACAAGACCCCATCTCTACTAAAAATATAGAGAAACTAGCTGGGCATTGTGGCATTGTGGCAGGTGCCTGTAGTCCCAGCTATTGGGGAGGGTGAGGCAGGAGGACCACTTAAGCCCAAGAGTTTGAGGTTTCTGTGAGCTATGATGATGCCACAGTATTCTACCTAGGGTGACAGAGTGAGAATCTGCATCAAGAAAACAAACAAACAAAAGATAATGTCTTTGGGTCCTAATCTGGGCTAAGGATCCTCCTCTGTATTCTCACAGCCATTCCCTGAACCTTAGCACCACTGCATTAAATTGAAATGATCTCCTTCTGAGTCAGTCTTTCCGGCTAGATTTTCCAGCTCAAGGTATATGCTACCTTTTATTTATCTTTATATTCCCTGTCTCCAGTGCAATGCATATTACATGGTACAGGTTTAATAAACCATGCCATGCTGAACAAAAAATCTGCAAAATGCATCTACTCATTTGCAGATCTTTAAGCAAATAAATTCTAGGGCAGCACTCCTCAAACTTAGATGTGCATACATGGTAGAAATCTTGTTAAAATGCAGATTCTGATCCAGTAGACTTGGGGCATAGCCCAGAGAGTCTGCATTTCTCACAAGCTTCCAGGTGATGCTGATGCTGCTGGTTCAAGGCTACCAGCTACACTCTTTGAGTGGCTAGTATTGTAGCCTAAGTCATGAAACAGTTTATGTCATGCTAGAAAAACATTTTTGTTTTGCAGAAGTGCCAGTAACATAGAGGACAAAAGATGATTTGTGCTGTTTACTAGCCGATTCTTATAATATCCCTCAATCTGGAGTTTTATCAATTCTTCTGAAGGAAATTACAAACAGTCATCTTGTGAGCCAGTCCTCTGCACAGATGTCGTCCCGTCGGGGAAGAGAGAAATTCCTTATCAGCAGCATTTGTGTGGAGGACAACTGCTAGTTGCTGCAGGACTTTTTCTCAACACAGAATCCAAATTCAGTTTGGGAAGTAGAAGCTGGTGGGAAAAACAGAGGGAGGCCAAGAGGATATTATCCAAGCTCAATAAAATGGGGCTTACTTCTTCATTCCTTCCCACATGAAGAAAAATAGGTATTGAAGCCCTGTTAATTTCCTGTGTTCTACAAGGTGAGAAGGTCTAGGGTTGACAAAGTTGACAATGGAGGGCCAGGGAAGAGATTTATTCAGAAGATTCTGGGGTTGGATCTCTGATACTCTAGAACAAGGACAGGTGCTCTGGAAGTCTAGATAGGTTACTCTAGAGAGAGGGAAAGAGGTTCCAATTTAGGGAGACCGATAGGAGCTGCACAAACTTACAACGATTCACATTTTTACCCCCAGGACTGCACTTGGATAAAATATGTAAGAATCAGATTTAAAATGTCAACTGAAGTTTTCCAGACATATCACAGGATTCTTAGTCATCTGTAATTCTGACCAGCTGTTGTCAGTGCATTGCCTCATGTCACATGAGGCTGCAGTGGCTCAGCTACAGGTCATTCCTGTACAAAATCTCTGGACTAATGCGTGCCTAAAGCATGAGTTTAGGCTCCTTTTTGAGGCCACACAATTTTGATTTTAGAGCACCCCATATTCAAATAGATTGGATATTGTGGAATGGTCCAGGACTTTAAAAAATGCTATTTTTTTTTAAGCTTTAAAAACAAAGCTCTTCAGCAACCCATCACACTTGTCATGGTCTCAGATGTTCAGTGATCCTGGCCTCTGTATAAGCAAGTTTACCCACTCACTTCTGTACAGACACATAGCTCTTTCCAGCTTTTGTTTTCTTGTCATTGCTTATGCCAATTCCCTTCCTTGCCATGAAACCAAACGGTATTTATCCTTCAAGTTGAGTTTGTTCCCCCATTCATGAAATCTCTATTGGATGCCTTTTAAATAGATGCCAGGCACTATTCTGGATACCAGGAGCACAGTGATGAACAAGACAGAGATTCTCACTTCAGCACCTTCTGGGGACATAGACAAGTGAATGGGCCATTAAAATCCTCCCTAGTGAGGGTGCAGAGGGAAAGATCCAAGTACTAGGAGAACACACAGTGGGGTAGGGGTTACTTTATCCAGTTTGAGAAAGTTTATGGGAAGTGTTCTAAGCAGGTGAGAGCCAGTGTGGAAGAATGAATAAGAGGTAGGGAAGGAGGGGAAGAGGTTCCTTGCAGTGGGAAGAGATTGGACTGGGAAGGTGAACAAAGGTCCAAATAGAAACTGGCCTTTAGAAACTCTTTCAAAAGCATGGAAGGAGTTTCCACTGTTTTCATTAAAGATCTAGAAGGGAAGCGTTATGGATCTTTAAACTGGTGTGAATCCCATTTATTCCTTGAAGTCTATTCTAATTATTAAAATTCAAAGTGATTTTTTTCCTTTTTGATTTTCAAAGCAATTACTAGCTGTATTTAAGCAGGCTGACTGAATTCATGTATTTTTCTTAACCGATGGTCATTCTCTGCTCTTGGTTCTTGACTTTTTGTACCCACAGCACACACTCAAGTGTTATAGTTTTGGCTTGAATGTGCCCAAAATATTAGGTCATAAAGTCTGAAATATTTGATTTTGAATCAAAAGTTAAGTTTGTTATATCTCAAACAAGAAGCAGTACAATTAATCAAAGTACACACCTAAACAATTGACATAGGTTGCTATCTTAATGGTAGCTTGTGTATGTCAGCATCAAAGAAGCCTAGAGAATGAATATTTTTCCTTGAAAGAAGTGATCCAAAGCCTGGAAAAAGTGGTATTCAGTTGGTGCAAGGTCTGGTAAATATGGGGTATGACAGAGAGTTTCCAAGTCCAGCTTCTGTATTTTGAGCAATGTTGTTTGTGTGACAGAGGATTGGCCTGACTCAGTTAACCAATCTGGGCTGCTTAAATCACATGCATCCTCATTGTATCATCCAAATGGTTACAATAGACATTTGCTGTAATTGATCAGTTTTGTGAAGCTGTAGTTGATAATACCAATGCTGGACCACCAAATGAACACCATTATCTTTTTTGGATGAATATTTGGTTTTGGACTGTGTTTCAGCACTTCATCTTTATCCAACCATTGTGCTGAATGCTTGTGATTGTCAAAAACAATACATTTTTCATCTTATATGACAATATGCTGTAGAAATGGTTCACCATTATGTCATAACAGCAAAGAAAGGCAAGCTTCAAGATGATTTCTCTTCTGAAACTTGTTTACTTCATATGGTACCCATCACTCCAGCTTCTTTACCTTGCCAATTTGTTTCAAATGGTCCAGTATAATTGGAATAGTGATGTCAAGCCTTGCTGCTAATTCACATGGAGGTTGAGATGTATTTGCTTCCACTGCAGCTTTCAGCTCATCATTATCTACCTTAAAATCAGGTCACCCACATGGTGCATCTTAAAATCAAAATCCCCAGAATAGCATTTCCCAAACCACCAGTGTACTTTAGATTCATTAGCCACATCCTTCTCAAACACTTTGTTGATATTTTTCAGGGGTCTGCACTGCCTTGTTTCCAAGATGGAACTCATATTCAAAAATAACATGGATTTTTGACTTATTCATAGTTTCACAAAAATTGCTCTAAAAAATTTGTGAGCGATAGTCAGAGCCAAAATGTGTTTGAAAGAATGAGGATATATCTTCATAAAGAAAAAACAGGAAGTGTCAAAGTCAAATGTCAGAGATAACAACTATCAAAGTTAGCATATAAGGAAAATGGATATTTCATGTTTAATAACCTAATAGATTTATTTTAAAACTCCCTATATGTACAGCATAATTAGTCCTCCAGTGGAACAATGACATTTCATATCATCTGTCTTAGCTTTCATATGCATCAAATTGTGCTGTGCTCTATACAACCTCAAATGACAACTCAGACATAAAATTCACACCAAAAGTGAATATACACTTAGTAATAACACAAATTAATTTTATACATTGATCATAATTATGGGGCATAAGCCAGGCACAATGGCTTACACCTGTAATCCTAGCACTCTGGGAGGCCAAGGCGGGTGGATTGCTTGAGCTCATGAATTCAAGACCAGCCTGAGCAATAGTGAGATTCCATCTCTACTAAATATAGAAACACTGAGGCAAGAGGATCTCCGGAGCCCAAGAGCTTGAAGTTGCTGTGAGCTATGATGCCCCAGCACTCTACTCAGGGCACCAGAGTGAGACTCTGTCTTAAAAAAAAAAAGAAAAGAAAAGAAAAAAATATGTGGCATATCAGTGAAGGGGACAAGTTTCTCTGGTGCTTAATGTTCAATAAAAGTCATTATTTTAGAATGTTGTCTAACTCTAGTGACCTGGACTTAATGCAAACTCCTCAAAGACAAGGAGTGTTATCTATTTTTTAAAATTCCTTACAATTCCTAACATAGTCCTGGATGTACTTGAATTTTACATTTTTATGACTTAATTCACTGTTTTAAATAACATGTTAGGCATTTAAAAATGAATAAAGAATAATATAAGTAATGCTTGTTTTTCCATATCTCAACTTAATAAAACATTACAATGACAATTGGACTCTGGTTTTACCTCTTCCCACTGAAAGATAACCACTGCCTTCAATTTGTTTGTGACCCCCAAAATGCCTTTACATTTTGACTACAGTTGTCAGTAGTAGTCATAAGCAATATGTAGCATTGCTTGTCAGGTTTTAAAATGTTGCATTAAGTGATGTCATAATGTATTCTTCTCCATCTCTTTCTGGTTTAATGTTATCTTTGAGACTTATCTATCTTTATAGATGTAGCTCCAATTTATCAACTTAACTGCTGTGTCATATACCAGTGTGTGAACAGACCACATTAGGACATTCAGGTCAGTTTCCACTCTTTGCTATAAACACAAAGGGCTACAATGGATGTGTTTGTATTTGGTTCCTGGTGTATGTGTGTGTGTGACCTTCCTGCACATGGCTATATAGATCTACCAGTGGGATTGCTGGATTTCAGAATATGTGCATCATAAATCTAACTAAATATTGCTAAAATGCTGTTCAAACTTCAGACATATGAAAAAATGCTCATCATCTTTAATCATCAGAGAAATACAAATCAAAACTACTTTGAGGTATCACCTAACTCCAGTGAGACTAGCCTACATCACAAAATCCCAAGACCAGAGATGTTGGCGTGGATGTGGAGAAAAGGGAACACTTTTGCACTGCTGGTGGGAATGCGAATTAATACATTCCTTTTGGAAAGAGATATGGAGAACACTTAGAGATCTAAAAATAGATCTGCCATTCAATCCTGTAATCCCTCTACTGGGCATATACCCAGAAGACCAAAAATCACATCATAACAAAGATATTTGTATCAGAATATTTATTGCAGCCCTATTCATAATTGCTAAGTCATGGAAAAAGCCCAAGTGCCTATCGATCCACGAATGGATTAACAAATTGTGGTATATGTACACCATGGAATATTATGCAGCCTTAAAGAAAGATGGAGACTTTACCTCTTTCATGTTTACATGGATGGAGCTGGAACATATTCTTCTTAGTAAAGTGTCTCAAGAATGGAAGAAAAAGTACCCAATGTACTCACCCTTATTATGAAACTAATGTAGGACCTTCACACGAAAGCTATAACCCAGTTACAACATAAGAATAGGGAGAAGGGGGAAAGGGAGGGGAGGGAGAGGGGAGGGAGTGGAGGGAGGGGGTTTAATGGGATTACACCTGCGGTGCATCTTATAAGGGTATATGTGAATCTTAGTAAATGTGGAATGTAAAGGTCTTAGCAAAATAACTAAGAAAATGCCAGGAAAGCTATGTTAACTAGTGTGATGAAAATGTGTCAGACGGTCTATGAACCAAGTGTATGGTGCCCCATGATCATACTAATGTACACAGCTATGATTTAATAAAAAAAAAAGTTGTAACAATTCAGTCCTATCAGGCAGAGGATGAATTTCTGAGGCTTCACATTCTTGACAACCATGTCACTTTCAGATGCAAGGATCTGATGATGTATATGTATTCTTCAGACATACATTTACACACACACACAAATCCCTTCAGCACACATCAGAGTTCTTAGAGAAAAAGAAAATATTATTAGGCTAGGGCACCTGCCACCTACACCATGGCTGGTTCGAACCTGGCCCAGGCCTGCCAAACAACAATGACAACTACAACAAAAAAATAGCCGGGCGTTGTGGTGGATACTTGTAGCCCCACCTACTAGGGAAGCTGAGGCAAGAGAATCACTTGAGCCCAAGAATTTGAGGTTGCTGTGAGCTGTGATGCCATAGCACTCTACTGAGGGTGACATAGTGAAACTGTCTCAAAAATAAATAAATAAAAATAAAGGAAAATAAAACATTATTAAATGAGTAGCATTTACTTTAGAACATCCCAAAGAGCAATAAGAGACTACTTTTAAAATTCTGACAGTTTAGAATTAGTTGATTGGACTACTTTTAAATTGTACAAATAATAGTAATGTTAATGAAAATTATACAAAAAGTACAAAATTATCTATTGTATTACCATGTTAATATATTCATTTTATTTTTTGTACAATTGATTCTTGTTGACTTGGTAATTACTTCTTGCCTTATCCAATCGAATTGTTTTTTAAAGTTTTAATTGATTTAGAGGGTACATGTCTAATTCCATTACATGTATAGACTATATAGGGGGGAATGATTTTTAAAACTAATTCACTGTTGGCTCATTTTACATTTTATGTAAATTTTCCAAAAATGTTCCAAATAATCGTTCTAATATGTCTGAGTTAGACTATAAAAATGAACAGAACAAATTTCCAGCTCAGATTTTATTTTATTTTAGAAATTGTCTCTTACTACATTGCAATTCCCAGGAATATCTCTGGTCATACAGAGCATTTATGCTTTTCCATAACTTTTTATTGTAGCAACAATCCAGTATACACAAAAGCATGCTAAAACATAAAACAATCACAGCACGAAATAGTGGTTCACACAATTAACCTCTTCTCGCTTTTCTGTTTTTTACCAATTCCATTCTTTGATAAATGTCCTGGCAAAAGGAAAGAATTGATTTGGGGTGGTGGCAACCTGATGTGTGGGTCTTACAGAGCAGTCAGTGCTAGATGCAATGTTAGGGTCATACCAGAACTGAACCCATGGGCATGGTTTCTAGTTTTAAGAACAAGTAGAAGACGTTCCTCAGAAACTCTAATTCTAAAATAAATGTTTTGTACTCAAGAGTCCAATCTAAGATATAGATGTGATGAAAATCATGACAAAGATCTTCCTAAGCACATACATTATCAAAATCGATGTCTGAACTATGCAGAGCTGTTAAAGACAATTCAGTTAACTCATTCACATCAGTTTTCCCATTTCTCAGGAGAAATGAAACCATTCCTAATTTCTCAGTTCTCCTCCTTGATGTCTTCACTTAGAAAAGTCTTCCCCTTAGATTTGAGGTGGAGAGCAAATTTAGCATGCTATTAGCCAGCTGCTCTCACAAAAATATTCCTGCCACTTACCACTCCACTTCTAATAGCTGGTTAATAATTTCAGGTTTGAACCACATGAAATTGTCATGCCAATGGAACTATCCTCTTTTCTGCTGTGATCATCTTTTGTCTTTACCATCTGCAAGACATAAAAATATATATTGCTCTTAACGTCACCGCATTTGTTTCAAGTGTTTGCTCTAGACTGAAGCCTCTCCTTTTATTTGCCACAAATTAAACAAATACAAGTAGTTTTTGTCATTTTCAATAGTCCAAAATAAAAGTCTAATACAAGGAGGTATCATAATAAGATATAAATAAGATATAAATAAGCAACATTTAAGTAGAACTATAAGTACACTCCTTCATACAAAACATTGATAGATTCATGGTTTGAAATTCCACGTTTAACAAACTTAGTGGCTGGTATTATAATATTAAATAGGCACTTGAAGAAATACACAATAGACAATATCAGAACTCTGCCCAGAATCCCACCAATCTTCTCTTTTGTCTTTTAGCATTAACTTCCAGGCCAATGTACCTTTCCTTTTACCTCCCACTCCCTTTCTCCCTTGCTAACCACTGACAGGGAGCTTTTGATTTCAGCACCAACACCTACTATTCTTCCAGAGTTGCCACTGGGCTACTGGAGCGACTTTAATTGCATGCATTGTGAGCTCCTGGAGTTTATATCCCTCCATAGCACCTCTCTGACCAGTCAATGACCTAGGAGGAAGCAAGAAAGTATAACTTCCTTGCCTCCAACGAGGACATCTGGGCAACCTAATTTAGAGCCTGAGTCCACTTGAAGGATCAGGTCTAAGCTGCCCTCTGTGGGACTTTGAGAAACACCCTCGTTTGGATTCTACTTCCTCCCTGTCTGTTTTCCTTGCTGGATCTCCTGTAAGCACCTCCTTAATAAATCACATGCACACAAATTTTCAATTCTGGGTCAGCTTCCCCTGAAGACAGAATCTTAGAGGGGCTTTAAATACCAGTTGTCTTTAAATACCTTTGCTCTTACACCCACCTTTTTCCATCTCTGAACTACCCTTAATTCCTTCCTCCATGCTGGCAAATACATTGTATTATAAGTTACTAAAACACAGTCAAGTCCCAGCAAGGCACTAAACTTCTCTGAGCCTCAGTTTCTTTGTCTGCATACTAGGGATATTAATTCTGTCTCCCACACAGGGTTTTGGAGGATATCCAATGAGATCATACGTATGAAATTACCTCATAAATAGTATAACTCTTTGAATGAGTGACCTGTGTCTCAGCCAGCCTCCCTTTCAGTTGCCTACTTGATTTCTCATTTGTGTCCCTTTCTCAATTTCAGTCATTTGGCCTCGCTCCAATTCCCTGGTTGTCACATCATGTTTTTGGCAATAAGTCCTCCTTGTTTTCCTTCATCTGAGAATGTCTTTATTTTGCCTCCATTCCAAAAGGATATTTTCACTGAATATAAAGTTCTGTGTTTACAGTTCTCTTCTTTCAGCGTTTAAAAAAAATGTTGGTCCATTGTCCTCTGGCTTCCATGGTTTCTGATAAGAAATCTACAGCCATTTAAACAGTTATTTCCTTATATTGTAACATAATTTTTCTTTAGCTGCTTCAACAGTTTTTTCATTTCCTTGGTTTTCAGCAGGTGGATGTGTCTGAATAGGGTTTTGTTTTTGTTTTGTTTTTATTTTGAGCTTTTAAAATATTTAAATTTAGGTCTTTTACCAATTCGGGGAAGTTTTTAGGCATTATTTCCTCAATTCTTTTTTTCTGCATGAATCTTTCTCTGCCTTCCTAATGGTATTCCAATGAAACAAATGTTAGACCTTTTGATACTGTTTCAAGGTGCTATTCATTTTTTCTCAATCTCATTTTTCTCTTTGCTTTGTATAATTAATCTTTCTCCAAATTTACTGACTCTTTCCTCTGTCATTGTCACTGTTATTGAGACCATCCAGTGAATTTTTTATTTCAGACATTGTATTTTTTTACTCCTAAAATATCCTTTTCATTCTTTTTTATAGCCTCTGTTTCTTTTCTGGAAATGTCTGTGTTTCCATTCATTCCGAGTTGTTTACCTTTACTTCAGGAAGCACAGTCTTTGTCTGAAAATTGCACCATTGCAACATTAGAGTCAACAGGCCCTTTTCATTTAGAATTGTTTGTATTTCCTAGTTCTCTTTAAGTTGCATAATTTTGGATTATATCCTGAACATTTAAAATATTATATTGTATAGACTCTAACTCCTGTTATAATTCTCTGTAGAATTTTATTTTTTGTTGTTTGATTTATCAGGCAATTAACCTATACAGGTTCAGAATGCAAATGCTGTCTGTTTGTGGGCAGTGGTCACAGCTTAGTTTCTGGAGCTTTTGCTATTCTGTTTGGGGTCTTTTCCATCCATGTATAGCTTAGGGGTGAGCCTAGGACATATGCAACCCACTGTTACAATTAGCGGGTCCCTTGTTCGGTTCTCTTCTCCCTGAGGTTACTCACACATGCTGGCCCATCAGGTCTCTATTACCAGTTCCTCTGGCCTTGACAGGGACAGGGTATCTCTTTAATTTTAACTAGTCTCTTTAATTTTAACTAGTCTTCTATTCAACAACCGCTAATGCCTCACATCAGAGAAAAACCACAAGGGAAATGAAGGGGAAAAGGGAAGATTTCTTTGACACACAGAAACTCTTTTCCTAGTTTTCCTGGTGTTTGTATTGAGGCTTAGACACCTGATCCACTGTCACCACACAGTTTCAGTACTTGGGCCTGACTTCAGCATAAAGACATGAAAGAAAAAAGAACAGGAAATGAGAAACACATGCATATATATGCTTTTGCGTACTTCTTAGAGTCCTCAGATAGTTGCTTTCTGTATTTCATCCAGAGATTTCAGCTACAATCAGTGGCAGAAACAGGTATTCTGGGCTTATTCTATCTTGAAGCTTAAATGGACTTACTCCATTTTGAGCAGAACCAGATATTTTATCATATTTATAATTTTCATTTTCTTACACCCTATCTTCTCCCTCATTTATATTTTTCATATTTTTCCTACCCTCATTTTTTATTTTTTATAATTTTGTTGATTTTATTCTCTGTATATCTAGCTATGTCTATAATTATACCCATATCTAAAATTATATATATATATATGTATCTTTAAGTGTATTTATTTTTTAACTGAAAATTGCACCATTGCAACATTAGAGTCAACAGGCCCTTTTCATTTAGAATTGTTTGCATTTCCTGGTTCTCTTTAAGTTGCATAATTTTGGATTACATTATGTATCTTTAAGTATATTTATTTTTTAACTGTATCTATATATAAACTTTTTGATGTATACATACATGCTCCTGTAGATTACCTTATTATATGTGTACACAACACACACACACCCCAAAATTTATTTCTCAATTCTTCTGTTGGGTATATTTGTTCCCAGTTTTGGGTCACTATTAATAGTACTGTTGTGAACATTCTAGTGCATGACTTTTGGTGAATAATATTTTTTTCTTTTTTAAAATTTGAGATTAATATGAGGGTACAAGCAAGTAGGTTAAAATGTTTGTGTTTGTTAGGTAAAGTCCCAGTTGTAGCTGTGTCCTGCACTCAGAAGGTGTGCCATATACCCTTACATTGCACCCATTAGGTGATAGCACACTAATCCTACTCCCTCATCCTATCTCCCCCCAAACTTGAATTAAATTGAGTTTTTCTCTCTTATGTGCACATGTATTAGTTCATCTACTGGCTTCGTATTAGTATTGAGTACATTGGATACTTGCTTTTCCATTCTTGTGATACTTTACTAAAGAGAATGTTCTTTAATTCTATCCAGATTAATGCAAAGTCTCCATCTTTTTATGGCTGAAGAGTATTCAATGGTATACATATAACACAGTTTATTAATCCATTCATGGGTTGATGGGTACTTGGGCTGTTTCCACCTCTTAGAGATTGTAAATTGAGCTGTGATAAACTTGCTCATGCAAATGTCCTTATGATAAAGTGATTTTTTTTCTTCTAAGTAGATGCCTAGTAATGGGATAGTGAGATTAAATGTAAGAAAGTGTGAGAAAAACTGTCATCCTGGGGAAAGATTTTTATGAAGAAGACTTCATTGGCAATCACAACAACAATAAAAATAAACAAATGGGACTTAAGCAGAACAGCTTCTGCCTAGCTAAAGAACAGTGTAAAAGTGTTTCCTTCTCTCCATATCTGTGCCAGCATCTGCAGCTTTGGAACTTTGGGCCATTCTCACGGGGGTTAGGTGATATCTCAGGGTGGTTTTGATTTGCATTTCTCTGTTGATTAGGAATGATGAGCATTTTTTCACATGTTTGTTGGTTATTCATCTGTCTTTCTCAGAGAAGGTTCTGTTCATGTCTCTTGCCCAATGAAGGAATTGTTTGCTCTTGTTTTTTTTTATTAATTTGAGTTCTCTGTAGATTCTCATTATCAACCCTTTGTCAGAGTCGTAACATGCAAATATCTTTTTTTTAATTGTTGTGTCTTTATCTGTGCAGAAGCTTTTCAGTTTAATTACATTCCATTTATTTATTTTTATTATTGTTGTGATTGCCAATGAATTCTTCTTCATACAATCTTTCCCCAGGATGACATCATCAAGAGGTTTGCTCACTATTTCTTCTAGTATTTTGTTGTTTCATGTCTTAGCTTTAAACTGATAAAAACAGATACTACACTTGATCTTAGCCAAAAGGCCTAGAAGTGATAATGTCTTAGATTTAAATCTTCCATTCATCTTGAGTCAATATTTATAAGTGGTGAAATGTACAAGTCCTGTTTCTGTCTTTTACATGTGATTATCTAGTTCTCCTAGAACCATTTATTAAATAGGGAGAATATGTATATTTCTGCTGAGTGTATACAAAGGAGTAAAATTTCTGGGTCACTGGACATTTGTACTTTCAGCTTTAGTATATAGCCAGGAATATATTTTATCATAATTTCCCACATGATTCTAGTTCACAGCAAGGATTATGAACTGTCACCCTAAGGCCTATAATAGCTTCCTGTTCTGCATCTACAATTTTATTTTTAGCTACAAGTCCACAACCATTTCCCCACTAGCCTGTGAAATTTCCCTCAGCCTTCACACAGATCTCACAACCACAGTAGTCTTGTCAGCTTCAGGACCCACTGGGGCCAGGGCTCAGCTAGGGGCCTTCATTTCACACCAAGAAAACCCTGATTGCTAAGGGAGAAAGGAGACCACAGGCATTCAAACCCAGGAGGCTCAGGGAACAGTTCTACCTCACCCCCATTCTGCACAAGGTTCAGGGCTTCAGCTTACTGAGGACCTGCTGTCTTATTCTTGATCTTCTCCCTTCTTAATTCCCTGAGTCCACACTAAGCATAGTTCTATTACTTGTAATTTTTTCCTTTCTGGATTTTTATCTCCCTTTTATTTTGTATACCCTCTTATAGCCCTAGGCCCCTCTTTTATCTGTGCCTTTTCATATCTATCTGTCCCAGTGAATTCTAATTGCTACTCTTCCACAGAGGGAAAATCCAAACAAACAAAGGTACTTTAGAGGATTCAACTCTATGGTACTCAAGATTACCTCTTTTTTCTTGTTGTTTATCAGTCAGTGGAACCATAATTTCTTCTGAATGTGCCTCTTCCTTGTCATTCATCATCAGTTCCTCAGTTGAAAAGAGCGTGTATAACTTCTGGATCAAATCAGTAATGGTCCCAGAACCATCACTATGATTGTTTCCTAATACTAATAAATATTGTTCCTGGGAACCAGTTTCTTCAAATAGCTCACTGTTTTTTGTTTCTATTTTATACACTTCAGGAATAAGCCTATAGTAATGGAGAAGAGAGATGAAAAATTAGTTAGCCAATTCCTTTGCAAGTTTAAATGTAAATACAGACAGATAATTTAAGAGCAATCCATTTTATGCATGTGATTGGAATAGTCCAAATGCAATTTGTGCATAAAATATGATTCAAGGGCAATTTTCTGATTTCTCAAGGGAAATTAGACATTTATTTATCTCAGCAGTTTAGGATTCTAAACCAATATTATTCTCATCACTAAATCATTATGGAATACTTAGGATTGTTCCTTGCAAAATCAAACTTGAAAGAATCCTTCCTGCCAGCCTTCACACATTTTCTAAGTGGCAAATGTTTTCTTTTGCTTATATTTTTCTTCTGCTCTAAAACTGCCACATGTAATCTTTGATACTGTAAGTTTTCTGTTTTGGCAGTGCCCAGTAGTAGAGTCATATTATGTAACTACTAAGATTAGGCTTTACTTTTATCGTAAAAGCAACAGAAAGAGAAACATGGTTCTTTCCAATATAGGTCATCTGCAATTAACTCCATACCTGTGCTGTCATTACAAAAAGTAGCATTTAAAACACACAAATTTGCATTTGGAAAACTAAAATGTCATCGATTTTAAATTATTTCTTAAGGACTGTTTCTAGTTGTAGTATATTGTCCAAATTTCTCAACTCACGATACAGTGTTTTCTGTGCCAGTGTTCTCTGGGCTGGGTGAGGTGATGTTAACACACGTGGCTCTCAGATCTTTGGTAGGATATTTGTTGATAGCAACTGGAGAAAAGCAGGATGGTTAGTCTGAATTTTATTCTTCTACAACGTGTCCATCATTCAAAGTCACTTCATCTTTTCTTGTGCTTGGCAGTGTGTTCAAGAACAAATTAATTTTCTAAGGGATTCAGCTAAGTAGGCACACTGTGGCATTGAAATTCTTTGTTATTAGCAAAGTCAATGAGATATAGCAGTAATTGAGTAAATAATTCCCTTGGGGCTCTGCATGCCCCAAGCTTGTGATATAATTCAAGGACGTCTCTAAATTCTTCCTATCATTTGTTTCTCTCCTGGTGATCTTTTTACAAGACTCTACAAGCTACCAGAATTGTCTGCCTTATATATCCTTAGGGTTGGGAGAAAGGCACAATTTTTTGCTTGCTAGTAAATATAACTCCTAAATTCTAAGATTCCTGAAGACTATATAAGCCCTGGCGCTTTTTGCATGCCAGAAAACATACACCCCTATGATTCTCTAGTAAACTTGAAGGAGCTGCAGAGAACCACCCAGGGTGGCCTTTGTCACATTCCTACTTTCCAGCACAAGCCAGGACTTGTTTGTTGCTACCAGGTCTCGGTGCTATTATACCCATTTTTAAAACTACAACACATGGGCAGAGGCTAGGGCAGCCACTTCCAAAGCCCTGTGGGTAGAGACACCCCTAAAAGTCCCTATGTGGCTGTTCTGGAGCCAGTTGTCTGGAATAGACATTGTAGAAGAGATTTGTGCCTTTGGCTTATAAGAATTCAAGTCAGAACCAAGGTTAATTTATAATGACAAGGCAAAATAGAAGTCCTTGGAGCAGGTGGAGGATGGTGTCAGGGGATATTATTTATTACAGCAGTGCATCTTGTTAAGAGTTCAGTAATTGAAGTACAATTTAATGGACAAGCGTACACCTCTGGGGTCAGAATATGGTTGTGTCTAAAATTTACCATTTATGGCTTGTGAGCTTTTGAACAATTTATTTAACATTTATGAACCTCAATTTTTTTCATTTGTAAAATGGGAATATAAATATTTTCCTGTGAGGGCTGCATTGAATATTAAATGAAACCACCCATTCAAAGAACGTGGCACATCGTAAACACTCAGAGATTAGTGTTTCTATCTTTTCCCGCATTTGAAGATTTCCTGGCAAATACTTTGGCAGTGTAGCAGCAAGGGTCAAGATCAAAAAGATCTAGGATTTTTCTGACATTTTTCCACTGTCTTGTACTTGTACTCCATCACTTTTTTTTTTTCTTGCAGTTTCTTTTTGCTGGGGCTGGGTTTGAACCTGTCACCTCTGGCATATAGGGCCAGCGCCCTACCCCTTTGAGCCACAGGCACCACCCTGTACTCCATCACTTTTAACTAAAGTGAGGATCATTTTACTAAGTCTGTTGTTGGATTGTATAGAGAGACATCAAATCTATTATAAAAGCAATAGAAAAGTTTTGATGACTTACGTCTGATCAAGTGAACAAATGGCTTGACAAACTTGATGATATAATCCCAATCTGGTTTGTGGATGCGGCCAAGCTGGACTAAATGATGATCCAGTGGGTGGCTGGCTAATGCTTCTAATTCCTTGTCATTGTGTGTAGGACCAAAGGAAAACACAAATATAGAGTAGCCTTGACATTTGGCTCTCAGAGATACATTTCTTAAGACTTCCTTGTCTAAAGGGCTTGTTTCACCAGCAGTTATTACAAAGATAACTTTGTTTTTTCTCAGATTGGGGGTTCCTACAAAGACGTTGTCAATTGTCCACTGTAGGGCATGGCCAGTAAAAACATCTCCATTGAGTTGTTGAAAAGAATCTCGAAGATGATGTTTCATTTGGTATAGATTATTGTAGGTAACCAAATCAAATTCTAGGTAGACAGGGCATTTTTCAGTGTTGGGCATATAGCCTGGGGGAGAGTAGCTCAGGACAGCCACTCTGTCTCCCAAAGTGGAGGTTAGTGGATCTGGAGCTATGTGAAAGTAATCAAGCACTGAGGTTACAAAAGCTTTCACTTCCTTAAACTCATCACTTCCTACTCTTTGGGAAGCATCTATGAGGAAAGCCACATCCATGTAATATTCTTGAAGAGAGGCATTTCCAGGTCCATCAGTAAGCCCTGGTTCATCTTTTCTGCCATGATTTTCATGTCCTGCAACAGAATAAGTCAAGTCACTCTTTTCAATGGAAGGATAAACTCAGAACTCCTACTCATGGATGGTGGATACATGGCATGGGGTGTTCCCATGCTTCATTCCTATACCCATGACAGACATATGTCACAGTGCTCGTTCCTATACCCATGACAGACATCTGTCACAGTGCTTGTTCCCAAGTTCATTTTCCAAATCTTTCTCCACAAAATGCATGGAGAGGCATTACCTTCTGATATGTGTTGTTACATAAGAAGAAATCTATTTGCTACCCTATCTCAGATCTTTGTGAAAGGATTTATTTATACTCAAGGTGTTTTAACATGCAAGATGAGGAATAAACAGCTATTCTTAGTACACTCTACATAGTTATAAAGTTTGGAGTACACATTTACATGATATTTAATGATATATAATGACTCCAAGAGAAAGTATTAATGTTGAAGTTACATTTATTCATGGCAAAACACATACACCTTTATATACATGTCTAAAATATGCACCATAGAATGATGTTATGAGAGTAAGTATAAACAAGGGAGGTCTTTAGAATATAAATGCTGTGAAAGGACATACTCTAAGAACTTGGTACTCAGAGTGCCAGTCTACAAACACTTTATCAGTCCATGACAAGAATAGAGTCCCGTGATATAAGGCAAGGGTATTACTGAGCCCACTGATTAGTCCAGCTGATGTTTTTCTTTTTATAGCAAGACTTTCTTAATGAAACAGTGCCTTGACTCACATTCCAATGCAAGTTTCTTATCTTCTTATCTTAGGGTTAGCACTGCCCTAACTCTAAGAGATTATGAAACCCATCCACAATCGTGGAATTAGAGTGACTGATGAGGACACAAAAGTCATTGCCAGTTCAGAGAGACAGGAAGTAAATGGCCAATGTTCTATTCTTTTGTGAAAGAAGTTTGTTTGTGAACCTAATCAAGCAAAAAAGTAAATTTATAACTGGAAAAAAATTTATTGATCAATCCCTTCTGCTCGACTCTTTATTAGATGCTTTAAATTTATTTAGTTTTCATAACAAATGAATTGATTAACCTGTCTTAATGCTATAAAAGCTTAAAATACAATGCAAAAAAACTTCAAGTCCCAACACCATAGGCGATGTTATCAATGGGGCAAATTCTCTATTAGACGATTTTTGAATGTCCAGTGAATTCTGCAATACTGTGTAAACCTCATATTATGTTTTTAATCTATTGTTGACTTGATTTACTAAAATTTGCTTAAAATTTTTGCTTCTATGTTCACTAGGAGTGTTGGTCTCTACCTTCTCTTTTATATATGAAAGACATTACAATATCTTTGTCTGGTTTTGGAATCAGGGTAATCAGGTGTCAAAAAATGAGTTGGAAATATTCCAAATCTATTTTTCTAGTTATTTTTAAATACAGAATAAATTACTGTTAACTATAGTCACCCTATTATCCTACTGAGCACTAGATCTTATTCCTTCTAACAACCCATCTTTATCTCTATCTCCCCCAACCTAATTAGCCTTTCCAGTCTTTGACAACCACCTTCTATTCATACACATCCCAATTATCCAGATTCAGCCATTACACATTGTATGATATCAAACTATCACATGTACCCTATATATGTATAACTATTGTGTATCCATAAAAATTAAAATAATTCTTAAAATATTTAAGGCTTATCAAAGATTAAATGACAATATGTAGCTTGGTTCATCTCTTGGTTCTCTATTCTGTTTCATACATCTACCTCTCTGTTTTTGTGCCAGTACCATGCTGTTTTGATCACTATAGATTTGTAGTATAGTCTGAAGTCTGGTAGCATGATTCCTCCTGATTTGTTTTTATTTCTGAGTAATGTATTGGCTAATCAAGATTTTTTCTGATTCCATATAAAACAAAGTATTATTTTTTTCAGGTCTTTAAAGTATGACAGTGGTGCTTTAATAGGGGTCGCATTAAAATTGTATATTGCTTTGGGTAGTATAGACATTTTAACAATGTTGATTCTTCCCAGCCATGAGCATGGTATGTTTTTCCATTTTTTAACATCTTCAGCTATTTCTTTTCTCAGGGTTTCATAGTTCTTTTTATAGAGATCTTTCACATCCTTTGTTAGGTAAACTCCCAAATATTCCATCTTCTTTGGCACTACTGTAAAAGGAATAGACTTCTTGACTGTTTTTTCAGCTTGACTGTTGTTGGTATATATAAAGGCTATTGATTTGTATTGACTTTGTAACCCGAGACACTGCTGTATTCCTTGATCACTTCTAAGAGTTTTGTCCAAGTGCCCATTGACCCATTAATGGATTAATAAATTGTAATTTCCCCTTTGACCATGAATTATTTAAAAGTGCTTATTTAATCTCTAAATATTTGGAGATTTTCAAAAGATCTTTCTGCTGTTGATTTTTAATGTATTCCTATTTTGGTTAGGGAACATACCTGTATGACTTGAATCCTTTTAAATTTTAAGCCTTGTTTTATGGCCCACAATATACTGTATCTTGGTCTACCAAGTATTGAGAGAAGACACTGAAACTCACTGATGCTCTTTTCCCTTTCAAATATATTTTTTGTCTTTGTTTCATTTTGGATAATTTCTATTGCTACATTTTCAAGAATACTCATTTTTTTCTTTTGCAAAATCTAACCTGCCATTAATCCCGTCCAGTGTATTGTTCATCTTAGACATTGTAGTTTTCATCTCTAGAAATTGTATCTGAATCTTCTATCTTTCATATCTCTACTTAACTTTCAAACTTATGGAACACAGTTACAAGGATTGTTTTTATATCTTTGCTAATTCTAACATCTGTGTTACTTCTGCTTTGGTTTTGAATAACTATGTTCTTCATTACAAATGGTGTCTTTCTGTTTCTTTCTATTCAAGACATTGTAAAATTTTCTTTGTTGGGTGTGGGATACATTTGTATTCTTATAAATATTAATGTGCTTTGTTGTGGGAGGCAGTCATATGGAAAGAGTTTGATTTTGTTGGGTTTGCTGTTATGATTTGCTTGCAAACCCTAACTTGGGGCTAATTATTTCCTACTACAAGGCAAGACTCTCCTAAGTTTTCCCCCTATTACTGTTTGAACTGTGATTTTTCCAGTCTTTCTGATGGGGAAAAAAGCACTGATCTTGGCCCTGTGGAACAAATGGTACTATTTTCAGATGGTTCTTTCCCCAGCCTCAGGTAATTTCCTCACACACACTTGCTATCAGTACTCAGCTAAATAATCCAGGGAGGCCCTCTGCAGATCTCTGGGGTTCACTCTCTATGCAGCTATCTCCTCTCTAGTATTCTGTCTTGTAAACTCTTAGCACCTTGGTCTCCCTATATGTTCAGTTCAGTCTCCTTATCTCCAGGAGTTCACTGTGCTCTACCTGAATTCACCCTTCCTGTATTATGCCCTGAAAACTCCCCCAAGGCAGTAAACTGGAGCAATTGTAGGATTCACTTCATATGTCTCCATCCTCTAAGCATCACTGTCTTTTATTTCCTAACGTGCAATGTTGTTTTCTGTTTTCTTTTTGTATTGTTTGCTTTCTTTTCTTTTCTTTTTTTTTTTTTTTTTTTGTTATTTCAGTTGGGAGGTTAATCTAGCTTCTTTTCTCCATCTTGGGCAGCTCTAATAGATGGGAACTGACCCTTCTGTTTGAGAACCTTTCATGTTCTCTTCCTCCTCACAAAAGGCTAAGAACTACCCAGCTGTTTATACCAGATGTTTCCATTATTGGTATATTTGCAGTAATTGAACAGGATTTTGCATTTCACAAACATGATTAAATTTATGGGTCTCCCACTCTTCACCAAGAGTCCAGTTTCAAACTCTTATAATTTCCAGGCAAGACAGCGGTCCCTGATAAGACAACTAAATATGGAAATATAAGTACAGACATCTTCTCAGCTAGGGATCTCTCGTAAGTCTAAAACATCACCCCCTAATGATGCTACTAGAGTTCTCAGCCATGCCGTGTTAGGAAATGTGAAGATTAATAAAATGGACATTTGCACCTTTTCAGAGTTTACAATCTTGAGGTTGGCTGTTACCTACTCTTCTACTATTCTAATTAGAAAAAGGATATCCATTTTCTAATTACAGTGTTTCAATTTCTTTAAAAAGGTTAACAAATTTTGTTAAAACCTAAGGAAAAGTATTTCATAAAAATGATGGTAGAAGATAAAAAGGTTGACCTATCATGTTAGTGGAGTCTTTTTTCATGCACGCCCATACCAGAATTATTGCTCGTTTCAGTTTTCTCTTCATCGGTGAGCAAAGTCTCAACCCTTTTCCAAAGTATTCAACAAAACTATTTTCTAAAGAGGTATATTTCATCTATGAAATGTCTAAAAATAAGTTCCCTCCCTACTTACAGAAATATCATGAGAATCAAAGAAGCTACATGTGGATGATTGTATCTTGAAAATTCTAAAATTTAGTCACACATAAGGTGTGATTATTCTACTTTGAGTCTAAATTCATCTTACTTAGGAAGATGTCTTCCTTACTTAGGAAGACAGGGTCTTCAAAAATATTTTCCTTCAAGAAAACCTGGCAGAAGTGTGAACAAAATATACTCATAGCTCACAATAGTTCTGTCAATTTTAAAAAATGTCAATGAAGCCAAATTCCCATCTTCAACACTGTGGAAGAATTTCCTCAGAATAGCAGAGGAGGAAAAGCTGGCTCACTTTATTATAGACAAGACTTGGAAGAATAAGGGATCCAGCTGGATTTCCAGAGAAGCAACACCAGACATGAGCCTAACTTCGGACAAGAATTTAAGCCTCAATGCCAAGTATACTCCGCAACTTTCTGAAGAAGTGGGGGTGGAGAGAAAGTTTAGAAAGAAGGGAGAATCTAAATGACCTGGGCCATTTGGACTGGGATTAAGTATACTGGAGGCAGCTAAGCTGCCTTTCACGGCTTTTGTGGGAAATCTCAAGATACATATGAGTCTGCCTTAAACTTTGTCTAAGGGCCAAGATAAGCCTTATGTTTTCCATGGGCAAGCCACATGTACAGTTGAGGCTACTTTATGCCTAAGGTTCTGTCCAGATGAACTGTAGCTGAAATTTTTCAAGTTAATAATTTTTTTAATGCTTTCACATGAGGATGGTAATGCTTTCTTTTTGTTCTCCCACTCTCTGAGTATTTCATCAAGCATTCAGTTTGCTTCAGGTCTTGTGCTCAGATCTACACATGTCTTCTCTCATTTAATCTTCCTCGTAGCACTATGAGGGTAGAATTATCATCATTCCCTTCTTACAGATAAGAAACAGAGGATAGAAGTAGGTGAATGAGTTAGCTAAGGAATGACAGCCTTATTTGAACCCAGCTTTGTCTTGCTGTCTAACTCCTTCAGAAGAACTGGTCATCAGAAAGGAAGTTTAGAGCAGAAACATTAAGGCGCATAAACTGGCCCTCTAAGGGCCCTGAGACCTGGTATGAAGAATGTGGTTCTTGGTTAATTGCCATCCTTCTGTTTAAAGCTTCTAGAGAATGTTTTCTTCCAAAGTAAGTAATAATATGAATTCAATACATTTGTCATTTTTTCTTCTCTAGGCCTTGCAGAGCAGTGGGCACGAACAGAACTTCTCGAGTTTGACTCCTGGATCTGCCATTTGTTAGCTCTGTGACCCTAAGATTCTCTATTCCTCAATTTCACTATCTAAAAAATGGTAATACAAGTGCTCCAGTGGCACAATTGGTTAGCGCACGTGGTACTGACAAAGTAAAAAATGGTAATACAAACTGCAACCTTAGAAGATTTTTGAGAGCCTTAAAGTTTTCATGGTGCTCAGCATATCCTAAGAACTCCACAAACATATATTTTAGAAGGAATCAAAGAAATAAGTCTCAAGCATCTGAAAATCCTCCCTATGATGTCATATCCTATAATTCAGGATAGAAAATACCATGAAAGCTATGCTAACCAGTTTGATGAAAATATTTCAAATTGTATATAAAACCAGCACATTGTACCCCACGATTGCATTAATGTACATAGCTATGATTTAATATTAAAAAAAGTAAAGTCAGCTAGTATAACTTACACACTTGTATAGTATAAGTATACTCTCAGAAATGAAAAAGGTCACTCTGTTGTGTTTATGGATGCCAAGCTTTGGGGGAATTGACAGTAATTCATATGCCTTCCCATTTAGCACTGCCAGCCCAGGCCTGTCCTCCTGCCTTCCTGAGGTCACAGGTCAAGTTCTAGGGGCATGAGCTGGGATAGCAAAGGAGGCAGGTACAAGTGTGTGTATCTGATGGGGTATCATTAATTTTATGCTAAAGAACAATATAGGCACATTTAAAATTCTTACTTTGTTTTTTGAGGCCCCCCCTCCTTTAACTGAACAAGTAGGAATGATTGCCTTAAAATAGATTTTATCCTTTTCCCCAAAGTCTCAGAATTAACTTTTTTGGCCTAGACTTTCCTAGGTGGTATGTAGACGACAAGAGTGAGTCTTGGGAACTCTTGTTTCACACACTGATACAATAGACTACAGAAAGATACCAGTACACCGAGAAAAAGTTATGCATGTTTGGGAGTCATTTATACCCAAACCACCTGGACCTGGCACTTTGGTTTTAATACAGTTAGTCTGTGTTCCATGCATCTGCATGAGTTTAAAAAGAGGGTTTAGAAAGAGGATTTATTCAATTAAATTTAAAAATAGCATTATGCCATCAAAATAATTTTAAAATAACTCTCCCAAATGATGACATGATTTAACTTATTTTCAAATTTGGAAATTGGATATATCTCCTTATTTGAAAATGCAGAAAAGGCCATCACTGGGCAATGTGGTATATATGTAGTTAAAAGTTAGTGTTTATATACAGATGATCATGGGTTTGAATCCTGGCTCTGCCACTTACAAGCTACACTTTTGTTAGAGTTTCTTAAACTTTGCAACACTGTCCTTATCCATATAACAGAATAACACAAATTTGTAAAGATTAAGTGAAATCATATATCCCACATATATGTACATATATATAAAGTACTTATACTGTGCTCAACCCATGATTACATTCAATAAGCAGTAGCTTCTGAGGTTATTATTACTCCTCATGCATTATTCAATGGCCAAGTGGGACAGTGTATGCAATGCTTTGAGAATTGTCCTGCATGGAATAAATATTGACACCCCCCTTCAAAGCATTCCATTTACATTCTTATTTTACTAAACTGAATACTTTTTGACTTGTATTAGGCATTTTTTTGGTGCAAACAGAATAGACTAGATAGACTACAAGCTCCTTGAAACCAAGGCCTATGTCTAAATCTTTGTTTTGTTTTGTTTTAATCTCTCTAATCTCCCTAAAAGTCTAGGCCAGGGCTTAACTGAGAGTAAGAGCCCAAATGCATATTTGTTATATTGAAGAATGTCTGAATAATCAGGGGAGCTCTATGCAAATGCTTAACAGAGTCCTTAATAGTAAACCCTTAATGAAGGATGCCATCACCACCACGACAAACCATCACCATCACTACCACCCCCCCCTCATACCTTTACCTTCATCACCACTACCACCTCCGGTGTCACTGCCACCATCATCACTACCACCACTGCAACCACCTACCCTTGCATTTTTACCTCCATCAATACCCTCTCTGGCCCCAACAATATTATCGCCACCACTATCCTTACCATTCACCCTTAACGCAACCATCAGCAACAGCAACTACCTTTACCACCATTGTCTTCACTACTAGCGATGACCAGCACCAACACTATCATCATCACCACCTCCATCACTATCACCACCACTATCATCTAATTACTACTTCAAATATCCAAGTTTTCTCCCATTAGAAAGGAGACCACATAAAATAAAATGTCACCAGAACTCTAGAACAGTGCTTTATTAGATCCAAAAAGGCACACAAAAGCAAACTCCCTGTACATTTGAATCCAGATAGTCCACATTCTCTGAATTCTCAGTTGACATTAGTCTTGCCCACATGCAAAAACTTTAAGAAGACAACTAAAACTACAATGACAATCTTTACAATAAATCACCAAGCAAAAGTAAATGCAACACCTCAGTCTACACTTTAAAATGAAGTAATAGGGGGCCCAGTTTATTTCACAAAGAACATCAAGATATTTGAGATTTCCTGAAGATTTCCTGAAAAAATGTCATCATAATTTTGATATGATCACAATTCTCAGGTGTGGCCTGAGAACAATGGTTTCTGTCCCAGGGAGGAAGACGTGGGGCCTGAGATAAGTTTGCAATCTGAGTACAGACTGCTTGGGACTCAGCTGGCTGTTTTGCCTACTGCCAGTGGCAGGCTGTATGTGTAAGACCCACTGTGTCAAGAGTTGGGGAACAAGAAGGGTCCCACTACTGTTTCCTGGACTGTGGAGCCCCAGTCATAGCTCTCTCCCTGTGTAGGCTCTTGGGTGCTACAAGGGCAGTTCTGCTCCTTTCTGGAACATTTCCCTAGTGGCCAGAGGGCCAGAGAACTGCCTTCCAACCCCTGTTGGGGCTGCCACTTGTACCCACCACTGGGAAGCTTAAATGTGGGCTTGCCCCATCCAACCCTCACTGGCTTTGCCCCCTTCAGCCACCTCAGTAGCAAAAACATGGGACAGGACCCCTGGAAGATCCATGACTCCACACATTGCCTGGGACACCTGAGTACTTGTCCTAGTTAACAAAGATCAAGCATAAATCCCCCAGACCACCACAGCAGACCATTAGAACATCTGTTGACACAACTGAACAGCACTCAGGAAGGAGAAAAATTTTGTGCAACCTCAGCTACCACCACAGCACATACTATCCTGGCTACTTAGGAGGCTTTGTGTCCCTTCACCACTTGTTACATTACTGCTGTAACTGGCATTTAAGAAAGCAACCACACAAAGGCTATTTATAATTAAGAAAATCTTACAGAGTCTACTCCACCACCTCTGTGAGGGCTGGTGCTTGTGCCTGCCATTGGGACACCTAAGGGTGTGCTATCCAAATCCCACCACCCCACTGTCCCAAGGGTGAGAGTGTAGCCGAGGCCACTGTGCATCCCACAGAACAGCCCATGCTCTGAGGCATCAGAGAGATTGCTCAGGTAGACAAAAATCACACATATGCCCTGTTGCTACTACTACAGCTGACTCTTATCTGAAGGTTGAACTGTGTGGGTTAGAGTTTAGTGTAGGCTGACGTTCCTGAGGATCTGCTGGCAACAGTACAGATTCCTCAACCCCTGCACTGTACTGAACACAGTACCTGTGGGACACTACCAGGGTGGGCAGGAATGTTCTAAGCAGTTTAAATATAGATCAATGGGTCATGGGTACTGGAATAGGCTCAAAGGTTGAAACTGCTTAAGGATTAAGATATAAATTAACAGGATAGAATAGAGAAGTTAAAGTTTTCCCCCAAGGCATTGCAACCATTTCTTTTTTACTTAATAATTTTATGATAATCTCTTCTGTCTTTCCTTCCATCATTTCCTCAATTCACTGACATTGCAAAACATCTTTGTTTCTTTTATCTGTAAGTAACTTTCTTTTTTTTTTTTTTTTTGTAGAGACAGAGTCTCACTGTACCGCCCTCGGGTAGAGTGCCGTGGCGTCACACGGCTCACAGCAACCTCTAACTCTTCGGCTTACGCGATTCTCTTGCCTCAGCCTCCCGAGCAGCTGGGACTACAGGCACCCGCCACAACGCCCGGCTATTTTTTGTTGCAGTTTGGCCGGGGCCGGGTTTGAACCCGCCACCCTCGGCATATGGGGCCGGCGCCCTACTCACTGAGCCACAGGCGCCGCCCTGTAAGTAACTTTCTATGTTCTCTATATCTGTAGGGATTTTTCCCGGTTCAATAAAAGACCCTTGAGGTTTTTGTTCAGGTTGGCATTTGTACCTGCTTGGCATGTGAAGCTGCTTGCTTTTCCAAGCCTCATCAATTATTTGAAAATAACTGAGTATAAGAGTTTGCTTTTTGGGCGGCGCCTATAGCTCAGTGAGTAGGGCTCTGGCCCCATTTACTGAGGGTGGCAAGTTCAAACCCAGCCTCCACCAAACTGCAACAAAAAAATAGCTGGGTATTGTGATGGGCACCTGTAGTCCCAGCTACTCAGGAGGCTAAGGCAAGAGAATTACCTAAGCCCAAGAGCTGGAGGTTTGTCACAGCTGTGAGCTGTGACACCATGGCACTCTACCGAGGGTTACAAAGCAAGACTCTGTCTAAAAAAAGAAAAAAAAATACTTTGCTTTTCACATAGTCCCATTGGTGTTTCATCCCAAGGAGCAGAATTATAACAGAACTACACAACCCAATACAAAATCTACTGACATAAGTGTACAGCACTTGGGAATGAGATAAGCTTTTTGAGACTCCTTTTCCTTATCTCCACAGGGGATTGAGAGCCTACTGATATGCCCAGCACACCAATACTACAACCAGTATTTGAGTAAACCATCACACCTAGGCTTTCTGTAACCAAAAAATTCATATAGCATCTTGGACCTTGAAAGGACCCAAAAGTAAAACCAAATGATGCTACTCTATATACATTACAGTCATACCTTCAGGTAGGGTCCCATCCAAAAGAAAGTATTTGCGAAACTTGGTAAATGCAGAATGTAAATGTTTTGGCACAGTAACTGAGACAATGCCGGAAAGGCTATGTTAACCATTGTGATACAAATGTGTCAAATGGTCTATGAAGCGAGTGTATGATGCCCCATGATCATATCAATGTATACAGTTATGATTCAATAAAAAAATAAAATAAAATAAAAGAAAGTAAATTCAAAGGTAAGTGACAGTTTCTCCAGATGAGAAGAAACCAGCTTAACAATTCTAACAATATGAAAAAATAGCATGTTACAATACCCCTGAAAGAACTCATTAGCACACTAGCAATGTATCCTAACCAAGCAGAAAATTCTAAAACTGTATTTTGAATTCTACATAACTGTATTTTAGAATTCAAAATACAGATTTCAAAGAATCTCAATGAGATCCAAGAAAAATCTGAAAACTAATAAAAATAAAGAAACCACCTCAGGAGATGAATGATTCACCAAGGAAACAGGTATTTTAACCATCAGACTAACAAAAGACTCCTCAGCAGAAACCTTACAAGATAGAAGAACTTGGAGCCCTGTTTTCAGACTTCTTTTTTTTTTTCCTTTTTTTAAAAATTAAATCATAAAGAGGTAGATCATGTACACATTATTGCATTTATGGGGAACAATGTGCTGATTTCATATACAATTTGGAATGCTGACATCATACTGGTTAATATATCCCTCACCTCATTTACTTAATTATTGTATTAAGACATTTATACTTCCTACTTAATAAATCCAACATGTACCCTTGCAATATGCACCACAGGTATGATCCCACCATTCACCTTCCCTCAACATGACTTCCCCCCTCCCCTCCCATGCCCCCCTCCTTCATTCTGGGCCATAGTTGTGATCTATTCTGCATATGAAAGTGTGAGTGATTGTAAATTGGTTTCATAATAGTACTGAGTACATGGGATACTTTTTCCTCCATTCTTGAGATGCTTTACTAAGTAGGATATGTTCCAGCTCCCATCCATATAAACATAAAAGAGGGAAAGTCTCCATCTTTTTTAAGGCTGCATAATATTCCATGGTGTACATATACCACAATTTATTAATCCATTCATGGGTCGATGGGCACTTGGGCTTCTTCCATGACTGGCTATTATGAATTGAGCTGCAATGAATAATCTGGTGCAAATATCTTTGTTATAAAGTGATTTTTGGTCTTTTGGATATATTCCTAGTAGAGGAATTGCAGGATCAAACAGCAGGTCTACTTGTAGGTCCCTGAGTATTCTCTATACTTCCTTCCAAAAAGGACATATTAGCTTGCATTCCCACTAGAAGTGCAGAAGTGTTCCCTTTTCTCCACTTCCATGTCAACATCTGTAGTTTGGGGATTTTGTTATGTGAGCCACTTTTACTGGAGTTAGATGATATCTCAAAGTGGTTTTGATTTGCATTTCTCTGATGATTAAAGATGATGAGCATTTTTTCATGTGTCTATGGCCCATGCACCTATCTTCTTCAGAGAAGCTTCTGTTCAAGTCCCTTGCCCACAATGAAATGGGATTACTTGTTCTTTTTTTATTAATAGGTTTGAGTTCTCTGTGGATTCTGGTTATCAAATCTTTGTTAGAAGCATAACCTGCAAATATCCATTCCCATTCTGAGGACTGTCTGCTTTCTGTACTTACCGTGTCCTTGGCTGTGCAGAAGCTTTTTCAGTTTGATCATATTCCACTAATGTATTTTTGGTGTTGCTTCAATTGCCCAGGGGGTCCTCCTCATAAAGTATTCTCCCAGGCCAATTTCTTCAAGTGTTTCCCCTGCACTCTCTCCAAGAATCTTTATTGTTTCATGTCTTAAGTTTAAATGTTTTATCCAGTGATTGTCAATTTTTGTTAATGGTGAAAGGTGTGAGTCCAGTTTCAGTCTTCTACAAGTCACCAGCCAGTTCTCCCAGTACCATTTGTTAAATAGGGAATATTTCTCCCAATTTATATTTTTGATAGGCTTATCAAAGATCAAATGACAAGTGTCTGTGTTCATCTGTTGGTTCTCAATTCTGTTCCATACATCTATCTCTCCATTTTTGTGCCAGTACCATGCTGTTTTGATCACCATAGATTTATAGTATAGATTGCAGTCTGGTAGCATGCTTCGTCCTGATTTGTTTTTATTTCTGAGTAATGTCTTGGCTATTCAAGGTTTTTTCTGATTCCATATAAAATGAAGTATTATTTTTTCCAGGGCTTTAAAGTATAACAGTGGTACTTTACTAGGGATTGCATTAAAATTGTATATTGCTTTGGGTAGTATAGACATTTTAATAATGTTGACTCTTCTCAGCCATGAGCATGGTATGTTTTTCCATTTGTTAACATCTTTGGCTATTTCTTTTGTCAGAGTTTCATAGTTCTCTTTATAGAGATCTTTCACATCCTTTGTTAGGTAAATTCCCAGATATTTCATCTTCTTTGGCACTACTGTAAAATGAATATAGAGTTCTTGACTGGTTTTTTTTTTTCAGCTTTACTCTTATTGGTATATATAAAAGCTACTGATTTGTGAGTATTGATTTTGTATCCTGAGATGCTACTGTATTCCTTGATCACTTGTCAGAGTTTTGTAGTTGAGTCTCTGGGATTTTCCAGGTATAAAATCATATCATCTGCAAAGAGTGAAAGTTTGATCTCCTCTGACCCTATTTGTATACTCTTGATCGCCTTCTCTTGCCTGACTGTGATGGCTAAGACTTCCATTTCAATGAGCGACCTTGTCTGGTTCCTGATCTGAGTGGGAATATTTTCTTTCTTTTTTTTTTAATTTGGAATATTTTCAATTTTACTCCATTCAATACAATATTGGCTGTGGGTTTGCTGTAGATGGCCTCTATCAGTTTAAGAAAAGTCCCTTCTCTACCAATTTTCTTAAGTGTTCTGTTCATGAAAGGATGCTGGATATTGTCAAAAGCTTTTTCTGCATCTACTGAGAGAATCATGTGGTCTTTGTTTTTTAGTTTGTTTATGTGATGTATTATATTTATAGATTTACGTGTATTGAACCAACCTTGAGACTTTGGGATAAAACCCACTTGGTCATGGTATAATTTGTTTAATGTATTGTTGGATTCTATTTGCTAGGATCTTATTGAATATTTTTGCATCTATATTCATTAAGGATATTGGTTTGTAATTTTCTTGTTGAGTCTTTTCCTGGTTTGGGGATCAGGGTGATATTTGCTTCATAGAATGTGTTGGGAAGTATTTCTTCTTTTTCTATGTTTTAGAAAAGGTTAAGTAAAATAGGCACTGGTTCCTATTTAAGGGTTTGGTAGAATTCTCAAGAATGGAAGAAAAATAATAGTAAGTAAAAGAAAAAAAAAAAAGGTTTGGTAGAATTCTGATGTGAAACCATCTGGTCCCAGACTCTTCTTTTGGGGGAGATTTCATATAGTTGATACTATTTCAGTACTTGATATAGGTCTTTCTGGCTAAGTTTAGGAAGGTGGCACACTTCCAAGTACTGGTCAATTTCATCCAGATTTTCATATTTCTGGGAATAGAGTTTTTTGTAGTATTAATTAAGGATTCTTTGGATTTGTTTTCAGACTTCTTAAAGAAAAAAAATAATTGTTGACATTATGACAGGAATAAAACCTAATATTAACTTGAATATAAATGGATTAAATACTCCACTTAAAATATGGATTGGCAGAATGTATTTTAAAACAAGATCTAACCATATGATGCTTATAAGAAATGCACTTAACTGGTATAGACATTTACAGACTGAAGGTAAAGGGATAGAAAAAGATATTCTACATAAATGGAAACCAAAGACAAATAGCTATACTTATATCAGATAAAATAGACATAAAATGAATAGTACAAAAAGACAAAGAAGGTCATTATATGATAAAAGGATAAATTCAACAACATATAACAATCCTAAATATATATGTGCCCAACAACAAAACACCCAGATTCATAAAACAAATACTACTAGTCCTAGGGAAAGAGATAGACAACAATGCAATAAGAATGCAAGACTCTGTGATATAGGCTAGTCTCACTGGAGTTAGATGATATCTCAAAGTAGTTTTGATTTGCATTTCTCTGATGATTAAAGATGATGAGCATTTATCCTAGTAAATGTGGAATGTAAAAGTCTTAGCAAAATAACTAAGAAAATGCTACAAAAGCTATGTTAACTAATGTGATGAAAATGTGTCAAACGATCTATGAACCAAGTGTATGGTGCCCCACGATCATACTAATGTACACAGCTATGGTTTAATAAAAAAAAAAAAAAAAAAAGAATGCAAGACTCTGACACTCCACTGAGAGAACCAGACAGATCACTGAGGCAGAAAACCAACAAAGAAACACTGGACTTAAATTGAACTTTAGACCAAATGGACCCAAGAGACACTTATAGAACATTCTACCCAACAAGCACATGGGATATTCTCCAAGAGAGACCATACATTAGGCCACAAATTAATTCTCAGCAAATGTTTAAAAAACTGCTGTCAATCAAGTATCTTCTCATACCACAGTGAAATAAATCTAAAAATCAATTCTAAGAGGAATTTCTGAAACTATACAATACATAGAAGTTAAACACTTCTGAGGGATCTTGGGGTAAATGATGAAATTAAGATGGAAATAAAAAAAATTTGAAATAAAAAGAAAACTTCTATGATACATGAAAAGCAGTGTGGAGTAAAGTTTAGAATGTTAAATTCTCGCATCAAAAGAAAAAAATCAAAAGATCAAATTAACAATGCAACATCAAACCTCAATAAACTAAAGAATAAGAACAGACCAAATCCAGAGCTGGCAGAGGAAAAGCAGTAACAAAGATCAGAGGAGAACTAAATGAAATAGACACCAAAAATATTACCAAGGACCAAAGAAATGAAAAGTTGGTTCTATGAAAAGGTAAACAAAATTGACCTAGAGCTCTAGATAGACTATCCAAAAAAAGAAAAATACAGATCCAAATAAATATAATAAGGAATGAAAAAGGAGACATTACAACTGATACTGCAGAAATACAAAGGATCAACAGGATCATTATGTATAACTCTATGTTCACAAACTAGAATAAATAGGGGTAATGGATGAATCCTGGAAACATACAACCTCCTAAGATTGAGTCAAGAAGAAACAGAATTTCTGAAATATCAATAATTAGTAATATGATTAAAACAGTACACAAAATTTCTCTCCCTAAAAAGCCCAGGACCAGATGGATTCACTATCAAATTCTACCAGACACATAAAGAAGAACTGGTACCAATTCCATTGAAACTGTTCCAAGAGATCAAGGAGGAGGAAAACCTCCTGAATTCATTCTACAAAGCCAGTATTACCCTGATACCAAAGCCAGGAAAGGACACAACGAAAAAAGAAAACTTCAGAGAAATATCCCTAATAAACATAGCTGCAGAAATTCTCAACAAAATACTAGTAAACTGAATCCAACAGAACATCTAAAAGATACTATATCACAATCACATGGGTTTTATTTCAGGGATGTAGGGATGGTTCAACATATGTAAATCAATAAATGTAATTCATCACACAAACATAATTAAGATAAAAAAACCCATATAATCATCTCTTTAGATTCAGAAAAAGCATTTGATAAAATTCAGGATCTCTTCATGAAAAAAACTAACAAACTTGGAATAGAAAGAGCATACCTCAAAATAATAAAAGCCATAGATGGCAAATCCATAGCTAACATTCTGAAAAGGGGGAAATTCAAAGAATTCCCCATCAGACCTGTAACAAGGCATGAATGCTCACTTTTACCATTCCAATTCAACATGATACACAATCACACAAGAGAAAGAAATATTAATAAAAGGCTCCCAAATTAGAAAAGAGGGAGTCAAATCATCCCTGTTTGCTGATGATATAATCTTATACCCAGGAAACCTTAAATAAGCTTGGTAAAGTTTCAGGATACAAAAGTCAACATACATGAATCAGGGGCTTTTCTATAAACTAATACCAATCAACTTGAGAACCAAACCAAGAGGTCTGTAATAGCTACACAAAACTCCACAAAACACTGAAGAAAGAAACTGGAGATGACACAAATGAAAAATATCCTATTCTCATGGATTAGAAGGAACAGTATTGCTAAGATGACTATAATGTTCAAAGAAACTACAGATTCAATGCAATTCCTTTCAAAATATCAATGTTCTTTTTCATAAAATTTTAAAAAGTTCTAAAATTTGCATGGAACCAAAAAGAGGCCAGATTGCCAAATCAATTCTAAGCAAAAGGAACAAAGCTGGAGATATTACATTACCTGAATTCAAATTACCCTTTGAGCCTATACTAAACCAAATAGCATAGTTATGGGATGAAAATAGATATACAGATCAATGGAACAAAATAGAAAGCCTCCCAATAAAGCCACATAACTACAGCCAATTGATCTTCAACAAAGTAAATAAAAACATACCCAGGGAAAAAGACATCTTTTTCAATAAATGGTTCTGGGAAAATTGGATATCCATGTGTGGAAGACTGAAACTAGACCCTTACATTTTATCATATATAAAAATTAACTCAAGATGTATTAAAGACTTAAAGATAAAACTTTAAACTATACAAGTTGTAGAAGAAAACATAGGAAAAACTCTTCTGGATGCTGGCCTAGGCAAAGAATTCATAAATAAGACATCAAAAGTAAATGCAACAGGAGGAGACAAGATGGCTGACTGAAGCCAGCTTTCCACAGAGGCTCCCGTTCAGAAGGAGAGTTAAAGGACAAAAATTCAGCAAGTAACCTGGTGGATTTGAGCTGCACTAAGAGAGAAGGTTGTAGAACGCACATCAACCCCGCTGAGGCGAGCTGCGACCACAAGGATAAAAACAAAAGGTACAAAATCCATCACCAAGTGGACAGGAGTCCACTCCCCCATGAGAATGGCTCAGAGTGCCCCACAAACAACCAGGCAGAGTTCAAAGGTCCTCCCACTACACTCCATGGGTGAGACCCTCTAAAAACTGGACCTACCTCCCCTACTGGGGTGCCACGGCATCCTCCTGCCAGGCATAAAACTGTATATAGTCTCTACCTGGAATTCTGAGCTCCCAGCGCTCTCCTTCGCTCACACTGGGGTCTGGAGGCCAGTCCGGGTCGGTCGGCGGAGAGGGGACTGCACCGGAGTGGCAGTTCCCTGAGGCACAGTGCGACAGCCGTCTTTTGGTGATAGTATGGCCAGGCATAAAACTGTGTAAAGCTGTGTATGTTCTCTGCCCGCAACCCCAGGCTTCCAGCGCTCCCCGCGCTCCCCTCTGCTCTCGCTCCAGGGTCTGGAGGCCTGTCCCCCAGGGGTCCAGACTCTTGGGCGATTGCTTGAGGGGTGTAGACAGTGCTGGGCTGCAGCCTGTCAGTGCAGACTGGGGTACGTACGGAGCGGAGAGAGGACGACTGGCCGGAGGGGAGCTACACGGGAGCGACGGTTGCCTGAGCCATAGGGCAGCAGCCCTCTTTTGCTAGCAATACGGCTCACTACAGAATATTCTGAAGCCACACCCCCTGTCTCCCTGGGCAACCAGAGATTCTGAGTTTGCCTGAGGCAACATAAACTTGCAAATCAGGGAAACTCCCAGGGCGGGGCAGACCCAGAGGTCCACTTTACTAAACCTAAGATGCACCTGGCCCTCAGGGGATCATCAGCCTATAGACAATACAAGAGCAAAGACAAGCTGATTTGGAACTCAATTCAGCTTCTCTTCTGCAGGGGAAACGCAGAGTTGTTCTGTTCTGTTCTGTCAGTAACATTAATCAGGGGTGAGACTGGACCTGAGTGAAAACCCCTCAACCTTCATCTAGCGCCCGAGGTTGTCAGGCCTCACCTCCTCCTGCTGAAGAGAGGCAGAGCGCAGCAGCCTGGCAGACTTCCTTGTGATTCAGGCAGGTACAAACTCCTGGAGTACCGATTCACTACAGGCAACTGGGTCAGCCAACTGCAGAGCTATTAGTGACTGGGTATGAAGTGGTGTAAGGTGGGGAAGGAGGCAACAACCTTCCCAGACTGATTTATAGGCTGGGTGGCTTCTCCTGACTCCACGCAGCACTGGAGCAAGCCACACTGGAGTAGTCACCAGACCCCTGTGATCCAGTTCCCAGCAACCTCTTAAACTCTATAACCCAAGACAGGTGCAGACTGAGACAATTGATTTGGACATTTTTGAACTGAACCAATCACCTGAGGACAAATCAGGTGGTGCCCTAGGTGCACAGTGGTAGGAAGGTTTGATTTTTCTTCTCCAATTGTTTGCCGGTGGGGGCGGGGTGACTTAATTGCTGATATTTCTCCACAGCTGAGACTTCAAGCCAAAGTATCTGTTTCACTAGGGTGGAACAGAAACCAGCTGAAAACAAGGCAGAACCATTTAGCCCCACCACACCAGACAGGGCCCCAGTTTCTCAGGCCACAACACTGTACGGGCCCTCAATGAAGCCCCAGGGAAAAAAATCAGAGGGAGTAAAACAACCATGGGGCGGAATCAGTGGAAAAACTCTGGTAACATGAATAACCAGAATAGATCAACCCCCCCAAGGAAAGATATGGCAGATGCAATTGAAGATCCCATTCATAAACAACTGGCTGAGATGTCAGAAATCAAATTCAGAATTTGGATTGGAGACAAGATTAACAAAGTGGAATTAGGAATTCGAGGAGAAATTCAAAAGTTGTCTCAAGAATTTAACGAATTTAAAGACAAAACCACCAAAGACTTAGACACACTGAAGCAAGAATTTGCAGCCCTCAAAGATATGAAAAATACAGTAGAATCCCTCAGTAACAGAATGGAGCAAGCAGAAGAAAGGATTTCTGACATCAAAGATAAAGCCTTTGAATGCTCCCAAACTCTCAAAGAGGAAGAGAAATGGAGAGCAAAAATGGATCACTCTCTCAGAGAGCTCTGGGATAATTCGAAGAAGGCGAATATCTGAATCATAGGAGTTCCAGAAACAGATGAAGTGGCCTCGCTGGGCACAGAGGCCCTTCTGCATGAAATTATGAAAGAGAATTTTCCAGACATGCCTAGAGATTCTGAAATTCAGATAGCAGACAGCTTCAGAACCCCAGCACGACTCAACCTCAATAAGACATCCCCAAGGCATATCATAATTAACTTCACTAAAGTTAATATGAAGGAGAAAATCCTCAAAGCTGCCAGGAGAAAGAAAACCATTACCTTCAAAGGGAAGAATATTAGAATGACAGCAGATCTCTCTGTTGAAACTTTTCAAGCCAGAAGAGGGTGGTCACTGACTTTTAATCTCCTAAAGCAAAATAACTTTCAACCCCGGATCTTGTATCCAGCTAAACTGAGTTTCATTTATGATGGAGAAATGAAATACTTTAATGACATTCATATGCTGAAGAAATTTGCCATAACCAAACCAGCTCTTCAGGATATTCTCAGACCTATCCTCCATAATGACCAACCCAATCCTATACCACAAAAGTAAATTCACTCAGAAACTTCGGATCAAACTCCAATTTCCACACTGGCGAAAGGATTAAAAATGCCCACTGGACTTTGAAAAACTCGATACCCAAAACTTCACCAGACTTATCAATATTCTCCATTAGTGTGAACGGGTTAAACTGTCCTCTAAAGAGGCATAGGTTAGCTGACTGGATACAAAAACTCAGGCCAGATATCTGTTGCATACAAGAGTAACATCTTAACCTGAAAGACAAATACAGACTCAGGGTGAAAGGATGGTCATCCATATTTCAGGCAAATGGTAATCAGAAAAAAGCAGGTGTTGCAATTTTATTTGCAGATACAATAGGCTTTAAACCAACAAAAGTAAGGAAGGACAAGAACGGTCACTTCATATTTGTTAAGGGTAATACTCACTATGATGAGATCTCAATTATTAATATCTATGCACCCAACCAGAATGCACCTCAATTTATAAGAGAAACTCTAACAGACATGAGCAACTTGATTTCCTCCAGCTCCATAATCGTCGGAGATTTCAACACTCCTTTGGCAGTGTTGGATCGATCCTCCAACAAGAAGCTGAGCAAAGAAATCTTAGATTTAAACCTAACCATCCAACATTTGGATTTAGCAGACATCTACAGAACATTTCATCACAAAAAAACTGAATACACATACTTCTCATCAGCCCATGGTACTTACTCCAAAATCGATCACATCTTAGGTCACAAGTCTAACCTCAGTAAATTTAAAGGAATAGGAATTATTCCATGGATCTTCTCGGACCACCATGGAATAAAACTTGAGCTGAGTAACAACAGGAATCTGCATACTCATACAAAAACATGGAAGTTAAATAACCTTATGCTGAATGATAGCTGGGTCAGAGATGAGATTAAGAAAGAAATCACCAATTTTTTGGAACAAAACAACAATGAAGACACGAACTATCAGAACCCCTGGGACACCGCAAAGGCAGTTCTAAGAGGGAAATTTATAGCACTGCAAGCCTTCCTCAAGAGAACGGAAAGAGAGGAAGTTAACAACTTAATGGGACATCTCAAGCAACTGGAGAGGAAGAATATTCCAACCCCAAACCCAGTAGAAGAAAAGAAATAACCAAAATTAGAGCAGAATTAAATGAACTTGAAAACAAAAGAATAATACAACAGATCAATAAATAAAAAAGCTGGTTTTTCGAAAAGGTCAATAAAGTAGATAAAACTGTGGCCAACCTAATCAGGAAAAAAAGAGTAAAATCTCTAATCTCATCAATCAGAAACAACAAAGACGAAATAACAACAGACTCCTCAGAAATCAAAAAAATCCTTAATGAATATTAGAAGAAATTTTATTCTCAGAAATATGAAAATCTGAAGGAAATAGACCAATACTTGGAAACAAGTCACCTTCCAAGACTTAGCCAGAATCAAGTGGAAATGTTGAACAGGCCCATATCAAGTTCGGAAATAGAATCAACCATACAAAACCTCCCTAAAAAGAAAAGCCCAGGACCAGATAGTTTCGCATCTGAATTCTACCAAACCTTTAAAGAGGAATTAGTACCTATATTACTTAACCTGTTCCAAAAGGTAGAAAAAGAAGGAAGACTACCCAACACGTTCTATGAAGCAAAATCACCCTGATCCCCAAACCAGGGAAAGACCCAACAAGAAAAGAAAATTATAGACCGATATCACTAATGAATATAGATGCAAAAATATTCAACAAGATCCTAACAAACAGAATCCAGCAGCACATCAAACAAATTATACATCATGACCAAGTCGGTTTTATCCCAGGATCTCAAGGCTGGTTCAATATACGTAAATCTATAAATGTAATCCAGCACATAAACAAATTAAAAAACAAAGACCATATGATTCTCTCAATCGATGCAGAAAATCTTTTGATAATATCCAGCATCCCTTCATGATCAGAACACTTAAGAAAATCGGTCTAGAAGGGACATTTCTTAAACTGATAGAGACCATCTACAGCAAACCCACAGCCAATATCATATTGAATGGAGTTAAATTGAAATCATTTCCACTCAGATCAGGAACCAGACAAGGCTGCCCATTGTCTCCATTGCTCTTTAACGTTGTAATGGAAGTTTTAGCCACTGCAATTAGGGAAGAAAAGGTGATCAAGGGTATCCATATAGGGTCAGAAGAGATCAAACTTTCACTCTTCGCGGATGATATGATAGTATATCTGGAAAACACTAGGGACTCTACTACAAAACTCTTAGAAGTGATCAAGGAATACAGCAGCATCTCAGGTTACAAAATCAACATTCATAAATTGGTAGCCTTTATATATACCAACAACATTCAAGTTGAAAAAACAGTTAAGGACTCTATCTCAGTAGGGCCAAAGAAGATGAAATATTTGGGAATTTTCCTAACAAAGGACGTGAAAGATCTCTATAAAGAGAACTATGAAACTCTAAGAAAAGAAATAGCTGAAAATATTAATAAATGGAAAAACATACCATGCTCATGGCTGGGAAGAATCAACATAGTTAAAATGTCTATACTACCCAAAGCAATATATAATTTCAATGCAATCCCTATTAAAGCTCCACTGTCATACTTTAAAATCTGGAAAAAACAATACTTCGTTTTATATGGAATCAGAAAAAACCTCGAATAGCCAAGACATTACTCAGAAATAAAAACAAAGCAGGAGGAATTACGCTAGCAGACCTCAGACTATACTACCAATCAATAGTGATCAAAACAGCCTGGTATTGGCCCTAAAACAGAGAGGTAGATGTCAGGAATAGAATAGAGAAATCAAGAGATGAATCCAGCCACTTACCGTTATTTAATCTTTGACAAGCCAATTAAAAACATTCAGTGGGGAAAGATTCCCTATTTAACAAATGGTGCTGGGTGAACTGGCTGGCAACTTGTAGAAGACTGAAAGTGGACCCACACCTTTCACCATTAACTAAGATAGACTCTCACTGGATCAAAGATTTAAACTTAAGACATGAAACTATAAAAATACGAGAGGAGAGTGCAGGGAAAACCCTTGAAGAAATAGGGATGGGCGAGTATTTTATGAGGAGGACCCCCGGGCAATTGAAGCAGCTTCAAAAATACACTACTGGGACTCTATCAGACTAAAAAGCTTCTGCACAGCCAAGAACACAGTAAGTAAAGCAAGCAAACAGCCCTCAGAATGGGAGAAGATATTTGCAGGTTATGTCTCCGACAAAGGTTTAATAACCAGAATCCACAGAGAACTCAAATGCATTAGCAAGAATAGAACAAGGGATCCTATCACAGGCTGGGTAAGGGATTTGAATAGAAACTTCTCTGAAGAAGACAGGCGTGTGGCCTTCAGACATATGAAAAAATGCTCATCATCTTTAATCATCAGAGAAATGCAAATCAAAACTACTTTGAGATACCATCTAACTCCAGTAAGACTAGCCTATATCGCAAAATCCCAAGACCAGAGATGTTGGCGTGGATGTGGAGAAAAGGGAACACTTTTGCACTGCTGGTGGGAATGCAAATTAATACATTCCTTTTGGAAAGAGATATGGAGAACACTTAGAGATCTAAAAATAGATCTGCCATTCAATCCTGTAATTCCTCTACTGGGCATATACCCAGAAGACCAAAAATCACGTCATAACAAAGATATTTGTACCAGAATGTTTATTGCACCCCAATTCATAATTGCTAAGTCATGGAAGGAGCCCAGGTGCCCATCGATCCACGAATGGATTAATAAATTGTGGTATATGTACACCATGGAATATTACGCAGCCTTAAAGAAAGATGGAGACTTTACCTCTTTCATGTTTACATGGATGGAGCTGGAACATATTCTTCTTAGTAAAGTATCTCAAGAATGGAAGAGAAAGTACCCAATGTACTCAGCCCTACTATGAGACTAATTTAGGGTTTTCACATGAAAGCTATAACCCAGTTACAACCTAAGAATAGGGGGAAGGGGGTAAGGGAGGGGAGGGAGGGGGGAGGTGCGTAGAGGGAAGGGGATTGGTGGGATTACACCAGCGGTGCATCTTACAAGGGTATATGTGAAACTTGATAAACGGTCTGTGAAGCTATTGAAATATGCCCCATGATCATATCAATGTACACAGCTATGATTCAATAAAAAAAAAAAGTAAATGCAACAAAAATAAAAAATAGACAAATAGAGCTTAAACAAAAAAGCAAAAAAAAAAAAAAAAACTCAAAAACTAACAAAGGAACACTTATATACTGTTTGTAGGAATGTAAATTAGTGTAACGTCTATGGAAAACAGTATGGAGATTTCATAAAGAACTATAAATAGGACTCGTCACCCATAGTACAGTTGTTATGGCGCCAGCCACATACACAGAGGGTGGCGGGTTCAAACCCGGCCCAGGCCAGCTAAACAACTGCAACAAAAAAATAACCAGGCATTGTGGTGGGTGCCTGTAGTCCCAGCTACTTGGGAGACTAAGAAAGGAGAATTGCTTAAGCCCAAGAGTTTGAGGTTGCTGTGACAACCCTTTGTCTACCCAGGGTGACAAAGTGAGACTCTGTCTCAAAAAAAAAAAAAAAAGTATAAATAGAACTGCCATTCAATCCAGAAATCCAACTACTAGGTATCTACTAAAAGGAAAAATAAATCACTATATGTGTATTGAAAAGATATCTGCACTTACATTTACTACAGAACTATTCACATCAACAAAGATATGGAATCAATCTAACCGTCCATCAGTGGATGAATGGATAAAGAAAACGTGATACACACACACATCCCATGAAACCCTACTTCACCATAAGAATGAAATCATGTCTTTTGCATTAGCATGGGTGGAATGGGAGGCCACTCTTACTTAAAATAACTCTGAAAAAGAAAGTCAAATACTACATATTCTCACTTATAAGTGGGAGCTAAGTAATGTGTACACATGGTCACAGAGATTAGATAATAGACACTAGAGGCTTGGAAGGGTGAAAGGATGGAAGGGGAAGGAGGAAGAGTAGAATAAAAAATTACTTAATGCATATAATATACCAGGGATGTCCAACCTGCGGCCCAAGGATCGCATGCAGATCCTTTGAGAACTGTTTTGCTTATTTGTGGTGTCAGAAATCTGAAAAGTATGCCTAGACCTTTTCTTTTGATCATCAGCTTTCTATAGTGTATATATATTTAATGTGTGACCCAAGATAACTCTTATTCTTCCAATGTGTGCCAGAAAAGAAAAAAGGTTGAACACCTCTGGCACTATTTGGGTGATAGTTACACTAAAAGCTGAGACTTCACCACTATGCACTATATCCATGTAATGAACTGTACTTGTACTCCCTAAATCTATAAAAGAAAAATCCTTATGAATCGTACACAAATATGGAAAATATTATAACTATTATGACATAATAGTGTGTAACAAGCCAGATATGTAATTAAGTAAAACTGTATAAACTTAACATGTCTTTGGGAAAACCAAAGAACATATCCTGCACTAAAAATAGCTCAACCTGCTAAATTGTTTGATTTGAAACTTTGTATTTGGATTTTATATTGCATGATAGTACTTTTACAACTCCTAAAATATTAGCAGAATCCTGGATGTATATGAGGGAACAGTGGGCAGGATGTTTTGGTCAAACACCTCTATAGTGAGTCTGCTTGTTCCATAAACTTGGGAGCATAAGGTTTCTTCTAAAACAGGGTTTTTTTTTTTTTCACCATTGATAATCTGACTTGATAGTTCTTTGTTGCAAGAAGCTATACTGTGCATTGTAGGATGTGGTCCCCAACATATTTGTTACCTGGTACCAGTCTCATGGAAGACAGTTTTTCCACAGACTGAGGGTAGGAGGAGGGATGGTTTTATGATGATTCAAGTGCATTATATTTCTTGTGCATTTTATTTCTAATTTATTATTACACTGTAATATATAATGAAATAATCATACAACTCATCATAATGCAGAATCAGTGGGAGCCCTGAGCTTCTTTCCCTGCAACTAGATGTTCCCATCTGTGGGTGGTGGGAGACAGTAATACCCAAAGGGTATTGCTTATGTCCTCAGCTCCCCCTCAGATCATTGGGCATTAGATTCTCATAAGGAGTGTCCCACCTAGAGCCCTGGCATGTGCAGTTCACAGAAGGGTTCACTCCTATAAGACTCTAATGTTGGTACTGATCTGACAGGAAGCACAGCTCAAGCAGTGATGTGAGTGATAGGGAGCGGCTGTAAATACAGACAAAGCTTTGCTTGCTTACCTACCACTCACCTCCTGCTATGTGACTCAGTTCTAGATGCAAGTAGCACCTTCCAGCTATGAAAATAAAAAATGTTTCTAGACATTGCACTATGTTCCCTGGGGTGGGATAGAGAGAGCACAATCACCTTCAGGTAAGCCTGCATGAGGTGATACTAAATACACTTCCAGCTCTATTATCCTATGAATGATTCAAAATCAAGAGACATTGCCTTTTTTAAAGCTGGTTTGTAGAACAGAATAAGATTAAAGTTTAAAAACAAAAACAAAAAAAATGTACAAATTTCTTTGAACACAACTACGACCTAGTCTAAAGGGGAAAAGATTCTTATTTCTTAATGAATTCAATGAACAGAACATAAGTTAAAGTTATACTAAGTCTGAGGGCTGCTTAAAGCTAATAGCAAGCTCTAGGCTAAGTTTGAGTTGGTATTTAACATTTATTGCAAATATTCTGAAGGTAGACTAGCTGTATTGTAAGTGTTGGTTAACACAGCATCTTTGATGAAAGTGCTAAGCTCACCCTGGATCAATAATTGCAATTTAATTAAAATACCCATTTTTTCTTTACATAGTTCCAAAGAACAAAGTACAATCCATTGATAAGTAACTAGGAGGGGATGCCTATTGCAAAGGCCTTTTGTATGACAGATGTCATGGTAAAAATGCCTGCTGTAAATAATTTCTACATATTTGGATCTTAAACATGGTTTGTCAGATAAATAGTTAATAGACTGAGGTTCTTGTATAAGTAAAATAAAATTATAACCCAGTTCACCGGAACTCTTTGAAAACTTCAATTCTCATTTCTTTTCTGTGATACCAGATACCCAATTGCTTTTAGCTCCATAGAAAACACAGACCAAATCAGGCACACCAAAGCAACAGGATGTACAGGGGATTCTGAAACCTACATCAGAATTACCTGAGCTGTTTGTTGAAACCCAGATTACTGAGCCCCACTTCTAGAGTTCCTGATTCAATTTCTGACAATTGAGAACCTGCCTTTCTAACAAATGAACCCTAGTGATGCTGATGCTGCTTGTGTAGGGATCACACTTTGAGACCACTAGGATGGCTGATTTCAAAGTTGAGAATATATGAAAACCACCTATGGTAGTAAAAAAGCTAGGGGCTTTATCCTTCTTATTTGTACTCCTAAATATAAAGCAGTAGTTCCGAGGAGGGCTAAGGAATCTGTGCATATAATAGACTCTCCTGATATGGGTTGTCCTTAGGATGCTATAAGGAATGAAGAGGGCTCAGAAAGGTGATAGAATTAATAATGAAGTCAATTCAAATCAGAGCAGGTGAGAAGAAACTAAGGAGAGACATAGGACCATAGTCAGTGGTTATGCTTCTTGTTAAAGAGGGTGATAGACAACTCACTGCCAGCCTGCAAGACTCTGGAAACCATAAATTTCTTAAATGGTTAAGATTCCAGACTTTCCCCAGGCCTCTCAGTTCAAGGGCAGAAAGATCAGCTATCAGCTGTAAGAAGTACATTATAAATGAGTAACAAACACAGCATATGGTGTTGCTTATGAAATTTACCAACCTTTTATTCGTGCAATACATCTGGAACTTATCAAAGCTCATCTCCAAATGACTGAATAAAATATCTGAATCACAATTTACTCTCCAGAAGGATGGCACATGTTACAGAAAGGTCCCAGCAGTGTTTGGTAACTTGCTGAAGATGATTTTAAAAGGAAAGAAGAAAGAAGGGATGAGAAAAGAAGGAGCTAGGAGGAAAAGGAAGGGAAAGAGGAAGAAAGAAGTGTAGGAAAGGAAGTAACAGCACAAAGTTCCTAGCAAACACTTTAGATCTGAGACTCAGATTTATTTTAGAGGAAGATATATATATGGATATATATAGGTCTATATGGATATAGACCATATAGATATATATATGGATATATTTTAGAGGAAGATATATATATGGATATATATAGGTATATATGGATATCCATAGGTCTGAAGTGCTCACTGTTTCCAGGCTATCACAACCTAACATAATCCTTCACAGACATCCCAGCATACTTCGACTCATGCAGGAGGGACTGGATGGGGTGGGATTTACTTTTGTTCTGCTAGAATGAGGAACAATTATTTCTTCAGCCATATTGGACCTTACTCAAGTATTCTGATTCTCGGATATCTGAAAAACCAAATGAAAAGTCTTACGTTTACTACTGAACAATGGTTATAAACAATCAGTTCAAAGATGAGTTTCCTTCCTCCCTTCCTTCTTCCTTTCGAATATCTAGTCATATCCATCTTTCTTTCACATTTCTGAATTATGGGACCTTGAAATTTTACATTGAACAAAGCTATCACAAATGACAATCTGACATTCTAACACTCAGCCAAAACACCTATCCTTTTCTTTTTTTAAACCAAACCATAATAAATTCCTGTGCCTTGAGGGCTGTTGTAATTCCCATATCATTAAAATGAACACCCAAAATTAACAACATCTATTAAAAAGAACAAATCTTTTTTTCTTTCTTTTTTTTTTTATTAAATCATAGCTGTGTACATTGATATGATCATGGGGCATCATTCACTAGCTTCAAAACGTTTGACACACTTTCATCACACTGTTTAACATACCCTTCCTGGCATTGTCTCAGTTACTGTGCCAAGACACTTACAATTCTTTTCTGTAGGCTGTGTCTATATGAGAATTAAAAAGTGTTCTAACTAAAGAAAATATACACTTCAATGCCTTAATGCCGTGGTATTACATACATGGCATTTTACCGCATTACTTCCTTAAGCTAAAATGCTTGTTTTTCAACTAAGCAACTAATTAACTTTTTAAATTCTGAATTGTAGCTTCTACAAAGGTAAACTTAGCTTTAAAGATAAGGTTTGAATATTTGCATTTCAGAAATAGTTATGGGGACATGAGGTGTTGAATCCAAGAAAAGGAAAATTTATCAAAGGAAGTGTCTAAGGATCAATATTGTAGTACAAAATTGGCCCCTGTTTCTTTATACTTGAATATTATAGCTACACACATGACACTTTAGACACAATGCTTAAAATGCTAGCATTCTGACCAAATAAGCATTTTGGAAGATTCTAGATGCATAGGTGGAAAAGGTGACTAGTCTGTTTGGAATTTCATACTTTTTAATGAAAATACAGACATAATCCTCCTATGTATCTGATTTGTTTGGAACTACCAAATATTTACTGAAGTTACTGCTTTGCCATTAAAATGTATAACATACCAGAGATATCCAACCTTTTTAGTTTTCTGCTGCAAGTTAGAAGAATAAGAATTGTCTTGGCCCACACATTAAATACACAGACACTAACAAAAACTAATAAGAAAAAGGAAAGGTCTGCTCCATGCATACATTTCAGATATCTGACACCATAGATAAGAAAAACAGTCTTCAAATAATCTGCATGAGGCCCATGAACCACAGATAGAGTATAAACTCCCCCAGTATACTCAATCTTCTCTGAGTATCTCAAAAATAATTAAACCCTTTTCTGTAATCACAAAATTCTGGGGCACTGGCCAGGCCAACTTTTAAAAGTCATTTGAATCTCTTTTGCTCTGATGTTCTCTATACTGCCTCTTTCTATGTCATACTAACATTCTAATTCTTGAATTCTGGAAAAATCTTAAGTTTGGTGAAAATACTATACGCCAGGGACATCAGGGACATTTCTGAGAGCTTTTACCAGTGATCTCTCTGGTGCCTGTCACTGTTTACTTCTTCAATTTCAATAAAAGCAGAAGTTGTATTCACCATCTTGACCTTGAAACAAATAATTGCTTTACATAGTAGCCTTAATTTATTTGATTATCTACTAGTGCTAAAAAATGAGTAGCCGCGCTCATTAAAAATTTCCATCATGACTTTTCATTTCCTTACCAGAAGTGAGACCTGCAATGTCTACAGATTTCTGTTGATTTTCATAATTGTTCACTAATTTCTGTGGCCCAGACATACGGCTTCGCAGGTAAAGAAAGTGGCCACTTCCAAGGTCCTCAAACATAATAGATGAGTCTCTCCCATCATTTAGTTCCTGGCCAAGGAAGTCATTCTCGTACTCTCCTGAAGAAACGTCAAGTGGTTCAGCAGTAAATCTAAAAGAAAAATAACAAAAGTTTTAGGCAAACCTAGATAACTTTAGAGAATACAAATAAAACATCCCAGAATTTTAACATAGTTATTTAATTATTTCCTAAAAGAAAAACTATTGTGTGGTGAAAATCTGAATTCATCTCAACCAAATAATTCATTAAGATTCATTATATATTATTTTAAAAACTCTAGTAAAAAACTTTGGCCCTTTGCTTCTAATAAATAAGAAATTCTGTTTATCCTTCCTTTCCTCACATCTGCTGAGAGTCTATGAAGTAGTTATTATTTTTTTTTTTTGGCTGGGGCTGGGTTTGAACCCACCACTTCCGGCATATGGGGACAGTGCCCCACTCATTTGAGCCACAGGCGCTGCTCTGAAGTAGTATTTTGAAATTTAAAAACCAAATGTCTGATTTATGCAGTTTTAGAAAAATGATGAGAAACTCATAAGCTATTTAGAACAACCTCATTATATCTCAGATTGATACCAATCATTACAGGAAATACAGAAAACAGTCATTTAATTTACCAAGCACTGTCCTAAGAAAAATAAGACATGTATAAAACATATCCCATTAATATCGGTGCTTCTTAAAATGGGGTCTACATTTACATTCTAGGCAATTTAAGAGTTCTCTGTGACATCTGAGAGTTTTGTGTTCTTATTTAGCTGATTATAGAAACTATATTCCATATAAGTTTATTCTTGATTATGCAATTTTATGCAATTTCAATGTCTGTGTTTAAATTTGTGTCTGATGCCTGTTTGGTACCCAGTAATACTACCCTAACTGTTGGGAGTTAGTGAGGAAAGGAAAAAAAGTCAGATGTGATACATGAATAATATGTTCACAACAAGTGAAAATAAGTGATACCATAAACACACTATATAGAAAACTTTGCAGTAGTGAAGGTAAAGCATCAAGTCATCACACAACAGAGCAGGTAGGCTGAACATAGAGGTACCTCTGCAGCGTGCACCATATTTTGTGTATTTTACCAATATTTACCTTGGTGGGGGGATTAGAAATTCCATTTGACAAAGGAAAATAATCCATTACATTTGAGTTGAACATTGTTTTCTTAAAGACTTTGTTCAGATTGGATACACTAACTTGTTTTGGTTTAATAGCTGCCTAAGAACTATGAGCATATGGTATTTATAGGATTTATATTGGAACATATTTCAATAACATTATGGTATTTTGTCTGTAGTTCTATAAGAACTGATTTTCCTTTAAGTGAGTTTATAGTTTATTCAAGGTTGAGAAACACCTCTTCCCATAACATTAGTACCAAATTGCCTTTCAGAAGGGGTTGGCTGCTAAATTACCAAGTAAATGAAATATAACCCTAGAAAAACATGCACTTGCATGAATTCTGAGGACATTTTCACCTTACCATTTTGCTTCTGGATGTATGTAAGAGGTCTTTTCTGTTCTGAGAAGCTCTTTTGCTTAATGGCAATTTGAGAAGATGGGGTAATTATGGGCCTAAATCTGGACTTTCAGAGATCCAAGCTTGGTGAAATACATAGAGAAGCAGAAAACAAGCACCATGGCCACTCTCCCTCTGAGGGTTAAGAGTCATTCAGATTGGGGTGGTGCCTGTGGCTCAAAGGAGTAGGGCACTGGACCCATATGTTGGAGGTGGTGGGTTCAAACCCAGCCCCAGCCAAGAACAGAAAAAAAAAAAAAAAAAGAAAGAAAGAAAGAAAAAAAAGAGTGATTCAGATTATTTATATGTTTAGTTAGGATACAGTATTAGGAAAAATTATTTACAGGTACAGTTATATCGTGGAGTCTTTTATGCTATTTTGGGAAGAGGAAAAAAATAAATTATATTTTGCCTTAGACTTCAGCAAAATAAGACATTAGGATAAATTGCAGTAAGGACCGCAGAACAGCCATAAAATGATACTGAAAAAAAGTATACTATGGATTTTATTAAAGATCAGCTTCCGAGAAGAGATGGTTTCAATGTGGGCCATGAAAGATGGGCAGCATTTCACTGGAGGGAACAGGGTCCCAGGCAGTGTGATCAGAGACCCAGTGGGGTGAAATAATTCACATAAGGCAGATGAGAGTCCAGAGAGGCCAGAACTCAATGCCTCATGGTAGGGGAAAAAATGGAAAGTGAAGTTGAGATAGACTGAAGGAGAGATGTGTGTTCTATTCTGGGGTCGATTTCAATATGGGAATTTCTGAGGAAACCATGAATTTGTAGCCAAAATTATAATAAAGCCCATGATGTTATAAAGTCAGCAAACCAGAAAGCATGCTTGATATGTAACTTCTGCTACAGAAAATGGAATAATGTAAAGAGTCTGTATTTCAGAGACCTTGTTACCATATTCAACCTAATAACTTCTTGTCAGCCAGTTATATACCCCTCGACCAATTAATAGTCACTTGTAAATGTAAGAGCTTTCCAACTCACCGGAGGCCACCATTTTGATTATCTTCTCCTTCTGAATTAATGAGTCTACAGGCATTCTCAAGCATTGGTGGTGGGTACTGATTGAATCTTCCTGTTGAGAAAAAAAGTTATAGTTAAATTTTAAAACTAAAAGTTGTATTTTCTAAATAAAGAGAATTTAGCAGAAATTCTCTTGAATCAATAAATAAATATTACTAACATATTTTAGCAAAATTTGGCTGGGGTAGAAAGAAAATAGTATCAACTAGAAATAGTATTTAAAACTTGATTTCAGAGTGTTATAGCAGCCAAAGAATCACCAGGGTATGGAAACAGACCTCCTTAAATTGCTTATCCAGGTTAATTGCAACGTGGGGACATTTGATTTCCATGCACTTAGGCTAACATAATCTAAGAGATATTTTATTCTGATTCTCTAAAGCTTTTTCACTCAGACTTGTGCTACTGGATCAAACATGGACAAGGTAATATTGTATTACATGATGCTCTTTCTGTGTTTCTGTACCCATTAGCATTGACTTCCTACAAGGAAAACAATTGCAGACAAGATTTTAGCTTACTAGTCTAAATAACATGTCCCTTTATCCCCTCCCTTACATTGTTCTGTACATTATGAAATACTGAGAAGTATGTCATTTTTCTGCTCATTCAGGATAATAGTTTTTAGTTAAAGGAAACCTTTGACCATTGAATGATCCAAGATTCTATGAAAATACCTTAGAGTATGTCTGTAGTTTTATAATAATCACATTTCTCTGAGTCTAAGATGAGCATTTTTTCCTTTTTTTCTATTTCTTCAAAATGAAAATATGTTCTGATCAATTGCACCTGATAGTTGCTGTTGATCAGGCAGGAACTGTGATGCAGTCAGTGGTCATTGCCTCTGCATGTGGGAGCAGTAAATATACTATCACCAAAAAATTCCCAGAAGTATCAGTAGAGAAGTCTTTCAACTCCTATGAACCAAATGGTTGTGGAAGGTAGTGAATTGGATGTGTTTAACAGCACTGCCCAGGTGTAAGTTAAGAGTAAGCCAGCTCTACATAATTGCAAAGCCACTTAAGAGCACAGAGTGACCAGCTTTGAGTTATGTTATACTCTTTTAAAAAAATGTTGCATTATCATCCACTTGGATGGCACAAAGAACAACATTGTGTGGAAAAGGATGGATATTGATGACTCTGAGTCAAAGGGTAGCTCACAAGAGTCAAATTCTGAATGAGGAAATGTTTTAGCAATGCCTTACTCCTATTTCATGCATATTTCTTCTTTGCGCATGCATAGGAGTGACATATGATAATACACATATAAAAGAACTCTTTCAATTACTGTAACATTCTCTAATACAGAATTGTTATCAAAATTTAGCTGGAAGCATTTTTTCTCCCATTTCACATCATACAATTGAGGGTATTTAGATTTAAAGAAATAAAATAACATAGTATACCCAAGAGGGCAATTATTTGAATACTTCAATTGAATATGAGTCACAGGAAAAAGGTGGAGTTCTCCCTGCAATGAAGAGTGAAATCTCAAGATGTTATCACTGTGGTGGTGTTGGGAGATCCCATAAATAACAGGAAAACTTGGGGACCATAGGATGGTGGGATTGGTTCCAGCAGAATCTAGCTCTGAATTTGCCAGATTCCAGAGAAAGAAAAGGACCAGCTCTGATTCTGTGGGATCCTCTGGAGCAGGGTTTCTCAACCACAGTGCTATTGACACTTCAGGTTGGAATATTTTTTTCTTGCGCCAGAAGAGGGTCTTTCCTGTGAATTATAGAATGCTTGGCAAAATCTGGCCTCCACTTATTTGATGCTAATGGCACTCCAAACTTGTGACAACCAAAAAATATCTCCAGACATTTCCAAATATCCCCTGGGGGCAAAATCTCCCTCTTTTGAGAATGATTGCTCTGGAACAGTGTTTTCTCAAACCATTTATAGTAATTTTAATTTTATTTCTAGTCTTTGGCATACTTTTGGTCTGCATCCTATTTAATGAGACAGAATCCCCTGATCATATACTTGTATACTTCAGCAATGTTAAATTGCCTTATAAATTTCTAGATGCTTACTCTCAATTCTATATTTATCTCTTCACAAATCAATCTGTAGGCCAGCACCCATGCAATGCACCCTCTATGGTACATTGGCCTATAGCCATACTATTCAAACCGTGAACCAGCAAACAGTATTAACATCACTACAGCACTTGTTAGAAATGCAGAATCTTGGGCTTCACCCTGGACATACTGAATTAGAACCTACATTTTAACAAGATTCCTAGGTGATCTGTACCCTCAGACTCTTCAGGAGAACAGAACTTTGCTATCTTTACCCTCACATAAATCTCCAGGGTATGCCAATGTTAGAAATAAACCAGGTTTGATAGGAAGGTAAAACCTTTATTTAAATGTTCATCCTGGGGACCACCTGCTAGAACTTCTTCAGGTTCAGGAAGTAAGATCCAGGAGTCCTCTAGTCACTGTGCTTTCTAGTGCTGAGTTTTTTGCTAGCAGACACTCTACCATAACAAAGTTCTCACCATTTTGTGACCAGGATATAAATAGAATATATTCAGGATATGTTCCATCCCTGCCCCCTTCTCACCCTCTAATTCACATACTACTATTTAGATGAGCTGTAGATACAAAGACATGTTAAGTTAGCAATACTATTTACAGACCAGATTATTAAAACAAAGAGAATAACTTACGTCTGACTGTGTATATAAATGGTTTTAAGAACTTTACAATATAATCCAGATCTGGTTTATGTATTCCCCCAAGCTGTATCACATGGTGATCAACTGGGTGGCTGGCTAACTCCTCCACATCATCCTTATGTGCAGAGCCCAGTGAAATCACAAAGATGACATAGCCTTGACACTTGGCCCTCAAAGCCATCTTCTCTAAGAATTCCCTTTTCTCATGGCTTTCTCCAGCTGAGATCACAAAAATGACCTTGTGCTTTCTTAGATTGGGTGTTCCTGGGAAGAGATTTTCCATAGTCCACAGTAGGGCATGACCAATTGTGGCTTCTCCATTTAGCTGTTTGAGGGAATTCTGGATGTGTCTCTTCATTAGGACTCGGTTGTTAAAAGTTATAAACTCAAACTCTGTTTTGATTGTACCTTGCATTCTCCTAGAACCATCCCAAGGAGAGTAGCTCAACAAGGCAATCCTATCACCAGAGTCTGAGATTAAAGGGTCTGAAGCGATGTTGAAGTTATCAATCACTGAGCTCACCAAGGCTTTCACAGCCTTAAACTCATCATTAACTATATTTCGAGAATTATCCAGGAGGAAGGCTACATCCATGTATGAATTTTCAGGTATGAAAATCTCTTGAGTGCAAGTATTTGGAAAACATTTATCTGAAAATACATAGACACATCATTGGTTCAACAATGACACAAGACACTTGTTTGAGATTTAGTCATTAACTACCAAGAATTAATAATCTGATTAATACATCTTAAATCTCACACAATTTAATAAGAAATGTTCACTGTCCCAATATTTCTGTGGCCACTAGCAGATAATTTGAAAAGGTCTTTGTTGAGTGCAGATTAGGTAGTATGTACCTAATCATGTCCAAATTCATTCAGAAAATATATTCAAATATATCCAATATTTTAGAGATTTTTTTTTTTTACGATGTAACAGGTCCGTACTTTATTTGTTTTTTTTTTTAAACACCTTTATTGAGATATGTCATATACAATTAACCCATTTAAAGTGTGTAATTCACTGGCTTTAATAATTTACAGAATTATGCAACTTTCAGTACAATCTACGTTTACAAATGACCCAATTGCCTCCAGGAACCACCACATCAATTGAGATAATATTTTAAACCAATTTTTACACTTTATGGGCACTCCAAACTTTACAGAGACTGAAACTATGACATGTGGTGTAGAAAAACTAGAAAATTGAAAATAGAACCTACAATTAAAAATAGTAATCTCTGATAAAGCCGGATTGAATAACACAAGAAGGCATTTAAGCTTTTCAGCACAGTAAATTCTGCTCTTTGGTCTTACCATAGCAAAGTATACAGAGACGAAGTCTTTCTATTGTTTCATCTGCCCCATTTGAAGGAAATGGAATCACCTGAAATGTCCCAGTGTTGTCAAATTGCATTGAAAAAGAAGCAGATGCATGTTTGCTCATTTTCTTTAGTCATTATCAGGAAGCCATTATGCACCCACTTTGAAGGTTAGTTTGAAAAACGCCCGACTAATCACTATTGCCTTGCATTATAGTTCTCTTCTCCATTCAGTACCACACACACACACACACACACACACACACACACACACACACTACTCTTTTTATCTTAAACATAATCCCAAATGTACAAGGGCTATCTGGAAAGTATTTAGCTGTGTTATATTTTACTGTTATATTAACAATGTCTATATAGAACAAGTATTGGCATCTTTATAATGAGAGAAATACCACAGGATAACCTGACCATATTCACTCACTGGGTCAAGTACTTGAATTTTTACACACTTCTAATTGTACACCAGCTGATCATATATCAAACACCACCATCTGAAGTTGGACCCTGCAGAAGTTTTACATTTACAAAATTCCTTTGGTCTTTTTAGGGATTGATCCCAACTATTTTTCCAGTCCACTCTATCCAAAAGAAGACTCAACATTCAGATGTCAAGGGGACCTTCCTAGACACCAATTCCAACTAAACATCTATTTCAAAAGGTAGTAGCTAGAAGCACTATGTTTATTCAAAATTCTTGGTGGTACATGGCCTGATTTCATATTTCTTGATTTTTTCCCTGTAATACTCATCAGAATGGCATTTATTTATTCATTCATTCATTCATTCATTCAGTGGGTCAATGACTCTTTATTAGGCATTTATTCTGTGTGAGGCACCATGCAAAACAGACAACTTTTATTATGATGAAAGAATTCTGCCATTCCCAAGTGGTGATGAGGCTATCTGTCTATCTAGAAAGATGCTCATGGTTTTTCTTTGTCAGCAAATTAAAGGGCTAGAAAAGTCACACCTCTATTTTTCTGTAAAGTGCAGAGTGAGCATTTGAAATATTTATAATCATCCCAGCCTTATGATTAGAATGTGTTTTCTACAGTCCTACTCTCTTCTTTTATTAAGTTGAATGCTGTGAGTATTATTTTGTATTTGACCTTCTTAGTCCCTCACAGAAAGACTAAATGTTGACTTGGTAAACCAAGGAAGTTTATTCACAATGTATTCATTCTGCTCATTCATTCACTCAACAAATATTCACTGAATGCTTGCAATGTTATAGGTATAGTCCTAGGTTCTGGGAATATAGAAATGAACAAAACAGACAAAAAATTTCTATCTTATATGTCAGTGAGGGCAGATAACTATAAACATAAGATTATTTAGTATGTTGGGAAGTAATAATTTTTATAGAAAAAACAAAGCAGGGTAATAGGGATGAGAAATGTTGAAGAAACACTTAAATAGAATCCATTGACAAAGTGACATTAAGCAACAATTCAAAGGAGGTGAGGGAAAAAGCCTTATCTGGGAGAAAGGAATTTCTGGCACAGGGACTAGTCAGGGGCTGTGCCTAGTTTGTGTGAGAATCATTGGGGAGGACAGTGTGCCTGAGATGAAATGAGTGAGAACAAGGGAAGGAGAAGGTGAGATTGAAGAGATGCTAAGATGGTTTCAGAAGTAATTTAGAGGCAGTGCCTGTGGCTCAAAGTGGTAGGGAGCTGGTCCCATATGCCAGAGGTGGTGGGTTCGAACCCAGTCCTGGCCAAAACCCACACACACACACAAAAATAAGTAATTTAGAGTCTTGCAGCCCATTGTAAAGATCTTAGTTTTATGAGACAAATGAAAAACTGGGGGATTTGGGGCAAAGGAATAACCTGGTGGTTTGGCTTTGATAGGATTACTCTGGCTGCCATGTTGAGACAGACTATAGTGGAGCAAGAATGGATACAGGACACTAAGGAAAAGGAGACTGCATAGTACAGGCAAGAAACAAGGGTGGTTTGGGTCAAGGTGTCTAAGCTGGAGATGTTAAGAAGTGGTCAAAATCTGGATATACATTTTTTACTAACAATACCAATATTTATACTTAGAATAATGTTTAACACTAGTACTTACATGAATACTATATTTACTAATGAATACTAATATGCTTGGGTGTTTGAATACACACTTTTGTGTAAACACACAAAGTTAAGAATATTGGATGTAAGAAAAAGAGAGGAATCATCAATAACTGCGAGTAAAAAGATAGAATTTTTAAGTAACCAAGATGGAAAAGGCTGTATGTTAAACAAATTTTAGGGGGAAAAAAACCAAGAGTTTCGTTTGGACCTGGTAAATTTTAAAGTGAAAGTGTTGGACTGGGGGCTGATTTGGCTGTGACATCTGTCACCCCATCAACTCCCAGGGTTGATCCAGCTGGCTTGGTGATGTCCCCTTCCTCCCTCCCCACTCCACGTGTGTTCCTCCCGAAGCTGTGCACTTGGTTGTAGAAAACCATCTTCCCTGATAGAGGAGAACAGTTCTTCTGTCAAGGGTATGTGAGTAGCCATGCTCCCCTGCTGGAAGCTCCAAACAAGCTCTCAAGGAAGTGCTGAAAAGCCTGTTTTGTATATGAATCAAGAGCTCAGGGACAGGGCCTGGATAGAAACACTAATTATATCATTGAGAACATTTAAAACCCTGAGCCTGTATGAAGGCACCAAGAGATTGAGTGTAGGTAGAGAAGAGGGCCGAGGAAAGGGCTCTCGGTAATGCCAACAGTCTGAGGCCAGGGAGGTGAAGAGGAACCAGAAAACTAGATTGAGAAGGGGGAATTCCTGAGGTAGGAGGAAAACCAAGAAAATAAGCTATATTGAAAGCCGTGAAAAAAATGTTTCAAAGAGAAGGGCAGGATCAATGGTGTTACATACTTCTAATAAATCAAGTGAGCTGAGGACTTAGAATCATGTAGAAACATGAAGATCCCTGGAGACCTTGACTAGAGTGAATTTAAGAGAGTAGGAGGGACAAAATTTGACTTAGATTAGTTCTGGTAAGAATGTAAGAATAGGATGGGGGAGGATGGGTGGAGGGAGGGTAATTGGTGAGACCACACCTAAGGTGTGGTGCATCTTACAAAGGTATATATGAAACTTAGTAAATGTGGAATGCAAATGTCTTAGCACAATAATTAAGAAAATGCCAGGAAGGCTATGTTAACCATTGTGATAATAATGTGTCAAATGGTCTATGAAACTAGTGTATGATGCCCCATGATTATATCAATGTACACAGCTATGATTTAATAAAAAAAATAATAAAGAAAGAAAGAAAAGAAAAGAAACAAGGGTACATGTGAAATTTACTAACTGTAGAATATAAATGTCTTAATACAATAACTAAGAAAATGCCATGAAGGGTATGTTAACCATTGTGATGAAAATATTTGAAATTGTATATAAAACCAGCACATTTTACCCCATGATTGCATTAATGTACACAGCTATGATTTAATTAAAAAAAAAAAAAAAGAATGTAAGGATAGGAACTGAAGGCAGCAAATGTAGGCAATTTTTCCTCCTAGGAGATGGCTATCCAGAGAGCCAAGAAATGAGGCAATAATTGAAGTAAAAAGTTAGGCCAAGAAAGATTTTTTTTCCCTTCCTGATAGGAATGATTAGTAAAAATCTAAAAAAAAAAAATCAATCTATAGTAGACAGAGGATCTCTTTCAGTAATAATAAAATGAATAAATAATACTGACAATAAACTAAAAATAAATAAACACACAAAAGTAATGAAAATCTTTAGGAGAATGTGAGCACCTAATAAAACTTTGTCCATTTTGTTCAACTTTATAAGAGGAATGGTCATGGGCTAATATTAAAACATATCTATGCTATCAAGAAAATCAGACTTAAAGAGACTCAGTCTCTGCCAAAACCTTAAAAATGTTTAGAAATGTCTTGAACATCAGTGAAAGATTGCAAGTTTAAATTCTATTTGAGACAGGGTCCAGGATAAAAAGGTAAAGCAAAGTATTTTAGAGTAGACTTGCCGAAAGAAGTAATGCAAAACACAAGTGATACAAGGATGGGAAGGGGCAGCTTCACCAAAAAATCAAAATGGGAAACCAACATATGAAAAACTGTTTAACCTTATACAGAAATACGGTCAAAAGAACAATGGGATATTCTTATTTATCAATCAAATTGGCGAACATTTTAAAAGCTTGATAGATAAAATCCAGCGTTAAGTATGTAGGAAAACAGACACTGCTGGACACCAAGAGTAGCAGCTCTACACTTTCACAGTTGAAGTGGTGAGGACACGATAAAGAGAAAGGGGTAGGGAGGGTGAAGAGGATGTCCTGAGTGGAGAAATGTGTTGAGAGAGGGAGGCATAAAGAATGACTGAAGGGGGTATTGCTCAAGCATGGTGCACAGCCAGAACTAATGTGTGGGGTTATTATCGCCTAAGAACTTACTCTGCACAGATGATGCAAATTAAAACCATTTGTTAACAAGGGTGACTGGAGGCTCTTTTCTGTTGGAGAGTCTGAGGGCTTTGGCATGGTCCTATCTCTGGTTAAGGATTGAACTTGATGTCCTACTGAGATGTTCTCCTATTCTGGAATTGAATGCAGTTCTCACAGCTGGACTATCACTTATTTCTACCCAAAGTTAGGGAGGCAGAAAAGAAAAACTGAAAATCACAAGATTTTGACCTCCTACAGCCCTTTTTGTCAGGGTCTGTTGTAACTCTCCCTGTGGCTCCTACTTTCAAAAAATTCTTGGATGTGTTAAGAGCAGATTCTCTCCACTGCTATACTTTCCTTCTTTTTTTATAGTAGAAATTGTGTATTTGTATGAAAATAGACCTTTATGATCTCTTGAAGGACACAATGGCTTCATCCAGATCTGGAAGAATGTATTTCATGGAAAATCTGAATATACAAGAAAGTTTTAGAACAACAGATAAAGATGTCTTTAAAGGTTTTAGTGGGAAGAAGAGGGAAGCCTCAATATCTTGAGAATCTGTGGATCCAAAAGCGACAGAACCTCTTTTGGGAAAAATGTTCATGCACATCAGATGTCTCACATAACTTCAGGGGTTCAATGACCCCCTGAACTTCACCTATCACAAGTTAAGATCAGCTGTTCAATGAGAAACACTAACTAGATGACAAATCTGAGAAACCTCAGACCAGCAGAGGCTGGTAGAGCACCACGTCCATGGCCCTCTGCATCAGATAGAACTAAGTTCAAACCTCGATCTTGCCCCTCAGTAGCTGTGCATGGTTGGCTAAGTCCCTAGAACTCTCTGGGCCTCAGTTTTTCCTCATTTTTAACATGGAGATAACAGCTGCATTTACCTCAAAGTCCTGTAAGAATGCATGGGTATGTATGCAGTGCCTGGCACATAGCAGGAGCTGACCAAATGTGGTTGCTATTATTAAGGACTGTTATTATTAGGTATTGGATTTCATGGGCACTGACAACAATATAGCTGTGAAAACTTCAAAAGGATTTTCAAGAGGCCACCACGCCCTTCTTGCCCCACCACTACCATTATCTTAAAAATAAAGAAGTTGTCAAGAGAAATTCTTACTCCAAAAGCGTCCTCGAGGAAAACTCTTTCATTGAAAGCAAGCACTACCAGAGTGATATCCAGGGCACTGAACTCCATGGTGGCTGTGAGGACAGATGATCTACTGGCTGTTTGACCATTGCTAAAAAAAATAGCAACCCTCCTCACGTTGCCTCCTCCATGTGTCCGCTTGAAAATGTTGCCGGCCATGAACCTCATTGCACTTCCAATGTCTCGGGCCTCTGTGCTGCTTTGATATTTTATTTGGGAAAGCAGTTGGAGGAGCTGTTTCTTCCTGTGGTAGTCAGACCAACGGATGAGATAGCTGGTGCCCGAATCATAGGAAACCACAGCAACTCTTGCTCCCACAGGACAGTTACTTTCTCTGATGTCAAGGTCATTGATAATGGAAGTGATAATATCCCTTGTTTTATTAAATCTCTCTTCTGTGATATCAGAGGACTGATCCAGGGCAAATACCAGCTCTGTTGGATACACCGGACACTTCTCTATAAAAGGGAAAAGGAGAAGTGTTCAGTTAATTCACTGGATCAAAACCTTCCCCACAGCCTTAACTCCCATGAAGTTGGTTCCCATGCAGGCAAAGCAAGTATTTCATCCAGCTCTAGAACTAGGGACACCCACATGCAAGAAATTTTCCTGCTGTGGAAATGTGAGGTTATTACATAAATGTAGAGTGTGAATATTTGGCTATATGACACTTGGACTTCATAGCTCACTAGCAGTGAACTATCTACAATGAAATTGGCAGAAGTCCCTGGGCTGGTAGAACTGTTCTGTATCCTGGGACTGTAGTTCCATGAATCTATGCATGTAATAAAACTGAGCACGCACACACAAAGGTAAATTTTACTATATATACATTTTTAATGAATAATTTATAGTTTATTGGAGATTTTGGATATCTGCTCTATGAATGATATAGTTGTAAGATTTCCTTCCAATTATGCAACAAGTATTTATTGAGTATCTGCCACATGAAATGCAGCATGACATCACTGCCAAACATATACAAAGATGAACCAAAGGCAGGTCTGCCCTCAAAGAACTTGTACTAGGAAAAATCATTATACTATAAGGTTCAGGTTGATTTTTATTCCTAAAGGGGACTCTCTGGTAAAGAGGCTGCTTCCAAAGAGGGGCTATCTCTCAGGGGCTGAGAAAGGCGGGTTTTGAGTAAAGGCCAGGATGGCAGGAGGAAGGGAGTAGCATGAACCAAGAAAGGTACACAGTGAGTTATATATACCGTCTGCAATTCCCAGCTCAACACTAATGACCTTATGCTGAATGAACATTAGGAACCTTGTAGAGAATTTGCCCCATGTGTCAGACCTACCTTTTCAGCATCCTTGTTAATGTCTGAACACAGGAATTTTTAAATAAGAACCTCCATCTGTTTAGGTTGTGTTGTTATCCCAAATTTTCTTACACTCAAATTATTCCATATCCCATCCTCTGTTCTTAGTAATAGAAATAGGAAAGTATTGACTTAGGGATGTGTTTTGAATCAAGGTATTTTGATTCAAACTTCCTGTGAGGAAATTTCAGTAATTTTAAAATGTGAAAGCTGATAATTAACAATAGAATAAGAAAAGTGATGTATTCCTTATATCTTAGCCCTATACTAAAACTTTTTGGCAAAGTAGTTGAAAATATCTTGGAAGGTGGCTACTGATTTCTACTTATTTTTGTTCTTTCCCTCCCCCATTGACCAGCAGGGTACCTAATACATTTAATCCAAATTCATGCAGCTTTACTGAACACTAGCTACGTGCAAGGAACTTTTTGCAGAAGTAAGAGGTGAATGGTTCCAAACTATGGGACAAGCTCAAAGACCTGAGGGTCTACTTCAGCAGGCCTCTAGGAGACCTGGAGCTCTTGAAGTTGACATAGTCACTGGCTTCAATGGCAAATCATGCAAGGGCTCTAAGGCACCATGCAATAGCAATGGCTGTCCAGGTTCTGAAAAGACCTTCCATGTCCCCAGGGCAGGTGAGGTTTACAGAGGCAATACTTGATGAGTTGGACATAAGTGTGGGTCAGAAGCAAGAAAGGACACTCAACATGTTCAAGAAGCTGGTGTCAATTGGATCAGCAGTAGACAGGGCAGCAGAATGCAGATCAGACAGAGCCCTGTTCACTGAAACCTCTACCCCCACCCAACACAAGGTCTTCTCTAGGGAGAGACTGAATTGTGAACCATTGACAAGTCCTAGAATGGACTTGTGTGTGAAGGGGTTGGGGGCTGAGGGTCTCCATCTGACAATCAGGGCACAACTGACATCGATGGCTATAGTCATAATCAAAACATTACATGCGTCTGCATAGAAGGAAGATGTCTTTTTCCCAATGGAAGTAAGGGATTTTTTTTGCAAACTGGTCTTGTCAGAACACAGTAATTATCTCAGCAAGAAACAGTATGGCAAGAATACTCACCTCTCCAACAAGCTATGAAAAGGAAAGAAAGAAGAATCTGTTATAGTTTTGGAACACAGACTAAAAATAATCCTAAAAACAAAATTTCAACAAAGGCTAAGATTTTATTTGGCTACAAAAGGAGGCTAATTCTTAAATTATAGAAAGCTGAGGTTAAAGGACTGCGGAAGATGTTCACAGAATTTTATGAAATTGTGAACCTTCCTGACCTTTTCCCCTTGTGAGCCACGACCAGTACACATTAGCAGAATTTAGGCTGAAACTTAAACACTGATCACTTGTGCTAGAAACAAAATAAATGAGCCTCTGATTAAATGGCAAGATAGCTGAAATTCAATTTATTTTGTCTCTCTTCTTCTAGTCTTCTGAGAGTCATTCAGCAACACAAGGCTGAAATATGGGGTGTTATTTTCTTCCCTGATGAATACCTTGGGAGCCTCTATTTTCCTAGAACCGTGGGGAGATTTCCAAACAAACTTTGTCTTTGATAAAAAATATAGTTCCTCTGAGTGATCTCTACCTCCAGAGAGAGGAAGGAAAAACAAACAAACAAACAAAAACCCAAGAGTTTCTCCTGGGCAAAATAGCATCTGGTTTTGCTACTGATTTACTCTGTAAACCTAAGAGAAATCATTGCAAGTGTTAGTATATCTTTAAGAAACCACAGGACTGACAATTTCCATGTTCATTTCACTCAATTCCTAGGAAGCAAACGAGTCACTCCAATACAATAAAAGACATTATTAACTCTGGCAACAAACCGCCTCTTGGTCCTGCTGTCTCACAGCACCAAGCCTATGAATACCTTTTATTGGCCTTAATCCCATGGCCACTGACATGCTGACTGCCAGCAGACAGCACACACAACCCATAGCCTCCTCTGGGTCTCAAGCTTAGCACAGACATCTTTTTTCTGACTAGGTAATTACAAACCAGCCCACAAGGGTACAAGCACAGGCTGTAGAATACAGGACAAGAAGACACACCAGCTTGAGGGTTGCAAATCTGGGGTAATTACTTGACCTCTCAGTCCTTTTGCACTTAATTGTGATGATATGTGAGCTAATTCGCACACCTTCTGAGTTGGTCTCTAAATGTTTCCCACGTGCATTGTACCTCTTTTTTATTCTTTTATTTCTTTGAGACAGAATCTCACTTTGTTGCTCCTGGTAGAGTGCTGTGACATCATAGCTCACAGCAACCTCAAACACTAGGCTTATTCTCTTGCCTCAGCCTCCCGAGTAGCTGGGACTACAGGCACTCATCACAACGCCTGGCTATTTTTAGAGATGAGGCCTCACTCTGGCTCAGGCTGGTCTCTAACCTGTGAGCTACCCAACTTGGCCTCCCAAGTGGTAGGAATGTAGAGTGTGAATATTTGGCTATATGATGCTCAGACTTCATAGCCCGCTACTAGTCAACTATCTACAATGAAATTGGCAGGAGTCCCTGGGCTGGTAGAACTGTTCTGTATCCTGGGGCTGTAGTTCCATGAATCTATGCATGTAGTAAAACTGAGCATGCACACACAAAGGTAAATTTTACTATATGCACATTTTTAATGAATAAATTATAGTTTATTGGAGATTTTGAATATCTGCTTTATGAATGATATAGTTGTAAGATTTCCTTCTGATTATGTAACAAATATTTATTGAGTATTTGCCACATGAAATGCAGCATGACATCACCGTCAAACATATACAAAGATGAACCTACATGACATTACTATCTGCCCCGACCCGCAGGGAATTCAGTGGAGACCTGGGGAACAAAAGGAGTCAGTCGAATGAGGGGACAAGAGACACGAAAGAATGAGAGCAAGTCAAGAGTCTTATCAAGCTCCAAAGAGTTTATTTTTTCAGCTGGGCTTATAAGCAAATGAGGAAGTAACTAAGGACCATTCCTAGCAGGGCAGGGAGGGGGCTAGTTTCTGAAAGATTGCTAGCGGCAAGTCCTTAAGGCAGGGAGTGCATTTCTGGGGAGTTACGCAAGGGGAAAGTACCGTTGCTGTTATGGTTGAATTCCTGAGAATAGTTTGCTCGTAAAACCGCAATCAAGCAAGCTAGCAAGGGGCATTTTTGTGAGGTGTTTTGGCTCCCGGCAACTATCGAACATATACAAAGGATTATAGAGGTGAACCACTGCATCGGGCCTGCACTGCACCTCTTGAACTAAGACACTTTCACTTTATCCCTTCTCCACCTTTGATGTGATGTTCCTCAATGACCACTCTAGGCCAGCCTGTTACAGACGCTTTTCCACCAGTGAACTCAGCCTACTGACTTCACAAACCCACCCTGGGTTCATTCCTAAGTACCCTCACCAACCACTGATGCTTTTGTCCCATGATACACAGATACTCACGACTGTGTTTCCGCATGAACTGGATCAGATCACATTGCTGTAAATTTCAAAAAGAGAGAGAAAAGAAACATGAGTACAGTGACCTCTGAGTAGATGTGTTTATTTCCCAAAAAACAGGTTGGGTTTCCCTGATGAATAGGGAGATACATACAGAATACGCAGGCTGCCCTGGCTCGCCTTTAATGCCCTAGGAAAACAAAAACAAAGCAAGTAATTGGTATGTGAATGGAGTCTTCAGTGGTAAAACAAGAGAAAACAAAGTATCTTCTTTCTTAAGGGCACAGCTGGCAAGGAGTGCTCAAAGTATTACTGAACTCAGTGGATTAATTACAGTGCACTTTCCCACTCACAGCAGGGTATAAACTTTTTTGTTTCAGTGTTAGTTCAAGTAAGCTGATGTTTACCCCCAAATAAAATGAATTTTTTGTCTATAGTGATAGGAAGTAATGAGATATTAGCCCAGAGACTAAATTCTCATTCACATGACTAAGAATATTCACTCATTCCTTTATAGGAAAGAAAGAAAAGATTATATCAGAGAATCTTTTATAATTTAGTTGATCCTCATTCTATTGTGGATTCAGTCATCCACAAAACCATTTACATTTTTTTTTTATAAAGTCCCAGGTTCAAGAACCCACCCAAGTAATCAGAAGTCATCATAAAACACAATGCACAAAAGAAAAGAAAAACTTTTACCCACCCTTTACACAATGCTACCTGGGCCTGCTCCACAAAACACAAGTGCTGGCAATATTGAGCTCTCACCTGGATGTGCTCGTTAGGGGAGACAGACATGTAACTAAACCATTACAACAGCACAAGAGGCACTAAAATGGGAGGTGGGTGTTTTGTTGGTGGGAGTTGTGCCTGACTCTGCCTGGGAATTCTTCCAGAGGTACCCTTTCATTTATAAAAGAATCAGAGTGGAAAGCTGTAGTTGTATTTCCAAATGACTCTATGGTCTAAATTTTAAGGATAAGATGGCAACAATATGGTTTTGAGAAACTATTAACCTGTCGTGCATGAGGAAACTTTGCTAGGGACACCTTTGTGAAGCTTATACAATCCCATTCCTATTTTAAAAACTTCAGTAACAAATCACAGTTAATAGCTAATACTTACATTGCACTCAATAGTTTACTAGAGTGATCTGTTCCTTATGATTACCTTTTGCGGTAGTTAGGAATCCCCATTTAGAAATAAACTGAAAGAACCAGTGACTGGCCCAAGGACACATAGCTAGGAAGAAGCAGAATCTGGACTTGAACTCAGTGCTTTCTGACTTTAAACTCTAAGCCTTTTCCACCAAACATCTCAGAAACCAGTATACCCTACTTAGTTTTTATGTCTCAACACAAACTTACTCTCTGTCCAGGTGGGCCTTGGTGTCCTCGAGATCCCTTTTCACCTTTCAAGCCTACAGTGAGCTGCAGATAGAAACTTATGTTAATTTGAACACTGACTATCCATCGGGAATGACTCAGTTTTAATGACACTGTATAATTTCTTAAAAATTGTTTTCAAAAGACAGCTGCTATGGATTCAAGTCAGTTAAATTGCTTACTTGATCATTGGTAAACATCCATTTCCCTCCTAGTCTCTTCAGTTAGTGACATAATTTGCTCTGTGAATTTAAACCTAAATTAGTGATAAACAGGGATTGGTTCTAACAGGAAAAGCAAATAGATTCGGGCACACAGATATCTAAGAAAAAACTTCTCATCTGTAAAAGATCAAATAAGAAAAATGACTCCCCCACACAGAAGAGGAGATGAGCGGGTCATGTCATTCCCATACCTCAAGATGATGGATTTGGATACTAATAAAATTTATCCAGCCAGATGGATGATGCTCATTGAAGTGCATCTCTTTCACACCTGATGGTGACCACAGATATTGCACTCAAACTTTAAAATGAAAGTATGCTTATCTTAGCATTTTGTTTTTAAGTAAGCATTTACTCTGCACTTTACCAGTTAGAAGGTCTCAACAGCCTTCCTTAAAATGAATATCCCATAGACCTTATTATGGATGGCAGAATCATCAGAAAATCCCCAGGGGCACAGTGAAGAGTCAGCTTCATTTCTATCTGGAATTAATATATGCCTTAGGAAAGACTGGAGGACACAGATACTGCATGGAATAGCAAGTTATCAATTTGTAAATCTTTAAAGTAGTTCTGATTCGTGGAACCATAAACTTTTAGATCTGAAAGAGACCTTAAATGTCACTAAATTCAACTCTTATGTTGTAGAAATAGAGACTTTGGAAAAGGTATGTTGCAAGCTAGCAAGTGTCATCTCAAATGTCCTTGAGTTGGATCAATAATCCACATTTATTATAACACATTTATAACATAAAAGCCAGAGTCTGCCAAAGAAACATTATTTCTAGAATTATACGCCACTTACAGTTAGTCCCCTAAATCCTTTGGGTCCAGGTGCCCCATGAATTCCAGGATCACCAACATCACCCTGAAGATTCAGATATAAGAAATCAAGATGTTAAAATATTTGCCATGAAAATATAAAAAATATTCTCTCCAAACTGAAACTTAATTGACCTTATAACAATTATACTGTATGTAGTATAATTAATGAAGGTTAATATAATGTTAAATGTCATTTTTTCTCTGTCATTTGAGAACTAAGTCATTAGTACTCTTAGATATTATCCAAACTATGTTTATTTCTAATAATACGAACATTGACATATAAATAACAATTTGGTGGCTATCCAGTTACTAAAAATATCCAAATAAAATGCTTGAAAACACAGAGGAAACATTTGGAGTATAAAAATACTAAAAAATGAATTACTTTCTGTAGTTATAGAACAGTTCTGAAAAAGTTGAAGGCAAAAATATTTATTCTGACTTTGGTGGCAAACTAATTTTGACAGTTATTTATCAATATGCTTATTTCACATTTATCAGTAAATTAAAATATGCTAATTTTCTTCCTTTATCAATAAACTAGAAAATCGATCTTCTATAACAAGGACTTTTTGCCCTAATAATTATTTGTATAGTCCCTTCTTATACCCTCTTCTACTTAAGAAAGAATCTCTTTTGGTAATTCTTCAATTAAAACCACTTTTATGAGTATTAAAAATTAGCTGCTTTACTATAGTTGATTTGGTTTGATTAATTAGATATTCAATTTTTTAACCCATATTTTGTATTTTAATTTGTGTACCAACTATGTGCACAGAAGACACTGTTTGTTCTGGACACATTTTTAAAAAAGGAAATCTTAGTACAGAATTCGAGAGTCTAAAACAGATACAACGTGAGTCTCTCTGGTTGAAAAGGAAGCCATGTCTTGTTCTACAGCATAAAGATGGATTTTGACCTGGTAAACAATGAAGAATTCTGGAAGATGTTCAATCGGGAAGAAACACAATTAGGCTATGCCTTTTTAAAAAAAAATACCAAGGGGCGGCGCCTGTGGCTCAGTGAGTGGGGCGCTGGCCCCATATGCCAAGGTTGGCAGGTTCGGACCCAGCCCTGGCCAAACTGCAACAGAAAAATAGCCGGGCGTTGTGGCGGGCGCCTGTAGTCCCAGCTACTCGGGAGGCTGAGGCAACAGAATCGCTTAAGCCCAGGAGTCAGAGGTTGCTGTGAGTCGTGTGACGCCACGGCACTCTACCCCAGGGCGGTACTGGTGAGACTCTTGTCTCTACAAAAAAAAAAAAATACCAAGTGACAGTAATGTTTGGGATTAACTGAAGCAGGGAGAAGAATATTGTTCAGGTAAGAGGAAGTAAAGGTCACAATAATGAAAGAAAACCAGCAATAACTGAAGTCAAGAATATTGAATGAGATCACCAAGGCAGAGAAATCAAGAAGAGGACAGATGACTGAACTTGAGAGGGTATCTGAAGGGAAGCTTTTTTTTTTTTTTTTTTTTGAGATACAGTCTCACTCAGTTGCCCTGGGTAGAGTGTTGTAACATCATAGCTCACAGCAACCTCAAACTCCTGGGCTCAAGTGATTCTCTTGCCTCCACCTCCCAGATAGTTGGGACAATAGGGGCCTGCCATAATGTCCACTTTTTTTTTTTTTTTTTAGAGACTTTTTTTTTTAGAGATAGGGTTTCATTTTTGCTCAGGCTGGTCTTGAACTCCTGAACTCAAGCAATCCTCCCATCTCAGCCTCCCAGAGTGCTAGGATTACAGGCATGAGCCACCATGCTGAAGGTAGGCTTTTAAGGCATGGGACAGGAGGCAGTGAAGGACAGTATAATCTTTTCCAATACAGAGATTCACAAATATGGTCGTTTCTTCATGAAGCTAAAAAAAAAAAAAAAAGCTGCCTTCCCCGCTTCCCCATTTTATGCAGACCTACAGTCTTAGCTCAATTCTCAAGTGGAAGGTTAAGATCATGGCAATTTCAAAAGGTCAAGTGCACAATACCTTCTGCCCCACATCTCCTGGGAATCCTCTTGGGCCCTACAATTTTCAACAAAGAAATAAAATAAATCAACACACTACTTCTGCAGTGTGATAACATCTTCTTATATTATTTAGGTTTGAGTTACCAATTAAAAAATAATTGATTTCCATATTTACCTTTACTCCTTTCTGTCCCACATGACCATAGCCTGGGATGCCAGCGTCTCCCTGTAAACATACCAGCTCATTTCAATTTCTTAAAAGCAAAAATTAATTGTAATCTATACTGCAGAGATGATGGTGTCAGAAGAGAAGCACTGAGGACTTCCACGTGGAACACGTCTAATCAAGGACTTTGAGCCCTGGGCTTCGTGTTGCTGGGTTCTCCTCACTTCCTGCTGTGTCTCCTGATCCTTCTTTGACCAGCTCTACTCTGCAACCATTACCGGGAGCAGAGAGATGGTCATTCAGAACCTGTGTAGTCGGTGACAGTTTCTTGCCTGGAAAATTAAGAGCTGGTCCAAAGAATACAGGTGAGGAATTCCTCCAAAGAAAAATCATAAATGGCCAATAGACATCTTAAAAAATGTTCATCCTCAATAGTAAGCAAAAATATTAAATTTAGAAACAGTAATGAGGTACTATTTTTTGTCAATGGTAAAGATGGGAAAAAAGTGACAATACCAGTTGTTATGGGTGCTCTGAAACAAATACTCTCTTACATAACACAAGGATCCATATGTTTGAATTTTCCTAAGGGCACTTCATGGTAGTGTTCAAAGCCTTTATTGTACATATGTACATATCCTTTCATTTAGCTATGCTACTTCTTAAAATTTCTATGCAGAAATTAATTATGGTTTTATCCAAAAGTTCAGTTAGGTACATGCATGTTCATTACTGAGCTGTTTATTAAAATAAACTAAATGTCTAATAATAAGAGCCTGGTCAAAAAACCTAAGATATATAAGGTACATTAGTAGAATATATTGAAGCTATTAAAAGTGGAGTTGGGAGAAAAAATATAATGACATAGACATTTGCTTATGATACATTGTTAAGAGGAACAGTAGAGTGAGCTTTCCATTTTTGTTGTTGTTGCTGTGTTTTGTTTTGGTACCTTCAGGAAGTTAATGATAAATATCTCAGATGGTGAGATTATGGGAAATTTTTATTTTCTTCTCCCTTTCCCATCTTTCGTGCTGAGTAAATTTCCTTCTTTCCTTCTTTCTTTTCTTTCTTCCTTCCTCCTTTCTTTACTTCCTTTCCTTCTTCCCTTCTTCCTTTCTCTTTTTCTCTCCTTTTAGTAATGTGTTTTCCAGTTAGATCACAAAATAGACATTTTTAAGACTGTGAAATAGCTGGACCATTCTACAAGCATTTAACTTTACCAGTAGAAATGTCAGTGAAGGAGTACTGAAGCCTTTAAGGAGGCAATGAACTGCCGAGTCTAGCAGCAAGTCAAGAACTTGCTATGCCCTAAGAATTTGTTCTCCTTTAAGCCCCTAGGTCCTTATGTTTATTCACTGTTATTTTTCTTTTCTTTTTTTGCAACTTTCAAAGATATAATATATTGTTACTGACTGCACTCATATGACAGATCTCTTGAGCTTATCCCTCCTGTCTAATTGAAATTTTGTGTCCTTTGACCTATATCTTCCCTATAACCCCAGTTCCTGGCAACCAGAATTTGACTCTCTGTTTCTATGAGTTCAACTATTTCTACATTTCACACAAAAGTAATATCTCAATGTATTTGTCTTTCTGAGCCTGTTTATTTCACTTTATACAATGTTCTCAAGGTTCATGTTGTCATAAATGACCAGATTTCCTTCCTTTTAAAGACTGAATAGCATCCTATTTTGTACATATACCATATTCTTGTATCCATTCATCTGCTGATAGACACTTAAGTTGATTTCATATCTTCTTGCCTATTGTGAATAAAGCTTGTGCTTGATGAATTTTCTACAGTATTTGTGCATAATGTTTGTAATAAACATTATCATCATTATCATGGTTGTCATTATTATTATTACCATAATTATTATTATTATTATGAGACAGGTCTTGCTTTGTTGCCTGGGCTAGAATGTAGTGATATCATCATAGCATAGCTCAATGCAATTTCAAATTCCCAGCCTCCAGTGATCCTCCCGCCTCAGTCACCCAAAGTGCTAAGATTACAGGCATCAGCCTCTAGACCTGGCCAATATATTATACTACTTTAAAAGAAATAAAATACTTGTCCCTATGTTTATTGCTCTATGAGCTGAGCTGAGACTTTGGTACAGCTAAAGCCACAAGGACAGAGTGCAGGCCTGAAAAACAGATGCCCCATATCTTGGCCCTAGACCTCTATCTCTTGTTGTCACTAAGTTATGTAAGAAGGAGAGAAAAATGGGTGGTTGTGTTTTCCAACTGACATGCATCCATATGGCCATATGAGTTGTTAAAATATAGAAATACCCTGTTCTAACTCATCCATTATCCTCTCTGCCTACTCTGCTTCTCACCCTTGTCATTCTCCTCCACTTTAACAGACTAGCTATAGAATGAGAGTTGCAGGGGATGGAAAAATGTTTCCACACTTTTCTAGATGCTGAAATACCTTCCATTCCCCCAGGGACTTGAGCCAAGGACATCAGCACCTCCTCTTCCCCTCAGGACTGAGAACTTAGAATTGGGGAGTGTGAGGGTTTCAAAACCTCATACCTGTTTTCCTCGTTGTCCATCTTGCCCTACTGGCCCCGGATCTCCGAGAATTCCTGGTTCTCCCTAGTAAATAGAATGAAAAGAACCACTTATCAGCAAACTCAAACCTGGCTCCATAATAGATAGCTCTATCCATTGGATGGTGAGACTCAAGGTTCTCAGTGAGGAGTCAATACTTCCCAAGGTGATGGGAATATGGCACAAATAGGGATCTTCCCATAGCTAGCAGGGGGCATCTAGCACAGCCCAGGGCTGGGCTCATGCACTGCTTTCCCAGTGTTGTAAAAGGACTATAGGGGAAGGCAAAGAGTAGAAAATGGACTTCAGGGAAAGTTGACTCATTTGCTAATGCATTTACCCATCCAGCAATCACTTGTTGCCCTAGAAAATAAACTGTTGAACATGACTGTGCCCTCACCAAGCACATTCTGGGTAGAAACACAAATAATTAGGCAATTATAATATTGTGTGATAAAGTTCAGGGCACTATGGAAACAAGGAGAAGGGGAATCCAAATCAATTTGGTAGGCCCAGGGAAGCTGCCTAAAAGGAAGGAGCAGGGAGGTTGAGGCCTGTACAATGAGTTGTATGAGCTAGAGGAAGAGTCCAGGAAGAGGAGAGAGCAACCTAGGCAGATGGGATGCTTGGTGAGAAGCCAGGGGCAGGCAGGCAGGAGGCAGATGAGTGGTAAAGCCTTAGAATTAAACAAAGCCAATAGCAAAGGGCCTTTCTCTCCCACTTTGATTGAAGTATAACTGAAAAATAAAATTGCGTAATTGTAAGGCATACACCATGATGATCTGATGTACATGTATATTGTAAAATGATTGTCACAATTAAGTTAGCTAACATACCTATCACGTCCCTTTTCTTTTTATTTTCTTTGCTTTGTGTTGAGAACACTTAAGATCTACTCTCTCAGCAAAATTTCAAGTATATAATCTAGTATTGTTAACCACAGTCACCATGCTGTATATTAGCTCCCTAAAATGTATTTATCTTATAACTATCCTAAAATTGGAAGATTTTCCATAAGACAATGGGAAAAGCAACACCCATGACATAATTTGCTAGACTCATATAAAAGGAAAGCTCAGGTCCCTTTCTCAGAAATGCAGAGATTCAAGACCCTGACAGCAGAACATTAAATTAAGCCCTCCTCGGTGAGTTCCCAGAGATCACAAGGTCCCCCATGCCACATAATCCTGACCTCTAAATCTGGAGGCGTTGGGGGAAGGGGCTGCTGCAAGGTTTTGAGCAGAGGAGTCAGGTTCTGTTTGCTCCCTGATATCTCCAGGAAAGCCAGTCAGAGAACCATATGCACACATGGACTTGAGCTCTCACACCCCACCTACCCTCCACCCGACTCAGCTACCAAGTGCATTCCTGCAGTCAGGAAATCAAGGAATTGAAGAGATTTTTTTCAGACTTATTTCTGATGGGTGGCCCACGGCCTCTCCTAGTGCAGTAGAGAGGTGAAGCAGCAGCCGGGAGAAACCAGCAGTTAGAAGTTCTTTGCTCAAAGAAAGGAAGAGCATTTGTGAGCACAAAGCCAGTGGCTTGCTGTTGGTGTTTGGATTCCATCACGTGGGGAACTAACGTGAAAGTCAGAAAGAGAATGGAGAACTTTTGCTCTCAGTATTTGAAACCCATAGGAAAGAATATTTACTTTTCTGCCCAGAGCTCCAGGTCTTCCAATGCTCCCTTTAGTTCCCACTAGCCCAGGAGAACCCTGAAAAAAAATAAAATGAGAGACCCAAACATTGGCATTGTAGCAACTCTTAGAAAACCTATTAGGAACATTGGACTTTTCTTCACGTCATTCCCAACAACTCCTTGATGCTCCTTATGATCCAGCCACCCAGGGCAGAGGCAGACCTCGGGGCTGAACCAGATGACTCAGGCTCCAGCCCTAGTTTGAGGATAAGTTTTCACTTGCAGAGACATCACTAGTCCATATGGGTCTTTAATAAGAAATAGAAATGGCACACTTGACTCAACATAAGTTATTTCTAAATGTGGGGAAATTGCCATAATGCACTGATATTGTTAGAACAAGACATTATGCTGCCACCATGCATAATGGCACGCAGAATATTTTTCAGTTTCCCAGTCTGAAAATGGGCAAAAGTCTCTTTCACACACATGCTAGGAATATAGAAACATAGGAATCCCTTGCCTTCTGAACTCTGACTGTCGGAACTGAAGAATTAAGCAGAACATTTTTTATACAAATCCTCACCATCCAAACTCTCATTACTCACTCAAGAAACAAATAGATTCAGATGATGAATTCAAGAGCTGAACATAGGAATCTAATAGATTTAGGTAGCACAGGATGCATTGCCAATTTTAAATATCAATAATCAATGGAGATGTATTTGCATGGCACAGATAATTTGTAAAAGTTAAAAAAAAATCAGAATAATGTATCAGCCTTCAGAGAAAATGCTCAGGACTGGACAATATCTGTATTCTTCCAGAGCTTTCTTTAGGCTGATGGAGTAAGTTTGTGCTTTCTAAGGAAAACCCCAGGGAAAGAGAAAGAAGAGTACATTAGCTACATATAGAGAATCTGAGCGGTGTGAAAATTTTGCCCCAGATAATCTAAAAAGGAAATAGTACACATACAGATACTATAAAGTAAACTCTATGTGAAGATGTTTTACAGTAAGAGGAAAATAAATGCTGGGAGTCGCTGAGCCTAATGTGTCTAAGTCACCCACCTGAGGTCCTTTGTAGCCCTGTCTTCCTTCTTCTCCTTTCCTGCCAGGATTCCCATTTAACCCCTTTTGTGATAACAAAAGAAATATAAGGTAATTATGTTAATCAAAACTTACTTTCTTAGTTAGTGCTTTTGAAACACCTCATGGAAAAGAGATGATCGGCCCTTTTAGAAGGCAGCTGCTTACCACAGAGATAAGCAGGTATCAGAAGAGTCACTGAAGCAGACCACTGGACTCCGGGGTCCAGATCTAATGTTCTGCCTGAGTATGACCTTCATCCTTCATCCCTCTCCCGTAAGGGGAAATACGGATAGACTAACAAGGGAAATAAAGCCACGAGGGAAAATAAGTAAAACGCCAGCAAGGGTGAGATGAATTCCTTTATGGGGCAGCTCACATGGCCCAAAGTGCTTATTGATGTGGAAAGCACTCTGCGGCAGAGCCCTGCCAGAGGGATCAAACTATATGTTTCTGCCACATTCGCTATCAAATGCATGGTCCTCATACAGTTCTCTCATGTCGAAGGAAAAACTAGAGGTGCCAGTGATGTTTCTCACTCCCAAAGCAACAGCTGCTAAATGGCCCCTGGCTGTCCAGGAGCTGCTGGGTGAGCCTTCGTTCACCTCCTAAGCATCAAAGGACCTTTAAGTATCTGAGGTATCTGAAATAGCTCTCACTCCCACCTCCACCCTAGAAAGCTGGGGATGGGTCTAGGCTGATCCCAGGGTTACTCAATCTACTTCAAAGTTTGCTTCAGAGACTCACAACCACCCAAAAGAATCCCAATTGCCTGTTAATCTTGAACTTTCTAGAAGAAAAACAAATTCCTTGGAAGGGCTTAGAATAGGTACATCTACACAGGCCTCTCTAGACAATTTCAGGCATAAGGTGGTTTCCATATAAAGTGGGCTTCATAAGGGGACTAAGTACCCATGCATTATAAGACTATTCCTTAGGGATGACCACTGGGTCTTCCTGGAATTGAAGAGAATGAAACAAAGATGGCTTGACTTCTGATGGTCATATTACTAATGATATGGCCATGAAAAATGCAAAGGGCTCACATAAAGCCTTACTGGTAATATTTTAGAAATATTGTCACCTCAACAGAATTAGCTTTAGATGAGTCAAATAAGAGTTTCCAACTTCTAACTAGCTCTCTTTCATGGGAGTTCATGTGCAGGACCTCACTTAATGGAAAACTGAGGTCAATGTATTGATTATGATATCAATCACTAATATAATGGGAAGGTATTAATCACTCATTATTACTAGTGTGTGAGCACAAGAGAACAATTTTCCTCTACAAAGGCTTATTACTGAGCTTCAAATGTTAGAGTAAATTTGATGGAACAAAATCACCCACCTACCCCGTGATGGGGAATACAGAATATGGCAGGGGAATAGATCAAAAATGTCTCAGTTAATTGTTTTTATCCAGAACTGCCTATCTTCTTCCCATCAGAATAACTTCACATGATTTAACAATATTCACAAAATATTTCAACACACCTGTGGGCCTTGCAATCCTTCAGCTCCCAGTGTTCCCTGAGGCCCAGGATTTCCTGGTTCTCCCTGATGAACAAAAGTTTTCAGTGTCAAGATTTTCTCCACATAGTTCCCATACAGATTTTCTCTTTATAGAACTTACAAAGGGTATAGGAACTGTTTTGTCTGACTCATGACCCACTCCCTACTTGTCTCATAAATGCAAGCTTACTTCTTATTTCAATAAAGGAATGTCACTCTCTTGCAGTCAATTCCCAAAGCACATGAAAAGCAGCCAAATGCACCTCACTTGGAATTGCATGGGTTCTGCCTGTGCCCGGGGCATCTGTGAAGGAGGCTTTGCCTTAGGTCTGTCCTGTTCCTGGGAGCTGCAGTAATTCGTGTGTGTGTGTGTTTCTTCCTAGTCAGTGGGGATCATGTATAGTGCTGGGCACTTTCCACAGCATCCTTGTCAAATGCTCCTTTTTCCCTAGCACCATTCTACGGGGGAAACTTCCTTGGTCCCATCTACCACAGAGGCCAAAAAGTCAAGATTACTCACTGGGGCACCTTGAACACCTCTTCGGCCTTCTCTTCCCTGGAACCAAAGGCAAAGTGTTAGTGCGTGGGTGTCTGGCTGGAGGGGTTCCCTGAGGCAAACCAGCCTCTCTCATTCCTGATTGACATCAGTAAGGAGAAGCTCACAGAAATAATTTCCCTGAGGCACTTTCCAAAGACAAGTTTAAACACTGGGCACTTAATTATAGACTAACATTTGGGGGATTGATTGCAAACCAATCTAAAAGTCATTACAGATCCAGATCCAGTCTCACAACGTCTAACAATTATTCGGGAGGCTGTTTCGAGAATCAAATCACCCTGAGGAAACTGTCTTGTACATTTCCCTCTCCAACAAATCCCACAAAACTCTGTCTGCTCCTGGGAAGCTTCTTACTGAAGAAGAGAAAGGTCACATCCATCTCTCTCTGCCCTGGGGCCCTCTAACTGCCTCTTGGGGAGAGTACAACATTTCTAAATATGGGCCCACTGGGGTTTGTCTCTATGGATTCTACAAGGAAGAAATGGCTGGTGGGGTCTGTTCAACTACACAGTGGTCCAAACGCTACCACTAGATTCAATGGAAAAGAAAAAAAAAAAAGAGAGAGAGAGAGAGAGAGAAAGACCTGGCAGATCACTGAAGCCCAGAGCTGTGCCTGTGTGGAAGCAGCTCACATAGCCAGCTCAGGCTCTCCTCCTAGTGGCTGCCTAGCCACACGCTTTCCTTTCCAGACAGTGGCCAAGCCCTGAGATGATTCAGACCTAGATCCTAACTTCCTTTACCTTAAACAGCAAAGATAAAATCTGCTCCCTCACACCCCCACCTGCACCCGTCCCAGCCTCTTTGAGAGAACTGTGGATGGAACATCTCAGCCAGCAATCCACTTAGTGTCGCAATAAACAACTACAACTGCTTTACATACAAAATAAATACTTAAACAGATTGTATCCTTTCGCTCATATCTTCAGAAAGGTAGCCATGGAAATTATTTCAGAAACGCTGTTTTCTTTCAACTGCCCACCTTACAAAGTTTTTTTAGAATACACTAACTGACCGAACACCAGCTCCACCAAGTTGGCTAATAGTTAAAATATCTCCCTTGGTGTTTTCCCCTTTAATTTAAGGCACTTTAAAAAAAAAAAATTCAAATTCCTGCAACTGTGTCAAATTGAGTGCCTGCCTTACCCATGGTAGGTACTGGCACAGAAGACTGCTACAGAAACACTATGGCTCCTGGGCCCTGTTCCTGTGTCAAGGATAAATTTGGTTGCAGACAGCAAGCTTCTAGACCTCAAGACTAAGTGAGGCTCACTATGGCTCATGGGCCCTGTTCCTGTGTCAAGGATAAATTCGGTTGCAGACAGCAAGCTTCTAGACCTCAAGTCTAAATGAGGCTCCTCATGAGCTCGGAGCTCTGGTGTCCTGTTAGAACAGGATGGAGAGCTAACTCTTATCTTCTGTGAAAAGTTGTAGTAAATGCCCATGAGAGGAGGTTCACAGAGGTAGCTCCCAGCTCACACACAGGATCAACAGGATGCCATATGTAAATAATAAATAAAATAAATAAAATAAAATTTAAATACCCTTTGGGAGAAGTTACCCATTATAACTTGACAGCTGTTGGTACATGGATGTGAATGAGCAATTCTCTTGATGCAAGAAAGTATAGAAGAAACAGTAAACAAATGTTCAGGCCATTGTTCCCATGACATCACAATTCTGTCTCCATTAAAAAGCAATGATAAGCAGGGCGGTGCCTATGGCTCAGTAAGTAGGGTGCCGGCCCCATGTACCAAGGGTGGCGGGTTCGAACCCAGACCTGCCAAACTGCAGCAAAGAAATAGCTAGGTGTTGTGGTGGCTGCCTGTAGTCCCAGCTACTCCGGAGGCTGAGGCAAGAGAATCACCTAAGCCCAAGAGCTGGAGATTGCTGTGATACCACGATACTCTACTGAGGGCGACAAACTAAGACTCTGTCTCTAAAAAAAAAAAAGCAATGATAAGCATGATCAAGTAGGTTTCATCTCAGGGATGCAAGGCTGGTTTAACATACGCAAGTCCATAAATGTTATTCACCGTATTAACAGAAGCAAAAACAAAGACCATATAATCCTCTCAATAGATGCAGAAAAAGCATTCAATAAAATCCAGCATCCTTTTCTAATTAGAACACTGAAGAGTATAGGCATACGTGACACATTTCTTAAACTGATCAAAGCTATTTATAACAAACCCACAGCTAATATTTTACTGAATGGAGTAAAACTGAAAGCTTTTCCTCTTAGAACTGGAACCAGAGAAGGTTGTCCTCTGTCACCATCACTATTCAACATAGTGCTGGAAGTTCTAGCCAGTACAATTAGGCAAGACAAGGAAATAAAGGGCATCTAAATGGGAGCAGAGAAGGTCAAACTTTCCCTCTTTGCCAAAGATATGATCTTATACTTAGACAACCCCAAAGACTCAACCACAAGACTCCTGGAAGTCATCAAAACATACAGTAATGTCTCAGGATATAAAATCAAAGTCCACAAGTCAGTAGCCTTTGTATACACCAATAACAGTCAAGATGAGAAGCTAATTAAGGACAAAACTCCCTTCACCATAACTTCAAAGAAAATGAAATACCGAGTAATATACCTAATGAAAAAGGTGAAGGACCTCTATCAAGAAAATTATGAAACCCTAAGAAAGGAAATAGCAGAGGATATTAACAAATGGAAGAACATACCATGCTCATGGCTGGGAAGAATCAGCATTATTAAAATATCTATGATTCCCAAAGCCATCTACCAATTCAATGCCATCCCTATTAAAATACTAACATTGTACTTTCAGGACTTGGAAAGAATTATTTTGCATTTTGTATGGAACCAGAAAAAAACTCGTATAGCTAAGACAGTTCTTAGTAATAAAAACAAAGCCAGGAGCATCAGCACACCAGATTTTAGGCTGTACTACAAAGCCATAGTGGTCAAGACAGCATGGTACTGGCACTAAAATAGAAACATATTTTAGAAACATATGGAATCAAATAGAAAACCAGGAAATAAAACTAACATCTTACAACCACCTAATCTTCGATAAACCAAACAGGAACATACACTGGGGTAGACTCCCTATTCAATAAATGGTGCTGGGAGAACTGGATATCCGCATGTAAAAGACTGAAACTGGACCCACATCTTTCTTCGCCTTACAAAAATTGATTCAAGATGAATAAAGGACTTAAATTTAAGGTATGAAACAATAAAAATCCTCAAAGAAAGCATAGGAAAAACACTGGAAGATATTGGCCTGGGGAAAGACTTCATGAAGAAGACTGCCATGGCAATTGCAACAATAACAAAAATAAACAAATGGGACTTAATTAAACTAAAAAGCTTCTGTACAGCTAAGGAGACAATAACCAAAGCAAATAGACAACCTACACAATGGGAAAGGATATTTGCATTTTTTTTTTTTTTTTTAGAGACAGAGGCTCACTCTGTTGCCCTCTATAGAGTGCTGTGACATCACAGCTCACAGCAACCTCCAGCTCTTGGGCTTAGGTGATTCTCTTGCCTCAGACTCCTGAGTAGCTGGGACTACAGGTGCCCACCACAACACCTGGCTATTTTTTGTTGCAGTTTGGCTGGGGCTGGGTTCAAACACGCCACCCTCAGTATATGGGGCTAGCACCCTACTCAATGAGCCACAGACACCATCCAATATTTGCATATTTTGAATCATACAAAAGGTTGATAACTAGGCTCTATAGAGAATTCAATCTAATCCACATGAAAAAAGCCAACAATCCCATATATCAATGGGCAAGAGACACGAATAGAACCTTCTCAAAAGAATACAGACGAATGGCTAACAAACATATGAAAAAATGTTCATTATCCCTAATTATTAGAGAAATGCAAATCAAAACCACCCTCAGATACCATCTAACCCCAGTGAGAATGGCCCACATCACAAAATCTTGAGACTGCAGGTGCTGGCATGGATGTGGAGAGAAGGGGACACTTTTGCATGCTGGTGGGACTGCAAACTAGTACAACCTTTCTGGAAGGAAGTATGGAGAAACCTCAAAGCACTCAAGCTAGACCTCCCATTTGATCCTGCAATCCCATTACTGGGCATCTACCCAGAAGGAAAAAATTCTTTATCATAAAGACACTTGCACTAGACTTTTTATTGCAGCTCAATTTACAACCGCCAAAATGTGGAAACAGCCTAAATGCCCACCAACCCAGGAATGGATTAACAAGCTGTGGTATCTGTATACCATGGAATACTATTCAGCCATTAAAAAAATGGAGACTTTATGATCTTTGTATCAACCTGGATGGAAGTGGAACATATTATTCTTAGTAAAACATCACAAGAATGGAGAAGCATGAATCCTATGTACTCGATTTTGATATGAGGACAATTAATGACACGGTGAGGATGGAGGAAGGGGAAACCAGAGAGAGGGAAGGAGTGAGGGAGGTAGGGTGTTGGTGTGTGACACACCTTTTGGGGGCAAGACACAATTATAAGAGGGACTTTACCTTACAAATGCAATCAGTGTGACCTGGTTTCTTGTACCCTCAATCAATCACCAACAATAAAAATAATAATAATAATAAGCAAGGATAAGATAATATTTATTCTGTGTAACAGACAGTAGGGCACAATGGTTAGAGATGTGTCCTTAGGAATCAGGGAGCCTGGAGTAAGCTCTGCTCTTTAAAGCCTGTGTGGTTCAGGGCAGTTGTGTAATACACCTAAGCCAGGGTGTAATAAACCTAATCCTGGTTCTGCAACTGACTAGCAACTTGCCCAAGTTTCCTGGATTTTCTTATCTGTAAAAATGGATACAATAGTAATATCTACCTCATAGGTATGTTATGAGAACTAAATGAATTAATAGTTGCAAGTGATTTGATCAAGACCTGGCACAAAATAGATGCTACAGAAGTATCCTTTCTGTGTGGCAGGCAAAAAGTAAAGGGCTTGAGATGTGGTTTCAAGTGTGCTTTTCAGAGTGTTGCTCTACTGTTTTGGCAACAGCTGGTGCAACAATTAATTTATGTAAATTGAAATTTTATCACAAAGAAGGCAATGTCTTGAGCTGGCCTTTGCTGTTTAGAATTTGTCATTCACTTAAGATCCTCTGACCCTCAGCAAGAATTCCAATCCTTCATCGGAAAGTTAGGGGAAAGGATAATCTGATATTGTTTTATATCGATATACCCAGTTTAATTCAGGAGAAAAGAAGTTAAAACTGGGAGATCCACAGGGAAATGAGTAAAAAATGAGGAAGGGGCTGAGAGCCTCATGTCCTGAAATTGACTTCAGAGCAGTTGCCTAGTTTGTCCAAGGATTAATCCCCAGCCCAGCATCTCTTTTTAAAAAGTGCCTGATTAATGCATCACAAAGCTATTTCAAACTAAAAGTATTTTCTCTTAAACCAACAAAACTACATATTTATCTTTAAAATTTATAGCATTTAGGTCATCTTACTGTTCTAGTACTTCCTCTTGTTATATTTTAATTCTCTCTTGTGAAGAAAGAGGGCGAAGTCCCAAAGAATTTTACCAGAAGCATTGGGAAGTGTAACCTAGCTGAGTGCTGACTGCTTTTCCCTTAAGAACCATGATTCAAGATAAACACTGGCAGGAGGGATTAAAACATGTTTCTTCACTATCCCAGAGAGAAGGGCAATCAGCTACAGCCTTCAAACTGAAGAGAAGTTTCCAATTCTACAATAGAAAAGAAATCCAAGTATTTTCAGTTCCCTCTTAAGCCAAATCTAGGACTTTGTACATTATTCTTTTTATGAAGTCTATGCTGAGCACATGATGGGAGAGTTATAAATATCATTATAAATATCATCTCTAACACAGTAGTTCACAAAGGGAAAGGTGATTTCTTGATTGTTCCTTAAGAAGATGGGGAAATCCAACATCCCTATTTTTGGCTGTGATAGGCTTGATATAAAAATGGGGAGCTCTGAAGTTATCCCAGGACCTCAAGACTGCCTCTGAGCTGGCTCTAACTGCCAATGTTTTGGCCCACTCAAGAAGAATTTCTTAGTGACTCCTCTTCCTCATTGGCTATATGTAACAAGAAAGAGAGTATATTTACTCAGCTCCTAATATTCTTAAAATGCTAAACTACCAGAAGAAGGCTTTTAAGTGAAAAGTCATTAGCTCTCTTCAAAGGCATTCAAAAACATCTGGAAGGTAGAAACGGAAGGCAGAAGATGTCACGATGGTTCTCAGCCACAGGTGGTTTGCCCCGCCCCACCCCACAGTCCCCACCACAGACAGTTGGCAATATCCAGAGACATTTTTGGATGTCACAAGTGGGTGAGGGGAGAGATGGTGCTGTTGACCTCTAGTAGGCAGAGAGCAGGAATGCTGGCAAACATCTAACAATGTACAGGACAGTCCCCATCGCAAAGCATTACCTGGCCCAGAATGTCAGTAGCTTTAAGACTGAGAAACCTGCAAATGCATCATCTGACTGCGTAGCAACAAAAGTTCTGAATGCCTCTGTGTCATCTCCAAGTGATCAAGAGGGGAAATAAATGTCTTCAGAAGTACTTACCCTGCTTCCTCTGGAACTAGGGCTGCCTTGTGCTCCTTTCTGTCCCGTTCTGCCCTATAAATACGATAGTTCCCCCAAGATTATAAGGTAACAGATTCTGAATAAATTATAAAGGCATCAGCATCAAAACCCCAAGAACTGTTAAAAACAGAATAGATGTGTCAGGCTACAATCATTCTGGAGATTAACACTGTCAGTTCTGTAGCCTTTAATAAACAGGAATAGCAATATGCACTACAATCACAACTTCTCCCAAATAATATTACTTGCCAGGAACTTAATAATTCTGCTCATATAGCCATACAGCCTACTATAAACATGCTTTATTTTAAGAAATTAAGGCTCTCTTAGACATGGACTTCAGGGTGTTTATTCAATTACAACAGGGTTATATATTTTACTAAATTTACTTACTTTAGTAATAGAATTAATCAACTCATATGTATAAAATAGATCCGATTACCTGTCTTCCTTGTTCTCCTTTGGAGCCCTTTTGTCCTTTGAGGTTATTGTTTTGTCCTGGATTGCCCTTTAAAAAGATTTTTTAAAGTATTTTAGAATTCATAAATGTCAAGATGTCTTTCTTTTTTTTTTTTTGGCAAAATAGTAAGATGTTCAGGTACTAAGTTAATCTTTGTTAAGAGATGAGAGACATGAGAAAATTCTTAATATTTGAAACTGATAGGATTTTTGAACAAATGAGAGCAATATTTCTCCAAATGTGAGGGAGATTTTGTAATAAATGAAGAATTATAGGAGTGCTTTCTACATGTGATTTTTCCCTTCTTCACATTGGAGCTTCACTGATGCACTGGTCCAAACATTCTTACGCCACTCCCTCAAGCATGTAGTAAGATTCCCCTGTAACTCATTCTGCAAATAGGAAATCTGCAGGTCTGATTCCCTAGATTAGAAGTCCAATAAACAGAGGAAATTTTGCCCCAAAGGAACTTGAAAGTCTCACATACCATAATGATTCATAAGTGGAGCTTTATTTCCCAATTCTAAACCTTTTATCTAACCAGCCCAGATCAAACACTGACAGACTTTTCCCAAAGCTTCATTTAATACCTACTGGCTCTACTCCCAAGACAAACATTTGCCTACTAGTTAGCAAGGACACAAAAAGAAAGGAGATGGGAACTGGGGAGCAAATATAAAATTCAGAGCCAACTGGCCTTTGTAACTTACTGGGTCTCCTGGGAAGCCCTTCTCGCCATATCTCCCGGGGGGCCCTCTTGAACCTGGGCTGCCCTGAAGAAAAAAATACAATTATCTTCGATTTAACTTGTAGGAAAGTTATATGATGGCACAAATGTCAACTAAGGAGTGGGAAGGGAAGTAATCAATCAGATAAAATATTCTTCATCCTTTTAACTCAGCTATGTTCCCATAGTCTTCCCAAACAGTACTATGTCCAGTTTTAAGCCTATGGACAGGATTACCTACAGGGAGGATGAGAAATTAGAAAACTTCTTGTGATCCAGCTGTCCAACAGGACTTCCTTCAGTGTTGGAAATACTCTGTACCTGTGCTGTCCAGAGTGGTAGCCACTAGCCATATGTGCCTAATGAGCACTTGAAATGTGGTCAGTGCAACTGAGGGGCAGATTTTTTAATTTAATTAATTTAAATTTAGATAATCACAGTATGATATGTCACATATCATATTTTACATTCCAGCCGGTCTGGCCACTTCTGACATCAATAATTGAATTTCCCATTGCAAACCTCCACAGGGATGTTCCATTGTCACCTCACACCCACCTGCTCCCATCTAAACACCCAAGCCAGGATTCTTACAGATATTCTGACTGAGTCTCCGTTTTCTGGTCCTCTGGTCATCCAGACCTTATGTCCCAGAGCCAGAACTAGGGTGAGACAAAAGAGGCCCCTAGATGCGAATGTTAGGGAGGCCTTCATGCACATAATTCTGAGTGTCCTTTGTGCCCAGTGTGCCACTCACCTCACCCCAGCGTGGGCCCTGGTGTGTCCTTACTATGTCCTGTCTCAGTCCTCACTGCCACTGCCTTGTTAGAAGCTTCATCACTTCTCATGGATTACTACAGATCTGCCTCACATCCCTGCCTTGCACCACGTCACCTCCAACACATCTTCCACACTACTGTCAAGTAATATTTCCAAAATGCAAATTTGCTTGTGATCCTGCTGCTTAAAATCTTTCAAAGGTTCCCCATTGCCTAATGGCTAAAGCCAAACTCCTCCACGTGGCTCACTAATGCCATCCCGACCTCTTCCTGCCACCTCTTGAACCTTACCTCTCATTACTTATACTCTAATGCTCCTTCCAGGAAGAAAAATTTGCAGTATCCCAAGCCCCATGTCTTTGATCATGCTGTTCCATCTGTCTGGAATGCCCTTCCTCCACATCTTTGCTGGGCTTCAATTCCGTTCATAAATTCCTGTGCACTTCAGCTCAGGGATCACTTCTTCCAGGAAGACTTCCAAGACACCCTCTCACGCCCCCTGCAGCCTGATTAGGTGCCCTTCTCTGGACTCCTATGCAGAAACTGCAATGTGGCCTCAATCACATTCTGTGTCATCACAGTCTATAGATATGCCTGTCTCCCCAGTGACTCTGTGGGATCCTTGAGGACAGGATTAAGCGGCTCATCTCTGATTCTTTAGCAAATTACTCAGTGCCTGGCACATGACGGGTGGTCAAAAGCATTTGATAGATAGATCAGAACATAAATGTCAAGCTGCTTAAAATCAAGCAGGCACATATTAATGAGTATTGAATTTAAAATAAAAAAAAGTTTTACTGTGATTTTCTATACCAAAGCCACAAAATAATTTTCTCTCTTTCTCTTGCCTTTGAGTTTTCTCAGACATAATAAAGAGAACACAGAAACCACTGACAGTCAAAAGCATTCATTTCAGGCTTCTAAAAACGTGCTCACAGAAGAACCTTGTATGCTTTGAATTTTTCTAGCTAGAAATTCTTGAAAATTACATGGTTACTCACTTCCTCCAAATGGAAATGTAGCATCTATTCAGTGGTAATAGGCCTTCATTATGCAATTAAGTCACTTGCCAGTTTTCTCTCCAATAACCATTGACACACAGCAGTTAAGACTATCTCTGTTACCAAATTCTCCTTGGGTGTATTGAAAGTCTTACCTGAGATCCTGGATCACCTTTTTCTCCTTTTGTTCCAGGTAATCCATGTAAGCCCTAAAAGAAGACACGGAAAACATAAATCCCATAAAAAAAAAAAAAAACAACAACAACCTATCAACCTCATGATGGTTTTTGTGATACTTGAAGAAATACAGCTTACCTCTTCCCCATCGACCCCACTGATGCCGTCATCTCCTTGTTCCCCCTGAGAGACAGCAATAGGCAGCAGTCAGGTAAAGGGGAGTCTCTGCTACATTCCTACTGGGAAACTAATCCCATTAGGAGATCAAATTGGACTAACAAGGAACTCCAGTACCTTATGTCCAGAAAATCCTTTGGCTCCCTGCAAAAGATTAAATACCTCTCACTGACGTACTGAAGACAGAGTGTGGATTCCAGATTGTGGCAGGAAGGGGTTGCCTCCCTCAAGTGAGCGTGCATTTCTTTTTTTTTTTTTTTTTTTTTGTGGTTTTTGGCCAGGGCTGGGTTTGAACCCGCCATCTCCGGCGTATGGGACCGGCGCCATACTCCTTGAGCCACAGGCGCCACCGGAGCGTGCATTTCTTTAATTGCTTCTTGCTATATATCCACAAAGGGGTTTTAGGTAGAATTTAATTAATGCTAAAGACACCTTGAAATTATGAAGAAGCAGAATTAATCTCAGTGGAGAAAGGGAAACAGAGAAGAGTTATGCAAGAGAGAAAAGAGGGAGGGAAGGAATGGAGGAGGGAAAGGTGCTACAGGGAATAGGAAGTGTGATTGTTTATTGTACCCTCAATGAATCCCCAACAATAAAAAAAAAAAAGAAAAAAGAAAGAAATGTGATTTTTGGAAGTGCCATACCTTCTCACCCGGCTCTCCCACACATCCTGCAATCCCTTTATCTCCTTGGGGTCCTATTTCTCCTCGTCTTCCCTAAGAAAAAGAACACAAACAGGCATCCAAAGCGATGCTTAATGCCAGAGGCTGCCAGTGGTTTTCTTTTAGAGAGTTAAGCCACAGCACCTGGACACTCTGAGCTTTAGACAAAGGGAATGCTCCTGAGAGTTCATTTATTTAAATCTATTTTTCCCTCTGTCTTCAAACATATTCCCTGTCAACCTTCTGAGATTCCTTACAGAGCCAAGACCACAAAAAGGTACAGAACGAGCTCAGCCCTCCTCAGACAGCAGTCAGAGTTTCAGAGTCACTTCATTTTGTAACAGTGTTGCAAATACTCCAGTAATACATGTGGGCCCTGACATCTTAGGAGCCCGAGGCCCTCCTGCTACACTAGGGGAGAGTGAGCACTGCTGATGGCACAGAAACAAGTCAGTGCTAGGGCCCTGGAGCTGAGTGGAAATGCTTGCTGGGAGGTGACACACTGCCAGAGTGACAACACAAAGGCAAGAAGAGACAGTTTTTACGGAAAGGATCGGTCACCAGGATAAAGAGTCCCAGTGTCAGTTCATCCACCTGGGGAAGAACACGCAAGGTCAATGACAAAAGTGTCTCCCACCAACTCTCCAGGGAAATATTTAAATATAGGTAAATGCTAGAGAAAAATGAATCTCAAGAGAAGACAATTCTGTGCTCCTTGAGAGCAGGGACCCCAACTGTCTCTTCCAGCTTTGTGTCCCTCGTGGTGGGCTCAGGTCTGGGTACATAACAGTTACTCAGTTTGTTCATGAAAAAATAATTGTTTAGCAATGAGCTTAATTCTTTCCTTCCTGGTAAGAGAGTGGAGAAGCGATTCCCCCCCCTGCTTTGCTTTCTTCACTCCGAGGATTATTCCCTGTAAAATGAGAAGCCCTCACCCATGACCACAGATTGCTGAGAGGTAGCTAACTAAGCCTTACAGCTTCACACAGCCTGGACTCTCAGCCAGCTGTGGGCTCACAGCCAGGCAGATGGGGGATGCTATTCCCCACACTCAAAGCGATAGTCAGGTGACAAGATCCCTCTGAGGGCCAGAGTGGGTGAGTTAGACCATCCCCCTTAGTGGTCATTTTATAAACTAGATTAGCATCTGGGTCCTAGAGGAATTTATAAATGTTTCAAGATGAGGAAACTAAGGGCTAAAAGTGAAGCATCTTGTTCCTTATCTACGTCAACCCTTGGCAATGAGAATCTTTGCTTTTAATCCTTAGAACTTGTTTCCCAGATGAGAAAGTAGCCTTACTTCTAAAGGGATGAAGATCCAGTTTGGATGCTTCCTGAACTTCGCCCATTCTAAATGTGCCAGCCAACATGATTTTGGTCACTTCAAATTTATTTTCATAATTTGGCAAACCAAGTGAACGTTTTGGTTTCAGAGTTAGGCATTGAGGTTTGCAAGTCTCTGTGCAGCATTTAAACATGAAGACAGGCCTTGTGATGCCCTGCCTGCTTCCCTTTCTGTAGAGGGATGTATGCTCCAGTGCTGGCCTATAGCCAAGTGTAGGCACTGGGTTTCAGGTGCAGAGAGAGTGTCCTAGCAGATAACCTGCTGCACCCTGGTTAGGTGGGGAGAGGAAGATGCCTGACACTCCGCCATTAATTAAAGCACACATAAAAGCCTATTCCCTCCTTCCTTCTACATACAGATTTAGCAAGTGCCTCATGATTAGGACAAGCAGAAAGGAAAAGAAAAACAATGTTTTCCCCCCAAAAAACTACAAAAACTAAACATATGAACAAAACTCCATCTATCCCTTCTGTATGAAAAAGATAAGCTTTTCCATGAAAAAGAAAACCAAAAAGTATGTATTGTGGGGGAGTCACAAAAACTTACAGGGTCTCCATCTTCTCCCCTATGTCCTCTGCTGCCCTTCAGACCTGAGGAACCCTGGGAAGAAAGAGAGAAAAATGAATTTTAGCCATCCCCCATCAATTCAAACTTGTGAAATTATTAGGCATTTCCTCTCTTCAACTTGGTTACAGTTTGTACAAATGTGGCTATGCATTTGGGGAGAGTCTAACAACATCTGGAGCTGGCTTCTGTGCTCACACTCATCCCTGGAGCCCCTGTGCAGAAGGCAGTGCTCCCAATGCCTGGAGAGACTGACCTTGGGAACCCACCTGCACGTGAGGGCTGAGGGGCTGCTCTTGTGCTTAAGGGATTTGCAGAAAGGACAGCTGCACCAGCCACAAGTCTTTAGCAGGCAAATTGAAAACATTTCCAAAGGGAGCTTTTTATTTTCTCCTGATTTTTTGAGAGCTCAAGGATGCATAAGCATTTCCTAAAAGGAGGAGCATGTAAGTATTTAAATTACAGTCATCTCTCCCTCAGCCACATGTGGTTTAACTGCTTTGTGGCTTACTTGTAGCCAAGATCTTGTTTGAGTCTTGCCTTCTCTCACCCTCTATCATAGGTCCTAGGTTTCTGTTGGGTGTACCAGGGGTGGGAAGGGAGGCGCTCCTGGAACATAATTCTAATACTGATCTGAGCAAAGCCATGAGGGAGGAAGCTGCACTAAACAAAACATCACAATGCAATAAAAAGTTCAATATATTAATAAGTGATCTTTCCACAATCATGGACAAAGCAGAACTCACAAGTATTGAAGTTGATCTTAAAAAAAAAAAAAAGCAAACTCATTTTCATTGTGATATCAAAAATACCTTTGAAAAAGTACATAAAAGTGAATAAAATATAAGAGCACAGCTTAACAATGAACTTTATACAACAATTTTATAATTTTTATTTTTAGGTGAGACAGAGTCTCACTTTTTCACTCTCGGTGGAGTGCCATGGGATCATAGCTCACAACAATCTCAAACTCTTGGGCTTAAGCGACCCCCTTGTATCAGCCTCCCACGTAGCTAGAACTACAGGCACCTGTCACAATGCCCAACTATTTTTAGAGACAGGGTCTTGCTCTATCTAGCTCAGGCTGTTCTCTAACTCCTGAGCTCAGGAAATATGCCCACCTTGGCCTCCCAGAGTGTTAGAATTACAGTATACGCATGAGCCACAGCACCTGGCAAATTTACAATTATTATATTTACAAATAAGGTCTGTGTGGCCACCACCCAGGTCAGGAAATAGAGCACTACAGGTCCTAGGTATCATATGTGCGCCAATCACAATCTGCATCCCCATCCACCCCACCCAGGAGTAAACTCACGACTTTTATAAGAGTTTCTTGCCTTACAAAAGTCCTTCACTAAATAGTCATCCCTAGACACTGTAGGTTAGTTTTGCCTTTTTTTCCAAACTTTTTATAAATGGAATCACACCGTAAGTATTCATCTATATTTCACATTTTTTGTTCACTACTATGTTGGTAAAATTTATTCATGTTGTCACATGGAGCTGTAGTTCATTCATTTTCATTGACATAGAATATTTTATAGAAAACACTGTGGTGTACTTATTATTGTTGTGTAATTTAATCTTTTATAATTGGTTTTTTAAAGGACTATTAATCCGCAATGCTATGATATTCCTATAGTTCAAACTCATTCCATTGCTGATGAAACATAACTTTCCACCTTTTTTTTTTTTTTTTTTATTGAGACAGGATCTTGCTATGTTGCTCTTGGATCAGGCAATTTTCCTGCATTAGCTGGGATCATAGATGTGTGCCAACAGTGCCTAGCTCCATCTTTACTATTTCAAACATCTCTTGTCACCTTTCAAACTGTTTAAAGCTGGTATAAAAATGTAAATTGTAAAAACAAGAAGCAACATCACCAATATTATATAAGAGAAAAGGGAGTTTTTCTTACTAGCAGGATCAAAAGTGAGTCCTTCCAAACTGGCTTCTGCCCCATAAAAGTCACATGAAATGCCCAAAGCAATTATATTAGCACTGAAAGAAGGTGGTGAATTCAACCACTCAGTCTCAGTTCCACCTGTACAAATCAAGACATATTAGGTAAAATAATACCACACGTGAATGGTACCTTCATGGCTTGTATTCCTTGGGTCCCCTGATTTCCTGGAACCCCTGGACACTTACAAAATGTGCAGCAGCAAGTCTTCTCTGCAGTATTTCCCTGGACAAAAAAGAAGAAGAAGAAGAAGCAAAGCTGAGTAACAATTGTTAGGAAATTTATTGCATAAGAATTGTATTCACACAAATCTGTCCCCCCTTGAGCCCATCTTCTCCTTTGGGTGAAGAGCTGCAGAAAGTAAGAGGTGCTTTGTGATTTAATATTGCAGAGTGGGCACCAGGCTAGCAACTGCATGGGTAACATCCCCTTTATGAAGAAATGGCCTCTATTCATGGCAAGGGCACCCAGTGTTGAGATAACCACAGCCAAATTCACCTGGGACTTTTTCCTAGTTGCCAGCCTCCTGTTTCCTGAAATTTCTGTAGCATAAATTGTTAAGAGCTTTTTAATTTGATGGTGGTTGACAGGTTCGTTAGTTCCCTATGTATTTATTTAATGAGATGACAAAAAAATGAAAGGATATGCAAAAACAAAATATGGATGCCCTGATGTTCTGGTCTTTAATACTTTTTTATATGCTAAAGATAAGGCATCTAATTTGATAAGGTAAAACAAGGCAGTTCTTTGAAAATTCATATCAAGATTCCAATGTAGTCATGGTATTTTGAATAACTGGATATTTTTGTCCAACAACTCACCAAGTACTGTGATAGTGTTTTGCCAAGTTCTCTCATTCCAATGGTCAGATGAGTCCTGTAATCAAATCCTTTTCCAAATTCAAAGCTGGAAAACTCATCATGAGTAATGGTGTTAAGGGAAACCACCAGCAAAGCATCAAGTCCTACTCAGTAAAAATAAAAGACGAAAAATGAAGGGGTTGTATGTATGTATATGAAAAACAAGGTGAACCCATCATATTTGTACTCAGTGGCATTGCTGAATGAATCAGAAAGGGAAAGAAACAAACATAAGAGTAAGTAGTACTCCCAAGAAATGAAGAAGCATACAAAAAATCTTTGCCTGTGTTTTCTGAGTATGCACTGGCTCTGGTCACTGACTTTAGCAAGAAATCCCATGAGAAAAAGTTATTTAAGAGAAACTAACTACAAGTCTGTAGAAAAACACTAGCAGAAAACTGTGTTCAACATCTTGCAGCCAATTTTGATGTAATTCTTGGGCATTTTTAAGTAATTTTTAAGAAAGGGCATTGTTCATCTTTAGAGAGCTTTTCTGAATATAAATTAATGATAGCTTTTAGGTTATTCCCAATGCCAATCAGTCTTGGAAGATGACAGGCTGTGAAGATATAAGGAAAGCCCAGGGTGATTCCAGTTTCACCCAAATTCCTGACTATATTCAGTTCATTAATTCATCTACTGATTACTCACTTATTCAATCCCTCACTGGTTAAACAAATATTTTTATTAGAAGTTTATTATGTAGAGATAGAAGATGAATTTTTCACAGAGTTCATGGTCCATTGGAACAGATGGGCAATAATAAGATATTTTCTCTGAGAGGGAACATCAGGTTCCAGGAAAGCCAAGATAAATTCCTAACTCAGACTTGGAGCATCATGGAAGGTTTCTTAGAAAACTGATGTCTATCCTGATTCTAAAGGACGAATGGAAATTGGTCAAGAAACAGAACCAGAGGTGAGAGATGGGGGGAATAATTAGGGAGAAAGGTTGGAGGAGAACACTAATTAAGGATGAGGAGAAATGAAGCTATAAACTATATTGGGAGAAGAATGGGAAAGAAGAAAGTTTGAAACACTTGGGACATTGAGTGTGGGAAGTGACACTGCTGGCATCCTGCCTGATATAGTGGACTCTCCCATCACAGTATACTACCCTCAGCTTCTGCACTGAGCTTCTAGCTCACTCTGAAGCTATAACATGGAGAGAAGTTATATCATGAGAAGTGCTTTTCCAAATCCACGTTGTGTCTTTCACATGAATAATCAGAAATAAGAGAAGGTGTCTTAGATCAAGTTCCTTAGAAGTGGAATCTGAGCGAGGATTTGTGTATATGTAGTAGAGAGATGATAGAGATAAAGAGAAAGAGAGAGAGAGAGAAGCAGGAAAAAGAATGGAAAGTTATGAGCAGGAATATACCCTGTTTCCCCGAAAATAAGACAGTGTCTTATTTTAAGGTGTGCTCCCAAAGATGCGCTAGGTCTTATTTTCAGGGGACATCTTATCTTTCCTGTAAGTAGGTCTTATTTTCGGGGAAACAGGGTAGTTCAGCAAAGTCTTAGCCTTGGCCTGATTCAGAGGGACTCTGGAGCATAAATTGTACCCAAGTTGACTCACTTGAGGCAAGAGTTCAGGCTTTTATCTCTGTGTCACTGATAGTTCTCCTTGCCAACAAGTTTAGACATGGCATAGCCACACCCCTACTTCAAACATGCCTAGGCATGTGCTTTATGTCACTCCAGGGTACACGTCTATAAAAGGTCACAAGTACAAGCACTTGGCCACAGCATTTGCACATTTGGAGGAGAGGTGTGGGTACTGGTTAAAGGGTTTAGGCGGGGCGCCAACAGCATCTACTGCAAGTGTCCAGACAGATCCCAAGATCTAGAGCACCTGACAAAGAGGAGATTAGCTCAGAAAAGTCTATGCTTCATCATTTAAATTTTCACCTCAATACCTGCTTCTCTGAGCCTGTCTGATTGATCTTCAAGCATTATGTTGCTTTCACTCTGGAGACCATCAGAAAAGAGGAGCAGCACCTACAGAAAGGGAAAAGCAGAGAATGGGTTGACGTGAGTGTTAAATACATAACTGGGCAAGAGGAACAAATGGAAGAACATAGAGATGAGAGGTAAAATGTGATGTAGCTACCTGAGCCCGGGATGCTGATTTATCCTCAAATGTGTCCCACAGAGACTGCAAGAACTCTGCATTCAGATGAGTTGGCCCACTGACTTTGACTTGTAACAAGCTGTCAAACATTGCTTTCTGGTAGATTTGGAACTTAGCAGGAAATTCTTGGTCATTGTTCACCTTAAAAGCCAAACTCACCTGTGTCTCTGCACCTGCCCCACAGCTCACCCCCCTGATGGAGGTGATGTCCTCTAAGATGCCTGGGAGGTAGGTCTCCAGCAGGGGATGGCCCTGGAACAAAGGCTGCCCCTGCAGGTGAGTAGAAATGTCAAACCCAACCACTATGTCCACAAAGCAATCTGGAGACAAAAGGAAAGAAGTCAAAATTAATGAGTAGACAGGAGTAGGGAAGGGCAGATAGGGCAGGAGAAAGGAGAGCTGTCATGGCCCAAAGCTGGAGGATCTTTAGTACCCAAAACATGTTCAAGAAGCAAGACACTGGCTGCTCTAACCATATAGAATACAGGGGTTTTCTCTGTCCCTTTATAAATATTAAATGCTCCAATAGCTATTTAAAGTCCAAACCATAGTTTCCTTTCCAGTGGCTTTGTGTACATGGGCACATGCTCACAGTCCAAACCATAGTTTCCTTTCCAGTGGCTTTGTGTACATGGGCACATGCTCACATGGGTGCACATTGTTTTTCTTTTAAGGGTGACATATTTTGATTCACATAATCCTAACAAGTTAAGATTTGAACTGTCCTTGGAGATTATTTAATTTTTAGAGGTCACAAACACAAAAGGCTGCAGAGGCTATGGTGGGTAATGTAGATAAGTGAAATGGGCCGGATGGGATAAAACTGAACTGGAGAACAATGGTCTGTCTCCAGGGACATTCACTGTGCATCCCCAGCTGAGAGTAGCTATGTGGGAAATGAGGCCCTGTGTTCTCAGAACTTCTGGTTTTTCAAAGAAGAACCTACATGTTTAACATAAAATCTCCAGTTGGTAAATGCTGTGAATTAATTTACCAAGTTGTCAGCACCAGGAAAGATGAGCAAACTGCATGTGCAAGGTGCCGGTTGGTTATTCTGATCCTGTCCGGTCTCATTTTACAGATGGGAAGACAGTGAATTATGGGGGTGGTTGCTGATGAACCAGAGTTAGAACTCTGGCTTCCTGATTCCAGGTCTAGAGATCTTTCTGCCACTGTAATCTGCCTCTGTTTGAGCACCCAAATGGAATAGGAAAAGTCCGGAAAGTTTAGAAAGACTAACATGTATTTATAAAAGAAGTGGCTTCTACCATAACTACTCTAGAAACATAATAAGCACTCAAAGAAATTTCTGTAGGCTATGCAAATTCTACAAAATATTTTCATTCCTGTTTCCTAACTTGCTGTCATCCCAATAGAGCCTGAGCGGCCATGGCTATGCTCAGCTGGAGCCGCGTAATGACGTCCCTGTGGGATGGATCGTTGTTCTCCAGTTCATTTTCCTCATGCTCTGCCCACTTGACTTCTCTCAATCATCCACATGGTCTTTGAAGCCATTTGCCTTTGTGACCTCTGGATTAAATAATTTCTCAGAACAATTCAAATCTTTACTATGTTATGATTACATACAAGTCATCATTAAAAGAAGAAAAGATACATTGTAAACACACACACACAGGAGTCCCTTACAACATGATCTAACAAAATTAAAATAGTAAAACTTCCAATCAGCAAATGTTTATTTAACTTCCCACTGAATTCAGTGCACTGTCCTAGGAATTCCAGAAGAGGAGAGAGTAGAAATAGAAGCCTGAGATTCAGGTGGTAAGAGGAGAATGATTGCAGTGTGGGGACAGGGCTACCAGAAGACACAGCCCTAGGCCCCCTCTAGCCTCTGCACCCTTTCCTTATCTTTGAGGGAGTCTGACTGATCCAGACTTTCTGGAAGCAGAGAAGTCTCTCCTTACTGCACACAATTCATAATGAAAACATGTTCTGCTAGACTCAGAGCCAGCCCATGAAACACCCTTGGGAAACAGAAAGACAGGAAGTTGCAACTGCATAAAATCAAACAAAGAGCACTTACTGGTTTTCCCACATGTCTGGCAAATTTCACGGACCATTCTTTTTTTCACATCTATATCCTTTAATTTATTAAATTCTTGGAAAGTAATTATTTTTTCAGAATTGCCTGTGATCGGCAGAAGCTGTTCCTTATGAACATCTCCTATGCCCAAAACCAGGATGCAAATTCCAAGGTCTTTCAAGGTTTTTACTACATCTGCCACATTATAGTAGGGGTCCGTCGATGTGATAACAACCAAAGTCTGAGGGACACCAGCATTTCTTCTCCCACCAGCAGATGGATTAAACATATCACTCACGTGTTTGAGGGCAAAATCAATCCTTGGATGCCCACTGCTCTTGGAGACAGTTTGAATTTGAGTCTTCCACTGAGTTTTAGTAAGAGAGTTTTTCAACTCTATGATTTTTTGGTAGTCATTTCCAAATTGAGCTATACCAATTTTCATTCTTTGAGACTGAATGTCAAAATTATCAATTAAGTCTGACAAGAAAGTTGTCATGGTAACAAACTCTGAATTAGATACCTTGTCAGAGCCATCACAAAGGAAAATTACATCAGCTTCCTGAAGGTTACAGACTGCAAAAGGAAAGAAGATGTAAGTTATTTTCCTCATAAACCATTCTTATTTTTTCCTTCACTCAAATACTTCAATTGCTTTACATTAGGAGCAAACCGAGATACGTTAACAAAAGAGAGAATCACTGATTGACTCTCAAAAGGAAGGAAATACAGCAAGAAGGGGAAAGATCAATAGAGTTTTTTCAAGCTCTAGTTATTTACAGGACCCATTTGCAAAGACACTAAAAACAAATCAGAGAAGGACAGTAGGAGGTTTAAATGAATTTAGCGTACTCATTAAAAAGTAATTACAAAGGCTGCGAGACTCTTCCATACCCAGATTGGAACATTCATCCTAATCCAGGTAATACTACTACTGTATTATAATTAGTACACTTGCTACTATTAATACTGTCACTTCACCCTCATATTGAGAAATATCATTTAAAAATGATATTTTACATATAATAACATGATATTTACAGCCACCGTATGAAGAGTTATTCTAATTTTATAAATATAGAAATGGAATTCAGAGGTGAAGTGACATGCCTAAGAGCACACAATTACTATGGAGGGGAGCTGGTGTCTGGACCTCTAGACAGAGGAAAGAAGTGAAGAAGGAAAGAAGAAAAGGGAGCTAGCTGACTGATTCATTTGCCAGGTTGGGAGGATGGGACCAATACAAACCACAGGATTCAGACCTTCCAAGGAGGCGCAGCAGCCCTCCCTAGATGGCTTATCGGTCTTTGCAGCTTTTGGGACCAAGTGGTAAATCTCACCCTTTCCTCACTGCCTTCATCCTACTCACCCCAACATGGCTCCTAATCAACTCAGTCCCTTTCTCTCCCTGCTGCTCTCACCCAAACTGCAATATCTCACATTCAACTCTCGTATCCTGCCATCAGCACAAGTGCCCATTATGCAGAAAAGCACATTGGAACACTTGGACCTTCAATAGCCCCACAGGATACCTACAATCTCATTTAGAAGTTGCTGGATCTTTAAAGACCAAAGCCTATCATTTCAAACCATAAAATTCTCCACTTGAGTTTGGCATGAAACTGATGCCAGTGTCTGTAATAAGATCATTAACCAAATGGAGCAGCATGAGTAGCCACTAAATGGGATAAGGTGAAGGTGACCTTAAGGTTACTTTCTTCCAAAAGGAAATGGCGATAGGGTGGCAAAACAGTGAGGAATGCTTCTAGAACTTTCCTGTACAATCTCTTCAATGCATGCTGTGGTGGGAGGGGGCTTTTGGGATCTTACTCAATCAACTCATTTCTTTTAGAGGTAAGAGAACTGCTAACCAAACAGAGAAATATTCAGTTCATGACACATAGGTAATTAGAAGCCAGGACAAAATGTATATTTTGTTTAAACTTTTATTGCCCATAGAAACTTTAACAATAATAACTTACCCTCTTGTGCATTGATACACATGCTTTCCTGTATAGGCATGTAGACATCTTTCAGTTTGTCAAAATTATCTACATGGATAGTGCTGTCTTTATTCCCTGCTATAGCCTCAAGTTCCCTTTGGTTGGCCTCTCCCACACCCACTGCAAAGATGGTGATGCCTTTGTTTCTCAATTTCAACGCTGCGTCATTGAGCAGATTTCGATCATGGGATTCCCCATCGGTGATGACGATCAGCATCTGCTTCACATTTTGCTTGATGCGACTGCCATGTTCCTCTCTGAACAGGATGTGTGCATGTTCAAGAGCCTTGGCCGTGAAGGTTTTCCCTCCAACATCCCTGTGCCTCCTCAGATTCTCGATGATTGCTGATCTGTTTGTGTATGTGTTCAGGTAGAAAAGGACTTCTGGGTTTTCAGCGTATTTGAGAGCTCCAAACTGAACTCGGTCACGGCCAACATCTGCTTTCTTCACCAAATGGATAGTTAGGTTGATCATGTGCTCCTGCTGTAATTCTACACTGCCTGAATGATCCAACACAAACACAACATCTAACAGCTTAATCCTTTTACAATCTGAAAGAAGAAGAAAGCCAACATCACAAACTTTCTGCAGCGCTTTCTGCACAGTCTGCTGCGAAGGGAAGCAAATTACCAGTTGCCATGAGCCTACTGTGTGTCAGACACTGCATCTCACTTAGGTCTTAGACGTGCCTTTTCTCATTTCACAGAGAAAAAAGCTGAGGCTCAGTGATTTTGTTTGAACTTTTATTGTGCCATAGAAACTTTTGTATGACTTGCCTACATCATGATTCTAAGGACATTTGTACCCTCACTTGTTCGACTACACCATTGGTGGTCTTTACACCACACAACTCTGCTTTACGACAGCTCATCAGGGCAGGCTTTCAAGTAAAAGGCAATTGTCAGAAGCTAGTTCAATGCCAATGTGATGGTGAGACATATCAATGTTTGCCAATCCAGTCTGCTGTTCTAAAGAGCTCAGAAGCTCATCATATAAGTTGGGGGTTTTATCCCACTCCTTATGGCTTCAGCTAAATTTTGACCTTCTGATAGGCAAACTTCCCCTTGTGTATGAAGCATCTCCACAGTTATTTCTCTTCCTTCCCCCAACTACCTGAATTGGAACACAAAAAGGAGTTGCCCAAGCAGGGGGATAACTTATCCTATCACATCTTCCCAGGCTCCAAGCCCTCCTCCATATTGGAAGCCAAGCTACCACTCTGGCTGGGTCTCCAAAAGTAGGTATTCTCTACCAGCTCTTTTCCTTCCCTCAATAACTTAAGCACATGGTTGTCTCTTTCCACTTTCCACCTGCTCATCTTATCTCTGATCCTCATTTCTAGCAATGAAGTTTCAAATTTTCAAGTCTCAGACACTATGGATGAACCCAGTCCACATCTATAAACCTGAGGCAATGGCCCACTAAAATTTGTTTATTAGTCCTGACAAACACTTGTAAGATGATAAAGGCATGACTCAGCTGAAATTTCACCTTATACTATAGATGAGTCCTCCACAAACATAACCTTTGTCAAAGTGAAGAAATACCAAGATTTCAAAATTGAGGTTACGATCTTTAAGTATACCTCTCAACATTGACCAAAAGTTTCAGAATCATTGCCACATCTCCAATTAAACTGTTATCAAAGAAGTCTTAGAGCTATCACTTGAAACTTAAGTTTTAAGTTATTGTTAACTTTATGAAAATTTCACATGCATAATTTTGAAGAATAAAGTCCATTGGAGGTCTTTATGTCAGTAGGGGAACAATATCCAGCAAACCTCCTAATGCTTTATTTTGTTCTCTTGGCCACATCCTGAACACAGATAATGGCACGTGATAGATTTTAAAGTATAAGCGTTTTTAGTCTCTCTGAAGATTAATAGCAATTTCTTATTCAAGAGGACTTAAAATACACAGGCTTACACTGAAGTTTTTTCAATACAATTTCAAAAGCACTATAATTTGTGAGATTAAAATGATGATCCCAAACAATCTTAGAAAAAGGTTGGAAGTTAACATTTGCCAAAGGGATGGCTACACAAACAAATGTAAAATACCTCCTTGACAAAAGTTACAAAGGATAATGTTAAGTGGTGAAACTATGCACTCTGTCTTTAAAATGTAAAGGGTTTTGCTGGGTGCAACAGCTCACGCCCGCCTGTAGTCCTAACACTCTGGAAGGCCAAGGCAGGTGGATTGTCTAAGCTCACCTGTTGGAAACCAGTCTGAACCAGAGTGAGACCCCATCTCTAAAAACATCCAGGCATTATGGAGGGTGCCTATAGTCCCAGCCACTTGAGAGGATGAGGCAAAAGAATCACTTGAGCCCAAGCGTTTGAGGTTGCTGTGAGCTGCGATGTCACAGCACTCTACCAAGGGCAAAAAAATGAGACTGTCTCAAAAAAAAAAAAAAAATGTAAAGGGTTTTTTGGTGTGGGCTGCTTAGGTTCTGAACTTATCTTAACTAAGAGGTAGATGAATTTGTATTTCTAAAATTTACTGCTTGACAATGGTTATAGGTAGCCAAGAAACAATTCTAGGAAGTCATTTGGAATTAAAAATTGGCTCTGGAAAATCAGGTGTGAAAGATTTGCAAGTTTAATGTAAAATTTTGAGGCTTTTTGGGCAGATACTTAAAGGCACCAAAGTGAGGTTATTTCATGCCAAAGTAGCTGTCAAAATTGTTCATCTGAAATATCCCTAAAGTTGGTGGATGTTTTACTATAACAAAGATAAGAACAAAACTTAACACTGGCATTCAGGGAGAGGCCAAACCAAGAGTGCAACACACTGTTCCTCACTATGAAATCAACAGCTCACATCCTTGAGTCCTGAAAGAAAACAAGGTCACTTACCATGGAGAGCGCACATGCGGAAGATGAGCTTACTTTCTACCGCCTTAAGATCATCAAATTTCTCAACATAAGAAACCAGGCTGCCATCCCCACTGATCTCTTCTAGCTGTGTTCTATTGGCACCGTATACCCCCACAGAGAAGATGATCACACCTTCATCCCGAAGAACTCTGGCAGGATCCCTCACATCATCCTGTGCTTCTCCATCCGTGAGGAGGATGAGAAACTTTTTGACCCCCAAACGGGCTCCCTTGAGGTAGGTGAAATACTGAGCTACAGAGGTAAGCGCATGTCCGGTCAAAGTGTTTTTCCCAATGAGAGACATTCTATCTATTGCATCAGAAATTTTGTTCTGCGTAAAGTATTTATTAAGCTGGAACTCTTCCTTTGTATCATCACTGAACTGAACGACACCAATTTGGGTTTTGTCTGCACCAACATGAATCTTAGTTAACAGGTTTTTCATGAAGGTTTTCATTTTCTCAAAATTTTCATGTCCTATACTCCCGGAACTGTCCACCAGAAACATGACATCAGCTTTCATGTCTTCACACCCTGCATGTTATTTAAAAAGAGCAGAAATAAAACAGGTTGGCAGAATTCACAGAAAATGGAGAAACATTATGGCAGAAATAAATGCACTAATGATAAAACACTGACAATTAACTCAAGCAACTTCTGTTATGTTTGAAAATTTAATTTGCTCCTTCAGCAGAAGCCTGTTGACAAGAATCTTGAATCAGAAATCCACTGAAGATTATCTAAGGAGTTTTAAAGGGAAATGCAACTTACAAAGCATGAGTTCTTTCATTCGTGCACGCACATATCACTCAATTATTCCTTGATAATTCTGGAGATATATACAATGCAGATGTAAAGCTAAATGTTAAGGATGCAGTGGTGATCAAAACCATGGAATCCAAGCCAGAGTAATCAATTCCCCGCACTCACAGGACTAATATTCCAGAGTTTTCTGTATATTCTTGAAAAACAGAGTTCTCAATAATCTTTGAATAGCATTATTTCCTGGGATAATTTTAAGCAATCTCATAAACACTATAAATCATTATTAGAAATTGGAGTGATGATCACACAGCATCTGCTCGGAGATTCCTTAGAGATTTTCTAGCCTCTCAAGCTTTGGCTCCTTAGTTTTCCTGCCTCTGTTCACCCCCTTATGACTTATTTCCTTGTCCTCACCTTGTCTCCTCCTCCAACCACACCAGGGTTCAGGCCGACTAATTCAACTGCGCCTGCCTGAAGTGCAAAAGATAACACTCCGACAGGTGCAGGACCCTCTCCCTTGAAAGGACCTGAGATACAGCTTACTTCATGCTTCCAAAAAACCCTTTACTTTTTTCTTGATGTCAATCCTGAGACACCTTGGGGACCTTAGACTCCAGCATTCTTTCTAAGGAATCCTGAAGACTCAACTCTGTTACCTTCCAGAGAGAGTAAAATAAATAAAATCACGATTTAGGATTTTGTTGTTAATGCTACTAATTTCCTTATTTATTTGTTTTTGTTTTTCAGTGCCTCCAAGAAAATTCAAACACTTTGACTTTAATAAGTTCAAATAAATGAGATTCTCTTCCTTTCCTCATCAGTGAACACCATAACCAATTTCTGCAGTACCTAACCTGCCATAGCCCTTACTACATGCAGGCACTCCTCAGGTAATATCACCAGCAAGCTTCACAATAAGCCTGCAAGCAAGGAAACGGAGGCAAATAGCAACTCATTCAAGGTTCTCAGCAAATCTGTGGGAAAGCTGGCCTTTGAACCTTAACTCTCACTCCAACATCCTCTTTCTTCACCAGTGAATGTGCTTCCTCAGCAGGCAACATTTTCATATGCTAATACTGGGAATCAACATGCACCCTAAACTGGTACTTGGTTATTATTTTTAACAATAAGAGAACTAAGCAACAACCAGAGATGGGAATTTGCAAATTGTTTTCCCCAGCTTTTAATACTTAATCTCTATTTAGAACAAAAATGCAAGTATATGCTCCTGTTAAAAATAAGTAATGGTTATATGTGTGCTAGATATGCATTCAAAATATAAGAATAATAACATTTAGAAACTTCAAACTATAAAAATTCGTTGATGTAAGTATTATCCTCTTTTTATAGATGAGGATGTTTCAGGCTCAAGCTGAAAAGTAAATTGAACTCTAATCTACCTAGATTAGAGAGAACAGAGTTCTCTCTGTTTCCACTGCACCCATCTGTGCATGTACACACACATACTGTACTTCCCCTATACTCATCTGTGCACACACACTGTACTTCCTCTGTCCTCATCTGTGCACACACACACTGTGCTTCCCCTCTACTTACCTGAGCACACATACTGTAGTGTGCAGTACGTACTGTACTTCCCCTGTACTCACCTGTATGCATGCATACTGTACTTCCCCTGTGCTCAATTGTACACACACACTTCCCCTCTACTCCCCTGTGCACACACACACTGTACTTCCCCTGTACTCAGCTGTGTGCATACACACTGTACTTCCCTCATACTCATACGAGCACACACACGGTACTTCCCCTGTACTCACCCGTGCACACACACACTGTATTTCCCCTGTACTCACCTGTGCATACACACACTGCACTTCCCTGTACTCACCTGTGCACACACACACTGTATTTCCCCTGTACTCACCTGTGCATACACACACTGCACTTCCCCTGTACTCACCCATGCACACACTGTATTTCCCCTGTACTCACTTGTTCACACACACATTGTACTGCTCCTGTACTCACATGCATGCACACATGCTGTACTTCTCCTGTACTCACCTGCATGTACACAAACTGTACTTACCTTGTACTCACCTGTGCACACACACATTGTATTTCTCCTGTACTTATCTGAGCACACACACATTGTACTTCCCCTGTACTCCCCTGTGCACATGCACACTGTACTCACTGTACTCACCTGTACTCACCTGTGCACACATTGTACTTCACCTTTCTCATCTGTGCACACACACACACACTGTGTTTTCCCTGTACTCACCTGTGCACACACTGTACTTCACCTGTACTCATCTGTGCACACACACACACATACACATTGTGTTTTCCCTTTACTCATCTATAGGCACACACACTGTATTTCCCCTGTACTCATCTGAGAGCACACTGTACTTCCCTCATACTCATACGAGCACACACACGGTACTTCCCCTGTACTCACCTGTGCACACACACACTGTATTTCCCCTGTACTCACCTGTGCATACACACACTGCACTTCCCCTGTACTCACCCGTGCACACATTGTACTTCTCCTGTACTCACCTGTGCACACACGATACGTCACCTGTACTCATCTGTACACACACACACACACACACTATGTTTTCCCTGTATTCACCTGTGCACACACACTGTACTTCTCCTGTACTCACCTGTGCACACACTGTACTTCACCTTTACTCATCTGTGCACACACACATGCACTGTGTTTCTTCTGTACTCATCTGTGCACACACACTGTACTTCCCATGTACTCATCTGTGCACACACTGAACTTCACCTTTACTCATTTGTGCACATGCACCTACACCCCCACATACACTGTGTTTTCCCTATATTCATCTGTACATTCACATTATACTTCCTCCTCTTCCTCTGTTCTCTTCTGTGTGTACAAACACATATACGCAACCCACATGTAGAATAGAGTCCCTTTCACTGCACAACAATGGTTTTGTCAAGGCCATAACATTCTTAGCAACCTTCCTTCTATGACACCCTGGGGCAGCTATCTACAGAGGAATTCTGCAATCTTGGGATGTGATTTAAGGTTAGGGACCAAATCTCTCTATGGTGATGGAAGAAATTAGCAAAATATCATCCAGACAAGCAGTCTCCTAGGCATTGTCTCAGCCTGGCCACTAATGCCTAACACAGCAAATGAAATGTGGATAATGCAGCCTTTTATGTTTTGCTTACCTTTTTTGGTGCAGATTCTGTGAACAACTTCATTTTTTATGAGTTTTAAAGAATCAAAGTTCTGCCCAAAGTGAATTCTTTCTTCTTTCCCAGCAATTTGTTGCAGTTCTGTTTTCTCAGCCTTCCCAATGCCAACTGCATGAATTGTGATTTGCTCAGCCCTTAGTCTCTTGGCAGGTTCCAGGACAGCATCCATGGACTTCCCATCAGTCAGCACAATGAGGTAACAGGGAACATCACTTGTCCTATCTTTCCTTCCATCTTTTATTAGTGGCAGTGTGAAATCCAGAGCTTTCCCAGTATAAGTTCTACCTTTTATTTGCTTGATGTTAGAAACAGCCTTCCTTAAGTTAATGTCATTAGAATAGTCAGCTATATTAAATTCTACTTTACTATCATCTGAATACTGCACAACTCCAACTCGGACTTTGTCTTGGCCAATGCTAAACATTTCTATTGTTGCCAACATAAATTTCTTGATTTGCTCAAAGTCTTCTTTCTGGATGCTGGTTGAACCGTCAATAAGGAAATAGATATCAGCTTCCTTTGTATCCACACAGCCTGGAAAAAAGAAAAAAAGAAAGTGCATTCTTTATAAATTATGGAGAATCTGGACAAAACTTTGAAAGAGAGTTTATGGAGGAACATGAGGCTGTTGGAGCTTCTAAAGAAAGAGGACTCTTTGTATTTGCATAGACCTTGCTCACTTCATCAAAGATCATGCCTATTTTCTTCTTTAAAACTTACAACCAAATACTATGCAGCCATAAACAAAGATGGAGACTTCACATCTTTTATGTTTACCTGGATGGAGCTGGAACATATTCTTCTTAGTAAAGTATCTCAAGAATGGAAAAAAAAGTATCCAACGTATTCAATACTACTATGAAATCAGTATATGATCACTTACACATTGATAGGAATGGTAAAACATAACTACAGTCCAGAAAGAAGGAGAGAAGAGGAAGGAGATGAGAGTGGAGAAGGAAGGCCAGGAGAAGGGAGGGTATTTGGGAGGACCTAACCTATGTGCATAATGCAATGATACATTTCTAAACTATTAAGAATAGAGTATGAGGGGCGGCGCCTGTGGCTCAAGGAGTAGGGCGCCGGTCCCATATGATGGAGGTGGTGGGTTCAAACCCAGCCCCGGCCAAAAAAAAAAAAAAAAAGAATAGAGTATGAATGTCTTACTACAACAAATAAGTGAGGAGACGGTTATGTTAATCAGTTAGATGTAAGCATGCCACATTGTATATCAAATTAACACATTGTACCTCATAAATGCACTAATGTACACAGTTATGATTTAATAAATAATTAAAATTAATAATGTACAATAAAAAGGAAATTGAAACAGAACAAGGTGTAGTGGTTTGTGCAAGATTATATAGCCAGTAAATTAAAGAGTAAGAACTAGATTCCTAAGCCCCCAACCTCTCTATGTTGAATAATTTTTCTAGTATTGACATCTACCTCAGTTTATGCATCATAATTTCTTGAGAAAAGGTATGGGATTGTGACTTTCCATTATTACCTCCCAGTAACCTCTTCTTCCCAGACCAACTAGAACAATATACCTAAAGCTACAATCATATCATACCACTCTTCTACTTAAATGATCTATCAATGCATTTGCAATTTAAAAATCAAAAATTGGCTTTATCTTGCCTCCTGCTTTTCTCTCTGACTCTATTTCCAGCAATTCTTTCTCACTCACTGTGCTTGAACAACACTGGCTTATTTCTGTTCTTTGAATGAACCCAGGCCCTTTTTGCTTGCCTGTTTCTCCTAGCATATTCTCCCTCTCCCCTCAATATTCACATGGCTGGTTCCTTCTCATTATGGATGTGCCAAGTCAGTCCTTGAAAAACACCTTCTCTTACTCTCTAACTAAAGCACATTAGTCATTAGCTACCCTATTACCTTGTATATTTTCTTAATGGAACTTTCTGAAATTACCATATTCATTTGTTCATGAGCACAACCTGTTTCTTATCACAAAATGCTAACTCTATGAGGACAAAGACTTTGCCTAGTTCTCTGCCTCTGCCCAGTAGGCTGGTTCATCATAGGAGTACAAAAAAATTTTTTTGGATAAAAGACTTTTCGATTTTCCTTCCTTTGTTAAGCTGAAAAAAAAAATAATAATATATATATTATATATATATGAACCATATATATATATATGAACCTTCATATATATATATATAAACCTTAGATGTCTCTTTACTACCCCATGTAATCGTTCATCAAAACTGGGTAGGAAAAAGAGCATATTTTTAAAATTTAGGTTATTGATGCTGCTATCTGATTAAGTACATGAACTGATCCTTAAGATACAAGAAAATTTAGTCATTTTATAATTATTTTCTTTCTTGACAGCTTCTGAGTAATTTATAGCTACTAAAACTGCTTCAGGCTATGGCAAGCTGCTTCTTAGGAAATCAGAAATGCTAGAAATAAGCATGACCCTGAGAATTAAACTATGAAATCAATATATAAAGTATTAGGGCAAAGATAAGCAGTTATCTGCAAAAGACAAAGTTGGCCCCAGACTAGCAAAATTTGAAAGTAACCAGAATAAATTGATTTATATATATAATAAAGAAGAATTAAGCGTTCATCAGAAGAAAGGAGTGGTGGTCAGCCATGAAGAAGAGAAAAATGTGAATCACGGTAGGGGTAACTTGGCAATGCCCATTTGTCCCTTCCTAGAACACTAGCATTAGCCACATGCTGCTATTAAAATGTAAATCTAAACTACTTCATATTAAAGAAAAATTAAAAGTCATCCCACAATTGCACTAGCTACATTTCAATTGTTCAACAGTGTCATGTAGCTAGCGGCTGCCATATTGGACAACATAGATTTAGAACATACCTATCATTACAAATTTTTGACTGGACAGTACCAAGGAATGTGTCTTTTGGCTCAAGGACTCCCATGTGCAGTTTTATATATAAAGATATATAAAGAAATGTTTTTGATGTTTAAATAGAAACATCTGCCCAATAGGATGCTACTAGACATTTTTATCATAAAACTAACTCTTTTGTTCTAATTCCACAACCCCTAACAATCTGTTCATTACAATTTAGCTTCTAACTTCTCATGTTTATAGGGAGAGACAATACTACCCAGAGCACATAAATGCCCCGGTTCCTGGATGTTGACAGTTCTCAGTCACAGAGACAACTGTGATTCTTTTTCTATACAACAGTCTCTTGAGTTTGGTTAATGTAAGTTTCCCCTTGATTTAATGAAACTCTATGTAATAGAAGCTAAACACTTGCTATGTGCCAGAGTATGCACTTCCTATGTGCCAAAGGAAGATGTTGTGTAATCTTATCACCTATGAGGAGGACTCTGTTTGACGTGCACCAGGATGATGTTACTTTCACTGTGAGAACAAAAGTAACAAAGAAAAAAGAGGAGAGGGCAGAATAAGTCTTTGAGGACATATCCCAGTTGCTCTCCAGAATTGCTGGATTTTCTGTAAATAAAACTGAAATTGTTGCTCTCTCAAAAAAAAGAAAAGGAAAAAAAAGGCAATGCGTTTACACTGTCTCTAGAATGACACAATGGAACTGAGCTAACATTACCCTCCATGGGACTTTTCTTATCATCCTCCCTTTCTGCTTTCACTTTCTATCAATCTTCATTTTTCCCCCGAGTATACATCCAATGTATTAATATCATGTGAATCCTTGGTGGCATCCACTTCTAAGGAACCTGACCTAAGTCAGGTACCAACATTTGAGAGCAAATTAGAAATTTACATGCTTAGAAATAAACATGACTAGGAAGATAACCACTCCACTTAGATGGCTTTTGCCCTCACCTTGGTTCCATATCTTCACATTTAATAGCATTTCTGTAATAACAATAACAGCTTTTTATCATAGCCTTGCACACGCCCTGAGAGAGACCCTGCTACACATCCCTGCTACACATTCTTACTGTGCCCCAAGTGTCTGCCATTCTGAGGGATCCTTCTACATGTCACTTAGGAGATAAAATGGGACTTATTTCTTGCAGCTGTCTTGTCACATAAACATGCCAGAAAATCAAGGGCTGGCCCAGGTTACATCCTTAAAACTGCCTTCAAATGACTGGTCTGAGGTTAAAATTAGACTTTAATGTCACTGGAAGGTTTTAATTCCTTTCCACATAAATATTGCCAAATTCCACTTGAATTGTTTGGAAGCATTTTATCTGCAGAGAAAGTATGTGAAAAAAGCCAGTGTCTGAGAATCAGATAAACTCAAAGTCACATCAAGTATCTCTTGACATGTACCTTTGAAAGGAGTTCAGTAAAACAGCTCTTACAGCAAAATTCCCAAAGAATTTTAACTAGGAGAGCCTCCACTAAAAAAAAAAATGGAAGCTTATTGTACCCTCAATGAATTCCCAACAATAAAAGTACTTTGAGTGCTATTAAAAAAAAATGGAAGAAAAAAGTAATAGAAAAGATTGAAATGTGAGAAAATAACCATGGTTGTACATAAAAATTTAGGTACAAGGATGTCTACATAAGACTTTTATAAGAGCAAAACACTAGCAATGACCTATATATCCAATAGTTTAAGATATATTAAACAAATTATGATAGTTCCTTACAATATAATGTTATTTCCAATCTAAAAGGAATGTTGCAAAAGAATATTTAAAGAAACAGGCAAAAGTTTATACTATAAAGTTGATAGAAAAGTGAGTAAAGCAGATGTGGTTATTCCAGTGTCCATTTTCTCCTTCTTCTGTGTAATTAAATCCCCAATTTTTGTCTAGGTACTTGGCTTCCCCAAATAAAGACTACGTTTCCCAGGCCTGATTTTTACAACTAGGTGCAACACATGACTAAGTGCTGGCTGGTGGGACTTAAGCAGAAGTGGGATGTGTAACTTTGTGGAGGCCTGCCCTTTTCCTTCCCTTTCATCTTTCTTGCTTGTTGGATGTGAATGTGATGCCTGGAACAGTTGTCCAAGACAACTATCCTGGGAATAAAGGCCTCAAAATAACATAGAAAGAGACAGAGTCCCTGACACTATGGAGTACCACATCAGATCAGTCTGCCTACTTCTGGTCTTATTTGGGAAATAAAAAATAATAATTGTATCCTGTTTCAATCACTGTTATTTTTTTTCTGTTGGCCATGCCTAAGCATAACTGTAACTGGTACAACGATGTTTTGCCACCTTTTTTTAAATCTCACAGCACACTTGAACCTATAAACTTCTGTGGCACACTTAAATAATTATGCTCAAAAAAAAAAAAAAAAGAATATACTTACTACACTTTGAACATCTTTCAAAAATAATTCAATTATTGATCTTTAAAAATTTTCCTGGCACACCAGATGAAAATCACTCTAGTACAGGTTACCCAACTGTATATGCTTTTATTGTCCAATATTACAGTCACTAAACACATGTGGCTATTAAAATTAAAATGAATTAAAACCAGATTACATTGAAATTTCTCCATCATGCTAGCCACATTTCAAATGCTCAGTAGGCACATGTGGCTGATGACTGCCCTATTGGACAGTGCAGATAGGGAACACATCCATCGCCACAGAAAGTTCTATTGGACAGTACTGCTATGTATAAAACGATGTGATGTAATTTTTAAAACTCTGCATCTGTATGAATGAGTGGAATGAGGGGAGAGAGATACACATGCACTAAAAGGTAAAATAAATGTTGATAAATGGTTTTACTTGAAAATAGGATTCTAGGTGATTTTATTTTTCTTCCATAAGTCCACCCATACTATAACAATATTTTATAATTAATATATATTACTATTTTACATTTTATTGAGATATGACTTACACATTATAAAACTGATCCACTGCCAGTGTCTCATTCAATGATTATTAATAAATTTATGAAGTTGTGTGACCACCACCAAATCCAGTTTTAAAACATTCCCACAACTCCTAAAAGTTCCTTTATCTAATTCCAGTGAATCCTCACTCTAGTACCAGCCCTATGTAATCATTTATATACTTTTTAATAAGAAAATTATTTTTTAAAAACATACCAATTTTATCAAGTTCCACTTGTTCAGCATGAGTAGAAATTTGGGACCATATTTCATTCCGGACCTTTTTCAGAAAGTTTTGACTGTAAGTTTCCAAGTCTGCATAGGACTTCAGCATGGAAATTGTCTGTTCCGGAGGATAAGACACTATTTCTTCTAGCTGGGTATTATTAGACCCTTGAATGCTAACAGCAAACACAGTTGTGTCCTCCAGCCGAAGGTTTAGTGCAGCCTCACGCACCTGATCATCTGATGGTCTGTGGGTGACTAGGACTGCGATCTGAGGCACCCCCTGTGCCCTTCTGCTGCCACTTGACTCTGAGAAGCTGTCTCTTCTCATCTGTTCAATGGCAGCCCCAGAATTGGATTTCCCAACCCGGAGAGAAAGTTTCTGGATTTGCTGCTGAAATTCAGATTGAGTTGTGCTGGATTTTAGAAAAGAAATGGTCTTGGCACTATCGCTGTAACTCATCAGTCCAAGCCGTGTGCAGTTGTCCTTTACATCCATGGAGCTGGTGACATTCTCCAGGAAGCTCTGAAGGTTTCTTAGATTTTGTCTGGTCTCGAGTGCCTCATCCACCAGGAACACAAGGTCAACAAGTGAATCTTTCTGACAGGTTATGGGGAAGGGAGCTATGAAAAGAAAAAAAGCACAAGGATTAGTATAAATCACTGGCTCAGGGTGAGAAAGGCACTTTAGAGATTGTGAAAATGCATTAGTGAAAACAGAGGCAGTCATCACAGATGTATTCAGCATTGTTTTCTTTGAGTGAAAAAAAGATCAAAATTCTGAACAAGATTTACAAGATCATTGATCGCGGAAGCTTTTCATATGCCACTCCCTCCATCAGAATGCTTGCCTATTTTCCTCCCACATCCCACTACCACCAAGAACAGCCAGAGGTAGGAAGAGGCAAGAAGCCTAGAGTAGTTGGAGCCTAAGAGTGAGTGGAAACAATGGTGGCTGGGGTCAGGAGGCAGGACCCAGGTCACCTGGGAGTCACATGATCTAATTTAAATCTTTTTTTTTTTTTTTTTTTTTTTTTGTAGAGACAGAGTTTCACTTTACTGCTCTCGGTAGAGTGCCGTGGCGTCACACAGCTCACAGCAACCTGCAACTCCTGGGCTTAGGCGATTCTCCTGCCTCAGCCTCCCGAGCAGCTGGGACTACAGGCACCCGCCACAACGCCCGGCTATTTTTTTGTTTCCGTTTGGCCGGGGCTGGGTTTGAACCCGCCACCCTCTGCATATGGGGCCAGCGCCCTGCTCACTGAGCCACAGGCGCCGCCCCAATTTAAATCTTTTTAATATCACTCCAGTTGCTAAGGAGAAATAATGAATTCAGAGATAACAACTAAGAAACAGTTACCCTGGTCCAGGAAAGAGATAGATTCTTAGATAAGCATTATAGGAGCTAAAATTGAACAACAGAGTAGTTTTGATGCATGATTTAAAGATAGAACAGAAAACTTGATAAATTGGATGCAAGTGTTGAGAGCAAAAGAGGAAGTGGTGAAAACTCATGACTTTTTGGCCTGAACAACTGAGTGGATGATGATGTTGTCTTTTTCTGTGATAGGGAGGATAATCGGAAGAACAAGTTATAAGGTGAATCAAGAGTTCTATTTTGGACCCGGTAAAAGACTAAGAAGCTATTGGGCTCCCAAGAGAAGATGTCAAGTACGCAGTTGGTTACACAAATCTGGAGTCTAAAGGAGAGTACACCATATTCACATAAAACACCTACTCCAAGCACAGGTGAATGTATAGCAACTGTGGAAAGTGTATCCAAATGATAAGCTCAATCTTGCTGAAAACTACCCATGAGGATTGTGAGTTCTTAGAAGGTGGAGGCACGTCTTATTCATCTCTATCCATTCAATACCAGGTGGGAACCAAAAATATTTGTGGAATTAAATATAATTCCCATATATCTACCAATCTACTCTGAATCCCATACAGTTGGTTAAAACAAACTCCCAGCATGACCTGTTTAGGTTAGTATTTATTCACAGTCATTCACTATTAATAATAATAAATTGTGTGCCAAATGCCATGTAAGTCACCTCACTCATAAGGCAAGCACTATTATCCCCAATTTATAAGTAATAAAACTGAATCTCAGAGTCAAATAACTTACTCAAGGACCCCTACATGGTCAAGCCAAACCTCCCTGACTCCAAAGCTCTCACTCTTAACTTCCAAAAGCCCAGGACAGGGTCCTACCAGCATTACCTCATACCACTGCTACAGGTAAGTTAGAGAAAGTGTGACAAGCATGATCATCATAAAGCCCCCTAAGAAGGCACTAAAGCCCTTATGTTCTAGAGAACTCAAGCTAAGCAACCACCTAGAGGACCAGAAGATCTCCAAGATCTTGAGAGTGAAGGGCCACAGGATGTTTCTTCTCCAAGAAGAGAAGCACATATGTTGTAAGAACTTGCTAAGGCATCTGCATTTCCATGTATCTACCAATCTACTCCTGAATCCCATACAGTTGGTTAAAAAAAAACTCCCAGCATGACCTGTTTAGGTTAGTGTTGCCCCTGAGGAACTGCGTGGGGCAAGGGGCTTTCTCCTCATTCTTCCCACTCTTCACTGCTCCTCCCAAGAAAGCCCATGCTGCCAGGTCCTCATGGGCAACACTAACTGTAGCTGAGCCTTGTAGATGCTTGCTAAACTCTATTCTCTCATTCCCTCTCCCTGGTCATAAAGCTGGACCTGACCTCCCAGCTGCCCTGGCAGTTAGGTATGACCATGCAACTAACATCCGACCAGTAAAATGTGAGCAGATGTAGTTTCTCTTCCAGGATCAGCCCATAAAACCCCCATGCAAGTCATCTTCCACATTTTTTCCCTTCTATCAATCATCTGTATGCCAATTCCTAGGGCACCTTGCAAGTCATATTTGAAGATGGTAGAGTCATCACCAGTCTAAATACCTAAACAGAGGAAAGACAACTGATCAACCTAAGCACTAGCCCTATAATGTTACAAATACACTAATTATTATTCAGGAAGACTATTTAAAGCCTATCCTGGTCTGACTTTTTTAAAAAAAAAAACCTGGCCCATAGCTCTAGCTATAGAAGTAGGAAATGGTAGAGAAAGAAGGAAATTTCAAGATCATCCCAATTGACAGTTCTTACAAATGTGTGTGCCGGGGCAAGGTCCAGAGATAGGACATCTTTTCTCTAAGATCATAAAGCCAGCTAGTGTCATCTTTTGCGTTTTGGTTCAGGCCACTTTGTACCATACCATGTGGTGTCCTGGGTCATAGTACTAGAGAGCACCTGCTATAATGTCCCACCATCACCAACTGATTACAAAAGCAGCCAGGAATATCCATCATGTTGGAAATTCTTTCTACCTTCCTTCAGAGATAATAGCTGGATCCACCATCAACATATTAATGATCACTTAGAACTTAGCTAAGATACAAATAAAGCATTTTTCAAATGAGAAGTTGTGAGTTAAGGGGGCATAGGTAGTCCTTCTTTTGACCCAGGGGATCAAGAGTGAAAAACTAATGAGAAAAATGTCCTCTGCATTTTTTCCTGAACTACCTAGACTTCCCAGGGACTGAAGGAAAGGCTAATTTGGCACCTGCTGGGTAGTGGGATACAGATAATCGAACTGGTTTTCTGGCCTTAGAATCAGAATTCTCCCAAAAGAAACTGGCTACAACCACTGGGGTCAGTGCTGCTTTTGAGTAGCATTGCACACAACAGACATCAACATGGATGATGGCACCTTGGAGGAAGGGTTTATACAGCCGCATGAGACCCTCTTGGGAGTTATCAGAAAATTAGAGAGAATTTCATGCTAAAGGTGTGATAGCTAAAGTCTTAAGTTATAGAAGTGAAGATGCTGAGTCAGTTCAGTTTCAGCTGCCTCTAACCGATATCATTTATCCTCAAAAGCTTGTCAGAAACACTTTCAATAGTTCTTCATTTCAAAGATCAACTTTACTGGGAGATACACTATTATATAATGGCAGGTCTTTAGAAAAAAAATTTGTAAGTAGTACTAAAAGACATATCCTAACATCAAAAATTTTCAAGTGGGGGGTTATGTCCTCAATGTAAAACATATTAGCATAAAATGATGGCACAGCTGGAGAGATAATGAGTCAAACTTCTGGCTTTAGCAGATCCTGATATTCACTAGAGTGATTTTACCTCAGAGGGGAAAGAAATGGCTCAGGATGGGATGAGCCAACACAGTACATGTGGGGCTCAAGCCTCCAGTGCAGGGCACTGTGCTACCTACCGTACAGATGAGGGCATTCCCTCTTCTGCCTGACTGAACTCAAAACATGATCATGGGCTAATGGTGTCTCATTTTAAGTCTATCCTTCCCACTGAGTGTTGCTATATATCAGTTGACAGGCATTTATTAAATATTTATTGTGTGCCCCATACCATACCAGGGTTGTGAGGGAAAGAGAACAGGTAGGATCTTATTTTTTTATCTATAAGACCCTCATGTATTCAACCTTTAAGAATAGGACAGTTGGGCTGCACCTGTGGCTCAGTGGATAGGTTGCCGGCCCCATACACTGAGGGTAGTGGGTTCAAACCCCATCTTGGCCAAACTGCAACAAAAAAATAGCCGGGTGTTGTGGCGGGCACCTGTAGTCCCAGCTACTCGGGAGGCTGAGGCAAGAGAATCGCCTAAGCCCAGGAGTTGGAGGTTGCTGTAAGCTGTGACACCACGGCACTCTACTGAGGGCAATAAAGTGAGACTCTGTCTCTAAAAAAAAAAAACTGAATGGGAGTTGTAAGGAGGTGAGGGTGGTCAGATGCAGATCGGCATAGGGATCAGGCACCTCTTCAACTATGGGCTTCCTCACCTTGTATATCAACATCAACTGCTGCTTCCTTGTGCTTTGTTACATCCTTGATAATCTGTGTCATGTTTTGGGAAAACATGCTGAGGTCTCTGGCCGTCCGAAGGTTGAAATGAAACTGGGACGTGGCCATGGCCTTCAGGTTTTCCTCAGACGCTTTCTGCATCCCCACGGAGATGATTTTCACTCCGTCTTTCTGCAGGGCTTTTGAAGCTTCTTCCACATCATCCTCAGACTTGGCCGAAGCCAGGACCACCAAAATAGGGGGAAACTGCTTCTTCTGTCTCCCATGTGTGGGCACAGAGAAGTAAGTTCGGTGAGCCTCCTGGAGAGCATTTCCAATCTTCAGGGGCCCACCAATGAACTCGAAGTTCTTTTTGAGGTGGTTCAGCATGGGGCTCCTGCTCTTAAAGGTGCTCAGCTGGAATTCACTGTGGAGCTTGTCACTGTACTGCGCCAGGGCCACACGGTATTTGTCAGCCTCGATGGGGAGACTGTTGAGTGTTTTGTTGAGAAACGTTTTCACAAATGGGAAGGACTTAATTCCCAGATGATCAGAGCCGTCTACTAGAAACACCACATCTGCATACTCAGGGCCTGGCTCTATCAAAGTAAAGTGACAACAAACAAAAACAAGGTGATTGTTCAGCCTTCTCATTTTAGACCACAGAACTCATTTGAGACTATGTCCTAGAATGGGTATGTCAGAATCTCAAGGAAAATGTCTTCTGGAGGTCAAACAGAAGAAACTGCAATTTCTTTAACTAAAACAATCAAACAAAAGGACTTTACTAAAGTTAGCCAACAGATTTTTCTTCCTTAACTCTCTATCAGAGGCAACCAACATCATTTTTCTTTCTTAGTTTTGGAATCCCAAATGCTGATATTGTAACTAGGAAGTAAATAACATGAAATATCCAGAAAATCCCAAGGTGGTCTATGGACACCAATTTTTGGAAAAAGTATAGAGGAAACAGCTGTCTAGGTTGAAGAGATTAGAAGCATAGTCTAAGACCAGGATTTCAGTTGTATGGGCTCAATGAAGAGAGAAGCAGGGTAGGACAGGGGGAGTCGCAGAGAACAGTGTGCCAGGGAAGGTCCGGTGTCAGCCTCCTCAGCAGAGAGTTCTGGAGCATAAATTATGGCAAGAGGGTCAGTTTTTGTGCCCCCCCTATTAGGAAGTCATTCAAAGCAGAACATCCCCAGGAATTGGAGGGAAGGAGCCAAGTGCTAAAGACATAACCTCTTGGGTAAAGCAGCTCTTGAAAAACCCAGAAACATTATCTTGAGACAATAAGGCACATCTGTGAGCTGGTGCAGGCAATATTCACCCTACTAGGGGAGGGTACACCACCGTGACAGGGAGCATATGGCATGGGGAGGCACCAACAGCATGTTCTTCAGCAGTCACAGCCCAGCCACCTCCACTTGTAAAATTAGGCTGGTAAATATCTTACAACTGGCTCTCTCCTTCAAAGTAACTCAGAAATTCATCAGAAAATCATAGGGTAACACAGTGCATAGCTAAGAATATTTCTTTGAACTATATGTTTAGTAATTATAAGAGAGTAGAAACCCTAGCTTTCATGCTATATACACACACATACACATGTGTGCACACAGGCTTATATGCCATGTAATGATGTTTTGGTCAACAACAGATTGCATATGTGACAGTGGTCCCACAAGATCATAATGGAGCTGAAAAATTTCAATTGTCTAGTGGCATTGCCATTTCTTGTTTAGATATGTTTAAATAGACAAATGTTTACCATTGTGTTACACTACCTACATATTCAGTACAATAACATACTATATATGTGATATAAGCTATGTAATATAGCCTAGGGTGTACAAGTAGCCTCAGCATAATAGACTATACTATCTTTGTTTGTGCAAGTACACTTTATGATGAGTATATTTGTAATATTTGCCTAATGATGAAATTGCCTAATAATACATTTCTTAGAACATATCCCTATCATTATGTGACTCATGACTGTGTATGTTTGTGAAGACATATCTATATCTGCATATATATGTACACATATACGTACATACATATTCATGCATTTTTGTAAGGAAAAAGGGCAGTCAATAAGAAGGAAGATAATGGTTTAACCACAAAAATACTTTGAATTTGTTTTCTGTGCAGGGTTCTTTTCTTCAACTTACTAAGACTAAGATTAAAATTGACCTGTAAACAAATGGATGGACTCTATTCATAGAGACATGGAACACTGAGACTGAAGCATATCAAAGAATAAACTCTGATTATATGTTATTATATTATACCTGGCTAGATAAACTTTATATATAATATAACTCATGAAGTTTGCCTATAACTTTGTGCTGTCTTTCAGTCTAAGTTTAATATTGCATATCTACAATTATTGCTAAATGTTGTGTACTTTGATATTTTAGTGAATAAAGTCTTTATTTCTCTTTGTTTATTAAAGTTTGCTGAGACATAAGAACAATTTATTTTCTTAAGTAATAATAAACATAAAATATACCGGTACCTGGGCTCTGATCTGCCAATGTTTCTGTCCAAAGGATTAGAACAAATATCACTAGCAGGGTCTTCATTTTGTGATGATTTCTTACTTTTATTCTGCAAGAGAAATATTTTTTTACACTATAAAAAATCATATTGTATACTAGGAAGCAATTGCTGGTATAGTTGTACAGAGCACAACACACTGTACATAAGTATTCATCAAGCAGAGCTAACTCTGTTTACAATACTCACAAAGCACTTAGAGTATCTGTTTTTGTTGTTGTTGTTATTTTGTTGTTTTTATTGTTGGGGATTCATTGAGGGTACAAAGAACCAGGTTACATGGATTGCTTGTGGCATTCCAGCCCCAAAAGGTGTACCACCCTCCATGATCCCCCCCACCTCCCTCCTTTCCTTTCTCCACTCTCCCCATCCCCTACTCCCTACTGTGTGCTAGGTCATTAATTGTTCTCATATCAGAATTAAGTACATAGGATTCTTGTTTCTCCATTCTTATGATGCTTTGGTAAGAATAACATGTTCCACTTCCATCCAGGTTAATACAAAGAAAGTCTCCACCTTTTTTAGTGGCTGAATAGTATTCCATGGCATACATATACCACAGTTTATTAATCCATTCCTGGGTTGGTGGGCATTTAGGCTGTTTCCACATTTTGGCAATTGTAAATTGAGCTGCAATAAACAATCTAGTGCAAGTGTCCTATGGTAAAAGGATTTTTTTCCTTCTGGGTAGATGCCCAGGATCTACCCAGGATCCTGGGGTATTGCAGGATCCCTGATCATGTTTCAAACACCTTTCTCAGTATTTTACAAATGTCATCTTATTTAATCCTCATGACAATTTTAGGCAGAGGTATAATAATTATTAAGCTATATGACATAAAAAGAAACTGAGATAAGTGGCATGGTAACAGGTGGGTCAAGGATACTATTCCAGACAGGGGGAGTGCCACACCCAAGTTTTTAACTGCTATGCCCCAAGTGTTATACAAAATCTGTGTCTTCACAAAATTAACAGTCTCTATTATTTACCCTCAATTGTTATGCCAATGATGATGATTGTATGTGTTTATTACTTAGCTCAAAAAAGCCAACAGCATGAGAAAGCAGAGCAAGATGGCCTAATAGAAACCTCCAATGAACATCCCTATACATGAAAACCTAAGTCAACAACTATCCATGTGAGCACCTTTAGGAGAACCAAAACTCAAGTAAGTGATCACACTACCTGCTTTTAACATTACATCAAGGACAGAGGCACTGAGTGGGCAGAAAAGAAATCTTCACATTGGCTATGCCACCCCTCCCCCATTCCTCAGCACCAGTACTGAGCAGAGGGAGAATCTATGTTCCTGGGGGAGGAGAGTGAAACGATTATGGGGTTTTGCACTGAAACTCAGGGCTGCTCGAAATAGGGATACATAGTACAGGGCAGAATTCTACCAGCACCTACAAAGGGAGCATTTTGACCAGTGAAATTCATCCCGGGGAAAAAATTAATATTATTAAAATATCAATCCTACTCAAATCAATCTATAAATTCAATGCAATAGCCATCAAAATACCAATGACATTCTTCACAGAAATAGAAAAACATACTAAAATTTATATGGAATCACAAAAGACCCAGAATACTCAAAGCCATTGTGTAAAAGGACAAAACTAGAGGAAGCATATTACCTGACTTCAAATTATACTACAGAGCTATAGTAACCAAAAACAGCATGGTACTTGGCATAAAAACAGATACAGAACACAGCAGCAGCAGCTCAGGATCAAAATCAAAACCCACAAATCAGTAGCTTTTATATATGCCAATAACAATCAAGCTGATAATAAAATCAAAGACTCTATACCTTTTACAGTAGCTCTAAAGAAAATGAAACACCCAGGGATTTATCTAACAAAACATGTGAAAGATCCTTGTAAAGAGAACGAAACCCTAAGAAAAGAAATAGCAGAAGACATTAACAAATGGAAAAACACACCATGCTTGTGGCTGGGCAGAATCAACATCATTAAAATGTACAAAGCCGGGGGTATCGCCCTACCAGACTTTAGACTATACTACAAGGCCACAGTGATCAAAAGTATGGTATTGGCACAAAAACAGAGACAGTGGCATTTGGAACCGAATAGAAAACCATGGGATAAAACTAACATCTGACAGCCACCTAATCTTTGATAAACTAAACAAGAACACACACTGTGGAAAAGAATCCCTAATTCAATATATGATGCTGGAAAAACTGGATAACCACACATAAAAGATTGAAACTGGACTCACACCTCTCAACACTTACAAAAATTGATTCAAGATGGATAAAAGATTTAAATCTAAGGCATGAAACAATAAAAATCCTCAGAGAAAGTGTGGGGGATACACTTAAATATATAGGACTGGGGAAAGACTTTATGAAAAAGACTTATGTGGCAATTGCAACAACAAAAATAAACAAATGGGAGTTAATTAAACTGAAAAGCTTCTGTACAGCTAAGGAAACAACAACCAAAGCAAACAGACAACCTACAGAATGGGAAAATATATTTGCATATTATGAATCAGACAAAAGTTTGATAAGTAGGCTTTATAGAGAACTCAAATTAATTAACAGAAAAAAGACCCAACAATCCCATATATTACTGGGCAAGACAGATGAATAAAACCTTCTCTAAAGAAAATAAACAAATGGCTAACAAACATATGAAAAATGCTCATTATCCTTAATTATCAGAGAAATGCAAATCAAAACTACCCTGAGAAATCACCTAACCCCAGGGAGAATGGCCCGCATCACAAAGACTCAAAGTTGCAGATGCTGGCATGAATGTGGAGAGAAAGGAACACTTTTACACTGCTGGTAAGACTGCAAACCAATACAACCTTTTTGCAAGGAAGTGTGGAGAATCCTCAAAGAACTCACATTATACCTCCCAGTTGATCCTGCAATTACATTACTAGGCATCTACCCTGAAGAAAAGAAATCCTTTTATCATAAGGACATTTGCACTAGACTACTTATTGCTGTTCAATTTGCAATCATCAAAATGTAGAAACAACCTAAATGCCCACCGACCCAGAAATGGATTAACAAGCTATGGTATATGTATACCATGGAATACTATTCAGCCACTAAAAATGATGGTGCCTTTACATGTTTTTGTATTAACCTGGAGGGAAGTAGAACACATCCTTCTTAGTAAAACATCACAAAAATGGAGAAGAAAAAATGCAATGTACTCTATTTTAACATGAAGGCAGCAGATGAGCTAATACAAGGTGGGAGGTAGGGGGATGACCAGTGGGAAGAGGGGAGGAGGGGGGATGGAGGGTTTTAATGTATAGCACATCTCTTGGGGGTGGGTCACAATTATAGGAGGGACTTTATCTAACAAATGCAATCAGTGTAACCTAATTCTTTGTACCCTCAATGAATCCCAATCAATAAAGAAAGGAAAAAAACAATAAAATGTCCATTCTACCCAAAACAACATACAGATTGAAAAACAGGACTTTACTTCATATGGAACCAGAAAAAAAACCTAGATAGTCAATACAATTCTTAGAAATAAAAACAAATCCAGAGGCATCACACTATCAGACTATACTACAAGTCTATAGTAATCAAAACAGCATAGTACTTGCACAAAAGTAGAGATATAGACTTATGTAATAGAGTAGAGAATCTAGAGATGAACCCAGCCACATATCACTATTTCGTCTTTGATAAACCAAATAAAAGCATGCACTAGGGAAAAATATCCCTATTGATTCTCATTGGATAAAAGATTTAAATTTAAAAAAAAATTAAATTTGGGCGGCGCCCATGGCTCAAAGGGGTAGGGTGCCAGCCCCATATGCCAGAGGTGGCGGGTTCAAACCCAGCCCTGGCTAACAACTGCAAAAAAAAAAAAAAAATTAAATTTAAGATACAAAATAATATAAACCCTAGAAGAGAGCATGGGGAAGTACTTAACAATATTGGCCTGGGAACCGACTTTATGAGGAAGATCTGCCCTGGCAATTGGAGCAACACCAAAAATAGCTGTGATTTGATCAAGCCAAAAAGCTTCTGCACACTGAAGGGTATCACAACCAAAGCAATCAGACAGCCTTTGGAATGGGAGGAGATTTTTACATGTTACAAATATGACGAAGGCCTGATAAGTAGAATGTACAGAGAACTCAAATTAATCGACAAGAAAATAGCAAACAATCCCATTTATCGGTGGTCAAGAGACTTGAAGAGAAACTTCTCTGAAGATGACAGACGAATGGCCAAAACACACATGAAAATGTGCTCATCATCATTAATCATCAGAGATATGGAAAATCAAAACCATTCTAAGATATTACCTAACTCTAGTAAGATTGCCCATATCACAAAGTTCCAAAACTGTAGATGCTGATGTGGATGTGGAGAGAAGGGAACACTTCTACACTGCTGGTGGGATTGCAAACTAATACAGCCTTTTTGGAAAGAAGTATAGACAATTATTAAAAGAACTAAAAGTCAACCTTACATTTGATCCCACAATTCTATTACTAGGTATCTACCCAAAAGAACAAAAATCATTTTACCACAAAGACATTTGCACCAGAATGTTTACCAGAAAAAAAAAAAAAAAGAATGTTTATTGTAGCTCAATTCAGAATTACCAAGTCATGGAAGCAACCCAAATGCCCATCATCCCTTGAATGGATCAACAAACTCTAGCATATGTTTATCATGGAGTACTACTATGCAGCCATAAGAAAAGTTGAAGACGTTATATCTTTTATGTTTACCTGGATGGAGTTGAAACACATTCTTCTTAATAAAGTAACTCAAGAATGGGGAAAAAAAATATCCAATGTACTCAATACTAATATGAAACCAATATAAAAACAATTGCACATCCACACAAATGATAAAACACAAATACAGTCTAGTGAGGGGGAAAGAAGAGGAGTGGAAGGGAGATTGGAGGGAGGAGGAAAGGCAATTAGCAGGATCTCACCTACTATATACAATGTGAGGGTTCTCACCACACCCCCTAGGTAAAGGGCTTAACTACAACTTGAACTTTACCTTTGAAGTCAAAACAAGATACCCTAAAAATTTCTACCCTTGGGTTAATTAAAAAAAAAAAAAAGACACAAAGACCAATAAAATAGAGAATCTAAAAATAAATTCACACATCTATAGTGAACTTATTTGATAATGGTGCCAAAGGATAGTCTCTTCAATAAATGGTACACGGTGGGGAGGAGCAATATGGCAGCCAAGTAACAGCTTCTTTGCAACTGGGTATGGTGAGATCATGGAGAGAAGACTCTAGGCATCTCTGGCTGGAGGGATCTGCCCAGAAACATCGCTTTAGGGACAAGAGAGAGAGCAAGAGACTTCTGGACCCCATGAGGAGGACAAAAGCAGTGGAGAACTGGACTCATCAAAACCTTAGGCCAGAGGCATGGTAACCTAAAGAGCAAGAGGAAGTGAAAGGAAAATTATGGCAAGGAAACAGGTAAAAGAAAACACACATGAGAAAGAATTAGCTGAAAAATCCTGGCACCAAGAAAAACCAGTCCAGAGCAACCCCCCCACCCACAAGGGAGCATGAGGTAGTTGCTGCAGAGGATTCCACCCTATAAAGAAATGTTAGAAATGACAGAAGGGGAATTTAAAATACAGATGATGAAACAATGCAGGAAATGAAGGAAACAATGAAGGAAAATGCTTATTAAGTGGAAAATAACCAAAAGGAAATCCAAAAACAGAATCAAATAAGAGATGAACAATATGAAGAATATAAAAAGGATATAGCAGAGCTGAAGGAACTGAAGCAATCAATTAGGGAATTTAAAGATGCATTAGAAAGTATCAACAATAGATTTGACCATGCAGAAGAAAGAATCTCAGACGTAGAGGACAAAGTTCTTGAGATAACTCAGATAGTTAAAGAGGCAGAAAAGAGAGAGAAAGCAAAATGTTCACTTACAGGATTATGGGACTTTATGAAGCATTCAAACATATGAGTTATAGGTATCCCAGAAGGGGAAGAAGAATGCCCCAGAGGAATAGAAGCCATACTAGAGAATATTATAAATGAAAATTTCCCAAATAACACCAAAGATTATGACACACTCCTTTCAGAGGGATATCGGACCCCAGGTCTCCTCAACTCAAATAGAGCTTCTCCAATACACATTGTGATGAACTTGTCCAAAGTCAAGACAAAAGAAAAGATTTTGCAAGCTGCCAGGAGTACACAGCAATTGATCTGCAGGGGCAAATCCATCAGGATGACTACAGACTTCTCTAATGAAACTTTTCAAGCAAGAAGACAATGGTCATCTACCCATAATCTACATAAACAGAACAATTTCCAGTGCAGAATTCTATATCCTGCTAAGCTAAGCTTTAAAATTGATGGAGAAATTAAATCTTTGCAGTTTTTGGCTAGGGCTGGGTTTGAACTTGGCAAATCCAGTATATAGTGCCCTATTCCACAGGCACTGCCCAAAAAATCAAATCTTTTACTGATATGTAAACATTGAGGAAATTTTCCATAACAAGACCAACTCTACAGGAAATACTTCAACCCGTTCTACACACCAACCATCACAATGGACCATCAGAAAAGTAAGCACCCAGAAATTAAAGGACAGAACCCAACTTCCACAATCTTGCAAAAGACAAAACTAAGCAATCAACTTTCACAAAATAAGATGATTAGAATGATACCATGCTTATCAGTTACTTCAGTAAATAGTAATGGCTTGAATTCCCCACTGAAGAGGCATAGCTTGGCTGATTGGATTAAAAAACACATGCCATCCATTTGCTATTTGCAGGAAACACTCCTAGCCTCAAAAGACAAAGTAAAACTCCGAGTTAAGGGTTAAAAGACAATTTTTTCAGGCAAATGGAATCCAGAACGAGAGAGGGTTTGCAATCTTATTTTCAGACACATGTGGATTTAAAGCAACTAAAGTCAAAAAAGGGGAGATTAAAGATGGCGGCCGAGTAACAACTTACCTGAAACTGGGAACAGCGTGTCTGGGGAGACAAGACTCCAGGCATCTCTGGCTGGTGGGATCTGCCTATAATCATCCCTTTAAGGATACAGGGAGCCAGAAAAGGGACTTCTGGACCCCAAGAGGAGGACAAAAACAGTGGAAAACTGGCAAGTGGTTGCATGTGTTCAATAGACCTAATCACGCTGGCAACCGTAAGTACAAGCAGCAGTGAGACTGCAAACCGGAAAGGCCTTACCTGTGAACTGTTTCGGTGTTCTTGGACTTGGCACTCAGTTGAACTGCCTTGGGGAGAGCTTGAACAGGAGTGTGGAGAATTTTGGGCATTGTCGGGGGCCCCAGACTGAGCCACTCAGCTGGACGCAGGAAGCCATTGTGAAAGAACTGCCCCCGCAAGCTCTGCCCTCAGAGTCTCAGAGCAAGGATTGGTGGGGTCAAAGTAACCTACTGACTGAGCAGCCTAAAGGTGGGGACTGAGCTGCCTTACAGCCTTAATCCTTAGGGGCAGAGTGAGACCGTTTTGGCACACTGGAGCCTTGGGCTGTTGCCCTGGGTAGAGTGCCATGACATCACAGCTCATAGCAACCTCAAAATCCTGGGCTTGGCACTGCCAAGACCTCCATAAGAGCGGAGACCCCAGACCAGTAACCTGCACCCACCAGGCCTCCACATTCCCTGACCAGGAACTGCGGGAGACACGCAACCCTGCGTCCTCCCTCCTGTGTCCTCCCAGCTTCCACACTACCCAGTTCATCTGGACAGGGACTCTGGTAGCTGTGTGCCCTTTGGAGCCCTCCCTGCCTCTGCGCAGAGCTCTTCTCCTGGCCAGAGACGGCTGGAGCCTTGGGCTCTCTGTGCCAAAGTCACTGGGCTCCTGGCACTCCCAGAACCATGCGCATGACCCCCAGCCCTGTTGCTGGATCTGGGTGTGTCACAAACTGGAGCTGCTTCCACAACCAGAACTCCCTAGCTAGAGCAGCTCCAGAGGAACTACACAGGGTCACTCCCTACAAAGATCCAGCAACAATAGAGTGATCCCGCTGCGGTCTAATCTTGGAGAGATAACTCCCCAACTCTGAGGATGGCCAGAGGAAATGGTGAAAAACAATCATGAGGAGAAATCAACAGAAAAACTCTGGCAATATGAGTCATCAGAGTAGATCAACTCCCCCAAGGATCAATGGGGCAGAAACAGTACAAGACCCCAAACAAATAGCTGAGATGTCAGAAATTGAATTCAGGATCTGGATAGCAAATAAGATTGAATTCCAAAAGTTATCTCAAGAATTCAACGGATTCAAAGACCAAATGACCAAAGATTTTGACACATTGAGACAAGAAGTTGCATCCCTCAAAATCTGAGAAACACAGTAGAATCCCTCAGTAACAGAATGGAGAAGTCAGAAGAAAGGATTTCTGACATTGAAGACAAAGCTTTCGAACACTCCCAAACCCTCAAAGAAGAAGAGAAATGGAGAGCAAAAACAGACCACTCTCTCAGAGAGCTCTCGGATAATTTGAAGAAAACCAATATGCGTCTTATAGGGATCCCCGAAAGTGACGAAGTGGCTTCACAAGGCACAGAGTCTCTTCTCCATGAGATTATGAAGGAGAACTTTCCAGACATGCCAAGAGATTCCGAAATTCAGATAGCAGACAGTTTCAGAACTCCAGCACGACTCAACCTAAATAAGACATCCCCCAGACACATCATAAACAATTTCACTAAGGTTAATATGAAGGAGAAAATTCTGAAAGCTGCCAGACAAAAGAAAACCATTACCTACAAGGGGAAGAATATCAGAATAACTGCAGATCTCTCTGCTGGAACCTTTCAAGCTGGAAGAGGATGGTTATTGACTTTTAATCTCCTAAAACAAAATAACTTTCAACCCAGGATCCTGTACCCAGCTAAACTGAGCTTCATTTATGACAGAGAAATTAAATACTTCAATGACATTCACATGTTGAAAAAATTTGCCACAACTAAACCAGCTCTCCAGGACATTCTTAGACCTATCCTGCATAAAGACCAGCGTAATTCTCCACCACAAAAGTAACCCCACCCAAAAAAATTTTGATCAAATTCCAACTTCCACAGTCGCAAAAAGATTAAAAATGTCCACCAGTCTCTCGAAAGGCTTATCAATACTCTCAATTAATGTGACTGGTTTAAATTGTCCTCTAAAGAGGCATAGGTTGGCGACTGGATACAAAAACTCAAGCCAGATATCTGCTGCATCCAAGAATCGCATCTTACATTGAAAGACAGATATAGACTCAAGGTGAAGGGATGGTCATCTATATTCCAGGCAAATGGAAAGCAGAAAAAAGCAGGAGTCACAATCCTGTTCGCAGACACAATAGGCTTTAAACCAACCAAAATAATTAACGATAAGGATGGACACTTCATATTTGTTTTTTTTTTTTTAATTTTTTTATTAAATCATAACTGTATACAATGATATGATTATGGGGCATCATATACTCACTTCATAAACCATTTGACACATTTTTATCACAGTGGTTAACATAGCCTTTCCGGCGTTATCTCAGTTACTGTGCCAAAACATTTACATTCTACATTTACCAAGTTTCGCAAATACCCCTGTAATATGCACCACAGGTGTGATCCCACCGATTCCCCTCCCTCTACCCACCCCCCCCTTTCCCACTTCCCCCTGTTGTTAAGTTGTAGCTGGGTTATAGCTTTCATGTGAGAGTCCCAAATTAGTTTCATAGTAGGGCTGTGTACATTGGGTATTTTTTCTTCCATTCTTGGGATACTTTACTAAGAAGAATATGTTCCAGCTCCATCCATGTAAACATGAAAGAGGTAAAGTCTCCATCTTTCTTTAAGGCTGCATAGTATTCCATGGTATACATATACCACAATTTATTAATCCATTCGTGGATCGATGGGCACTTCGGCTTTTTCCATGACTTAGCAATTATGAATTGGGCTGCAATAAACATTCTGGTACAAATATCTTTGTTATGTTGTGATTTTTGGCCTTCTGGGTATATGCCCAGCAGAGGAATTACAGGATTGAATGGCAGATCTATTTTTAGATCTCTGAGTGTTCTCCATATATCTTTCCAAAAGGAATGTATTAATTTGCATTCCCACCAGCAGTGCAGAAGTGTTCCCTTTTCTCCGCATCCACGCCAACATCTCTGGTCTTGAGATTTTGTGATATAGGCTAGTCTCATTGGAGTTAGATGATATCTCAAAGTAGTTTTGATTTGCATTTCTCTGATGATTAAAGATGATGAGCATTTTTTCATATGTCTGAAGGCCGTGCGCCTGTCTTCTTCAGAGAAGTTTCTCTTCAAATCCCTTGCCCAGCCTGCGATGGGATCCCTTGTTTTTTTCTTGCTGATGCGTTTGAGTTCTCTGTGGATTCTGGTTATTAAACCTTTGTCAGAGTTATACCCTGCAAATATCTTCTCCCATTCTGAGGGCTGTCTGCTTGCTCTGCTTACTGTGTTCTTAGCTGTGCAGAAGCTTTTTAGTTTGATCAAGTCCCAGTAGTGTATTTTTGAAGCTGCTTCAATTGCCCGGGGGGTTCTCCTCATGAAATACTCACCCAGACCAATTTCTTCAAGGGTTTTCCCTGCATTCTCCTCTAGTATTTTTATAGTTTCATGTCTTAAGTTTAAATCTTTAATCCAATGAGAGTCTATCTTAGTTAATGGTGAAAGGTGTGGGTCCAATTTCAGTCTTCTGCAGGTTGCCAGCCAGTTCACCCAGCACCATTTGTTAAATAGGGAATCTTTTCCCCACTGAATGTTTTTAATTGGCTTGTCAAAAATCAAATAGCGGTAAGTAGCTGGATTCATCTCTTGGTTCTCTATTCTATTCCAGATATCTACTTCTCTGTTTTTGTGCCAATACCATGCTGTTTTCATCACTATCGATTTGTAGTAAAGTCTGAGGTCTGGTAGTGTGATTCCTCCTGTTTTGTTTTTATTTCTGAGTAATGTCTTGGCTATTCGAGGTTTTTTCTGATTCCATATAAAACGAAGTAATGTTTTTTCAAGATCTTTAAAATATGACAGTGGAGCTTTAATAGGGAGTGCGTTGAAATTATATATTGCTTTGGGTAGTATGGACATTTTGATAATGTTGATTCTTCCCAGCCATGAGCATGGTATGTTTTTCCATTTGTTAACATTTTCAGCTATTTCTTTTCTTAGAGTTTCATAGTTCTCTTTATAGAGATCTTTCACGTCTTTTGTTAGGTAAATTCCCAAATATTTCATCTTCTTTGTAACTACTGTGAATGGGATAGAGTCCTTAACTGCTTTTTCAGTTTGACTGTTGTTGGTGTATATAAAGGCTACCGATTTATGAATGTTGATTTTGTAACCTGAGACGCTGCTGTATTCCTTGATCACTTCTAGGAGTTTTGTAGTAGAGTCCCTAGTGTTTTCCAGATACACAATCATATCATCTGCGAAGAGCGAGAGTTTGATCTCTTCTGACCCTATATAGATACCCTTGATCGCCTTTTCTTCCCTAATTGCGGTGGCTAAAACTTCCATTACAATGTTGAAAAGCAATGGAGACAATGGGCAGCCTTGTCTGGTTCCTGATCTGAGTGGAAATGATTCCAATTTAACTCCATTCAATATGATATTGGCTGTGGGTTTGCTGTAGATAGCCTCTATCAGTTTAAGAAAAGTCCCTTCTAGACCAATTTTCTTGAGTGTTCTGATCATGAAGGGATGCTGGATATTATCAAAAGCTTTTTCTGCATCAATTGAGAGAATCATATGGTCTTTGTTTTTTAATTTGTTTATGTGCTGAATTACATTTATAGATTTACGTATATTGAACCAGCCTTGAGACCCTGGGATAAAACCAACTTGGTCATGATGTATAATTTGTTTGATGTGTTGCTGGATTCTGTTTGTTAGGATCTTGTTGAATATTTTTGCATCTATATTCATTAGTGATATTGGTCTATAATTTTCTTTTCTTGTTGGGTCTTTTCCTGGTTTGGGGATCAGGGTGATATTTGCTTCATAGAATGTGTTGGGTAGTCTTCCTTCTTTTTCTACATTTTGGAACAGGTTGAGTAATATAGGTACTAATTCCTCTTTAAAGGTTTGGTAGAATTCTGACGTGAAACCATCTGGTCCCGGGCTTTTCTTTCTAGGGAGGTTTTGTATAGTTGATGCTATTTCTGAACTTGATATGGGTCTGTTCAACATTTCCACTTGATTCTGGTTAAGTCTTGGAAGGTGGCGTGCTTCCAAGTATCGGTCTATTTCCTTCAGATTTTCATATTTCTGAGAATAAAGTTTCTTGTAATATTCATTAAGGATTTTTTGGATTTCTGATGAGTCTGTGGTTATTTTGTCTTTGTTGTTTCTGATTGATGATATTAGAGATTTTACTCTTTTTTTCCTGATTAGGTTGGCCAGAGGTTTATCTATTTTATTGACCTTTTCAAAAAACCAGCTTTTTGATTTATTGATCTGTTGTATTATTCTTTTGTTTTCAATTTCATTTAATTCTGCTCTAATTTTGGTTATTTCTTTTCTTCTACTGGGTTTGGGGTTGGAATGTTCTTCCTTTTCCAGTTGCGTGAGATGTCCCATTAAGTTGTTAACTTCCTCTCTTTCCGTTCTCTTGAGGAAGGCTTGCAGTGCTATAAATTTCCCTCTTAGAACTGCCTTTGCAGTGTCCCAGAGGTTCTGATAGCTTGTGTCTTCATTGTCATTTTGTTCCAAAAAATTGGTGATTTCTTTCTTAATCTCATCTCTGACCCAGCTATCATTCAGCATAAGGTTATTTAACTTCCATGTTTTTGTATGGGTATGCAGATTCCTGTTGTTACTCAATTCAAGTTTTATTCCATGATGGTCCGAGAAGATGCATGGAATAATTTCTATTCCTTTAAATTTACTGAGGTTAGACTTGTGACCTAAAATGTGATCAATTTTGGAGTAAGTTCCGTGGGCTGATGAGAAGTATGTGTATTCAGTTTTGTTGGGATGAAATGTTCTGTAGATGTCTGCTAAATCTAAATATTGGATGGTTAGGTTTAAATCTAAGATTTCTTTGCTCAGCTTCTTTCTGGAGGATCGATTCAACACTGCCAAGGGAGTGTTGAAATCTCCAACGATTATGGAGCTGGAGGAAATCAAGTTACTCATGTCTGTTAGAGTTTCTCTTATAAATTGAGGTGCATTCTGGTTGGGTGCATAGATATTAATAATTGAGATCTCGTCATATTGAGTATTACCCTTAACAAATATGAAGTGACCATTCTTGTCCTTCCTTACTTTTGATGGTTTAAAGCCTACTGTATCTGCAAATAAAATTGCAACACCTGCTTTTTTCTGATTACCATTTGCCTGAAATATGGATGACCATCCTTTCACCCTGAGTCTGTATTTGTCTTTTAAGTTGAGATGTGACTCTTGTATGCAACAAATATCTGGCTTAAGTTTTTGTATCCAGTCAGCTAACCTATGCCTCTTTAGAGGACAGTTTAAGCCATTCACATTGATGGAGAGTAAGGATAAGTCTGGTGGAATTTTGGGTATCGAGTTTTTCAAAGGTCCAGTGGACATTTTTAATCCTTTCGCCAGTGTGGAAGTTGGAGTTTGATCCAAAGTTTCTGATTGAGTTTACTTTTGTGGTATAGGATTGGGTTGGTCATTGTGGAGGATAGGTCTGAGAACATCCTGAAGAGCTGGTTTACTTATGGCAAATTTTTTCAACATATGAATGTTATTGAAGTATTTAATTTCTCCATCATAGATGAAACTCAGTTTAGCTGGATACAAGATCCTGGGTTGAAAGTTTTTTTGCTTTAGGAGATTAAAAGTTGATGACCAGCCTCTTCTTGCTTGAAAAGTTTCAGCAGAGAGATCTGCAGTTATTCTAATATTCTTACCTTTGTACGTTATAGTTTTCTTTCGCCGGGCTGCTTTGAGAATCTTCTCTTTCATGTTAACTTTAGTGAAGCTAATTATGATATGTCTGGGAGATGGCTTATTGGGGTTGAATCGTGCTGGGGTTCTGAAGCTGTCTGCTATCTGAATTTCAGATTCTCTAGGCATGTCTGGAAAATTTTCTTTCATAATTTCATGTAGAAGGGCCTCTGTGCCCTTGGCTGCCACGTCATCAGTCTCCGAAATTCCTATAACTCTTATGTTATTTTTTTTCGAATTATCTGAGAGCTCTCTGAGTGAGTGATCCGTTTTTGCTCTCCATTTCTCTTCCTCTTTGAGAGATTGGGAGCGTTCGAAGACTTTATCTTCAATGTCAGAAATCCTTTCTTCTGCTTGCTCCATTCTGTTACTGAGGGATTCTACTGTATTTTTCATATCTTTGAGGGCTGTAAGTTCTTGTTTCAGTGTGTCTAAGTCTTTGGTGGTTTTGTCTTTAAATTCGTTAAATTCTTGAGACAGTTTTTGAATTTCTCCTCGAATTCCTAATTCCATTTTATTGATCTTGTCTGCAAACCAAATTCTGAATTCGACTTCTCACATCTCAGCCAGTTGTTTATGAATGGGATCTTCAATCACATCTGCCGTATCTTTTCTTGGGGGGGTTGATCTATTCTGGTTATTCATGTTACCAGAGTTTTTCCGCTGATTCCGCCCCATGGTTTACTCCCTTTGGTTTTTCCCCTGGGGTTTTATCGAGGGCCCGTACAGTGTTGTGGCCTGAGAAACTGGGGCCCTGTCTGGTGTGGTGGAGCAAAGTGGTTCTGTCTTGTTTTCAGCTGGTTTCTGTTCGATCCTATTGCAACTTCTACTCTGGCTTGAAGTCTCAGCTGTGTGGAAAAATCAGCAATTAAGTCACCCCGCCTGCCCACCTCTGGCCCCAGTTGGAAAAGGAGAATCAAACCTTCCTACAATCGCACACCCAGGGCACCACCTGAAAAGTCCTCAGTCTATTAGCCCAGTTCAAAAGGTCCGAATCAACTGTCTCAATCGGCACTTGTCTCGGGTGGAAGGGTTCAAGAGGTCTCTGGGAACTGGATCACAGGGGCCTGGTGACTCCTCTGAGACAGCTCACCCCAATGCAGCGTGGAGTCAGGAGGAGCCACCCCGCAAACAGAGCAGTCTGGGAAGGTTGACGTCTCCTTCCCCACTTTGCCCCTCCGTCGGACCCAGTCACTGGTATCTCTGCAGATGGCTAACCCAGTTGCCTGCAGTGAACAGACACTCCAGGGGTTTGCACCTGCCTGAATCGCGAGGAAGTCTGCCAGGCCCCCGCAGACTGCCGCTATCTAGCAGGAGGAGATGGGGCCTGACATCTTTGAGTGTTTGATGCAGGTGATGGGAAGGAGGTGTTCACTCAGGCTTAGCCCCGTCCCTGATGGATGCTGCTAACAGAACAGAACAGAACAGACAACTTTGTGAGGTTCTGTCTCTGTTCCTGTCGTCGCCTACAGGAGACGGGCTGTTTTGAGTTCAAACGTCTTTGCTGCTGGAGAATTGCGTCTGAACACCTCTCTGGGTCGGCCCCGCCCTGAAGGCTTCCGGGTTTGTGAGCCGTGTCACCGGTGGCCTCCTCTGGTTGCCCAGGGAGACAGGGGGTGTGGCCTCAGAATATCCAGAAGTGAGCGTTCTGCCGTTAAAGAAAAAACGGCTGTTGATCTACCTCCAGGGAACTGCTGCTCTGGTGTGGGCACTCAGGCGACCCTTTTCTCCTCTGTCCCGCGCCCCAGAGTCAGCATTGAGCGGCCGCAGTTTGTGCTGGGTCCACACCACTTAAGAGATCCCCCAAGAATCAGAACTCTTGGGGGATGGGCCCCCAGACCCGGATTGGGAGTGGGGCGGGGGGAAGCTAGAGTTTCATTCAGTTTCACGCAATACTACGGTCCGGGGAGGGCTCCTGCACTGCACCGCAGGGAAGTGCCGCCAAGGCTTGATTTCCCCTCAGCAGAGTGCCCTCTCCTCGCTCACGTATCCCAGAGTCAGCGCTGACGTGACGCAGCTCAGGCACTGTGCACTCCCTTCGAGAAATCACCCAAGGAGCCGAACTCCGGAGGGATAGGCCCTCAGACCCCGAGTGAGAGTAGGGGCTCTCAGCTCTCAGCGGGGAGGCCAGAGTCTGATTCAGTCTTGGGCCCCGTATGTCCGGGGAGGGCTCCTGCACTGCACCGCAGGGAAGTGCCGCCAAGGCTTGATTTCCCCTCAGCAGAGTGCCCTCTCCTCGCTCACGTGTCCCAGAGTCAGCGCTGACCTGACGCAGCTCAGGCACTGTGCACTCCCCTCGAGAAATCACCCAAGGAGCCGAACTCCTGGGGGATAGGCCCTCAGACCCCGAGTGAGAGTAGGGGCTCTCAGCTCTCAGCGGGGAGGCCAGAGTCTGATTCAGTCTTGGGCCCCGTATGCCCGGGGAGGGTTGCTGCACTGCACCGCAGGGAAGTGCCGCCAAGGCTTGATTTCCCCTCAGCAGAGTGCCCTCTCCTCGCTCACGTATCCCAGAGTCAGCGCTGATCTGACGCAGCTCAGGCACTGTGCACTCCCCTGGAGAAATCACCCAAGGAGCCGAACTCCTGGGGGATAGGCCCTCAGACCCCGAGTGAGAGTAGGGGTTCTCAGCTCTCAGAGGGGAGGCCAGAGTCTGATTCAGTCTTGGGCCCTGTATGCCCGGGGAGGGTCGGTGCACTGCACCGCAGGGAAGTGCCGCGAGGCGTGACTCCCCCTCAGCCCGGTGCCCTCTCCTCACTCGCGCGCCTCAGAGTCAATGCTGACCAGTCGCAACTCGGGGACTGTCCACTCCCCTTGAGAAATCACCCAAGGATCCGAAGTCCTGGGGGACAGGCCTCCAGACCTCAGTGGGCGGGAGGGGAGCGCCGGGGATTCAGGGTTGCCGGCAAAGGATTCCCAAAGTTTTATTCAGCCCTATGTCCGGCAGGAGAACGCCACGGCACCCCAGTAGGGGAAGTAGGTCCAGTTTTTAGAAGGTCTCTCCCGTGGAGTGTAGTGGGAGGGGCTTTAATTTCTGCCCGCTTGTTCAATTGTGGGGCTCCAGAGCCGGTCTCATGGGGGAGGGGGACTCCCGTCCGCTTGGTGGTGGATTTTGTACCTTTTGTTTGCGTCCTTGTGATCACAACTTGCCTCAGCGGTGTTGATGTGCGTTCTTCAGCCTTCTCTCTTGGTGAGGCTCAAGTCCACCAGGATACTTACTAAATTCCTGTCCCTTAACTCTCCTTCTGGACGGGAGCCTTTGTTGAAAGCTGGCTTCAGTCCGCCATCTTGTCTCCCCTCCGACACTTCATATTTGTTAAAGGTAATACTCAATATGATGAGATCTCAATTATTAATATTTATGCACCCAACCACAATGCACCTCAATTTATAAGAGAAACCCTAACAGACATGAGCAACTCAATTTCCTCCATTTCCATAGTAGTTGGAGATTTTAACACCCCTTTAGCAGTCCTGGATAGATCCTCCAAAAAGAAGCTAAGCAAAGAAATTTTAGATTTAAACTCAACCATTCAACATCTGGACTTAACAAACATCTACAGAACATTTCATCCCAACACAACTGAATACACATTCTTCTCATCAGCCCACGGAACTTACACCAAAATAGACCACCTCCTAGGCCACAAATCTAACCTCAGCAAATTTAAAAAAAATAGAAATTATTCCTTGCATCTTCTCAGACCATCATGGAATAAAAGTTGAACTAAATATCAACAGGAACCTGCATACCCATACAAAAACATGGAATCTAAACAACCTTATGCTGAAGGACAGATGGTTATAGATGAGATTAAGAAGGAAATCACCATATTTTTGGAACAAAACAACAATCAAGACACGAATTACCAGAACCTTTGGGATACTGCAAAGGGTGTCCTAAGAGGGAAATTTATAGCACTGCAAGCCTTCCTCAATAAAACAGAAAGAGAGGAAGTCAATAACTTAATGGAACATCTCAAGCAACTGGAGAAAGAAGAACACTTCAACCCCAAACGCAGCAGAAGAAAATAAATAACCAAAATCAGAGCAGAATTAAATGAAATTGAAAACAAAAGCACTATACAACAGATCAATAAATCCAAAAGCTGGTTTTTTGAAAAGATTAATAAAATAGATAAACCTTTGGCCAACCAAACCAGGAAAAAAAGAGTAAAATCTCTAATTTCATCAATCAGAAATGGTAATGATGAAATAACAACAGACCCCTCAGAAATTCAAAAAATCCTTAATGAATACTACAAGCAACTCTACTCTCACAAATATGAAAATCTGAAAGAAAGCAACCAATACCTGGAAGCGTACCACCTACCAAGACTTAGCCAGAATGAAGTGGAAATGTTGAACAGGCCTATATCAAGTTCTGAAATAGCATCAGCTATACAAAATCTCCCTAAAATGAAAAGCCCAAGACCAGATGGCTTTATGTCAGAATTCTACCAAACATTTAAAGAAGAACTAGTACCTATGCTACTAAACCTCTTCCAAAATATAGAAAAAGAAAGAATATTACCCAGCACATTCTATGAAGCAAACATCACCTTGATCCCCAACCAGGGAAAGACCCACAAGAAAAGAAAATTATAGACCAATATCACTAATGAATATACATGCTAAAATACTCAATAAGATCCTAACAAACAGAATCCAACAACACATCAAAAAAATTATACACCATGATCAAGTGGGATTTATCCCAGGGTCTCAAGGCTGGTTCAATATACGTAAATCTATAAATGTAATTAAGCACATAAACAAACTAAAAAATAAGGACCATATCATCCTTTCAATCGATGCAGAAAAAGCTTTTGATAATATCCAGCATGCCTTCATGATCAGAACACTTAAGAAAATTGGTATAGAAGGGACATTTCTTAAACTAATAGAGGCCATCTACAGCAAACCCACAGCCAATATCGTATTGAATGGAGTTAAACTGAAATCATTTCCACTTAGACCAGGAACCAGGCAATGTTGCCCATTGTCTCCATTGCTCTTTAACATTGTAATAGAAGTTTTAGCCATTGCAATTAGGGAAGAAAAGGCAATCAAGGGTATCCACATAGGGTCAGAAGAGATCAAACTTTCGCTCTTTGCAGATGATATGATCGTATATCTGGAAAACACTAGGGATTCTACTACAAAACTTTTAGAAGTGATCAAGGAATATAGCAATGTCTCAGGCTACAAAATCAACACCCATAAATCTGTAGCCTTTATATATACCAACAATAACCAAGCCATACAAACAGTCAAGGACTGTATTCCTTTCACAGTAGTGCCAAAGAAGATGAAATATTTGGGAGTATACTTAACACAGGATGTGAAAGATCCCTACAAAGAGAACTATGAAACTCTAAGAAAAGAAATAGCCGAAGATGTTAACAGATGGAAAAATATACCATGCTCATGGCAGGAAAGAATCAACAATGTTAAAATGTCCATATTGCCCAAAGCAATATATAATTTTAATGCAATTCCTGTTAAAGCTCCATTGTCAAACTTTAAAGATCTTGAAAAAATAATACTTCGTTTTATATGGAATCAGAAAAAACCTCGAATAGACAAAACGTTACTCAGAAATAAAAACACACCAGGAGGAATCACACTACCAGACCTGAGACTGTACCATAAATCGATAGTGATCAAAACAGCATGGTACTGGCACAAAAGCAGAGAAGTAGATGTCTGGAACAGAATAGAGAACCAAGAGATGGATCCAGCTACTTACCGTTATTTGATCTTTGACAAGCCAATTAAAAACATTCAGTGGGGAAAAGATTCCCTATTTAACAAATGGTGCTGGGTAAACTGGCCGGCAACCTGTAGAAGACTGAAACTGGACCCACACCTTTCACCATTAACTAAGATAGACTCTCACTGGATAAAAGATTTAAACTTAAGACATGAAACTATAAAAATACTTGAAGAAAGTGCAGGGAAAACTCTTGAAGGAATCGGCCTGGGTGAATATTTTATGAGGAGGACTCCCCAGGCAATTGAAGCAGTATCAAAAATATACTACTGGGACCTGATCAAACTAAAAAGCTTCTGCACAGCCAAGAATATAGTGAGTAAAGCAAGCAGACAGCCCGCAGAATGGGAGAAAATATTTGCAGGTTATACCTCCGATAAAGGTCTAATAACCAGAATCCACAGAGAACTCAAATGTATTAAGAAGAAAAGAACATGTGACCCCATCTCAGGGTAGGCAAGGGACTTGAAGAGATACTTCTCTAAAGAAGACAGACGCAAGATCTATAAACACATGAAAAAAAGCTCATCATCCCTAATCATCAGAGAAATGCAAATCAAAACTACTCTGAGATATCACCTAACCCCAGTAAGAGTAGCCCACATAACAAAATCCCAAAACCAGAAATGTTGGCGTGGATGTGGAGGAAAGGGCACACTTTTGCACTGCTGGTGGGAATGCAAATTAATACATTCCTTTTGGAAAGAGATATGGAGAACACTTAGAGATCTAAAAATAGATCTGCCATTCAATCCTGTAATCCCTCTACTGGGCATATACCCAGAACACCAAAAATCACACCATAACGAAGGTATTTGTATCAGAATATTTATTGCAGCCCAATTCATAATTGCTAAGTCATGGAAGAAGCCCAAGTGCCCTTCGACCCACGAATGGACTAGCAAATTGTGGTACATGTATACCATGGAATACTATGCAGCCTTAAAGAAAGATGAAGACTTTAACTCTTTCATGTTTACATGGATGGAGCTGGAACATATTCTTCTTAGCAAAGTATCTCGGGAATGGAAGAAAAAGTATCCAATGTACTCAGCCCTACTATGAAGCTAAATTATAGCTTTCACATGAAGACTATAACCCAACTATAGCACAAGACTATGGGGAAAGGGCCAAGGAAGTGGAAGGGAGGGGGGAGGTTTTGGTGGAGGGAGGGTAATGGGTGGGGCCACATCTATGGTGCATCTTAGAATGGGTATAGGCGATTGCACTAATGTACACAGCTATGATTTAACAATAAAAAAAAGAAAAAAGATAAAGTTAAAAAAGACAAAGATGGTCACTTCATATTGGTTGAGGGAAAAATATAACAAGAAGACACTTCAATTCTTCATATTTATACACCCAACTTAAATGCTCCCAGATTCCTGAAACAGACCTTACTCAGTCTCAGCAATATGATATCCTATAATACCATAAAAACAGGGGACTTTAACACTCCTCTTACAGAGCTGGACAGATCCTCTAAATAGAAATTAAACAAAGATTCTATAAGGGTCTTAAATGAGACTGTAGAACAACTGTGCCTGATAGACGTATATAGAACACTCCATCCCAAAGACAAAGAATATACATTCTTCTCATCATCCCATGGAACATTCTCCAAAATTGATCATATCCTAGGATACAAAATGAACCTTAACAGAATCAAAAGAATTGAAATATTACATTGTATCTTCTCAGACCACAAGGCACTAAAGGTGGAACTCAACTTTAACAAAAATGTTCAACCCCACACAAAGACATAGAAATTAAACAACCTTAAGCTGAATGACAGTTGGGTGCAGGAATAAATAAAAAGGAAATAATTGACTTTCTTGACCACAACAACAATGAAAAAACTAGCTACCAAAACCTGTGGGATACAGCAAAAACAGTCCTAAGAGGAAAATTTATCACTTAAGATGCCTACATTCGAAAAACAGAAAGAAAGCACATTAACAAACTCACAAGCCATCTTATGGAACTGGAAAAAGAAGAACAATCTAAGCTAAACTCAGGAGAAAAAAAGAAATATCCAAAATTAAATCAGATACTAATGAAATTGAAAACAAAAGAATCATTCAGGAAATTAATGAAACAAGGAACTGGTTTTTTGAAAAAATAAGTAAAATAGATAAACCTTTGGCCAAACTAAAAATAGAAAAGTAAAATCTCTAGTAATCTCAATCAGAAATGATAAAGGGGAAATAACAGATGCCACAGAGATATAAGAGATTATCTCTGAATACTACCAGAAACTCTATGCCCAGAAATTTGCCAATGTGAAGGAAATAGATCATATTTGAAATCACACCCTCTCCCTAGACTTAGACAGGAAGAAATAAATCTCCTGAACAGACCAATTTCAAGCACTGAGATCAAAGAAACAAGAAAAAAAAATCTCTCAATAACAAAATGCCCTGGTCCAGATGGCTTCGCTCCAGAATTCTATCAAACCTTCAAAGAAAAGCTTATTCCCATACTGCAGAAATTATTCCAAAAAATTAAGGAGGAAGGAATCTTCCCCAACACATTCTATGAAGCAAACATCACCCTGATACCAAAACCAGGATAAGACCCAACTAAAAAGGAGAACGTTAGACCAATTTCACTCATGAATATAGATGCAAAAATTCTCAACAAAATCCTAACCAATAGATTACAGCTTATCATCAAAAAAGTCATACATCATGATTAAGTAGGTTTCATCCCAGGGATGCAAGGCTGGTTTAACATATGCAAGTTCATAAATGTCATTCACCATATCAACAGAAGCAAAACCAAAGACCATATGATCCTCTCAGTAGATGCAGAAAAAGCATTCAATAAAATCCAGCATCCTTTGCTAATTATAACACTGAAGAGTATAGGCATATGCGACACATTTCTTAAACTAATCAAAGCTCTGTATGACAAACCCACAGCTAATATTTTACTCAATGGAGTAAAACTGAAAGCTTTTTCCTCTTAGAACTGGAACCAGACAAGGTTGTCCTCTGTCACCGTAACTATTCAACATAGTGCTGGAAGTTCTAGCAATTAGGCAAGACAAGGAAATAAAGGACATCCAAATGGGAGCAGAGGAGGTAAAATTCTCCCTCTTTGCTGACGATATGGTCTTATACTTAGAGAACCCCAAAGACTCAACCACAAGACTCCTGGAAGTCATCAAAAAATACAGTAATGTCTCAGGATCTAAAATCAATGTCCACAAGTCAGTAGCCTTTGTGTATTCCAACAACAGCCAAGATGAGAGGCTAACTAAGGACGCAACTCCCTTTACCATAGCTTCAAAGAAAATGAAATACCTAGGAATATACCTAACAAAAGAAGTGAAGGACCTCTATAAACAAAATTATGAAACCCTAAGAAAGGAAAAGGTGAAGGATATTAACAAATGGAAGAACATACCATGCTCATGGCTGGGAAGAGTCAACATTGTTAAAAATGTCTATACTTCCCAAAGCAATCTACCAATTCAGTGCCATCCCTATTAAAATACCAACATCATACTTTCAACACTTGGAAAAAATGATTCTGCATTTTGTATGGAACCAGGAAAAAACTCATATAGCTAAGGCAGTTCTTAGTAATAAAAACAAAGCCAGGGGTATCAGTATACCATATTTTAGGCTGTGCTACAAAGCCATAGTGGTAAAGACAGCATGGTACTAGCACAAAAATAGAGACATAGACTTTTGGAATCAAATAGAAAACCAGGAAATGAAACTAACATCTTACAACCACCTAATCTTCGATAAACCAAACAGGAACATACACTGGGGGAAAGACTCCCTATTCAACAAATGGTGCTGGTAGAAGTGGATATCCACATGCAAAAGACTGAAACTGGACCTGCACCTTTCCCCACTCACAAAAATTGATTAAGGACTTAAAGGCATGAAACGATAAAAATCCTCAAAGAAAGCATAGGAAAAACACTGCAAGATATCAGCCTGGGGAAAGACTTCATGAAGAAGACTGCCGTGGCAACAAAAAAAAAATAAACAAATGGGACTTAATTAAACTGAAAAGCTTCTGTACAGCTAAGGAGACAACAACCAAAGCAAATAGACAACCTACAGAATGGGAAAGGATATTCGCATATTTTAAATCAGACAAAAGCTTGATAACTAGGTTCTATAGAGAACTCAAACTAACCCACATGAAAAAAGTCAACATTCCCATATATCAATGGGGAAAAGAAATGAATCGAACCTTCTCTAAAGAAGACAGATGAATTGCTAGCAAACATATGAAAAAATGCTCATTATCCCTAATTATTAGAGAAATGCAAATCAAAACCACCCTGAGATATCATCTAACCCCAGAGAGAATGGCCCACATCACAAAGTCTCAAAACTGCAGATGCTGGCATGGATGTGGAGATAAAGGAACACTTTTACACTGCTGGTGGGATTGTAAACTATTATAACTTTCTTTGAAGGAAGTATGGAGAAACCTCAAGGAACTTAAGCTATACCTCTCATTTGATCCTGCAATCCCATTACTGGGCATCTACCCAGAAGGAAAAAAAAATCCTTTTATCACAAGAACACTTGCAGTAGACGGTTTATCACAGCTCAAAAATTTACAATCACCAAAATGTGGAAACAGCCTAAATGCCTACCAACCCAGGAATGGATTAACAAGCTGTGGTATATGTATGCCATGGAATACTATTCAGCCATTAAAAAAATTAGAGACTTTACAGCCTTTGTATTAACTTGGATGAAAGTGGAACACTTTATTCTTAGTAAAACATCACAAGAATGGAAAAGCATAAATCCTATGTATTCAATTTTGATATGAGGACAATTAATGACAATTAATGACATGATGGGGGCCAGGGGAAGGGGAGAGAAGAGAGAGAGAGAAGGAGGAAGGGGATGGGGTCTCAGCATGTGATACACCTTTTGGGGGCAAGGCACAAGTGTAAGAGGGACTAAACCTAAAAAATGCAATCAGTGTAACCTGGGTCTTGTACCCTCAATGAATCCCCAACAATAAAATATAATATCAATAAAAAATAAATGGTGCTGGGATAACTGGATATCCACATGCAGAAGAATGAAACCACAAATCCTTCTCTATATATATGCAAAAATCAAATCAAAATGGATTAAAGACTTATTAAATCTAAGACCTGAAATTATCAAACTAAAAGAAAGCATTGTGGAAATGTTTTAGGATGCTGGTCTAGGCAAGGACTTTTTGAGTAATACCTCCAAAGCACAGACAACCAAAGCAAAATTGGATAAATGGTATCACATCAAGTTAAAGAGATTCTGTACAGTATAGGAAACAACAAAGGGAAGGTTAGACAACCCACAGAATGTGAGAAAATATTTGCAAAACTCCTATCTGACAGGGATTAATATCTATACTACACAAAGAGCTTCAACTCGATGGGGGAAAAGACAAATAATCCAATTAAAAAGTGAACAAAAAATCTGAATAGACATTTCACAAAAGACTTACAAATGGCCAACAGGTTATGAAAAAAATGCTTAACGTTGGCTAGTCATCAGAGAAATGCAAATCAATACTATAATGAGTTAATCATCTGCCCCTAGTTAAAATGGTTTTTATAAAAAAAAAAAAAAAAGACAAGACATAATGAATGCTGGAGAGGATGTGTACAAAGCAAACCCATGTATACTCTTGGTGGGAAACTAAATTAGTACAACCATTATGGAGAACAGTAAAAAGGGTACTCAAAAACCTGAAAATAGGACTACCATATGATCCAGCAATGGGATTATATAGCTAAAAGGATGGAAATTTAGTATATCAAAAGATATCTGCACTCCCATGTCTACCGCAGCACTATTTACAATAGCCAAGAAATGGAGTCAATGTAGGTTTTCATCAATGGATGAACAGAGAAACAAATTGTGGCACATACACACAATGGAATATTATATAGACACAAAAATTAATGTAATCTTGCCATTTGAAAAAACGTGTACAAAACTGGAGGACATTATGTTAAGTGGAATAAGCCAAGCACAGAAAGCCAGATCTTGTATATTCTCACTCATGCTGTACCTGAATATTAAAACAACTGAAACCAGGAAGGGCAATGGGGAGGGTGGGATAAAGTGTGGATGGTTAATAAATACAAAAATATAGTTAGAAAGTTAAATAGAATGAACAATATTTGACAGCACAACAAAGTGACTATAATCAACAATAAGTTACGGTATACTTTGAAATAACTAAAAGCATGGAATTGGAACATTCTTGCACAGAGAAATGTTAAATGCTAGCAGTAATGGATATCCTAGTTACCCTGCCTTGATTAATTCACATTGTATGTCTGTATCAAAATATCACATGTATCCTAGAAAGATTAACATCTATACTACATAAGGAGCTTCAAAAATTATGTACAATTATTATGTACTCATAATAATTAAAAATTAAATGTATTTTATTATTTATTTATTTATTTGCATTTCTTGGTCAATGTACCTCTGGACACGTAAGGTCCTTTCTTATCTTATTTTTTTTATTTATTTATTTTTATTAAATTATAGCTATGTACATTAGTATGATCATGGGACAACATACACTTGGTTCATAGATGGTTTGACACATTTTCATCACACTAGTTAACATAGCTTTCATAGCATTTTCTTAGTTATTTTGCTAAGACATTTACATTCCACATTTACTAGGATTCACATATACCCTTGTAAGATGCACCACAGGTGTAATCCCATTAATCGCCCTCCCTCCCCCTCCCTCCCCTCCCTTTCCCCCTTCTCCCTATTCTTAGGTTGTAACTGGGTTATAGCTTTCATGTGAAGGTCCTACATTAGTTTCATAATAAGGGTGAGTACATTGGGTACTTTTTCTTCCATTCTTGAGACACTTTACTAAGAAGAATGTGTTCCAGCTCCATCCATGTAAACATGAAAGAGGTAAAGTCTCCATCTTTTTTTAAGACTGCATAATATTCATGGTGTACATATACCACAATTTATTAATCCATTCGTGGATCCATGGGCAATTGGGCTTTTTCCATGACTTAGCAATTATGAATAGGGCTGCAATAAATATTCTGATACAAATACCTTCGTTATGGTGTGATTTTTGGTCTTCTGGGTTTATGCCCAGTAGAGGGATTACAGGATTGAATGGCAGATCTATTTTTAGATCTCTAAGTGTTCTCCATATCTCTTTCCAAAAGGAATGTATTAATTTGCATTCCCACCAGCAGTGCAAAAGTGTTCCCTTTTCTCCACATCCACGCCAACATCTCTGGTCTTGGGATTTTGTGATATAGGCTAGTCTCACTGGAGTTAGGTGATATCTCAAAGTAGTTTTGATTTGCATTTCTCTGATGATTAAAGATGATGAGCATTTTTTCATATGTCTGTATGCCATGCGCCTGTCTTCTTCAGAGAAGTTTCTCTTCAAGTCCCTTGCCCAGCCTGAGATGGGATCCCTTGTTCTTTTCTTGCTAATGCGTTTGAGTTCTCTGTGGATTCTGTTTATTAAACCTTTGTCGGAGACATAACCTGCAAATATCTTCTCCCATTCTGAGGGCTGCTTGCTTGCTTTACTTACTGTGTTCTTGGCTGTGCAGAAGCTTTTTAGTTTGATCAAGTCCCAATAGTGTATTTTTGAAGCAGCTTCAATTGCCCGGGAGGTTCTTCTCATAAAAAACTCGCCCAACCCAATTTCTTCAAGACTTTTCCCTGCACTCTCTTCTAGTATTTTTATAGTGTCATGTCTTAGGTTTAAATCTTTAATCCAGTGAGAGTCTATCTTGGTTAATGGTGAGAGGTGTGGGTCCAGTTTCAGTCTTCTACAGGTTGCCAGCCAGTTCACCCAGCACCATTTGTTAAATAGGGAATCTTTTCCCCACTGAATGTTTTTAATTGGCTTGTCAAAGATTAAATAATGGTAATTAGCTGGATTCATCTCTTGGTTCTGTATTCTGTTCCAGACATCTACTTCTCTGTTTTTGTGCCAGTACCATGCTGTTTTGATCACTATCGATTTGTAGTATAGTCTGAGGTCTGGTAGCATGATTCCTCCTGCTTTGTTTTTATTTTTGAGTAATGTCTTGGCTATTCGAGGTTTTTTCTGATTCCATATAAAATGAAGTATTGTTTTTTCAAGATCTTTAAAGTATGACAGTGGAGCTTTAATGGGGATTGCGTTGAAATTATATATTGCTTTGGGTAGTATGGACATTTTAACAATGTTGATCTTCCCAACCATGAGCATGGTATATTTTTCCATTTGTTAACATTCTCAGCTATCTCTTTTCTTAGAGTTTCATAGTTCTCTTTATATAGATCTTTCACGTCCTTTGTTAGATAAACTCCCAAGTATTTCATCTTCTTTGGCACGACTGTGAATGGGATAGAGTCCTTAATTGTTTTTTCAACTTGACTATTTTTGGTATATATAAAGGCTACTGATTTATGAATGTTGATTTTGTAACCTGAGACACTGCTGTATTCCTTGATCACTTCTAAGAGTTTTGTAGTAGAGTCCCTAGTATTTTCCAGATATACGATCATATCATCTGCGAAGAGCGAAAGTTTGATCTCTTCTGACCCTATGTGGATACCCTTAATGGCCTTTTCTTTCCTAATTGCGGTGGCTAAAACTTCCATTACAATGTTAAAGAGCAATGGAGACAATGGGCAGCCCTGTCTGGTTCCTGATCTGAGTGGAAATGATTCCAATTTAACTCCATTCAATATGATATTGGCTGTGGGTTTGCTGTAGATGGTCTCTATCAGTTTAAGAAATGTCCCTTCTATACCAATTTTCTTAAGTGTTCTGATCATGAAGGGATGTTGGATGTTATCAAAAGCTTTTTCTGCATCGATTGAGAGAATCATACGGTCTTTGTTTTTTAATTTGTTTATGTGCTGAACTACATTTATAGATTTACGTATTTTGAACCAGCCTTGAGACCCTGGGATAAAACTGACTTGGTCATGATGTATGATTTGTTTGATATGTTCCTGGATTCTGTTTGTTAGAATCTTGTTGAATATTTTTGCATCTATATTCATTAGTGATATTGGTCTATAATTTTCTTTTCTCGTTAGGTCTTTCCCTGGTTTGGGGATCAGGGTGATGTTTGCTTCATAGAATGTGTTGGGTAATCTTCCTTCTTTTTCTACCTTTTGGAACAGGTTGAGTAATATAGGTACTAATTCCTCCTTAAAGGTTTGGTAGAATTCTGACGTAAAACCATCTGGTCCCGGGCTTTTCTTTTTGGGGGGATTTTGTATGGTTGATGTTATTTCCAAACTTGATATGGGCCTGTTCAACATTTCCACTTGATTTTGGTTAAGTCTTGGAAGGTGACGTGCTTCCAAGTAATGGTCAATTTCCTTCAGATTTTCGTATTTCTGAGAGTAAAGTTTCTTGTAATAGTCATTAAGGATTTTTTGGATTTCTGAGGAGTCTGTTGTTATTTCATCTTTGTTATTTCTGATTGATGAGATTAGAGATTTTACTCTTTTTTACCTGATTAGGTTGGCCAAAGGTTTATCTATTTTGTTGATCTTTTCAAAAAACCAGCTTTTTGATTTATTGATCTGTTGTATTATTCTTTTGTTTTCAATTTCATTTAGTTCAACTCTGATTTTGGTTATTTCTTTTCTTCTACTGGATTTGGGGTTGGAGTGTTCTTCCATTTCCAGTCTCTTGAGATGTCCCATTAAGTTGCTTACTTCCTCTCTTTCTGTTCTCCTGAGGAAGGCTTGCAGTGCTATAAATTTCCCTCTTAGAACTGCCTTTGCGGTGTCCCAGAGGTTCTGATAGTTCGTGTCTTCATTGTCATTTTGTTCCAGAAATTTGGCAATTTCTTTCTTGATCTCATCTCTGACCCAGCTATCATTCAACATAAGGTTATTTTACTTCCATGTTTTTGTCTGTGTATGCAGATTCCTGTTGTTACTCATCTCAATTTTTATTCCATGATGGTCTGAGAAGATGCATGGAATAACTTCTATTCCTTTAAATTTACTGAGGTTAGACTTGTGACCTAAGATGTGATTGATTCTGGAGTAAGTTCCGTGGGCTGATGAGAAGTATGTGTATTCAGTTTTGTTGGGATGAAATGTTCTGTAGATGTCTGCTAAATCTAAATGCTGGATGGTTAGATTTAAATCTAAAATTTCTTTACTCAGCTTTTTGTTGGAGGATCGATCCATCACTGCCAAAGGAGTGTTAAAATCTCCGACTATTATAGAGTTGGAGGAAATCAAGTTACTCATGTCTGTTAGAGTTTCTTTTATAAATTGAGGTGCATTCTGGTTGGGTGCATAGATATTAATAATTGAAATCTCATCATATTGAGTCTTACCCTTAACAAATATGAAGTGACCATTTTTGTCCTTCCTTACTCCTGTTGGTTTAAAGCCTATTGTATCCGCAAATAAAATTGCAACTCCTGCTTTTTTCTGGTTACCATTTGCCTGAAATATGGATGACCATCCTTTCACCCTGAGTCTGTATTTGTCTTTTAAGTTAAGATGTGACTCTTGTATGCAACAAATGTCTGGCCTGAGTTTTTGTATCCAGTCGGCTAACCTATGTCTCTTTAGAGGGCAGTTTAAGCCATTCGCATTAATGGAGAGTATTGATAAGTTTGGTGAAATTTGGGGTATTGAGTTTTTCGAAAGTCCAGTGGGCATTTTTAATCCTTTTGCCATTGTGGAAGTTGGAGTTTGATCAGAAGTTTCTGAGTGAGTTTACTTTTGTAGTAGAGGATTGGGTTGGTTATTATGGAGGATAGGTCTGAGAATATCCTGAAGAGCTGGTTTGGTTATGGCAAATTTCTTTAGCATATGTATGTCATTAAAGTATTTAATTTATCCGTCATAGATGAAATTCAGTTTAGTTGGGTACAAGATCCGGGGTTGAAAGTTATTTTGCTTGAGGAGATTAAACGTTGATGACCACCCTCTTCTGGCTTGAAAAGTTTCAGCAGAGAGATCTGCAGTCATTCTAATGTTCTTCCCTTTGAAGGTAATAGATTTCTTTCGCCTGGCTGCTTTGAGAATTTTCTCCTTCTTATTAACTTTAGTGAAGTTAATTATGATATGCCTGGGGGATGTCTTATTGGGGTTGAGTCGTGCTGGGGTTCTGAAGCTATCTGCTATCTGAATTTCAGGTTCTCTAGGCATGTCTGGAAAATTCTCTTTCATAATTTCATGCAGAAGGGCCTCTGCGCCCAGTGAGGCCACTTCATCTGTTTCAGGAATTCCTATGAGTCGGATATTTGCCTTCTTCGAGTTATCCCAGAGCTCTCTGAGTGAGTGATCCATTTTTGCTCTCCATTTCTCTTCCTCTTTGAGAGTTTGGGAGCGTTCAAAGGCTTAATCTTCGATGTCGGAGATCCTTTCTTCTGCTTGGTCCATTCTGTTGCTAAGGGATTCTACTGTATTTTTCATATCTTTGAGGGCTGCAAATTCTTGTTTCAGTGTGTCTAAGTCTTTGGTGGTTTTGTCTTTAAATTCGTTAAATTCTTGAGACAGCTTTTGAATTTCTCCACAAATTCCTAATTCCATTTTTTTAAATTTGTTTGCCATCCAAATTCTGAATTCGATTTCTGACATCTCAGCCAGTTGTTTGTGAATGGGATCTTCAATTACATCTGCCGTATCTTTCCTTGGGGGGGTTGATCTATTCTGGTTATTCATGTTACCAGAGTTTTTCCGCTGATTCCACCCCATGATTGTTTTACCCCCTTTGATTTTCCTCTGGTGTTTTGTCGAGGACCCGTACAATGCTGTGGCCTGAGAAACTGGGGCCCTGTTTGGTGTAGAGGGGCTAAGTGGTTCTGTCTTATTTTCAGCTGGTTTCTATGTGACCCTAGTGAAACAGTTACTCTGGGTTGAAGTCTCAGCTGTGGAGAAATACCAGCAATTAAGTCACCCCACCCACCACAGGCAACAAATGGAAAAGGAAAATCAAACCTTCCTACAACCACACACCCAGGGCACCCCCTGGATAGTCCCCAGGTGAGTGACTCAGTTCAAAAGTTCCAAGTCAATTGTCTCAGTAAACAGCTGCCTCGGGTGGGAGAGTTCAAGAGGTCCCTGGGAACTGGATCACAGGGGTCTGGTGACTGCTCTAAAATGGCTTGCTCCAGTGCTGCGTGGAGTCAGGAAGAGCCACCAGTAAATAGATCAGTCTGGGAAGATTGGTGCCTCCTTCCCCACCTTGCAGCTCTGTCACACCCAATCGCTGCTAGCTCCACAGGGCTGTGACCCAGTCAGTCGTCTGCAGTAAGCAGATAATCCAGAGGTTTGCACCTGCCTAAATCACAGGGTAGTCTGTCTGCTCGACTAGGCCGGTATTCTCTGTCTTTATCCAGTAGGGGGTGGTGTGGCCTGTCAACCTCGGGCACTTGATGGAGGCTGGAGGTGTTCACTCAGTTCCAGCCCCACCCTTAGTTTATGTTACTGGGTGAAGGGAACAACCCTGTGGGAGTTTGTTTCTGACCTTGCCAGATTCCTCTGCAGAGCAGAGGCTGATTTGAGTTCCCAGAACCTATGCCTCAGGCCCTGTCTTTAGTCCTGCGGGTTTGTATTCGCAGCACACTCAGTTGTTGGCTGTAGCCTCTTGGCCTCCTTTGTCTATAGGCTGGTGATCCCCTAAGGGCCAGGTGCGTCTTAGGCTCAGTAGAGCATTCCTCTGGATCAGCCCCACCCTGGGAGTTTCCCAGCTCTGCGGGTGTGTTTTCTAGTCCCCGTGTTCCACCCAGGTCGGTACTGTCTCAGGAAAACCCTTTACTCACGGGGCCTGTATTTCAGTCCCAGGTCTGTTCTGTGGTGGTTGCCATCTGAGAAGATGCTCGGCCTCATCTGGTTGCCCAGGAAGACAGGAGGAGAGGCTATGGGATATATGGGGGTGCGCCTTGTTATTGCTGAAGACGGCTATTGCTCTGCACCTCGAGGCACCACCGGTCCAGTGTAATTCCCTCTCAGCCGACCGTCGTCTTCTCGCTCCTTTGCTACAGAGTCAGCACTGGCCAGCTGCAGTCCAGGTCCTGTCTACACCTCTCGAGAGTTCACCCAAGAATCTGGACTCCTGGGGGGGGCAGGTCTCCAGATCACGGAGTGAGAGTGGAGGGGAGTGTTAGGAGCTCAGAGTTGCAGGTCATAACACCAAGCTCTTTGAGACCAAATGAACAAATAAGCAGATACAAAGGTTACCAGGCACATGGGTCCATAGATACAGAGACAGATGGAAACACATAGACATACAGGCAACAGCTACAACAACAGCAATATAAGAACAACTGGTGGCTTGGGAGAGGTGGGCTACACATCTGTCCTGTCTGCCATCATGCTCTGCCTCCCCAATTAAATATATTTTAAAAAGCCAACACCTACTATGTCCCTTTAAGAGCCCTGATGAGAAATGCTGTATCACAGTTATAGCCAGTTTTACAAAGTAAGTTCAACATTTCTCCACATACAGTTCACAATCAGAAATCTTCATGGTAAATTAAAGTCCCATAGAAATTCCAACAAATCAGAGTTATTCTTCACAAAAAGAGAAATAGATCAGAATGCCCAATACTCAAAAACAGATCTGTCCTAAATGAGATACCAAAGGTATGAGGGCTGATTTTCAACCACCCAGAGTTGACTTTTCCCCAGCAATTCTTTTAAAATTGCTGAGCATGAAGGAAGATTGATAAAGTCACTGGAAGCTGGAGTTGGAAAAGACTCTATAAATTATTTAGGTTAAGTTTATGTTGTACTAAAGAGGAAACTGAACATTTTCACAATGCAGAAAAGAAACCCCAAACCTATAGCTGTCACTCCCCACTCCTCCTTCCTACAAGTCCTGGTCACCATTAAATGGAATCACAATAAGTGGCTTTTATGCTTGGCTTCTTTCATTTCGGATGTTTTCATGGTTTATCCATGTTCCAGTATGCATCAACATTAATTCTTTTTTATGGCTAATATTTCATTGTATGGATAAGTTACATTTTAATTTTTTTAGTCAGTTGATAAATATTTGGGTTATTTCTACTTTGGAGCCATCATGAATAATGATTCTATGAACATTTCATGTACAATGTCTGTACATATGTTTTCATTTCTCCAGAACAGATATCTAGGAATGAAATTTTTGGTCTTATCATAACTCTATGTTTAACATTTTGAAAAAGTACCAAATTGTTTTCCAAAGTGGAGGCAATATTTTACATCCCCCCAGCAATGTATAAAGCTTCCAGTTTCTCTACATTCTCAATACTTGTTATTGTCATTTTATACCTGTGGGCATTCTAGTGGATATAAATCGTATCTTGTGGTTTTGATTTTTATTACCCTAAAGATGAATAATAGTATCTTTTCATGTCCTTAATTGCCATTTGTGTATCTTCCTTGGAGAAACATCTATTCAAATACTTTGCCTATTTTTTACTGGGTTATTTATCTTTTGTTGTTAGCTCTTTATATTCTGAATAATAGATCCTTATCAGATATATGATTTGCAAATATGCTCCTACTACTCTGTGGGTTGTATTTTCACTTTCTTCATGGTGTCCTTAAGAAAACGCTTGAGGCACAAGTGGCTTTGAATTTAATGAAGTGCAATTTATCTGTGTTTTGTTTTGTTGTTAGTGCTTTCAGAATCATATCTAAAATACCTACTCAATGGTCATAAAGATTTACCCCTATGTTTTATGCTAAGAGTTTTATCATTTTATTCTTTACTTTTAGTTCTTTGATCCATTTTATTTTTTTGTATGTGGTATAAGGTAGGGATACAATTTCACTCTTCTGTATTCAGTTGTCCTAGCACCATTTGTGGAAAAGACTTTTCTTTCACCATGTCATTGTCTTGGTGCACTTCAAAAACAAGTTTAGCATGAATGTATGAGTTTAATTTTAGACTCTCAATTCTGTTTATTTATATGACTATCTTTATATCAGTACCACACAGCCTTGATTGCTCTATTTTTGTAGAAAGTTTTAAGGTCAGGAAGTGTGAGTCCTCCAACTTTATTCATTTCAAAGGTTGTTTTGGCTATTGTGGGCCCTGCGCATTTCTATACTACCTTTAGGAACACTTTGTCAACTTACGCAAAAAAAAAAAAAAAAAAAAGCAGCAGGAATTTTGATAGAGATTGCATTGAACATGTAGATAAATTTGTGGAATGTGGTCATCTTAAATCTTCCGATCCATTAATATGACCTTTCTATGAAAAAGAGAATTTTTTCATCTCTTTATTCTGTATTTTCATTTATGTTCTTTAAGAATGGGAGATTATAAGGACTCAGAGATGAAGAGGAGACCTCTCTGAACAGCCATGCTGATTAAGGAGTCAATAAATATTCAGAGCTACATATTCATTTCTTTATGATGGGTATAGGTTTGGAGAGTAAGATTGGGCTGGTCTCAATCCAGGCTTGACTCAGTTGCCCTCTCTGCTTATGGACACTGGAGACCAGAGGATACATCCTGGGTGGCCATCCAACCTCACATCCCTTGGCTTGGCTCTGCTTCAGTTCTTTCCTCATTTCACATTCCCATTCTGTGTGTCTTGGCTCTGAAATGGTTTAATTTTGTAGGAGTGGAATTGCTGGGTCAATTTAAGTACTTAACGGATATTGCCAAATTGTCATCCTTTGGGTACCACGTTATATAACATATTCCACTATGTTGCCCCAATATAACACATTCCACTATTTTCACTTCACATTCTTATTTGTCATTTCCATGACTTCTACTTTTTAAAATATAAGTTGTTCCTATTTTTCTGTCTTTCATATAGCTTTGCTCCTAAAATGAATCTATTTTTTGTATGTGTAAATTTATTTTTCATTTTCTTGGCTAGTAAGGTACTCCTGGAGACAGGGTGAAAGTTTGTGTCCATCCAGATAAGATAGAGATGGAAGAGGACAACCTCACTTTCAGTGTTGTTATCTGGGCTCTACCATTCTTAATCTCTTCTTCCAACCCTGCAGTTATTCTGGGGAATCCTCTCTTTTTTAGTTTTAATTATCTATGATTCTTGGCTCTTTTATGGCTCAACCTCCCTGTCTCTCTTGTGACATCACAAAATTTGAATTTGGTACAGGAAGCCAACAGCCAGTGCTAAATTTCCAACTTTTCAAAAATTCGAAATTTCCTATACCAATGGAAATGTGAAAACAAGTTTAGAATACAGAGGTACTAAGATATCAGAGTGAAAATCTCTGTACTTAGCAGAGAATTAGATCACATCTCTAAGGCTCCTAACCCTAAAATTCTCTGATCCCATGATGCTAGTTTAGAAGGATCTGAGGCAGACAGTGACCTAAACAAGTAATACTTTGAGGAAGTTAATTGGCCATTTTAGAAGAGATCTACTCCCAAACAGAGCTGGAGCTAAAGAAACTCGAAGTTTGGATAGATGCCTAGTGAAATAACTTACCCATTCTTGTGTTTTCAAATGCTCAAACTCTCAGAGACTGACTGTGAATTCAATGTTAGCATCAGCTCTGAGCGAAAGATTCCCCAAGCCCACTTCAGAAATCAATAGCCAAACTGCACATTTAGAGAGAAGGCTCTGTATACTGAATGCTGGGCAATGATCAACTGGCCTTGCTATTTCCTGTGAGGATATTTAGCACATGTAGATCAGCCCCATAGAGATGAGGAATGAAACTCCTCCAAAATAGGAGGGCAATAATGGCTTAAAATGATTAATCATATCCCTTCTTCTGATTACATTCCTTTAGTCACAAATGTCTGAGAAGATAAATTACACTCATTCTGAATAATAAACAGTACTTCCTACTGGGCAGTCTGTTTTATAACATATGGCATGAGGTCTTAAAGTTACTTGATGAAGCAAGAAAAAGAAAAGCTTGAGGCAGCAAAATATAGAACCACATAGTGAAGCTTAAAACCTTTGACAGGTTCATATGCTAAAGAAAACAGAAATTATGTAGTAAGTATAATAACACAGCAAAGGCATTGGTGTAACTCTTGAGCCTACCGGATGGGAAATAAGCATGTAAACAGTTTACTGGAGGTTTACACCACTAAATCCTATATAAAACATGCCACAAATAGCATTCCAAAACCACCAAGATTAATTTCTCTCTTTCCCTACCTTTGCAGTCAAAGAAGCAAGAGGTCATGAAAGACAGCAAAGAATAAAGGTCAGACAGTCGCTCCTTCTGTTCTCCACCCTGTTCCCTTTCTCCCCAGTGTTTTTCACCCACTTACCCTGGTTAATCATCCCCCACTCAGAATATATGTGCCACAAACAGGCTAAATCAGCTCTGTCCAGAATATGGCTCCCAGGCTGAGGGAAAAGGATATAACCTTAGGAAAGCAACCTCTACCTGATCAAGGCCTTAGATGCACATGTCCCTCCCACTCATTACCTGCTAAGAATCTGAGGTCTGGTGAGGTTTAGTGGCATGCCCAAGGCCACCAACCCAACCAAGGATCAGCTGAAGTTTAAATCCGGGCCTCAGCCTTCTTGGAGCCTTGGTTCATTTCTGGAGCATGTGGACACACACTGGGTCTTCCTGTAATTAGGGACAGTGAAACCAGGTAATTGCCTAGTTTTGATTTCCTACACTGCTTGTCCATCCTGAGGGGCCACATGGCTGTGCTTCCTTTGGTTTTGTAATTCTCTAGTTTCCTCCAGGGCACCACTCCTCGGAGATACTGTGCTGCCTTTTCCATACCCCCAAATCTATCCATATACTCAGACACTCCACCTACTCTAGCCATCTGGACTGCCATGTCCAGCCTCTTCTTTGGCACTTATGTTTTGCCTTGTTCTGTTGTCACTGAAAGACCTTTCTTTTTTTTTTTTGAAAGACCTTTCTTAATCTCCCAATTTTCTTCTTCACCCAGGACACACACACACCACAAACAGTGATAAGCTTGTCATAGGCAGAACTGAACTCTTCATCTCTGGTCATTGAATGTCCCGCTTGCCTAGGTCAGTGCCTGTTCAAGATCAGGTTCTCATAAAAATTTGTTGAATCAAGTTAGTTACTTAAGAGGTGATGAAAAGACCCATTGATCCAGCCATAGCCACTCAACTTCCTATAGCAGCAATGCCACTTATTTCTAGAAATGTAAGATCATGTATAGAGTATCCTGAGATTGATAAAGTAATGCTCTGTCTATGAGAAGCAACCTCCATCAGTTTGAGCAACAATGTGGCAAAGCTATAGCACCATATCAGACCATTCTTGGGAAGTCCAGGGGAGCCTGTTCTAGTAGAGGAGGCTGCATATATGAACATTTTCAAAAATCAGAGGCTTTCCATATCCCCCAAGGTCATCCCAGGGAGGAAGTGTATGGGAGGAAGAGGTTTAGCAGCAGGACTAGGACCAGTACATCCCTTAATAGAGGCCAGGCAAAGAATGTGAGAAGTGAAGATGCAGAGTTCTTATAAATAGAAACAGCTTCAGTATGATGTCAGAGACAGTAACTGAACAACCACCATATGTAAATCTCAGTGCAGGCAACACGGGGAAATGATGAGGAAAACCTAGATTTTGCCTAAAGTAAGAGTAGAATCTTAGCCAGGACAAGTCTAACTCATGATTTAGAATCTGACTCAGCAAAAATTTCCCTCCTCTATGGTTTATTATTATTTATTAATTAATTGGGGGAAAACTAAAAATATTTCCCTACTAGCTACTCCTGGCAAGACAGGGGAAAGAAATCTCTGGGGAAATCTACCTGGAGACATAACTCCTAGGGCACAGTGAAGCACTAGTGGACCACAGAAGAAAACCAGCACAGAGGCTGGTTCTATGTAGAATAGGCAGCCTGCCGGTAGAGCACAGGGGCACTGTGAGACCTGCATCCTAAGGATTTAAGACCTCAACTCCCTGAAGACTGAATACTGATGAAACAACCAGGCACTGATTGAGGGCAACTAAGTAAAGAAGACAAGACCCAATCTCCTCCACAACTAGCACTCATTGTTCACAACAAATCCAGTGTGTGTTCTGTAGCTCCTAACACCATAGTGCCACCTGGTGTCCAGGCAATACATTGCAATATATTTATAAACAGGTTTTTTTGTTTTTTGTTTTTTGTTTTCCTTTTCTTCTCTTGGTGGTGGTGGTTGTTTTCTTTTGTTTGGTTGGAGTTTTATTTTGAGATTTTTACTTTTTTAAATAGCAAGGGTTCCCTGATTTTTGTTATGGCTTTGATCCCCTTTTACTTGCTCTTTCTTTTATTTGCTCTCGTTTTTTATTTCTTTTGGTAGAGATTCTCCTACTTTTCTCATCTTTCCCACATAAATTTTTCATACAACAATTAAGATATCCCTTTTTTCTTTATCTTATGTAATTAAATTTTTTATTTTCTTTATATATTCTCATTTTATTTTCCATTTCTCTGAGTGCTGGGGAATAATAGCAGTGGTCTGGCTGAAGGGTCATGGCAGGGGTCCAGCTCAAGGAGATCACAAGCTTATGGTCCAATGTGTCCTTCAAGCTTTAGCCTTTGAAAAGACAGTATTGACAGGTCCCCACTGTGACATCCTGCTGAATTTTTCTTTTTTCTTCTTTCTTCTTTTCTTTCTCTTTCTATATTTGGTGAAGGGGGGTTGGTTTTTCCCAGGCTGTTAAGGATCTCTGGGCATTAAGGGACCTTCCTAGCCCACCCTGTAAAGTCCTAGAGTTGTGGGTGTGGCCATAGCACCCTGCTAAACAACACTATTTCTCCTGTCACTCTCTGTCTGCCCTTCTTCTCTCCTTTTCTCCAATTCTTTTCTTTCACAAACACCCCTTCTTTTTTGTTTTTTATTTTTTCTCTTCTTTCTCCCTGCTCGCTCATTACCCTTCTCTTCCTTTTGGCCTTATATCAAAAGGACACTTCAACACCTAAGCTCTGGGACAAGGTAATTCAAAGTGAAGGAGGTAGTGAGAAGGAAAAAGTAGGGGAAAATAGTGAACAAGAAGAAAACACACATGAGGAGGAACCAAAAGAAAAATTTTAGCAATCTGACACATACCCAGGGACTATGAGGCACCTCTACAAAGAAGTACTGGAAATGAGAGAAAAGGGATTTAAAGTATGGATGTAAAGGCAATAAAGGGAATTGATGAGAAAATGGAAAAACAGAACAAAAAAAGAATGAAAGTTATAAAGAATATAGAAAGGATATAGCAGAGCTTAAGGAAATGAAGAAGTCAATCAGGAAACTTAAAGCTGCATAGAAAGTATCAATAACAGATTAGACCATGGAGAAGAAAAATCTCAGACCTGGAGGATAAATTTCATGTGCTAACCTAGGTAGATAAAGAAGCAGAAAAGAAGAGAGAGAAAGCAGAACATTCACTCAGAGAATTATGGGGACTTCATGAAGCATTCAAACATACAAATTATAGGGATCCCCTGAACAGGAAGAAGAATGTCCCAAAGGAACGGAAGCCCTACTGGAGGATATCATAAATGAAAATTTCCCAAATTTCACTATAGACTATCAAACACTCCTTTTAGAGGGATATTGAATCCCAGGTTGTCTCAATACAAATAGAGCATCTTCAAGACACATTGTAATAAACCTGTCCATAGCTTTCGTGGCATTTTCTTAGTTATTTTGCTAAGACCTTTACATTCCACATTTACTAGGATTCACATATACCCTTGTAAGATGCACCGCAGGTGTAATAAAAAAATAAATAAATAAATAAAAATAAATAAATGAATAAACCTGTCCAAAGTCATAACAAAGACAAAATTCTGCAAGCACCCAGGAGTAAATTCCAACTGACCTACAGGGTAGATCCATTAGGGTGACATTGAACTTTTCACCTGAAACTTTTCAAGCCAGAAGAGAATGGTCATCAACTTTTAACATTCTTAAACAAAATGATTTATAGCCCAGAATTACGTATCCTGCTAAACTAACCTTCAAAATTGATGGAGATGGGTAGGCAGGCAAGATGGCTGACTGAAGCCAGCTTTCAGCAGAGGCTCCTGTCCAGAGGGGGAAATGATGGCCAGAAATAACCCAATAAAGTGGAAGATCAGGAGCTGAGCTGAGATAGAGTATCGATAGGTTTGCATTACCCCTGCTGCAACAAGCTGGGACTCTAAGGAACAAATTTCAGGTACAAAACCCATCCCAAAGAGGATGGGAATCCTTCCCCTCCCCCCCTCAGGACAGCAACTTGAGGTGAGTAGAGAACAGAGGATCTTTTGTTTCACCAAAGGGGAGAGAACACTGAGGGCCAGGATTCTCTCAATGGAGAGACACCGCTACAAGCCCAGGCAGTCTCTTGTCTGGGCCAAAAGTTGATCTGGTATTCTCCCTACTTTACTGAACTCCCAATCCACCTCACCCCACTCGTGGCAGTCTGGAAGACTACCCACTGCAAAATTCAGATATTTGGCATATTTTTGCTAGGGCAGGGGGCTATGAGCTGTGGGGCACTTGCACTGAAACTATAACTTTAATAGAGGCAGGGAGTCACAAGGGAAGAGAGACTTGCCCCATATTGGAAAAAGCATAGCTTGAGACTCACACTACTGACCAGCAAGGATGGAAGCCCACTGGGTCCCCGGCTTGGCAGCCCCTGGCGGCTCAGCTCTCTGCTGGGCTCCTGTGACTGGCTGCCACAGTGGCAACAACTCCCACCCAGCTCCTGAGACCTACTGCCTGCAGCCCCTGGCCAGTGACTCCCACCCAGCAACTCCCTCTGGCTCATGCAACCTGTGTGGCCCACAGCCAGTGACTCTGCCCTCTAGCTCCCTGCCTGGCTCCTGCGACCCTCAGCTTATGGCTAGCAACTCCCACCTAGCTCCTGAGACCCACGGCCCATTGCCAGTGACTCCTGCTGGGTTCTGCAAACCATAGCTCCTGCTGGAGACTCCCACATCACTCCTGCAACCTGTGCAGCCCATGGCTGGTGACTCCATCCTCCAGTTCCCCACTTGGTTCCTCCAACCCGTGGCCTGCAGCAGGCAACTCCCTACTGGCTCTTGCAAACACTGAGGCCCCAGAGGTTAGTGACTCTGCCCTCCAGCTTCCCACCTGGCTCCTGCAACCTGAAGCGGGGGGTCAATGGCTACCCTCCTGTTCCCTACCCCAGCTCCTGTGACCCTTGCGGCTGGTGGCAACACCCTCCAGCTCCCCACCAGCTCCATTGACCTGCACTCAGCAGTACCCTAGACCAATAGCACCACCCTGGACAGTGGCAGTGCCAATCCTGACAGTGGTGGCTCCACAGTCCCTCCATTGGGGTCAAATTTAGCTGCCAGTGGACCCCCACTATCTAGTTGCTGAAGACTTTTTGAACTCTCCCACCAGATCAGTGTTTGTGTTGACCAGAACAATGGGTTTGGTACACTTGACCTGGGCTGATCACCCGGGAACCCACCAAGGTTGTACCATATTTGTGTTATGCTGGGAGTGTGGGATTCGCCCCTTCCAGTTGGCACCTGTGTGTGTGTTGGGGGAGGATGTCTTAGTTGCTTTGTATTTCCACAGTTGAGATTTCAGCCCAAAGCCACTGATTCATTAGGATTGAATCTAGCTAAATACTAATCAGTGCTATCTAGCCCCACCACACCAAGCAGATCCCCAGAGTTTCAGGCTGTGGTTCTGAATGGGACCTTTGTAAATCTCTAAGGGAAAAGCCACAATCACCAGTCCCAGTTCTTTGTTAAAGGGCTGGTCAATTACAACTCCAGGAGCCCTCAATTCAATTTCACCTTGCTGGCTTTTCTAGCCAAGTGGTAAATAATAATCATGGGGCAGAATCAGCAGAAAAACTCTGGCAACATGAATAATCAGAGTAGATCAGCTCCCCCAAGGAATGACAAAGCAAACACAACAGAAGATCCCATTCATAAACAAATGCCTGAGATTTCAGAAATCAAATTCTGAATTTGGATTGCAAATAAGATTAACAGAATGGAGGCAAAGGTGGAATTAGAAATTCAAGGAGCAATTCAAAAGTTGTCTAAAAATTCAATGAATTCAAAGACAAAATCACCCAAGATTTTGACACATTGAGGTAAGAACTTGCAGCCCTCAAAGATCTGAGAAATACAGTAGAATCCCTCAGTAACAGAATGAAGTAGGCAGAAGAAAGGATTTCTGACATTGACGATAAAGCTTTTGAATGCTCCCAAACACTTAAAGAGGAAGAGGAATGGAGAGCAAAAATGGATCATTTCCTGAGAGACATGTGGGACCACTTCAAAAGAGCAAACATTGGCCTCATAGGAATCCCTGAAGGAGAAGAGAATGGTCCAAAGGCACAGATACTCTAAGAGATAATTGAGGAGAACTTCCCAAGCATGGCAAGAGACACTGAAATTCAGATAGCAGACAGTTTCAGAACCCCAGCACAACTCAACCTAAATAAATCATCTTCTACACACATTGTAATTAACTTCACCAAAGTTAATATGAAGGAGAAAATCCTGCAAGCAGGCAGATGTAAGAAAATCATAACCTATAAGGAGAAGAATATTAGAATGACTGCAGATCTTTCTGCTGAAACTTTTCAAGCCAGAAGAGGATGGTCATTGACCTTCAATCTCCTAAAACAAAACAACTTTCAGCCCAGGATCCTGTATCTAGCTAAATTGAGTTTCATTATGACACAGAAGTTAAATACTTTAATGATATACACATGTTGAAGAAATTTGCCATAACCAAACCAGCTCTTCAGGATATCCTCAGACCCACTGCCATAATGACAAGCACAATGCTCTACCACCAAGGTAAACTCACTCTGAAATTCTTGACTAAAACTCAATTTCCATAGTGGTGAAAAAATTCAAAATGTCCATTAGACTACTGAAAAACTTGACACTCAAAATACGACAAGGCTTATCAATACTCTCAATTAATGTAAACTGCTTAAACTGTCCTCTTAAGAGGCACGGGTTGGCTGACTGAAAAAAAAAACTTAGGCTGGATATCTGCTGTATACAAGAATTTCATCTTACCTTAAAGGATAAATATAGACTCAACATGAAGGGATGGGCATCTGTAATCCAGGCAAACGGAAATCATAAAAAAGCAGGGGTGGCAATTTTATTTGCAGATACACTAGGCTTTAAACCAACAAAATTAAGGAAAGACAAGGATGGTCACTTCATATTTGTTAAGGGAAACACCCAACATGATGAGATGTCAATTATTAACATTTATGCGCCCAACCAGAATACTCCTCAATTTATAAAGGACACCCTAACAAACATGAGCAATTTAATATATTCCAGCACCATAACAGTTGGAGATTTTAACACCCCTTTGGCAGTATTGGATAGATCTTCCAATAAGAAACTAAGCAAAGAGATATTGCATGTAAACTTCACCACACAACAATTGAATTTAAAAGACATCTACAGAACATTTCATACTAACAAAACTGAATACACATTCTTTTCATCATCCCATAGACCATACTCCAAAATTGATCACATCTTAGGTCACAAGTCTAACCTCAGCAAATATAAAAATATAAAAATTATTCCTTGTATTTTCTCAGATCATCATGCAATAAAAGTTGAATTCACCAACATCTTCACACTCATACAAAGACATGGAAACTAAATAACCTTATGCTGAATGATAGCTGGGTCTTAGATGAGATTAAGAAGGAAATTGCCAAATTTTGGGAACAAAACAATATTGAAAATACAAATTACCAGAACCTGTGGCATACTGCAAAGGCAGTCCTAAGGGGGAAATTTATGGCGTTGAAAGTCTTCCTCAAGAGAATGGAAAGAAAGGAAGTCAATAACTTAATGGGACATCTTATACAACTGGAAAAGGAAGAACATTCCAGCCCCAAACCCAGCAGAAGAAAAGAAATAACTAAAATTAGAGCATAATTAAATGAAATAAAAAAAGAATTATTCAAAAGATCAATGAATCAAAAAGTTGGCTTTTTGAAAAAAATTAACAAAATTGATAAACCTTTGTCCAACCTATCCAAAAATAGAAAATTAAAGTCCATAATTTCATCAATCAGAAATGACAAGTGCGGAATAACAAAAGACACCTAAGAAATTCAAAAAATCCATAATGAATACTACAAAAAACTTTATTCTCAGAAATACAAAAATCTGAAAGAAATTGACCAATACTTGGAAGCACACTAACTTCCTTGACTAATCAGAAAGAACTGAAAATGCTGAACAGATCTAAATCAAGTACTGAAATAGAATCAACTATATGAAATCTCCCCAAAAAGAAAAGTCCAGGACCAGATACCTTCATCAGAATTCTACGAAACCTTTAAAGAGGAACTAGTACCTATATTATTTAACCATTTCCAAACATAGAAAAAGAAGGAATACTTCCCAACACATTCTATGAAGCAAATATCACCCTGATCCCAAAACCAGGAAAAGACCCAACAAAACAAGAAAACTATACACCAATATCTTTAATGAACATGGATGCAAAAATATTCAATGAGATACTAGCAAACAGAATCCAGCAACACATCGAATGAATTATACAGCATGACCAAGTAGATTTTATCCCAAGGTCAGTTCAATATACATAAATATAATACATCACATAAACAAAATAAAAAACAAAGACCATATGATCCTTTCAATAGATGCAAAAAGCTTTTGACAATATCCAGCATCCTTTCATGATCAGAACACTTAAGAAAATAGGTGTAGAAGGGACTTTTCTTAAACTGATAGAGGCCATCTATAGCAAACCCACAGCCAATATCATAATGAATGGAGTAAAATTGAAAACATTTCCACTCAGATCAGGAACCAGACAAGGTTGCCTATTGTCTCCACTGCTTTGTAACATTGTAATGGAAGTCTTAGCCATCACAATGAGGCAAGAGAAGGTGATCAAGCATATACAAATAGGGTCAGAGGAAATCAAACTTTCACTCTTTGCAGATGATATGATTTTATACCTGGAAAACCCCAGGGACTCAACCATAAAACTCTTAGAAGTGATCAAGAAATACAGTAGCATCTCAGGATGCAAAATAAATACTCATAAATCAGGAGCTTTTATATATACCAATAATAGTCAAGCCGAAATACAGTCAAGGATTCTAATCCCTTTACAGTTGTGCCAAAGAAGATGAAATATTTGTGAATTTACCTAAAAAAGCATATGAAAGATCTCTATAAAGAGAATTATGAAACTCTGAGCAAAGAAATGCTGAAGATGTTAATAAATGGAAAACTATACCATCCTCATGGCTGGGAAGAATCAACATTGTCAAAATGTCTGTACTACTCAAAGTAATCCACAGATTTAATCCCAATTAAAGCACCTCTATCATACTATAAAGATCTGGAAAAATATTTGTTTTATATGGAAACAGAAGAAAACCTCAAATAGCCAAGACGTTACTCAGAAACAAAAACAAATCAGGATGAATCATGCTACCAGACTTCAGACTATACTATAAATCTATAGCGATCAAAACATCATGGTACTGGCACAAAAATAGAGAGGTAGATGTAGAGAACAGAATTGAAAACCAAGGGATGAACCCAGACACTTACAGTCATTTGATCTTTGATAAGCCTATCAAAAATGTAAATTGGGGGAAATATTCCCTATTTAACAAATGGTACTGGGAGAACCGGCTGGCAACTTGTAGAAGACTGAAACAGGACTCACACTTTTCACTATTAACAAAAATTGACTCTCACTGGATAAAAAATTTAAACTGAAGACATGAAACAATAAAGATTTTTGGAGAGAGTGCCGGGGAAACACTTGAAGAAATTGTCCTGGGAGAATAGTTTATGAGGAAGACCACCTGGGCAATTGAAGCAACACCAAAAATACATTACTGGGGTCTGATCAAATTAAAAGGCTTCTGCACAGCCAAGAACACAGTAAGTAAAGCAAGCAGATAGCCCTCAGAATGGGAGAGGATATTTGCAGGTTATGCTTCTGACAAAGGTTTGATAACCAGAATCCACAGAGAACTCAAACTTATTAATAAGAACAGAACAAGTAATCCCATTTCAGTGTGGGCAAGGGACTTAAACAGAAGCTTCTCTGAAGAAGATAGGTGCATGGCCTACAGACACATGAAAAAATGTTTATCATATTTAATCATCAGAGAAATGCAAATCAAAAACCACTTTGAGATATCATCTAACTCCTGTAAGAGTGGCTCACATAACAAAATCCCAAAACTACAGATGTTGGTATGGATGTGGAGGAAAGGGAACACTTCTGCACTGCTGGTGGAAGTGCAAGCTAATATGTCCCTTTTGGAAAGAAGTATGGAGAATACTTAGGAATATAAAACTAGATGTGCCATTTGATCCTGCAATTCCTCTACTAGGTGTATATCCAAAAGAACAGAAATCACTTTATAGCAAAGATATTTGCACCAGATTATTCATTGCAGCTCAATTCATAATAGCCAAGTGATGGAAGAAGCCCAAGTGCCCATCGACCCATAAATGAATTAATAAATTGTGGTATAAGTATAGCATGGAATATTATGCAGCCTTAAAAGAAGATGGAGACTTTACCTCTTTTATGTTTATATGGATGGAGCTGGACCATATCCTTCTTAGTAAAGTATCTCAAGAATGGAAGAAAAAGTATCCAATGTACTCAGCCCTACTATGAAACTAATTTATGGCTTTCACATGAAAGCTATAACCCAGTTATAACCCAAGAATAGGGGGAAGGAGGAAAGGGGGGAGAGGGAAGGGGGAGGTGGGCGGAGGGAGGGCGATTGGTTGGATTACCCCTGCGGTGCATCTTACAAAGGTATACGTGAAACTTAGTTAATGTAGAATGTAAATGTCTTAACACAATAACTAAGAAAATGCCAGGAAGGCCATGTTAACCAGTGTGATGAAAATGTGTCAAACGGTCTATAAAACCAGTGTATGGTGCCCCATGATCACATTAATGTACACAGCTATGATTTAATAAAAAAAAAAAAAAGAATAAAAAGTCCCATGTACTCAATACTATTATGAAACCAATTTACAATCACTCACACTTTCATATGAAGAATAGATCACAACTATGGCCCAAGATGAAGGAGGGAGGATGGGGGTATGGGAAGGGAGAGGGAGGTCAGATTGAGGAAGGGTGAATGGTGGGATCACAAAATGGTGCATAATGCAAGGGTACATGTTGGATCTATTAGTATAGAGTATAAATGTCTTAACACAATAACTAAGTAAATGAGATGAGGTATATATTAACCAGTGTGATATAAACATTCCTAATGCTATATGAAATTAGCACATCGTACCCCATGCATTAATGTATACATGATCTATGTGTTTATGATTTAATAAAAAAAAGTAATAAAAAAATAAAATAAAAACAAAATTGATGGAGAATTCAAACCTTTTACTGCTATGCAAACATTGAGGAAACTCACCACAACAAGACCAGCTCTACAGGAAATACTTAGACCTATTCTCCACACTGACCACCACAATGGACCACTGACAAAGTAAACACCCACAAACTAACTGACAAAACCTACCTTCCACAATGGTACAAAGGATAAAACTAAGCAATGTTCTTTCACAAAATAAGATGACTAGAACTCCACCACACTTACCAATTCTCTCAATAAAAGTTAATGGCTTGAATTCCGCACTGAAGAGGCACAGGCTGGCCACTTGGATTAAAAAAGTACAAGCCATCCATATGTTGTCTCAAGGAAACACATCTAACATTGAAGTACAAATCAAGATTCAGGATAAAGAGATGGAAAACAGAATTTAGGCAAATGGAAATCAGAATAAAGGATAGGTCACAATCTTATTTTTCAGATACAAGTGGATGTAAAGCAACTAAAATTAAGAAAGACAAAGATGTGCCAGGTGCGGTGGCTCATGCCTGTAGTCCTACCACTGTGGGAGGCTGAAGTGGGTGGACTGCCTGAGCTCAGAGGTTCAAGACTAGCCTGAGCCAGAGTGAGCCAGAGTGAGACCCTGTCTCTACCAAAAAAACCTGGGCATTGTGGCGGGTGCCTGTAGTCCCAACTACTTGGGAGGCTAAGGGCAAAAGAATCGCTAAAGAAATAAAAGAAAACAATTAAAAAAAAAAAAAACTTCAAACTAAGATGAGTGAAAGCCACTTGAAAGCAAAATTCAAAAAAAAAAAGACGAAGATGGTAACTTCATACTGGTCAAAAGAATGTACAACAAAAGGACATTTCAATTCTAAATATTTATGTATCCACATAAATGCTCTCAAATTTATGAAACAGACCTTGATTGGTCTGGGCAATATGAAATCCTATAACACCATATTAGCTATGGACTTTAATACCCCTGTGGCAGAACTGGACAGGTCCCCTAAACAGAAACTAAACAAAGATGCAAGGGACTTAACTGTGACTCTAGAATAAATGGGCTTCATAGACATATACAGAACACACCATCCCAAAGCTAAAGAATATATGTTCTTCTTGTCAGCCCATAGAATACACTCTAAAATAGATCATATCCTAGGATACAAATCAAACCTCTACAAAATTAAAAGAATTGAAATTATATCTTGTATCTTCTCAGAGCACAAGGCAATAAGGGTGGAACTCAACTGCAACAAAAACTTTCATCCTCACACAAAGGCATGGAAATTAAACAACTGTAGGCCAAATGACAGGTCAAAGAAAAGATAAAGGAGGAAATTGTTAAATTCCTCAAACATAACAACAAAGAAGCTACAAGTTACCAAAACCTGTAGGATACTGCAAAACAGTCCTAAGATAAAATGCTAAGAGAGAAATTTGTCACATTAGGTGTTTACATCCGAAAAACAGAAAGAGAACATACCAACAAACGAATGAAGCATCTAATGAAATGGAAAAGGAAGAACAATCTAATCCCAAACCTAGCAGAAGAAAAGAAATAACCAAAATTAAATCATAAATAAATGAAATTAAAAACAACAGAATCATTCAGAAAATTAGTGAAACAAAAGTTGGTTCTTCAAATAAATAAATGAAATTGATAAACTTCTGTCCAGATTAACCAGAAATGAAAAAGGGGAAATAATGACAGATACCACAGATACAATAGGTTATCTCTAACTACTACAAGAAACCTATGCCCAGAAATTTGACAATGTGGAGGAAATGGACCAATACCTGGAATCACACCCTCTCCCTAGACTTAACCAAGAAAAAATAGATCTATTGAAACACCAATAGCAAGCACTGAAATCAAAGAAACAATAAAAAAAATCTTCCAATGCAAAAACATCCTGGACCAGATGGCTTCACACCAGAATTCTATCAAACATTCAAAGAAGAGCTTACACTCATACTGCAAAACATATTCCAAAACATTGAGAAGGAAGGAATCTTCACCAACACATTCTATGAAGTAAACATCACCCTGATACCAAAACAAAGAAAAGACTCAACAAAAAAGGACAACTACAGACCAATTTCACTAATGAATACAGATGCAAAAAATACTCAACAAAATCTTAGCCAACAGATTACAGCTACAGTTAAAAGAAAAAAATTATACATCACAATCAAGTAGGCTTCATCCAGGGATACAAGGCTGGTTTCACATACACAAATCCATAAATGTAATTTACCACATCAATACAAGCAAAAACAAAGACCATATGATCCACTCAGTAGATGCAGAAAAAGCATTTGATAAAATTCAGCATCCTTTTCTAACAAGAACATTTAAGAATGTAGGCATAGGTGGAACATTTCTTAAACTGATTAAAGCCATCTATGACAAACCCACGGGTAATTCACACTAAACAGAGTAAAACTGAATGCTTTTACACTTAGAACTTGAACCAGACAAGGATGTCTTCTATTACCACAACTATTTGAAATAGTGCTGGAAGTTTTAGCCAATGCAATCAGGCAAGAGAAGGATATAAAGGGCATCTAAATGGGGACAGAGGAGGTCAAACTCACACTCTTCACCAATGATATGATCTTATCCTTAACCCCAGAGACAAACCACAAGATTCCTGGAAGTGATCAAGAAATACAGTAACATCTCAGGGTATAAAATCAATATCTACAAATCAGTATCCTTTATATATGCCAATAACACCCAAGCTGAGAAACTAATCAAAGACACAATTCCCTTCACAGTAGCTTCAGAGGAAATTAAATACCTAGGAACAGACTTAACAAAAGAGGTGAAAGACCTCTACAAAGAGAATTATGAAACTGTAAGAAAATAAATAGCAGAAGACATTAACAAATGGAAGAGTATACCATGCTCCTGAATGGGAAGAATCAACATTGTCAAAATGTCTATACATTCCAAACACATTCAATTAAAATACCAACATCATACTTTAAAGAAATGGAAAAAATAGCTCTACATTTTATATGGAACCAGAAAAAATTAAGCAATTTTTAGTGATTAAAAACAAAGCTGGAGGCATCACCCTACCAGACTTTTGGCTATATTACAAGTCCACAGTGATCAAAATAGCATAGTATTGGCACAAAAATAGAGACATAGACATTTGGAACTGAATAGAAAATCAAGAGATGAAACAAGTCTCTACTTGCCATCTGGTCTTTGATAAACCAAACCAAAACATACACTGGGAAAAGAATCCATATTCGATAAGCGGTGCCAGTAGAACTGGATAACCACATGTAAAAGACTAAACTGGACCTACACCTTTCACCATTAACAAAAATTAATTCAAGATGGATAAAATATTTAAATCTAAGGCATAAGATGATAAAAAAAAAACTCTAAAAGAAAGTGTGGGAAAAACTCTTGAGGATGTTGGCCTAGGGTAAGATTTTATGAAGAAGACTTCAGTGGCAATTGCACCAAAAGTAGAAAAACAGGACTTAATTAAACTGAAAAGCTTCTGCAGAGCTAAGGACACAACAACCAAAGCAATTAGACAGCCTTTAAATGGGAAAAGATATTTGCATGTTACAAATCTGAGAAAGGTTTGATAACTAAGATCTATAGAGAACTCAATTTCATCAACAAGAAAGAGTGAACAGTCCCATCTACTGCTGGGCAAGAGACATGAACAGAACCTTCTCTGAGGAAAATAGATGAATGGCTAACAAACATGAAAAAAAAGCTCATCTTCTGTAGTCATCAGAGAAATGCAAATCATAACCACCCTGAGACATTACCTAACCCCAGTAAGATTAGCCCACATCACAAAGTCCCAAAGTTGGTTTCAATGTGGAGAGAGAACACTTTTATGCTGCTGGTGGGACTGCAAACTAGTACAACCTTTTTGAAACGGAGCGTGGAGAATCTTCAAAGCACTCAAATTAGACCTCTCATTTGATCCTGCAATCCCATTACTAGGCATCTACTCAGAAGAAAAAAATCCTTTTATCATAAGGACATTTGCTCTAGACTATTTATGGCAGCTCAATTTACAATGGCCAATATGTGGAAATAATCTAATGCTCATCAATTCATGAATGGATTAACAAACTGTGGTATATGTATACCATGGAATACTATTCAACCATGAAAAGATGGTTACTTTACATCTTTTTGTATTAACCTGAATGGAGGTGGAACACATTCTTCTCAGTAAAGTATCACAAGAATGGAAAAGCAGATATCCAATGTACTCAGTACTAATATGAAGCCAGGAGCCAATCTAATTCACACCCACATAGGAGAAAAACTCATTTCAATTCAAGTTGGGGAGAGGGGAAATGAGGAAAGGTGGAAAAAAGGGTTAGGAGTTCTCCCACTTAATTGGCACAATGTAGGGATGTATGGCACACCTTTTGGGTGCAGGACACAACTACAGGAGGGACTCTACCAAACAAAGTCAAGTATTGTAACCTGGTTGTTCTTATCCTCATATTAATCTGAAATTAAAAAAAAAAAAAAGAAAAGCTGACACTGGAAAAAATGTTTTCTATATTAAATAAAAATGAAATTGAATCATTACTTTAAAAAATAATAATTTTTAGGGCAGCACCTGTGGCACAAGGAGTAGGTCATCAGCCCCATATACTGAAGGTGGTGGGTTCAAACCCAGCCCCGGCCAAAAACTGCAAAAAAAAATAATAATAATAAAAATTTTTATTTCCTTTCCCACCACTAATGGCTATAGAATCACCAGACTGTATTTGTATAGCTTGTATGTACAAACACATACATGTTTATGTACACGTGTACACACATGTATGTGCAAACTGCTGATAGATTCTTTATAAATTCAATAAACACTTCTTAAGTGCCAACTATGTTCTTGGCACCGTTTTAGATGGTTTGAATCTAGTAGTGGACCAAAATACAGAAAGCTTGCCTAAAGTTTTCATGCTGGTTGATTATATGTCTACCTTTCTCTGAACTGCAAACTTCTTGGGGCAGGGACCAAAGGTGTTTAATACATCTTTATATCTCTAGTGTTTGGCACAGAGTAAGTACTCAGTGAGAAAGGAGGAAAGGAAATGAGGGAAGGTCAGATGGGAAATAAGTATGCAAATGCTCATAAAACAAGGCAAAATGAAGAATGATCTCAAATGAGGGGATAAACAAAAATACCGTGGAAATAGAGCAGAATTGGGGAAAGTTTTAAGGGAAGAGGTAGCATTTGAGATTTGAAGGGTACTTGGCAAAGTGATGGTGAAGAGACAGTTTTGGTGGCTAACAGAAGAGTGACAGCAGAGGCTCTGGACAGGAGTACACAGACCCATGTCCTGCAGCCTAAAATCTTCTGCTTTGGCTGTAGTCCCAGATGTAAAATAGGGTAGGGTAGAACACAAGACAGGAAAGATAGGTGTGAGATGACAAAGTGGTGGAGGACTTTAGATGCTCCACGGAACACCTGAGGAGTTGGACCTTTTCCTGTTGGCAACTATGAGCCAATGATGGCTCTTGGCTTAGGGAAGAAGAAGTAATAAGGGTCCCTGGAGATGCTGTGGAAGGGTTGATTTTTTGCATCAGGTGGACCTTGACAAGCAAGCTCCTTAGTGCACTTTCCATTGCTAGGGGATTATTCTATGCACACAAGGGAAGAAGAAAAATCAAGGATCCAAAGTAGAGAGGTGCCTACACCTGAATTATACAGCAGATCAGTACAAAGAAACAGTTTCTCCAGTTTTTCATATTTGGAGAATGCTTGATATCCCACTCAAAGGACATCTTCATCAGAGCAAATAACATTAGGACTGAAAGCAGGAATGTTTATGTTACCATCTTCTAAAATCAAGACAAACAAAGGCATATCAGAAACATGGGCTGTAGCTTAATTAACAAATCTACCAACTGTCGTTTGCCCAGGCATCCAAAATTGCCCCTTAAAAATAAGTCATGTAACTGCTATAAGATTGTGGACAGAGTAAAAATACAAGGATAGGGCAGCGCCTGTGGCTCAAGGGGTAGGGCGCCGGTCCCATATGCCGGAGGTGGCAGGTTCAAACCCAGCCCCGGCCAAAAAAATAAAAAAAAATAAAAAAAATAAAAAAAATAAAAAAATACAAGGATATTCCCTCCAAGACTAGACAGTCTATGTGGGGACCCAGAACAGTTTTGTGAAAAAGAAAAATACAAAAGGCACCAAATGTCATTCCCCAAATTGAGGGATTTACTTTGTGAGTTCAGGTGAAGTCAGAAACTGGTTACTTTTACTAAAATGTCACTGCAAACTGCATCATATGGTAACTGTCTATGGCATTTACTCCAGTGCCCAGCACATATGAGGTGCGTGCTGAATATTTGTTGAAAGAATAAATGAATATGATGTCTCAGAGTAAATTGTAAAGAATTGAATTTGAACACAGCTTAAAGACTAAAACAACACTTCAGAGTCTAATTTAGGAAATGGTATCAAAAGGAAATATACAAAAGCACTTGATATACTCTAAAGGCTTTTACAGCTTTGATCAAAGATAGTAGAAAGAATATCAAGGAATTAGAACTCATAATTCAAATAATGAGCCCTCTCTGAGACTTGCTTCTGTAATCTATAAAATAAGAGAGTTATAAAATGCTCTCCTTTTGTGAGTTAGAATTCAGAACCTCTGGGAATGTATGCTGTACCAAAGGTATAAAATTAGTAGTCCATCCTTCTGAGATCTAGACCTGTTACACTGAGGACCTCTCCAAAGGGCAAGCTGTCACCCTTCTCACCAAAGCATTGGCAGAAACCACACTGATGCATCCAAAAGGCCCCTTTATCAGGATCAGATTTTTTTCTTACTTTTCAAGTATTATTAATTACCTTTCAACCATCTAACCCATAAGCTTCTTACACACCAGAATTTTTTTTTTAATAAACATCCCTGGAGAGAATATCTTGCTTGTATTTCTAATTCTTTTTCATTTGCCAAATCTTTATAAGAACTGTTATATCCAAATGGAAGTAAATTACATTGGACCGCACCTGCCATCCAAATTATGAAGCCTCCAAATCAAGATGTGCCTGATTTCCAGGAGTGTTGTAGTCCCTTTCCTATGGCTTTTTGATCTCCAAAGGGTCTGGAGTGTACCTCATCATTGGTGGTGCTACTGTGAAAACAGAACATGGCCCTGCTCTTTCTTCTCATTATAACATTCTTAAGAGAGAACAGACTCTGGGCTTGTAATTCTCAATCTTGGCTGCATATTGGAGAAATATTAAAAAATACTGATGCCCGGGCGGCGCCTGTGGCTCAGTGAATAGGGCGCCGGCCCCATATGCCGAGGGTGGTGGGTTCAAACCCAGCCCCGGCCAAACTGCAACAAAAAAATAGCCGGGCGTTGTGGCAGGCGCCTGTAGTCCCAGCTGCTCGGGAGGCTGAGGCAAGAGAATCGCGTAAGTCCAAGAGTTAGAGGTTGCTGTGAGCCGTGTGACGCCACGGCACTCTACCCGAGGGCAGTACAGTGAGACTCTGTCTCTACAAAAAAAAAAACAAAAAAAAAAACTGATGCCCAATCCCACTCTCAAAGTTTCTAACTCAATTGTTCAGAGGTATGGTCTAAACATTGGGCTTTTTTTTTTTTAAGCATCCCAGGTGGTTCTGATGTGCATTTTATAACTCTCTTATTTTACAGTTGAGAACCACTGGGGTAGGCCATCTTCAATGGTCTGTCTAAGCCAGCTCTTTAGAGAAAGCATGGAGACACTGTCTCAAAGACAAGAAAGTCTGGGCCTCAATGGCATTATCTGTAAGTTGTGTTCAACAATGACTATAGAATTGAGTTGTTAAGAATTTTACATGAAATCATGTATATAAATCTTCTTGGCAGAGACATCTATTGATTCTGCCTGACCACTACTCATTCCTCCTTTTGAGGAATCCCTTTACCTACTTTCAACCCATGTAGTTGCTTAAATATTTATCTGTAGGAAAGGAAACCTGGCCTAGGCAAACATTGCTAGTCACTATGATTGATCCATTGCTGAGCACCTGACCTAGATCATCAACATCAATGAGCATCAGCCAATTTATAGGCCTTTGCTAGCTCTGTCGGGAGGAGAAATTCTCTTGCTGAGGTTGCTAAACTGCAACTTCATATAAACCTGCAATTTCTGGAGTCCTTTTGACACCATGAATAATTGCAAGATCAAGAGAAACATGTCTGTGTTGACATCAACTAAACATCTTGATCAGCCTAATCAAGCCTTCCACTTTTTAGAGCATCTTAGCCAATAAATCCTATTTCGTGCTGCAGCTAGTTTGAGTTGGGTTTCATTATCTCACAAGCAAAATGAATCCTGACCAAAATACACTTGGCAACCTTTAAAGACGCTTGGATACAAGGCCTATTGGCATATCCAAGATTGGGGTCTTGCCAATTCAGTTATTTTTTTACTCTGGGAAGGTTGTCATCTAATTCCACATTTCTTTAATTAATTAAAAGATGCATCTTTTTCACATTTTAATCTCTCTCAATCTGAGAAATCTCCTATAAGTGACACATTCAATATCATACTGTTTTCTTCTATTACCCCGAAAGTCATTTTTAAGTCAATAGTGCATCTTGAAATTAATGATAGTTTGAGATCAAAGAAAGACAATATTTTATATTTATTTTCAATTATTTTGAATTTTTTCTAAAAATTTCACTGTTCCTAGCCTTTGTTGTGTTTTCCATTATTAATATACTCTCTAGCCACTTATTTCTCTTTGTCCTTCTACTCTGCAATCTATACAATTTTTCCCAAAGCTGTTCTCTAAAATCACAACTGTATTTTTCACAATGTCACTTTACATCTAGGTGCTTCTAATTTGGGTTTTGGTTTTGCAATGGTTTTATTTTGCTTCTGTACTTTCCTTGGCTTTTTTCTCTTACTACCTTGATTTGTAGAATCAGTGTTCTCTACTGTCTTAAGTTTGACAGGTGCTTTGGGTTTTTTTGTGTAGCCTTTGGATATGGGGCAGGGGAACAATAAAGTTGAGGAGTGAGGGATCCACTAGGAGTTGGTTCTACACATTTCCCATTCATGTTCTCAGCTATTTTGTAGCTTATTGCTGTTGAGAATAAAAATTCCCTCTCATTTGCTTGTTGCCATTTTATTTTTGATTTTTTGATTTTTTCCTGGATTTATTTCATAGTCAGCTATCTTAGTTAACTCAGTCCTTAGGTTTAATAATTTTCTAGCCAGGTGTTGTGGCAGGTGCCTGTAGTCACAGCTACTCAGGAGGCTGAGGCAAGAGAATCACCTAAGCCCAGGAGTTTGAGGTTGCTGTGAGCTGTGACGCCATAGCACTCTACCAAGGGCAACAAAGTGAAACTCTGTTTAAAAAAAAAGAAGAAGTCTTAAGGTGTCACCTAGAACAATCAAATCACATGGAACTATATGTTGGCCTTTCAGAGGCCAAGTCTTAAATAACAGTTTGACCCCAAAGAGTGCCTTGAAGGATGAGAATCTAAACATGGCTGGGTGTGATGGCTCCTGTTGTAACGCCAATACTTTGGAGGCCAAGATGGGATGATCATGTCAGGCCAGGAGTTCAACATAAGCCTGAGCAATAGACCAAGACCTTGTATTTCCAAAAAGCTTTTTAACTGACCAGGTATGGCAGCATGTGCCTGTAGTCCCGGCTACTAAGGAGGCTGAGACAGGAGAACCACTTTAGTCCAGAAGTGTGAGCTTGCAGTGAGCTATGATGATGTCCCTGCACCCTAGCCTAGACAACAGAGAAAAACCCTGTCTCAAAAAAACAAAACAAAAGGCAAAGTAAACAGGCCAGAGGAATCTAGGGCAGTAGTACAAAACACCAGGGATTGATAGGGGTTTCAAAAATTCCGGCAACTGCCACATGCACACCAGCCAGCCCTTCCCTGTGAAGCAGGTATGATCTAGTTTGTATCTTAGGTCTCAGCATTGCTCAGGGTCCACCTCCTCTTCCCTTGACCTGCTCAGAGTGTGCTGGCTATGAGATCCTACAAGATTAATAGAGGCATCTTCAAAGCAAGCTACAATATCAAGACAAGCATACATCCTAAGTGAATCTGTGTCCTCCACTGTCAGAGTTAGAGGGCTGGGGACAAATGCTCCAGGGTTGAAAATTCTTCCCTTTTGAAAAGTGATTTGAACTTGAGGAAGAAAAACTGAACTACCATGAAAACAAGACATATGTTATAAGACCTTACATGTGTCACAGAAGGATGCAAGCATATGCTTATTGAATACTCATGAACCAGCTCTGCATGCAGCTATTCAGGATGGAGAAGTTATTATAGTGCCAAACTTTATTTTCACAGGCTCATGACATTCCTAGCAATGGCTCCACTTTTACTGACATTTCCAAAGTTGTTTTCAAAGAGAGGTGACTAGCTTTTGAAATCTGTGAACAATATGATTATTGTATTAAATATTAAAAATTAATAAAATAGATAAACCATTGGCCAGACTAATGAGAAATACAAAAGTAAAATCTCTAGTAACCTCAATCAGAAATGATAAAGGGAAAACAACAACTGATCCCACAGAGATACAAGACATCATCTCTGAATACTATAAGAAACTCTATGCCCAGAAATTTGACAATGTGTAGGAAATGGATCAATATTTGGAATCACACCTCTCCCTAGACTTACCCAGGAAGAAATAGACCTCCTGAACAGGCCAATTTCAAGCACTGAGATTAAAGAAACAATAAAAAATCTTCCAACCAAAAAAATGCCCTGGTCCAGATGGCTTCACACCAGAATTCTATCAAACTTTTAAGGAAGAACTTATCCCTGTACTGCAGAAACTCTTCCCAAAAATTGAGGAAGAAGGAATCTTCCCCAACACATTCTATGAAGCAAACATCACCCTGATACCAAAACCAGGAAATGACCCAACCAAAAAAAAGAATTTCAGACCAATCTCACTCATGAATATAGATGCAAAAATTCTCAACAAAATCCTAGCCAATAGATTACAACTTGTCATCAAAAAAGTCATACATCATGATCAAGTAGGTTTCACCCCAGGGATGCAAGGCTGGTTTAACATACGCAAGTCCATAAATGTTATCCACCATATTAACAGAAGCAAAAATAAAGATCATATGATCCTCTCAATAGATGCAGAAAAAGCATTTGATAAAATCCAGCATCCTTTTCTAATTAGAACACTGAAGAGTATAGGCATAGGTGGCACATTTCTAAAACTGATTGAAGCTATCTACGAGAAACCCACAGCTAATATTTTACTGAATGGAGTAAAACTGAAAACTTTTCCTCTTAAAACTGGAACCAGACAAGGTTGCCCTCTGTCACCTTTACTATTCAACATAGTGCTGGAAGTTCTAGCCAATACAATTAGGCAAGACAAGGAAATAAAGGGCATCCAAATGGGAGCAGAGAAGGTCAAACTCTCCCTCTTTGCTGACGACATGATCTTATACTTAGAGAACCCTTAGAGAACTCAACCACAAGACTCCTGGAAGTCATAAAAAAATACAGTAATGTTTCAGGATATAAAATCAATGTCCACAAGTCAGTAGCCTTTGTATACGCCAATAACAGTGAAGATGAGAAGCTAATTAAGGACACAACTACCTTCACCATAGTTTCAAAGAAAATGAAATACCTAGGAATATACCTAATGAAGGAGGTGAAGGACCTCTATAAAGAAAATTATGAAATCCTGAGAAAGGAAATAGCAGAGGATTTTAACAAATGGAAGAACACACCATGCTCATGGATGGGCAGAATCAACATTGTTAAAATGTCTATACTTCCCAAAGCAATCTACCTACCTATTCAATGCCATTTCTATCAAAATACCAACATCGTACTTTCAAGATTTGGAAAAAATGATTCTGCATTTTGTATGGAACCAGAAAAAAACCCGTATAGCTAAGGCAGTTCTTAGTAATAAAAATAAAACTGGGGGCATCAGCATACGAGATTTTAGTCTGTACTACAAAGCCATAGTGGTCAAGACAGCGTGGTACTGGCACAAAAATAGAGACATAGACACTTGGAATCGAATAGAAAACCAAGAAATGAAACTAACATCTTACAACCACCTAATCTTTGATAAACCAAACAAGAACATACCTTGGGGGAACCCTATTCAATAAATGGTGTTGGGAGAACTGGATATCCACATGTAAACAACTGAAACTGGTCCCACACCTTTCCCCACTCACAAAAATTGATTCAAAATGGATAAAGGACTTAAATTTAAGGCATGAAACAATAAAAATCCTCTAAGAAAGCATAGGAAAAACACTGGAAGGTATTGGCCTGGGGAAACACTTCATGAAGAAGACTGCCATGGCAATTGCAACAACAACAAAAATAAACAAATGGGACTTCATTAAGCTGAAAATCTTCTGTACAGCCAAGGAGACAACAACCAAAGCAAAGAGACAACCTACACAATGGGAAAGGATATTTGCATATTTTCAATCAGACAAAAGCTTGATAACTAAGATCTATAGAGAACTCAAATTAATCCACATGAAAAAAGCCAACAATCCCATATATCAATGGGCAAGAGACATGAATAGAACCTTCTCTAAAGAAGAAGATGAATGGCTAACAAACACATGAAAAAATGTTCATCATCTCTATATATTAGAGAAATGCAAATCAAAATAACCCTGAGATATCATCTAACCCCAGTGAGAATGACCCACATCACAAAATCTCAAAACTGCAGATGCTGGCATGGATGTGGAGAGAAGGGAACACTTTTACACTGCTGGTGGGACTGCAAACTAGTACAACCTTTCTGGAAGGAAGTATGTGGAGAAACCTCAAAGCACTCAAGCTAGACCTCCCATTTGATCCTGCAATCCCATTACTGGGCATCTACCCAGAAGGAAAAAAATCCTCTTATCATAAGGACACTTGCACTAGACTGTTTATTGCAGCTCAATTTACAATCGCCAAAATGTGGAAACAGCCTAAATGCCCACCAACCCAGGAATGGATTAACAAGCTATGGTATATGTATACCATGGAATACTATTCAGCCATTAAAAAAATGGAGACTTTACATCCTTCGTATTAACCTGGATGGAAGTGGAAGACATTATTCTTAGTAAAGCATCACAAGAATGGAGAAGCATGAATCCTATGTACTTGATTTTGATATGAGGACAATTAATGACAATTAAGGTTATGGGGGGAAGGAAAAGCAGAGAGAGGGAAGGAGGGAGTGGGGTGGGGCCTTGGTGCATGCCACACCTTCTGGGGGCAAGACATGATTGTAAAAGGGACTTTACCTAACAATTATCAGTGTAACCTGGCTTATTGTACCCTCAATGAATCCCCAACAATTAAAAAAAAAAAAAAGAACATATGACACACCTAGAAGGAAGATCCACGAACCAGTTCTGAAACAATTGAAACATTAAAGTAAATTATAATAGTAATGGAATATAGTCCATTAAATAAAAAAAAAAATGGAGACTTTACATCCTTCGTATTAACCTGGATGGAAGTGGAAGACATTATTCTTAGTAAAGCATCACAAGAATGGAGAAGCATGAATCCTATGTACTCGATTTTGATATGAGGACAATTAATGACAATTAAGGTTATTGGGGGGAAGGAAAAGCAGAGAGGGAAGGAGGGAGGGGGGTGGGGCCTTGGTGCATGCCACACCTTCTGGGGACAAGACATGATTGCAAGAGGGACTTTACCTAACAAATGCAATCAGTGTAACCTGGCTTATTGTACCCTCAATGAATCCCCAACAATAAAAAAAAATAGAAAAAAAAATTTCTTTTTCAATATGTTAATAATGATTTGATTTCATAATCATGCAGCAAGTAGGGAGCTCTGGGGAAATACTTTGAACTAATGCTGGCAAACACCATATCAAAACTCTACATCCTGTAGCCACCCACTCTAGACAGAGGAAAATTGATAAATATCTGCAAAAAAATTTTGCATCAGCATCTCAGATAAAGTCAGTAGTGGATTAGACTTCATATTTAAGTCATCAAAAGGAGAAAAATAACAACGAAGAACACAACTGACAGCAGACTGTTCATATAACCTGCATCATCAGAGGTTTAATGAACCAGGTTCTTAGCTGTAGTGAAGAGCTGCATCTAAAGGAATGATTGAGAACCTTGGGGAATTGTCTTTTCTATTTTAATTCATACAAAATCTCAGGGTCCCTACTTATTCTACTTGTAAATTATAGCACTGTAAACTTAAATACAAAGATTGAAAACATCTCTGGCCAGGTGTGGTGTCTCATGCCTATAATCCTAGCACTCTGAGAGGCTGAGATGGGAGGGTAGTTTGAGCTCAGGAGTCTGAGCAAAGTGAAACCCCATCTCTACTAAAAATAAAAAAATAAAAAAAAAAATTTAGCCAGGCATTATAGTGGGCACCTGTAGTCCCAGCAACTCAGGAAGCTGAGGCAGGAGGATCACTTTAACCCAAGAGTTTGAGGTTGCTGTGAGGTTGATGCCACAGCACTCTAGCCTGCAACAGAGTGAGGCTCTGTCAAAAAAGAAAAAAAAGGAGGAGGAAGAAGAGGGGGAGGAGGAGGAGGAGAGGGAAGGGAAGGGAAGGGAAAGGAAGGCGTCTTGCTGATGTGAACTTGTCTTAAGGATTTTTGTTCAGAATTCACAAAATAGACATATCTCTTCCAAAATACCTAACCTGGCACTTTGGGTTAATGATAAAAATTAACTTCAGAACAAGCAGTTGAATACAAAAACCCAAAACACGTGTGAGGTATAAAGCACTACACCAAATCACAAAGATTCTGGTTAAGGAAATAGCATGCTACCAGTTTAGAGATTCTGAGAGTATATAACTCCCTCCAGCACTTTGAAAGAAGCTTACTTAGAGCCTTGAACACAGTAGAAACTCAAATGTTTGTTGAAACCATGAGTGCTGCTCTGAGGAAATCTCACAGTTTAAAGTTTAAGACAGATTAGCAATTCCCACAAACCATGAGTGTTTCAAAGTCCCTGCTACGTCTGAATACACCCCACTATCTATGCCTTTGGCTCATTACTACACGCCCATTGCTGTTTATTTGGGGATTCTGATAGAATCAGGTGTTCCTGCCCAAATAAACTTGCCCTGCCCAGGCAGGATCAGGTTCATGGCCCACCCGGGAAAGGTCAGACTCATGTTCCTCCCAGGAAATAGGAATGCCACCAATCCTGGCGGCCCTAACCCTTTAAATTCCTGTCTGCTGTAGCCTACGTGTGGATTTCTCCCTAGTCAGGAATCTCACCCCACCTGCACTCCAGGTGGAATAAAAGCCACTTTAAGCGCATGAACTGGATCTCCGTTTTCCTTTTCTCTCACGTCTGGGAATGATTGTATCCTTTCGCCCAGAAGCTTTCAGGATCCTGCATTGGGACTGGGGACCCCAGTGTTAGACTACATGGCCTCTAAGGCACCGATTCTCCAACTTTCACTGCTTTGGAATCCCACCAGGCTTTGTTAAAACGCATATTCCTGATAACCCATTCCCAGAGATTCTGGATCAGCAGGTCTGGGATGGGGGCCATGAATCTGCATTTCTAACAAGTTTCCAGGGAATGGAGATGGGGCACACGTCGAATAGCACTAACGTCCTTTTCAATTCTTGGAGTCTAGCTCTAGCCTTTCAGAACCTTAACCTCAACCGTTAGCAAAACTCCTTAGAGCGCGATTGCAGGGTCCTCAACAGGTGGAAGATTCCCAGAAGGGAGGATCACAGCTCGCGGCTACACGTGTGCCCGGGGCTCCCTGCCCCACCCTCAGCCTCCAAGGCCCCATATCCCACACTCACTGAGCTTTCCCGGGGTCTGGGGACACTGAAGAGCCCAGAGACCGGCCCCTGCAGTCCAAAAGGGAGGCGCCCCGTGCCCCCGGGGCGCCCGCGGCGCAGCTGGATGCAGCGCACAGGCAGCCTCGGCGCACGCCGCGCACTCACAGCCGCAGGTGCATATCCAGGAGCGAACGCCCGCTGCGTCAGGAGGCTTTTAAAGCCGGCGCTGAACAAGCCCTTGTCCTGGCTCTCTCCTGGGATCTAACTCGTCGTAGCTTTTCATGTGAGTGTCCAGAAACGCTCCAGCTGGTTGTTGGCTTTGTGCACACCCTCTAGCAGCGAATTTCGGGAAAGCCGCGGGCTGCCAAATGAACTTGAGAAAAGCAGAATTTCTCAGAAACCGAGGGCCATCCTCCTCAGCAGGCAGCTGAGCTGAGGTCATGGCTGCTACTTGGGCTAAGGCCTCGCCATTTGGCTCCCAAGTTTACAATTCCTCAGAACCAGCGTGCAAAGAGCAGAGAAAACACCCAAAGAGGAGCAACCTCCTGGGGAAAGCCCCGCGAGAGAGGCACTGTGATGCGAAAGGTAGCAGGGATTTGATCCAGCAACTTCCAGAAAGGCAGGGTGAGGAAACGGAGAAGGCAACACAAAGGAAGATACGGTTTTACACCTAGATTACAGTGAAGAACTTCGGAAGCAGGGACTTCATTCTTCATGTGTGGCTTATTCTGTGTGTGTTTGTTTTGCATGGACATGTACTCGCTGTTGAGATTTTATGTGACAAATATATATCACCTGCCAGTAAACACATTCCTAGTTTGGGTGATTGAATTCATTCTGTCAGTCCATTGCTTTAACTGCCAGCTTCTTCAGGCTGTCAGTGAAGAGACATGCTAAAGCTACTTACACTGAGAAAAGTTTATTAGCAGTCCAAGAGGAAACAGGAGAGATGGGAGCTCACCCTTGCTCAGCAAAAGCCTCCGGGGCACTGAGCTTCTTGATTCTGAGGTTGCTTCTGAAGTTAATGGGGGAAGTTTCCAAGTATGTCTCAGAAAGAATGGAGTTGGAAGGATGGAGAGAGAGGTTGAATGAAGACTCCACCTGAATGAAGAATTGTCTCCCTTTATTATTTTGTTTTCTACAAAGAGAACACAAATACTGTACGTGTAAATTAATAACTTTTTTTGTTTTTCATTAATAAGGATAGAATGATGCCCAGGAAATGTTATTTCTCAAAAGAGTTTATTTGCTCTATTTAGAATCCATTTAGTGCAGACAGGGTTATGGGGTGTCCTGCACAGATCTTGAAATCCTGGATTTGAACCCCAAGATTCACCTTTTAATATCAGTGAATTTCAGATCTATCCAAGTTCTAATGGAAAATGTGCCTTTGGTCACTGGAGTGTAACACTAAGAGTTATGTTGAGGGCTGGAAAATCAGGAAGGTAGAATCTGGAGAACAAAATATTTCATATTTGTGCCTAGTTCAGGTGGAAATTTTGCTCCTGCTATGTCCACATACACTCAGTGTGCAAAACCTAACAAGATGTTCTTCCCCAGCCAAGAGTAATGCCCCAAGGGAGAAAGGAGGCCTGTTTTACTTCAGGAGAAGGGTGGGGTTTTTCCTTCACAATTAGGGTAATAATCAAATAGTACTGAGGTCAAAAGAAGTTGTGTATTTCTTTTTGGAAATTTCTTTGGAAAGCAATTTTGTAGGATTTTTTTACTTGCAATGCTTGTGATTTAACTTTCACAATCACAATGCAAAATCAAAGTAGCTTTGGAGATCTACAACATTTTCCACAGAATTCATTTCCTTTCCTTTCTTCTTGTAAAATTGAAACACGTTTTTCCCTAAAGAAATCATAATGCAAAATTTCTCTGCTATTGAGAATTGCATTTATTTGATTAAGGATACATTAACTTATTTCAGAAAGCATTAGTTTGGAGCTGAACATCTGAAGGAATTCAGGCATTAAAAGCACTAAGTTTTCAATTTCCAACATAGAAAGGAAGCAAGTTGGACTTATATTACTTTATCAGCTTGGGCATTACTTACCATATTCTCTAGAAAAGGAAAAGGTATTGAATCAAAGAAAAATATCCAGAATTCAAAACATGTGGAAAAGATATTAAACATTTTTTCAAATTTATCATTAATCATATTAGATTTTCATTAACCCAAGTTTCACAGTCTATATTTTCTGTAGCTGCTTTAACATCAGACTGAGAAATGCCAAACTCTGCTCTACTTTGCACTTATTAATTCTCACTAGGAAATACTGATGATATGTCTGAAAATGTAAAAACCATACTATCAGAAGGATATAAGATGATTTGGGATGGGAGATGATTTCAATGGAATATGACTCACCTTCTCCTTGATGGAGTCTGAATTATTAAAGAGAAATGAACAGAAAACATTTTTCTTATCATTTGACTCAAAGTCACTTGGTCATGCCTTATACCAAGAAGTAAAAAATGAATTAAAATATGTTAAAATGCAATAATGATAACTGAAGCTAAATACTTTCCTTTCCAATGTTATTTATTAAATAAATATTATAAATTAAATTAATTTATTAAATACATTGGAATCTTTTCTCTTTCAGTATCTTAAGCTATACTGAAAATAAGCAAAAATGACTTAGCTACTTGCTTTAAGAAATAACTTGTTCATAAAAGACAAGACTGACCAAAATCACTTTCTTACCAATATTAACCAGCCTGGTCAAGAAGACTTGTTTTAAATTATTCATCTCCCTGTGTCCACCAATTCAAAGCTATTGTGTCATGAACTCTGCCAAACCCAGCCAGTTCTCTGGCTTGTAAACCCACCTAAAATTCACCCATCCCAAAACCTAAACCCTATAAATATCCTCTCTGATTTCCTTTCTGAGGCACTGCTAAGACTGTCACTGTGGTGTTTACCTTTACCACAGTAAGTCAGATGAGAAGGTTTTTCTGATGATCTTCTGGGAAATTCAACAATTGACAGCATACTATCATCACAGCCTATTATTTCATGTTACAGCACCACAGAGGAAGATGAGGACAACAATATGTGGGTGGTTGGGGGCAGTAGAATCAAAAAAGGCTTAATGAGAGGGTGATTTGAAAGTTAGGTCTGAAGGGGACCTAAGTCTAACTAGGCAAGACTGAGAAGCCATGCCTCATTAAGAGCAACCCTCCACCTCCAGCAACAAGGAAGCAGAAAACCATGTCTGTATTGGACATTTATTTGTTCTGAATTCAATTCCCGAAATAACATTTCCTTCTCTTTACTGGGAAACATTTATGCTGCCTATGTGATTCCAAAGACAGATGACATTTTTTCAGGGTCCCACCTTTCTAGCCACAGTTCTTTGTCTGAGGATGGCTCTTAACCCAAGTTTGACCAGTCAGCCCAGGATCCTATGTTTAAGGAGGGTGAGTTTCTGTTCCTCAACAGAAAAATGTGAGACTAAAGTCTGATGGAGGTCAGGCATGGTAGTTCACATCTGTAACTACCTTGGGAGGCCAAGGTAGGAGGATTGCGTGAGGTCAGGACTTCAAGACCAGCCTGAGCAAGAACAAGACCCCATCTCTGCTTTAAAAGAAAAAATAGAAAAAAATATCTAGGCATATGCCAGGCACCTATAGTCCCAGCTACTCATGAGGCTGAAGTAGGAAGATCATTTGAACCCAGGAGTTTGACGTTGCGATGAGCTAGGTTGAGGCCACACACTCTAGCCTGGGCAACAGAGTGAGACTCTTTCTCAAAAAATAAAACAAAATAGTCTGATGGAAGCTACATTCTAATTATTGTGAAAGAAGTTTATGTAAGGATTAGAGTTGACATGCAGGGACGAAAGATGGATAGTTTGGGGAGGTATTAGAATCTTAAGTTCTAGTTATCTTTGAGACTTTTTTCTTCCCACAAGTGTGCATACTGGTGAAGAAATAGTCCTTCTTAGCCTCAATTAGTTATGTTCCACTCAATAAAAGAAGCCTGGCTGATATAATCACTATTCTCTCACTTCACCTTGGTTGTATTTGACTTCTGAAAGCATATTTTACTTATTTAGGTATCTCAGAACTCTTGAACTAACTTAAAAATAAAAGAACATCATTAAAGAAAAAAATAAACAGTAATATTCTCTGTCTCTATTTGGAATAGAGAGCTAATGGTAGGAAACGTCAGAGTATCTCATGCCCACTCCAATGCATGGAGCCACATACTTATGTACACGCCACATACAAAGTTCAATATACACTGCTGAGCAGGTAGGAAGTTTTCAGAAGGTCAAGTCATCAAGAAGGGATTTTAGGGGTAGCTCAACTTCTAAAAAAAAATGTGCAATTCCCCAAATAAATATTGTTGGGATATTAAAATGTATAATGTAAGAAATGGCTAAGACCAATGCACTGATATAAGTTAAATTTCAGAGGAGCTGTTATTCTGGACCTCAGGTTTCCTGCTTCATTTTATTAGGCTATTGGAAAAATCAAGCTCAAGATCATATTTTTCGAAACTGATTATGTCTCAAAGTCAATAAACCATTTTAAAAATACACATGTGTAAGCCCCATTCTATCAAATCAGAATCCTTAGGGAATAATGCCAGAAATTTAGATATTTTAAGGCTCCACGGTGGATTCTTTTGATCAGGCACAGTTCAGCATGCCCAGTCCAAAGAACTGATTCACACCATTAAATACACAAAATCCTGGTTAACAAACCATGATGCCCATTAATTTTGCCCTTGTTATGAGTAGGTTTTTCCATTGAAATATCTTCTATTATGTGAATTCTGTAATTGCTACTCTACCTTTAAAAAATCCTGATTTTTTATTATTATTGCCACCTCACAAATAAACACTGGCCTGGATATCCAGAATCTGAAAAAACCAATATAGACCTAGAGGTCTATATATAAGCAAGTATAAGTCTTAAAAGAAATACAAAATGCTGTAGGTCCTTTTCTGCTTATTTTCCTTGGTCCTCTTGGGAAAATTATTTCCCCTCTGATTATTGAGTAGCTAAAATCTATGTTTACATATCTGAATTCTTATTCATTCCTAAACCACCAAACATCTGTCAAGCATAAGCATGATAATTCTGTAAACATGTCTTCTAAGGACAGTAAGTAATGAGAAGTTTCAAGTCCTCAATGTTAATTCTATTGTATACACCCAATTAACAACCCATACATTGGCAGGATATCCTGAATTGGTGCTCACTGTAATTATTCCAGCTGTGTACACCTAAAATTTCTCTGCTGTGCTGCACTAGTTTCCCAAAAGGAAAAGTGAGACAAAAAAAATGATTAGAAGAGGAAGTGTGTGTAAGTCAACAAATCTTGGTGCTTTGACCATCATTTAAGTTTGCAAGATGTCTTCAGTAGATAATTAGGACTTTTTCTTATTTTTATTCTTGTTAGAAAAGATTTTACAGAAGGATTCTAAATGCTCTCACTTCAAAGTCTACAAGATATCTCCAAATCCCTACCATGAAATCCCCTTTCTTTCATAAATCAAACCATGTGTACATTACCTGCACTAAAAAGACATACTTTGTAGAAGATCTTGTTGACATTTTCTTTGAAATATTTGTTATTTTCTTGCCATTCTTTGAACATTTATTCCAGGTTCTCATCCCCTAAACCTATTCAGCATTTTGCTCTTAATTGGATTCCCTGCCTCCAATATCTTTGCTGCTCAATACATTACATTGCCCAATTCAAAGTTAACATTTTAAAATACTGCTTTGCATATGCCATCATCTTTCTCAAAAATTTATGGATCTCTACTAACTATATTCAGTACAATTTAATCTTTACTAGTATTTTTCATAACCATCTCTTCAATATCTTTGATAATTTGGCTCATTCACTCTTTCAAACATATTCCACTTTTTACAAATGTGAATATTCTGCATCAGTTAACTTTGTCTTCTAATTTCTCTTTAATATGTTATGCAGAGTTTGAAATCTATAACTTTACTGACATTGTTTTCCCTGCTTGAAAGACTTTTGTCCCTCCATTCTGCTTATTTGTGAGTACCTTTCTTTAATGCAGAAATCAGATCATTCTCTTTTGAGAGAACTTTGGAGTGGTAGAGTGAAATTGTTTGTTGATAATTGTTCCTTCCTTCCACAACCTTACCGTGATTCACTGTGAAAGAAGTACACTTCTCCACCTACATGTATTTCGAGTTTTGCCTGGTGACATAGATTGGCCAATGGAATGTGAGCATACATGACAGTGTGACGGTGCTTTTTTTCTAGTTAAATTTTTAAGAAGCATGGCGTTTCCATCAGCCATCTTGGAACTTGATATCTTTGCCATAAGAAAAGCATAATTCAGGTAGCCAGGTCAAAATCCATGGAGCAGACCTGGATCCAAACAGAAACCCATCTCATCCCAGCTGAATCTAGCCAAATTAGCTGGACCACAGTTTAGATTAAAAGTCATGAGCAATAACTAAGTATTTGTTGTTTTAAGCCACTGAGATTGTGGAGGTTGCTTGTTACACAGTTCTTCACAGGAAAGAAATCTGGCAAATATATCAGGTCATTTTCTTCTTTCAACTTCCAGAATGTTGATTATCTTTATTCCTTATTTTTTATTTGGAAAATGCTGTCTTATTTTTAGGGCCTTTTGGTGTTCATAAGGATAATTAGTATTTATATATAAGTGTATTAGTATTTATAGATAAGTATATTTTATACATGAGGCACTACATTAGTAAATAATTTAAATATTTTGCATTATTTCATTCTTAAAAAAAAATCCTAGGAAGTGGATATTACTATTTCCATAAAGTCATGTGGTTTAAAAGGTGAAGTAACTTTCCTTAGGCCACACAAGTGGTTAATGAGAGAGAAAGGATTCAAATGCAGGACTGTTTAGATCAGCGGTTCTCAACTTGTGGGTCGCGACCCCTTTGGGGATCTCCTGCATATCAGATATTTACATTATAATTCAAAAAAGTAGCAAAATTACAGTTATGAAGTAGCAACAAAGATAATTTTATGGTTGGGGGTCACCACAACATGAAGAACTGTATTAAAGGGTTGCGGCATTAGGAAGGTTGAGAACCACTGGTTTAGATCCAACAACCATGTCCTATGTATCTTTTCCACTTGGCAGCTTTTATCAGATTACCAAAAAGGATAAAAGCCATTACATGTAGCTCTTCAATTTCATACAACCCAGAGAAACCACCAAAGACACACTGAATTTGGAAATTGGACTTTGTGGTATGGACAAAGGGGAGTCAATGAGAAATCTGAAGCAAGACAAGGAACTTACCAAATTTGAACTTAGTGAAATAACTCTGGCAGGAATCAGGAGGACAGATTGCTTGAAGCAAAGCATGGAGGCAGAAGATTTCTAGGCAAAAGACTACAGCAATAGCACTGGTTGATGAATCAACAGATTTTTACCAATAAATGTTATAACATTTGTAAGATTTATAAACAAAGTGAAATTTGAGAACATTGAGAACATCTTTTCTGCTGCAAAGAGCAAAGGTCAAGCTGCATTTAATGTTCTGTTTCTGTATCTGGAATCAAAAAGGTCTGACCTGGAGAGATTGATGGGGCTTACCAATGGTTAGCTCCAGGAGAGACAATGTGAACAAAAGAAACCCTGTTTCTGTCACCAATGTGACTCTGTTTAGAGCATGCAGTTTTCTTCACAGAGAGGTGCTAGTATCAAAGCCTGTCAAAAAAGAAACTTTGGAAGTCTGAATTACGTGACAAAAATGGCCAACACAGACAAATTTATCTGTAACTCCTTTGAAACTGTGTAAACATCTTGTCAAAGAGCACATAAATCTCCTGCTACAAACAGAAATTTGGTGGCTTAGTAGTGGAACAATTCTCAATTCGCAAGTGTGTGGGCTAAAAGATGAATCACCAGACTCCACAGAATATGTTTTAACTTCAAGTGGAAAGGTTCTTGGATTTTAAAGATATGGAATCTTTTTACAAATTATGTTGCCAAAGGAAGTCTTGACATGTTTCCAACGTTGATTGGATTTGAAGGTAAGGAAGGGTCTCCTTAAGTCTCATATGTTATTGAAACCATCCGGGAGAACCACAGAACAACACTATTGGATGGTCCCTCCCATTAACACAAGTGAATGACTGGGTGAAGACCCTCTCATTGAATCTTTGGCTCAGCTTAAGAGACTTAACATGACTTTGAGAGAAGAACTTTGTAAGCTACAGTCTGATCATGATCTGAAGATAAGATTTACTGATCTATCCCTTGACTAGTGCTGAATTTCTGTAAAAAAAAAGAAAAATAAGTTCCTGCTATTCATAGGAAAACAATAAACATTTTGTTGAAGTTTTAAGAGTCTCTTGTTTAAGAGACATACCAAATCTGCAGACTTATTAACTAAGTAACTTTATTTTTCTAGTTTGTGGATGATAAAATTGAAACACATAGGAATAGCACTCATCCACTCCACTGCTACTTCCATCTTTCATGGAGAAATTTTAAATCAGTTATACTATGCCTCACTGAATTCTGAGCTTTTTGGAAGAGAAAGTCAGGTCTTGTTCATCCATATGTTTTAAACCTCCATCTTCACCCACACTATATGCCCAATAAGAACTAGCAAATATCTCAATCAATGGAAATTGCTCAATATTTGTGTGTTCAATAGCAGAAAGAAATGCAGAATTCTACTCCCTGATGCGTAAACAGACCCTCCTTAGGCATCTGTGGCTCAAAGGAGTAGGGCGCTGGTCCCATATGCCAGAGGTGGCAAGTTCAAACCCAGCCCCGGCCAAAAACTGCAAAACAAATAAAAAATAATAAAAAATAAAATAAAAGAAGATGTAAGTTTAAAAAAATTCTAAAAAAAAAAAAAAAGAAATCACACTGAGTGACATTCCTAGACTAGAAAATGATATTTTAATATTTCTAATCTTTCATTATCCTTCTCATCTTTAATATTTCTAATCTTTCATTATCCTTCTCATCTAGCAAGAGAGAGTGGGACCATGTTTATTACCATTTCAGAAAGCATACAATTTGTGAGAGATGACAATTAGGTTCCCTCATTTTTGAGCAAACATTTCATGAACCTATTTTCTCTCCAAAGCCTGGAGAAATATCTTCTGTTATTGAAGAATCATCAACTCACATTATTGGAGGGGGACATGCACTGTCCATGGTCCCCGATCATTCCTGGGAACTGTTTAGTGACACCACAACAGTGACAATTACCTTGATGTTGACAGAACCTGTTTCTAGCATTGCTTCTAGCATTGCTTCACATGAGGGGGAAAAAAAAATTCAGCCTTTATCTGAAAATAAAACCCATGGTCAAGCAGACTTAGACTCCTTTCTGGAACTTGTCAGGTATTTTTGTTCAAAGGACTAAGAGCCTAAGCCACAGAGTATGTGTTAATTTGGGTGGGCCTTGAAGGATAATATCTCTTCTGTAAGAAAATTCTTGATATTAAAAGTTTTACTACTTGGAGGGGAGAATATCAAAAACTATTTTCCTCAAAATCTGCAGCACACAAAACACAAGGCACCAGCCTTCCATCAACAGAATGACTGAAGAGTTAAACAGTTTACTTTGGTACTGAATTAGATTGTGTATGAAATGTAAAAGAGACAAATAAAACAAAATTTATAAGCCTCTCCTGTCCCCAATCCCCTGCTAATTCCTACTATAGTGACAGAGCAAAGAGGGTAAATAACCAGTGTGCATGAACAAGGATGTAAAAAGAAAATCTCAACAACACCTGATTAAAAAAATAATAATTTTGATAAAATTTATCATTTATTCTTGATAAAAACATCAGAATAAAATTGTAATACAAGTAAATTTGCTAAATACAATAGAATATTTATCTAGAGCAAATAGCAACTCTTCTTGATAAGTAATGAAAAATTAAAAACATTCCCTCATAGTTAGGATGTCTTTTTCCATTATTTTATCATGTAAGTGATTCGTGAATATGTTCTTCCAGGCTCTTTCTTTTCTTTTTGTTCTCTAACAGTGAACGGAAGTTCTTAATTTTGATAAATTCCAATTTACCAAACTCCTTTATGGATTGTGTTTATGGTGTCCTATGTAAGAAATCTTTGCCTAACTGAAAACTTTCTCCTGTTTTCTTCTGGAAATTTGGTACTTTCAGGTTTTGTGTGTAGGTCTGTAATATATTTTAACTTAATTATTATATATACTTTGATATATAGATAAAAATCCACTTTTTATATATGTACATCCAAACATCACACCATAATTTGTTAAAAATATTATTCTTTATCAAATGAATTGCCTTTGAACTTTGTCAAAATCAGAAGTCACACAGTCATCTTTCCCTACTCTACTGATCTCTGGAACAACCCTGACACAGTGTAAGAGAGAGTACAGAAGAGCGTGAATCCAAAAGGCATGGATCTTTAGGAAACATCTTTGAGGTTGGCTGTATTTGTAGCTGTATTTTTCCTCTGTATGATATGTCATAACCTAAATTAAAGTCTTTGGCCACCATTTTATACCTCTCTCTCTTTCCTCACGCCTCATTTTTTCTGACATCCTTTGAATTGGATATTTTCATGCTCTGTTATTTGGCAAATAAAAATCAAGATAGGCTTTGCAATTGAATATAGAAGATTGAACACAGACATTACTGCCACTCATTCTAGAACTAATTATAATTCCAGCAAATGGATTTTTTTGTTAATCTGGGAATTACTTGTATTCTTTTTTCTCAAGGCTTTCACTCTAAAATTTTTAACTGATAAAGATTGTAGCCCCACAGGGCTGTGACAAGTGTCTCAAGAATGGAAGAAAAACTACCCAATGTACTCACCCTTATTATGAAACTAATGTAGGACCTTCACATGAAAGCTATAACCCAGTTACAACCTAAGAATAGGGAGAAGGGGGAAAAGGAGGGGGGAAGGGAGGTGGAGGGAGGGGGATTAATGGGATTACACCTGCGGTGCATTTTACAAGGGTATATGTGAATCCTAGTAAATGAGGAATGTAAAGGTCTTCGCAAAATAACTAAGAAAATGCTACAAAAGCTATGTTAACTAGTGTGATGAAAATGTGTCAAATGATCTATGAACCAAGTATATGGTGCCCCATGATCATACTAATGTACACAGCTATGATTTAATAAAAATAAATAAATAAAAAAAGAAGGAAAAAAAGATTGTACATATTCAAGGTGTACAATGTAATGATTTCACATGGACATATATCATGTAATGATAATCAATTGACACATCCATCATCACCCATGCTGCACATGAGAGTCCCCGCACTTGTTCATCTTATAATCTTACAACTTAAATTCTGTAACTTTTGACCAAACTTTCCCTATTTTTCTGAACCCCCAACCCCTGGTAACCACTGTTCGACTCACTGCTTCTATAGGTTTGCTTTTTTACATCCATACATAAGTGAGGTCATCCAGCATTTGTTTTTATATGCCTGGCTTATTTCACCTAGTATAATGTCTTTCAGGTTCATCGGTGTTGTCACAAATGACAGGATTTCCTTTTGATGGCTAATAATATTCCATCGTGTGTGTGTTTACGTGTGTGTATCACATTTTCTTTACCCATTCATCTGTCAGTGGACACTTAAGTTGTTTTCATATCTTGGCTATTGCGAATAGTGCTTCAATGAACATGGAAATACAGATGTCTATTTGAAATACTGATTTTGTTTCCTTTGGATACATACCCAACAGTGGAATTATTGGATCATATGGTAGTTCTATTTTGAATCTTTTCAGGAACACCCATTCTGCTTTCTGTAATGGCTGCACCAATTTACAATCCCCCCAAAAGTATACAAGAGCTTCCTATTCTCTACATCCTTACCAACACTTGTTATCCCTTGTCTTTTTGATAATAGTCATGGTAACTAGTAGGTGGGAGGTAATGTCTCATTGCCATTTTTATTTGCATTCCTCTGAAGCACCTTTTCATATATCTATTGGCCATTTTTATGTCTTTTTTAGAGAAGTGCCTGTTAATAGCCGATGCCCATTTTTTAACTGGGCTATTGTTTTTCAGCTATTGAGTTGTGTGAGTTTCTCACATATTTTAGATATTAATACCTTTTGAGATATGTGATTTGCCAATATTTTTCTACCACTCCATTGGTTGCCTTTTCATTTTGTTGATAGTTTTCTTTGCTATGCAAAATGTGTTTAGTATTATGCAGTCCCATTTGTTTATATGTGCTTTTGTTGCCAGTTAATTTGTGTATATGGTGTAAGACAATGGTCTAATTTCCTTCTTTTGCATATAGATATCCAGTTTTTCCAAAACTGAAAATTATTAATTATTTATTAAAGATAATTTCTTTCCCTTATTGTGCATTCTTGGTGCTCTCATAAAAAATTAGCTGAACATATATGCATGGGTTTATTTCGGGGTTTTCTGTTTCACTAGTGTATATGTTTGTTTTTATAATAGTACTGTATTGTTTTAATTACCATAACTTTGTAATATAGTTTAAAATTTGGGAGTAAGATGTCTCTAGCTTCCTCAAGATTGCTTTGGCTATTAAGGGTCTTCTGTGGTTTCCTACAAGTTCTGTGTTTATTTTTTCTATTTCTGTGTAAAATTCCATTGGAATTTGTATAGGGATTGCACTGAATTGGTACATTGCTTTGTATATACTATGAAAAATTTGGCAATATTAAAAGAGCAAATCCAGAAGCAGGTGAATTTATGCTGCAAAAGACTCTTAAAAGACTCAGAATTTAGGGGTTCTGGAAACTTCCAAAAGATGGTGTAAATGTAGACCTTAAAATAGGTATAAAAAGTAATTAGATGCCTCCAGGTCCCTTTCCTCACCCTAGACAGCCATAAATAAAATAAATAAATAAAAATGGGGGGATTGATAAACTTGGTAAATACTGCAGAGGTAAAGTGAAAAGGGAAGTTATTGACCATTGGACTCAGCAATATGGAGGTTATTGGTGTCCATAACTGGAGCAGTTTGGGGAGAGTAGTCGGGCCAATGACTGGCTAGAGGAATGAAAGAAAGGATGAGAATGGGAACTCTTTGAGAAGGGTTTTATAAAAGCTGCAAATAAATGGGTCACTTTTCATGAGGATGTGGCATCTAATAAGTGCTTTATTTTTTATGTGCACTTAATTTATAAGATGGGAGAAAGACGGAATGGTAGGATGCTGATAGGAAAGATTTAGTAGAAGAAACAATGGAGGACACAGGAGAGAGAGGGTATACTACTATTGAGGTAATTTCCTTAAGGATGGCAAAGGGGAAGGAAGCTAAGGCACAAGTAGAATGAATGGCCTTAGACAGGAGCGTGGACAATTCACCCACAGTGAACAAAGAGAGGAAGGGTACATAAGCACAGATTCTATAAGTTTGGACTTCTGATTGTGGTCCCTCCAAACACCCTCAGTGAAACAGGAAGTGAGAGAGCTGAGAATAAGGATGGGGTGGAGGTATTGGAGGTTTGAGAACAAAAAAAGTTTTAAGTCATCTGCTAGGTCACTCTTTTCAAACTTTAATGTACCCAGAAATTACCTGGGGACCTGGTTAAAAAGCAGACTGTGAATAAATGGACTGGGCTATGGTTGGGGCTCCTGCATTCCTAACAATCTGATGTTGATCCAGTGCAACTATTAAGCACATTTAGAGTAGCAACAGGCCAGAAAAATGTAATTTCAATTTGCTGGGCAGCGTAATTTGGTCAGCATAGGTAATTTTCCCCCAGCTACTTAACTACAGGATGCATGTGGGAAACATGTGGAAAACTATTTTACCAAGGTTGAGTTTTACCTGATATGTATCGAGACACACACACAAAGAAAAAGAACAGGAAATTGAGGATGCATTGAGGAAATGATTATGATGGTCTCTGAAATCTGAGAAGTACAAGCTTTATGGGAAGGAGAGAGGGATGGTGCAAAGGTGTTAGGATCAAGGGATTATATGTCTCAGTAGGTCAACAAAACTTATTGGCCCTGGATACCACAGTGAGTGAGCTGAAACAGAGACCCAGAAGCAAGATAATGGAGGGTGCAGTTATAGGTAATTTCCTGGGCCATTGTGGGCCATGGAGGTGTTTAACTGAGGTAGGCAGGATCTCAGTTAAAAATCAAGGAGCTGGGCAGCGCCTGTGGCTCAAGGAGTAGGGCGCCGGCCCCATATACCAGGAGTGGTGGGTTTAAGCCCGGCCCTGGCCAAAACTGCAAAAAAAAAAAAGAAAAGAAAAAGAAAAAAAAAATCAAGGAGCTGAGAATTCAGGATATTGGAAGATCAATTCATATGGACACTCAAGTCATCAAGAGTGAGGGCAGTGTAGTAATAGAGAGTGACCATGAGCCTCAACTAAAATCTTCATGAAGTGGTGCAGGGATCTGATGATGTCTGAGACTGGGAGTGAGGATGGAGAAGTAGAATTGAAATGGCATAGATTAAAGGTTGGGGCATTAGAGGTAAGTGAGAAACATCCTGGAAGCAACAATAAGGAACTCTGCTTCTCAACACGGTAGTATGGGAGAAAATAGCTCTCGCCTAAGCAGCCTTATGGAAACGTGTGCCCTCAGGAGTCCAGTGAGGACAAGAAGATGAAGGTGATGTTGTAGAGGAGGTTGTGGGCACAGAGGACTGAGCTGATGACTTAAAGGTTCTAGGAGATGCAGGGAGTGGTCTGGGGATTTGGAAAGCAATGGAAGACAGAGTGGAAATCCAGGTGATAGCTCAGAACTTAGAAGTCTTCGACTTTTTATGGTGTCTAATGTGGAAAGTCTCAAAAGACTCCAGAACAGAATCTATTTTCAGGGTGGTGAATACTTGAGTGCTGAGGATGAGTATCTTTCTAGAAGTGCCAGGAGCTCTGTGACCCTCTCATCATTCCTCCTAGTATGAGTACTGGGGCTGAGAAGGAGCCACAGAGAATTTGGGGGCAATTCTAATATCTCCTATCCTATATGAGTTTGAGGGTGTACTAGAGGATAAAACGGGATAAGTGGCATGAAATCACTTACAATGTAGAACATAATTATATGTAAAATAACTAAACATATTAACTCTTCTCTGGCATTAAGGAATGAATTAATTGGCTTCTTAACAATGATGCATGTACATTGGAATCTACTATTATAGTCCTTTTAAAAACAACATTAATAAAATCTGTCAGTATGTTAGATCTAAATGACCCTAGAAATCATCTAGCCCAGCTCCTTCATCTCAGAAACAGTAGATTTATTTCGAGAAGCTAACAAAGGAATATTTGGGCTACAAACCCCTGCTCCTTCCTTTCTACATACAGTTTTAAAAAAAGGTTCCATTTTAACTGTTCCCTCATGTTCTTCCACCTTTCAATGACTACTATGTATCAATCTCCCATGCATAAAATGAGAGAAATTGTGTCAGTCTACAAACACAGGGGTGCAAATAGTACTGCATTTATTGATTTTCTCTAAATGAACTCAAATCTTACTTGAGCACCAGTTTCCCTGGGTTGGTGGGCAAGTCACCATTAATAGCTGTTGAGTCACCTCCTTTTTAGAAGACACCAAAAGTCATGAGGTGTCCACTTCACCTGGAAAATGGGAAAGGCATTTCACTGCCACGCCCTTGTGCTTACCCCTCACATCCTCATGTCTATAACCCAATGATCCTCCATGATCTGGAAGTTCCCTGTTTTGGAAATATTGTGTGGGTGTGAAAATACTGTCTAGGCAGCAAACCTGAGCTCAAGGTTTCTTCTTTCCAAGAATTAAACAAAACAAAACATAAAAAAACCACTCTTTTAAGAAAAGACTGATAATTCTATAGTCATGAAAACAAGTAAATGCCAAAAATGCTACTCCATGCAGTGAGACCATAAGTCCCTCTATAAGCCAGCCAATTAATGATGGCCCCCACTTTGGAAATCAGCTGCTAGGTGGTGGGCTTACTCCAGTGAAACTGCTTCTATGGCTGAGGTCAATCCACTCCCACCTCTGAAAACAACACAATGCACACATACTTACTAACAACTGCAGGTCACGTCCGCAGCTTGTATTTTTTAGTCGGGGTCTTCGTGAACAGCAGAACTCTCCCTTATAAAGATAGCAATAAATTTAGCTTTTAGGTTTCAGATTTTGAAAGGTGGTCTCTACATTCATCTCTTCCTAGACACACTAATATGCCTCTCTCCCACTTACTAGATCCTCCTACGTTGAAAATACAGACTTTCTTTCCCTCCTGCTGCCATCTTTCAGCAGAAGTTTCAAATCAAATGCCAGAAAGTGGAAGAGACTATGTCAGTCTGGTTAAAGTTAACCCCATCTATAGACATTCAAATCAAAGTATTTTAAAGACAAGCTATGCCCCAAACACATTTCTTCATAGATAGGGTTGGGATTTTTGTCATATATGCTCTTCTCTCTTCCCTAATTTCTCCTCAATGGCATTTTCAATAATGTCATCGATGAATTTAGGTTCCAGCATATATGTGAAGATCCTTTGATTTCAGGTAGCTTCAGGTTTTACCCTTACCAAAAATAAAATTTAAAAAAAGGGGGCGGCGCCTGTGGCTCAGTCAGTAGGGCGCTGGCCCCACATACCGAGGGTGGCGGGTTCAAACCCAGCCGCGGCCAAACTGCAACCAAAAAATAGCCGGGCGTTGTGGCGGGCGCCTGTGGTCCCAGCTACTCGGGAGGCTGAGGCAAGAGAATCGCTTAAGCCCAGGAGTTGGAGGTTGCTGTGAGCTGTGTGAGGCCACGGCACTCTACCGAGGGCCATAAAGTGAGACTCTGTCTCTACAAAAAAAAAAAAAAAAAAAATTTAAAAAAAGAATTAAAATCCTGGAGATCACCCATGGCTTTTATACCTATTTGAAACGGCAGAAGGAACAAGTATAAGAAAACGAACACAAATCAATACTTTAAAACATCATGCAGCAATTGAACCATATTCCTTTGGACCTCATTGATTCGGAGTAGTGATAATTTAGACACATATCACAAATGAGTAACTTCTTTAAGAAAATAATGTTTTTTTAGCAAATCCTATATTTATACAACTTATTTTCTGATTACAAATGACTCCTACCTATTCATTCAGGTTGGTCCAAGTGACCTCTGTTACACTATGTGGTTAGCTCAGACAACATTGCAAGTACAGGTTTTACTTCAATTTCAATTTAGGGATTCACCAACAATGATTCAGTTTGCTTTATATGTACTGCTTATAGCTACCTCAGTCTCAACTGACTTATCTGTCTAGTGAAGATTATAATTTTTATCTCATAGGGATATAAAATCAAATATAAAATAGTAAAGTTTACAAATATGTTAAAAATTCAAAATTTAAAGATAACATATCTGTATTATATGTATAAAGATACAGAATACATTTACATATGACAATTATGTAAATACATATAAATTTACTAGGCAGCTGTGCAATGCCTTGAAGTAAGTAAAAAAACAATCTTTGAGAAATTACAGTAGTTTAGTTTGGGAAAGAACATCAGTCTAGTTCTGTAACTTTGAGTTTGACAATCTATCCCGGAGACCATATAAACAATACCCAGTAAGAGCAAGTTCTTGATCCTGCGTTTTCACACCTGGACCCACAATCTCCTTGTCTCTTCCTGCCTCCCAGTCCACTTCCTGGCTAGTTTCTGACTCTGCCTCATCATAACATTGCTCTCTCTGGCTAAGCACTTTCTTCTTGAGGCTGAAACTAAAACAGATCCTTGGGGACTCTGAAAATGACGTCCACTTCCTCCTCAGTCACACTTGGGGCTGGGGCTTCCCACTGCTCTGAGCAGTAACTCTGACTGGGGAAATCCTATTTAGCTAAGAATGCTCTCTGCCTCCTGGGAGGAAATCAGGTACACAGTATACTTACAAATAAGGATAAACCCTAAGATAAAGTAAGCCAGCTAAGAACCCCATGGAGGGACCCATAGGTAGTAACTGCAATAGAAGCTGAAGGAGGAAATGACCCCTGAGAGCTGAACAGATCAGAGAAAACTTTCCAGAGGAATTGGAACTTGAGCTGTTATTTGGTGGGAGGACAAAGGACAGACAAGCAGAGGTATGGAGGAGGCACTTCCACCCCCATTCCCAGGGCCACCATCACCGCTACTGCTGCCACCACCATTACTGCAATAAAGACACACCCACATGCCAAGAAACATCCACATACTCAAATTCTAGACAAGCATTTTATCTTTCCCCTCTCAGTTCTTACTTTGGAATAGAACCAAAACCATTTTGGAACATTTGTGATGTATTGTTTTCTTTAAGGAGATTAATGATGAGAACTACTTAGCCTGATCTCTGTTGTCATCTTTCACTGCCAAAATATTTTGAAAACCCACTATATAGTGTATTCCACATTAGCACACTCAAAATCTAAAATTTTTCAGTCTGCAGGGAAATTATTGGCCACTATTATGTCAAGGTATTTTTTTCCAGTAGCTTCTCACCATGGAGCTCTTCTGGTGATTTCTAGGCAGAGGATATTCAATATTTATAATCATTACTTTATTTGTTGATTCGGGAAATACTTCTGAGTGTCTACCATATGGCAGGCACAGGGCATGTAAGGGTAAACAAGAACAGTCTCTGCTTTATGAAGTGTTCAGTGGAAGGGAAGAGATAGATACTGAATTAGTTACCTGTTGATATCTAGTGGTGCATAACAAATTACCCCCAAACCTAGTGGCTTTAAAAAATAGTAACAATGTATTATCTCACACAGTTCTGTGAGTTAGGAGTTTGGGAATGTTTCACTGGGTGCTCCGGGTCAAAGTTCCTCATCAAGTAACAGTCACCATGTTAGCCCAATGGTGGTTTTACTGGGGAGGGAAGATACGCCTCCAAAATGGGTCACTCACATGACTATTGGCAGGAGGCTTCAGTTCTTCACCATGTGGATTCTCTCCACAGGGCAGCCCATGTGCCTTATGTCATGGCAGCTGACTTCCTCCAGAGTGAGTATCCAACAGGGGAAGGCAAAAGTAAAATGCCTTTCATGATTTTACCTCAGAAGTCACACATATCATTTCTGCAATATTTTAGGTTTCATATATCAGTCTCATTCAATATGGGAGAGAACTACGCAGAACATAAACACCAGGAGGTGATCATCTGCAGAGGGATAGCATTTTGGGAGGCTACCAGACGTTAATAAAATCATAATGCAAATAAATATAAAACTATGGCTGCATAGGTATTCAAGTCTATGTCAAAGATATATTTAGCCTTTATTCTAAGAACATTGAGAATTTATTGAAACATTATACTTAGGGGTACAAGAAGATCCCCTAAGAATCTTCCCCATTTTAGAAGATGCCACTTGGAGTTTTGCCTTAGGCAGGAGGACAGACTAGGTACTCTTCCTTCATTGTCATGAAACAATCACCTGCTACTAAATTGTAACATATATTTATTTTATTATTGCATTGTTGGGCTCACAAAGAAGTGCAAGAAATCTCTAGGAGCTAGAATAAGTGAAGGGTACTAACAAAAGTTAGTGCTTTGGGGCACAAAAACCCATTTCAGAAACCCAGAGTTTGGGGTATTTTCATGGCTGGCTGATTCGGGGAATGAGAGAGGCTGAAGTGTATTAGGAGTAACTTAAAGAGGATGTTAAGGATCCATCTCTCTGCTTGCAAAGGGAGCCAACCTGGGAAGCTGTCTATTTCTTTTCCTTCTCTGGATGAAAAAAAAAAAAAATTATAAAATAATAATAGACTTATTATTAGACTAAATAGACTTTGAAATGATAACTATAGGCTTGCTCTGACATGAGTCTGAGATTTAAATTTATACTACTTCTGCTTAGGGAATCCTCAGACCTACAACTTGCATTAAAGTAGTTCCAATTTGGTTCCATCGGATACTCCACAGAAGCAAATGCAAATTCTTTCTGGAGATAAACATGCTCAGTTCAGGTCCATCAAGTAGTCACAGACTAAAGTCATCCAAATGTAAATTCATAAACAAAGCATCAAAATAAATGGGGTGCCAAGGGAAAAGTTAGCACAAATAACAAAAATATACAGACTTTAGATATTAGGATTATGGGTTAAAACAGGTGGCCCACGTGGTGAAAAAAAAAAAAGGATTATGGGTTAGAAAGCATAAAATAAATTGTATGGAATATTTAAAGAAATTATAATTGATTAGGCAGATTTTAAAAGGAACCAAATAGAACTTCTGAGAAGAAAACGGTAATTAGAAGGAAAAAAACATAGCAGAGAGATTAAAATTCAGTTTAGACACAATTGAATAAATACTTAGTGAATTGGAAAAAAATAAGGGAATTAGCCAGAATGTAGCACAGAGAACTAAGAAACTAGGAAATATGAAAAAGTGTTAAAAGACATGGAGGATGACAGCAACAATGCCTGAACTTGTGAATTTAAAAAATAGTAACATAAATCCCAAATACAGTCTATTAGAAAATAATAGCATGTGAAGCAGGAGAAAGTGATTAGATTGTTATTTTTTATTTCTGATGACAATAGAAATATTAGACTTTATGTTAAGTGTACATGTTATTTTTTAAGAGCAACAACTTAAAATAATGGGAATAGAGTACATAATTTCTAAACAACTGAGGGCATAATTGGAATTTTTTACAATACATACTTACACCATAGGAATAGTACAATACTATTTTTATAACAAATGTAGGATAAAATACATTTGTTATATTAGTAGTGTTATCTCGGAAGCCATGTAATATAGTTGTTAAGAAGATAGGATCTAGAATCAAATGGCCTAGGTTCAAATCTTACATCTAGTACTTATTAGCTGTGTAATCTTGGTAAAATCATATTTTCTGTTATTGAGCTCAAAACAAGTACTCCAAAATGAAGGCCTCAGAAGAAAAAGTTTTCTCTGATCTTCTTTCCTCCTGTCTCTCAATCCTGTTCTTCCCTGAGACGAGCCACAGAAACTGTACATATACAGAACCATGTAAGCATCTTACAGAACATGTTCTGAAGTCTGAATTTTACAAAGAACATTGAGAAATTATTGAAAAGTTGGAGTTGAGCAGAAAAATGACATGATTCCGTTTACATTTTAGGAAGAAGGCTATGGCTGCTTTGTGAGAATTAATTGGAAAGAATAGGAAAGAGAGAAATTAGACTGGAGGCTATTTCAGTGTCCTGATGAAAAGTGATGGTGACTTGGACTAGGGTGGTGGCTGTGAAAATGGAGAGAAGTAAGCAGAGCCTTGCTGTAGTTTGAAAACAAAATTACTTGGGTTTGATGGTAGCTCTGATATGGGATAGAAGGGAAGATAAGCTAGATGGCTCCTATATTTCCAACACGAGTGGCTGGGAGGGTGGAAGCTAACATTGTAGATGGGTGGAATGAGATAAAAAGCTGTTTATTCATCACAGCCTAGTAATTTTTTTTTTTTTTTTTTTGTAGAGACAGAGTCTCACTTTATGGCCCTCGGTAGAGTGCCATGGCCTCACACAGCTCACAGCAACCTCCAACTCCTGGGCTTAAGCGATTCTCTTGCCTCAGCCTCCCAAGTAGCTGGGACTACAAGCGCCCGCCACAACGCCCGGCTATTTTTTGGTTGCAGTTTAACTGGGGCCAGGTTTGAACCCGCCACCCTCGGTATATGGGGCCGGCACCTTACCGACTGAGCCACAGGCACCACCCACAGCCTAGTAATTTTTTAAGAAAGAGGATGTTTATAACTGGAGAATGTTTCTGCTTTCTTAAACCAAAGTCATCATTGTCATATAAAAGTTTGCACATCCTTGGAAAATGAGGTTAATTAGAAGCCAAGTCCAAGTGAAATGGCTGTCTATAAAAATGTGAGAAACTGTGGTGAGATGAGGGCTTCACTGGGAGAGATTAGCCTTTGTGTAAGCAGCAGCCTCAGACCACCTCGTAACCCCACTTGGCTGGCAGCCTGGGGTTGAGAAAAGGAGAGCAGAAGGCAGTCGTCACACAATGTTAAGTAGTACACGACTGGAGGAAAGGCTTGTAAGTCCTATCTTCTTGCTCAAATAAAAACAGAACTTTACAAGGATCTGTAATCTAGGAAAAAAAGATGAGAAAACCTTTCCTGAAAGCAGTGCTTTATGACTTCTATGGTACATTTAGGATCTTCTTATTGCCCTTCCATCCCCATCTGTGCTTCATACCTCTTTGAAATCACATCAATATTCATCATTCCACTGTTGGGAAAGTCTTAATTCAACTTAATCTCCGAATTACTTTAAATTAAATATTTTCTCTCTTCTCCTCTTAGAAAGCTGGAAAACAAGCAAGAGTCATATATAGGGAGGTAGTCAACTATGGAGGTTCTACTATATTTTTCAAAACTAAACAATCCTTTGCTCAAGGATGTGAGGCCTACCATCAAGGCAGATAGCAACCCCATCTCTCAGTTTCCATAGAAGTATTCTGCAGGAAGTATCAGGGCCCACGTTGTCCTGAAGCTTTCCTCTTATGTTTAATCTCAGGAGTTTTGTCCTGTTAGCTCTTATCACTTAAGTTGTCGATTCACTGTGAGTTAATTTCTGTGTATGATATTAAAATGACAGGGTACAGTGAGAAGAGCCCACATCACCAAGTCCCAAAGCTTCAGATGCTGACATAGATGCGGAGAGAAAGGAACACTTTTACACTGTTGATGGGACTGCAAAGTAATACAGCTTCTTTGGAAAGAAGGATGGAGAATCCTCAAAGAACTCAAACTAGACCTTTCATTTGATCCTGCAATCCCATTATTAGGCATCTACCAAAAGCAAAAATAAATTATTTTATCATAAGGATATTTTCACTAGATGGTTCAACACAGCTCAATTTACAACTGCCAAGATGCAGAAACAACCTAAACGCTCATCAACACATGAATGCATTACTGAAGTCTGGTATATGTGTATCATGGAATAGTATGCAATTATAAAAAGATGGAGAACTTACATCTTTTGTATTAACCTGGATGAAGTTGAAATACATTCTCCTTAGTAAAGTATGGCATGAATGGAAAAGCAAGTATGCAATGTTCTCAATACTAACATGAAGCAGTAGAGGAACTCATACACGCCCACACAAGAGGAAAACTCAAGTTAGGGGGAAGAGAGAGGAGAAAGGGGGATTGGTGTGTCCCCAGTGAGTGGGCACAATGTAAGGGTATATGGCACACCTCCTGGGTGTAGGACACAACTACAACAGAGACTTTACCTAACAAATGCAAGCGTTGTAACTTATTTGTACCCTCATATTACTCCAAAAAAAAAAACAAAACTGAAAACTGAGTCTGCGGTAACCATGTGAACTATCAGAGTTAACAGGCCCTGAACAAGGTTCCAGGAGGAGCTGGGATGAGTGGGAGGGCCCAGACTCAACTTTTGCCTGTAGGGGGGTTCAGGGAAGTGCCTTGGAACAAAACAGCACAGGTCCCAGAGCCAGACAGACCTGCTACCCACCCTGCCACTGGAGCCTTTCCTGCCTAAGCCTCTAGTTCTGACCTCACAGATGTCTGTGCAGGCTTGAAGGAGAGTGGTGAGCTCACAATGAGCAGTGGTCAGGACTGGCTGCAGAGTGAACTGACACATGGACCAGCAAATGCAGGTGGCAGAAAAGTCTATTAGCTGCCCTCCAAGTTTCCACATCCTCTCTTCCTTAAGGACCTCCACTTTTTTACGATAGTAAATTACCCAGGGAAAACATTTCCAGCTTCTGGCCTCTAGGTATGGGTAATGGGCAAACTTCTGGTCAGTGGGATGTAGGGAGAAATTGTTCTAAGCTCCTGGCAAGGCTAATAACAAAAAACTAGGTGAGCTGAAACATGAGCTCTTTCCCTTTGAGGCTATGTAGAATGCCGATGTGACAGCTGGAGCATCAGCAAGCATTTTAGACCCTGAGCCCCCTAAAATATGTAGCCACGTAATAGCATGATGACATAGAAAGAAGTCTGGATCCCTTATGAATAAGGAGCAGCCAAACTACCGCTGTATGAAACGTCACATGTGACAGAGAAATAAATTTCTGTATTGGTTAAGGCCCTGTCATTCTGGGTTTTTTTCCTAGTAAATGGATTTAACTCATCTTTATATTTGTCCAATCAGGAAGCCACCATGCGAAGGGACACATCTACCTTTTTCTGACCCTTACATCCCAGATAGCAACAATCAGCTCAAGCTTGGCCTCTGCTGCTCCAGCCGAGAACAGGAAGGACCCTCCCCAGGGTCCTGCTGAAAAGCTCTGTCTCTCTGAAGGTGTGGCAGGGTGTGGCCAGAAATGCCTACTGGCCTAACTGGGATTTCTATCACCAGTTTGTGGCCTGTCTCCCTCCCTCCCCCTCCCTCTCTGCCTGAGTGTCAGGTCATTGGACAAAGGTTTCTGTGTGTTTTCTGCATTGGAGCATCTCCTGGCCTAGAGCAGGGACAGGGAGGTGTCACAAACATGTGCTGCATAACTGGATGGCTGGGCAGGAGGAGCAGGGAGGGGACTCTGCTCACAGCAGACACCTGCAAGGGGCTGCTGAGTTTGCTCTGGGGGTCAGGAGGCCTTGGTTTCATCCCTGCTGGGTGACCCTGGACACATTGCCTCACTCATTCACCCTAAAAAAAGCTACCCTTGGTTGGTCTCTTCTCTGTATCAGGCACTGGGCCCATGTATATAAGTGCAGACATGAAAGGTCCTAAGGTCACAGAGCTGGCCTCTGATGGGACAGAGGGAGAAACAAACATCACACACTGTGGGGACTAGCACTGTGTGACCCTGGGTGGCAGGAAATGTGAGGGCTACCTGGCCCAGCCAGAAGCATGGGGGCTCCCCCAGGAACAGGAACTCCCAACAGCTCATCCCCTCTGGGCCTCCTGTGGATGAGGCGGGGTTCAGACACAGGAAGAACAGGTCCATTCACCATCCTGCTGTGCGGAAGCCCTTGTGAGAAGCCTCCTTCACCCTTGCAGGGAGGCCCAGGCATTTGTCCTCATGTATTACTGACAGTCCCTCACTGAACGTTCACTACCTCCTAGGCTGCTTTCTACACCCACTCCATGTATTAGTTCAGTAATTCTCACCACAGTCTATGAGGTAGCTGTGGTCTCTGCTCCATTTTACAGGCAAGGACCGTGAGGCCCAGAGAAGTTAAAAGAGCCAGAGCACAGAGCTGCTGTGTGTCAGACCCAGACACAGTTTCAGGGCTGGTGTGGAGCTGAGCCCGTGTGCTCTACACTGCACACGCCACGGCCACAGCTCTGCTCAGATGGGAAGTAGGATTTTCAGACATCAGGCAAGGGGCAGAATCCATTGCAGACCCAGGTCTCAGGAGGCCTCAGAATCTAACACACCAAAAGCCACCGTCCAGTTCTGGGTCTCTGTAGGGATTCTGAAGGGACTGGAGTGGACCAAAGACACCCCTCTGTCATGACCCTTGTTGGAAACATTTTGAAGCCTTTGGAGCCCACATTACTGCTTTGGTCAGGATAGCGGGGCAGGTCAGCACCCTGCCAAGCCTGCCAAACACCGTCCGATATGAACACATGAATGTCAGCACCCACTGTCCCCTGTGGGGGAGGCTCTGCTCCTCTACATCAGTTCCTGCATTCTGCCAGAAATCACAGGCAGAGGGAGGCATGCCAAAAGCTATTCTGAATAATTGGGGTTTTCTTACAAATTCATCTGAGCAAATGAATAATTCACCTCAGGGAAGGAGTGGTGGGTGGGCGAGAGACAGGCAGGGCCCTGGCTCACCCTGATGGGCAGGTAGGCAGCGATGGTGATCCCAGCACTCAGGTGGATGTGGCCGTGTTGTAGCTCACCAGAACGTGCTGGAGCCCCTGAGTCTCGGCTGTCACCCTGATGGAGCTGCAGTGCTTAGAGCCCCGTGGCAGCCTCCCTGCACCAAGGGGAGAACCACATGGTCACTGTCAACTTGTCCTTTGTGAACAAGGCATGACACGCTGAGGGTCCCTCCTTCATCCTAGGCTTGATACGCAGTCTGATGATTTTAACTCAAAAATTTTTAATTTAAGTCTACTTCACATGAATATACAACTTACATTCTTTTTGCCACATGGTAAACACACCCTGTATCCAGCACCCAAATCAGGAAACAGATTATCAGTGTCCCCAAAGTCTCCTGGAGAACCATCTGATGTCTAGCCTCTCCCCCAAGGGAAACCTCTACCCTGACTTCTACCAGCACAAGCCTAATTTTGCTTGATGCTGTAGCTAAACTCTTCTGTATGTGGCTTCCCCAGCTCCATATTGTTCACTGGCTTCCTGATCTGACACACATTGCACGTCCCCATGCACATTTTCATATATTATGCTGATGTGTGGATACAGGGTAGTAGACTGATCCATGTCCCCCTCTAGGATTCTATCTTTAACAGGGCACCTAGTTCCAACTTGCAAGAGTACCACCTATAGTGAAGATATGAGAACTTTATTTTTCTTTTGGGTAAAGGCAACTAGCAAGCACAAATGACCACCACCACCACCCACTACCAGGTGAATTTAAGGTGAACTATGTGTGACAAATCCTACTGCTAAGTCCTCTTACTTGAAAAACAATCACTTATCTTGAGACTATGTATCTTATGGGTTGTATCTGTTTGATTATATAAAGGGTGAGCATTCTTTCTGTTTTTGCAATCTCTTTAGCAGATTGCCTATGATGCACAACACAAACTGGTTTAATGTTTATTCAATAAGAAAACTATTTTCATGCTTTCTGATTTCTTGTGGAGAGGATTTTCTAGGTTGACAAGAGATTTTATTTTTAATTATATTTCCCTTAAAGTTCAGCGTAAGAAAATAACATTTCTGATGAAGTACATTGAAGATGGGGTGGGGTGTTGATTAAAGAGAAGAAGGAAGGAGGCATCTCAGGCAGAGTAGATGACCCATGAAAGACTGAAGTGGTAAAATATACGAAAGTTCAAGAGACAGATCCTAGTTATCAAGCTTTTGTCTGATTCAAAATATGTGAATATCCTTTCCCATTGTATAGGTTGTCTATTTGCTTTGGTTGTTGTCTCCTTAGCTGTACAGATGCTTTTCAAATTAATCCACATGAAAAAAGCCAACAATCCTATATATCAATGGGCAAGAGAGATGAATAGAACCTTCTCTAAAGAAGACTGATGAATGGCTAGCAAACATATGAAAAAATGCTAATCATCCCTAATTATTAGAGAAATGCAAATCAAAACAACCCTGAGATATCATCTAACCCCAGTGAGAATGGCCCACATCACAAAATCTCAAAACTGCAGATGCCGGCGTGGATGTGGAGAGAAAGAACACTTCTACACTGCTTATTTTTTGATGCATTTTAAAGTCACAAATATCAGTACACTTTCTCTAAATATTTTCCCAGCATGCCATTAACTAATGTCATTTCTTATTCTCATTTATTTCCTTGAGTAATTGTGAAGTTGATTATCTAACGTTTTGATTTCTGTATTTTCTCTTTTTGAACAGCTCATTTACACCCTTTGTCCATATTTCTATTGATCTATTGGTCATTTGAATATTAATTTCTTAGAGGAATTTTATGCAATTTTGCTTTCAAATGTTTTTTCTGAATAATTTAATTTCCTTATTTTAAGACATTTATGAAATCATATGGAGGCACACAAAATGAAATATTCTTCTGTTCCTAAAAACTATTCATATCTGGTTAATTTGCCATATGATTTTCTATGTGCTCTTTTTGAAATGTATATTTTTTAATATCATAAATTTTATCAATATTTTCCTTTTCAATTTTTCTTTTGCTGTAGTGATTCTAGATATTCACTTATGTTTAAATATATTTCTTTTATGCACTTATATCTTTATTTTGTCAACATTGTAAGACTATTTAAATAATAATTTATCTAGAATACTTTTGTTTATGGACAGCATTTGGACTCTGACTTAAATTTTTCGAAATACATAACCAGCCCACTCAACACTATTTATTAAACTATTCTGCCTTCCCCCACCTACCTGGAACCACATACTATGTTCCAGTATGTTCTTTGACCTCCTCCTGGAAATTATTTATAGTAACTGAATAATCTATTATTTTATTTAGTGCATTAGTATTTTATTTAGTATATTTTAATGCTGCCATTTCTATGTCCCATTGGTGGTTTTTTCTTTCAATATTTTCATTTCAAATTATTTATTCTTTCAGAAAAAATACAATTATTTTGGTAAGGTCAAAATAAAAAATTCTTTAATATTTTACCTGCTATTTCTTTGAATTTATAAATCAATTTAGTGATAATTGGCACCTTTTATTTAGTTCTTCTCATTCAGGAATATGTTACATTTCTCTATTTATTTGGTAGGTTGTGCCAAAAATTTTTTCTTATATGATTGTGGCAATTGACACTTCCATCAGCAGTGTATAAGTGTTTCAATCATTACACACGCTTGCCAACTCTTTGTACTGCTTTTTCATTTTAACTATTTTAGTAACTATGTAGTGGTATGACATTATGATTTTATTTAAATTTCTTTGATGACTAATGAAATTGTGCACCATTTTATATATTTACTTGACATTTGGATGTCCCAGTTTTGTGAAGTACGTGCACCAACTGTGGTGGCTCACACCTGTAATCCCAGGACTGTGGAAGCAAAGAGGATGTTTTTCAGGAGGTGGACAAATAAATGAAAGCAAATGGAGTGAATAAGTAAAACTGTGGTACATGACAACAATGGAATATTATTCAGTGCTAAAAGGAAACCAACTATTAAACCATGAAAAGAAATGGAGGAATCTTGAATGCATATTATTAAGTGAAATAAGCCAATCTGAAAAGGCTATATGCTGTATGATTTCAACCATATAACATTCACATATGTTTACAAATGGTAAGATTGTCCATATATGTTTGTGTCTGTGTATATGCATATAATTTTAGAAACCATATACTACTGAATTTATAAATTAAGTGGTTTTTTTAAAAGACTTCTAAACATGCATCAAGTTTAGTAAAATTGAGGTAATAAAAAAATCAGTGGTTATCATGAGTTGCAATGGAGAGGAATGCCTAGAAAAATGGTTCTGAGGACAGTGGAACTACTCTATTTAATACTATAATGAGGGATATATGTTAATGTATATTTGTTCAGACCTGTAGAATGTACAACACCAAGACGGACCCCTAATGTAAACCGTGGATTTTGGATGATGCATCAACTATAACAAATGTGGGACTGTAGATAATGGGGGAGGCTCTGCATGTGTGCAAGTAGGGGGCATCTGGGTAATCTCTGTATTTTCCTTTCAATTTTGCTGTGAACCTAAAAGTGCTCTAAAAAAGTTACGTCTAAAACACACACATACACATGCTGAAATGCAATGACAATTAGCATCTTCCAGAGTTTTTTTAATCAGAGAAAAGTCATATGTAACAAAAATAATGCAAATGGGTGTTAATATATGTTTTATGATTGGAAGGATGAATTATAAAGTGGGGAAAAAGATGAAGAGCAGTTGGGTGAAAGCAACAGCTAAGAGAGACTAAGAAAATTTTTATACCCAGCTCTAATAGTTTTTACTTTGTCAGTTTCATTAGACTGAAACTATGTTTTCCAAAATTTCTTTTCTATGATTGCAAGTTAAATTTGCACAAAAAGGAGACTTTCCTGAGATTAGGAAGTTTGAAAGTAAACGTCTCTGAAGACTACCATGATTAGATGTTTTAACAAGGAGAAGTGTTGTCTGTGTTATCTTTGCTTTCTCTGTTTCTTTCTCTTTCTCTTTCTCTCTCTCTTTCTCTCTCTCTCTCCTGATGATCCTGTTGATCAACAGCAGCCATTGGTTGACCGCCAGATGCTTGACAAAAGACTAATCAAGGCAGTAGCTGCACAGAGGCATAATTTCCCCTGGACATCCTCATGAGCTTCCCCTTTGCAGTCCCACTTCAGCAACTAGGTGGGCTTGACATTTCAGACTGGCGATCTTTCAGATTCTTTATATCCTTCATGAATCTTCACTGCCCTAGATCCTCCACAATTACATAAATATTCCTATACTGAATTCTTCATCTCAAACTTACAACAGGTCTATTTTTCTCATTAAACTCTGAATTATTCTTCAGTACTTCAATGTTTATACATTGAAACAATCAAAAAAAATTACAAACAAGCAGGGACTAAAAATATAAAGCACTTACAAGTCTTCATGAAGATCTTGAAAAGTGATGACTAAGGGAAGAAATAAAAGAGAACTCATGATAAAGAAAATATGATCTAAAAGATAAACAGAGGATACAGAATTTATTCAGATATAGAACTAAGATTAAATGCATATGAGAAGTAAAAATTATCAAACACAATATCAATATTATGAATGTTGCCATTATGAGATTAATAATTCAAATAAATGTTTGAAGGCAATTTAGTAGATGTTAAGAGGGAACATTTCCAAGTCTCTAATTGCCACTAGTTTCATAGTGGCAATAATAAATACCATATCAATAAATGAAAAAACTTTAAATGGGACTAGAGGATATTGTTAAAGTTTTAAATATATCCATGTGGAGAACTAAAAACAGATTACAAAATATCCAAATTAGCAGGGAAAATAAAGCTTCCAAAACAAAAGTAAGAAAAATGCAGATTGTAAAGCAAAGGAAAGGAAAAGCTCTTATAAAGAAAAATAATATTAAATGAAAACAAAAAATAATACAAGAGGGAGCTGACTATATTTGAACAAAAAAAAAAGAACATTATGGTTCTTTGAAAAGAACAACAAAATTGACAAAAACTTTTGCCGCTCTAATAACAACATCAACAAAAGAGATGACCATATAAACAAATTTTAAATTAATGTGGCTGGGCATAGTGGCTCATGCTTATAATCCTAGCATTCTGGGAGGCCAAGGCAGATGGATCGCTTGAGCTCACAAGTTCAAGACCAGCCTGAGTAAGAGACCTGGTTTCTACTAAAAATGAAAAACTGAGGCAAGAGGATCACCTAAGTTTAAGAGTGTGAGGTTGCTGTGAGCTATGATGACATAGCACCCTATTGAGGGTGACAAAGTGAGACTCTGTCTCAAAATAAATTTTTTTTAATTAATGAGGAAGCAGAGCTACACAGAAATGGGGTTAGAAATTAGAGATGAACATGAATAGCTTCCTAAAATAAATATTACTATTAACTAAAATGAGTGATTATATACACAAATATAAATTCCTGATATGATCTTAAGGTAGGGGAAACTGTAACAAACCAATAGCATTAAAATAGGCTACCTAAAAAGAAAGAACCACCACAATTGGACAGTTCTATGAATGAGTTGAATTAATCATTAGAAAGGTCCTATACTAGTCAATGCTCAATAGCATAGAAAATTATAAAACTATCTAATTTATTCTACAATGCTAACAAAAAAATGATAACAAATTAAAGAAAGCTAAAAGGAAGTAAGGGAGAGAGTGGAGGTAAACAGAGAGGAGGGAAATAAAAGGGAGAAGAGAAGATGAGAGAAGAGACCCCTGTAGGTCATTCTTGTTTATCAACATTGAATTTCATCCTGTTAGGCAGTTAAGATAATTTACTGACAGATCAGGCATTTTTCCTGCTCTTTATAAAATCTTATTTCCTTGGGAAGAATCCCTAGTAAAATGATGTAAAAAGGCAGTGCTAGTATCAACGTTTTGTTCCTTCCTTAACAGAAATAATTCTTAAGTTTCACCATGAATTCTAATGTTTACTGAGATTGTTAGTAGTTCCTCTCTTTATAATAAATTAAGAAAGTTCTCTTTTCAGCATAGTAAGAATTTTTTGAAATCATAAATGAGTATTGCATTTTATCAAATTCTTTTCTGCAATTATGAGGTGATCAGATGATTTTTAATTCATTAATATCTTACCCCACTGAATTTTATTGGTAGCATTCTTGAATTTCAGGCACAAATCCTATTTGAATATTTTTTATCTTTCAACATGCAACAAAATACAATTTGCTAATATTTTATCGAAATTTTTTCTGTAATTTTATTATGTTATAATGGGTGTCCCCGGGTGGATTTTATAAGGACTTTTTTTGCTTGTCTGTGGTGTCAGATATCAGGAAGAGTATGCATGAATTTTATTTTATTTTATTTTTTGCTAATCAGCTTTCATTTGTATTTGTGTATTTACTGTGTGGTCCAAGATAACTCTCATTCTTCCACCATGTGACAGAAAGTACATTTTTGCCTGTGATCTAAGATTTATACTAGCCTTTGAAACAGCTGAATAATTTTTTTCTATTCTCTTAATTATTCTGAATAAGATACAGATTTCTATTCCTTGAAAGTGTGGTAAAACTTATTTATAAGATTCTGGCTCAGAGTCTTTTAAAGAGAAAGACTTGATTTCAGATTCAGTTTCTTTAATGGTTTCTGGTTAACCATTAATCCATCTTTTCTATTTATTTATTTATTTTTTGTTGTTTGGGATTCATCGAGGGTACACTTAGGTTATACTGATTGTGTTTGTTAGGTGAAGTCCCTCTTGAAATTGTGTCCCACCCCGAAGAGCTGTGCCATACATCGTGACCCCCATCCTCTTCCCTCATCCCCCCTCTCCATTCCTCATTCCCCTACCCCTCACCTTCTATTGGATCATATGGAGAATCCTAAAAGAACTCAAATTTTCTATTTATTTTTAAGTCAATTTCAATATACTATTATATTCTAGAAAATTATCTACTTCATTTATGTTTTAAAATTTAATTATATCACATTTTATTACTTTCTTAGGTTTCCCGCATTTCTGTTTTATCTATTGTTGTGTCTCATATTTTATTCTTGTAACAGGTTATGTCTTCCAAAAGTGGCCACAGCAATATTTTCGCTCTCAGATACTTTTTCAGAACCTTGCCACTCCCCATCAATTGGCAGCATATGTTTGCCTTTTTCTAAAACCTGGGAAGGATTTTGTGACTGCCTTAGTAGAATACAAGGGAATCAAAGAACACCATGCTCTCTCTCCTGAAACCATAACTAACATCTTCCAGCTGAGGCCCTAGACATTGTAGAGCCCTCCCTATTTTGCCCACAGAACCTGTAAGCTGTAAGCGTGACGAACTTTTTTTATTTTTTATTCTAATAAATTTGGCAATCTTCTGTCATTCATAGTAACTGGAACAATTCTGTGTATTGCTTATTTGTGTTTGTATTTTGGAAAAGTTTTCTTAATTTTTACCTTTGAATTTCTTATGTTCCGTCATTCTCTACTCTTATTCAAGGACACTAATTATGTACAAGTAAAATAAATTATCTTTCTATTATTTTCTCTCTAATCCTTTTAAGTAAGCTCTGGTTTGGGGCCTATTTTATTTTGCTCAATTTTCAGAAATTTGTCCACTACATCCTTAAATATAATTTTGTACTGCTTCTTCTCTTTTTTTTCTGTTTTTAACAAAACTAGCTTTTATATAATGATTTAAGTCTCCTGTTTAATTTTTTTTGCCTAAACTCTTCTAACACATTTTTCTATCTCTTTCTAATTTTTTTTCATCTCCTTCTACCAGTTCCCATGGCATCTCTTCTTTGTACTCTTGTCCCTATTCTTGAGCTCTTGGTGCAAAGAGGACTTTTTTTAGTTTATCTTCTTTTATGTATTTGATTTCAAGGAACATATTCCTTCAACATTTTCTTAGGCTTTGTAAAATCATTTTTCTGATGCTCTGGTTATGGTGAGTTTCTGTTTGTATCTTTCAACATTTTTCTCATGGTTCCTTGCACATTTCTTTATTATGGTTGTTCATTTCTTACGGGAGCCAGTCTCCCTTGGTTTGCTATTTGCTGAGGAACTGAGTATGGTTATAACGTGGCCATTAGTCCGGGCAAGCTGGCCCACTGGTCTAGATCTATTACCTTGAAACACTCTCCCACCAACTTGCTACTCTGGGACTGTGTCTTTTGACTCAGCTATCAGAAGTTGTACACAGCTCTCTGTGAAGCCAATATCACAGATTCTTCTTCTGTTGATCTTGTGCATACTCCTTTTTAAATGACCTTGCCCCCAACATTTCTCCTCTGTCCTATCACTCAACAGATTGCCTCTCACAAGATTGCCTGTCTGCTACTCTTTAAGCCTGAACTTCTTTACCACTTATTCGCATCACATGGGACTCAGGAATATTCTGGAAAGCCATCAAATCAAGGACTGACAGTTTGTACTTTCATTAACCACCTCCTCATGGAGGGCTCTACATGCTGATGGGATCCACAGAAGCAACTTCATTTATGCAAAAATATTTGCCCAGAGGTCACTAAATTCCAGGCCCTGTTCTAAGTCTTTGAAATGCAAAAAAACTCACCTTTACAGAATTTACATTATTGGGGACAAAGGGAGGGGGAGTGACAATAAAATATAAAAGTTATAAATTATATAATATAATAAAAAGTGATAAATACTTTGGGGAGGAATGCAGACTGAAGGATTCAGGAGTGGTAGGAGATAAACAGGTTGAAATTTAAAATAGAATGGTCTAAATTTCACTGCATTTGGCATCTACTCTTCATAGATTGTGGTTTGAGATTTTCTTCTCATTGGTCTCTCTGCCCTTTGTTTTTTCAGAAAGGAGAGCAAAGCTGGTTTATCCTGATCCTGCCACACTTTGCTGGAAGCCTTCTACCAGTTCCTGTGAAATGTGTTTGTTTTTTAAATTCCGATGATTTTTCATGTAACCTTCCTGTCTGACTTTCTGCTTTGTCCTCATTGCATATGTGCGAATAGTGGAGAAATTCTTGAAATCCAACTATTCTCTCCCCATCCTGAATCTAACTTGAATCCAAAAATCACACCATGACTCACATAATTCTTACCAGTTCCTATGAACTTTAGCTAATTTATGACAAATGTTTTCAGTTTTCTTTTGTGATTTTCCTTAGAAAAGTATTTTGAAGCAGCGGCACAGAAGTGGCTGTGTGAGAAAATAACCTCTCCTCCTTTCCTCCTACTTGGGTATGTAGGTACACTTATAAGAATGGTTATATTTTATTAAGATACGCTCATCATATTGCAAGATAAAAGCTACTTTCTTTTCTTTCTTTCTTTTTTTTTACAGTTTTTAGCCAGGGCTGGGTTTGAACCCACCACCTAGTATATGGGGCTGGCGCCCTACTCCTTTGCGCCACAGGTGCCACCCGAAAGCTACTTTCTTATAGGCATAACTGGAGAGAAGTCTGACAGGAAATCAGGACTAAGAAGGGACCACCAATGTAACATTCAAGGGAGATTCTAATTGTTCAGAGTGTCAAGGAGGTTTCTTTTATTATTATTATTATTTTTTTTTTCTTGAGACAGAGTCTCACTTTATTGTCCTCGGTAGAGTGCCGTGGCCTCACAGCTCACAGCAATCTCCAACTCCTGGGCTTAGGCGATTCTCTTGCCTCAGCCTCCCAAGTAGCTGGGACTACAGGTACCAGCCACAAAGCCCGGCTATTTTTTATTGCAGTTTGGCCAGGGCCGGGTTCGAACCTGCCACCCTCAGTATATGGGACCTGTGCCCTACTCACTGAGGCACAGGCGCTGCCCTGTCAGAGAGATTTCTTAGCGGTGAAATTTGGATGTTGCAAACCAGGTGAAGGGGACCTGAGAATGAGACAGTCCCCAGCCCTCTGACTCTTATTTTCTAGTAGCTTAGCCAAGGATATATGACCAAGCAACTGTTGGAATGGTGGTTCAGGATTCCTAAGAAGATCTGAAGAACAGAAACTGATACACAAAGAGATAAAGAATTATAGATAGAAATACGGACTTTAGTCAATATTTGAGTCTCTGATTCCAGAAGCCCAAATGTATCCACTTATTAAAAAGGATACATGAGCTAGTGGATTATTATTCTTTTAATTCTGTCGCTTATATCCAAGAATCTTGACTATAGCACAAGGAATGAAGGGATGTTCTACACTTGAACTAGAGATTTAAAGGAGGAGATCTGAATGCCTTCATATTAGTGAAGGTTCTGTTTCTTTATTAGTTCTAGAAAACCTGGTAAATAATGGGTCAACCAAACACAAATTTGTCTCACATGAAAAGAAGTATGGGATGGAGAGCACCCAGCACAGATAGGTCTAAAGCAGTGTTTTTCAAACTTTATTTTATCTCATTTTATTTAAATCATGTTGATCAAAAAAAAAAAAAGAGTAAAAAAAGAATATACTTACTGTGCTTTGAACTTCTTTTGACAATAATTCAATTAGTGATTTTTAACATTTTTCTTGGCACACCTAAGATCTTCTCAAGGCACACCAGTGTGTCATGAACACCAGTGGAAAATCACTGGTCTAAGGTCTATACTTTCAAGAATCCACACTATTTCCATCTTTCTGCCATCCTTCGTACAAGCTCCTACAACTCCGGCCTCATGTCCATAATATATTGTAGGTCAGAGGTGGGGAACCTGCAGCCTAAGAGCACATGTGACCTGCTAGGTCTTTAAATGCAGCCTTCTGAATAAATCCAAATTTTACACACAAATACTTTTTTATTTATTAAGACATTTTGGCTCATCTTTTGTATTTTTATTTTATTTTTAAAATGAATGTATTTAAAGGTTGGGCACAGTGATTCATGCCTGTAATCCCAGCACTCTGGGAGGCCGAGGCAGGTGGATTGCTTGAGCTCAGGATTGATTGCTTGACTAGCCTGAGCAAGAGCGAGACCCTGTCTCTACTAGAAATAGAAAAACTAGCTGGTTGTGCTGGCAGGTACTTATAGTCCCAGCTACTCGGGAGGCTAAGGCAAGAGGATTGCTCACTCCCAAGAGTTTGAGGTTGGTGTGAGCTATGATGCCATCTACCCAGGGAGATGGAGTGAGACTCTGTCTCCAAATTAATTACTTAGCTAATTAATTAATTAAATGTATTTAAAATACCAAAGAATTGGGCAGTGCCTGTGGCTCAGAGGGGTAGGGTGCCAGCCCCATATGCTGGAAGTGGCAGGTTCATGCCCAGGCCCGGCCGAAAACTGCAAAAAAATATATATATATTAATAACAATAATAATAATAATAAAATACCAAAGAATAAAATAATTTTCTATGAAATAATCTTCCTAGACTAACTGGCACAATTAGAACATTAGTGAGCCACACAGACTAAACAAACGGCTGCTATACTCATGATTAGTTCTAACTTCTCCCACCTGACTGGTGCCACTACTACTTGAGGCTGGTTAGTGAGAGTTTATGGAAGTCAAGCGTGCCAGTCTGTTATCAGCTTTTGACAGTGGTGCACTGTATTTCTACTTAAAGTGGAATTTGTGAATAGTTCTGTAGCTCAATAGTATTTTTTACTTCTGTCTGCTTAACAGCCCGTCATGTCAAAGAAGAACAAGAGAATGCTAAAAGAATAAAACACATCTTTTTAATGAGGATTAGGAATTCCAATATTATCTTGTTTCTGCTAAAGATAAGATGATTTACTTGCTTTGTGATACTGCAATATCAACACTAAAGAAATTCAATGCTCATCAGCATTATAACACTCATAAGGACCACAGATATTTCAAATTAGAAAAGATTGTATTGCAGAAATTAAAAGATGAAAATCAAAAGCCAAGACAATTCTTTCATGCAGCAATAAGACCTGGAAATAAAGCCATGGAAGCACCTTATAAAGTAGTTTATATACTCTGAAAAAAAAAGAAGGCATTCAGTGATATAGAAATTGTGAAAGAATGCTTTTGTCAAAGTGGTAGGATGTTTTAGACCCCAATAATGTTTCAAAGTGCAAACAACTGCCTCTTTGAAGGAGCACCATAGCTGATCGGCAGCGTGAATTAAGCTTCAACTTACCAGAACAACTTCATACACTACATCAAAATGAAAATAAGTTTTATTCAACCACTTTTGAAGTATCAACTGATTCTACTGACTCAACACAGGTTTTATTCTTCATTCAGGTCATAACAGAAGATTTTCTTTGCTATGAAGAGTTACTTGCTTGGGGACTCTTACAAACATAATACAAGAAATAGACACCTTCAACAACTTTCAAGATAAATATCATGAAGTTGGACTGAATTTGGTGAATTTAGTGAGTATACACACAGATGGTGGACTTTCTGTGACGGGAAAACATTGAAGGATTTATTGCACAGATAAAAAAGGCATTAACAGATCCAGATGCTCTCATTTATTATCATTGTCTCTTGCAAAATCTCTGTGCCAAAGCTACTATTTTCAGTGACACTTTGCAAGGAGTTATAAGTATTTTTAAGTATGTTCACCCAAATGCGTGGTATTAGGAGTTTTGTAACATGCTTAAGTTGAATGATGAAGTATTCAGCATGGATTGCCTTATCATCTAAAGTGTGTTGGCTATCACAGGGACAGGTGTTAGCCAAAATTTTATCTCTGGGAGAACAGATGGATAAATTGTATGCAGAACAGAATCAGCAATATGAATTATTGAAAGAAGATTTCTATAGGAGTGAAGCATTTCTGTGTGATAGCATGTCAAATCAAAATGACTTAAATGTCTCTGAAAGGTAAAAATAAATGTGTATGTATACATATGTAGCAAAAGAAAAGGCATTTCCAAAAAATAGCTATCTTTTTTCAAAACACTTCTGTAAAAGGAGATTTTGGATGAACATTTTTCTCAGTTAGCAAAGGTCATTGATGAGCAGGATGATGTATGTAATTTATCTGAAGAATACACAGCTGTTACAAACCTATTAAAAGGAGAATACAAAGAAAGGCTCACTGACTTTGAAAATCACATTCAAATTATCACTTCAGCCTTACCTCGTTGATATAACCCAGTGCCTAAAGAACCACACAGATGGAGTTGATTGAGCTTTTAGTAGCTGACATTTTAAAGTCATTGTTTGATGCTAAGAAACATCCCATTTGAAATGTGGAAAGATGCAGTAAAACACCCATGCCTTTACAGCAACATGCCTGAAAAATGCTTTCTTGCTTTTCAACCACTTATTGCTACAAATGGACATTATCCTTCCTAACCCAAATCAAGATCCCTCTAAGGGCACAAATGACTGATACCATTCTAGAGGATCAGCTGAAACTGTGGACCTCCATGCTGCAACCAAATATTCAAATGTTTTCCAACAAAAAACAGACACAACAAAGTCATTAAAAGGTTAGTTAACTTTAAAATTCACAAATAATTTTTATTTTTTGAAACTATTAAGTACAGAGTAGTTACATTTTTACAAAATAAAGTACATTTCTAAGTATATCTAATTGGAGTTTCTTGAATGCAGCCTTATTTGATTAAAGCTAAATTAATGTGGCTTCCAACATGAATAGGTTCCCCACCCCTGTTCTAGGTAAAAAAGAAAAAAGAAAACGAAGGAAGTGGAATTCATTACTTTCCATTATCTATAACTTCATTACAAGACCTCCCTAGCTACAAAGGAGTTTTGAAAATTGAGCTTTTACCTTCCTAGATTTCATAGTAAAATTGGGATATGGTTGAAACCTTAAGAGACAGGTGGTGGTGACAGTAAGTAAATGACAGTAAGGCAAAATCCAAGGGACAGAGTTTTTTCTGCTCATCAGCTGTCCTCTCAGCTGGAAGATCCTCCTCCCATTGCCAACTTTGGCAATTCCTAGGGCAGGGTTAAGGGAGCTCTTGCTATTAAGGGAAGTGATAGTTGCAAATAATTGTTCATATAATTTTATTTATTATTTTTTAAATGCAGGGGAAAAGATAGGAGCCACAAAGGGAATTATTGCTAAACTGACTCCATAAAATTGGAAAACTTCTCTAGAGATACACACATAGAGAAAGCAATGTATATAGTAACTTTAAAAGTAATATATAGTAGTACTAGTATAGTGTATATTTTATATGTTGTATTGTTAGGCCTAGTGGGCCTAGGCTAAGACAGAAAGGTGTCAGGCCTAGGCTATAATGGAAAAATACCAGTAAACTCCTGGCAAATTTCTGGACTGAAAGCTTTCAAAAAAAAAAAAAGGAAAGAAAGAAATAAGTCTAGTTCACTCCAAAGATAGATGGGAAAGTATTAATTAATTTCTTGCTTCTAGTTCACTTCCAGTTTCTTGCTTGGCTAACTTCTTGGGAAACAGGCCGGGAGGTACCAACTGTTCCTGGTCTGACTTTTAAACAATACCAGGTAGGGAAAATACTGAAACTAAGATATATGGGGGGGAAAGTACTGAAACTAAGATGTACAGGGGGCAAATATTAAAACAAAAATATGACTAACTGCAAAATTCTGCTTCTGTACAATGCTTGCTTGCTACTCTACCCAGATGCACCTGGACAGCCTGTGTGCCAAACAGGATGCAGACCAAGCCTTAAAAACCTGACCCCTTAAGTACTCGGGGCTGCTCTCAGAAACCCCATGTTGGGACACTGAGATAGTCGCCAGCTGGCTCCTCTTTAAGTTTAACTTGTTTGGCAGTGTGGTCTTTGTGGAACTCTTGGGCACAATAGTATATTATGCACATACACTTAGATGCATATGTTAAACCATTTGTAAAGACTAATGACCAACCATGAAAAAATATCAGTTATACAAACAACAGGTAATCTTTTTTGCAAAGATATCCTAAAATCATCAATAAAAAGATAATCAACTTAGTATCAAATTTTACCTACAGGATATAAATAGGCAGTTCCCAGAAAAGGAAACCAAAATAACCTCCTCATAACTAAAAAGATAATCATAATACTCATAATTACAGAACTACAATAAAAATGTGCTTGCTGAATTTACTTCCTTCCTAATGCATTTCTTCTCTTAGAGTTTCCAAGACAAAAAAATACCCTGTTTTCCTCCTGTCTCACTGTTCTTTATCTTGGTCTCTTTTGTTGGTTTCTCCTTTTTTCCCTGGCCTCTTCTCTAAATGTTGGAGTGCCCCAGGAATCAGCCCTTCGTCCTTTTCTCTTTTCTTTATCACTCATTCCCTTGGAATCTCTCTCAATCTCACAGATTTTAAAAAGTATCTGTAGTCTGACGACTTTAAAATATGTTATTTCTAGCCCAGACCTTTTTACTGAATTCCAGATTCATACACTCAGCTACTTGCTCAACATCCCCAGTTGCGTGTCCAACAGCTGTCTCAAACTCAAAATTTCCAAAGCTGTACTCTTTGTCTTCAACAACCTCCCAGACCTGCTCCACTCACAGCTATCTGCACTTCATTTGAGGACACCTCCAATCCTTTCAGTTGATCATGCTAAAGGCCTTGGAACCATCCTTGATTCTCATCTTTCTTTTACATCCCACATCCAATCTGTCAGTGAATTCTCTTGGCTCTATTTTCATCTCACTTCTCTATCATAAACTTTCTGTGTATCACTTTTTTTTCCTTGTGTTCATAATTCTTTTATATGGGGGGTAGTTAATATAAGGTTACATCATTTGTGTTTGTAAGGTAAAGTCCAGGTTGTAGTTGTATCCTTCACCCAGGAGTGTCCCATATACCCCTACATAGTACCCAGTAGATAAGAACTAACTATCTAGCCCCTTTCTCCTTGGATTTAACTGTGTTTTTCTTTCATGTGGGCCTGTAGTTGTTAATCTACTAGTTTCAACTTAGTATTGAGTACATGGGATGCTTGATTTTATTGAGTTCTTGAGATGCTTAGGAGAATGTTCTACAACTCCTTTCAGGTAAATACAAAAGATACAAAGTCTCCATCTTTTTATGGCTGAATAGTATTCCACAATATACATATACCACATATAATATACACATACCATTAATCCATTCACGGGTCGATGGGCATTTGGGTTATTTCCACATCTTTGTGATTGTGAATTGAGCTATTATAAACATTCTAGTAGAAATGTTCTTATGGTAAAGTGATTTTTTTTCTTTTTGGTAGATACCTAGTAATGGGATTGTGGGATCAAGTTGAAGGTCTACTTTTAGTTCTTTGAAGATTCTTCATATTTCTTTCCAAATAGCCTGTACTAGTGTGCAATGCCAACAAATACATTTAAAAGTGCTCATTGTCCCTAATCATCAGAGAAGTGAAAACCAAAACCACTTTGAGATATCATGGATGACCATTTTGCTTAGAGTAAAATCCAAAGTACTTAACAAAAAATAATTTTTAAATGTATCTGCAAATTTTTGGATAGTCTTCCTGTCACTAAGGGGAGTCTAATTCCTCACCTTGCTTAGGGACCAACCTCATTGGCCAGTTACTCAGTTCTAATGACTAGAATGGGATGGATGTGATGGGGCCTGACTTCTAAAGCAAGATTTTAAAAAGTGATATGGTTTCCAACTGCTTCTGCCTCTCTCTAGATCAGTGGTTCTCAACCTTCCTAATGCTGCAGCCCTTTAATACAGTTCCTGTGGGTCGCAACCCACAGATTGAGAACAACTGCTTTAGATGTTCATGGAACTCAACCACTACATTGGGAGGAAGCCCAGACTACATGGAAAGTCCACATATAGGTGATTTGACCACAGCCCTAGTTGAGGTCCCAGCCAACATCAACCACAAGACATGTGAAGAAACCTCGGAGATAGCACTAGCCCCAGGCATCAAGCCACACGGTTGGTGCCAAGTGAAGTAGAGATGAGCTCTCCCACTGAGCTCCACCCAAATTGCAAATCAATGAAAAAAAATAAATGTTTGCATTGACTTAAGCCATAAAGTTTGATATTTTACTACATAGCATCAGATAACTCAACACAAATAACATTTTTCCTTCTAAGGCAATATGAACGTCCTCTCTGTTTCCTCTTTGACTTCATTTCTTCTACTAGTCTTCTTAGTCATACCATTTCAAGCATACTGGCATCAGCCTTGCTATTCCTTAAACAAACCAAGTAAATTTCTACCCTAGAGCCGTTATGCTAGCTGTCACCTCTGCCTGAAATGACCTTGCCCCCACGTATCTACATAGCCCTTCAAGGACAGCCCTTCCTTTGTCTCCTTCAAGCCTTTGCTCAAATAACAGCTCATCGCTGGCATGCCCTGGCCACCTTTTTAATATTGAAACTTGCCTAAACATCACCCCAGAACACCAGGTAACATTGACCTTCTATACTTTAATTTTTATCCCATAAAACTTGTACCTTCTAACACACTAAATTATAGATTGTGTTACCTTTTCTAGTATCCTCATCCCAGTACTAATTTAGAAATTTCATGAGGGCAGGGATTTTTTTTTTCCTTCACTGATCTATCCCAAGCTAACAGAAGAGTTCTTAGCACATAGTAGGGGCTTGGTAAGTAATTATTGGAGTAATAAGTATATATTGTTATTACATTTACCCTTATAAGTTTCTCCTAAAGCTTCTATACAGTTCAACAGTTCAAAGGGTCAAAAATCAAGCTATTCCCAAAGGACGTTGAGATTAAATGAGACTATATATTCTGGTCTTTTTAGTTTTCCTTGAGGAAAGTGATTAAGAAAGCACAACTAAGAAAAAAGAAGGAAGAGAAAGAGGAGGACAGGGCAGTGCCTGTGGCTCAAAGGAGTAGGGCGCTGGCCCCATATGCCGGAGATGGCAGGTTCAAACCCAGCCCCCGCCAAAAACTGCAAAAAAAAAAAAAAAAAAAAAAAAAGGAGTAGGAGGACAATGAGGAGGAGGAGAAAGGAAGGAAGAAGAAAAGAACAAGAAAGAAACCATGCACTAGCCTGGGATTTTTTTTTTCCCCTAATAGAAGGAATTCTGATACAATTTCTATTTTTCTGGTGAATGAAAAACTTATGCTTTTAAAATGTGTTCACTTATAGATGTGTAATTAGTCCCCTGTTATTTCTTAAAAAGGAGATAACTCAGGCTGACACAGAATATGTTTTCTTTTCCTTAATCAAAGGTCATATGAAAATGACATCTGATCACTTGGTCTGGATTTATGTTTCTGAGGAATTTCTGGATTGTTATGATGCATGAGACGTGAAACAACAGTGTCGAACATAAGTACACTAAAATGAACACATATAAAGTGAACACCTGTGTAAATACAAATTCTGATAGAAGATTAGAATATTATCAGCACTCATGTATCTCTTCCCAGCCCCAATTAACTCCCTGGGCAAAAGGTTTAAAGATTGGAGTCCCTAGAACACAGTCTCTGAAACAGAAATTAGCATAGGATGTTTATAAGGGAATGCCCTTGACGTAACACCTGTGGAAGGGAAGGAAGAAAGCAAAACCAGGCAGAGAGAGAAGTTGAGCTGCGGTGTAGTCCAAATGAAGGCCTCAGCAACCCCTAGACAGCACTGGAACAGCCTGCAGAGTATTGACAAGGCGTGGGATTGGCCTGTTTAACTCACTTACTCAATTCATCTGCCATGGAAGGACATGAATTTCTCCCCAATGAGGGCTGACTTCTGAGGGCCACCTCAGAGAAGCACTCAGCAACAGGAAGAACAAATTCTTCACTCCTGAAGAGGGATGTAGCCAACACTTGACACCCTGCTCCACATTGCCTTCCTGGGTTCAATGATAATCACATCTTTAGTATTTTTTCTAGTTTTCCCGCATATGCAACAACACTACCATTTATTTTGCCTGTTTTTGAAGCTTAGATAAATGAAATCTTACTGTATGCATAGTCTGTGTCTTTCTTTCTCTCAAAAATGTGCTTTTTAAGATTCATCCATGTAGCTGATTATTAATTCATTCTCAGTATTGGGCCCCTTCTTTTAATGTACCACATATTCATTCATTGCACTCTTAATGAGTTGTTCACAATTTGGGAGTTTTAAAACATGCTGCTGTGAACATCATTCATGAATGTGTAGGAGTAAGATTGCTCATTCGTAGTACTTAAACCATTAATCTTCCTAGAAAATATCAAAATGTTTTATAATCTTTGTTCCCAACAGCCATGTTTGGGGAGCCCCATTTCTCTACATCTGTATCTCCAGGTACAGACTTGGTAATGATGTAGTAACAACCCCTTAATCTCAGTGGTTTAAACACTTGGTCCCATTTCCAGTCCATCAAGATCAGCTATTGAATGAGCACTGCAGGATCCGGACTGAGGGATCAGGCTCTATCTGTAACATTGCTGGTCTCTTAGAATGTTTTCCTTTTCCAGGTATATATTCATAATGTATATAAATAAATAGACTGACTATATTACTTCTTACTTTCTAGTTTTCTGCTTCTAAATGCTTATTCTCACCTATTTGCATTGGTGTTTTATGTATTTTGAAAATATATTATCAGATGAATAAGGGAACATATAGTTTTGATTTATTTATTATCATTAGGAATTGGCCCTAGGACAGACAACTGATTAACAGATTGATAGCTGAGTATGGACATGTGAGCAGGCCACCCACTACTTTTTCAAATAATAATGACCCCAAAACTTAGTAATTTAAAACAAAAGCCACTTATTTAGCTTGTTACTCTGTGGGTCAGCAATTTGGGTTGAGTTTATCTGGGTGGTTCTTCTGTCTTCAGCTGGCCTTGCTTCTTTTAGCTGCCTAAGATAAGAGATGAGCTAAAGAAAGAACAATTTTATTTGCAGAAGTTAGAACTATGTCTCTCATCTTCAGTTCCCTCAGCAAGAATAGATCAAAGCACAGAAAACTAGAGCATCTTATAAGAAGTCATCAGCAAAGTCCAAGAGGGAAACAGATGCCAAATTCAGATGCCCTAATCTTGCTATTTCCCATAACAACATAATCCCAGCTGTACTAAAATAATATTCTTTGAAATTATTCAAAGTTAAAGGAATAACTCCCCACTATGAGATCAAAATAGGGCAGAAATTAAACAAAGGAGTAAACCTGAATAGCACCTAGTCAGCATCATGTCCACTCAGAAAAGCTCCAGAAAGATCTCTGTATGTACAGTAGAATGTCTGTAAGCTGACCACCCAAGGGACTGTAACAAACTGTCAACATACAGAGGTGGTCAACATAAGAAACAAAGCCTACTGTACTGATACATGCATTTGGTGCAAGTCCAGCCTATGAAAATCAGGTCAACTTAAAGAGGTGGTCAATGTAGGGAGGTGGCCAACTATGGAGGTTATGCTGTATTTATACACTTTCATACATAGTTGGGAACCAAGTTCTGAGTCTACTGATCTTAAACACTCCAATTTCCTAGGATCAATGAAATCCAGTATATGTTTGAATGTGCAAAGCAGACCATTCATATAATGATTAAAACCTTTAAACTGTGCAGAGTGAACCAAGCAGATGCCAAATCAGCTCAAAAACACATTTTAATTCTAATGGTAGGCTATCAATTGATTCATTGTGTGAGACTTGTGTCACTTGACCTTTCTGGATCTTAATTCCTTCATCAGAAATATTAATAACCCCAAAGCGGTGCAAGGTAGTAATTAAGATAACATATTCATGAAAGAATTTAAAAATACATGAACTTTTTCCACTTGACTGATGTGGGCAGATGCCCTAGTGTCTGAAATAAATACAGAACAAAAATAAATGAGGAACCTTCACAGCAAAGAGTCTTTCTAAAGCAAGAGCTATACAAGGAAACAGTCTTTGAAATAGCAGAAAGTTTAAAAATCAGCACTAAAGGGAGATATGTCAAGCCCTGTGTTGGGCCAGGGATTCTAAAAAAGAGGCTCATGGCCTAATAGGAAATTTATGGGCAAATGAGACAAATATGGTGGGAAAAGGGAAAAAGGAGAAGGGTGCGCAAATAGCCTGTAAGAGGTAATGACTAATTCTTTCCTAAAAAAGGGTAATTGAAGATTTTTTCAGAGAGGTGATGAGAGCTGAGCTGGGTTTTGATGCAGATAATAGACACGGTACATAGTAAATACCTATTAAGTATTTTTTAAATAAATGAAAGGCATTTTCCACAGAAGTATCACTAAGGGCAACAGCATGTGTGGATGGAATCAGGCATTTCCAGGAAATTGTATTGGCTGAATGAAAAGTTAGAGGGACAGAACAACGGCCACCAGTAGTGAGGCTAGAGACGGATGCAGAAACCAGATCTCTGAGGCTTTACATGACACACAAATGCTCCTGAGTACAGTATGTCCTGTTAGATTTGGGAAGCTAGGGAAATTTGAAAACAGAATGCAAAAGAACATTCCAGATAGAGGAACGATGACAGACATGATCCTGTCAGATCCTGCCTGAAGGAAGGACTTGTTACCCCCATCTGCTAGGAGTGCTGTCGGCAGAAAGCCTTCAGCTGGGCCCCTTTGGGGTCTGCCACAACTCAGAGCTGCCTTGTCCGTGGGCATGCCCTCCTGTATAGCACACATCCAATGCCCGATGGAGGCAGTGAGTACAGGCCCAGCCATGTCAGCCCACCCTGGGCAACTCTGCCAAGCCCTTTTAGCTCCCAAGTCCCCTGTGGGGTTAGCTGAATCTGTCATCAGGCATGACCTGCCCTGAAGTTCATGTTCTCTTTCAGCCCATTCCTGCTTCTACCAGGCCAGAATCACAGGGTACAGGTGGGGGCAAAGGGAAGCTGAGACAGAGGTCAAACCTGCCCTCCCACCCCTGTGGCTCTGTCCTTCAGAATTCTCTGGTAGCAGCTAATAGTTTGTAAGAAATGCAGTATGGTGGGCGGCGCCTGTGGCTCAGTCGGTAAGGCGCTGGCCCCATATACTGAGGGTGGCGGGTTCAAACCCGGCCCCAGCCAAACTGCAACCAAAAAATAGCCAGGCGTTGTGGCGGGCGCCTGTAGTCCCAGCTACTCGGGAGGCTGAGGCAAGAGAATCGCTTAAGCCCAGGAGTTGGAGGTTGCTGTGAGCTGTGTGAGGCCATGGCACTCTACCGAGGGCCATAAAGTGAGACTCTGTCTCTACAAAAGAAAAAGAAATGCAGTATGGCAAAAGGAGCCCTGGTCTCAAGCTCCGAAGGAATTTAAGGCCTATTTCTATTCTGTGTCTTGGGGGAGACACATTACTTCTCTAAGATAGTTTCTTCATCCCCACTAACATTCAAGATTTGGTGGTGGAAGTGAGCAAACACATGAGATAACACAGGAAAGTGCTTTATAAACTGTGTATACAAGAGCAGGTGTGAATATTAAACCAAAGATGATTGTTTATGCTCCTTGACTATACTCTCTCTGCACCTCCAGATTTCTCAAATAAGATTTTTTGCTGGAAGTCAGGGGAGTTCCATGGAATGGTTATTCTGCCACCTAGTCAACACAGGGAGAACAGCAGTTGGACCTCATAGATGGTCCCAGGATGGGAACAACCAACACACTTAAATGGTCCTCTTCTTACTGAATCTTTGCCTTGGAGTTCCCAACTCCTGGATGCAAGAAGAGAAAGGCAGGAGTAGGAAGTGGAAAATAGATCACAACCCAAATCAAATACCATCCTCAGGATAGATGAGTTTGGCCCCTTTTATGCCCAGGCAGCTGGGATTATACCTAAAAGAAATGCTTGCAGAACTCTACAATAAGCAGCTCTGCCAAGCCAGGTGGAACATCTTCCAGTTTATTCACCTCAAAAATCAGTTATATGTAGTGTGTTAGGGAAGGGAAAAAAAAAGATAGCCTATCCAAGCATTAGAAGAAAACGTGGATTATACCAAAATGGATATCTTTGGTTGAAAGGATTTAAAGACGATCTTTATTTCTTTAATGTTCATTTCTGTGTCTTATAGATTTGCTACCATGAACACATAGTCATCCTTTTATGATCACATGAAAGTAATTTTTGTAAAAATAGAAAATGTTTCTTTGAACATTTTGTATAAAGCTGGTTCTATCCCACCTGCTATGTCATCAGACTATGTGGTAGATTATAGAAATCACAGTTACTGAACCAAAAACTTGCCAGAGCATTCTCTCTTTCTCTTCCTTCCCCCTCCCACCTTCTCTTTCTTTCTCTTTCTCTCCCCAGACCAAAAAGCATGGGTGTACTGAGGAAAGACCACAGAGAAAAGCTAGTTATCTACAAGGCAGGAAGAGAGCCCCCAGCACTTTGATCTTGAACTTCTAACATCTAGAACTATGAGGAATAAATTTCTTTTAATCCACATAGTACGTGGTATTTTGTTATGGCAGCCCTAGCAACTCATGTGTGATATCACAGAAGTACCAAGTTAGGCATATTCAATACCACACAATTCCCAACTTTGCCTGGATGTAGACCAGGGTCACGGGCCTAAAGGATCAAGCCATGTTGACTCAGCACCTGCAGCTCAGCGGCTAGGGCACCAGCCACATAAACCCAAGCTGGCAGGTTCAAATCCAGGCTGGGCCTGCCAAAAAACAATGACAACTGCAACCAAAAAATAAAAATAGCTGGGCGTTGTGGCGGGCACCTGTAGTCCTGGCTACTTGGGAGGCTAAGGCGAGAGAATCGCGTAAGCACAAGAGTTTGAGGTTGCTTTGAGCTGTGATGCCACAGCACTCTACCAAGGGTGAAAAAGTGAGACTCTGTCTCAAAAAAAAGGATCAAGCCATGATACAGAGGAAAAGCTTTAAAAATCCACAGTTGTACTCAATATCTATATCACATAATGTTCCATCCATGGCAAATCTAAACCTTTTACTTCCTCTTTGCATTGACAATGTCGGCCTCAACTGTTGAGTTACCATTTTGGGGAGGAAAGAAGTCACTATCATTGATGCCAAGGATTGGACCCATGGAAAAGTCACTTCTGTCCTTCATCAACTGCAATGTCACAAAATACAGCACAGATTGCAATGAGCAGGAATCATACATAGTCTCACAGCAAATGATTTAATAAAGAATGCTTTTATTGCCATAGAACTCTGTGTCTGGCCCATAGCAGGCACTCAATAAATATGTGATGAGGTAAGGCCCTGGAGAATGGGAAAGAGAAATTAATGAAGAATGGGGAGAAGTGGAACTGGAGTGGAATGAATCTCAGGGATTTGTGTCCAAGAGCTCCCCAAGTGAATGGTGTATGTATGAAAGGAGGCCCAGCAATTATATATTTTAAAAAGCTCTTCAGGCAGAGACAAGATGGCTGACTGAAGCCAGGTTTCCACAGAGGCTCCCATCCAGAAGGAGAGTTAAAGGAAAAAAAATTAGCAAGTAACCTGGTGGATTTGAGCTGCACCAAGAGAGAAGTTTGAAGAACGCACATCAACCCCGCTGAGGCAAGCTACGACCACAAGGATACAAACAAAAGGTACAAAATCCATCACCAAGTGGATGGGAGTACCCTCCCCCATGAGAATGGCTCAGAGTGCCCCACAAACAAATGAGCAGAGTTCAAAGGTCCTCCCACTATACTCCATGGGAGAGACCCTCTAAAAACTGGACCTACCTCCCATACTAGGATGCCATGGCCTTCTCCTGCCAGGCATAAAACTGTATATATTCTCTACCTGCAATTCTGAGCTCCCAGCACTCCCCTCTACTCTCACTCTGAAGTCTGGAGGCCTGTCCCCCTGGAGTCCAGAATCTTGGGTAATTTCTTGAGGGGTATAGACGGGGCCTAGACTGCAGCTGGTCGGTGCTGATTCTGTGGAACGGGAGTGAGGAGAGGATGGTCGGCTGAGAGGGAACCACACCAGAGAGGCAGTGCCCTGAGGCGCAGAGCAGCAGCCATTTTTTACAAAAATAGGGCTCACTCTCGGATATTCCAAAGCAACACCCCCTGTCTCCCTGGGCAACCAGAGGAGGCCGGACATCTTCTCAGGTGGCAACCACTGTGGAACAGATCTGGGATGAAAATGCAGGCCCCGTGAGTAAAGGGTTTGCCTGAGGTGGTACCGGCCTGGGTGGAGCGCAAGGACTAGAAAATGCATGCACAGAGCTGGGAAATTCCCAGGGCGGGGCTGACCCAGAGGACCGCTTTACTGAGCCTAAGATGCACCCGACCCTCAGGGGATTTTCAGCCTATAGACAAAGGAAGGCAGGAGGCTAGAACTGACAGCTAACCGAATACAAACCTGCAGGAGCAAAGACAGGGCCGGAGGCACAGACTCTGAGAACTCAAAACAGCTTCTCTTCTGCAGGGGAATTTAGCAGGGACAGAAACAAATTCCCGCAAAGTTGTTCTGTTCTGTTCTGTCAGTAATATCAATCAAGGGTGGGGCTGGAACTGAGTGAACACCCCCCAGCCTCCATCAAGCGCCAGAGGTTGTCAGGCCTCACCTCCCCCTGCTGGATAGAGGCAGAGCACAGCGGCCTGGCTGAGCAGATATAGATTTCCTTGTGATTCAGGCAGGTGCAAACACCTGGAGTATCTGTTCACTAGAGGTAACGGGTCACACCCCTGTGGGTCTATCAGTGACTGGGTGTGACAGAGGTGCAAGGTGGGGAAGGAGGCATCAACCTTCCCAGACTAATCTTGCTGGGTGGGTCCTCCTAACTTCACAGAGCACCAGAGCAAATCATATCTGAGTTGTCACCAGACCCCTGTGATCCAGTTGCCAGAGACCTTTGAAACTCTCCCACCTGAGATAGGTACTGACTGAGACAATTGATTTGGACCTTCCAAACTGAGCCAATTGCCCGAGGACTACTCAAGTGGTGCCCTGGATGTGTGGTTTTATGAAGGTTTGATTTTCCTTTTCCAATTTTTGCCTGTGGGGGGGGCGGGGTGACTTAATTGCTGGTAGTTCTCCACAGCTGAGACTTCAACCCAGAGTAACTGTTTCAATAGGGTCAAACGGAGACCAGCTGAAAACAAGAAAGAACCACATAGCCCCCCCACACCAAACAGGTCCCCAGTTTCTCAGGCCATAGCACTGTACATGTCCTCAACAAAGCTCCAGGGGAAAAATCAAATGGTTTAAAATAATCATGGGGCAGAATTAGCTAAAAAAAAAAAAAACTCTGGCAACATGAATCACCAGAATAGATCAACCCCCCCAAGGAAAGATATGGCAGATGTAACTGAAGATCCCATTCATAAACAGCTGGCCGAGATGCCAGAAATAAAATTCAGAATTTGGATTGCAAACAAGATTAATAGAATGGAGGAAAATTTGGAATTAGAAATTTGAGGAACAATTCAAAAGTCGGAATTAGAAATTCGAGGAGAAATTCAAATGTTGTCTCAAGAATTTAACGAATTTAAAGAGAAAACCACCAAAGATTTTGACATACTGAAGCAAGAATTTGCAACCCTCGAAGATCTGAAAAATACAGTAGAATCCCTCAGTAACAGTGGAGCAAGCAGAAGAAAGGATTTCTGACATTGAAGACACAGCCTTTGAATGCTCCCAAACTCTCAAACAGGAAGAGAAATGGAGAGCAAAAACCAACCATTCTCTCAGAGAGCTCTGGGATAATTCGAAGTAGGCTAATATCCACCTCATTGGAATCCCTGAAAGAGATGAAGTGGCCTCGCAAGGCACAGAGGCAGTTCTCCATGAAATTATGAGAGAATTTTCCAGACATGCCAAGAGATTCTGAAATTAAAAGGAGACAGTTTCATAACCCCAGCATGACTCAATCCAAATAAGACATTCCCCCAGGCATATCATAATTAACTTCACTAAAGTTAATATGAAGGAGAAAATTCTGAAAGCATCCGGATGCAAGAAATCCATTACCTACAAAGAGAAGAATATTAGAATGACTGCAGATCTCTCTGCTGAAACTTTTCAAGCCAGAAGAGGGTGGTAATCGACTTTTAATCTCCCAAAGCAAAATAACTTTCAACCCCAGATCCTGTATCTAGCTAAACTGAGTTTCATTTACAATGGAGAAATTAAATATTTTAATGACATTCATATGTTGAAGAAATTTGCCATAACCAAACCATATCTTCAGGATATTCTCAGACATATCTTCCATAACAACCAACCCAATCCTCTACCACAAAAGTAAACTCACTCAGAAACTTTTGATCAAACACCAACTTCCCCAGTGGCGAAAGGATTAAAAATGTCCACTGCACTTTCGCAAACTCGATACCCCAAATGTTACCAGAGTTATCAATATTCTCTATTAATGTGAATGGCTTAAACTGTCCTCTAAAGAGGCACAGTCTAGCTGACTGGATACAAAAACTCAGGCCAGATATTTTCCGCATACAAGAGTCACATTTACCTTAAAAGATAAATATAGACTCAGGGTGAAAGGATGGTTGTCCACATTTCAGGCAAATGGTAATCAGAAAAAAGCAGGTGTTGCAATTCTATTTGCAGACACAATAGGCTTTAAACCAACAAAAGTAAGGAAGGATAAGAATGGTCACTTCATATTTGTTAAGGGTAATACTCAATATGATAAGATTTCAATTATTAATATTTATGCACCCAACCAGACTATGCCTCAATTTATAAGAGAAACTCTAACAGACATGAGCAACTTGATTTCCTCCAGCTCCATAATAGTCAGAGATTTCAACACTCCTTTGGCAGTGTTGGATCGATCCTCCAATAAGAAGAAGAGAAAAGAAATTCTAGATTTAAACCTAACCATCCAACATTTGGATTTAGCACACATCTACAGAACATTTCATCCCAACAAAACAAAATACACATACTTCTCATCAGCCCACGGAACATATTCCAAAATCAATCACATCTTAGGTCACAAGTCTAACCGCAGTAAATTTAAAGGAATAGAAATTATTCCTTGCATCTTCTCGGACCACCATGGAATAAAAGTTGAACTCAATAACAACAGGAATCTGCTTACTCATACAAAAACATGGAAGTTAAATAACCTTATGCTGAATGATAGCTGGGTCAGAGATGAGATTAAGAAGGAAATTGCCAAATTTTGGGAACAAAACAACAATGAAGACACAAATTATCAGAACCTCTGGGATACCGCAAAGGCAGTCCTAAGAGGGAAATTTATAGCACTACAAGCCTTCCTCAAGAGAACAGAAAGAGAGGAAGTTAACAATTTAATGGTACAGCTCAAGCAACTGGAAAAGGAAGAACATTCCAACCCCAAACCAGTAGAAGAAAAGAAATAACCAAAATTAGAGCAGAATTAAATAAGATTGAAAACAAAAGAAGTATACAACAGATCAATAAATCAAAAAGTTGGTTTTATGAAAAGGTCAATAAAATAGATAAACCTTTGGCTAACCTAACCAGGAACAAAAGAGTAAAATCTCTAATCTTATCAATCAGAAACGGCAAAGACAAAATAACAACAGACTACTCAGAAATTAAAAAAATCCTTAATGAATATTACAAGAAACTTTATTCTCAGAAATACGAAAATCTGAAGGAAAATGACCAATACTTGGAAGCATGTCACCTTCCAAGACTTAGCCAGAATCAAGTGGAAATGTGGAACAGGCCAATATTAAATTCTGAAATAGCATCAACCATACAAAACCTCCCTAAAGAGAAAACCCCAGGACCAGATGGCTTCACGGCAGAATTCTACCAAACCTTTAAAGAGGAATTAGTACCTATATTACTCAACCTGTTCCAAAATGTAGAAAAAGAAGGAAGACTACCCAACACATTCTATGAAGCAAACATCACCATGATCCCCAAACCAGGAAAAGACCCAACAAGAAAAGGAAATTATAGACCAATATCACTAATGAATATAGATGCAAAAATATTCAACAAGTTCCTAAGAAACAGAATGCAGCAACACATCAAACAAATTATACATCACGACCAAGTTGGTTTTATCCCAGGGTCTCAGGTAAATCTATAAGTATAATTCAGCACATAAAAAAACAAAGACCATATGATCCTCTCAATTGATGCAGAAAAAAGCTTTTGAAAATATACAACATCCCTTCATGATCAGAACACTTAAGAAAATTAGTATAGAAGGGACATTTCTTAAACTGATAGAGGCCATCTACAGCAAACCAACAGCCAATATCGTATTGAATGGAGTTAAATTGAAATCATTTCCACTCGGATCAGGAACCAGAAAAGGCTGCCCATTGTCTCCATTGCTCTTTGACATTGTAATGGAAGTTTTAGCCACCAAAATTAGGGGAGAAAAGGCGATCAAGGGTATCCATATAGGGTCAGAAGAGATCAAACTTTCACTCTTCGCAGATGATATGATTGTATTTCTGGAAAACATCAGGGATTCTACTACAAAACTCTTAGAAATGATCAAGGAATACAGTAGTGTCTCAGGTTACAAAATCAACATTCATAAATCGGTAGCCTTTATATATACCAACAATAGTCAAGCTAAAAAAACAGTTAAGGACTCTTCCTTTCACAGTAGTGCCAAAGAAGATGAAATATTTGGGAGTTTATCTAACAAAGGACATGAAAGATCTACATAAAGAGAACTATGAAACTCTAAGAAAAGAAATAGCTGAAAATGTCAACAAATGGAAAAACATACCATGCTCATGGCTGGGAAGAATCAACATTTTTAAAATGTCCATTCTACCCAAAGCCATATACAATTTTAATGCAATCCCTATTAAAGCTCCATTGTCATACTTTAAAGATCTTGAAAAAATAATATTTCATTTTATATGGAATCAGAAAAAAACTTGAATAGCCAAGACATTACTCAGAAAGAAAAGCAAAGCAGGAGGAATCAAGCTACCTGACCTCAGACTATACTATAAATCGATAGTGATCAAAACAGCATGGTACTGGCACAAAAACAGAGAATTAGATGTCTGGAACAGAGTAGAGAACCAAGAGATGAATCCAGCTACTTACTGTTATTTGATCTTTGACAAGCCAATTAAAAACATTCAGTGGGGAAAAGATTCCCTATTTAACAAATGGTGCTGGGTGAACTGGCCGGCAACCTGTAGAAGACTGAAACTGGACCCACACCTTTCACTATTAACTAAGATAGACTCTCACTGGATTAAATATTTAAACTTAAGACATGAAACTATAAAAATACTAGAAGAGAGTGCAGGGAAAACCCTTGAAGAAATCAGTCTGGGCAAGTATTTTATGAAGAGGACCCCCCCAGGCAATTGAAGCTGCTTCAAAAATACACTACTGGGACCTTATCAAACTAAAAAGCTTCTGCACAGCCAAAAACACAGTAAGTAAAGCAAGCAAACAGCCCTCAGAATGGGAGAAGATATTTGCAGGTTATGTCTCCGACAAAGGTTTAATAACCAAAATCCACAGAGAACTCAAACATATGAGCAAGAAAAGAACAAGTGATCCCATCGCAGGCTGCACAAGGGACTTGAAGAGAAATTTTTCTAAAGAAGACAGGCGCACAGCCTGCAGACACATGAAAAAATGCTCATCATCTTTAATCATCAGAGAAATCATCTAACTCCAGTAAGATTAGACCATATCACAAAATCCCAAGACCAGAGATATTGGCGTGGATGTGGAGAAAAGGGAACACTTCTACACTGTTAGTGGGAATTCAAATTAATACATTGCTTTTGGAAAGATGTTTGGAGAACACTTAGAGATCTAAAAATTGATCTGCCATTCAATCTTATAATTCTTCTGCTAGGTATATACCCAGAAGACCAAAAATCACATTATAACAAATATATTTGTACCAGAATGTTTATTGCAGCCCAATTCATAATTGCTAAGTCATGGAAAAAGCCCAAGTGCCCATCGATCCACGAATGGATTAATAAATTGTGGTTTATGTACACCATGGAATACTATGCAGCCTTAAAGAAAGATGGAGACTTTACCTCTTTCATGTTTACATGGATGGAGCTGGAACATATTCTTTTTAGTAAAGTATCTCAAGAATGGAAGAAAAAGTATCCAATGTACTCAGCCCTACTATGAAACTAATGTATGGCTTTCACATGAAAGCTATAACCCAGTTATAACCTAAGAATAGGGGGAAGGGGGCAAGGGAGGGGAGGGAGGGTGGAGGATGGGCAGAGGGAGGGTGATTGGTGGGATTACACCTGCGGTGCATCTTACGAGAGTACATGTGAAACTTAGTAAATGTAGAATATAAATGTCTTAACACAATAACTAAGAAAACGCCAGGAAGGTTATGTTAACCAGTGTGATGAAAATGTGTCAAACAGTCTATAAAACCAGTGTATGGTGCCCCATGATCGCATTAATGTACACAGCTATGATTTAATAAAAAAAAAAATAATGCTTTTATTTATTTTTCTACATTAAGTAGTAAGGATGAAGTTCACATTGGATGTCCCTTATCCTGAGCCCTCTCTTTGACTTATATTTGCCCTATTTTCTGGTGGAAAAAGCAAACCAAGTTTAAATTCATTTCTGAACTCAGTATTTCTCACTAATCACGTTGATCTTTCTTTTGCTGTGTAGCACCCCAAAATGTTAAAGTAATATTATAGGTCAAGTTTATTCTTTATTCAATTCTAATTCATTTAAATAAATTCTAGAAAGTTGCTATTACTTTGTTTTACCTATTAGAATTCAGTCCCTCTCAAGCCATGAGTCACCCACACCCAAGCCTTTGTTGACCAGAAAAAAAATTCAGGGGGTTCCTAATCTGGCTTGCTAGATTGTGGTATAGGCTTTGCCACTTATGAGCTGTGTGACCCTTCCTCAGCAAGGCCAGTCTCAGTTTGATCAGCTGTTATAAGAGGAGTCACAGTCACAAGGCTCTGCCTAATTCTGCAGGGCTACTGGGACACACTGAGCCTCACATTCTTCCCTGGTTTCAAACCAGTTGGCATTGCCCCCACAGCCGCTGTACCAGAACTGCTGGCAAGCCTGCTTTTCCTTGTTGTAGTACCATTTCAGGGTGTAATCCTGGCACTCACCTTCCATTGGATCCATGGAACAAGGGCCTGCAACAAAATAAACACAGAGAGAGCTGGCTTTCCTGCATGAACTTGACAGGAAAAGAACGTGATTTGGAGTCACAGGGCTGAGAGAAAATCTCAGCTTCACCACCAACTAGCTGTGTGACTTTGGGCAAGTAGTTTACCTGAGACTCAATTTTCTCATAAAAACAATATTAAAAAATATACCCTAGATCTCAGATGTGTTGTATGATGACACAGAGCATATGTGGAAGGTACAATATAGTTCTAGCTATTATTTGCAAAGTACCTTGCATATGGCAGATATACCCATTGTACACGTATAAATGAGTGAATGAATGAATTAGTGAATAAAGTTCTCTAATACTGAGCACTCCCCACTTCTTATTATGCTTCTTTCCCTCTTTTTTCAAACTATCTCAATCCCTTACATAATCTCAAGCCTGTCCAGCCTTCTAATGACCTAAGCAAATCCAGCTTATTTATTATATTCTTTATAGTATTCCTGATTCCTGCCCAAGAAATTAAGACAACTATTAAAAGAAAAATATGCTATCCCTGAAAAACAAAAAAATAGCATTGAGAATCAACAAGTTACAACAAAGTAAGATTTTACTTTGGGAGTCCTGAATTTTAAAATTACACATTTAGTTTCCCAGCTGTCTAATCCCTGCCTTCTAGAGAGAGCAGATTTCTGTGGGCACATTTTACATCACAAAGAAGTATTCTTGACCCAGGTCAGCCCTGGAACACAGAATGCTAACATCCCCCAAATAGTCCCTCCTGGACCTTCCAAGTACCCTTAAATAAAGAAGATACTGTCTCTAAAAATCAAGAGTCAAATTCATGGTCTGTTCCTACAAAGCTACCTACTAACCTCCCAATAGGATAATCACTTTTTCATTGTGAAAAAGTGGCCCAATATGCTGGACCCACAGAGAAGAGGTGCACTCTTAGTGGGGTACAGAATTGATCATGGTAATTGTCCTATGCCTTGAGCAGGCATATTTGAATTTGTCCACTGTGTGACCTCCTACTCTGGAGGTATAAGAAAACCAACCCAGGAAAAGAAAGAGCGAACATGTCTTCAAAAACTTGTCAGAGTCAACAGAAAAACATTCCAATAGTGAACTTCAGGCTGTACTCTCTAGATCCAATATGTAGACGCAGAGCTCAGCAATCATCAAGCACCAACCTCTGCCATTACCAAATGATTCTGAACTGACAAATTAAGACCTTGTTTATTATACATATCAGTCACTTTTCCTGGTGACACATTGTGGTCTCTGGAACTTCCACTCTTGTTTTGTGTCTGAAAGACAACCAATCAATCAGGGGCTGCTTTTCCAAGATTTGACTTCTATACCATTGATGGAATTGTTGGAAATGATGGAAAAATCTGTGCTCCTCAATACACAGATTATTCGATACACAAGTAGCCACCAGCCCATGTGGTGGCTGTTAAGCATTTGAAATGGGCTAATGCAATTAAGGAACTGAAATTTTTATTTTACTTAATTTCAAATTACTGTATTTACATTTCAATGTAAATAGCCAATGTGCCTAGTGGTTACCATATTGGTTAGTACAGCTTTAGGTGAGTAAGACCTTAATGCATTAAAATAATTATTTCTAAGTTATTCTTTGCAGCTTAACACTCAGTATACTTCATAGTCTGATTTTTCTTTTAGCATCATGATAGTGGCCAATAAGTTTTTACCCAAGCAATTATTGCTAGCCCCCACTTTTATATATGGCATTATTTTTGCCATGAATATTAACCTTTACCTTCTTGGAAGAATCATGCAGTGGCAGGTGCAACTTTACTCAAATAAGTTCATGGAATCCAGGAATGAAGCCAAAGTTGGGGGAAAAGAAAAGTTAGGTTTGAAGAGCAGCTACAATAAAATTAGAATTTTTCCTAGGCTTGCTTTATCTCCTAGTATATATGTCTTATAATGCTGCTTAAAGGGAGAAACCAAAACATAGGTCTGTGTGCTTTGGAGATGACCCTGAAATTGAAAATACACCAAGTCTAGCCTGGCTTTTCTGTGAAGAGAGAAAACACTCATTTAATTCTTCACTCCGAGCACAATAAAAGGTAGCAGTACTACAGCAGAATTTGACATAAGATACAGGAGCACAAAGAAGGCCATGAAAATTTATTACTACCGAGGGGCACAGAAGGGACTCTAAAGGGGGGCAAATGAGCTGAGAATTGTAGGAAAGGAGTTCTCATAACCCTGAGAGGAGTGCAGCCATTTTAGAAAATCAGATCAGAAACCAGCAATGCCCTCCCCAGATTCCTGGAGTGCCTCAAGGCCAGAGTTCCTGGAAATACCCTACCACAATCCTGACCCTAAGGATACATCCATAATCCCAAATCCCACACTAGAGAAGAGCCCCAGGCAGTATTCCAGAGTCCATCCCATTTCAGCTATACTGATGAGGCTAATAAAAGACTTTTGCAACTGGATGGGAGTTGAGCTGACCCTGTCAGTCTCCATTCTCATTTTCTCCCCCTATTAAAGTCTTTCTTTGTCCCTGGACTGGCCTCTTTTCCTTTCTTGTGGATCCTCACCCTGGTTCTATGCCAGAACCTTTCAAGCAATGAAAGATGAGTAGCTCTAGTCCAAGTGGACACTGTGGATGGGGACATAGAAAGGCAGATGAGAGTGAGGAATAGATGGAGACATAGAACAAACAGCAGGGCATGGGTGTAACTGTGAACAGCAGAAAAGGTTATGCAGGGCAGAAGCAGCCAGGAAGGCTCCAGAGGACCAAAGCAGACCTTGAATCGCGGAGGCCTGTGTGTCTTACACAAGCACAGAAACACTGTCTTACCAATGATGGGCAACCAGAGAAAAAGAGAAATTATATGACCACATTTTTCATTTTAGAAAACTTAATCAGGTGTTCAAAATGGAATAGAGGTAAGGGAGAAGAAGACAACTAGAGTGATGTTGGCTTTTGGCTTTCCATTCCTGGGCCAGTGGTGGTTCAGTGTAATAAAGACCGGTGGTAAAGTAGGAGGAGAATATTTGGGCAAAAAAGACAATGAGTTGAGTTTGTTAAATTGAGTTTGTTTTGTAAGATAGCATGCAAGTCCAACAGGGCACTCAAGATGGTAGAGGATACACTGGCCTGCAGCTTGGGAGAGAATTCCAGGTGGAAGACACATGTTTGAGAGTCATCGGTACAGAGGAGATAGCTGACGTTGTGGCAGAAATGCTTGCCCAACTATTGTGCATAAAGTGTTCACAGGACTGAAGAAAGGACTCTGGTGAAGGGTGTGACAGATATATTATGAAATTAATGAAGCCTAGGCTTCTAAGCCACTAATTTGCATAAGACTCTTCTAAATAAATATTCACTTTTTACTTAACTTTAATAATTTGGTATTATTTTTCTGGGCGAGAACTCCCCAAATTGTATAAGTTCCATAAAATCTGAATGCTCCTGTGAGGATGGACCTGGGAAGAAAAGCCCACAGATACGGACTTGTCAGCAGTAGAACAAGATGAGAATGTTGTCTCCAAAGCCCAGAGAAGAGGAGGTTTGAAGAGGAAGGTAGTGGTCACCTTGATTTTGTGGAAAAAGATGCCTTACAGCAGCGATTCTTCTTTTAGGTTCTTTAGTGGAATCACTGGGTAAGTCCTGCACCCAGACATTTTAATTGAATTGGGCTGGAGGGAATTTTTAAAGACTCCCAGATGATTCTAATGTACAGGCAAGACCAAAAATCACTGCCTTCCACAGATCACCTTAGACATAGTAATCACCAAGGTGAATTCTTTCATGCTTAATGTTTAGTCTAAAGAGGGGAAACGCTGTCCCTGCCAGGAGAAGCTATTCCTATATTGTCTGGTTTTATTTCTTTTGGTTAGGTGTTTGTTTTGGAATCTACAAGGGAGCACATATCATCAGTTCTTAACAGCTAACTTGTTTTGGATGTTTACAGTGTGGCAAACACGTGAATTATCAAGTTTTATTCTCAAAACAACCCTAGAGGGTAGGTACTCACATAATTTTACTGCACTTTACAGGAAATTGCACCACAGAGAGAACAAATAACTCCCAGGGCCACCTAGCTAGTGGCCCCAGATAATTATATAGGCACATTCAAAATCTCTGAGAGACATTCCTCATTTAATCTAACCAGGACTAACCACAGCACTCACTAGAAACTCTTTTAGCTATCGTGGATCACATTCAAAAACTTCACGCTTCACGGTAAACTTTCCCATATCTCTTTCTATTCTTTTTTTTTTTTTTTTTTTGAGACAAAGTCTCACTATGTCACCCCCAGTACACTGCTGTGGTGTCACAGCTCACAGCCACTTCAAATTCTCGTGCTTAAGAAATTATCTTGCCTCAGCCTTCCACAACGCCTGGCTATGTTGTTGTTGTTGTTGTTGTTGTTGTTGTTTAGCAAGCCCAGGCTGGGTTATGTGGCCAGCACCCTAACCACTGAGCTATGGGTGCTAAGCCCCCATATCTCTTTCTAATATGTTTAGTGTTCTGCTTAATTTGTCTATCACATATAAGAAGCAACTTGTCGGTTGCATTACTACACATGAAATTGATGCTACAGTACCCAAAATTCCTTAAGCTTGTTTAGAATGCATTTGGCCACTCAAAGATGAAGGAACTGTCTACGAGTGGGTACATTTCAAGGTCATGAGCATGTTCACCACTTTGCAATAGACAATCACTCCTTTGCAAATGTAGTGGAGACACTTCATAGAGTGAGCCTATATAATATGCCCTGACATTGCTTCCCTCCAGCTCATTTGAAGCTAGGTGAAAGTTAGCCTTCATCTGTTTCCGTAAACTATAGTAGAACCTCTATGGTTGACCATATATTGACTACCCCCTTAAGTTGACCTAACTTTCAAAGACCAGACATGCACCACATATACATATCAGTACAGCAGGCCTAGTTCATTATGTTATCCACTCCACATCTTAACCAGTTTGTTACAGTCCTTTGGGTGGTCATTTTACAGAGTTTCCAGAGATAGAGACATAGAACTGAAATATTCCTTCCATACAAGAATTTGTGGATTTGTAAGAAAGGTGCATAAAAAACAAGAATATGCCTGCTAACACACTGTATAGGAGATGTTTTTTAAAGATAAAGATGAAAAAAGTGAATCTAACTTAAGAAGCAGGAGTTTGGTTTTTACCATAGGTAGTACCTGAACTTGTTTCTTTCCTAGTTTCTTTTTATTTCACTGGTTTTTCTTGTTCATTTTTTTCAACATAATATTTGTTATTTTCATAATTTTCAAGTGCTTCTTGCTGAGTCATAGACGTTGTCATGCTTTTTCTCTTCTCTTCTAGAAAAATGTTTGCTGCTTCAAGTGCTTCCAAATCACCAGCAAATCCAGACACACCAAACTGGCGGTTGGTTAACCTGTATAGAAACAAACCATTTCAAACTGCATAGTCAAACCTTAAGAACTGGGTGGTTCAACTTCCAATTGATACTAATGTGATTTATAATCATTATATTAGGGCATTTCTTTTTTTTTTTGGCCGGGGTTGGGTTTGAACTCGCCACCTCTAGCATATGGGGCCAGCGCCCTACTCCTTTGAGTCACAGGCACAGCCCAGGGCACTTCTTAATGACTTCATTATTGCAGTAGCTATTTTCTTGAGTCTGCAGACATGTTTATAAAAACCTCAGAATGATATATCTAGCATTATCAATTTTACCTCTGGAACATGGGATTAGAGGAGGTGATATGGTAGAATGAAAATATTTCATTTTTTTGCTTTTATATACTCATGTATTTATATATTATTCAAACTTGTTACATTAATTCTGTATTACTTTCAGTGTTAAAAAAAAGAAAGAAAGAAAAAGAAAAAAACCCAAGCATACACATATCAGAATTGTCTAACCCAGGAGCATCCCCGTCATAGTTTGGGTCAAGTCATGCACTGGCATTGCCTGTGACATTCTTTAGGGAGACAGTGTCCTGCATGGGGGCAGAGGTATGGGTCAATGTTTTGACAGCATGACTGATTGCAGCAGAGTGTCCCCACGGTTTAGACCCTAACATTCTTCAACGAGATGTGGAGGTGGATACTGGTTTATTCCACCTAAAAGGGAAAAAGAATCAAACCAAGTCAAATGTAAAATAATATAAAATTTTAAAGCACAAAATTAAATAAGATGAAAATAAAATATTATCCATTGAGATATAAAATTCAAAAGACATAAAATCGAAGTGTGAAATATAAAATAAATAAAATAAAAATATAACAATATAAAAGTAAATAGATCATTAACAAAAATATCCATGAAGACAAAAAAATCAAAAAGATACAAAATGTATTCAAATAAAGCATAAAATAAAAATGTAAACACATAAAACAAAATAAACATAAAATAAAAACAAAATGCATCCTATCACTTAAACAATATAAAATAAAATCACAGCATAAAAGAATACAAAATACAACCTAACATTAGAAAACAAAGTAAAACTAAGTTAAAACAGATTAGAAAAGTGATTCCTTCAGCCAGCTTGCTTCTTCCATTCAAAGAATCACTAAGTCATCAGCCATCTAATACCATTCTCTCTTCCACCCCTTGCAAAGAAGTCTAAGGTTCAGAGAGTTTCGCTGACTTTTCTAGGATCGTACAGCCCACTAGCAGCAGACCTAGGACTAGAACCAATTTATTGATCTTTGTACCTCTCAAATTGAAGAGACACAGAGGCTGCGTCAGTACTTCCAAGATGTCCATCAAATTCTCTTTACTTTTTCAGTGATATAGGAGCAAATGTCCCCCAACAAGATGTCACAGCCACTTATAAACTGAGAGACTAGACCAGTGGTTCTCAACCTTCCTAATGCTGCGGCCCTGTAATACAGCTCCTGTGGGTCGCGACCCACAGGTTGAGAACAGCTGGACTAGAGTAATATCTCCCAGCAAAGAGGGCAAGACCCTACACACATCACTTTGAATTATGCAGTGGATGACAAAGCCCAAGACAAACTGCTAGAAATGTAACGATACTTTCCCCAACCCAGTTCTAAATCTCCATTATCATGCTAGGGATGTGAATTTTCAAATAGTTTTAAGAGAAAAAAAAAATAATAATTCAACTAGTCCTGATTGGAGGTGAGGATACTAGGGCTGGGGTATGGGGACAATTTCTGGCTAGGATACACTGGCACAGCCATTTTCCCTTAATCTTCACTATTGGCTTCATATACCCAATCTGAGGTGGGAGTGGACTTTTGGACCTCTGGACTTTTGTCCTGTGTCCGTTACTTTCTGGCAAGTCCCTGAAGACCTGTGACCCAACACTGCCATGTCAACCTGTACTTCAAAAAATAAATGTCATATACTTTTGTTACTTAAAGTGTGGGTCATGGACCAGCAGCATCAATGTCACTCTCAAGCTTGCAAGAAGCACAGACTCTCAAGCACCAACCCAGATCTACATAATTGGAATCCTCATTTGAACAAGATGCCCAAGAGATTCATGTGCATGTTAAAAGGTAGAGAAGCACTGTCAAATATCATTGCAAAACGTTGTAACAAGTAGTAATAACAATAACTATGCCTTATTTGTACAGTATTGGAGCTTTAAAACCAGTCTATGCCCATATGGCTTCACAGTCAGGGAAAACAACTGCAATTCTCATTTTGATAAATGAGAAAATCAAGAAGTTGTGTGGCCATCTGAGGCTACCACCCACCAGATGAGAGGTTCAGGAAAGAAACCAGCACTAGGGCTAGCACAATGTCAGGGCAATGATAGCGAGGGGTTTCCAGAAATAGGGTGCTCTGGCACTCCCCAGGGATAACAAACTGCTCACACTTTAGCAAGGGTGAAATTGCAATGGGCACCTACTTAAATGCCAGGCTCTGTATGTTCCTCTCCCCACCACGCCCAGGGTACCCCAGTATTGCAGGACTGCTCACTTTTTAAGAGGGTCAAGAAAGCCCGTGTGAATCCCCGGGCGTAGGCTACCTCCGGTTCCGAGATCCCCTCTAGGCGAAGTAGGTGCTGCTCAGAGGGGGCACTGGCCACATAGGCCAGCTCCCCTGGTTCACTGGACCCCACACTGGGGCCCATGGCCAGCACAAACAGGGTGACGCCCTTGCACTTGGCATCCAGGGACAGGATCCATAGCTTCTCTCTGTCCCAGCTGCTTGTCTCACTGGCCACAATGGCAAAGAGAACCCGTGCCCTCCGCGGCAGAGGGGCTGCCAGGAGCACCTTCTCCAGCATCCACTCCAGGGCGTAGCCCAGGGCGGGGGGTCCCAGGAGGGAGCGGCCTGCTGCCTCGTGGACACGTCTCTGCATCTGCACCCAGTGACCATAGGAGGTCAAGTGGAAGCTCTGGAGCACCGGTGGGCAACCCACACCAGGACAGAAGCCTGGCGTAGTGCGCATCACCAGGGCCACTCGCGCTCCCCGGTGGGACTTGCCGGGCTGCGCAGCCACCTCCAGGTTGCCTCGCACAGCGTCCACTAGACTCAATGCTCCACAGTACACGTCAGTGCCCACACCATGGGAGCTGTCCACCACGAACGCCAAGTCCACGTCCACCACCTGGGGCCCCAGCACTTCCGGCTGGCATTCTAGAGCTAGTCTGCATGGTCTGCGAAGGAAACACGAGGCGAGGTTGCGGTTACTATACGCATCTCTTTCTTTTCCTTACAAAACCTATTTCCAAACCCTCGATAAGTCCACCTGCTGTGGAGCACCGCTGGCAAAACCCACTGCGTTACCATCGCGAGCGACGGGCACTGTACACGAGCCTGTTGTTAAGAAGAAAGAATTGAGACTGAATGCACATTTAATGTTTTTAACTCCTAGGCTATATGGCTTTCCATTGTCTGACTTTCCCCTATAGAAAAAGAATTATGGATGAATTGCTTACTAAATAAACACAGTAGATAAGTCAACAGTAGTGAACAACTATGTTTGGGAAACCACATCAAAACATTGGTTGCTAAAAGGTGGGAATGAACTTAACAATCATAGGAAATTGCCATTTTTAGGTTAAAAGATCACATATTGCAGTTATTTTTATTTTTTTAATGATACGGGTACATAATATTGTATATCTTTATAAGGTATATATAATGTTTTAATACAGGTATACAATGTGAATTAATCAAATCAGGATAATTAGGGTATCCATCACCTCAAGCAGTTATTATGACTTTGTGTTAAGAACATTCCAGTTCCACTCTTTCAGTTATTTCAAAGTATACCCTAACTTATCATTGATTATGGTCACTTTGTTGTGCTATCAAATTTTGTTCATTCTATCTATCTAACTATATTTTTGTATCATTAACCATCCTCCCTTCCCAGACTTTTAACCATGATTTACAATCCCATCAACAGTGTATGAGTATTCTCATTTCTCTACATCCTTGCCAGCATTCATTATTGCCTGTTATAGGCGAAAAGCCTATAAGCAAACCTTTAAATGGTTCCATTTTGTGAAGGCAAGTTTGAAGTCTTTTGTGAGTTGGAAGGGAAAGAACCTGGATAGAACTCCACATATGGCTTAGGGCCTAATCGCATAGAAGTGATTTAGGGCTGAGCTTCGTGGGGGCAGGTCTGCAGGCAGATACCTGGATATCTCAGCTATTTCCGGACTACTCCCTACCGATGATTAACAGCCTCCAGATGGTCCATTAAAGGTCAAGCAAACAGCTTATTTCCCCAGAACCTTGCTATGTGGTTTTGTTTTGGATTACTTAGCGTAAGAATAACTTTAGATAATGGTAGTGAAGTGGTTATCAGTTAATCTGGTTAAACCCTAGGCCTCTAGGTGCCAGGCAGCAAGAGGCCTGGGGCTATGGTTTAAGTCATGTGTTTATTGATTAAGTTATCTGCCTATATAAGCCGTGGTGGAAGAAATAAAATCCCTATTTGCCTGAGCAAGCTTTCAGCCTCCTTATTCTCCGACATTTCATCTCAGGTTCAATCTCTGCGGCACCACCTACACAAGAAACATTCACAGAACACCTGTCTTTTTGATAAAAACCATTTTACCTTGGTAAGTCAATATCTCATTATAGCTCTGATTTGTATCTATCTAACGATGCGAGGCATTTCTTTCATACACTTGTTGGCCATTTGCATGTCTTCTTTTGAGAAATGTCCATCTATACCTTTTGTCCATTTTAAATTTGATTTTTTCCTATTGAGCTGTTGGAGCTCCTTATATATTCTAGTTGTTAATCCCTTCTCAGACAAGGAAATTAACAAATATTTTCTCACATCCTGTGTGTTGTCTCTTCCTTTTCTTGATTTGTTCCTTTGCTGTGCAGAAGCTATTTAGCTTGATGCGATCCAATTTGTCCAGTTTTGCTTTGGTTGCCTAAAAATCCTAAATTTTAGGATTTTTTATGTTTCTGTGAAAAATGTCATTGGCATTTTGGTGGAGATTGCATTGAATCTGTAGATTGCTTTGGGTAGTATGGACATTTTAATAATATAGATTCTTCCAATCCATGATCATGATACATCGTCCATTTTTTTGTGTCCTCTTCAACTATTCATCATGTTTTATGGTTTTCACTATAGAGTTCTTTCACTTCAACGGTTAAGTTTATTCCTATGAATTCTATTTTGTTTCTAGCTATTGTAAACAAGATTACTTTCTCGGTTTCATTTTCAGGTTGTTTAGGGTTAGCATAATAGAAATTCTACTGATTTTTGTAAGTTGATTTTGTGACTTTGTTGAAATTGGTCATCAGGTCTCATAGTTTTTGTGACAGTCTTCAGTTTTCTCTAGATATGAACTCATATTACCTGCAAACAGAGATAATTTTAATTTTTCCTTTTCATTCTGGACATGCTTTATTTCATTCTCTTGTCTTATTGCTCTAGCTAGAACTTCCAGTACTGTGTTGAATAACAGTGGTTGGTCAAACTGAGCATCCTGGTCTTCTTCCAAATCTTACAGAAAAGGCTTTCAGGTTTTCCCCCATTCAGTATGATACTAGCTACAGCTATGACACATGTGGTTTACATATATATATATATATTTTTTTTTTTTTTTTTTTTTGAGACAGAGCCTCAAGCTGTTGCCCTGGGTAGAGTGCTATGGCATCACAGCTCACAACCACCTTCAACTCCTGGGCTCAAGAGATTCTCCTGCCTCTGCCTCCCAAGTATCTGGGATTATAGGCGCCTGCCACAACACCCAGCTATTTTTTGGTTGCAGCTGTCATTGTTGTTTGGCAGGCGTGGGCTGGATTCAAACCCGCCAGCTCAGGTGTATGTGGCTGGTGCCTTAGCTGCTTGAGCCACAGGCACAGAGCCACATGTGGTTTATATTGTGTTGAGGAATGTTCCTTCTACACCCACTCTTTTCAGAGCTTTTATCATGAAGGCATGTTGAATTGAAATGAGATTATATGGCTTTTATTCTTTGTTTTGTTGATATGATGTATCACATTAATTGTTCACCTATGTTGAAGTATACTCACATCCCGAGGATGAATCCCACTTAATCATTATGAATAATCTTTTCAATGTGTCGTTGAATTTAGTTTGCTAGTATTTTGTTGAGGACTTTTGCATTTATGTTCATGAGCAATATTGGCCTATAATTGTGTATGTGTGTGTATGCATGTGTGTATGCGTGTATGTGTGTGTCTTTGACTTTAATATCAGGGTAGTACAGTCTCCAAAAATGAGTTTGGGAGTATTCCCTCCTCCTCATTTTTTTGGAATAATTTAAGTAGCACTGCTGTAATTCTTCTAGAAATGCTTGGTAGAATTTAGCAATGAAGCCATGGGGTCCTGGGCTTTTCTTTGATACGAGACTTTATTGCTGCTTCTATCTCATTACTTATTGGATTATTCAGGTGTTTTTTTTTTTCAGGTTATTTCTTCCTGGTTCAATCTTGGTGGGTTGCATGTGTCTAGAAATTTATCCATTTCTTCTAAGTTTTCCAAGTTATTGGCATATAGTTGCACCATAACCCTTTGGTTTTCTGCAGTATCAGTTGTAATGTCTCCATTTTCATCTCTGGCTTTATATATTTGGGTCTTCTCTTTTTATTCTTAGTTAGCCTGACTAAAGGTTTGTCAATTTTGTTTATGTTTTCAAAAGAAAAAACTTTTTGTTTCATCGATCTTTTCTATTTTTTGTTTTAATTTCATTTATTTCTGCTCTGATCTTTATTATTTACTTTCTTCTATTAATTTTGTGTTTGTTTAGTCTTTTTTCTAGTTCTTTGAGATGTATCATTAGCCTGTTTGTTTGAAGCTTTTCTACTTTTTTGATGTAAGCACTTATTGCTATAAACTTTCCTTTTATTACTGCTTTCACTATATATCATAGGTTTTGATATCTTGTGTTTTCATTTTCATTTGTTTCCATAGATTTTCTTGCTTCCCTTAGGACCTATCCTTTATCCATTACCTTTGGGAGATTAGTTATTAAATCCCTTGTTGGTGTTAAATCTGCTTGGTGTTCTATGACCTTGTTGTACCAAAAAATATATACATTGTTGGTGGGACTGCAAACTAGTACAGCCTTTTAAAAAAGAAGTATGGAGGATCCTCAAAGATCTAAAAATAGATCTTCCATTTGATCCTGCAATCCCATTACTAGGTATCTACCCAGAAGGAAAAAATCATTTTACCATAAAGATATTTGCACTTGAATATTTATAGCAGCTCAATTCACAATTGCAAAGTTGTGGTAACAACCCCAGTGCCCATAAACCCTTGAATGGAAAATAAACTGTTGTGTATGTATACCATGGAATATTATTCAGCCATTAAAAAAAGAAGGAGACTTTGTATCTTTTATATTTATCTGGAAGGATTTGGAGCACATCTTTCTAAGTAAAGTATGACAAGAACGGAAAAGCAATGTACTCAATATTAATATGAAACTAGGAGATGAATAACTGCATGCCCACACAAGAAAAAAATATTTAAATTCAAGAAGGAGGTAAGCTCTCACCTATTGGGTACAAGGTGAAAGGCTCAACTGCAACTTGGACTTTACCTAAAAAAGGCAAACAATGTAACCTAATTGTATGTACCCTTATATTTATCTGAAATTAAAAAAAAAATCTTTCAGCTGGGTGTCGTGGCTCATGCCTATAATCCTAGCATTCTAGGAGGCTGAGGCAGGAGGATCACTTGAGTTCAGAAGTTCAAGACCAGCTTGAGTGAGAGTGAGACCCTATCTCTACTTTAAAAAAAAAATAGAAAAATTAACTAGACATTGTGGTGGGCACCTGTAGTCCCAGCTAATCGGGAGGCAGAGGCAGAAGCATCACTGTAGCTCAGGAGTTTAAGGTTGCAATGAACCAGGCTTAATGGCATTCTAACCTGTAGCAACAGAATGAGACTACTCTGTCTCAAAAATATATATATATATATATTTCTCTAGATTTGGAAAGTTCTCTGTGGTCATTTCTTTGAATAAACTACCCCAATCTCTCCATCCACCTCTTCTTTAAGGCAAATAACTTAGATCTTCCCTTTTGAGACTAAATTCTAGAAATTACAGGCATGCCTTATTTTTTTTTTCTTTTTTCTCTTCTATGTATTTTCAAATAGCCTGACTTCAAGCTCACTAATTCTCACTTCTGCTTGGTCAATTCTGCTGTTTAGCAAATGTGATCCCTTTGTCAGTTTGTAAAATGAACTCTTAAGCTCCAAAAATTCTCTTTGACTTTTTTCATTATTTCAATCTCTTTGTTAAATTTCTCTGATAAGCATCTAGATTTCTTCTCTATCTTATCTTGAAGTTCTTTGACCTTCTTCAATGAATTTTGAATTCTTTCCTTCACTCCAGGATGAAGCTGGTATACAATTTGCAAAACAAAGTCCTCTGAACTCTTTCTTTTACCAAGTGGAAGAAGACTCCCTGAGTCACATTGACTGTAACTGGGGCAGGTGTTGACAGAGGCACTTACTTGGCTGCCACAACTGGTGTCTCAATGAGTCATGTGTACCTCAAGTCCACTATCCCTGAACCAGCCCAGCCACAGGAATTGCCCAAAGACTGCAACATTTGTGGCCTTATGAATTCAGCCCAGATCCCAGGCTGCTTTTTGTCATCTGGACAGGGAGCAATCCAGAGGGTGGAAGATTTCCCTCTGGACAGGCTAATCTACATACTCCCTCCTTGGGCATGTAGAATTCTGCCTTCTGCAGTGTTCCCCTCTGCCAGGGAAGCCCCAAGTTTTAATGCAAAGCACAATCATATCACTCTTCCTCCCCTCAGCACAGAGATTATCTTTCCTCTCTGTATGCTGGTAAAGCTCTTAGCTGGGTGGGGGAGAGGTGGCATAGGCAATGCCAGACTGTCCTTTTTGGCCCTCCTCAGTTCCTCTTTCCTTCATATAATATTAATACCAGGTAGTATGATCAGTCACCTGAATTTTGGTCCTTCTCAAGGTGCTTGTGTGGATAGTTCTTGAATTTGGTGTTTATGTGAAGGGATAATCATTGGAGGTTTCTACTTAGCTATATTTCTCCACCCTCTCCCAAATACTGGCAATTTTAAATGGAGCCTAATAATACAGTCTAAGAGTTCTCAAACTAGTTCAACATCAGAATGACACATAGAATTATTTTTACGTTTGTTCTCTGGCTCTATCCACAAAATGGTTCCTGTTTGGTAGGGTTGGGATGGAACTCAGAATCTGTCATTGAAATCAGGTATTCTGATGAAATGGCAGTAGGGACCCACTTCTGAGGTAAACCCTTTCATTTAGAACTGGGGGGAGCAGATGTTCTTATCCTGGAAGCCACAGTCCTCCAAGGGTATATGAACTAGCATAAAAAAAAAAAATTACATCTTTATTTTCACTACTTCTATTGAAATGAAATTTAAAATTTCCTTCTTTATGTCTAAAGACAACAAACCACTCTGATACTAGTGATTCAAACACCAACAAAAGTCACTGATTTCCATATCATATGACAGTTGTTGCAAATAGCTGAATAGTATTTGCTCTCATTACTACTTTGTATTTAATTTCTGCTAGATCTTGTCATTGCTCAGAAAGATCCATAATATTGGATTCTAAAATGTGGTGTATATATATGCAATGGAATACTATTCAACCTTTTAAAAGCGGGAAGCTCCGTCATTTGCAACAATGTGGATGAACCTAGAGGACATTATGCTAAGTGAAATAAGATAGGCACAGGAAGACAAATATTACCTGGTCTCACTTACATGGGAAATCTAAAAAATCAAACTCATAGGAGTAAAGATGAGAGTTGTGGTTACCGGATGCTGGGTGGGGGCAAGGAAGTGGATGGGTAAAGGAGATACATTGGTCAAAGGGTACAAAGTTTAAGAGGAATAAGTTATAGTTGTCTGTTGTACAGCCTGGTGACTATAATTTAAAATAATGTATTTTATATTTCAAAAGAGCTAAAAAAAGTAGATATTACATGTTCTCACTTCAAAGAAATAATAAATAATTTGAGGTGGTGGTTATGTTAAGTAGCATCATTTGATCACAAAGTTTACATGCATCAAAACATCACATTGTACTCCATAAATACATATAATTATTATTTGTCAATTAAAAATAAAAACTTTTTTAAAAATGAAAATATATTACTTCAGAAGACAAGCCTGTCACTTAAAGAAAAATAAATAAATAACATTTTTGAAAGTATATATTTTACTATATCAAACAATTTTAATATTTTTGATAATATATTTTCAGTGTATTCATTTTCCTCTATATTTTACTTTATGTTTTGGGAACCTTTATTCTTAGGATATCATAGGTTTAACCAGATGCCAAAGAAGTCTATGACATCAAGAAAGGTTTGAAACTCCTAGGAATAATTTAGCACATTAGCACAGTACAGAGGTTGAAGCTCAGTAGCCAGACTGCCTGGTTCAGTTCACATCCATCTTAGAACTGTCACTGTGTGACCTTGGGCACATTACTTAGCCTCCCCAGAGCTTCAGCTTCCTTATTTGTCAGATGGAGATAATGATTACAATAATAGCACTTACCTTATGAGATTGTGGGATTCAAATGAAAAATGAGTTAATACATATGTAAGTGCTCAGAGCACTGCCTGATGTGCAGTGAGAGCTTAATAAACACTAGCTAGGTTTATGTTCCTACAGGAGAGCCCAGAGAGCAGAGATGTCATGAATGTGAAAGCACTTCATTAACTGTGACATACTTTACAAATGGCAGCTACTGTGCTTGGCTTGACCAAGTTATCACAGCCATATCTGCTATGGCAGTGCTAGGTCTTAGTGGGATCAAGGAGCAGGAACAATGAGATACCCTCTTGAATTCACAACTCTGACCCTGACTGAAATGGATGTGGCTGGGAGATCTTCACATAAGAGCATGCAGAGATTTCAGCAGAAAGTTCTCTCTAGCACAGGCTAGTGTGGGGTGTGGAATAAATTGACGGAAACTGGAGACCAAGAAACACCAAATAGCCAAAGTCCCACTGCTGGTCAATGGTGGGTCCAGACCTAGAGCTCATGACTCTTAACTCTTAGTTCAGTGGTCTGCACATCACACTAAGGTGCTATTATGACAGGAACCACAAGCCCAGCCATGCCCAGCAGTGTTGCAGGACAAGAGAACAAGCAGAGCAGGCCAAGAGTAAGACAATAGGGAGGGCAGGGACTATGTGGCACAAGCAGACACTCGCCCCATTAAGAGGGGTCAGGCACCACTCAGCTGTGCTGACTGTGGCCACACAGGATTGCAGGATCTATGACTCCCAGGACAAGTCTGACTTCCTAAGAAAAACTAGAAATACAGACTTTGTAAATTCCCAGATTTTAGAGCTTGCACAAGCCACGTAAACACATGGCTGCAGAGCAGATCTGGCTTGTGACCACCAGTCACTTCTTTCTGAGCTGAAGGCTGTCCAGGCTTACCGTGGCAGAGAGTACAGCGAGCCATGTGCTCCATATCCTGCTGGTGCTCCGTCACCCAGATGAACAAGTGAAATCTGCTGGTCTCATCCATGTAATCCAAACAAACACACAAGTTTATGACTAGCTGGATTTAATTTCAGGCTATGTTTTTCATGTTTTCTTTTACAATTCAGGTGAGAAAAATGTTAATTTGAGATATTAAAATAACATATAATTATATAAATATATGTGCAAATAAACCAGCATTATATAGTACAATTATTTATAGCCATTTCGTTCTCTAGTTCTAACCTGGCGGTTGGACTGCCAGTGGTATGGGTTCATGAAGTTTGGGTCTTCAGATTCCCAACATGTATAAAACTCAGCCAGTGTCATATTATTTCAGAATGAGGGTAAGGAGAAGAGGGTTCAAGCATTTATAAATTCCATAAACGAATTCTTCACAGGATACAGGATGCAACATGGTGGGAGCTATTAACACGAAGGGCAAACTCTTCAAGGGGGTGGTCGTTAGGTCATACACCATTGGAATGCAAAAAAAGTAGATTCCATAAGGGAGACCTCTCTAGAGTATTCCTCATGTTTAGAGCTGGGACATATCACACCCAGTAGGTAAGAGTGAGAAGGAATCTGGGAAGGCTTTGTAGAGTTGGCAAATCAATTTATCCCCTTCATTAGCCTTTCTAATTATGATTCACTTAATAACTGAAAATAGGCTTAAAATATGAATAATAATAAATCCAATAAGGCCCACAGGACAACTAGTTGGATGATCAATAAACCTATTCCCTCTTCTTCCTAGGGAGCAGCTGCATTTCCCAAACTCCTTTGCAGTTAGCTGATATCACATGACTGGGGTCTAGCCAATAGGACATAGGTAGAAGTGATATATGCAATTTCCAGTGCATGGTGTATACTCCATTGCTCCCTCTTCTCTCATCTGCCAGATGGATATAGAGGATCCAGAAAAATATTTTCATGCCTTGGGGTACAATAGGAACATTACTAGAAGAAGCGCATATCTTTAAAAAGCTGCAGGCAATAAAACATGCCTTCTTCACACCACATATACACAAGGACCAATATTCCCTATAATGTACAGGGAAATGTCAGAAGTTACGCTTTACTGTGTCAAGCCACTGACTCATGGGGAGGAATGGCTTCACAGTTAATCTGCCTTGACTAATACAGATTATGTGCAGCACTACCACCTCATGATGAAACCAGAAATGCTTTCAGATTGTGTCTCTCAGGATTTGAGATGAGGTTTGCAAAGAGGTAGATGTCTAAGCTTAGTCATGTCTATTCTTTTATTTATTGTCTGTTAAAGCATGCAGGACAGGGCCACACTGAGAGTCAGCCTCTCCCCCTTCACCCGTGTGGCCAGAAAAAAGTCGACTCTGGGTCCTCCTCTAGGTAGCAAGGGCTGAGGCTCTGAAGATGTCATGCTACTCAAGGATTACTTTTTAAAAGAATTTTCTGTAACATATACCCATTACAGAGTTCTTCACTCTTTATATATGGGACTGTATCCTATCCCAAACTTTGTCTTTCACAGCCAGCTAAAAATAAAGAAATACGAAGAGTAAAATTTTTATACCACTGTAACATGCACACAAAAGAAACAAGGGAACATTCCCAAGAGAAAGGGAAAAAATATCTGAGAAGAAAGGCAAAAAGCATCTTCCCTTGTTTCTCATACAGCAAAAGCAACCTTAAATTATGCTTTTTTCCTTACTTAGGAATTCAAACTAACCAATCATTCAAGACTGATTAAACAGTTACCACATGAAAGTTTTAGTAAGCCCTGTGGAAATACTAAGGTGACATGGCCACATCTTCAAAGGGGCTAAAATATAAGTGGAAGGATAGATAAATGATTTTCAGTTAAGGAAGAGCTCCAATGATATGTTTTAGGAACACAGAAAAGAGGAGAGTCATTTCACGGGGAAGGGGCAGAGGGGACCTGATAAAGTTAATGTCATTTGGCACTTTTGAGAGAATGAGCAGGGTATTTAACAGGCAAAGAATCAGGGAAACACAAGCCAATGTGAAGGAACACCATGTACAAAGGCCCAGAGGTGGACGGTGCTTATCTCCGGAATTATGCTCAAGGTCTCCACTGCCCTCAGATTAGAGAACACCCACCTCCCACGTGCAGCCTCACAGCACATCTGAAACCCTGAACTCCATGCCACATGGAGGAAGCTGCCTGGAGAGAGAGTGCAAAGTAGTCAACATTCAACATTGAGGTCTACCTCCATAATCATTAGATCTGAGTATTAACCAAACCAGATGGGTCTAATTTATCACTAAGGATGAAGAAAACAGTGTAGGCAGGCATATGATGCATCACTTGCTTTACTGGAAATGACACGAGGTGATTTGGAAGGCTTCTGAAACCAAGATCTGTGGCAATGTGTCAGGAGATATGAGGTGCCCAGGACAACCCTAGGAGCATCAATTTTACCCCAACAGTCAGGGGGAAAGGCTAACTTAGTACACATTATTTTTAAATCATGGGAAGCATGGGTGAAGTATGTTATAAAATGTGGATTTTTAAAATAGCCTGAACAACATTTCAAACAAATCCAAACATTCCCCCAAGTGTGCACAAAGTCATACTCCTCTGCCTTACAGATGGTTCATGAGGAAAGTTATGTGCAGCACTAGCAGATGAAGGTGTCAGTAAACTGGATCCAAGTCCTTGATCTGCCATAATTGGCTATGTGGCCTTAGGAAAACCTCTGGCGTCAAATTCCTCTGCAACAGTTTGGGTGCGAGTCAATGCTTAGTTCTCTTCTTGTTCCAACGCACAAGTTGGTCTCTGTTACTTGCTTCGTGTTCGGAATAATGTGTCACCTGTTCTACTCTCAGAGCATATAACTCTTCTATCTGCTTGTTGGAAAACTACCAAATTCAATTTAATTTGAATACCTATAATAGAACTTACATTTTTTTTTTTTTTTTTAGTTCTTCTTAGGAAAAATAACTTCATGCTCATGCTTAAAATTTGTACTGTTCTTGTGAAAAAAAAAATGTGGGAACAAGTATACAAAACCACAGTGGAAATCCACAGGGAAACTATGATTCAGTATTGATTCATGTGCATGTAGCTATTACCAATAAACAATTATGTTGACTTTGGACTTGCCAATGTGGTCCTTGACATAGTCTCACAGTAGAAACTTCTTGAGAAAGCTCAAGCAGGGAGATAGCATAGAAGGGAATCCCAGAGTGAGGAAAGGGGGAAACTGGCTATATGATTCCTACAGCAGACTCTCATCAGCACTAGAGAAGGAAAGATCAAAAGCAGAGGGCCTTTAATATTACCCAAGAGACTGAGGCTGAAAGTTTGCCTATCGTTTTAATCAACAATTTGGCAATTCTCTTAACCAGCTATATTACTAATATCCCATTGTAGTTTATGAGGACTAGTTGTGTACTAAAAACAAGAATATATTGAGGAGAGAGGATATGTCATGGGGAGGTTACATTAACATACTCTATTGATGGGCGGAGCCTATGGCTCAGGGAGTAGGGCGCCAGCCACATATGCTAGAGGTGGTGGGTTCAAACCCTGCCCCGGCCAGAAACTGCTAAAAAAAAAACATACTGTATTGATTAATAGACAGAAAGACATTTTCTCAAGAAATACAAGGACAACCCTCAAACCTTGGCCCTTAATAGTAAAGAACTGCCCGTGATCCCTGACCTGGACAGACCCATGGAGTTAAATTCAATGCCTTGGCTCTTTTACTAAGCTGCAGAAGCCGCAGGAAATGTTCTTTCCTTGGACTGAATTGGGGGAGGCTCTTGGCTTAGAAAGATAGGAGTAGAAGGGGGAAAGTGAGTGCTAGGGAGGAAGATTTGCCTTGGACAGGGGAAGAGCTAACTGGTCCCTAAGGACAGAGCATTGGAAACATCTGGTATCAAGTTGAGGTAAGGGCTTGGAAAACAAGGAAGAAAACCAGGAGAAGTAGAGAGGCAGAAACAGAGGGAGCCAGTAGCCATGCGACCTGTGACTGGCCCCAGGAGCCAGAGTCCAGTTTCAGCTCCTGCCAGTTGGCATGGTCCCAACCAAACGCTTCTATGAAGTGACTGACTTTTCCTGGAATCCCTAGACAACATCAGGGGTCAGTATTGAACTGAAGGTAGGTTGCAGAGAGGGACTTGGTTACTACACATATTGGAATGCAAATTTCAGGACTGTGTAGCATAGAACAAATCACTTCCCCTCTGACCTTCACTTACCTCATCTGGGAAATGTAGGTTATAGTTATTAATAGGATAGCTGTGAGGTTTAAGGTCACTCCTCAAACTTTAATGTTTAGGCAAGCCAGCTAGGAAGTTTGTTATATATGCAGATGCTAATGAGTAGGTCAGGGAAGAGCTTGGAATTTAGCATTTCTCACATCGTGGGTGTTGCTGCTACATCTCCCTGGACCACATTTTGAATAGTGAGGGGTTAAGATGATAAGTCATGGAAAGCTTGTGTAGCAGACCATACAGCTCATGGGAAGAAGCAAGAGTTAAGCTCAGAACACTCTGTAACTATAAGGAACACCTGTGATATAACAGCTGGATAACACCTGGTGATAAAGGCATGGGGAAGGGATTCAGCGGTCCTTAACAGCAGAGCACGCGAGATGAGAACATCAGTGCTTGGCAGTCTCCACATCTGTGGTGCAAATAGCCACAGGATCACGTCTGTAAGTAGCTGCAGGAGGGGTTAATCGGGCTTTTCTTTCATGGACTCTCTCACTCTGATTCTTTCGCTCCCCCTGCTTGGAGGGCACTGTCCAGGTGCCCTTCTATGAAGACTGCTAAGATTCACTCTTAACTAAGACTGTTTCTCTCTCTCTCCCTTCTGCTAAGGCAAATAGTCCTCAGGCACCTAAGGGGAGTTGTTCCCGAGCAAGGCAGCAAAGCGGTCCGCATCCGGACAATAGATAAGCTGGGGCCAGAGGACTGGCCAGTCCTGGGCTCCAACAGCTTGTAGCATAGAAGCTGAGACTTCATAAGCACTCACTAAATAGAAAATACCAGATTTCATTAATAGTTATGGGACAAAGAGCATTCCTAAGGACCTGGAGAAGATGGTAAAATAATGACCTACATTAAGTATACACATAGAAAGCATTGGACATCCCTGTTTTTTCCCCCAAAGTGAGTTTATTCCCACTTTGAGGCCTCGGTGTCAAATAGCATGCCCGAATTACACACAGTACTGCATCTGAGGCCTCACTGCCTAATTCCTTACCTTGGTGGCTGGTCCTGGCCTTACAGCATTAATAATCTAATGCAGAACACAGCAGCCACAGACCTCAGTGGCAGGCCATTGCTGGCTGCCTACATCACACAACACTGGCTTTCTTCAAAAAAGAGTATCCTCAACTTGTGTTAGATATGCTGATTATTCTGATGTGATAGTTACACACTATATATATGTATCAAAATATCATTTTGTACCCCATAAGCAATTTTTTTTTTCTGATACTCAGCATTCTATTTCTTGGAATCTTTTTAAGACCAATACATAGGAATAAAAATAGGGTCAGTTGATAGAACTCACTTTACTATAAAGATAAAATGCATAAATACAGGAAAAGAACTTGGAATTTTAATGTCTCTTCCTGCTTTTCACTTTTGAACTCAGAATCCCATGGCTAACAGGAATTCCAAACTTGGAGCAAATTATTCAACTTTTCTGTCTCAGTTTCATCATCTGGAAAGTTAGTTCATAATATTATTTATCTCAATGTGTTGTTGTAAGGATTAAACAGATCAACAAGATATTAGAACAGTGCGTGGATCAACAAATGTGAGCTATTTTGTTAGGCTTTCTTTCCAGGGAACATGTGCAAGAGGAGAAAAGTAAAATTTGAAACCTGGCCCACAAATTACACTTTCTCTGTAATCCTCTGCTTTTTCAATTTAAAAATGAATCTAATGAAGTCATGTTTTGAGACATAAGGCAATTAGACAGTTCTTATCAATGGGATTAAGCACAGATAGTCCCAACGCAGTACTGCAGTTTCATTTAAGGCTGTGACAACTCAACGGATGGTTTTCAATAAATCGTCTCAGTGTGCATCACAGCCTCTGAGAATGTTTAAATGGACTGAAAAGTTAGGACATCTGTTTATATCATCATTTCCAATTGAACAATCATCATTTTCCCAGAAGAAGCATATGAGTGTTATTCTGAAAAATTAAAGTATCATAGAGGTGAAAGACAACAGCCCCACACATAATCAAAGAGAATCTCCAGGCACGGCATTCAGAAGAAAACTCACAGGCTATGTCCACTCTCCCAACTGCATCCCCCTAAGGCTAACAGAGTGGGGAAGGTTAAGGGCTGCAATATGCCCAATTGTGAAGAAATGAGGATTGTCTGAAAAGCCCCGAGAATGCTGTCAATATTCTGACTGTTTCTCTCCTTACCAATGTCACCAGAAATGAGGTCATTCATTACATCAGAGCTGGCAGGCACCATTTAACAGCCTTTCTAAACCATTAAATGTAAACAACACAGAGTTGTCTCTCAGCATCCTGCAGCAACAGCACGTCCAAAAAAAAAAAAAAAAGAAAAGAAAAGGAAAGCAAATGGAAATGACAGAACTGCGTTCAAGTATAGTCAAACCAGCAAGTTCTCACATCTCATTACATTCTTCTACAGCAGGCGTCCTCAAACTTTTTAAACAGGGGCCAGTTCACTGTCCCTCAGACCGCTGGAGGGCCAGACTATAGTTTAAAAAAAAAAAACTATGAACAAATTCCTATGCACACTGCACATATCTTATTCTGAAATAAAAAAACAAAATGGGAACAAATACAATCACACCGCCTCATGTGGCCCGCGGGCCGCAGTTTGAGGACCCCTGTTCTACAGGGAACCTAAAGCAATTAGCAGGGCAAGAACATCATGACAAAGGATCACCTATAACAGATTCAAATACTGTCAAATACAGAGGCTCCCCCAAGATCCTCTCTCAGAGAGCAGCACTAATGATCACTTGAGGAGACGTAATTGCACCCCCTGACTTCGTAATTGCACCCAGAAGGGAGCCTACATAACAGTTGCAACCTTCCCTCCATTTTCCAACTGAGCAAAGTAAGACCCATGAAGAAGAGACTTGTCCAAAGGCACCTCCTTCTTGATGGAAGAGCCAAAGACAAAAGCCACGTTTTTAGTTTAAATTATTATACCTTGCCTTTATTAATCCATTCAAGAAGTAATTGAGAATGTCCCCTACCAAGCCACCCCCGTCCAGGCATCCTGCTAAGCAAGAGGGATGTAACAATGAACAAGGACTCATCCTCCTCTGTATTTTAACTTTGTTTCTCAGCCTAAGATACTTTGTCCATCCTTCCCAACAGTTTGCCAACTGTCACAGCTTTGTCTATTGATTCTTAGAAGCATATTCACAGCTCTGTCAACAAAATCTCTCACCTATCACTTCTGCTAGCACTCAGCCTTTGGAGAAAATTAAGTGGTCTGCCACAGCTGAATTCATCAGCTATTAAGTTGAACCTTACGACATTTGTATATTTGCAGGTCAACAAAGGTTAAATATTGGCAATGTCCCACGGTTCAACCTAACATTCATAAGCAGCCTGGAAAATCTTAAGGGAATCTTAAAGGGAACCGCCCTTTGTTTTGATAAATCTTCCCATCATCCCAGATATTCCACGAAAACATGTTGCATGGGCTGCAATTAGAAAAGCAAAGTCTAGAGAATAGATAAATGAATAAATTGCAGCATGCTACGTGTATTTGCGGTGAAATACTCCACAGGAATAACAAAGAGCAAATTACCCACGTACACAAAGTGGATGAACAAGGAGAACAGACATTATGTTGACTGGAAAAAGCCAGGTACAAATAAGTACGTGCTGTATGACTCAGTTTATATGGAGGTTCAGAAGAGGCCAGAACGATTTGATCATGATAAACGCAGATGAGCAAATGTCAGGACACTGGACGTGTTCTACATTTTGAACCAAGTCTTGGTCACATGGATTTAAAATATATAAAAATTCATCTAGCCATACACTTAAAATAACTATACCTTTTCCACTTTGTTATATGGATATATATACTATATCCCAGTGCAAAAAAAAAAAAAAAAAAAAAAACAAGAAGAAAATTACAGTCTGTGCCCCCCAATGACACAGTTTAGTTAGCAGTTAAGCACAGGCTGTAAAGGCAGACAATATCAGTCTGGCGCCAACTGGCAACTTGACCTTTGATGATATACTTACTCTCTCTAAGCCTTGCTTTCTTATGCCCAAAATGTACATGAACCATAACACCTGCCTTATGCAGTTTGGGGAATCATTAAATAAGGCAATGTTTATAAGGCATGTATCACAGAGTAGGTGTTAAGAATAGCCACTCAGTATAGGGAGTCATCTCATTAGCAGTAGGGTCTACACTGAGCCCCCGCACACCTTGCATACACATCAATTTTGGGGGAATTCCTCCTCTGAACACCTCTCACCCTTTATGTGGTCCTTGTTGGAGAGGTAAGAACCAGCTGTAACCCCCTCCCCATGATCCTCTGGGAGGTTGTGCTCCTCTGTGAAGGTGATGACCACAGGGATGATGCCCACTGCACCAAGCTCCAGGGTAGCTGTGCCGATGGAAGCTGCATCATAGGCCGAGCCTGCCTGAAAGAACACAGCCACCTTCCTCATGAGAAGGCCCGAGCGCACACGTTTGAACACATGTCTCGCCATAAACCTCATGGTGGCGCCCAGATTCCTATGGCCAGATGACCGTTCCAGAGGGATCTTCCTGACAGCCTCCAGGAATGCATGCTTCCCCTTGTAGTCTGAGAAACGAACCAGGTAATCTGTTTTGGTGTTGTAGGAAACAATGGCCACTAGGGCACCTGTTGGGCAATTACTCTCACTTATTTCCGTCTTCATCAACAGAGATAATAAAATTGCTTTCATCCTCTCAAAATCCAACTGGAAGACATTATTTGACATGTCCAAGGCAAAGCCCACTTCAGTCAGGAACACTGGACATTTGGAAACACCTTAATACAATGAATACACATATTTAAGATTTTCTAACATCTCTGAACAGGTGAGAATTTAAGCGACTAAAAAGGAATATAATTTACCTTTTGAACAAGCTGGAAGGAGAATTATTATGGAAAGAAAAGAAAACATTGTTAGTTTGATGTATGCAATAGCATCTTTTTCACAGGCATGCCCCAGTATGAAAAACCATCTCCTTGGAGAAATTTAAGCATAGCCTTCTAAACTCATACCTGACTATGCAGAGATCTCTACTTGTTCCCCAATATCCCTTCTCTCTTTTTCTGTAGTAATAGGACCCCATGTTCTGCCTAGGACTTGGCTGCCTGGAACAAACATTACATTTCCCAATGGAGTAGTCATTTTACTAAGTTCTTGATAACAGAACAAGAAAAATGGAAGGTGCAACTTCAGAAATGTATCAATCTCCTGCTGGCTGAATGTTGATATGATGGCTGAAGCTTCATAAAGTTCTTAAATCATGAGGTGATTTGGAGAATAGAGCACACCCCACAAACACAATGGCCAAACAAGAAAATAAAGAGATCACATCCCCAAACACCAAGGGGCCCCCTTTCAACCTGACTGACTAACTACTTCCAAGCTTTGATTTGAGAAATACATTTGTGCTATTGTTATTGAGGATTTAGGTCACATTCAACTGAAATTAAATTTAACTGTTTTTGAAATTAAATGATAGCTATTACACGTATGTAATGGGTATACACATATACATAAAAATATATATTATAAACTATACATACTATGTTCAAGTGTATGTACACAAGTAATATATTTTGTGGGAAATATTAGAAAAACAAAAAATTAAAATTGTCCTTGATTTATCATATATTTATATTGGTAGATAGATTTATTTTATTTTATAACACTGGGAGCTTAGGATATGTTATATTTTTAATTTTTTCACTTACACATGACGATTTTCTGCCATCAATAAATTTAGGGCAATATGATCTACTCTATAAAATTTCTTCAACTAATGTTCCTTTGTGATGAACATACTTATACATGTATCTGTTCATAGTTATCTAATTATAGCCCTAAGTAAATCTCTATAATTATGGACATTTATATACGTAGTCCAATGGCTCTTCAGAAAACTGTACCAGTTTTCATTCCCACTAGCAATGTGCACTCTTACATATTTCCCAATTTGGTAGGGATTTTTCTGTCATTTTAGAAATGCTTTCAATGTGAGAAACAAAAAGCATATCTTGGGTGGCGCCTGTGGGTCAAAGGAGTAGGGCACCAGCCCCATATGCCAGAGGTGATGGGTTCCAACCCAGCCCCAGACAAAAACTGCAAAAAAAAAAAACAAAAGGAGTGTCTCATTATTTTAATTTGTATTCTTGACTTCTTGTAAGATGGAATATTTTCATGGGTTTATCGTTCATTTCTATTTTTTCTTTTCTGAATCCCCAATTCATGTCTTTTGCCCATTTTCAATTTAAAAGATTTGCCTCTTATATTTAGATATGACTATTAGGAAATACCTGTCTTAGTAGGTAAAAATGATCAAGTGGCAGCAATTCTTTATGTTTCAACATTATTTAGTAAGGAAGATAAGTCCTTCACTCAAGTCCATTGCATATATTACAAATCGTTTTTCCCTTTTTCTGTTTGCTTTTGACTTCCTGGTGCCTATTAATGTGAATGGGTTTTAATCTTTAAGATGGTCAACTCTGATACTCTTTTTCTTTTTGATGATAGTGATGATATTATTCTTCATGATTGATAGGAGAAAAAGGATTCCGAACCTCCCTCAAGAACTACTGCATGGTAACAGACAAGAACATGGAAAGTTTAGGCAAATAAGAGCAGGATGATTGTGAAGAAAACCCAAACATTCAAACTAAACAATTTTGCCAAGTCAACATTCTTGCCCTATCTCCAGTAAGTGGGAAAATGTATGTATTATAGAACGCAAGTGTCCTGGAATACATTGAAAACAGTAAATAAATTCCAATCTAAGAGTGTGGCAAAACATTACTTAAGATTTAATGATTCATAATTCCATTTTTAAAAGATAAATGTACACTTATAACCTTGATTCAGGCATGACAAAATTGATCAGCACAGGAGTTTTGACCTGCTCCGTTTCCAACCTGGGCCGGTTCACCCCTCCTTAGGCAACCCGGTGGCCCCCCCGCTCCCGGGAGGTCACCATATTGATGCCAAACTTAGTGCAGACACCCGATCGGCATAGTGCACTACAGCCCAGAACTCCTGGACTCAAGCAATCCTCCTGTCTCAGCCTCCCGAGTAGCTGGGACTACAGGCGCACGCAACCGGCCAGGCATGACAAAATTGATACATGTAACCAAAAGCATTTGTACCCCTATGATAGTTTGAATTTTAAATAAATGTAATAATAAATGTAAATAAAATAGGTTACATTTCTTTTCAAAGGGTCACTATTGGTCCTTCTTGTTTAAATGTATGACATAAAAAGAACAAAGCTCCTATTTGTTTTGTGATAACAAGCAGCAAGATTCAGACATGCAGGAGTGCAATTATCACCACACTTCATGGGGCATAATATTATTCAGTGGAATTTTTCTTCATTGTTGAGATGGCATGCCCTTCAAACTACTTCATTTCTGAGGTCACACTGGAAATGATTACTTACCTCAAAGGGACTGAGCCCAACATAGTCATTTATAAGAGCCTTTGACAATGACAAGGCACATCCCAAACCGGAGTCACATCCTCAGGTGACCTATGCCCTCAGGCCATGATCCATTCATCCCCACTTCATACCACTCACTCCTTTTCAGCCTTTCCCAAACAACTTAGGCAGTGTTCTTGAATGAAATTAACACTTTCACAAGGCTGTTGAAAGATGGAAAAAGACAGGGTAAAGGAAAAAGTATTTAACTTGAAGCATATTTCGCTTCACCCCTGTGACTTAGCAATGTCATCCGAATGTTACCAGTGCCTATCTGAAGCTTTTTAATCTACAACAGAAAACCCAAAACATATTCAAGCAGATGAAACCAACCAACAATTGTGTTTCTGAATCCAGGGGATATTTTAAAGCATTTAAAAGATTTTATATACAATACAGTGCCCATATTATTAAAGATCCATAGATAAGGGGTACCCATTTTATCTGCTTTACAAGTAATAGGATCAAACCTGATTTCAAGGAAGCTTAAATACAGGAATGTCAGTGGAAAACACAGGGAAATTTTTTAAATTCTTAGATATCTATATTAGTAATTCTTATACCACTACTTCAGAATGGCTCCCAAAAGAGTAACCTCAAAACCTCCCCTGGTAATTCTGCTTCTTTTCTCTGATCCCTTCCTCTCTGCTCTACTTCCCTCAACCCCAGACCCGACCACTCCCTGCTCCTCAGCTGCCTTCACACCCCAGCCTCCTGCCTAAGAGTATTTTTGTACTTCGGAGATGAAAAGTCATCATTTCAGGTATGCCAGGAGACACAAAACCCTGTACTATCCATGTGTTGGTTTAGAAATCTTTTTTAAGTAATTTTTGAGCTTTACAAAAAGGGACATTACAGAAAGGTAATAGCCTCTGAGTCTTTTTCTCTTTTTCATGTCAACTGTTTTACTGTTTTACTCAGAAACCTCCAGATTCCCTGCTGGATTAAAAATGTTGAAGTATTTTTATTTGACTTGGTTATAACATTTCAAAGTAAAGTCGATAAATTTAAAGTGCTAACAGAATTTGTAAGAGGAGAAACTAAAGAATCTCTACAATTAGCAGATTTCTATTTTGTGAAAGCTGAAAGCTCTATGTTCTGAAAATAATAAAGCTTAGAATTAAAATCTTCACCTACCATCATATCTGCCAAACCTTTGGGACCCTTGATGCCCTGGAAAGAACAGAAACTTGGGTTTAAAATGCAAGATTTTGAAGTCCAACATATTCTTCTGCGGAGTGGCCAAGGCATCCTGTGACATTTCCCCATACTACATAGAACACCTTCTGCCCTTCGGTCCTTACCCTGGAGTTCTGTCTGACTCCTTAGAGAAGGCTGGAATGACTAACAGGTGTGTCCTGAACCTCAGAGTCCAGAAGGCCTAGACAGATAACACTAAAGACTCTTAGATGGCTGGGCATGTGGCTAATGCCTATAATCCTAGCACTCTGAACTCTGGTAGATTGTTTGAGCTCAGGAGTTCGAGACCAGTCTGAGCAACAGCAGTACCCCCATTCTAAAAAATAGCCAGGTGCTGTGACAGGTGCCTGTAGTCTAGCTACTTGGCAGGCTGGGGCAAGAGGATCACTTGAGACCAAGAGTTTGAGGTTGCTATAAGCAATGATGCCACAGCACTCTACCAAAGGTGACAAAGTGAAACTCTGTCTCAAAAAAAAAAAAAAAAAAGACTCTTAGATGACCAAGTCACTTTGAAACCAAGCCATAGCATAGGAGAAAATTCAAGAAAATGGAAGGTCATGCAAGATGCCAGGATCATTCACAGACAGTTCTAAAGTAGACTACAGTTGTTCATCTATGCCTTCTCTTTGGACCACACTGCACCACCCTGTTTTTGCTCAAATACAAATAAGTCTTCCTGAGAATCCTTCAGGTTAGAGTTCCTGGCTCAAGCCACTCTGGGAACCAAGAGTTCGTTGCTCTTGTTTAGAGTCTACAAGGTAGTAATTTAATCCTCCCAGTCTTTGTTTCCTTGTCTGTAAAATGGCATCAATCGTCCATCTACCTCTCAGATTTTTGATTCTCTGATGTTGTTGCATCTCTCCAATAAACCCTACACTGTGGTGAGACTACCAGATTGAACTTGCAGCTGACCTACTGTGCTATCCTCATGGAATGACAGCCTAGCCTCCTAGGACAAGACACAGGGCAGAGCAAGCATAGCTTCAAAGTCTTTCCTTTCATACCAAATAAACTTCCAGGGAAATTTTTAAATATCTGTGGGCTTGAAACACTGTTAGTTCAGTTAAGATTATATAAATGTTATATTTTGTTAGGCTTTCTTTCTGATTTTTGCATAAATGTTGTTGCTTATTTTGTTTGCATTAATTACACTCCCTCTCCTGTGAGTTATATGTATTATTTTATGTAATTAGAGAGATTCACATATCTCTAGTCACTCCAGTATTTTCCCCCGTTCTAATAAAAAATGTTAGATAAATATATTGTATAAAGACTTGAAGCCAATGTCCTCTAAAACAAATTTGGCCCATTCCCTATATAGATCCTCTTGTGTGTCCAAAATGCCTATTTTGTCTTTAGATATGCCTCTTGTCAAACTCTAATTCATTTGTACACAAAGGTTAAAATTGGAAAGGGAAAGGGTACGTGTTACCATTTGTCCTGGTGGGCCTTGGTCACCTGGAATTCCAATAAATCCAGGAAAGCCAGCATTACCCTAAAAACAACCAAACCACAGGAATAAGTTCCCCTCTTAAGTAGGATTTAATACGTAATTATAACCATCAGACCCAGTTTGGGATATCAAGCTTTCATTATAGCTCGTGCCAGCGGGTCTGCTATTGACCAGTTAGTTTATAAACTGTGTATCTGTGAAATGAGACATGGAAATGAGGAGATGTGGATCTCTTTATGGCAAAGCCAAACTTCCCCCTACATACCTAAGCCCAGACACGCAAATATGTGCATACACATGAAAACCCATACTTCTAAATAGAGCTTCAAATGATGACTCAATGCTCAGTTGAGTCTCAAGCTCATATAATAAAAAGAATGTGAGAAGTCAGCTTTGAATGCAAGATAAGGAAAAAATTCCCCCACCACCTCCTGGTTCCCAGTGTCTCAGAAAAGTTGCATGGTGGCCATAGGCTCACTGGTTATATTCCAGGTATTTGAAATTGATACAGCATTATCCACATATAATTAATGTTTTATCTTTTTTATTTGAAAGTAGAAGGAAAATGCTAGTTGACCATGGCAACCACAGCCAGCAGCAATCCAAGTTAGGCATAGATCATTTTTTTTTTTTTTTACATCCTTGCCAACGTATGAAAATGTTGGTTCTTTAGTGCCTGCAAAATGCACATCCCTTTTCCTTTTCTCTTTTCTGCACTGCACACTAGTCTATGTCTTTTTTTCTAGAAGGCTTTAGCCTCTGAGGTCTATCAGCTAAATACTACCGAAATGTTAGATATCCAGAGTTACTCTTTCCAAAAAGAGCTGCCAGTGATTGTGACTCTTCAAGACTGAATCTTCAGAATATGAAGAAATGGCTTTTTAGGGGAAAGTTTTATAATGCACAGTGGACTCGAAGTTCACCAAGATGGAGACCACATGCTTGTGCATCACTCTTAAAATAGTTAAGAGAAAAATAAGACTTGGAAGAATCCTAAAGAAACAGCTAAACAGCAATGTTTGCTCCATGACTAAAACAATATACTTCCAAACAATTTCTAGACTTACCAAACTTGTTTTCAGAAGGTTGATGTTACATAACTGAAATGCCAACTTGGATTGTCAGAAGTTATGCTTTGGTAGACTGCATTTGCGTTGAGAAGATAAATGAGAATGGGATTGAGGGGACAGTGAGGTAGCCCAGGGAAGGTGTGGAACGTGCATTGACTGAGGAGGAATGGGCTTCCTTCCAAGAAGTCCATTAATCCAACAAGAAAATGCTCTGTGGTGACATAGGCTTCTACCGATCTTGGGAAGTTCATCTGGTTCTTACCCTCTTCCCTCTGATTCCCTTTGCTCCCTTCTCTCCTTGGTGGCCTCGGTCACCATCTTCTCCCTTATTATATCAAATTCAGATCTTTGAATATAAAGAAAAATAAATTCAAACAAATGATGCATGCAGCATACCAGTTGGCAGGCCCCCAAAAATATCTTTTTACTTGTGCACCAGGATAGCCAGGGAATCTGGGTTCACCCTAGTGTCAGAAATGAGATAAAGTCTTGTTTAATATAACGTCATATGAATAGATATTTCCTTAGCATTCCTTGGAGAAAAGGAAAAAAACTATAATTTTGAGGAAAAAGACTCAAAACAAGTGCCAGGAAAAACAACTAGCAACAGTCGTTATCTTGAGCTACTCTCAAGTGGCCATATTTCATTCCTCTAATTCAACATGAAACAACTCATAAATGACTTTTACAAATTTTCTTTCTCCATGAAGTATTTTGTAATAAAACGTCCATCTTAGGCATTTTTATTTCTTGGGTTAAATACCCAAAGATTCAATACAATGGAAATACCCAAAGATTCAATACAATGGAAACAGGGAAGGAGGAACCACACTGGCTGTTGGGAAGTAGGTACTCAGCATCAGAACCAAAGGCATCCAGCAAAGCAATCATTTATTCAGCAACTATTTATTCAGTATCTAATGTGTGATAAGCCCTTCTCTAGGCACTGGGAATTCAGCAATGAACAGAACTAAGAATTCCCTTGTGCTAGGGAGGAAGAGAAGGAACAAAGAAATGCGTAACATGTCAGGGAAAGATAAATTCTATTTCAGAAAGGGGCTTAAGAAACAAAGAGTAACGTGTGCTCAGGGCAGGGAGGTGTTATTTTACATAAGGTGGTCAAAGACTTTCTGGAGATGGCATTCAGGCAAAGATCAACATTAATTGAGGAAGGAAGCCAAGCAGGTGTCTGGGAGAGAAATGTTCCAGGCAGAAGAAAGAGTATGTGAAAAAACCCTGAGGCAAAAGAATGCATGTGTTGAACTACCATCTGGGCCATGATAAAAATAAAATTTTTAGTTAAAAAATTTTACATAAGGGAATGAACGTGTGCTGCCATCTTTGAGGAAGATGGCAGCAGAAGGGAGGGTAGACGGTGAGCAGGAGGCGACACAGTCAGAGAGTTCACAGAGAGGCCACATTGTGTAGAATCTTGTAGACCAGGTCAACAGTGGGTTTTATTCTGAGTGACATGGAGAGCCACAGCAGGGCTCTGAGGAAAGGAATGACATGATCTGACTACGCTGTTAAAGATGTCTCTGGCTGTGCATGGAGACCTAACTATCTGAGGCAAGGGAGAAGCAGAGGCCAATCAGTGGCTATTATAGGAAGACAGAAAGTCATGTTGGCTTGTCCAGAGGGTGGCAGTGTGGTGGTAAGAAATGAGGAAATGCAGGACATATTTTAAAGATAGACTCACCATGATTTGTTGATGGATTAAATAAATGTAGGGGCTGAGAGAAAGCTTATCAAGGGCAACTGCAAGTATCTGTCCTGAGCAACTGCAAGGATGGCGTCTCCATTCCTCAGGATGGGGAGAGCTGGAGGAAGGGCAGGTTGTTAAGGGAATCAGTTCTGGATGACTGGATGTTAGATGATATTAAGGGAATATCATTAATTCTTAGATGTGATGATAGTATTGTGCTTATATTTTTAAAGAATCATTGAAAGATGCAACCTAAAATGGCTATGCATGGAATATATGATATATGGGATTTCTTTCCAATTAATTGGCATGGGGGTGAGGGGATAATGGAATAAGGGGAACATAAATAAAACAAAACAAAAACGGCCAAGGTTTCTTCATTGTTTGAGCTAAGTGATGGATACATGGGTGAGGCAGAGGGGTATCATTATAATAGCCTAGCCACTTTTATTTCTAGACTTTTCTATAATAAAAGGTTCACAAAATGAAGAATAAAGTTAGTTGAGGCTCTCCAATTTTAAGATGCCTATTCGATGACTGACTGGAAACATTTTTGGAATTTAGGATATTGTCCAAGCCAAAGAAATAAAGTGGAGATCCCAGGATAGACGGTACTTGGTGCCATGCCACGGAACTGGATACTCCTAAGAAATGTCACCTGAGAGGGTGAGTAAAGAAGGAGAGAAGTGTGAGAATAGAGCCCTAAGTCTCCCAATATTTAAAGGTCAAGAAGATTCAGAAGATCCAGCAGAGGAGACTGAGAAAACACAGCCAGTGAAGCCAGGAAAATGAGCTGTACTGGAATCTGAGTGAGGAAAGGATTAGGAACAAGCCTGTGGGCAACTTTATCAAATGCTCCTAAGACAGAGTATGAGGAGAGCAGAGAGATGATGACTGGATTTAACAACATGGGGTTCGCCTCAACTACAGCAGATGTGGCTGAGTGAGGAGAGTCAATGGTAAAGGCTCAACTGGCATCAGTTTCTCGACATTAGCACTACTGATATTTTGGACCTGATGGTTCTTTGTTGGGAGGGACTGTGCTGTGTATCACAGGGTGTTAAACAACACCTCTGGTCTCTACCCAGTAGACGCCAGTAGCACCTCCTCCCCTGGTTGTGACAACCACATTGCCTCAGTGTCCCCTTGGGGATAAAATCACTCCTGGTTAAGAACCCCTTGTACAGACTACTCCTTCAATTAGTTTTGCCAGAGAGAATTGGGCAGTTGGAATATGTAGCAAACTGATGAGTTTAGGGGTTTTGTTCTTCTAAATATGGGAGAGCTTCCCACCTCTTTGTATGCTGATGGGAATGATGTACAGAGAGGAAAGAAGATGTGGTGCTACAGGAGAGAACAATTGAGTCTTGCAGGAATCAAAGCCTTTAGGAAGCAGAAGAGAGTTGAGTTAAGTCCGGGAGGTGAGGATTAGTCTGAGAAGAGCACGGATGCTCATCCATAGCGGTGGATGAAGGGTTTACTATGTTCAGGGCATTTTGCTGCTCAGTAAAATGGCAACAATGCTATCTTGCAGCCACAGGGAAGTAGGAGTCCTACCATCATTAAATAATTGAACATCACTAAACATTCCAGTGACTTCTCATTTTGTGAGGCAGTAATTATAACTTGCATATTAAAGTACTTTATGTGACCCCCATGCTTCAAAACCTATCAGTGATCAATCAACTAAATGCTACAATACCAGCTTATTAGGGGAATGGTAGTCATTCATCTAAATATATTTACTGAGTCCCTAATTATCTGCCAGGCCCTGTTCCAACAATCCAAAAATGAATGAGAAGCAATTCTGCTGTTTACAGACAGGGATAAATTGTAATTCAAACTAGATGGAAAAGGGCTGGTGCAGAGATACAATGTGCTTTAGTAATATGGAGTATAGGACAACAAATTCTGTCTGGGGAAGCCTTCTCGGAAGGCTTCCACAAGGATAAGGTGATATTTGAGTTGATATTAGAACATAAGCAAAAATTGTCCAACAGAGAGATATTGAGAAGAGAATTTTAAATAAAGATCAGAGTGTTTGCAAAGTCAAAGAGTTAGGAAAGGGCTGGCATACCCAGGGCTGGGTAGGAAAATCTGACATAGGTGGAAGGGGAGGTAAGGAGTTTTACTTTTAAAATGAGGGAGTGACACAGTCAGTTTTACTTTTTAGGTAGGAAACTCTGGCAACTACAGCATATTATAAACATGTAGAAACCATTCCTGAAATACCACTTGGAAAATAACTCTTATTTTAGTAAAATAAAATAAAAACTATAGTCCTTAGTTCAGAAAACCCTGTAAGGTAATCCTCGCCTTTGTTCCTTTTCTTCCTGGATGTCCATATCCATCTGAACCATGAATACCCTAAGAAAATGACTGTACAAGATTAACTGTACAGTCATACAAATCAACACTTGGTTGATAATAGTACCTGAACCCTTGGATAGATCAATAATGTAAGGTGATAGGAAAGACAGAGGGGCTTGATGAAGGTTGGGAGAGTGCCTTCATAGGATAAACTCTTGCATTCAGAGCAGATAAGGATTTAAAGCTTTAAAATATGAAAGTAGAAGGAAGTTTTTATGTTTTTATTTAACGCTTTCTGCAGGTTCAAGATTCTGTGCATCACCAAGATGATACTGTGGTTGTAGGAAGTCACATCACTATACTTGGGCTAAGTTTACTTTCCGCATGGAAGAAAGTATCAGTGGAAGAAGATCCAGAAATGGTAAGTCTCTGAGGACAAAGACAGACTTTAGAAAAAAAGATTGGGACAGAGGCAGGTTAGTTTAGTACTTAAGTGTACAGTCTATAAACTCAGACAGACCTGAATTTTTATTGCGGTCCCAGTACTAGTTGTATGAGTGACCCTGAGGAAGATACACAACCTCTATAAACTTCAAGTTCCTCATGGACACATGAGGGATAATAGGAATAATAATAAAATATGAATAATATTATCTACATGGTATGGATGTTGGGAAGATTAAGCAAGATTGTGCATGGAAAGTGCTTAGCCCGATGCCAGACACAGGGAGAATACTTAATAAGTGGTAATTATTCTGCCACTGTTGGTGGTAGTAGTGACAGCAGGAGGGTAGTAATGGTGTTAGTGATGAGAGTAGGGGTGTTAGTGGTGGTAGCAATGGTGATGATAGTGGTGACAGTGATGATGATGGTGGTGGTGGTAGTGGTGATGATGGTAATAATAGTGGTAATACTAGTGGTGGTGGCGGTGAAAGTGGTTGGGTTTGGTGGTGGTGATAATGCTTGTAGTGGTGATGGTGTTATTGCTGAAGATAGTGATTGATGGTGGAGGTGGCAGTGGTGGTGATGATAACAATTATGAAAATGTCAATACCACCACTGGGGAGCTTAGCATCTGTACATACATATAAGTGAATTTCTTGTAATAAAGGGTGAATTCAAAGCCTTATAGATGTTTTTTACTGAATGGACAAAGACTGCCCATAAATCAAATAGATCGACTGAGAAGAAAAATTAAAAATCTGAAGACACAAGGAATATCCCTAAGGCCTAATTAGGAAAATTTGAAAGATTAGAAAAGAAAGAAAAAAAAAAATGAAAAAGATTGCCAAAAATGAGTTGCTGGTGGGAGGGGTGTGAATGAGGTTCTTTTTATTATTTTTATTATTATTATTATTATTATTAAATCATAGCTGCGTACATTAATGCATTTGTGGGGTACAATATGCTGGTTTTATATACAATTTGAAATACATCAAACTGGTTAAGTGTAGAGTATAAATGTCTTAACACAATCATTAAGAAAGTACAGTGCAGCGCCTGTAGTCCCAGCTACTCGGGAGGCTGAGGCAAGAGAATCGCTTAGGCCCAGGAGTTGGAGGTTGCTGTGAGCTGGGTGAGGCCACGGCACTCTACCGAGGGCCATAAAGTGAGACTCTGTCTCTACAAAAAAAAAAAAAAAAAGTAAAAAATAAATAAAAAAAAGAAAAAAAAGAAAGTACAGTGCAGGTTATGTTAACCAGTTTGATGTGAATGAGGTTCTTGGCCTGTCACTCCACCTCCTCCTGGGTGGAGGACATGCAGAACTCCAGCATCTGCCACTTCAGAGATTCTAACTGTGTATTTTGGAGATGTCACCCTCTACAGACCTGAAATGTCACCTTCAAGACAAGTTTCCTTTCCCAGCTTTGTCTCTACCAGGGAGAAGTGAGGAGGCAAAATTTTTGTTTTAATTGGGAGATATTAATAAAGTCAACAAAGTATTAATTTTGCCTTCTGAATTTTCAAAGCGTAGATGCAAAATACTAAATACCCTTTTACAGTTACCCTATTCTGATTTCTCTTTCCACATTTGAGTTTAAACTTCTCAGGCCTGCTTTTGTTTTTTCTCCTTGCCAAAAAACATAACTTTAGTGCCAAATATAGGGAGAAAAAAAAACAAACCTGCAGATCCTTCCTAACTGTGGTGAAAGTAATTTCAGAAATATGGGCTGCAGGAAAGCTAATTCCAATAAAGGGTAAATTAAAAATAGTCATAAAATAACTAACTTGCTCTCCTGTTCAGGTGACGACTGAAGTAAAAATGTGCAGCCTTGTCAATGAGAGTGTTATCTGAAGAAGTAACTCTTCCATGATCATTGGTGTCCAAAGATTATTTCTATGCTCTGGATAATCGAATCCCAACTCTTCAAAGTCTGCGAATCTGATTGGTCGTCTTATTTGGTGCCCTAGAAAAACTGTTTTACTAAACATTCCTAAAAGATTCAAATGCTTATAAATACCTTTGTCAAACAGATGAAGGTCATTGGCACTTCCCTCTTCAACATGTGAGAAGACAAAACAAATTCCAAGACATCTTCGGATTTTTAATTTATACAAGAAGTTTGAGAAGTACAGATTCTTAACAGCTCCAGGGACCCTGTGATGTTTGTAACCCATGTTTAACCCATCAATAATATAAGAATTTCATGTAAAGCAAGAACATTCAGTCAAGAGTTCCAAAAACCAGACTTACAGGCTGACCTCTTGGTCCTTGTTGACCCTGTGGGCCTCTTTCTCCTGTATCACCAACCTCTCCCTTTTATGATAAAGAGTAAAATTGAAAGTAATTTTCTTCTATGAGTTCAGGAAATTTTGTGTCATTTTCCTTAGAAATTGTAGTCATTCTTTTCAAACCCTGGGAGCAGACCAGACAGTCTTAGGTAAATACCACCTTCTAGGCTTTGTTAAATATGGATAACTAACAAACACAGTAGGAATTTTGGTACTGACAATTAGCAAAACAAGGTATGCAATATAACTTATAGAATTTTATACCACTATGGCTTTTCCTAATTGTGGGTGTGTGAATTTACATGTGGCAAATCCATACGTGTATCTGTTGACATATTTTTATCTATTGATATACATGATCCATTTTTCCTGTATGTCTTGCCTTCTCTGTACACGTCTACCTAGCTGTGAATAGTCAATAGCATCATCAACCACATGAGAAACATATGCTGAAAATGATTACATAGAGTTAGTGTGTGTCACACTTTATGGGGGCAAGACATGATTGCAAGAGGGACTTTACCTAACAATTGCAATCAGTGTAACTGGCTTATTGTACCCTCAATGAATTCCCAACAATAAAAAAAAAATAAAAAATGATTACATAGAGGAAGATTTGTATAAGAAAGTCCAGCGGGTTTCCCCAGGTTAACCTTGAAGAGAAAATGTGTTCTCTCATTTACCTTCATTCCTCTTGGCCCAGCTTTTCCTTTTGAACCTTTTGGCCCGGAAGCCCAGGATTCCCCTGTAACAAGACCATGGTTAAAATTACCAGTAGGGCCACAAAGTTAACTAGTTGACTCTCATTATTATTGAAGTGGTCTGGAACTGGTAATATACTCATAAATCACCTTAGAGATGAAAGCGTAGCCTTTAATGTCTCATGCCATTAATTAATTTTTTCCTTCAATACACAAAATGCATAAGATACACAATTAAACTCGGGACCGGGGGGTGTGTTCTGTAGAAGAGGCTACATCTACCATATACCGAGAATTAGAGGAATAAGATGTACGTCTCAGTGGGAAACATGACATGATTACACATCAGGAAGACAAAAGCCTGGAGTTTTACCCACTCCAAATAAAAAACATTTCCTACTGAAATTGAAAATAATACAATTGGTTACAAGCTAGATTCTTCCTGACCGTGGTAAAGAATGAGGGACATAACCATGGTTTTGGCCATCCTGGAGCTGCTATTTAGAGTCCCCAGATAAAGACTCACATTCTTGACTCCAATCATGCTGTTACCTTCTAAGCTATCTCTTATGCGCCTTTCCCTCCTCTGAAAGCCACTCTGACCATCTGTCTCTATCTGTCTAGCACAGCTATAAACCACCAGGATCTTAGGTAGGGAGTAGAATAGGTACTAGAAAGACCCAAGTTAGGGGCCAGCTTGGCCACTTACTATCTGGATGACTATCTTAACTTCCCTGGGCCTCAGCCTCCTTATCTATAAAATTGGGATAGTGATGCTTCCTTACATATTTGTGACAAGCATATTAGTTATTTATACCTTTTGGGGAGGTACTATTATTTTATCTTATACTAGAGGTAAATAATGAGCTCGTATTACATACCCTTGAAGTTTAAACCTATATCTCATTTGTCACCATCTTCCCAAAATATACTTAGGGTAGAAGGAGATACATTGCAGATGATCAATGTGTACTACATCAAATTAGCTTTTCTAGAAATCCCTGATACCCATAGGTCCCTGAACAAATGATATAGCTTTATGTTATTTGTTCAGGGACACTCAGGGGTACAAACCGGCCATTGGTAATGACCAGCTGTGTTGTAGCTGTTAGTTTTTCAAAACTACCTGAGCACCCAGGAAGCCTTTTTGTCCAGAAGCTCCTGGTATTCCTTGCATTCCTCTCAGTCCCTGCTCCAAAGACAAAATTAAAATTCAACCAGTTCTTCTAAGGCATTTATATTCCACACAACCACACAATCATCATGGATGCTGATGGGAGCACAAATTAAGGTGCCCTGACCCACCACTGTCTCATTTATCAAATTTTAATCAGGTAGCTCCTGCTCTCACTCCAGCTCACACTATCTGAAGCACAGGGTATGAGTCCTCAGCATTTATATTTTTAGCAATCTCTCCAGTTGAATATGATGACCACCAAAGTTTGAGGACATCGTTTTTTGATCTTAATTCATTCAACTAATTTTAAAGCCTAAAAGGGGATGAGAGGGTAGATAGGATATTGCTATCCATAGAAAAATCAACCTCTCCCTTATACACACAAGGGCTAAGGGAAATAGATCTTGTTTTCAATTTCATCAAAAAGTGAAGGTGCTGATCTCACCGACTACATTATTGGGAGTTGTTCCTTCTCTCTCCAATCCATTTTATTTTACTGACTTTTGACACTTTCAATTTTTTCCCCAGCTTTTTTGAGAAATATTTTCCTATTAGAAACATTGGTCATGGCTTCTATTCTCCTAGGTGAGATATTGAAAATCGTCTATTTAAATAGACTGTCATACCCACCTCCCAGGGAAAAGACAAGGGTTAAGGACAGGTTTCATTGAATATCTTGCCCATGGTTCCAAGCATGACTTACTTCTTATTCACCCAGGAGTATGATAAAGTTGGGTACACAGGACAAAGAGAGACCCAGTGGTAGGAGGTCCAAATTTAAATTAAGCCAGTAATCAAAAAGAAGAGAGAAATAGATATATATTTTAGTTTTTTCTCCCTAAGTTCAAATACTATTATCATAAAAATAAATACAATATCTAATTTCACTTTGATTACCAATTCCTTTCCTTAGTACATTTGCCAACTCTAAAAACAGCAGAAATCTCTCAAGTTACCAACTGATACTCACAGAATTTTTAATTATGGAGAATGATTTAAAGTTAGTAAAATTTGTTGCTTTAAATGTCTCACTTCATGTTACTCATAAACTATTTGTTTTTTTAAAAGAAAAATACATAAAGTGTTCCAGAAGGGCTTATAGAAATGACAGATTTGAGTTATGCTTGGAAGATTTCAAAAGAACTGGTGAAAGTTTATATTTCTAGTTATCACTTGGTAATTTACAATATGCCACTAGACTGAACTCTTTAATGGTAGCACTCTTCTTCTAATGGTCTGAATGTCCCAGTTTATTATCAGAGTGACATAGGCATAATAAACACTCTAATTTTTCCTGCCAAATAAATACAATTTTAAGAAATTAATTTAACAAATTAACAATTTGACAAATTAAAACACCATTTCAGAGGCAGTAATTAAGAACATCGATTTTATAACTAGGCTGCCTGTGTATAAATCTCAACTTTATCTCTTCATAGTGGTATGACCTTGGTCAATTTACCTAACTTCTCCATCCTCTCTCCATTTCTCTCCTGTAAAAGGAGGATAATCTTTTTATAAACCCACAAAAGGAATAAATGAGTTAGTACAAGTGCTTTAGGTAGTATTTAGGTTATAGAGATCAATAAATATTAGTTATTGTGGTTTAACTTTCCCAGACGAGGGGATAAACCATATGTATTGGCATGCCTTGGCAAGGAAATATCCATGGCCATTCTGATTTATGTTAAATTCTTATCAAACAATCAAGTTAAAATTTCAAACAAATATCCTTCATCACTAAAACCAAGTTCCCTGATACTACCTGTGAACCTGGAGACCCCAACTCTCCTTGGTAACCTCGTTCGCCAGATTCTCCAAGCACACACTGTCAAAATGAACACAACTTACAGTGAGGTCAGTTTACCAGGCATCTTTACGGCTCCTATTAAAGGCCTGTTTCCCTGTGAGATGTTACTGAAAAGCTGCAAGAGAAAGATTCAAATAAGATTTGGCTGGTTGTGATCAATCCTCCCAGAAAATGGATTTAGAGAGGCAATGTGGGGTGCTGCCACTTATGTCAGGAAAATGCGAGGTCTGATTCTTACAACCTTTTCCAGTCTTTGCACATCTCCTTCTAACATCTCAGCTAGTGATGGAAACAAAAATACTTTATGTAGATAACCCAAACTCCTAGTTTGTATAATCACTGGTTCCTAAAAGCACAGATCTTCCTTTTAAGGCTTATAAACTAAATGTTCAAAAGTATTAAGGACCCTTATTTCATTCAAGGAAAATCAGAATGCTGAACACAGCAACACATGTGGCACTCTTAGATAAAGGCACACAATGCATGAAAAAATAATTGGTAAGACCCCAAAGATCCTACAGCACTAAGCTAGCTCTCTAGACAAGGGTGAGTTGTTAAAATGACTCATTCAATAACTGATTGAATTTCTCCTCCTCATTAAAGTTGTTATTTCTGTAGAGAAGACACATTTTCAAAAATGGAGGACAATACCCATGGTGTGAATTATTCTGTCTTCTTTTACGTGTTGCTGACATGTCGACCATCTCAGCTGTGCAAAGAGCAAAAGCTTCAAACTCAGAATTAATCAATATGTGGAACAATTACTCGTGTTTCTTAAGTTTTTAAAACTATCCAGCACTTCTATTGATCATTCCTGCTATACTGTTATGCTTTTCAAGAGTTTATTTTTAAGTTTATAAATCAGACCAAGTTTTTAAACGAACATAGCTAGAAACTTTGAACCAGGTTGTGAAATGTTGTCTAATTTGTATATTGTATTTGTGACATTTATAGTGTAATATTTATGACAACAATGTGGCCATATATAACAAAGTTCAGACTGCTATTATAACTCCACTCTTATCCATTTATATTATAGACATAATTTCAGCAAAGCAATAGCAAGAATATAAAAAACCTATAAGAACATTTATTTTCATACTACTGTCCATGATATCTAGCAAAATAGAAATTACGTAAATGTCCACCATAAGATTAGTTCAGTAAATCATGATACTTCAATAGAATAAAATATAATGCATTAAAATGATAATAGGAAAATAAGGAAATATGAAAAAGAAGAATATAAAATGGCATATACATTATGATAACCCTTTATTTTTAAAATAAGTAAAGGGAATGCACAAACATGAAAATAACTGCAGAAGAATGGTGGGTTTAATGACCATTTTGAAAATTTATAACATTCTCAATTTTATCATAAACAACAGGTTTAAAGTTGTGCTTTATTGCCAAGAAATCTATGCATTGATTTGTTTGTTATAAATGCAATCTTTTCCATACATAAAATTTTTATTTAGAATTCCATTTTATTATACATCTTGCAAAATTCAGCAGATCCAATTTTATAGACAATAATAAGACACATTTTCTTTCTCTTTCTTTTTTTTTTTTTTTTTTGAGATAAGATCTCACTCTATTGCCTGGGCTAGAGTACAGTGGCATCATCATAGCTCACTGTAACCTGAGACTCCTGAGTTCAAGCAATTCTCCTACCTCAGCTTTCTGAGTAGATGAGACTATAGGCATGCACCACCATGCCTGGGATCTCACTATGTCGCTTAGGCTAGTCTTGAACTCCTGGCCTTGGCTGATCCTTCCACCTTAGCCTCTCCAGAACCTAAATAAAATTATAAGCATGAGCCACTATTCCCACCCAAGACACATTTTTCTCAAAGTCAAGGGAATGTTGTAATTTGGAGTTCAGCATCTCTGTAAGCTATATTCTTCCAGTAGGGCTGTCTGATCTTTAGTGATTTACAGCCTCAGAACATAAATGGGTCTATATGACTGCCCTTCAACATTAGGCCAGCTAGCAAATCACTGACATGGTGGATAACCCAGTTTACCTTGAAGCCTATAAATATTTATGATTTTATCTCTTATTTAAAAAAATCAAAATCAAACTCGAATAGAAATAAGAGCAAACCCCTAGAGAGACTCATCAGAATTATAATGTTTCAAAGAGAGAAGCTTCCAATAATGTATGCTGGTTTGCACACACTTCTCTGATCCCAGGATGAGGGGATACTGTTCCAAAATCTGCCCCAATAAGACAACATTGCAGAGGCCCAGAAAGAAATTCTCCTGGATAAGAATGGGAGGACAGAGGGCTCAGGAGAGATAAGTCCAAGAAAAATAATACTCATGTGTTTGAATATATTGGGAGGTTATCATTTCTGTCACAAATCTTTGTGATTAATTAGTAATAAGATACCAAGCACATAACAAATTGGGAAAAGGATAATTCAAAAAAAAACAAAAGTTATAAAGATACGAATAATATTTACCTAGTCATCATGTGAACAATTAATTGATTTGACCAAAAGTAGAGAAAATAAGTATATTGCAAGGATGGGTTGGAGAGAAGTGTATAGAGAAGGAGGTGGACAGGCTAAGAAAATTAAATTCTGGGCAGAGGCAAGATGGCTGACTGAAGCCAGCTTTCCACAGAAGTTCCCATCCAGAAGGAGAGTTAAAGGACAGAAATTTAGCAAGTAACATGGCAGATTAGGGCTACGCCAAGAGAGAAGGTTGAAGAACGCCACACATCAACCCTGCTGAGGCAAGCTGCAACCCCAAGGATACAAACGAAAGGTACAAAATACATTGCCAAGTGGATGGGAGTCCCCTCCCCCATGAGAACAGCTCAGAGTACTCCATAAACAAATGAGCAGAGTTCAAAAGTCCTCCCATTATATCCCATGGGAGAGACCATCTAAAAACTAGACCAATTTTCCCTACAAAGGTGCCATGGTGCTCTCCTGCCAGGCATAAAGCAGTGTAAAACCATATATATTCTCTACCTGCAAATCTGAGCTCCCAGCACTCCCCTCCATTCTCACTCTGAGGTCTAGAGGCCTGTCCCCCAGGAGTCCAGATTTTTGGGTGTTTTCTCGAAAGGTTTGGACAGGGCATGGACTACTGCTGGTCAGTGCTGATCCTGCAGCACAGGAGTGAGGAGAGGCCTGTCAGCTGAAAAGGAACCATACAGGAGCAGTGGTGCCCCGAGGCACAGAACAGAAGCCGTTTTCTGCAACAATAGGGCTCACTCCTGGATATTCCAGAGTCACACCCCCTGTCTCTCTGGGCAACCAGAGGAAGCCAGGCATCTTCTCTGGTGGTAGGCACTAGCGGAATAGATCTGAGATGGAAACACAGGCTCTGTGAGTAAAGGGTTTGCCTGGGTGGAGCACAGGGCTAGAAAATGCATGTACAGAGCCAGCAGATTCCCAGGCTGGGGCTGACCCAGAGGACCACTTTAATGAGCCTGGGATGCACCCAGCCCTCAAGGGGATCATTAGCCCAGACAAAGGAGGGCAGACAGAGGCTGGAACTGACAGGTAATGTGTGCCGCTGGAATAGAAATGGCAGCTGAGAACAACCAGCAGCGGCACAGACAGGGCCTGAGGCACAGGTTCTGTGAACCCAAACAGCCTCTTTTCTGCAGGGGAAGATAGCTAGGACAGAAACAAATTCTGCGAAGTTGTTCTATTCTGTTAGTAACATCAATCAGGGGTGGGGCTGGAACTGAGTGAACACTCTCCAGCCTCCATTAAGCACCCAACGTTGTCAGGCCTCACCTGCCCCTGCTGGATAGAGGCATACAGCAGCGGCCTGACTAGGCAGACATAGATTTCCTTGTGATTCAGGCAGGTACAAACCCCTGGAATATCTGCTCACTGGAGGCAACTGGGTCACAGCCTCCAGGGCTATCAGTGACTGGGTGTGACAGAGGTGCAAGGTGGGGAAGGAGGCATCAACCTTCCCAGACTAACCTATTTGCTGGGCGGGTCGTGCTGACTTCACGGAACACTGGAGCAAGTCATATTTGAGTTCAGTTGTCAGCAGACCCCAGGTGCTGACTGAGACAATTGATTTGGACCTTTTGAACTGGGCCAATCGCCCGAGGACTATCCAAGTGGTAACCTGGGTATGTGGTTATAGAAAGGTTTGATTTTCCTTTTCCAATTGTTGCCTATGGGGGTGGAGGGGGGAGGGGTGACTTAATTGATGGTATTTCTCCACAGCTGATCATAAACCAACAAAAGTAAGCTTAAACTGTCCTCTAAAGAGGCACAGTTTAGATGACAGGATACAAAAACTCAGGCCAAATATTTTCTGCATACAAGAGTCACATCTTACCTTAAAAGATAAATATAGACTCAGGGTGAAAGGATGGTGATCCATACTTCAGGCAAATGGTAATCAGAAAAAAGCAGGTGTTGCAATTCTATTTGCAGACACAATAGGCTTTAAACCAACAAAAGTAAGGAAGGATAAGAATGGTCACTTCATATTTGTTAAAGGTAATACTCAATATGATGAGATTTCAATTATTAATATTTATGCACCCAACCAGAATGCACCTCAGTTTATAAGAGAAACTCTAACAGACATGAGCAACTTAATTTCCTCCAGCACCATAATAGTTGGAGATTTCAACACTCCTTGGCAGTGTTGGATAGATCCTCCAATAAGAAGCAGAGCAAAGAATTTTAGATTGAAACCTAACCATCCAACATTTGGATTTAGCACACATCTACAGAACATTTCATCCCAACAAAACTGAATACACATACTTCTCATAAGCCCACAGAACATACTCCAAAATTGATCACATCTTAGGTCACAAGTCTAACCTCAGTAAATTTAAAGGAATAGAAATTATTCCTTGCATCTTCTCGGACCACCATGGAATAAAAGTTGAGCTCAGTAACAACAGGAATCTGCTTACTCATACAAAAACATGGAAGTTAAATAACCTTATGCTGAATGATAGCTAGGTCAGAGATGAGATTAAGAAGGAAATTGCCGGGGGGAGGAGACAAGATGGCTGACTGAAGCCAGCTTTCTACAGAGGCTCCCGTCCAGTAGGAGAGTTAAAGGACACAGCAAGTAACCTGGTGGATTTGAGCTGCACTAAGAGAAAAGGTTGAAGAACGCACGTCAACACCGCTGAGGTGAGCTGCAACCACAAGGATACAAACAAAAGGTACAAAATCAATCACCAAGTGGATGGGAGTCCCCTCCCCCATGAGAACGCCTCAGAGTGCCCCACAAACAATCAGGCAGAGTTCAAAGGTCCTCCCACTACACTCCATGGGAGAGACCCTCTAAAAACTGGACCTATCTCCCCTACTAGGGTGCCACAGCGTCCTCCTGCCAGGCATAAAACTGTATAAACTGTATATTGTCTCTACCTGGAATTCTGAGCTCCCAGCGCTCCCCTTTACTCACACTGAGGTCTGGAGGCCAGTCCCGGTCAGTGGAGAGGGGACCGCACCAGAGTGGCAGTTCCCTGAGGCAGTGCGACAGCCATCTTTTGGTGACAATACGGCCAGGCATAAAACTGTGTAAAGCTGTGCGTGTTCTCTGCCCACAACCCCAGGCTCCCAGTGCTCCCTGCACTCCACTCAGCTCTCGCTCCAAGGTCTGGAGGCCTGTCCCCCAGGGGTCCAGACTCTTGGGCGATTGCTCGAGGGATGTAGACAGTGCTGGGCAGCAGCCGGTCGGTGCAGACTCTGGGGTATGGGAGGGGAGAGAGGACAGTTGGCCAGAAGGGAGCTACACCGGAGCAGCAGTTGCCTGAGCCATGAAACAGCAGCCCTCTTCTGCTAGCAATATGGCTTACTACCTAATATTCTGAAGCCACACCCCCTGTCTCCCTGGGCAACCAGAGACTCTGAGTATAGGATTTGCCTGAGGCTACTCCAACGTGCAAACCGGGGAAACTCTCAGGGCGGGGCTGACCCAGAGGTCCGCTTTACTAACCCTAAGATGCACCTGGCCCTCAGGGGATCGTCAGCCTATAGACAATATAAGAGCAAAGACAAGCTGATTTGGAACTCAATTCAGCTTCTCTTCTGCAGGGGAACTGCAGAGCTGTTCTGTTCTATTTTGTCAGTAATATTAATCAGGGGCAAGACTGTACCTGAGTGAAAACCCCCCAACCTTCATCAAGCACCCGAGGTTGTCAGGCCTCACCTCCTCCTGCTAGAGAGAGGCAGAATGCAGCGGCCTGGCAGACTTCCTTCTGATTCACGCAGGTGCAAACTTCTGGAGTACCGATTCACTACAGGCAACTGGATCAGCCAACTGCAGGGCTATCAGTGACTGGGTGTGACAGTGGTGCAAGGTGGGGAAGGAGGCATCAACCTTCCCAGACTGATCTATTGTCTGGGTGGCTCCTCCTGACTCCACGCAGCACTGGAGCAAGCCACACCAGAGTAGTCACCAGACCCCTGTGATCCAGTTCCCAGAGACCTCTTAAACTCTCACCCGAGACAGGTGCAGACTGAGACAATTGATTTGGACTTTTTGAACTGAACCAATCGCCTGAGGACAAATCAGGTGGTGCCCTGGGTGCACGGTGGTAGGAAGGTTTGATTTTTCTTTTCCAATTGTTTGCCGGTGGGGGGTGGGGTGACTTAATTGCTGATATTTCTCCACAGCTGAGACCTCAATCCAGAGTATCTGTTTCACTAGGGTGGAACAGAAACCAGCTGAAAACAAGACAGAACCACTTAGCCCCACCACACCAGACAGGGCCCCAGTTTCTCAGGCCACAACACTGTACAGGCCCTCGACAAAGCCCCAGGGGAAAAAAATCAGAGGGAGTAAAACAACCATGGGGTGGAATCAGCAGAAAAACTCTGGTAACATGAAAAACCATAATAGATCAAACCGCCCCCCCCAAGGAAAGATACGGCAGATGCAATTGAAGATCCCATTCATAAACATCTGGCTGAGATATCAGAAATCGAATTCAGAATTTGGATTGCAGACAAGATTAGCAAAGTGGAATTAGGAATTCGAGGAGAAATTCAAAAGTTGTCTCAAGAATTTAACGAATTTAAAGACAAAACCACCAAAGACTTAGACACACTGAAATAAGAATTTGCAGCCCTCAAAGATATGAAAAATATAGTAGAATCCCTCAGTAACAGAATGGAGCAAGCAGAAGAAAGGATTTCTGACATCGATGATAAAGCCTTTGAACGCTCCCAAACTCTCAAAGAGGAAAAGAAATGGAGAGCAAAAATGGATCATTGTCTCAGAGGGATAATTCGAAGAAGGCAAATATCCGAATTATAGGAGTTCCAGAAACAGATGAAGTGGCCTCGCTGGGTACAGAGGCCCTTCTGCATGAAATTATGAAATAGAATTTTCCAGACATACTTAGAGATTCTGAAATTCAGATAGCGGACAGCTTCAGAACCCCAGCACGACTCAACCCCAGTAAGACATCCCCCAGGCATATCATAATTAACTTCACTAAAGTTAATATGAAGGAGAAAATCCTCAAAGCTGCCAGGAGAAAGAAAACCATTACCTTCAAAGGCAAGAATATTAGAATGACAGCAGATCTCTCTGCTGAAACTTTTCAAGCCAGAAGAGGGTGGTCACTGACTTTTAATCTCCTAAAGCAAAATAACTTTCAACCCGGATCTTCTATCCAGCTAAACTGAGTTCTATTTATGATGGAGAAATTAATTACTTTAATGACATTCATATGTTGAAGAAATTTGCCATAACCAAACCAGCTCTTCAGGATATTCTCAGACCTATCCTCCATAATGACCAACCCAATCCTATACCACAAAAGTAAACTCACTCAGAAACTTCGGATCAAACTCCAATTTCCACACTGGCAAAAGGATTAAAAATGCCCACTGGACTTTTGAAAAACTCGATACCCAAAACTTCACCAGACTTATCAATATTCTCCATTAATGTGAACGTCTTAAACTGTCCTCTAAAGAGGCATAGGTTAGCTGACTGGATACAAAAACTCAGGCCAGATACCTGTTGCATACAAGAGTAACATCTTAACCTAAAAGACAAATACAGACTCAGGGTGAAAGGATGGTCATCCATATTTCACGCAAATGGTAATCAGAAGAAAGCAGGTGTTGCAATTTTATTTGCAGATACAATAGGCTTTAAACCAACAAAAGTAAGGAAGGACAAGAATGGTCACTTCATATTTGTTAAGGGTAATACTCAATATGATGAGATCTCAATTATTAATATCTATGCACCCAACCAGAATGCACCTCAATTTATAAGAGAAACTCTAACAGACATGAGCAACTTGATTTCCTCCAGCTCCATAATAGTCGGAGATTTCAACATTCCTTTGGCAGTGTTGGATCGATCCTCCAACAAGAAGCTGAGCAAAGAAATCTTAGATTTAAACTTAACCATCCAACATTTGGATTTAGCACACATCTACAGAACATTTTATCCCAAAAAAACTGAAAACACAAACTTCTCATCAGCCGATGGAACTTACTCCAAAATCGATCATATCTTAGGTCACAAGTCTAACCTCAGTAAATTTAAAGGAATAGAAATTATTCCATGCATCTTCTCGGACTACCATGAATAAAACTTGAGCTGAGTAATAACAGGAATCTGCATACTCATACAAAAACATGGAAGTTAAATAACCTTATGATGAATGATAGCTGGGTCAGAGATGAGATTAAGAAAGAAATCGCCAACTTTTTGGAACAAAACAACAATGAAGACATGAAATATCAGAACCTCTGGAACACCGCAAAGGCAGTTCTAAGAGGGAAATTTATAGCACTGCAAGCCTTCCTCAAGAGAATGGAAAGAGAGGAAGTTAACAACTTAATGGGACATCTCAAGCAACTGGAAAAGGAAGAACATTCTAACCCCAAACCCAGTAGAAGAAAAGAAAAAACCAAAATAGAGAAGAATTAAATGAACTTGAAAACAAAAGAATAATACAACAGATCAATAAATCAAAAAGCTGGTTTTTTGAAAAGGTCAATAAAATAGATAAATCTTTGGCCAACCTAATCAGGAAAAAAAGAGTAAAATCTCTAATCTCATCAATCAGAAACAACAAAGACGAAATAACAACAGACTCCTCAGAAATCAAAAAAATCCTTAATGAATATTACAAGAAACTTTATTCTCAGAAATATGAAAATCTGAAGGAAATTGACTGATACTTGGAAGCACGTCACCTTCCAAGACTTAGCCAGAATCAAGTGGAAATGTTGAACAGGCCAATATCAAGTTCTGAAATAGCATCAACCATACAAAACCTCCCTAAAAAGAAAAGCCCGGGACCAGAAGTTTTCATGTCAGAATTCTACCAAACTTTTAAAGAGGAATTAGTACCTATATTACTCAACCTGTTCCAAAAGGTAGAAAAAGAAGGAAGACTACCTAACACGTTCTATGAAGCAAACATCACCCTGATCCCCAAACCAGGAAAAGACCCAACAAGAAAAGAAAATTATAGACCAATATCACTAATGAATATAGATGCAAAAATATTCAACAAGTTCCTAACAAACAGAATCCAGCAACACATCAAACAAATTATACATCATGACCAAGTCGGTTTTATCACAGGGTCTCAAGGCTGGTTCAATATACATAAATCTATAAACGTAATTCAGCACATAAACAAATTAAAAAACAAAGACCATATGATTCTCTCAATCGATGCAGAAAAAGCTTTTGATAATATCCAGCATGATCAGAACACTTAAGTAAATCGGTATAGAAGGAACATTTCTTAAACTGATAAGGACCATCTACAGCAAACCCACAGCCAATATCATATTGAATGGAGTCCAATTGGAATCATTTCCACTCAGATCAGGAACCAGACAAGGCTGCCCATTGTCTCCATTGCTTTCTAACATTGTAATGGAAGTTTTAGCCTCCTCAATTAGGGAAGAAAAGGCGATCAAGGGTATCCATATAGGGTCAGAAGAGATCAAACTTTCACTCTTCGCAGATGATATGACTGTATATCTGGAAAACACTAGGGACTTGGCTACAAAACTCTTAGAAGTGATCAAGGAATACAGCAGCGTCTCAGGTTACAAAATCAACATTCATAAATCGGTAGCCTTTATATATACCAACAATAGTCAAGTTGAAAAAACAGTTAAGGACTCTATCCCATTCACAGTAGTGCCAAAGAAGATGAAATATTTGGGAATTTATCTAACAAAGGACGTGAAAGATCTCTATAAAGAGAACTATGAAACTCTAAGAAAAAAATAGCTGAAAATATTAACAAATGGAAAAACATACCATGCTCATGGCTGGGAAGAATCAACATTGTTTAAATGTCCATACTACCCAAAGCAATATATAATTTCAATGCAATCCCTATTAAAGCTCTACTGTCATACTTTAAAGATCTTGAAAAAACAATACTTCATTTTATATGGAATCAGAAAAAACCTCGAATAGCCAAGACATTACTCAGAAATAAAAACAAAGCAGGAGGAATTACGCTACCAGACCTCAGACTATACTACAAATCGATAGTGATCAAAACAGCATGGTATTGGCACAAAAACAGAGAAGTAGATGTCTGGAACAGAATAGAGAAGAACCCAGCTCCTTACTGTTATTTAATCTTTGACAAGCCAATTAAAAACATTCAGTGGGGAAAAGATTCCCTATTTAATAAATGGTGCTGGGTGAACTGGCTGGAAACCTGTAGAAGACTGAAACTGGACCCACACCTTTCACCATTAACTAAGATAGACTCTCACTGGATCAAAGATTTAAACTTAAGACATGAAACTATAAGGATACTAGAGGAGAGTGCAGGGAAAACCCTTGAAGAAATTGGTCTGGGTGAGTATTTTATGAGGAGGACCCCCCGGGCAATTGAAGCAGCTTCAAAAATATACTACTGGGACTTGATCAAACTAAAAAGCTTCTGCACAGCCAAGACACAGTAAGTAAAGCAATCAAACAGCCCTCAGAATGGGAGAAGATATTTGCAGGTTATGTCTCCGACAAAGGTTTAATAACCAGAATCCACAGAGAACTCAAATGCATTAGCAAGAATAGAACAAGGGATCCCATCACAGGCTGGGCAAGGAACTTGAAGAGAAACTTCTCTGAAGAAGACAGGCGCGTGGCCTTCACACATATGAAAAAATGCTCATCATCTTTAATCATCAGAGAACTACAAATCGAAACTACTTTCAGATACCATCTAACTCCAGTGAGACTAGCCTATATCACAAAATCCCAAGACCAGAGATGTTGGCGCAGATATGGAGAAAAGGGAACACTTTTGCACTGCTGGTGGGAATGCAAATTAATACATTCCTTTTGGAAAGAGTTATGGAGAACACTTAGAGATCTAAAAATAGATCTGCAATTCACTCCTGTAATCCCTCTACTGGGCATATACCCAGAAGACCAAAAATCACATAATAACAAAGACATTTGTACCAGAATGTTTATTGCAGCCCAATTCATAATTGCTAAGTCATGGAAGAAGCCATGAATGTGCCCATCGATCTACAAATGGATTAATAAACTGTGGTATGTGTACACCATGGAATATTATGCAGCCTTAAAGAAAGATGGAGACTTTACCTCTTTCATGTTTACATGGATGGAGCTGGAACATATGCTTCTTAGTAAAGTATCTCATGAATGGAAGAAAAAGTACCCAATGTACTCAGCCCTACTATGAAACTAATTTAGGGCTTTCACATGAAAGCTATAACCCAGTTACAACCTAAGAATAGGGAGAAGGGGGAAAGGGAGGGGAGGGAGGTGGGAGGTGGGTAGAGGGAAGGGGATTGGTGGGATTACACCAGCGGTGCATCTTACAAGGGTATATGTGAAACTTGGTAAATGGTCTGTGAAGCTAGTGAATGATGCCCCATGAATATATCAATGTACACAGCTATGATTTAATAAAAAAAAAGAAGGAAATTGCCAAATTTTTGGAACAAAATGACAATGAAGACACAAATTATCAGAGCCTCTGTGATACCGCAAAGGCAGTCCTAAGAGGGAAATTTATAGCACTGCAAGCCTTCCTCAAGAGAATGGAAAGAGAGGAAGTTAACAACTTAATGGGACATCTCAAGCAACTGGAAAAGGAAGAACATTCCAACCCCAAACCTAGTAGAAGAAAAGAAATAACCAAAATTAGAGCAGAATTAAATGAAATTGAAAACAAAAGAATTATACAACAGATCAATAAATCAGTTGGTTTTTTGAAAAGGTCAATAAAACAGATAAACCTTAGACTAACCTAACCAGGAACAAAAGAGTAAAATCTCTAATCTCATCAATCAGAAATGACAAAGATGAAATAACAACAGACTTCTCAGAAATTAAAAAAAATCCTTAATGAATATTACAAGAAATTTTATTCTCAGAAATATGAAAATCTGAAGGAAATTGACCAATACTTGGAAGCACGTCACCTTCCAAGACTTAGCCAGAATCAAGTGGAAATATTGAACAGGCCAATATCAAGTTCTGAAATAGCATCAACCATACAAAATCTCCCTAAAAAGAAAAGTCTGGGACCAGATGGTTTCATGTCAGAATTCTACCAAACCTTCAAGGAGGAACTACTACCTATATTACTCACCCTGTTCTAAAATGCAGAAAAAGAAGGAAGACTACTCAACACATTCTATGAAGCAAACATCACCCTGATCCCCAAACCAGGAAAAGACCCAACAAGAAAAGAAAATTATAGACCAATATCACTAATGAATATAGATGCAAAAATATTCAACAAGTTCCTAACAAACAGAATCCAGCAACACATCAAACAAATTATACATCATGACCAAGTCGGTTTTATCACAGGGTCTCAAGGCTGGTTCAATATATGTAAATCTATAAGTATAATTCGGCACATAAACAAATTAAAAAACAAAGACCATATGACTCTCTCAATTGATTCAGAAAAAGCTTTTGATAATATACAGCATCCCTTCATGATCAGAACACTTAAGAAAATTAGTATAGAAGGGACATTTTTAAACTGATAGAGGCCATCTACAGCAAACCCACAGCCAATATTATATTGAATGGAGTTAAATTGAAATCATTTCCACTCAGATCAGGAATCAGACAAGGCTGCCCATTGTCTCCATTCTTTTTTAACATTGTAATGAAAGTTTTAGCCACCGCAGTTAAGGAAGTAAAGGCGATCAAGGGTATCCATATAGGGTCAGCAGAAATCAAACTTTTGCTCTTCGCAGATGATATGATTATATAGCTAGAAAACATCAGGGATTCTACTACAAAACTCTTAGAAGTGATCAAGGAATACAGCAGCATCTCAGGTTACAAAATCAACATTCATAAATCAGTAGCCTTTATATATACCAACAATAGTCAAGTTGAAAAAACAGTTAAGGACTCTATTCCATTCACAGTACTGCCAAAGAAGATGAAATATTTGGGAGTTTATTTAACAAAGGACGTGAAAGATCTCTATAAAGAGAACTATGAAACTCTAAGAAAAAATATAGCTGAAAATGTTAACAAATCGAAAAACATACCATGCTCATGGCTGGGAAGAATCAACATTGTTAAAATGTCCATACTACCCAAAGCAATATACAATTTTAATGCAATCCCTATTAAAGCTCCATTGTCATACTTTAAAGATCTTGAAAAAATAATACTTTGTTTTATATGGAATCAGAAAAAACCTCGAATAGCCAAGACATTACCAAGAAATAAAAACAAAGCAGGAGGAATCACGCTACCAGACCTCAGACTATACTATAAATTGATAGTGATCAAAACAGCATGGTACTGGCACAAAAACAGAGAAGTAGATGTCTGGAACAGGATAGAGAACCAAGAGATGAATCCAGCTACTTACTGTTATTTGATCTTTGACAAGCCAGTTAAAAACATTCAGTGGGGAAAAGATTTCCTATTTAACAAATGGTGCTGGGTGAACTGGCTGGCAACCTGTAGAAGACTGAAGCTGGACCCACACCTTTCACCATTAACTAAGATAGACTCTCACTGGATTAAAAATTTAAACTTAAGACATGAAACTATAAAAATACTAGGAGAGAGTGCAGGGAAAACCCTTGAAGAAATCGGTCTGGGTGAGTATTTTATGAGGAGGACCCCCCAGGCAATTGAAGCAGCTTCAAAAATACACTACTGGGACCTGATCAAACTAAAAAGCTTCTGCACAGCCAAGAACACAGTAAATAAAGCAATCAAACAGCCCTCAGAATGGGAGAAGATATTTGCAGGTTATGTCTCCGACAAAGGTTTAATAAACAGAATCCACAGAGAACTCAAATGTATAAGCAAGAAAAGAACAAGTGATCCCATTGCAGGCTGGGCAAGGAACTTGAAGAGAAACTTCTCTGAAGAAGACAGGCGCATGGCCTACAGACATATGAAAAAATGATCATCATCTTTAATCATCAGAGAAATGCAAATCAAAACTACTTTGAGATATCATCTAAGTCCAGTAAGATTAGCCCATATCACAAAATCCCAAGACCAGAGATGTTGGCATGGATGTGGAGAAAAGGGAACACTTCTACACTGCTGGTGGGAATGCAAATTAATACATTCCTTTTGGAAAGATGTTTGGAGAACACGTAGAGATCTAAAAATAGATCTGCTGTTCAATCCTATAATTCATCTACTAGGTATATACCCAGAAGACCAAAAATCACATTATAAGAAAGATATTTGTACCGGAATGTTTATTGCAGCCCAATCCATAATTGCTAAGTCATGGAAAAAGCCCAAGTGCCTATCAATCCACGAATGGATTAATAAATTGTGCTGTATGTACACCATGGAATATTATGCAGCCTTAAAGAAAGATGGAGACTTTACCTCTTTCGTGTTTACATGGATGGAGCTGGAACATATTCTTCTTAGTAAAGTATCTCAAGAATGGAAGAAAAAGTATCCAATGTACTCAGCCCTACTATGAAACTAATGTATGGCTTTCATATGAAAGCTATAACCCAGTTATAACCTAAGAATCTGAGGAAGGAGGTGGGGGGAGAATGGGCAGAGGAAGGGTGATTGGCGGGATCACACCTATAGTGCATCTTACGATGGTACATGTGAAACTTAGTAAATGTAGACTATAAATGTCTTAACACAATGACTAAGAAAATGCCAGGAAGGCTATGTTAACCAGTGTGATGAAAGTATGTCAAATGGTATATAAAACCAGTGTATGGTGCCCCATGATTGCATTAATGTACACAGCTATGATTTAATAATAAATAAAAAGAAAGTTAAATCCTCATTCCCCCATAGTAAGAAATCAATAAAACACTGAGATAAGTCAATCTCATTTCTCCTTCATCCTAAATCTTGAAAATGCTAGAAAAAATACCAGCAGAACATGATCAGACTATGTCAGAGAAAGGCCTATATAAAATACAATTATGTTTTACCAGAATTTCAAAGAGCATTATGATTTCTGGAATTAGGCATTGGATTTGAATCCTGCCTCCATCAATTATTAGCTATAGGCACTTCACTTTTTCAGCTTGGATTTGTTCTTTCATCCATAAGAACATAACCATTGATGTTCAAAACTTCTAGGGGAATTGTAGAGAGGCTTATGTGAGATGATGTAAATAAATGTTTCATGCAGCACTTGGTGCTGGATAAATGCTTGACAAAATACAGTCTCTTCTCCTCAGTAGAGGAAAAGAAAAAAATTAAGTTAAATTAAAAAATAAGGTTCTCAGGCCGGGTGTGGTGGCTCATGCCCATAATCCTAGCACTCTAAGAAGTCAAAACAGTTGGATCACTTGAGCTCAGAAGTTCAAGACCAGCCTGAGCAAAAGCAAGACACTGTGTCTAAAAAAAATAGTGGTGGGCACCTATGGTCCAGCTACATGGGAGACTGAGGCAAGAGGATTGCTTGAGTCTAAAAGTTTGAGGTTGCTGTGAGCCATAATACCACAGCACTCTACTGAAGATGACAAAGTGAGACACTGTCTCAAAATAAATAAATTAATTAAATAAGGTTCTCCCAAAGATATCCCCCATCCCAATCTAAATAAAATATTATACAAGGTTGAGGAGAAGGCAAAGAACCATATAAATTTCCCCTTCTTCATACAAAAGATCTACATGGAAACTTCTCAGTGACCCTCATTCAACTTCAAACAGTCCAACCAACATTCCCCCAACCTCACAGAATTTTAAGTAGCCATAAAAAATAGACAAACTGAACTATATTAAACTCATAAAAAGCATCTGCACAGCCAAGGATACAATCAACAGAGTGAAGAGAAAACTTGTTGAATGGGAGAAAATATTTGCAAACTATTCCTCCAGCAAGATACCAACAGCCAGAATATACAAGGAACTCAAAGAATTCAGCAGCAAAGAAGCCAAAAATAATACCATTAAAACATAGGAAAAGGTTTTGAGCAGAAGTTTCTCAAAAGAAGACATGCAAATGGCCAACAGGTATATGAAAAAATGTTCAACATCAGCTCAGCACCTGTCATACAGTGGTTATGGCAGCAAGGCTGGCAGGTTCAAACCCAGCCCAGGCAAGCTAAACAACAAGGACAACTCCAACAAAAATAGCCAGGCATTGTGGAGGGCACCTGTAGTCCCTGCTACTTGGGAGGCTGAGGCAAGAGAATCACTTAAGCCCAAGAGTTGGAGGTTGCTGTGAGCTGTGATGCCACAGCACTCTACCGAGGACGACATAGTGAGACTCTGTCTCAAAAAAAAAAAAGTTCAACATCACTCATCATCAGGGAAATGAAAATCAAAACCATGATGAGCTACACGTACCATCTTAAAATATCTTTTATCAAAAAGACAGGCAATAATGAATGCTGGCGAGGATGTAGAGAAAGCAGAACCCTTGTATGCTGTTGGTGGGAATGCAAATTAGTACAGCCTTTATGGGAAACGGTAGAGAGATATTTTTCAAAAAACTGAAAATAGAACTACCACATGATCCAACAATCCCACTATTGAGTATTTATCCAAAGGAAAGGAAATTGGCACATCAATGGGCTAGCAAGCATATAAAATCAACCTAAGTGTCCATCAGTGGATAAACAGATAAAGAAAATGTGGTGTATATGCATACACGGCAGAATATTATTTGGCCATAGAACAGAATGAAGTCCTTTCTTGCAGCAACATATTAGAACAGAAGGTCATTATGCTAAGAGGAGTAAGCCAGGCACAGAAAGACAAATAGTGCATGTTCTCATATATGGGAGCTTAAAACGTTGATCTCATGGTGGTAGAAAGTAGAATAGTGGCTACCAGAGGCTGGGAAGGGGTGGGAGGAAGAAGAAAGATAGGTTGAAGGGCAAAAATATACTGTTAGAGGAATAGGTTCTAATGTTTGCACAGTTAGGTGACTGTAATCAACATCATACTGCACACTTCAAAATAGCTAGGAGAAAAGATTCGAAATGCTCCCAACACCTAGAAATGATAAATGTTTGAGGTGACAGATAACCTCAATATCTTGACTTGATCATCACACATTCTATGTATGCATCATAATATCACACATTCCTGATAAATATGTACAAATTTTATGTGTCAATAATAAAAATAAAGCAACCATATATGAGGAACAAACAGTAACTGTTTTCAAAGCACTGACCTTTAACCCTGGCAAACCTTGTCTTCCTCTTGGCCCCTAAGAATAAAGGAAAATAGAGCTCTTAGTGGAGGAAACAAACCAATTTTCACTCCAGTCTACCTTCCTCTTCCACAAAGGCAGGGGAAATACATCCCTCCAGGAGTTACACCTACCTGAGGGCTGACATTTCCAGTTTCACCCTGAGGGCCATCAAAACTAAAATGTCCCTGAAAAGTTGGAGAAAGAGAGAAGATCATTAGAGATGCCCTACACTTCTGAATGTATCCTCTAGACTTACAACATTCAATACAGAAGCCCCTATCAACACAGAGCTGTTAAATTTGAATCAATTGAACTAAAATTGAATTAAAAATTTAGTTTCTCAGTTGTACTGTCCACCTTGTGAGTATTCAATAACTACACATGTCTAGTGGCTATCAGATTGCACAGCACACAGATACAGACCATTTCTATGAACTCAGACTGTTCTGTTGGATAGCCCTCCTCAAGAAGCAAATGGCATTACATTCTAATATTTCAAAATATCCTTGTTGTAAGCATCTTTCCAGAAAGATTGTTCCTTTGACAACTTCTCAGGGTTCACCACGTTGGGGCAGCAGTCGTATATCACCCCCAACAAACCATGCTTAACACTTGAAACCAGTGGCATTTTCCTTTCTACCTCTGTCATTTAGTGTCCTGAGTGGAAGATAGAAACAGAGGTTATAAAAGTGTATGTCTGCATACTTGGGGTGATTATCAAGTACAGAGGTTTCATAATGAAGAAACTTTCTAGCACTATCACCTCATTAGGGTCAGGATTGGGGAAATGAGTAGTAACCAGAGAAAAAATGAGTCTGCCTTTTAAGAGAAATGGAAACCAGAAGACATCCCAAGTAGGGGCGCTTTAGATAATTATTTAGTGAGGTTGAATGCTAACTTAATAGAAACACACAAATGGGGAAAGAATGTGATATGCAGAAACAAAAATGTTTTGTGCAGAGCTGTATATCCAACTGCTATTCATAATAGATTAAATTCTAAAACAATTTAAGTATCTTATAACATGAGGGAAGTGTTAATCAAAATATGATAGAAGCACTTAAGGAAATAAAGAAGAAAATCATGTTTCTCAAAAGTTTATTACATAGAAAAAAGTTTGTTCTATGATTCCAAAAATGTTTAGTCGAAATCTAGTTATAGGGAAATAAATAATCAGACAAATCCTAACTGCGGGATGTTTAGTAAAATAACTGGTCTGAAATAGTAATTTCATGTAAACAAACAAACAACCTGGAAACTGTTTGTAATTAAAGGATATTAAAGAGGCAGGACAACTAAAGGCACTACATAATCCTTGATGGGATCCTGGAATAACAACACAAACAGCCAGAGAAGATATCATTGGGGAGTTACGTGCTGAACGTGTCCCCCCTAAAATTCATATGTTGATGAAATATAGAAGGTATTAGAGGGTAAGGCTTTGGGAGGTGATTTAGGTTATGAGGGTGGAGCCCCCATCATGAGATTAGTGCCCTTGTAAAAAAAAGCCTAGGAAGCTCTGTAGCCCTCCTGCCATGTGAGTCTACAGCAAAGAAGACAGCCACCTGTGACATAGGACACGGGATCTCACTAGACACTGAATCTTCCAGGGTCATGATCTTGGACTTCCCATTCTCTACAACTGTGAGAAATAATGTTTTTATTAAGCCACCCAGTAGTCCAGGCGTCCTCAAACTGCAGCCTGTGGGCCACATGAAGCAGTGTGATTGTATTTGTTCTCGTTTTGTTTTTTTACTTCAAAATAAGATATGTTCAGTGTGCATAGGAATTTGTTCATAGTTGGGTTTTGGTTTTTTTTTTTAACTATAGTCTGGCCCTCCAACAGTCTGAGGGACAGTGAATTGGCCCCCTGTTGAAAAAGTTTGAGGATGCCTGCAGTAGTCTATTGTATTCTGTTATAGTAGCCCAAACTATAAACATAAGGCAAGTGGGAAAATTGAGTATAAGCTGTGTATTAGAAAATAGTACTGAATAAATATTAAATATCTTGAGTGTGATGATATTAGGTTTATATAGAAGAATAACCTTTTTCTTAAAATATATTTGCTGAATATTTAGAGGCAAAGTGTCATGATGTGTTTTATTAATCCTCAGATGGCTCAGTCAAATACATAGGAATGTACACATATACACGTCTGCGTATATGTAGAGAGATGAAGGGCAAATAAGGCTAAGTGACAACAACCAGTGTTAATTCTTACAACTACAACCTTTTTCTGTAAATTTAAATTTTTTCAAAAAAGAAAATAGTTATGGTAAAAAGTAATACAGGTTCATCATGGACTATTCCAACAATTTAGAGTATACAATTAAGGGAAAGAAATATATCATTTTAGTGATATGGATGGATATATTCTACAAATTTGGACTCACACTTGAAAGCAGTGTTTTGTAAGCTACTTTCTCCCCTTCATATTACATCATGGATACTTACCATGTCACAAAATAGTCTTCTACATTATGCTTCATGGCCTAATTTTTTTTTATTATCATATCGTTTATGTAAATAATCTTTTATTATTAGAACTTTAAAAAAAATCACTGCAATGACCACTCTAAGAGCTAAATTCTTGTGTTGCTCCATGATTGTGTTGCTCTGGATAAATATCTAGGACTGAAAAGGCTAGATTGAAGAATATACATAGACTGGGTGACCTACACAACATGTTCTGCCATTCTTGCTAAGAAAATTCAGTTTTGTTGGGGACAACATACCCAGCTCCAAGGGATAGATTATAATAAGCCTAAACCAAATGAGGTGATCTCATTTCCTCTCATCAGAAACTTGCTTTCTCCGGATCTCTCAAAATGGGGTAAGAGCAGGGAAGGAATACAGGACTCAGTTTTGGTTAATGGGCTTTGATGAAAGTAAATCCTCTTTCTTCTGTCATTTTATGTAAAGATGAAGACAAATTGCTTAGGTCTGCCAAGCCTAAGAACCAAAGCTAGCACACTGCCAATGGCACCAGGTCCCCAATGCCATCTGGGAGTCCCAGTGGCATCATGGGTTGGTGTGGCAAACCTGTAATCCCCTATCTCTGGGTAATCAAACATTTTTATTATCCTAACACTGCTAGTCAAGCTTTCTGTCACTTCTGTATTAAAAAACATAATAAAAACAAAAGCAAAGAATAGCAGTCCCAACTGATATATGTTGCCTATTGCCTTCCAAAAAGGTTGTATCACTTTTCATTCTCCCCAGAAGTGTTGCTTTCTGACTGGCATGGCTGGTTCTCCATTCCTTCCCCAATATTAGGTATGCAATGAAGTTTCTCTGTGTGGTTGGAAAGAGCTTCATCAGGGAACCTTCTCACCCAATGGCAACATTGGATCTGCTGTTTGGTTCATCTCTGAAGTAATACAAAGGAGAGATTGCCCTCAGTGTCCACTGGCTGCAGGCTTCTGTAGGTGGTGGGAGTGATTGCTGTTATCCAAGTTTATTTAAAAGATATTTATTCAGCACCCTCTTTTGGCCCAGCATGGGAGTATAAACCATGGGGAACACAAGCATAATATGATATGGCACTGCCTCAGAGGGCTGCAATCTTTGCTAAGACATACAATTCAGGGATCTGATAGGGACCTGATGTTCAAGACTAATCCTTGGCTAAAGCAATGGAGACCTATGAAAGCTGGAACACGAGGCCCTCGCTGTGGCTCTGGTGCTGTAATGGACACAGCACTGGACAGTTTGCTAGAGGCCTGGGTTTCTACCCAGCAGTAAAACCTTGAGCAAACCACAGAACCAAGCTCATTAGAAACAAATTTTAATCTTTCTTCCCGTTATAGCCACTAATTCAGGCAAGCTTCAAAATGCTTTCTCTGATCTTCCCACCTTACAGATGAAGAATGAGGCCCCCATGGGTTAAGAGGTACTACCCTGCTCTTCCCGAGACTCAGTCTCATAGCCAACTGAGTGGCTGTTCAAGGGGCTATCCGATCTCAACTCACCACAGGGAATCTTCTCAATGGAGTTTATCCAAAACAACTGTAATTAATGACTGGGTGAGAGATTTTTGCATAAAGTCATGATGGATTTCTCATTTGTCTACATAATAATCATCTTCTTACAAACTGGATTTAACTCAGGTCCTGTTAATATATATATAAAAGGATTATATATTATAATATATATTATGATTATGTATTATTATATATATTTTATATTATATATAATATATATAAAAGGAATATATAAAAGCATATATAAAAGGAATGCTAGCTAGCCACAATCTAGAGAGGAGAGCCAATGTCCTATGGTTTTGTCAAAGGATGAAAATTTGGAACTCGAGGTAAATCAAGATACCTTTCCAGTTATAAACATTTTGCTACATGGACCTCATATTCTTGGAAACTAATGACATATGAGGACTGAAGAACTTGGGTTATTCTAATCATTTTTAGAATCATGCATTTTAGTATCTAAGACATAAAAACGGCTTCTAAGAAGTTAATATCTATCAGGTTAACAAGTCTTTTTCCCTTTATCACAAAGCTTCAAGTCTTCAGAACTAGAAATTGCTAATACCCAATATGTTTCTTTTTTTATTTTTTTTTATTATTAAATCATAGCTGTGTACATTAATGTGCCGCGGACCGCCCTGTCGGTGGGCTCCAGTCCGAGGGAAAGTAGGGAGAAGGAACGAGGAAGGTTGAGAGATCGGCGAAGGACATTCCTTCGCCGATCTCTCAACCTTCCTCGTTCCTTCTCCCTACTTTCCCTCGGACTGGAGCCCACCGACAGGGCGGTCCGCGGCAGGTGGCGCCTCGAACAGGGACCTGAAGGACAGGTAATCTTCTCTCTTTTTCTTTCTTTTTCAAGGTTGAGGACGGCTCTTACCAGGGAGCTGCAGTCCCGCCGGTAAAGGCTGACCGGTTAAGTGTAAGTAATCACAGGATTCATGGGGCACGCACTAACTAAGGAAGAAAGAATGTTGAGTATTATGTTACAGCATATGTTGGCTAAAAACGGGTTCAATGTGTCCCTCAAGCGGTTGGAGGATCTTATGCATTTTATTAAGCATGTCAGCCCTTGGTTCGTGGAAGAAGGGTCACTGTCTTTGGATGATTGGAAAAGAGTTGGACGGGAAATGCGCCGTTATATGCAGGCGAACGGGGAACATACACTCCCCGCTCAGACTTTTCCCCTATGGTTACAGATTAGAGAGTTATTGACTGACACCACGTCTTTTGAAGCATTCGTACGTGAAACTGCTTCTGACTCTAAAAGTCAGCCTATATATGAGAATGTTGCAGCAGAAGATGCTATAGAAGGGGAGATGGAGCCTCTGTGTGCTACGGCTACGGCCCCCCGTTACCGGGACCAGAGGGCTCCTTTGATGATGACTGGGTGGCCCGCGGCATTAATGCGATCATGGGGCAACATACGCTGGTTTTATAGATCATTTGACACATTTTCATCACACTGGTTAACATAGCCTTCCTGGCATTTTCCTAGTTATTGTGTTAAGACATTTATATTCTACATTTACTAAGTTTCACATGTACCTTTGTAAGATGCACCGCAGGTGTAATCCCACTAATCACTCTCCCTCCACCCATCCTCCCCCCTCCCTCCCTTCCCTCTCCCCCTTCCCCATATTCTTAGGTTATAACTGGGTTATAGCTTTCATATGAAAGCCATAAATCAGTTTCATAGCAGGGCTGAGTACATTGAATACTTTTTCTTCCATTCTTGAGATACTTTACTAAGAAGAATATGTTCCAGCTCCATCCATGTAAACATGAAAGAGGTAAAGTCTCCATCTTTCTTTAAGGCTGCATAATATTCCATGGTGTACATACAGCACAATTTATTAATCCATTCGTGGATTGATGGGCACTTGGGCTTTTTCCATGACTTAGCAATTATGAATTGGGCTTCAATAAACATTCTGGTACAAATATATTTGTTATCATGTGATTTTTGGTCTTCTGGGTAATACCCAATATGTTTCCACTAGCCCTGGCTGTGATAGAAAACAAGCCAGCAGCCTAATGACCCTGAAAACCTTTTAAGGCAGTATATCATTAGAAAATTGGAGAATTCGAAACTAGAAATATCTTAGTTCTCATGGAGTCTAATGCTTTCATTATGTACAGCCTGAAACCAACAACAAAAGAGGTAAAGTGACTTGTATTACTAGTGTTGTGGGAGATAGGATTTGTATGGGGGGAAAAAAGCTATGAGATAAGGATACGAAAGCAAAGATGTACATGGGGATTAGTATTCAGAGCTCCCATCTCCATGGACTGTAGATTCCCACCGATTTCCTCTCTGGTTCTCTGTGCTGATACAACTGGAATGCTTAAGCCTTCTAGACGAGCTAGCATCTGTTCTCAAGTTTAGTATTCTCCCCAAGGGAATGAAACCATCTCACCTGATGCCTGCGCCTTCCTTTTTCTCCCTTAGGGCCTTGAATGTAACTATTTGTTCCAGGATCCCCCTGAGAAAACAAAAGATTGATTACCCCAAATGGAAAATAAGAAAAGAAATTATAGAAAGGATGGTGAAAGAAACGAAAAAAAAAGGAAGGAAAGAAAGAAAGAAAAGACACAACCAAAGTAGACCCTTCTTGGCTCAGCGCCTGTAGCTTAGCGGCTAGAGCACCAGCCACATGCACCAGGGCTGGCAGGTTTGAACCCAGCCTGGGCCTGCCAAAAACAATGACAATTACAACCACAAAATAGCTGGGCATTGTGGCAATCACCTGTAGTCCCAGCTACTTGGGAGGCTGAGGCAAGAGAATCGCTTAAGCCCAGGAGTTGAAGGTTGCTGTGAGCTGTAACACCACAGCACTCTACCCAGGGCAACAGCTTGAGGCTCTGTCTCAAAAAAAAAAAAAAATTACATGGAGGCAAATGTTTTTGGTTACACCTATTGATTTTGTTATTCTTGAGTCAGGGTTATAAGTGTGCCCATCACTCAGACTGTGTTCCTTGTACCCATTAGGTAGGTTTTTGCCCATCTCCTACTCCCCCCTCCTCCCTGCTTGCTTTCCACTGAGTCCACTGAGTTTTACTTCACTCTGTGCACATGGGTGTTCATCAGTTAGTTTCAGTTCAATAGTGAGTACATGTGGTATTTGTTTTCCCATTCTTTAGATACGTCACTTAGGATAATGATCTCTAGTTCCATCCAAATTGTTGCAAAAGGCCTTAATTCATCATTCTTCGTGGCTGTATAGTAGTCCATAACATACATACAAGTATACCACATTTTGTTAATCCACTCTTGAATTGATGGGCACTTGGGTTGATTCTACATCTTTGCAATTGAGAATTGTGTTGTAATAAACATTTACATGCATGTATCTTTTTGGAAAAATGACTTCTTTTCCTTTGGATAAATACTCTGTGGAATTGCTGGATCAAATGGTAGGGTTAGTTCTTTGAGGACTCTCCACACTGTTTTCGACAGACATTGTACTGATTTTCAGCCCCAACAACAGTATAAGCATTCCTTTCTCTTTGCATCCATGCCAGAATCTATTGTTTTTGGACTAAGTGGGGTAAAGTGATTCCCTCGCTTAATCCTCACAACTCAGGAATTAAACCATTTGTACATGTGGGACCTGAGGCTAGAAAGTTGGATCCAGGTCTCCCCACCATCAAATTCTTTGATCTTTCCATCCTTCCCTAATGCTCCACATTAGGGAGGGGTAGAAACACATGTAGAAAAAAAATAGGTTTTCTCCATCATGGGTGTAGGCAGTAGTGCCAGAGAAGAAAGGACAGAAAAATGCTTCCAGAGCCCCTAACTGTGATTGCTGCAGACAGGGAAGCAGAGAAGTGAAAAAAGTTACCATTAGACTGTGACACAATAAGTGAAAAATTGCCTCTCTTAAAACCTGCCATTATTGGGCCATCTCTATGTCCTACAGAGCCACGGAGTGGGGGAGATCCCTTCTTCAAATGATGTCAGATGTCTGCCTCTGGAGGGTATGTGTGATGAAGACAGAATGGCTGTTCCCACTCTCAGACACATAGGAAATGGAATGTTCTCTAGGCTCCCAAAGAAGCCACCTCTTCATCTTACTTAAGACCCCTCTTTACCTCTCTCAAGGCCTAATAGAATAATGTAAAGGGACGTAGATAATACTAAATTCCGATCCTCCTGTTTAATTTACTAAATAGCCAAGATTTCTTTGACTTCTCTAACTCCATTTTCTCATTTGTGAAACAGAGGTACCCATCATACAGGGCCATTGCAGGAATTAATAAAATAATAAATTTAAACGCTCCGAGTCAGCATATGGTTCTCATTATGATTTGCCCTTCTTCTAGTCCCTCCTTTTTCTAACACAGACACTTGGCTTCTAGAGTTATTCTTTTTTTTCAATTTTATTTATTTTTATTTTTTTATTTATGTTCTTTTATTAAATCATAACTGTATACGTTAATGCATTTATGGAGTACAATGTGCTAATTTTATATATGATTTATATGGCCAAAAATCATTTCACAACAAAGATATTTGCACTAGAGTAATATTCTAAAACTGTAACTTCAAATATGTGTCTCCCTTGCCTAGAACCCTTAATAGCCCTTGATTACTCAATAGAAGAAAAAAAAACTCATAAGCATGGCCTTAAGACTGCCATGACCAAAAAAGAGCTTATTAGCTGGTACAGGAGATTAAACTGGCACAGGAAGAACTATAATACAATTATAGTTCCCAGAGTGGGAATAAAGTCTAGAAAGGCAATTTGGAGTCAAACAAATTTGGAGTCAACCAAAATGCCTTTCTAGACTTTATTCCCACTACTTTTTATTTTATCCTCCACTGCTATTAAATTGGAATCCTTGTTTTTTCAAAGCTACCCTAAGTTCTTCTACCTCTCATCTGTTCCTTGTGCCTTTTCCTTACCCTGGAATACCTTGTATCTCTTGCCCATTCCTTCTCGCAGAGATCAGAGTGAAAAATATCTTGTTCTTCTATGTTCCCCAGAATGCCTGTGTCCTCTCCACCCTTTGGCACCTGCTCAAATGTCACAGAGCTTTAATATAGTAGGCTATTCTCTTGCCCCTTTCTCTCCTTCCTCATCATTCTTTAAATTTCCTCCCATCTCCACTTCCTTGATGAAAACTTCCTGAGTGCACAGGATGGATAAGAACCCCTGTCATTTCCCTGTCCATATGTTTACCTAAGCAAGAAGCTTACATCTACTTCCATGATTATTCTATTAATGTCTGTCTGTCCTCCTAGAGGCCAATCCTAAAATATAACACCCATGTCTGCTTTGTCCCTCATTCTAGAATTATGCCTGGATTATAATATATGCTTAATCAATTCTGATGATCAAAGAAAAGCCACTCTATTTTAGCATCCTCCTAAAGTCACTGTGCTAACACTGATTCTTTATTTGCACCATTATTACCCTATCTTATCCTGTCTTGTATTATAGTTCTTCCTGTTCCAGTTTAATCTTCTGTACCAGCTAACAAGCTCTTTTTCAGTCAAAGCCATGGTTTACGTATCTTGGAACTCTTCTTTGTGTTTGGAAAAAAATGTTCCACAGGCAGAAGGCACTTAACAGCTGCTTACCGAATTTTACAAAATTCAACTGAAACTGAAATCACTCCAGTGTTATAGCAGTGTGGTATCCCTCAACTTCTCCAAAACCTGATCTGCACACTTCAGGTTTGATATTAAGAACCATGTCTTCTGATTCTCCCTGTTTTACTTACCAAAAATTCTGTCTACACCATTAATTGTGCATCCTTGAAGTAAAAGTATTACTCTAACTCCTTAAGAGTACAAAGAAGCATAAATAAATAAATTTCACTCCCATTTGTAATCCTATCTGTCAACAGAAGCTGATTATGCTTCTGTGTTGACCTGGATCCTTCATCCATGTTGGACTCCATAATTAGTCAGTAATGTCTGCCATGGGCATAGGGAGTGAGAGCTGCAGTACATACACCAGGTATCTGATATCCCTCCCATAGACTCATCAGCATGAGGCAATGTGTGATCAGTGTCAAGCAGATAGTACAAATAATAATAATAAGTTGTAAGGATGTACAGAAGAGTGATCACCACAGATTGACATGGCCAAGGAAGCCATCATGAGGAAAAATTAAAAAAAGGAGTGGGACATTAAGAAAAGTGATTTTCAAATTAAGCCCTGGAGACAGAAACAGGGAAAAGGTATTCCAAGAGAGGCAACTGGCATGAGCAAATACATGAGCAATGTTCAGGGGGCAAAAGTAGTACAATTTGTGAAGGACGCTTCTTGACTGAGATTGATGGAGAATGTAGTTAAAAGGCCTTGGGTACAGGAACTATGAAAAATTTGTAAGATGGGGAGTGACATCATAACTGTTCTAAAGCACAAAAGGTTAAGTCACAAGATGTATATTACTCATTTAACCGTCCACAAAATCAAGTCCTGCATAAAGCTTCCAAATAGTGATCTATTGATAATATTGATTGGTCTTTAACGCTCAACCTAGTATTTAAACCACTAGGTGATTCTTTCCCACAGTTTAAAAATAAACTGTCAAACACTAAAGGTTGCTTGAAAAAAAAGAAAAACAATAAATTTAAAAAAATAAATAAAAATAAACTGCCCATGTCAGGTTATTCAGTTTAAAAAATGAGAGAATATCCTCATATTTTACCTGATTTCCTCTATTTCCTTTTTCTCCAGGCAATCCTGGAACTCCATGAGCACCCTAAAAAAAGAAAAATAAATACACAAAGAATCTTTCGTGTATTAGTCACATCAAAAACTTTTGTATGTAGCTTTACATTCTAGTCAAGAGTAGAAACTTTCTTTCCACTCTATTTCTGACAACGTGACTAGATGCACTGAACAATCATCCCATTAAAATCAGTTTAAAATTTCACACCTGTGGCTCAAGAGGCTAAGGTGCCAGCCACATACACCTGAGCTGACGGGTTCGAATCCAGCCCGGACCACCAAACGACAATGACAACTACAACCAAAAAATAGCCAGGCGTTGTGGCAGGTGCCTGTAGTCCCAGCTACTTGGGAGGCGGAGGCAAGAGAATTGCTTGAGCCCAGGAGTTTGAGGTTGCTGTGAGCTGTGATGCCACAGCACTCTACCCAGGGCAACAGCTTGAGGCTTTGTCTCAAAAAAATAAATAAATAAATACATAAACAAAATTTCAGACAAATTATAACATATTTCACATATATTAGTGAGCTGATAAAAGGAGAAATCCTTGTGATTCAGAATATGAAGGAAGAAGAAATTCAAAATGATAATAGTTCTTGGTTGTCCAGAGGGCTTCATGAAACCAGTGTGTGTGTGTGTGTGTGTGTGTGTGTGTGTGTGTGTGTGTGTGTGTGTGTGTGTGTGTCTTCATGTTATCAAAAACCTCAGGCTGCCAATTTATTTTAAAGTGCTCCCAGGAGGTAGTCCCAGTAGAAACATAGCAGAAGCAAACAATCTCAGCCCAGGATTTAATGAATTTTCACAGATAAAGTTCCATCAAAAATGAGTTTAAATCAAAAGTCACAATATACACGAAGGAGACATCCTGAAGGAAAAATCAGTAGAAACAAAAGAAACAATATCAGACCCACAATGATTCCAAATATTGGAATTATCATTCACTAAATATAAAATAAATATATTCGATATGCTTCAATTGCTAAAAACAGAATGAGCAAAATAATGAGCAACTATGTAAAGAGATCAAGTAGATTTTTAAAAGAATCCAAAAAAACTCTTTGAAGTGAAAAATAAGACAATTGAAATGAAAAATTCAATTTTTAGATCAAGTAGCATACTAAATACAAGTAAGATGAGAAGTAATGAACTAGAAACTAGAGAAATCATACAGAATCCAGCACAGAATGACAAAGAAATAGAAAATACAGGGGAGGAGAGCAAGATGGCGGCCGAGTAACAGCTTCCTTGCATCTGGGCACCGTGAGTCTGGGGAGATAGGACTCCAGGCATCTCTGGCTGGTGGGATCTGCCTATCCTCACCCCTGCAAGGATACAGAGAGTCAGCGAGAGACTTCTGGACCCCAAGAGGAGGACTAAAACAGTGGAAAACCGGCAAGTGGTCACATGTGTTCAACCAGTCTAAACCTGCCTGCAACTGTAAGTTCAGTAGCAGTGAGACTGCAAACTGGAAAGGCCTTACCTGTGAACTGTTTTGGTGTCATTGGACTTGGCACTCCGTTGGGCTGCCTTGGGGAGAGCCTGGGTGGGAATGCGGAGAACTTTGGCCGTTGTCTAGGGCCCCAGTCTGAGCTGCTGAGCCAGATGGAGCTAATGGTGTTTGGCTGTGGGCCACAGGGAGCCATTGTGAGTGATCTGTCCCAGCAAGCTCTGCCCTCAGGGTTGCAGAGCTAGAATCGGGTGGGAGCTGGTACCCCAGCACCGAGTAGCCTAAGGGCGGGGTCTGAGCCGCCTTGCAGCCCTAACCCTCAGGGGCAGAGTGAGACCGGTTTTGGCACACTGGGTAAGTGGATAGCCACTTCAGCAGTGATTCCACCATCAAGCACTTTCCTCAGAAGGCTTCTGCTCAGCAAGTTTACAAGTTCAAAGTGCCTTTTAAGTGGGCTGAAGAGAGATTTAGGGTGTCTACCTGCTGGGGTTTGAGAAAACAGCAGCCTCCAGTCGTATCAGAACTGTGATTAACATCTCATACCCCAGAAGACCACGTGTTGCCCAGACAATATTCAACAACATATACATACTGCTTCGTTTTTGGTTGTGTTTTGTTTTTTTTTCTTGTTTTTTTTTTTTGCTTGTTTGTTTGGTTGTTTTTTTGTTTATTTTGATGTTGTTGATGTTGTTTGGTTTTTTAATTTCAATCTTTTCTGTACAGATCTTTTTTCCTTCTCAATTTTTCTAGTTTAATTATAATTTCCCATTGCTGCCTTTTTTTAAAAACTAGAACGTCATTTTTGCTACTGTTTCTACCACTATTATTTGGTTTTTCACCCAATTTTATCCCATAAAGTTTTCTGTTTGCTTGTTTTGGTTTCATTTATAGCATTTTTGTCTTTCCTCTCTACTTGGTGGAGGTAGGGTACTGTGTCTGATCAGGTTAGCAAAGAGATGCTGACTTCAAGGGAACCACCAAACTGGGCACCCCCAGAAGGTGGTTTTTTTTTAAAGGTTGTGTCAAAGTACCCTACTGTACACCTATATAGCTCTGTCTCTCTATTTCTGTGCCTCTCTTATTTTTGTCAATATTCCTTTCACCAATCCCCTCTCCTTTCTCTATTTTTTTTTTTCTTTTCACTCGGTCCTCCTTTCTTTCATCCCTTTCTTGCTCTTCAACCTTCTAACCCTTATGGTCCTGTACCAAAAGGACTCATCTAACCCTTAGTCCATAGGCATGAGAACTTAAAGAGCAAGAGGAAGTGAAAGGAAAATTAGGGCAAGGAAACAGATAAAAGAAATCACTCATGAGGAAGAATCAGCAGAAAACTCCAGGCAACATGAAGAACCAGTCCAGAACAACCCCGCCAAGGGACCATGAGGTACCTAATGCAGAGGATTCCACCTGTAAAGAAATGTTAGGAATGACAGAAAGGGAATTTAGAATACACATGATAAAAACAATGAAAGAAATGATGGAAACAATGAAGGAAATTGCTAATAAAGTGGAAAATAACCAAAAGGAAATCCAAAAACAGAATCAAATAAGAGATAAACGATATGAAGAATATAAAAAGGATACAGCAGACCTGAAGGAACTGAAACAGTCAATTAGGGAACTTAAAGATGCAATGGAAAGTATCAGCAACAGGTTAGACCATGCAGAAGAAAGAATTTCAGAGGTAGAAAACAAAGTTCTTGAGATAACTCAGACAGTAAAAGGCAGAAAAGAAGAGAGAGAAAGCAGAACGTTCACTGTCAGAATTATGGGACTTTATGAAGCATTCCAACATACGAGTTATAGGAATCCCAAAAGGGGAAGAAGACTGCCTCATAGGAATGGAAGCCATACTAGAGAATATTATAAAAGAAAATTTCCCAAATATCACCAAAGATTCTGACACACTGCTTTCAGAGGGATATCGGACCCCAGGTCGCCTCAACTCTAACCGAGCTTCTCCAAGACACATTGTGATGAACCTGTCCAAAGTCAAGACAAAAGAAAAGATTCTGCAAGCTGCCAGGAGTAAGCGCCAGTTGACCTACAGGGGCAAATCCATCAGAGTGACTGCAGACTTCTCTAATGAAACTTTCCAAGCAAGAGGACAATGGTCATCTACCTTTAATCTACTTAAACAGAACAATTTCCAGCCCAGAATTCTGTACCCTGCTAAGCTAAGCTTCAAAATTGACGGAGAAATCAAATCATTTACGGATATACAAGCATTGAGAAAATTCGCCACAAGACCAGCTCTACAGGAAATACTTCTGCACACTGACCACAACAATGGATCAGCAGCAAAGTAAGAACTCAGAAATTAAAGGACAGAACCTAACCTCCACACTGATGCAAAAGATAAAACTAAGCAAGGGACTCTCACAAAATAAGATGAATAGAATACTACCACACTTATCAATTATCTCAATAAAAGGTAATGGCTTGAACTCCCCACTGAAGAGACATAGATTGGCTGACTGGATTAAAAAACACAAGCCATCCATTTGCTGTCTGCAAGAAACACACCTGGCTTCAAAAGACAAATTAAAGCTCCAAGTCAAGGGTTGGAAGGCAATTTTTCAGGCAAATGGCATTCAGAACAAAAGACGAGTTGCAATCTTATTTTCAGATTCATGTGGATTTAAAGCAACCAAAGTCAAAAAAGACAAAGATGGTCACTTTATATTGGTCAAGGAAAAAATACAACAAGAAGATGTTTCAATTCTAAATATTTATGCACCCAATTTAAACGCTCCCAGATTCTTGAAACAGAACTTAATCAGTCTGAGCAATATGATATCTGATAATACCATAATAACAGGGGACTTAACACTCCTCTTACAGAGCTGGACAGATCCTCTAAACAGAAATTAAACAAAGATATAAGAGATTTAAATGAGACCCTAGAACAACTGTGCTTGATAGACTCATATAGAACACTCCACCCCAAAGATAAAGAATATACATTCTTCTCATCACCCCATGGAACATTCTCCAAAATTGATCATATCCTGGGACACAAAACAAATATCAACAGAATCAAAAGAATTGAAATTTTACCTTGTATCTTCTCAGACCATAAGGCACTAAAGGTGGAACTCAACTCTAATAAAAATGCTCGACCCCACACAAAGGCATGGAAATTAAACAATCTTCTGTTGAATAACAGATGGGTGCAGAAGAAATAAAACAGGACATCATCAACTTCCTTGAGCATAACAACAATGAAAGCATAAGCTACCAAAACCTATGGCATACTGCAAAAGCAGTTTTGAGAGGAAAATTCATCGCTTTAGATGCCTACATTCGAAAAACAGAAAGAGAGTGCATCAACAATCTCACAAGTCATCTTATGGATTTGGAAAAAGAAGAACAATCTAAGCCTAAACTCAGTAGAAGAAAAGAAATATCCAAAATCAAATCAGAGATCAATGAAATTGAAAACAAAAGAATCATTCAGAAAATTAATGAAACAAGGAGTTAGTTTTTTGAAAACATAAATAAAATAGATAAACCATTGGCCAGACTAACGAGAAATAGAAAAGTAAAATCTCTAGTCACCTCAATCAGAAATGATAAAGGGGAAATAATAGCTGATCCCACAGAGATACAAGAGATCATCTCTGAATACTACCAGAAACTCTATGCCCAGAAATTTGACAATGTGAAGGAAATGGATCAATATTTGGAATCACACCCTCTCCCTAGACTCAGCCAGGAAGAAATAGAGCTCCTGAACAGACCAATTTCAAGCACTGAGATCAAAGAAACAATAAAAAATCTTCCAACCAAAAAATGCCCTGGTCCAGATGGCTTCACACCAGAATTCTATCAAACCTTCAAGAAAGAGCTTATTCCTCTACTGCAGAAATTATTCCAAAAATTGAGGAAGATGGAATCTTACCCAACACATTCTATGAAGCAAACATCACCCTGATACCAAAACCAGGAAAAGATCCAAACAAAAAGGAGAATTTCAGACTAATCTCACTCATGAATATAGATGCAAAAATTCTCAACAAAATCCTAGCCAATAGATTACAGCTTATCATCAAAAAAGTAATTTATCATGATCAAGCAGGCTTCATCCCAGGGATGCAAGGCTGGTTTAACATATGCAAGTACATAAACGTTATCCACCATATTAACAGAGGCAAAAATAAAGATCACATGATCCTCTCAATAGATGCAGAAAAAGCATTTGATAAAATCCAGCATCCTTTTCTAATTAGAACACTGAAGAGTATAGGCATAGGTGGCACAATTCTAAAACTGATTGAAACTATCTATGAAAAACCCACAGCTAATATTTTACTGAACAGAGTAAAACTGAAAGCTTTTTCTCTTAGAACTGGAACCAGACAAGGTTGTCCTCTGTCACCTTTACTATTCAACGTAGTGCTGGAAGTTCTAGCCAATACAATTAGGCAAGACAAGGAAATAAAGGGAATCCAAATGGGAGCAGAGGAGGTCAAACTCTCCCTCTTTGCTGATGACATGATCTTATACTTAGAGAACCCCAAAGACTCAACCACAAGACTCCTAGAAGTCATCAAAAAATACAGTAATGTTTCAGGATATAAAATCAATGTCCACAAGTCAGTAGCCTTTGTATACACCAATAACAGTCAAGATGAGAAGCTAATTAAGGACACAACTCCCTTCACCATAGTCTCAAAGAAAATGAAATACCTAGGAGTATACCTAACGAAGGAGGTGAAGGACCTCTATAAAGAAAACTATGAAATCCTCAGAAAGGAAATAGCAGAGGATATTAACAAATGGAAGAACATACCATGCTCATGGATGGGAAGAATCAACATTGTTAAAATGTCTATACTTCCCAAAGCAATCTACCTATTCAATGCCATTCCTATCAAAATACCAACATCGTACTTTCAAGATTTGGAAAAAATGATTCTGCATTTTGTATGGAACCAGAAAAAACCGCGTATAGCTAAGGCAGTTCTCTGTACCAAAAATAAAGCTGGGGGCATCAGCATACCAGATTTTAGTCTATACTACAAAGCCATAGTGCTCAAGACAGCATGGTACTGGCACAAAAACAGAGACATAGACACTTGGAATCGAATTGAAAACCAAGAAATGAAACTAACATTTTACAACCACCTAATCTTTGATAAACCAAACAAGAACATACCTTGGGGGAAAGACTCCCTATTCAATAAATGGTGTTGGGAGAACTGGATGTCTACATGTAAAAGACTGAAACTGGACCCACACCTTTCCCCACTCACAAAAATTGATTCAAGATGGATAAAGGACTTAAATTTAAGGCATGAAACAATAAAAATCCTCCAAGAAAGCATAGGAAAAACACTGGAAGATATTGGCCTGGGGAAAGACTTCATGAAGAAGACTGCCATGGCAATTGCAACAACAACAAAAATAAACAAATGGGACTTCATTAAACTGAAAAGCTTCTGTACAGCTAAGGAGACAATAACCAAAGCAAAGAGACAACCTACACAATGGGAAAGGATATTTGCATATTTTCAATCAGACAAAAGCTTGATAACTAGGATCTATAGAGAACTCAAATTAATCCACATGAAAAAAGCCAACAATCCCATAGATCAATGGGCAAGAGACATGAATAGAACTTTCTCTAAAGACAACAGACGAATGGCTAACAAACACATGAAAAAATGTTCCTCATTTCTATATATTAGAGAAATGCAAATCAAAACAACCCTGAGATATCATCTAACCCCAGTGAGAATGGCCCACATCACAAAATCTCAAAACTGCAGATGCTGGCGTAGATGTGGAGAGAAGGGAACACTTTTCCACTGCTGGCGGGACTGCAAACTAGTACAACCTTTCTGGAAGGAAGTATGGAGAAACCTCAAAGCACTCAAGCTAGACCTCCCATTTGATCCTGCAATCCCATTACTGGGCATCTACCCAGAAGGAAAAAAATCCTTTTATCATAAGGACACTTGTACTAGACTGTTTATTGCAGCTCAATTTACAATCGCCAAAATGTGGAAACAGCCTAAATGCCCACCAACCCAGGAATGGATTAACAAGCCGTGGTATATGTATACCAAGGAATACTATTCAGCCATTAAAAAAAATGGAGACTTTACATCCTTCATATTAACCTGGATGGACGTGGAAGACATTATTCTTAGTAAAGCATCACAAGAATGGAGAAGCATGAATCCTATGTACTCAATTTTGATATGAGGACAATTAATGACAATTAAGGTTATGGGGTGGGGAGGAAAAGCAGAAAGAGGGACAGAGGGAGGGGGTGGGGCTTTGGTGTGTGTCACACTTTATTGGGCAAGTCATGATTGCAAGAGGGACTTTGCCTAACAATTGCAATCAATGTAACCTGGCTTACTGTACCCTCAATGAATCCCCAACAATAAAAAAATAAAAAGAAAATACAAAAGGCTGGTTAAGAAATATTGGGGAGGGTGGCACCTGTGGCTCAAAGGAGTAGGGCATTGGCCCTGTATGCTGGAGGTGGCGGGTTCAAGCCCAGCCCCCAGCCAAAAACACTCCAAATATATATTAATTTCACAAATTTCAAATTAGATTTCCATAGAGAGATAATACAGAAACTATGAAAGATAAAACATTTTAAATGATAATTTTCTAAGGATTTTCCAAAATGTATAGAAGAGACATAAATATTCATATTCAAAAGCCTAGCAAGTACCCTAACAGAAAAAAATAAAAATAACCTGAGCACATCATATTGAAACTGCCAAAAACTAAAAACAAAGGGAAAAATTTTAAGGATATACATATCTATATGATATATATATATATTTTAAGATAGTTTACATAAGAACAATTATTTTGACAGGCAACTTCCTAACATAAATAATGAAAGGTAGAAGATAATAGAAGCCATAGACTAAGAAATCACATGTTCAAAATGCTGAGAGAAAATAATCATCACCACAGAATTGTTTACCCAATGAACTATTTATCAAGAAAAAAGTAAAATAAATAGACTTTCAGAGGAAAAAGAAAACAAAAGAGTTTATCACAAATTGGCCATCATTAAAGAAAATTCTAAAAGTTCTCTACTTGGCAAAAGAAAGTTGATATTTTCGTGTTCTTTTGAATACATCAATGAATGCAAGGAAGGTGTGAGTGATACTAGTAAACATGTGGCTAAAGAAAAATAAGCATTGACTATATAAAACAATAATAGTAATGATTTATAATTGGTAGAGCTTAACCAAAAAAGATGAAAATAAAAAACTAAACAATAATATGTAATATGGAAGGAATGGATTAGAGTTAAGTGTCTTGAGTCCTTGTGTTTTGAGGATGAGAACAACTACATACATTAACTTTGAATATTATTGAGTACGAATGTTAAAACTTGTAGCTAATCATTAAAGTTATACTTTCTATAAAAGCATAAAAGCCAGATTAGTAGAAAAGAAAACATAAAATGAGAAACTTCTGTACCTGTTCTCCATCGAAGCCGTCAACACCTTCCTCACCCGCGTTTCCCTGGAGCAAAGAAATATCAGAACGTTAGAGACAAAAGAAACAGGTATAGGTGGATATTTTTGCAATAAGTAATCATTATTTTCTTTATGAAATAGTTGCTAGGGTTATACATTGTGTTTCCTGACAGTTTTGGGTACCTAAAAGAAGAAAAGATTTTTAATAATCCTCAAATTTTGAATGGATCAAAAAGACTTCCTTTAAACTTTTGCAAGGCGAATAAGTAATTCTTTCACAAGACAGCATCAAACATCATCCTCTGGTGGTCACATGGTCCTTTTGTCACTGACTTTCTTTAAGAAGACGGTAAATGGGACATTGCAGTGGCTCACACCTGTAATACTAGCACTCTGGGAGGCTGAGGTGGGTGGAACCCTTGAGTTCAGGAGTTTGAGACCAGCCTGAGCAAGAACTAGATCCCGTCTCTAAAAATAGCTGGGCAAGTGGCAGGAACCTATAGTCCCAGCTACTTAGGAGGCTGAGACAAGAGGATTGCTTGAGCCCAGGAGTTTGAGGTTGTTGTGAGCATTGACACCACAGCACTCTACCAAGGGTGACAAAGCAAGACTCTCTCTCAAAAAAAAAGATGATGGTAAATATGCCTGGATTAATCCGTATAATGGAAATTTAGGAGATTACAGATTAAAGAGGAATTAAGTGAGTGTGTGTGCATTTGGGGGAGTAATAAAAATAAGAAAAGAACTGAAAAACTAAGGTTAATGTGGTGAGAAGAGTAAAAAGAAATAGGCAGTGGTACAGTGACATCTCATCAAATATTCCATCACTTTCTTATTATGAGTCCTTCATTTTGCCAGCTATCTCAAAATGATATGTTAGACCTAGTGGGCCTAAGCTAAAGCAAAAAAGTGTCAGGCCTAGGCTATAATGGAAAAATACCAGCTAACCCCCAGCAAATTTCCAGACTGCAAGTTTTCAAAAAAAAAAAAGAAATGAAATATGTCTAGTTCAGCCCCAAGATAAATGAGAAAGTACTAACTGATTTCTTGCTTCTAGTTCACTCCAAGTTTCTTGCTTAGCTAACTCACCAGGAAACAAACCAGGAGGCATAAACTGTCCCTGGACTGACCTTTAAGTAATACCAGGTAGGGAAAATACTGAGACTAAGATGTATGAGGGAAAATACAGAAACTAAAATGTATAGGGGGGAAATATTAAAACAAAAATGTATGACATATGGCTAACCACAAAATTCTGCTTCTGTACAATGTTTGCTTGCTACCCTACCCGGGTACACCTGAACAGCCTGCGTGCCAACCAGGATGCAGACCAAGCCTCAAAACCCGACCCCTTAAGCACTCGGGGCTGCTCTCAGAAACCCCATGTTGGGACACTGAGGCAGTCACCAGCCTGCTCTTCAATAAAGGGACTCTGCTGTGAATTTGGCTTGTTTGGCAGTGTGGTCTTTGTGGAACGCTGGGCACAACAGACAGATAATATATTCATTATAAATCCTCTTTTGAAAAAAAATCCAGCTTTGCAAGCAAAATGAAATGCATTTGACATGTGTGAAATAGTTGATTTACTCCTACTGTCCACTGGAGAAAATAGAGTTTCATGTGTTTTTTTAACCCAAAGTACAGCTGAGCTAGTGCATCAAAATAAATACACCAAACTTTTGAACTAGAATTACATGATATTTTTGAGTGAATGAATGAGAAAATTGATACTTTGGTTCTGAATCTGTAGTTAAGGAGTCTGTATATATTCCTTTATTGTGCCAACCCCTTTCCTTCTACTCCTGTCCCAGCCTGTCTCATCGACACCCACCTTGACCAGACCCTCACAGAACACTTTGGATTCAGGAGCAACGTTTCCATTTTTATAGAATCAGAAAGCCTTGAAAATAATAATCCATATCACTGCCTTAAGCCTAAAATACATGTCTTACAAATAGTCATTAATTAGCATGGCAGTTTGTCTATTAATATCATCTGACATATTCTCTTTTCTAAGTTTTAAGCCTCACTTCACTCAAGCAAAGGAAAAGTGATCAAATTCAGTATTATTGTTTCCCAAAGAAACTGCTATCCAGTTTAAGAAGAGCAAAGATTATTTACCTTCTCTCCTGAAAATCCTCTTATTCCCTAAATTTAGAAAGAAATAAAAAGAAATTAGTTTGAATGAAAGTTTTTTTATTTCAAACCAATATGAGGGTACAAATAATTTTTAGGTCACATTGTTCTTATTGCCAAGGTAAAGTTCAAGTTATGGTAGAGGCCTTCACCCAAGGGGGCATGCCAAACACCCTCACAATGTGCCCATTAGGTGAGATCCCGCCAATTGCTCTCCCTCCTCCCACCAATTGTCCTTCCCCCCCCATCTACCCTCCCCCTCCCCCTTTCTGTATACTATATTTGTGTTTTATCATTTGTGTGGGCATGTAATTGTTTATATATTGGTTTCGTATTAGTATTGAGTGTATTGGATTTTTTTTCCATCTTGAGATACTTTGTTAAGAAGAATGTGTTTCAACTCTATCCAGGTAAACATAAAAGATGTAAATTCAGCCAGAGGAATGATACTTTTAAACCCTTGTTTCATTTTGGAAACCATACGTTCCCTGGTTTGAACAAAATATAATAACTAAAATAAATTGTAAAATAAAATTACAAACACTAGATCAAAAGAAGATGCATTCTTTAGTAAATGTAATGGGCATCACAGCACTCTGATCACTGCCACCCTTACTTTGCCTGGGACCTGGAGAAAATTGCCCCTTGGGTAACTCCACACATACAGGAATGAACGGGAACAACAGTGACCTGCCAATTCTTATTAAATTGGTCATATTTTTCGAACAAAGATGAGACTACACTGGCTAGTGAGTAGGAGAGGGCTTCTAGAACAATGGAACAAAGTACTTGAAAGAGTAACTTGTTAGGATATACAGAACATGGTTGTTGTGGTTAAGAAAACTCTCTTTAGGACTCTAAGATTATAGAAATCTTTTTCTGGCCTCATTGAAAGACATTCTCCAATCCTGGACTGTTAAGGGACATTGAATGCAACCACATGAGAAGAATGCCCCACCTATACCCCTTGAGTCTTTAAAATTTTAGTGTTCTCAAACTTCCTTCCAAGCACCAGGGTCCATGAGTCTTTCCTAAGTGTTTTCCTGAGACCAGGGCCTGCTCTACCCATAAACAGAACAAGCCAAAAGCGCTAGGGAATTAACGCTTCCAGGGAGCATCTCTCAGTAATTCCTGATAGGATTTTGTGTATAAACAACCCAGTTCCCTCACCCCTTGACTGGCGTAACACTGAGATGCATGTTCAAGGCTGGCCTCCGGAGCTCCTCAGGAGGATTAAGCTCCACCCACCACGGTGGTACTGTGATTGACAAGGCACCCTTTTCAGACCCCTTTCACTCCTTGTCTCACTTCCTTACTCTCCTGCTATTGTTCTCTGATATCACCTCCCAGTAAACTACTTGCAGTAGTTGATTCCTTTTCTCAGGCTTTACTTCTGGGAGGTAAAAGAAAAGAAAAGACTTCCAGTCTGAGGAAGAGCTACCATTCCATAGCCCATATTTTGCAGTGTATGATGCACACTTTTTTGCCCAAAATTTTGAGGGAAAAATAAAGATGCACATTATACATGGGTAGGTAGTACTAATTTCATATCTATCTAACTGCTTTTAATTCTTTTTAAAGTATAACTCTAGAAAACAACAACATCCACATGTAAAATAATACTCTGTGACACAGTAACCACACCCCCTCCAAACGACACCTTTCCCCTCCTGCCCCCTGACTGGGCAGGCACCACAGCCGCAGTAGCCTCCAGCCCACCTGGCCGCTTGCACCAGACACCACTGCACTAACATCTTGGAAGTGAGCATGCCACCAATGGTGACACATGGGTTAGCTTTGGGACCTTGGTGAAAGGAGGGGAGAAATGGCTGTGCAATGGCACCTCTTTCTCTCCTGAGAGGTGCAAGGTACAGAGCTGGCCGCTGCACAGAAGCCGGGAGTGAGCTCAGGTGGCAGGTGACAGTGGTCCAAACAACCATAGGGCCCAACCTCCTCCTACTGTCCCCCCCCCCCCAGCCCACCCTCACCCTCACATCTTCTCATTTCTCATTCCCATCCATGACCATTGGTAGAAACCTGGCCACAGCTGTTCCACTGAAAACTCCAGTGAGTTTATTTCCTGGGAAACTGGTGTGAGGGACCAGGGCCAGCCCTGCCTGCCCCAGGCTCTGATGGTAGATCCCTGCTGTTTCTGAGCTGCCTTGTCTCTCATGCAGCTGGCCCCATTCTCAGGCCCCCAGGACACCATGCTGAGGAGGAAGCTTTCCCTGTGATGCCTCAGTGAAGTGCTCTGCATTTACATCTCTGTTTGGTGACTAGACCACAACCTCCTTGAGTCATCCAGACCTTCAGCACTCAGTAATGTCAGAATGAATGACACCAGCCTTTCCCAGACTTGCAAATTCTACAAATCACCCAGGGGACTGGTTAAAATGAAACTCCTGAACCACACCCAAATATATTGAATCAGTTCTCTAGGAGAAAGGCCTGGTTTCATATATTAGTGAGCTGATATGGTTCAAGCTGCAAGTTTGGGAAATTATACCAATTCAACACCTTGGGGGTTCAGACAAGTCATAGGCTTAAAATTACAATCAATGGACTCAGATACCCCAAAGCTTTTGTGCTTCACTGCCAGATACCCTCACAGACAGAAATTTTATGGGGACTGAGGCCCAAGGTCACAACAGCAGACTGTACTAGTAGAACCGGGTCTCAGAACCCAGGTCTCCCAGACCCCAGCTCAGGGATTTTCCTCCTTGGTGTGGTGTCTCAGGGGCCTCATAATAGGGCCAGCTACTTGAGAGCTGAGGCAGCCTCCTATTGTTAGGAGCCCGGGGCAGTCGAGGCCAGTCCTCACCCTCATAGCACCTTCTCAGGAAATAAGTTGCCTGGGGTTCTCAGTTGAGTGGCTGTGATGACATTCCCACCAATGGTCATGGATGGGAACAGGAAAAGGGGGAGGATGTAAAGATGAGGGTGGGCTGGGAGGAGACAGTGGGGAGGTCAGGCACTCCAGTTACCTGGACCACTCTTACCTGCCACCTGGGCTCACTCCCAGCTTCTCTGCAGCGGTCAGCTCCGTGTCTCACACCTCTTGTGAGACAGAAGGAGGCACCACTGGTGGCCACTTCTTCCCACCTTTACAAAGGTAAAACAAAAGATTTTTTTTCTTGACAGTGTGGGCCAACAACATTGCACATTATACACAGGAGCACATCATAGATGGCAAAATACGGTATGTTGAAAAATTAAGATTTTTCTCAAACTCAAGGGATAAAAGCAAGAAAGGGAAAGAAGTCCACAGCTCAAGGCCACACTCACCTTAGGTCCCCTCATACCCAGGCATCCATCCTCACCTGGAAGTCCAGGAAGACCCCGAGGGCCTCTTTCTCCCTGTGGAATAAGAATATACACAAGAACAATCATGCAACTGCCTCTGCCCAGCCAACTCCAAACAGCCACAACCCTACTATGAAACTAATTTGAAGCTTTCATATGAAAGCTATAACACTATCACAGCACAAGAATATGGGGAAAGGAGCAAGGGAGTGGAGGGTAAGGGAGAGAATGGGTGGAGGGAGGGTAAATGGTGGGACCACACCTATGGTACATCCTAGAAGGGTACAGGCGAAACTTAACTAAATGCAGAATATAAATGTCTGAACACAATAACTAAGAAAATGCCATGAAGGCTATGTTAACCAGTTCGATGAAAATATTTGAAATTGTATAAAACTAGCACATTGTACCCCATGATTGCATTAATGTACACAGCTATGATTTAATTAAAAAACAAAACAAAACAAAATAGCCACGACCATCAAAATGACTAAAATACGACACAGTCCTTGCAGTCGCTTTTACAGCCTCAAAGACCTGAGCAGATCACCTTCAAAGCAACCAGACAATGTTAATCTATCCACCTCTTGTACTGATGACCCCAAATCACACAAACCCAAACTATCACTATTTTTGATCAATCCAGTTGAGCTACTTGAACAAAACTTCAGAATTAGATAAAACAGAACATCTGTCTAAACTCTTCCTCCAGGCAACTGAATTGTGATTCTACAAAGAATAAACCATTATTTAACTCTTCTCTTTAGGTGAAATCCTACATATTCCTAAGGTGTATAGAACATCTGTCACCTCCTCTTCTGCGAAATTTTTTCTGTTGACCCCACCCAATTTCCCCTTCAGTATCCTTACAACGTAGGCATACATCATAGTGAAATTTTTTTTTAAGTATCAGAATCTCCTGCTATATTGTGAGCTGGGTTGAGATAAAGAAAATGTTTTCTTTATATAGCTCCCAATTTCTTGCCCCAAACACAGCATCCGACATACAATAAACATCCATTCAGGATTTGAAGAATGACTTACTGAATGACATCAATAAATATAACCTTTTCATCTCAGTCTTAGATAAGAAAGGGAATGGTAGATAACATGATCAAATATTAATTAGAAAGTACTGCATGTCACATGAGCTGTAATCAAATGTCTACATTTGTAACATCTAACTTCGACTTAATGAGGTTGCATAACTATATGAGCTGCTCTGAGCAGTAAAAAGTCACATGTTACAGGGAGAAGAACTGTGGATATAGAATGAAAGGGCCTGGATTTGAGTCCTAATTCTGCTTCCAGCCTGCTTTGTGAGCTTAGACAAGTACGTGATGCCATGAATCACAATTTCCACCATTTGTAAACGTGGACCTGGATATTATTGATGTTAACCATCTCACAGAATTACTATATGGAATATGTGAAATACTATCTTGGAAATACTTCACAAATCATATGGATTGAACAAATGAGGTATTTTATATTTAACAGATAGCAAAAGATAATGAGAAAAGCACAGGTTCTGGCATAACAGACAGGTTTGGACACATTTTCAACACTCTCTATGTGACCTTAACAAATCACTTACTCTGTGCACGAGTTTCTGCCTCCATTGACATGAAATTAATGTACTAGTAGGGTTCTGCTAAAGATCAAATGTAATAATATATAGAAAATGCTTAATGCAGACCTTGACACACAGTAAATGCTAAATAAATGTCTGTTTTCTCTCCATTCTTCCTAAAATGCCATCTGCATTTTTAGCTTCAACATATTGTGGCTAATGTAATCCTAATGTATCTATTGCATTACACAGCACTGTACAGTGTTATCAATTGCAAATAATTGGTTGTTGTCTTTATTAGAAAATAGTTGATATATATAAACAAATGTCTCTGACAAAATAGAGACACGAAGGAAAAATTCCCAAACTTTTGTTTTTAATTAAAAATTAAAAAGAAGCTCCCTCTTAGCATGGCTATTATCTTAAAAAATAGAAAATAATAAGTGTTGGCAAGGATGTGGAGAAATTGGAACACTTGTGTAGTGTTAGTGGAAATGTTAAATGGTGCCACTGCAGTGGAAACAGCGTGGCAGTTCCTCAGGAAATTAAAAATAGAATTATCATATTCTAGAGAAATTCTACTTCTGGGTACACAGCCAAAAGAATTAAAGCAAGGTTTTGAAGAGAAATCTGTACACCTACGTTCATAGCAACATTATTCACAATAGCCAAGAGGTAGAACCAACACAAGTGTCCATCAGCAGATAAGTGGATAAACGAAACAGGGTACATACATACAAGTGACTAGTATTCAGCTTTCAAAGGGAAGAAAATTCTACATTCTGGGAGGCTGAAACGAGTGGATTACTTCAGCTCAGGAATTTGAGACCACCCTGAGCAAGGGAAAGAACCTGTCTCTACTCAAAATAGAAAACTGAGCTGGGCATTGTGGTAGGTACCTGAGTCACAGCTACTCGGGAGCCTGAGGCAGGAGGATCTCTTGAACCTAGGAGTTTGAGGTTGCTGTGAGCTAGGCTGATGCCATGGATCAGGGCAACAGAGTGAGACTCTGTCTCAAAAAAACAAAAAAAGAAGAAAATTCTGACACATGGTACAATGTCATAGATGAAACGAGGTTATTACACTAAGTAAGCCACTCACAAAAATACAAATATTGTATGATTCCACTTACATGAGGTACCTAGAGTAGTCAAATTCATAGGGACGGAAAATAGAACGGTGGCTGCCAGTGGCTGGGGGGAAAAAGGAGTTCATGTTTAGTGTATACAGAGTTTTACTTTTGCAAAATGAAAAGATTTCTGGAGGTGAATGGTGGTCATGGTTCCAAAAATGTGAATATCCCTAATACCACTAAACTGTACACTTAAAAATGGTTTAAGATGGTAATTTTTATGGTATATGTATTATGCCACAATTTAAAAGAACAATGTGAAGAAAATGAAATAAACTCCCTTTTGTGATTTCTATTCCTAGTTTCTAAAGTTTCAGTTGCTATGCATAAAAGATTAAGTATGTTTTCCCAAAGTTAGTCCTCAGGGGGGAAAAAAGTAGTCTTAAATTCGAGTCCTCACAAGGTCTTTGCTGTTTCTCCTATTTCAGAGTACTGTCTCCATTTCTTCATGGTGAACAGCATAGTACTGACACGCTCACAGTATTAACTTGTAATACTCATAGGGTGCCAGAGATCACCTACCAGATCAGTTCAGTGAAGAAATCTAACAGAAACTTATTTCATATATTTGAGGGTGATATATTTTTCAATAAAATTTGCTGTGACAGTCTTCATAAATAGACTTAAAAGTGGTTTATCTTAAACCACTTAGGCAAAAAGTGAACATAATATAGTTTAGAAAACTGCAAGAGATGTTTCCAAGAAGTAGCTCCAGCAAGGATGAAGAAACTGATATAAAAACTACATGGGAAGAATTTTTAATAAAATAAAAATAAATAGCAGAGAGAAAAAAACTACATGGGAAGAATTTTTAATAAAATAAAAATAAAATAGCAGAGAGAAAAAAAGCAGTATGTCTAATTTAGTATATAATTATACCTAATAAAAGATTTTTAAATGCTTATCTATAACTAAACAAATTAAATGTTATAAGTAACATTTGTCTATTTCACCCACATCCCCCAAACCTTAAATATTCTAATTGGGGGAAAAAACAGTTTTTAGGATGTTCCCATGAGGAAATTGGGACTTGTCCTATATACAGGCACATATGTTAAATTGTTTGAAGAACAAAATTTGGGCTTAATGTGTTTTTCATTAAATATTAGCTGTATCATGCTTTAAAATGGTCTTTCATTTATTCACAGTTGTTACTTAAAGTTATAAGTAATAATCATAACTTAATGGAAAGAGTAATACCACAAAAAGCTTTTCAATTGCTTGGCTGATTTAAATTATAAGAAATGGGAAAAATAAAATTATTTTATAAGAAATGCATATATAAAATGAGGAAACATACAAAATACTTAGCCCCGTGTCTGGCATATACATGTATAAAGCTCTCAACAAATGTTGGAAGTTGTTTGTGTGATCTTAGATAATCCGACTTGGCTCTCTAACTAAGGCTTTGATGTGTAACCAATGCATAAGTTATTCTTTAAAACGCTCAGATAAATTTTTTAAATATACAGAATTATTGAGTCTGACAGGTTGTATTTTCCAAAGCTGGACAACGATCTCTCTCATTCAACATGCGCTGGACCTTGCCCTGCCATTACCCAGAGAAGGAGTTTAATTTCTTTCCCCTCGATTCTGGTCTGGACTTGGTGACTGGATTACAGTCAACAGGATGAGACTGCCACTCTACTGCTAACTTCTGAGGCTTGGCCACAGCATTGCAGGTTCACCTCGGTTTCGTGGAACACTCACTGTTCACTTTCCTGTTGGAGTCCTCATTCTCAGGTCCAGCTCTGCCTGTCCTTGCATCGTTCCAACCCAGGCACATGACATGGGACAGAAGTGGCCACCTCAGCAGTGGAGAACGACTAGAGCCCAGGGCCATCTAGTCAACCTAGCTGAGACTCCAGAAAGGGAGGAAAGAATTGCCCCACTCTTTTTTGGTTTCCCCACCCACGTTCTGTGAACATAATAAAATGATTATTTTACATCACTAGGTTATGGGGGCTTTGGGGGAGGAGCAGCTGGTTTTAGATAACTGGAACAATGAGTTAGTTCTTTGTCCTTTTTACATTTTCAACAGGAACTTACAAATGTACAGGCCCCATTCTGAAACCGACCCAACTACTCAGAGATGTCTCTGCTGCTGAGCAGACTAATCTGACCTGCTCTTCAGGGAAACAACATGAAAAGCAATTCAGGAGAGGGGAGACAAGATGGCGGACTGAAGCCAGCTTTCAACAAAGGCTCCCGTCCAGAAGGAGAGTTAAGGGACAGGAATTTAGTAAGTATCCTGGTGGACTTGAGCCTCACCAAGAGAGAAGGCTGAAGAACGCACATCAATACCGCTGAGGCAAGTTGTGATCACAAGGACGCAAACAAAAGGTACAAAATCCACCACCAAGCGGACGGGAGCCCCCCTCCCCCATGAGACCGGCTCATGAGCCCCACAATTGAACAAGCGGGCAGAAATTAAAGGCCCTCCCACTACACTCCACGGGAGAGACCTTCTAAAAACTGGACCTACCTCCCCTACTGGGGTGCCGTGGCGTTCTCCTGCCGGACATAGGGCTGAATAAAACTTTGGGAATCCTTTGCCGGCAACCCTGAATCCCCGGCGCTCCCCTCCCGCCCACTGAGGTCTGGAGGCCTGTCCCCCAGGACTTCGGATCCTTGGGTGATTTCTCAAGGGGAGTGGACAGTCCCCGAGTTGCGACTGGTCAGCATTGACTCTAAGGCGCGCAAGTGAGGAGAGGGCACCGGGCTGAGGGGGAGTCACGCCTCGCGGCACTTCCCTGCGGTGCAGTGCACCAACCCTCCCCGGGCAACATTACGGGGCACAAGACTGAATAAGACTCTAGCTTCCCCGCTGAGAGCTGAGAGCCCCTACTCTCACTCGGGGTCTGAGGGCCTATCCCCCAGGAGTTCGGCTCCTTGGGTGATTTCTCGAGGGGAGTGCACAGTGCCTGAGCTGCGTCAGGTCAGCGCTGACTCTGGGACATGTGAGCGAGGAGAGGGCACTCTGCTGAGGGGAAATCAAGCCTTGGCGGCACTTCCCTGCGGTGCAGTGCAGGAGCCCTCTCCGGACCGTAGTATTGGTAAAACTGAATGAAACTCTAGCTTCCCCCCGCCCCAATCCCAATCGGGGTCTGGGGGCCCATCCCCCAAGAGTTCTGATTCTTGGGGGATCTCTTAAGGGGTGTGGACCCAGCACAAACTGCGGCCGCTCAGTGCTGACTCTGGGGCGCGGGACAGAGGAGAAAAGGGTCGCCTGAGTGCCCACACCAGAGCAGCAGTTCCCTGGAGGTAGATCAACAGCCGTTTTTTCTTTAAGGGCAGAACGCTCACTTCTGGATATTCTGAGGCCACACCCCCTGTCTCCCTGGGCAACCAGAGGTGACACGGCTCACAAACCCGGAAGCTTCCAGGGCGGGGCAACCCAGAGAGGTGTTCAGACACAATTCTCCAGCAACAAAGACGTTTAAACTCAAAACAGCCCGTCTTCTGTAGGCGACGACAGGAACAGAGACAGAACCTCACAAAGTTGTCTGTTCTGTTAGCAGCATCCATCAGGGACGGGGCTAAGCCTGAGTGAACACCTCCTTCCCATCACCTGCATCAAACACTCAAAGATGTCAGGCCCCATCTCCTCCTGCTAGATAGCGGCAGTCTGCGGGGGCCTGGCAGACTTCCTAGCGATTCAGGCAGGTGCAAACCCCTGGAGTGTCTGTTCACTGCAGGCAACTGGGTTAGCCATCTGCAGAGATACCAGTGACTGGGTCCGACGGAGGGGCAAAGTGGGGAAGGAGACGTCAACCTTCCCAGACTGCTCTGTTTGCGGGGTAGCTCCTCCTGACTCCATGCTGCACTGGGGTGAGCTGTCTCAGAGGAGTCACCAGGCCCCTGTGATCCAGTTCCCAGAGACCTCTTGAACCCTTCCACCTGAGACAAGTGCCGATTGAGACAGTTGATTCGGACCTTTTGAACTGGGCTAATAGACTGAGGACTTTTCAGGCGGTGCCCTGGGTGTGCGATTGTAGGAAGGTTTGATTCTCCTTTTCCAACTGGGGCCAGAGATGGGCAGGCGGGGTGACTTAATTGCTGATTTTTCCACACAGCTGAGACTTCAAGCCAGAGCAGAAGTTGCAATAGGATCGAACAGAAACCAGCTGAAAACAAGACAGAACCACATTGCTCCACCACACCAGACAGGGCCCCAGTTTCTCAGGCCACAACACTGTACAGGCCCTCGATAAAACCCCAGGGGAAAAACCAAAGGGAGTAAACCATGGGGCGGAATCAGCGGAAAAACTCTGGTAACATGAATAACCAGAATAGATCAACCCCCCCAAGAAAAGATACGGCAGATGTGATTGAAGATCCCATTCATAAACAACTGGCTGAGATGTCAGAAGTTGAATTCAGAATTTGGTTTGCAGACAAGATTAATAAAATGGAATTAGGAATTCGAGGAGAAATTCAAAAATTGTCTCAAGAATTTAACGAATTTAAAGACAAAACCACCAAAGACTTAGACACACTGAAACAAGAACTTACAGCCCTCAATGATATGAAAAATACAGTAGAATCCCTCAGTAACAGAATGGAGCAAGCAGAAGAAAGGATTTCTGACATTGAAGATAAAGTCTTCGAACGCTCCCAATCTCTCAAAGAGGAAGAGAAATGGAGAGCAAAAACGGATCACTCACTCAGATAACTCTCAGATAATTCGAAAAACAACAACATAAGGGTTATAGGAATTTCGGAGAATGATGAAGTAGCTGCCAAGGGCACAGAGGCCCTTCTACATGAAATTATGAAAGAAAATTTCCCAGACATGCCTAGAGAATCTGAAATTCAGGTAGCAGACAGCTTCAGAACCCCAGCACAATTCAACCCCAATAAGCCATCTCCCAGACATATCATAATTAGCTTCACTAAAGTTAACATGAAAGAGAAGATTCTCAAAGCAGCCCGGCGAAAGAAAACTATAATGTACAAAGGTAAGAATATTAGAATAACTGCAGATCTCTCTGCTGAAACTTTTCAAGCAAGAAGAGGCTGGTCATCAACTTTTAATCTCCTAAAGCAAAAAAACTTTCAACCCAAGATCTTGTATCCAGCTAAACTGAGTTTCATCTATGATGGAGAAATTAAATACTTCAATGACATTCATATGTTGAAAAAATTTGCCATAAGTAAACCAGCTCTTCAGGATGTTCTCAGACCTATCCTCCACAATGACCAACCCAATCCTATACCACAAAAGTAAACTCACTCAGAAACTTCGGATCAAACTCCAACTTCCACACTGGCGAAAGGATTAAAAATGTCCACTGGACCTTTGAAAAACTCAATACCCAAAATTCCACCAGACTTATCAATACTCTCCATCAATGTGAATGGCTTAAACTGTCCTCTAAAGAGGCATAGGTTAGCTGACTGGATACAAAAACTTAAGCCAGATATTTGTTGCATACAAGAGTCACATCTCAACTTAAAAGACAAATACAGACTCAGGGTGAAAGGATGGTCATCCATATTTCAGGCAAATGGTAATCAGAAAAAAGCAGGTGTTGCAATTTTATTTGCAGATACAGTAGACTTTAAACCATCAAAAGTAAGGAAGGACAAGAATGGTCACTTCATATTTGTTAAGGGTAATACTCAATATGACGAGATCTTAATTATTAATATCTATGCACCCAACCAGAATGCACCTCAATTTATAAGAGAAACTCTAACAGACATGAGTAACTTGATTTCCTCCAGCTCCATAATCGTTGGAGATTTCAACACTCCCTTGGCAGTGTTGGATCGATCCTCCAGAAAGAAGCTGAGCAAAGAAATCTTAGATTTAAACCTAACCATCCAATATTTAGATTTAGCAGACATCTACAGAACATTTCATCCCAACAGAACTGAATACACATACTTCTCATCAGCCCACGGAACTTACTCCAAAATTGATCACATTTTAGGTCACAAGTCTAACCTCAGTAAATTTAAAGGAATAGAAATTATTCCATGCATCTTCTCGGACCATCATGGAATAAAACTTGAATTGAGTAACAACAGGAATCTGCATACCCATACAAAAACATGGAAGTTAAATAACCTTATGCTGAATGATAGCTGGGTCAGAGATGAGATTAAGAAAGAAATCACCAATTTTTTGGAACAAAATGACAATGAAGACACAAGCTATCAGAACCTCTGGGACACTGCAAAGGCAGTTCTAAGAGGGAAATTTATAGCACTGCAAGCCTTCCTCAAGAGAACGGAAAGAGAGGAAGTTAACAACTTAATGGGACATCTCACGCAACTGGAAAAGGAAGAACATTCCAACCCCAAACCCAGTAGAAGAAAAGAAATAACCAAAATTAGAGCAGAATTAAATGAAATTGAAAACAAAAGAATAATACAACAGATCAATAAATCAAAAAGCTGGTTTTTTGAAAAGGTCAATAAAATAGATAAACCTCTGGCCAACCTAATCAGGAAAAAAAGAGTAAAATCTCTAATATCATCAATCAGAAACAACAAAGACGAAATAACAACAGACTCATCAGAAATCCAAAAAATCCTTAATGAATATTACTAGAAACTTTATTCTCAGAAATATGAAAATCTGAAGGAAATAAACCGATACTTGGAAGCAGGCCACCTTCCAAGACTTAACCAGAATCAAGTGGAAATGTTGAACAGACCCATATCAAGTTCAGAAATAGCATCAACTATACAAAACCTCCCTAAAAAGAAAAGCCCGGGACCAGATGGTTTCACGTCAGAATTCTACCAAACCTTTAAAGAGGAATTAGTACCTATATTACTCAACCTGTTCCAAAATGTAGAAAAAGAAGGAAGACTACCCAACACGTTCTATGAAGCAAATATCACCCTGATCCCCAAACCAGGAAAAGACCCAACAAGAAAAGAAAATTATAGACCAATATCACTAATGAATATAGATGCAAAAATATTCAACAAGATCCTAACAAACAGAATCCAGCAACACATCAAACAAATTATACATCATGACCAAGTCGGTTTTATCCCAGGGTCTCAAGGCTGGTTCAATATACGTAAATCTATAAATGTAATTCAGCACATAAACAAATTAAAAAACAAAGACCATATGATTCTCTCAATTGATGCAGGAAAAGCTTTTGATAATATCCAGCATCCCTTCATGATCAGAACACTCAAGAAAATTGGTCTAGAAGGGACTTTTCTTAAACTGATAGAGGCTATCTACAGCAAACCCACAGCCAATATCATATTGAATGGAGTTAAATTGGAATCATTTCCACTCAGATCAGGAACCAGACAAGGCTGCCCATTGTCTCCATTGCTTTTCAACATTGTAATGGAAGTTTTAGCCACCGCAATTAGGGAAGAAAAGGCGATCAAGGGTATCCATATAGGGTCAGAAGAGATCAAACTCTCGCTCTTCGCAGATGATATGATTGTGTATCTGGAAAACACTAGGGACTCTACTACAAAACTCCTAGAAGTGATCAAGGAATACAACAGCGTCTCAGGTTACAAAATCAACATTCATAAATCGGTAGCCTTTATATACACCAACAACAGCCAAGTTGAAAAAGCAGTTAAGGACTCTATCCCATTCACAGTAGTGCCAAAGAAGATGAAATATTTGGGAATTTACCTAACAAAAGACGTGAAAGATCTCTATAAAGAGAACTATGAAACTCTAAGAAAAGAAATAGCTGAAAATGTTAACAAATGGAAAAACATACCATGCTCATGGCTAGGAAGAATCAACATTATCAAAATGTCCATACTACCCAAAGCAATATATAATTTCAATGCACTCCCTATTAAAGCTCCATTGTCATATTTTAAAGATCTTGAAAAAACATTACTTCGTTTTATATGGAATCAGAAAAAACCTCGAATAGCCAAGACCTTACTCAGAAATAAAAACAAAACAGGAGGAATCACACTACCAGACCTCAGACTTTACTACAAATCGATAGTGATCAAAACAGCATAGTATTGGCACAAAAACAGAGAAGTAGATATCTGGAATAGAATAGAGAACCAAGAGATGAATCCAGCTACTTACCGCTATTTGATTTTTGACAAGCCAATTAAAAACATTCAGTGGGGAAAAGATTCCCTATTTAACAAGTGGTGCTGGGTGAACTGGCTGGCAACCTGCAGAAGACTGAAATTGGACCCACACCTTTCATCATTAACTAAGATAGACTCTCATTGGATTAAAGATTTAAACTTAAGACATGAAACTATAAAAATACTAGAGGAGAATGCAGGGAAAACCCTTGAAGAAATTGGTCTGGGTGAGTATTTCATGAGGAGAACCCCCCGGGCAATTGAAGCAGCTTCAAAAATACACTACTGGGACTTGATCAAACTAAAAAGCTTCTGCACAGCTAAGAACACAGTAAGCAGAGCAAGCAGACAGCCCTCAGAATGGGAGAAGATATTTGCAGGGTATAACTCTGACAAAGGTTTAATAACCAGAATCCACAGAGAACTCAAACGCATCAGCAAGTAAAAAACAAGGGATCCCATCACAGGCTGGGCAAGGGATTTGAAGAGAAACTTCTCTGAAGAAGACAGGCATGAGGCCTTCAGACATATGAAAAAATGCTCATCATCTTTAATCATCAGAGAAATGCAAATCAAAACTACTTTGAGATATCATCTAACTCCAATGAGACTAGCCTATATCACAAAATCTCAAGACCAGAGATGTTGGCGTGGATGTGGAGAAAAGGGAACACTTCTGCACTGCTGGTGGGAATGCAAATTAATACATTCCTTTTGGAAAGATATATGGAGAACACTCAGAGATCTAAAAATAGATCTGCCATTCAATCCTGTAATTCCTCTGCTGGGCATATACCCAGAAGACCAAAAATCACAACATAACAAAGATATTTGTACCAGAATGTTTATTGCAGCCCAATTCATAATAGCTAAGTCATGGAAAAAGCCCAAGTGCCCATCGATCCACGAATGGATTAATAAATTGTGGTATATGTATACCATGGAATACTATGCAGCCTTAAAGAAAGATGGAGACTTTACCTCTTTCATGTTTACATGGATGGAGCTGGAACATATTCTTCTTAGTAAAGTATCCCAAGAATGGAAGAAAAAATACCCAATGTACACAGCCCTACTATGAAACTAATTTGGGACTCTCACATGAAAGCTATAACCCAGCTACAACTTAACAATAGGGGGAAGTGGGAAAGGGGGGGATGGGTAGAGGGAGGGGAATCGGTGGGATCAGACCTGTGGTGCATATTACAGGGGTATTTGCGAAACTTGGTAAATGTAGAATGTAAATGTTTTGGCACAGTAACTGAGATAACGCCGGAAAGGCTATGTTAACCACTGTGATAAAAATGTGTCAAATGGTTTATGAAGTGAGTGTATGATGCCCCATAATCATATCATTGTATACAGTTATGATTTAATTAAAAAAAAAAGAAATTAAAAAAAAATAAAACAAAGAGAGGAGCTGAACCATCTAAAAAAAAAAAATAGAAAAGCAATTCACATGACAACACATTGTAAAGTCGCCTTCTCTTGTGGGAAACACAAAAAAAGAAACTGAGATCTACTCTAGCACTCCGTGAAATGCAGTGCCCACTAGCCACAGAGGCTGGTGAATGCTTAAAACAGTCCAAAGTGATTTGTGCTGTGAGTGTAAAACGACATTCAGAAGACGGGGTATTTTTTAAAAGTAAGGTGTCTTGCTAATTCTTGTATTAATTACAAATGAAATAATGATATTTTAGATATATTGGGTTAAGTAAAACATGTTATTAAAATTAACTTCACCTGTTAATTTTTCTTCTTACTTTCTTTAAGGTAGCTACTCTAAAATTTAAAGTTATAAAGCCACTTGCATTATATTAATAGCTCTGTACCAGGGAATTTTTATAAAATATCTTGGTTTTATGAAGACAAGGGAGAAGAGAAAAGGGACAAAACCATTTCTCATCCTAGACAAAGTTTTGCTGATCCTATTTGTCTGAGACTATGACAAATGACCCTAACGGGTTTGATGGATCTTAACTCATTCTCCTCACTTTGGCTGGGTTCATTGACCCATACGCCCAGCACAAAGGATAAAATAACACTTGAAGGTCATTAAAAACATCATAAAAATATGAAGGAATATTTTTATTATTTCTATTTTTTTAATTTATTTTTTATTTTTTTATTGTTAAATCATAGCTGTGTACATTAGTGCAATCGCCTGTACCCATTCTAAGATGCACCATAGATGTGGCCCCACCAATTACCCTCCCTCCGCCAAAACCTCCCCCCTCCCTTCCCCTTCCTTGGCCCTTTCCCCATAGTCTTGTGCTATAGTTGGGTTATAGTCTTCATGTGAAAGCTATAATTTAGCTTCATAGTAGGGCTGAGTACATTGGATACTTTTTCTTCCATTCCTGAGATACTTTGCTAAGAAGAATATGTTCCAGCTCCATCCATGTAAACATGAAAGAGGTAAAGTCTCCATCTTTCCTTAAGGCCACATAGTATTCCATGGTACACATGTACCACAATTTGCTAGTCCATTCGTGGGTCGATGGGCACTTGGGCTTCTTCCATGACTTAGCAATTATGAATTGGGCTGCAATAAACATTCTGGTACAGATGTCTTTGTTATATTGTGACTTTTGGTCTTCTGGGTATAGACCTAGTAAAGGAATTATAGGATCGATGGCAGGTCTATTTTTAGGTCTCTAAGTGTTCTCCAAACATCCTTCCAGAAGGAACGTATTAGTGGGCATTCCCACCAGCAGTGTAGAAGTGTGCCCTTTCCTCCACATCCACGCCACATTTCTGGTTTTGGGATTTTGTTATGTGGGCTACTCTTACTGGGGTTAGGTGATATCTCAGAGTAGTTTTGATTTGCATTTCTCTGATGATTAAGGATGATGAGCTTTTTTTCATGTGTTTGTAGATCTTGTGTCTGTCTTCTTTAGAGAAGTTTCTCTTCAAGTCCCTTGCCCAACCTGAGATGGGGTCACATGTTCTTTTCTTCTTAACATGTTTGAGTTCTCTGTGGATTCTGGTTATTAGACCTTTATCGGAGGTACAACCTGCAAATATTTTCTCCCATTCTAAGGGCTGTCTGCTTGCTTTACTCACTATGTTCTTGGCTCTGCAGAAGCTTTTTAGTTTGATCAGGTCCCAGTAGTGTATTTTTGATACTGCTTCAATTGCCTGAGGAGTCCTTCTCATAAAATATTCACCCAGGCCGATTCCTTCAAGAGTTTTCCCTGCACTTTCTTCAAGTATTTTTATAGTTTCATGTCTTAAGTTTAAATCTTTGATCCAGTGAGAGTCTATCTTAGTTAATGGTGAAAGGTGTGGGTCCAGTTTCAATCTTCTACAGGTTGCCAGCCAGTTTACCCAGCACCATTTGTTAAATAGGGAATCTTTTCCCCACTGAATGTTTTTAATTGGCTTGTCAAAGATCAAATAACGGTAAGTAGCTGGATCCATCTCTTGGTTTTCTATTCTGTTCCAGACATCTACTTCTCTGCTTTTGTGCCAGTACCATGCTGTTTTGATCACTATGGATTTATAGTACAGTCTCAGGTCTGGTAGTGTGATTCCTCCTGCTTTGTTTTTATTGCTCAGTAATGTTTTGGCTATTCAAGGTTTTTTCTGATTCCATATAAAAAGAAGTATTATTTTTTCAAGATCTTTAAAGTATGACAATGGAGCTTTAATAGGAATTGCATTAAAATTATATATTGCTTTGGGCAGTATGGACATTTTAACAATGTTGATTCTTCCCAGCCAAGAGCATGGTATGTTTTTCCATCTGTTAACATCTTCGGCTATTTCTTTTCTTAGAGTTTCATAGTTCTCTTTATAGAGATCTTTCATGTCCTTTGTTAGGTATACTCCCAAATATTTCATCTTCTTTGGCACTACTGTGAAAGGAATAGAGTCCTTGACTGTTTATTCGGCTTGGTTATTGTTGGTATATATAAAGACTACAGATTTATGGGTGTTGATTTTGTAGCCTGAGACATTGCTATATTCCTTGATCACTTCCAAAAGTTTTGTAGTAGAATCCCTAGTGTTTTCCAGATATACAATCATATCATCTGTGAAGAGTGAATGTTTGATCTCTGCTGACCCTATGTGGATACCCTTGATCACCTTTTCTTCCCTAATTGCAATGGCTAAAATTTCCATTACAATGTTAAAGAGCAATGGAGACAATGGGCAACCTTGCCTGGTTCCTGATCTAAGTGGAAATGATCTCAATTTAACTCCATTCAATACAATATTGGCTGTGGGTTTGCTGTAGATGGCCTTTATTAGTTTAAGAAATGTCCGTTCTATACCAATTTTCTTTTTTTTTTTTCTTTTTCTTTTTTTCTTTTTTTTTTGTAGAGACAGAGTCTCACTTTATGGCCCTTGGTAGAGTGCTGTGGCATCACACAGCTCACAGCAACCTCCAACTCCTGGGCTTAAGCGATTCTCTTGCCTCAGCCTCCCGAGTAGCTGGGACTACAGGCGCCCACCACAACGCCCGGCTATTTTTTGGTTGCAGTTCAGCCGGGGCCAGGTTTGAACCCTCCACCCTCAGTATATGGGGCTGGTGCCTTACTGACTGAGCCACAGGTGCCGCCCCAATATACCAATTTTCTTAAGTGCTCTGATTATGAAGGGATGCTGGATATTATCAAAAGCTTTTTCTGCATCAATTGAAAGAATCATATGGTCTTTATTTTTAAGTTTGTTTATGTGTTGAATTACATTTATAGATTTACGTATATTGAACCAGCCTTGAGACCCTGGGATAAATCCCACTCGGTCATGGTGTATAATTTTTTTGATGTGTTGTTGGATTCTGTTTGTTAGGATCTTATTGAGTATTTTAGCATCTATATTCATTAGTGATATTGGTCTATAATTTTCTTTTCTTGTTGGGTCTTTCCCTGGTTTGGGGATCAAGGTGATGTTTGCTTCATAGAATGTGCTGGTTAATATTCCTTCTTTTTCTATATTTTGGAAGAGGTTTACTAGTATCGGTACCAGTTCTTCTTTAAATGTTTGGTCAGAATTCTGATGTAAAGCCATCTGGTCCTGGGCTTTTCTTTTTAGGGAGATTTTGTATAGTTGATGCTATTTCAGAACTTGATATAGGCCTGTTCAACATTTCCACTTCATTCTGGCTAAGTCTTGGTAGGTGGCACACTTCCAGGTATTGGTCGATTTCTTTCAGATTTTCATATTTGTGAGAGTAGAGTTTCTTGTAGTATTTGTTAAGGATTTTTTGAATTTTTGAGGGGTCTGTTGTTGTTTCATCATTACCATTTCTGATTGATGAAATTAGAGATTTTACTCTTTTTTTCCTGGTTAGGTTGGCCAAAGGGTTATCTATTTTATTGATCTTTTCAAAACACCAGCTTTTGGATTTATTGATCTGTTGTATAATTCTTTTGTTTTCAATTTCATTTAATTCTGCTCTGATTTTGGTTATTTCTTTTCTTCTGCTGCGTTTGTGGTTGGAGTGTTCTTCTTTCTCCAGTTGCTTGAGATGTCCCATTAAGTTATTGACTTCCTCTCTTTCCATTTTCTTGAGGAAGGCTTGCAGTGCTATAAATTTCCCTCTTAGGACTGCCTTTGCAGTATCCCAGAGGTTCTGGTAATTCGTGTCTTGATTGTTGTTTTGTTCCAAAAATATGGTGATTTCCTTCTTAATCTCGTCTATAACCCCTGTATCCTTCAGCATAAGGTTGTTTAGCTTCCATGTTTTTGTATGGGTATGCAGGTTCCTGTTGTTATTGAGTTCAACTTTTATTCCATGATGGTCTGAGAAGATGCAAGGAATAATTTCTATTTTTTTAAATTTTCTGAGGTTAGATTTGTGACCTAGGATGTGCTCTATTTTGGAGTATGTTCCATGGGCTGATGAGAAGAATGTGTATTCAGTTGTGTTGGGATGAAATGTTCTATAGATGTCTGTTATGTCCAGATGTTGAATGCTTGAGTTTAAATCTAAAATTTCTTAGCTTAGCTTCGTTTTGGAGGATCTATCCAGGACTACTAAAGGGGTGTTAAAATCTCCAACTACTATGGAAGTGGAGGAAATCGAGTTGCTCATGTCTGTTAGAGTTTCTCTCATAAATTGTGGTGTTTTGTGGTTGGGTGCATAAATATTAATAATTGAGATCTCATCATATTGAGTATTACCTTTAACAAATATGAAGTGTTCCTCCTTATCCTTAATTATTTTGGTTGGTTTAAAGCCTATTGCATCTGCGAACAGGATTGCAACACCTGCTTTTTTCTGCTTTCCATTTGCCTGGAATATAGATGACCATCCCTTCACCTTGAGTCTAAATCTGTCTTTTAATGTAAGATGTGATTCTTGGATGCAGCAGATATCTGGCTTCAGTTTTTGTATCCAGTCCGCCAACCTATGCCTCTTTAGAGGACAATTTAAACCATTCACATTAATTGAGAGTACTGATAAGCCTTTTGAGAGACCGGTGGACATTTTTAATCCTTTTGAGGCTGTGGAAGTTGGATGATCAAGAATTTTTTGGGTGGGTTTACTTTTGTGGTGGAGAATTACGCTGGTCTTTATGGAGGATAGGTCTAAGAATTCCTGGAGAGCTGGTTTAGTTGTGGCAAATTTCTTCAACATGTGAATGTCGTTGAAGTATTTAATTTCTCCGTCATAAATGAAGCTCAGTTTAGCTGGGTACAGGATCCTGGGTTGAAAGTTATTTTGTTTTAGGAGATTAAAAGTCGATGACCATCCTCTTCTAGCTTGAAAGGTTTCAGCAGAGAGATCTGCAGTTATTCTGATATTCTTCCCCTTGTAGGTAATGGTTTTCTTTCATCTGGCAGCTTTCAGAATTAATTCTCCTTCATATTAACTTTAGTGAAATTGATTATGATGTGTCTGGGAGATGTCTTATTTGGGTTGACTCATGCTGGAGTTCTGAAACTGTCTGCTATCTGAATTTTGGAATCTCTTGGCATGTCTGGAAAGTTCTCCTTCATAATCTCATGGAGAAGAGACTCTGTGCCTTGTGAAGCCACTTCGTCACTTTTGGGGATCCCTATAAGACAAATATTGGTTTTCTTCAAATTATCTGAGAGCTCTCTGAGAGAGTGGTCTGTTTTTGCTCTCCATTTCTCTTCTTCTTTGAGGGTTTGGGAGCATTCGAAAGCTTTGTCTTCAATGTCAGAAATCCTTTCTTCTGCTTGCTCCATTCTGTTACTGAGGGATTCTACTGTGTTTCTCACATCTTTGAGGGATGCAACTTCTTGTCTCAATGTGTCAAAATCTTTGGTCATTTGGTCTTTGAATCTGTTGAATTCTTGAGATAACTTTTGGAATTCTAATTCGATCTTATTTGCTATCCAGATCCTGAATTCAATTTCTGACATCTCAGCTATTTGTTTGTGCATGGGGTCTTCTGCTGTTTCTGCCCCATTGATCCTTGGGGGAGTTGATCTACTCTGATTATTCATATTGCCAGAGTTTTTCTGTTGATTTTGCCTCATGATTGTTTTTCACCATTGCCTCTGGCTGTCCTCAGAGTTGGGGAGGTGTCTCTCCAAGATTAGACCCCAGCGGGATCACTCTATTGTTGCTGGATCTTTGTAGGGAGTGACCCTGTGTAGTTCCTCTGGGGCTGCTCTAGCTAGGGAGTTCTGGTTGTGGAAGCAGCTCCGATTTGTGACACAGCCAGATCCGGCAACAGGGCTGGGGGTCGTGCACACGGTTCTGGGAGTGGCAGGCACCCACTGACTTTGGCACAGAGAGCCCAAGGCTCCAGCAGTCTCTGGCCAGCAGAGCTCTGCGCAGAGGCAAGGAGGGCTCCAAAGGGCACACAGCCACCAGAGTCCCTGTCCAGATCAATGGGCTAGTGTGGAAGCTGGGAGGACACAGGAGGGAGGACGCAGGGTTGCGTGGCTCCCGCAGTTCCTGGTCAGGGAATGTGGAGGCCCGGTAGGTGCAGGTCACTGGTCAAGGGGTCGCTGCACAGCTCTCATGGAGGTCTGGGTGGCACCAAGCCCAGCAGTTTGAGGTTGCTATGAGCTGTTACGTCACGGCACTCTACCCAGGGCAATAGCCCAAGGCTCTAGTGTGCCAAAACTGTCTCACTCTGCCCCTAAGGATTAAGGCTGTAAGGCAGCTCAGTCCCCGCCTTTAGGCTGCTCAGTCAGTAGGTTACTTTGACCCACCCAATCCTTGCTCTGAGACCCTGAGGGCGGAGCTTGCCGGGTCAGTTCTTTCACAATGGCTTCCTGCGCCCAGCTCAGTGGCTCAGTCTGGGGTCCCAGACAAAGCCGAAAGTTCTCCACACTCCTGCTCAAGCTCTCCCCAAGGCAGTTCAACTGAGTGCCAAGTCCAAGAACACCGAAACAGTTCACAGGTAAGGCCTTTCCAGTTTGCAGTCTCACTGCTGCTTGTACTTACGGTTTGCCGGCATGATTAGGTTGATCGAACACACGCAACCACTTGCCAGTTTTCCACTGTTTTTGTCCTCCTCTTGGGGTCCAGAAGTCCCTTGCAGGCTCCCTGTATCCTCAAAGGGATGATTATAGGCAGATCCCACCGGCCAGAGATGCCTGGAGCCTTGTCTCCCCAGACTCGCTGTTCCCAGTTGCAGGGAAGCTGTTACTCGGCCACCATCTTTAATCTCTCTCTATTTTTATTATTTCTAAACAAAATAGGGAAAATTCATCATTCACATTCCTGAAGTTGAGCAACTCTACTGTAAACTTAATCAAAGAAATAAGTTGCCTCGCACGGATCTCAACAGTTTCATTTTTCTCTAATTTCTGCTTATTATCCAAGTTCAGACCACCTAAAGACTCAGAATAATAAAAGGATGTGCCACTAAGTGGAGCAAAGAGAACACAGACACCAGTGGTTCAGAAAGCGTGGTCAAAGGCCCCTCCTGTCCCTAAGACATTTTTGAAAGAACCATTATTTTCCCAATTACACTAAAATGTTATTTTCTTCTTTTCCTCTCATTCTCTCTCAAGTGTGTGGTAGAGTTTGTAAGAAGCCACACTGCAAGTGACACCACAACAGACTGAATACAGAGGCAGACATGCAAATCCAGCTGTTTTCTAATAAAGTAAATAGGTAGCTCCCTCCACCCTGCCCCCACTCTGAAGCCTGAAGGCTTGAGCTGCAGCGGTACAACCAGGCGAGAGTCTGGGAGAACTGAATTTGCTCGCTGCCGACTGGGGTCCCTGCGGCACGGAGCCCCTGCTGGCTCTGGGCTCCTGGCACTCTCCCCGCCCTCGCTCTGTGCTCTGGAGACCTGAGCGCCTGCCGTGTGGCCGGCCAGGCAGGGAACTGGGTGGAGCTGAGTCTGTTCGCTGCCCAGCGGTTCTGGGCTCCAGCCGCTCTCTCTCCACTCTGAAGCCTGGAGGCTTGGGCTGCAGCGGTGCGGTGGAGCCAAAGATTGGGAGGAAAGGAGTGAGCTTGCTACCGGTGGCTCTGAGCTCCCAACACCCCACCCCACCTACACTCTGGGATCTGGAGGCCTGTCCCCCGGGAGTCCAGATTCTTGAGGGATCTGTCAGGGCGTGGACAGTGCCCGAACTGCGGCTGGTCGGTCCTGACGCTGGGACACAGGAGTGAGGCTGGGGGAGACCCACGTCAGAGCAGCAGTTCCCTGAGGTGGCTGAAGCCATACCCCCTGCCTCCCTGGGCAACCAGAGGAGGCCACCCCTGAGTATAGGATTTGCCTGAGGTGACTCACAGACCCCAGAAACATCCAGGGTAGGGCCGACTCAGAGAACTGAGACTTCAACCCAGAGTAAGTGCTTCACTGAGGTCAAACAGAAGCCAGCTGACAATAAGTCAGAACCACTCAGCCCCACCACACCAGACAGGGCCCCAGTCTCTCAGGCTACAACACTGAACGGGCCTTCAACGAAACCCTAGGGGAAAAATGAAAGGGAGTAAAACAACCATGGGGCGGAATCAGCGGAAAAACTCCGGTAACATGAATAACCAGAATAGATCAACCTCCCCAAGGAAAGAAATGGCAGATGTAATTGAAGATCCCATTCATAAACAACTGGCAGACATGTCAGAAATCGAATTCAGAATTTGGATTGCATACAAGATTGATAAAATGGAATTAGGAATCCGAGGAGAAATTCAAAAGTTGTCTCAAGAATTTAACGAATTTAAAGACAAAACCACCAAAGACTTAGACACACTGAAGCAAGAATTTGCAGCCCTTAAAGATATGAAAAATACAGTAGAATCCCTCAGCAACAGAATGGACCAAGCAGAAGAAAGGATCTCTGACATCGAAAATAAAACCTTCGAATGCTCCCAAACTCTCAAAGAGAAAGAGTAATGGAGAGCAAAAACAGATCTTTCTGTTAGAGAGCTCTGGGATAATTCGAAGAAGGCAAATATACAAATAATAGGATTTCCGGAAAACAATGAAAATGAAAGAGAATTTTCCAGACATGCCTAGAGATTCTGAAATTTAGATAGCAGACAGTTTCAGAACTCCAGCACGATTCAACCCCAATAAGTCATCCCCCAGACATATCATAATTAGCTTCACTAAAGTCAACATGAAGGAGAAAATTCTCAAGATTATTAGGCTAAAGAAAGCCATTACCTACAAAGGTAAGAACATTAGAATGACTGCAGATCTCTCTGCTGAAACTTTTCAAGCCAGAAGAGTGTGGTCATCGACTTTTAATCTCCTAAAGCAAAATAACTTTCAACCCCGGATATTGTACCCAGCTAAACTGAGTTTCATCTATGATGGAGAAATTAAATACTTTAATGACATTCAAATGTTGAAGAAATTTGCCACAAGCAAACCAGCTCTTCAGGATATTCTCAGACCTATCCTCCGTAATGACCAACCCAATCCTCTACTACAAACGTAAACTCACTCAGAAACTCCTGATCAAACTCCAACTTCTACAATGGCGAAAAGATTAAAATTGTCCGATGGACTTTTGAAAAACTCGATACCCAAAATTTCACCAAACTTATCAATAATCTCCATTAATGTGAATGGCTTAAACTGTCCTCTAAAGAGACATAGGTTAGCTGACTGGATACAAAAACTCAGACCAGATACCTGTTGCTTACAAGAGTCACATCTTAACTTAAAAGACAAATACAGACTCAGGGTGAAAGGATGGTCATCCACATTTCAGGCAAATGGTAACCAGAAAAAAGCAGGTGTTGCAATTTTATTTGCAGACGCAATAGGCTTTAAACCAACAAAAGTAAGGAAGGACAAGAATGGTCACGTCATATTTGTTAAGGGTAATACTCAATATGATGAGATTTCAATTATTAATATCTATGCACCCTATCAGAAAGCACCTCAATTCATAAGAGAAACTCTAACAGACATGAGCAACTTGATTTCCTCCAGCGCCATAATAGTCGGAGATTTTAACACTCCTTTGGCAGTGAGGGATCAATCCTCCAACAAAAAGCTGAGTAAAGAAATTTTAGATTTAAATCTAACCATCCAGCATTTAGATCTAGCAGACATTTACAGAACATTTCATCCTAACAAAACTGAATACACATACTTCTCATCAGCTCACGGAACTTACTCCAAAATTGATCACATCTTAGGTCACAAATCTAACCTCAGTAAATTTAAAGGAATAGAAGTTATTCCATGCATCTTCTCAGACCATCATGGAATAAAACTTGAGCTGAGTAACAACAGGAATCTACATACTCATACAAAAACATGGAAGTTAAATAACCTCATGCTGAACAAAAACTGGGTCAGGGATGAGATCAAGAAGGAAATTGCCAAATTTTTGGAACAAAACGACAATGAAGACACAAACTATCAGAACCTCTGGGACACTGCAAAGGCAGTTCTAAGAGGGAAATTTATAGCGCTGCAAGCCTTCCTCAGGAGAATGGAAAGAGAGGAAGTTAGCAACTTAATGGGACATCTCAAGCAACTGGAAAAGGAAGAACACTCCAACCCCAAACCCAGTAGAAGAAAAGAAATAACCAAAATCAGAGCAGAACTAAATGAAATTGAAAACAAAAGAACAATACAACAGATCAATAAATCAAAAAGCTGTTTTTTTGAAAAGTTCAACAAAATAGATAAACCGTTGGCCAACCTAATCAGGAAAAAAAGAGTAAAATCTCTAATCTCATCAAAAATGACAAAGACGAAATAACAACAGACTCCTCAGAAATCAAAAAAATCCTTAATGAATATTACAAGAAACTTTACTCTCAGAAATCTGAAAATCTGAAGGAAATGGATTGAAAAAAACAATTAAGGACTCTATCCCATTCGCAGTAATGCCAAAGAAGATGAAATATTTGGGAGTTTATCTAACAAAGGATGTGAAAGATCTATATAAAGAGAACTATGAAACTCTAAGAAAAGAGATAGCCGAGAATGTTAATAAATGGAAAAACATACCATGCTCATGGCTGGGAAGAATCAACATTGTTAAAATGTCCATACTACCCAAAGCAACATATACCTTCAAAGCAATCCCTATTAAAGTTCCACTGTCATACTTTAAAGATCTTGAAAAAACAATACTTCATTTTATACGGAATCAGAAAAAACCTCGAATAGCCAAGACATTACTCAAAAATAAAAACAAAGCAGGAGGAATTACGCTACCAGACCTCAGACTATACTACAAATTGATAGTGATCAAAACAGCATGGTATTGGCACAAAAACAGAGAAGTAGATGTTTGGAACAGAATAGAGAACCAAAAGATGAACCCAGCCACTTACCATTATTTAATCTTTGACAAGCCAATTAAAAACATCCAGTGGGGGAAAGATTCCCTATTTAACAAATAGTGCTGGGTGAACTGGCTGGCAACCTATGGAAGACTGAAACTGGATCCACACCTTTCACCACTAACCAAGATAGACTCTTACTGGATTAAAGACCTAAACTTAAGACATGAAATTATAAAAATACTAGAAGAGAGTGCAGGGAAAACCCTTGAAGAAATTGGGTTGGGTGAGTTTTTTATGAGAAGGATCCCCCGGGCGATTGAAGCAGCTTCAAAAATACACTTTTGGGACTTGATCAAACTAAAAAGCTTCTGCAGGTAAAGCAAAAAAACAGCCCACAGAATGGGAGAAGATATTTTCTGGTTATGTCTCTGACAAAGGTTTAATAACCAGAATCCACAGAGAACTCAAACTCACTAGCAAGAAAAGAACAAGGGATACCATCACAGGCTGGGCAAGAGAATTGAAAAGAAACTTCTCCGAAGAAGACAGGCGAGCAGCCTTCAGACATGAAAAAGTGCTCATCCAGACCTCAGACTTTACTACAAATCGATAGTGATCAAAACAGCATGGTATTGGCACAAAAACAGAGAAGTAGATGTCTGGAACAGAATAGAGAACCAAGAGATGAATCCAGCTACTTACCGCTATTTGATTTTTGACAAGCCAATTAAAAACATTCAGTGGGGAAAAGATTCCCTATTTAACAAATGGTGCTGGGTGAACTGGCTGGCAACCTGCAGAAGACTGAAATTGGACCCACACCTTTCACCATTAACTAAGATAGACTCTCATTGGATTAAAGATTTAAACTTAAGACATGAAACTATAAAAATACTAGAGGAGAATGCAGGGAAAACCCTTGAAGAAATTGGTCTGGGTGAGTATTTCATGAGGAGAACCCCCCGGGCAATTGAAGCAGCTTCAAAAATACACTACTGGGACTTGATCAAACTAAAAAGCTTCTGCACAGCTAAGAACACAATAAGCAGAGCAAGCAGACAGCCCTCAGAATGGGAGAAGATATTTGCAGGGTATATCTCTGACAAAGGTTTAATAACCAGAATCCACAGAGAACTCAAACGCATCAGCAAGAAAAAAACAAGGGATCCCATCGCAGGCTGGGCAAGGGATTTGAAGAGAAACTTCTCTGAAGAAGACAGGCACGAGGCCTTCAGACATATGAAAAAATGCTCATCATCTTTAATCATCAGAGAAATGCAAATCAAAACTACTTTGAGATATCATCTAACTCCAATGAGACTAGCCTATATCACAAAATCTCAAGACCAGAGATGTTGGCGTGGATGTGGAGAAAAGGGAACACTTCTGCACTGCTGGTGGGAATGCAAATTAATACATTCCTTTTGGAAAGATATATGGAGAACACTTAGAGATCTAAAAATAGATCTGCCATTCAATCCTGTAATTCCTCTGCTTGGCATATACCCAAAAGACCAAAAATCACAACATAACAAAGATATTTGTACCAGAATGTTTATTGCAGCCCAATTCATAATAGCTAAGTCATGGAAAAAGCCGAAGTGCCCATCGATCCACGAATGGATTAATAAATTGTGGTATATGTATACCATGGAATACTATGCAGCCTTAAAGAAAGATGGAGACTTTACCTCTTTCATGTTTACATGGATGGAGCTGGAACATATTCTTCTTAGTAAAGTATCCCAAGAATGGAAGAAAAAGTACCCAATGTACACAGCCCTACTATGAAACTAATTTGGGACTCTAACATGAAAGCTATAACCCAGCTACAACTTAACAATAGGGGGAAGTGGGAAAGGGGGGGGGATAGAGGGAGGGAGATCGGTGGGATCACACCTGTGGTGCATATTACAGGGGTATTTGCGAAACTTGGTAAATGTAGAATGTAAATGTTTTGGCACAGTAACTGAGATAACGCCGGAAAGGCTATGTTAACCACTGTGATAAAAATGTGTCAAATGGTTTATGAAGCGAGTGTATGATGCCCCATAATCATATCAATGTATACAGTTATGATTTAATAATAAAAAAAATTAAAAAAAAAGTGCTCATCATCTTTAATCATCAGAGAAATGCAAATCAAAACTACTTTGAGATATCATCTAACTCCAGTGAGACTAGCCTATATCACAAAATCCCAAGACCAAAGATGTTGGCGTGGATGTGGAGAAAAGGGAACACTTTTGCACTGCTGGTGGGAATGCAAACTAATGCATTCCTTTTGGAAAGAGATATGGAGAACACTTAGAGATCTAAAAATAGATCTGCCATTCAATCCTGTAATCCCTCTGCTGGGCATATACCCAGAAGACCAAAAACCACATCACAACAAAGATATTTGTACCAGAATCTTTATGGCAGCCCTATTCATAATTGGTAAGTCATGGAAGAAACCCAAGTGCCCATTGATCCATGAATGGATTAACAAATTGTGGTATATGTACACCATGGAATACTATGCAGCCTTGAAAAAAGATGGAGACTTTACCTCCTTCATGTTTACATGGATGGAGCTGGAACATATTCTTCTCAGTAAAGTGTCTCAAGAATGGAAGAAAAAATATCCAATGTATTCACCCCTACTATGAAACTAACTTAGGACCTTCACATGAAAGCTATAACTAAGTTACAACCTAAGAACAGGGGGAAGGGGGAAAGCGTGGGGAGGGAGGGGGAGGTGCATAGAGGGAGGGGGATTGAAAGGATCACACCTGTGTTGCATCTTACAAGGGTACATGTGAGCCTTGGCAAATGTGGAATGTAAATGTCTTGGCAAAGTAACTAGGAAAATGCCAGGAGGGCTATGTCAACTAATGAGATGAAAATGGGTCAAATATTCTATGAAACACGTGTATGGTGCCCCATGATCATATTGATGTACACAGCTATGATTTAATTAAAAAAAAGAAAGAAAGTTTAAAAAAAAAATAGGTAAAACAATACCTATGTGTTGTCCTGTGAATGGCTTTTCACAGGAAAAGATAGTTTTGGAAAACATCTTTTGGTTTTTTTTTCTATTGGAAAACAGTTATTTTTCACAAAGGACTATGTCATGTATGTTAACTCTAGTGGGTTTTTAAATTTTGAAATAAGATAATAAACAAATAATTTTTAAATTTTCACTTTAAATTTCTAATACAGTAAATAGCAATAGATTGAAGCCACATAAACAAAGACTCTTTGAGGGTCTCAAAAGTCTTTAAGAAGGTAAAAGTTGAGGAATGGGGAAAACGGAGGGATAATATTCCTTTTTCAATGTCCGTTCTCGGTGACTATAGTTAATAATACTGTATTATATACTTGAAATTTGATAAAGGAGTAGATCTTAAATGTTCTCATCTCCCCCAGAAAAGGTAACTATGTGCTGTGATGGACACGTTAGCCGACTTGATTGTGGTATCATTCCACAGTATGTGCACTTATCAACTCATCACACTGTACACCTTAAATTATACAATGTTATCTGAAATTTACAGTGCAATAAAGCTGAGAGGGGAAAGAGTATAAAGGTATTCTGAGGCCAAAAAGTTTGAAAACCAGTGGTACATACACAAATCAACCTTGAAAATAGTTTTCCATAATTCAAAATTAACTGAAAACCATGGAGTTTTATATCCTTCTATTGTTTATTTTATGTAAAAAATATGGTCCCACCGCATCTCAGTCCCCTTGCTCACGATGCTCCCTGTAACACACGCTTTCTCCCCTGACAATCATATGGTACATAACTTCTGCTTGCCCACCACAGTCTCAGTGGTTTGGCCAGGGTTATGTGTCAACCATTGGTGATTAACTGTAATTGCATCACCTTCTCAGCCTCCCAGGAAGGCATCTGAGTGACTTATAATAAAAATGGTCTTAGGTTCTCTTCAATTTATTTTGTTAAACCACTTATAAACATGGGTAGCTTAGTAACAGCAACAAATTACCTGCAGTTTAGCTCATAATTCACAACTACTCATATATGAGTGCACATTAGACACAAAACACATTTTCAGTTGGTTCAAATTCACTGATTAAAATATGACACAGCCATACTTCATCATTAAACACCAACTAGAAACTATATCTTGAAGTGTATCCATCCAACATTTATTATAATAAATAGATATTTAAACCCACTGTAAATGGCATAGCTGAGAAAAACTTTCATGACTTCAGTGTAATTAAGTATTGCTAACATTTGACCCATCTTACCGTATCCTTTCCAAGAAAAAAGATTCAGTACTCACATGTCCCCTTCTTCACCAGGGTGACCAGGTAATCCATCGAAACCCATCTCTCCCTGACAAGATAAGAAATCAAAATAAATAACTTGAACTCTAAATTCTTTGTTTCTCATATCTATGAAAAATTAAAATTATTACTGATAGATATCCTTTGCTCACTGAGTTGACATTTTTGTTGAGAATCTACTAAGTATTAGGCACAAGGCTCAGAGATAGATAGAAACAAATATTCTTGGCCTATGTTACAGTGAAAATGGGAATACCAGTTTCTTAATAGTCAGTACATTGAACTATTATTTTCTAAAAATGCTTTTAAAGCCATTCTACTATAAAAATCCAAACCAAGCCTAATTTCTAGTTACAAGCTTAAGGAAAACTATTACTCTTGAAGAGTGTTTGGACCTTGTTTTACAAAACATTTGCAAGCAAAGGTCTTTCTGCCCATATTACTGATAATGTTTGTTTATTTCTGTATGACTCAGCTATCCAGTTTCTTCTTTTTTAACTTCTTCTTACATATCTAAACACACAACCCATTTCCTCCCAAGAAAGTTTGGGCTTGCTATTTTATAACCAGATGTTTTTATTTAGTCTAAAAACTGGTCAATGAGATCTGGAAAGCATATTTTATTTGTGATCAACCGAGATATGAAAGTGGATGCAACAAACTACTGAATTCTAATAAACAGAAAGAGCAGAGAAGTCAAAAATTTTAAACATTTCCATCTTTGACCTTTGAGGCAAGGTCACCGAGCAGCCAAAATTAATAAATAAATAAGTCATACACATGTTGGGAAGCTCCCAAACATGATTTTCTTATTCTCTAACCTGATATTAAAGAACAATATGAGGAGAGAAAAATCTAATGCTAAGGTATAACTATAATTTGTTTTTTAAGGTAATTATAAACAATACTAGTCTAAATAAAAAAAATTTATCTCCAAAGCCATATAGAACTCATTCCAATTCCTCCGTGATAAACCTTCCGAAGATAACATGTAAAACAATGGCCCAAAGACAATGATTTGACTCCACCTTCCATAGAGTTTGTGATTACACCCCTGTCATAAAACTGTCCTCCTTGTGAGAATGAAACCTGAGCTAGCCCTGGATATCTGCAGAACATTACTAATAAAGTGTTAAGTTGTAACTTTCCCATCGGTTAACCTGGAGTTACCAGAAATGCAAATTAACTGCTATATGAAACTAGTGATTATATGCTATAAAAAAGAATGCTTTTTTGATGCTATAAAAAAGAATGCTCCATAGAAAGGAAAGAGGCACTTAACTCCTCTAAAGAAGCAGATTTTGGACAAGTGAGCATTTGTTACCTAAGTGATAAATTCTGTACAGTGGTAGAATTTGTGACATTGTTTGTCAAATAAACATAAGTAGGCAGCATAATATGGTGTAAAGAATACAGGATTTGGAATCAGGTAGACAGAGAGGGTAAAATCCCAAAAGCCTCTTCACAACTGCAATTTGAGGAAAGTGGTGTTGCCTCTCTGAGCCCCAATTTCACAAATATAAAATAACATCTACTCAAAGAGGGATTTATTTAACAATGCAATCAATGTAACCTGGTTTCTTGTACCCTCAATGAATCCCTAACAATAAAAAAGAAAGAAAGAAAAAATAATAACATCTACTCAAAGGTTTATTAAGAGGATAAAGTTAGAAAATGTTGTTAAATATATAACACAGATCCTGGTGTGCAGTGGTTATTGAAATATCATCTCTCTCCCTCCCCCTACCCATACCCAGCCAATTCTTACCTTCCTCCCAGGACTCCCAGCATCACCTCTGTGCCCATCTTCTCCAAAACACTTTGCATACGTATTGCAGCATGTTCTTGCTACAACTGGGTCCTGGAAAACAGAATCTATACCCGATACGATTTCCTTCATCTGTGTTAGCCTGCATCACATTATACACTAAGAAAACAAAATTCTCTCAATGTTTTTAAAATTATCGTAATTGGAAGGACCTAGTGAAGGATGGTGTTCTTAAAAAGTGCTTACAAGTTGCTTCAGTAAGACAGTTGGGAGGGATCGCAGCGTGATGCTCAAAGGCTGCTTATAGGCAAAACCTCTGCCAAACTCTAGCTCATGGAGCTCTTCTAAGTTAGGCATACCTTCCAGGCCACTGACTACAAGTCCAGACAATCCTTCAAAATTTCAATAGGTGGGACATTTATTAGATTTATTAGATTTATTTGCATGTATTTTGAATGGTCTGTCTGTCTCAGTCCCATCATGCCATCATCCCATATCCTTCAATTGTCTTTTTTTAAGACTGCATTTTTGTTAACATCTAATTTTGAAAATTAGTTCATGGCATGTCTCGCTGAAGAATTTAGTCTGAGGCTGGGCACAGTGGCTCACACCTGTAATCCTAGCACTCTGGGAGGTCAAGATGGGTGGATCACCTGAGCTCACGGTTTGAGACCAGCCTGAGCAAGAGAGAGACCCCGTCTCAAACAATGGCCAGGCTTTGTGGTGGGTAATTACAGTCCCAGCTACTTGAGAGGCTAAGGCAAGAGAATCACTTGAGCCCAAGAGTTTGAGGTTGCTGTAAGCTATAATGCCATGGTACTCTACCGAGGATGACAAACTAAGACTCTGTCTCAAAAAAAAAAAAAAAAAGAATTTAGTCCAATACCTTCTAATCTCACCAACTGAAAGTTAAGCAATTAAGTGGAACCACAAAGGACCATGATAGCTCTCTTATAGCTCCCATTTTGTTATGGTTTTTGACCTTTATTGTATTAAGTTAAATCTTTTTAAACCTATCCCTTGTGGTTTACTCTTAGAAATTGTGGCAGTCATTGTGGCTATTTACAAATACTCTGGCTCCTCTCCTTAAGGGATAGGATTATATTTCTTTGGGAAAGTTATAAACTCTCATTGAACCACAACTCCTTACCTGTAAAATATTATCTATCTCATGAAAGTTAAAAGTGGCCATATGGCTCACTCTGGTCAATGAAACATGAGCAGGAGAGATGTGTGTCACTCCTGGGAGAAATTGTAAGAGGAATGCACTATTTGCCTTATTTCCTTTCCCCTGACACAGCAAGTACAGCAGCATCTGTTCGGATAGACCCTCCTGGGGTCTTTGAGTGATGAGCAGAAGGCATGAGATGAATACATTCTAACTACTATAAATCCCTGAGTTGTGAAGGTTGTTATTGATACATAATCTAGCCCATCCATCTAATGTAGGCATTAAGAGATCATCTGGATTTGTCCACAAAGCAGAGAAAAAATGAATGAGGACTCTGGAAATTCACATAGAAATCACAATGTTCATTGAATTTTAGAACAAATATTATTGTTAATAATTTGAACAGTAAATTCATGAGACAGGCATAGAAATCAACTTTTTGTTATTGAAAACAATTGTTTGGCAATGTGGCTAAAAGTTGTGTACATATGTATTTTTTTCCTTAGAGACAGGGTCTCTTTCTATCATTCTGGGTAGAGTGCAGTAGCAAGATCATAGCTCACTACAATCTCAAACTCCTGGGCTCAAGTGATCCTACTGTCTCAGCCTCCCAAGTAGCTGGGACTTCAGGTGCACACCCCACACTCACTAGGCTTTTTACATTTTTTTGCATAAACAGGGTCTCCTTAGGTTACCCAGGCTGGTCTCAAGCACCTGTCCTTAAGCGACCCTCTTGCCATAGCTTCCCAAAGTGCTGAGATTACACGCCTGAGCCACCACATCCAGTCTCATAGTCTTAATTATTCTTTAAAACTAAATTCCTGGACGAAATTGCCACTGCCAGGTGGGCAAAGTTTACAGTCTTGTGTTGCATACTTCCAAATCTCTTTCAGAAAAGTTGTAACAATGTAAACTTCCAGTGGAAATTAAGTTGGAAGCAAAGTTTCATAAAAAAATATTTCAGCACATCATTAACCAATGAAAAAATCATCCCTAGCAGAATGTGTTGAATATACTCTACTGAGAAAGGAGAAAGGTATAGGGAACTTGAATAAGTCCAGCTGTTGGTTGTTTGTTTTGAGTTTGGCCTAAAATGGGAATGGTTAAAGCCACTGCGTACAGTTGAACCAGTTGTACTACACAAGGACAACAGCTGAGAGAGCTAATGCATGTCCCCATCCAGCCAGCACACCCCTCCAGCAGCCCATGCACAGCCTTGCATCCTCCCAGTATATTGGGTGACTTTTTCCAATTTCACAAAGATCATATAGATTAGCAGAGGAACCCTTGGAGCTGGAGAAGGAGGAAGAATTGGAGAGCAAAGATGGGGGAAGATGGGGGAATCAGAGCAAAAAGCAAGGTCTAGATTCAGGATGACCCCAGAGTTTAGGGGAAAATGATATATGGACCCCTGGTGGGCCTAAAAGCCCCTACTCATCATTGAAGAGCTGTGCCTTCAATCTCTCATCCTCAGAAGCTAGTCATGTCAGTCAGAAGACTCTTGGTCAGTGTTGGGGACTTTGAGGAGAGTGGTTTCTCAGCCTCAAACAATCCCCTGGGCACTGAGCTTCTCCCATGAGCAGGCGCACAGGAAGCTCCGCAGGGCCAAGAGCCACCTGGTGAGCTGAAAGAGAGTCTCGCCCCATGGGAGGAGTGAGGTCCCTCCATGCACTCACCTCTGCTACGCAGAAGCTCTGATGTCCTCCTCAGTCTCTCTAAATCATCATCCCATCCATCTGTAAATACTAAAAGGACCTGTTGTTTATGAGAGACAGGGGTGGGGGAACCAGAGAGGGAGATACGAGGGAGGGGAGAAGGAATGGAGAAAGTAGGCGCCATAAATTACTTTCTTTCTTTCTTTCTTTCATTCTTTCTTTCTTTCTTTCTTATTTTTTTTTGAGACAGAGTCTCACTATGTCACCCTTGGTAGAGTGCCGTGGTGTCATAGTTCACAGCAACCTCCAACTCTTGGGCTTAAGAGATTCTCTTGCCTCAGCCTCCCAAGTAGCTGGGACTACAGGCGCCCACCACAACGCCCGGCTATTTTTTGGTTGTCATTGTCAGTGTTGTTTGACAGGCCTGGGCCAGGTTCAAACCATCAGCTCTAGTGTATGTAGCTGGAACCCTAGATGCTGAGCTATAGGCATCAAGCCAAATTACATATTTCTTAAAAATACAAGAGTGAGTTTTTCTGGTTGTGCTCACCCTTTCACCCTATTCCTTTTCACTCATTCATTTATCACACATTCATTTTTATTTCAACTTCCCCCTCCCCATGAGCAAAAAAGAATTTAACAGCCTTAACGCATTCGCTTAAAAATATCTTCAAAAAATTCTTACAATATCCATCTTTATCAACACAAAAATACAAAAGTATTAACAGAGGTGTGTGCATGCATGCAGGATGCACACAGTAGAGGAGGGAGAGAGAAAGAGACGTGGAGGGTGGTTATTGTTATTCTCTGTTACATTTTGTAATACATTTTCTACCATTAAAATGTATTTACTCTTAAAAATTTTTAATTTCAAACATGAATGATATTACTCGATAAGAAATCCATTGGGATGCATAATTAAAGGAAAACCTAAAAGTAAGTTATAAAGTTTGGGTATATAATTTCCTAATAAACACCAGATGAAATCTTCCCATCTCTGTGGACTTTTGTGGGTTTATGATTCATAGGCAGAAGGAAGAGGGGAAGAGCCTTGAGGGGTGGGCTGCTCTGGTAAGCCATTAGCTGTCACTAAAGACAGTTCAAGATGATGACCAAAAAAATAAGAAGCCTACTTTCAATGGCAATGAGTGACCATAAAAAGCTAAGGAGTCTTAGAGCACCTTCTAAGTTGTCTGTGTAATAAATATATGTTATGGAAGAATTTGAATCACTAAACTGTGGACGTGTACTTCATTATTTTATCCCTACAAGCGTCAATCAGCACACAAACTCTAAGGCTTAAAAATATATTTATCTTTGAATGAAAACAGATCTCTTGTTGGTTCTTACTGTCTAAGAGTATGGTTTTCCTCTGTGTAAGATCTCCAATGAAGAACAATTTGGTTGGCCTCTCTCACAAAAGTCTTCTGCATCCTACCCTGCCCAATGGTTCCCTAGTATGGGTTCTCAGTATTTATTACCTTTACTTTAGCAGAAGAGAGATTGATAGCATTATCTCCCAGGGACTGCAAAAAACTCACATCCATATACTTATAATTGGCCAAGAACTTCTGGAAGATCTCATCATTGTATTGCTCAAAGCCTGAGTCATAGATAAGCTGTCCATTTGAGCGAGGAACCATGTAGCAGAACCTCGCGTTGATGTCATCAGGAACACCAAAACTGATGTTAGAAAGCAAGGCCAGCTGTTGCATCAGCTCTGGCAGTAGCCTGAGAAGCTTCTTCTGCTGAACTTGCTTTGAAGGAGTGGAGATATCAATTCCGACAAACAAATCCATGTTGCATCCTTTGAAGGTGGGAAAGAGGAAATTAGTCACCTACAAATGCATAACTGAGTCCAGACAACTCGGAAAAATGAATCCCAATCTCCAGCCAACCCATAGAAATATAAGCTAAACAGTGGTGATTGTTTACATATTGGGATTGTTTATTACAGAGCAAGAGCTAACTGACAGAATATGTACTGTTTGATACCTCTATGTCTCGGCTGATCCTATTTCCTCTACCTAAAGTGTCTTTTCCCACCCTCCCACTCCAATCTGGGTGACTCATACTTGTCCTTGAAGTAGTAGCTCAAATGCCCACCTCACCCCATCCCACCACTCAAGCACTTTCTGGTTCTTGTCCTGTCCTGCTCAGGTTAAGCTACTAAATGCTCCCATGTGTCCACTGTTACTTACTCAACCTCTCCCCTACTAAACAAGGATTCCTTGATATATCTTAGAGACTGTGTCATCTAATTTTCCCATTGCCTAATACAGCGGCTCATTAAGTGTTTGACAGATAAATGAAGAAAAGAATATAAATGAGCCTCGAGTCTCCTCCAGTAACCGCTGTAACTGTTTCCCTCTCCCCTCAACTTTTTGGCATGGGAGCATGTGAGGAACAGTCAGGAGAAAATTGCTCCCAATTTCCTATTTCTTCTATCTGAAAAATTTTAAGCTTTCCTGGGAAGGCCTTATCCACAATGGGAAGGCCCATTAGTATTTCAGGTTATACCTACGTACTCATTTACAGATGTATAATAAGACCATCCACAAAATTCCCACCAAGGATATAATTGTTGATGATTAGAGACACACAGGAGTCAGAATCGGGTTGAATGAATTAAAATGTAACTTAATCATAAAGGTGTGTGATTGTTAACTACTTCTGAACAACAAGCATAATTAGGACTGCCTGAGATAAGCTAAAACAGACAGACATTTTCTTCTTCGACTACCACATGTTGGAATATTTGGTTCAGAATCTATAAACTGGTATCAGAATCTGTAAAAACAGAACTGCACAATTGGGAAGGCAATATGGGGGAAGTAAATATGTAGAGGATCCTTCTCTAGTGAAAAAGGTCACTGACAGTAGCTTAAGGACCTGAGATCCAGGACTGAGCCTTGAGATTTCAATCTCCTGGTTATTATATTCCATACTAGCTGGTAAGACATATTTCTGGCATTTCCATAACAGAAAATGCCTTCTTCTCCTCCTTTCACATAAAGTGGCTTGTGTTTGTTTGTTTGTTTTTTAAATCTATAATTCAAATTCATGAAAATGAACTTTCACAAATGTAAATCCCATTCCTGTATTGGGGCTAATTTCCGAAAAGAGGAATTTCCCTTCTGCAGTATAGTATATTGTTCCAACATTTCTAATTTGCATTTTCCCCAGGAACATTTCCAGCTGGCTTTAGTCTATAATTGACAAATGCAAAGAGCAATTTCTTTTCTTATTAATGGAGAGGATTGAACCTTGCCAGGTAATCTCTAGGGTCTTTTTCAGCTTTATGATTCTAGAATTCCATAATTAATTAGGTTCCAGCCTTTATTAAATTGTCTGGCTAATTTCATCAAAAAAGTTAAACACAAAGCGCAGATGAACATAAATCCTAACTTACTACATGAACTGAAAAGAAAAGCTGCAATCCCATATCCCTTCTCTTCCCCAAAGTAGTGCCCACTTGTACATAAATAAAAATAGGACTCTGATACCTGAAGAATCTGAACTGCTTAATGTAGGACATCCCATAATATATACTTATTTTAAAAATAATTATGCATGTGCATTCTTTTTAAGTGATTTCCAAATTTAGTGAGGCTACTACAAGGTAGTTATATTCTTTAAACAGTATAAACAAAGATACTAATCTAATGGTCTAGAAAATTGGACTTTAATAGTCTAATGGGATGCAGAGATCTCATCCTAGTCCTCCGTAATTAGGCCTCAGCCTCCAAACTAAAACCTGGCCCACACTGGGGCCCAGCTTCTCATAAGGAGGCTTCATATGCATATATAAAGCTTGGCACTTGGACTTTGACACCAAACTACTGGGGAGTACACACCCTGCCTCTATTACTTCCCATGTATGATTCATAACCTTTCTCTTCCTTGGTTTTAAAATTTGGAAATTGGGTATCATGATAATAGCATCTGCTTCACATGGGGTTGATATGAATACCTATATGAGATGAATGTGTACCATCTAACATATTATGCTTCACTATACCATACATATAGTACAGTATTTAGTACACAGACTCTAAAATCAGACTGGCTCAAGTTCAAATCTCAACTCTGTTATTAACTTGGGCCAAAGAACACAACTTTGGTGTGTCTTGGTTTCCTCATCTGTAAAATAGTATTTATTTCATAGGGTTCTGTGAAGATTATGTATTTCAGCCAGGTATGGTGGCTCACGCCTTAATCCTAGCACTCTAAGAGGCCAAGGCAGGTGGATTGCTTGAGATTACAAGTACAAGACCAGCCTGAGCAAGAGCGAGATTCCCATCTCTATTACAAATAGAAAAACTAGCCAGGTGTAATGATGCACATCTGTATTCCCAGCACCTCAGGAGGCTAAGGCAAGAGGATTGCTCAAGCCCAAGAGTTTGGAGGTTGCTATGAGCTTCGATGCTATGGCACTCTACCCAGGGCAACAGAGTAAGACTCTGCCTCACAAAAGAAAGAAAGGAAGGAAGGAAGGAAGGAAGGAAGGAAGGAAGGAAGGAAGGAAGGAAGGAAGGAAGGAAGGAAGGAAGGAGAAAAGATTACATGTTTCAATATATGAAAGTCCATGGAACACTTCCTTTCTTCCCACCATTCAGAAAAGCACCATATAAAGTTTCGTACCTGTGCTGTAGAATCTTACCCCAGGTGGGTACATGGTGGAGTCTTCCATGAAGACCTTCACTGGGTCAATTCCCCCATGAAATCCAAGTCTTGGGGAAAGAAGAGCAAAAAAACAGACCCAGACTGTCAGGAGGAAGAACAATAGTTCAAGTGGCCCTTGATGTTTGGAATAAAAGTTTAAGGAGACAAACTGGGATTGAGGACGGCCTCAGCCATGTGGAAGCAGATTGACAATGGAGTGGAGACACCATTATGGAGCCTCATAGAAAAGACGGTGAATTCTATTTTGTAAGTGAGATCGTCTAACTGATAATACTCCCTGCTTCTATTTCAATTCAGACATGCCCAAACCTTCAGTGACTTTTCCTTACACATTCCAGTCTAGTTTTGTCTATGCTATAGGAATAAAGGTAGGCATTGTGAGGACTTTATGAAGACAGAGTTCTGAGATGGTCCAAACTCCAAGAAGCCAAAGTGGTGACAACCACAGAAAAGATTAAAAGAATCCTCAGAAGAAGGTCAGGAGTTCAGACCATATAGGGTTATCTCCCCCTCTCCTCCTTGCCCAGCTTGAAAGATCAGAGTTTTATTTTATTAAGTGAGAAAATAAAGTCCCTTAAGGCCACCAACAATGGACTTATGGATCAAATAACAAATTGTCACTCACCTTGTGGACTGCAGACCTTCTGAAGCATTTCCTTTTCCAGATTTTGCAGGTACTCAAAATTTACTTCATGGTACACTTTGTCCTTACCATTAGTGATCTCCAAAAGCTGAGATATTTTGGCTTCTCCACCCCAATGGCAAAAATAATTATATTTCTGTCCCTGAGGGCTTTGGCTGGGATGGCTACATTATCCTGGGCAAGCCCATCAGTGATTACAATCAAATATTGGTGAACACTGGGTCTACCTCCTCTTGAACTGTCAAAAAAAGGCAGAGTGAAATTCAAGGCTTTCCCAGTGCAGGTGCCATCATTCATCTGCTGAACCTCAGAGATGGCTCTGCAAATGTCCTCCTTTGAAAAGTAGTGGTTGAGTCTGAATTCTTCCTGGGGAGTTGAGCTGAACTGCAAAAGACCAATCTGAATTTCATCAGCACCAATACTATATTGGTTTACCATTCTCTCCATGAATCCTTTCATCTTTTCAAATTCTTCTGGGGAGATGGATTCTGAACAATCTATCAGGAAGATAATGTCAGCTTTCCTATTCTTATAGGCTGGGGAAAAAGGGAACAAAACAGAACATTTATTAAGAGTCTGAAACAAATTAACTACAAGTCCCCAAGGACAGTCTGGGGTGGCATATACACAACATGAAACAATATTTTAGAAGGGAGTGGAAGAGGAATTCAATGAGGCAAATAACAAATTTTCCACAAGTCAGCACAGACTAGTCTCAAAATAAGACATAGCTGTATGGTAAATATATGAAATGTGACCATCTTTGTTTGCTGGGTCACGGTCACTTTGAATATGTTTGATACTCAGTTGCCAACCAGTGAATCTAGACTTAAAGAATGAAGTTCATCCAAATAGATTAGACTCATATGATTGGGTGGGGGAGGTGAGGAGGGAAGAGATTGAAGAAAAAAATTCTTACTGTCTGAGAAGCTGATGTCCCGTACCACTTCTTTTTGGATGTTCTTCAACAAATCAAACTCATTCACGAAAAAAATCCTATCTTCAGCTATTTCCTTAAGCTCCCCAGTGTTAGCTCCTCTTACTCCAATAGCATAAATGATGACTCCACAGTTCCTCAATCTTTCTGCAGCCTCAGCCACAGAGTCCGAAGATTTACCATCAGTGATGACTATGAGATATTGACTAACATTGATTCGGGCAGTGTCTACAAAGATCTGAGCCATGTTACCCAAGGTCTCACCTGTTGTGGTGCCACCTCCTCCCCGATGGATGGCATCAATGGCTGCCTTCAGCCCTGCCACACTAGAATACTGCCTGAAGATAAATTTACTTTTAATTTCATCTGAGTACTGAATGACTCCAAACTGTACTCTGTCAGACCTGATCTGGAACATCTTTATCACCTCATTCGTGAATACCTTCATTTCAAGAAAATCTTCTGGGGAGCTAGATACTGCCAGACCCATGAATAAGGAAGCAAATATCTGCCTTTTCAATATGCACACAATCTAGAGAATGAGAAGTAACAACTCATTAGAATAGAGTCTGAGACAGTGTACACCCAAAGCTCCATCAGCTCCACCCATCCTCCATCAGCCCTCATGATTCCTTTAAAAGCACCTGAGACTGTGCCTAAGGGTATTCTTTGGCCAGAAGTATGATCAGGCTGCACTCTGAGCAGACCAGAATGCCCTGGAGTGAGTTTGAAACATCCACCAAACAACAACTGGAAGAGGTTGATTGATGAATACCCCAGCTCCCTTGCTGTAGGACAACTGTGAGGTGAATCCTACAGTTTTCCGGAGGCCCCAGCTGCCTGCAGCAATAGCTTGTAGGTTACCCTTCACCCTGTATTGGCTGCAGTCTGCAAGGTGAGTGACACCCCTCCCTTCCCATTCTGGAATCCCACACCCCTACCAATGTCCCCAAGGATCACCATGCAGACAAATCATTTGCATCCAAACTCCTATCTCAAATATATAAACAATTACATGCTCATATGAACAATAAAACACAAATATAGTCTAGTACAGGGGTAGAGGGAGGCAGGAGGGGAAAGGGAGAGCAGGGAGGATGATCGGCAGAAGGAGGAAGGGCATAAGGCTGGATCTCACCTAACACACACATTGTGAGGGTGTATAACATGTCCCCTGGGTGAGGGGCTCTTTTACAACTGGAACTTTAGAAGTGAGAACAATGTAAGCTAAAACATTTGTACCTTCATATTAATTTGAAATAAGAAAATAAGTAAAAATGGGGAAACTGGGGGAAAAACTCTTATCTCAGTGTCTATTTCTGATGAACCCATTTAAGATGCAAAAAAAAAGAACTTCACATTTCTGAAGTGGGGATGTTGAGAAGCAACTAAAAGTAAAATCAGAATGTATTTGAAACTGTCACATGAATTATCTTGGCATCTGTCATTCCTGCCTCACGTCCAAGTCATACTTTTTAAGGACATGGGCAAAAACGTGCACTTTCTGAAATTTCATTTAATTAATTTAAATAATTTGATTTCCATTAATTCAAAACTTTAAGTGAGTTTGACTTAAATGAGTCACTTTGTATTAAAGTCTAGACTCCAGAGGGCAAAATGGCTCTACAGTTAGATCCTGTCTCCACCACCTCCTAGCAGGCTTGCCCCCTTCCGTATCAATTTTCTAATTTGTCAAACCAGGATCTTAACTCCTACTCAGTGAATTTATTGTGAGGATTAAACAAGATCATGTAAACACAGAAAAGCTGAGTATTAAAAATGTAGGGTTAAGATTATCTAGTGTTTTCTTTTTGTCACTGAGAAGATTCCTCAAAAAGAAATGAAATGTACTTTTCTCTTTGCCCCTTTCAAAAAGGGCAGCCCAGTCTTGTGTTATTAAGAGCCTTTTCCTTTTCCTGGCTGAAAGGGAAGAAGTCTGGAGTGGGAACTGGGCTCCCTTGCTCAGGCCCTCATTCATGTCCATGCAGTACATGGGGCATACTTCTCCTAAAAAGAATTTGTTTACCTAAATAAAATTCAAATTTAATTGAGTATCCTATATTTCTTCTGGCAACCCTACCCCAGAGGGACACGTATTGGAAAGGAGTATAGCTTAGAGGGGTAGAGAGAGGAGTGAATGGCTGCCTGGAGTCAAAAGCAAAGGACCACAGTGCAGGAAAAACATCTCTGCAGCCAGGCCCCCTATAACCGGGACCCAAAGATCTTCCACTATGACCCAGGAGCCAAGGGCTCTGAACCTTCCTGGCACTGTACTTTCTTGCCACTTTTAGCCAATGAAGATATTAGGAGGAGGAAAGAGAGAAAGAAAATGTATCTTCTAGGCTGGATGCTACCAAGCATCCACATCTACTACACACACAAAGGGCCTCACAGAGTATCTGACACATGCAAATGAGCACTGAATGGGAGAAATTAGATAATATATTCATCATGAGCATTCAGGACAGAATTCAGCTAAAATCATCACAGCTGCCATTGACCTCTAAGCTGCCCAGCCCCCTCCTAAGACTTTGGGCTAATTTTCTTGAATCCGAGTCTCTTCTTAGTTACTATGCAGTCTGAGAAAGAAGTCAACTCTCGACTTTTCATGCTGTTTGTGCGTTAGCAGGGCTCCTTTTCTCTCCTTCTTTGCAGAATATAGTCAGAGGCTATACAAAGAAATAAAATTAATATTTAATGATTTTGTTTCTCATTCCCTGAATGGAGAAAGATACTAAGAATATGGGTTAAAGAGAAAGATAGAGATTTATTTCAACATGTCAAATTTCTAGACCTCAGCACAAGTAATCAGGAAATTACAAAATCGTTGAGTGCTTGGTTTAAAAAAATAAAAAGCTCGGTGATTTTCTCCTGAAGAAATAATCACAGCCTTGAATTTTAAGTCAATTATGTATATTTCAATGATTCTAATTTAAATCTATAATACTAATTTGAATCTAAGAAATATTAGCATGGGTGTATAAAAATAGACAAGTAGACAGACAGACAAAGATTTCTGACAGCCAGTAAGTGGTAAAGTTCAGATTTAAAATTCAGGCACTTTTTATGTGCATATACTTAACTATTTTTTTTCTAATTTTTTAAACTACATGTACAGTAGGAACTCTTCCAACCAGCCTCCATTCATGTGGCTCACCAAAAAAAAAAAAATGATGATCTAGGGCAGTGCCTGAGGCTCAAAGGAGTAGGGCTCCAGCCCCATATATTGAAGGGAGTGGGTTCAAACCCAGCCCCAGCCAAAAAAAAATGATGATCTCTCTTATACCTGTAAAACAAGAATGATTTTCTCCCAAAACATTAAGTGCCTGACTTGCTATTTCGCTTAGTAGAAGAATAACTTACCAAGATGGAGGTGGGTTTGTCCAAAGTCTGTTTATGACAGTTTTGTTATTATAAATATACAATTAATCAAACTGTGCAAATCAATAAAATGTGAATGTGAACAAAAGAAGTTTATTGCATTGATGAAAACCCGGTTAACTGCTTAGAAAAGACTTAATAAAGGCAAGTTGTCAAAAAAACTGTTAGCATATTAGATTGCACTACAAAAGATTGTATTTTTTAGTAAATCAGTAAGAATTTCTGTACTTGAATTGTTTCAAAAGTGGCTAAGTTCTCTCCCCACTTTAAAGAAACTGAAACTAGAAGTTATAGGTAATATTCTTTTGGGTGGTTTATAAAGAAAATACACACAAGTCCAATCAGCAGGGCTCATACTCAAAGAAGCCTTAGCCCTACACCAAAAGATTGGCAAATCAATGTTCATTTATATGTAATAAGTTAAAATTTTAAAATCTCAAGCATCTTTGTACTTTTTTGAAGTAGTTCCCTGCTTTAAAATGACTTAAGAATTGCCCAATCCTTACTCGGTTCCCCACGGTTTCTATTATAAATACACACCTTTATCAATCTGCTAGCAGGGATGAGGGGAAGAGAGGAAGAGCTAGGGATGTTCACTTTTTACTTCAGATTCTTTTGCATGCTTGGAATCTAGGGAAAAAAACAAGGATTTTTAAAGTTTTAGGTTTCTTTTTTTTTAATAAATTGACTCCAAAATCTGTTCTCTGTTGAGGGGTAGGGAAGATGAGCATAATCAAATCTGGACAAGGCCTCCTACCTTCTTGTAGGGCATGCTCCATCCCGGAAACAGAAATGGTGCTGACTACAATCTCAAGGCAAAGATGGTTTGTAAGCTTTCTTTCCACTATGGAGAGTTACAGAAAGGATTCCAGGAGGATAGCATGCTTCCAAGGAGGATATGACACGATCTTCTCCAGCTCCTTACTGTCTGAGGCATGCTGGGGGCCCACTGCGTAGATGGTGATCCCTGCCTTCTGAGGGCAAGAAGCGGGTCTGGACACGTTGTCTTGGGAGAAGCCTTCGGTGATGACCACAGCTATCTGCTGTACCCGTTGGTCGGACCGGCTCCCCTTCTCCTGAATGAAAACCTCTTTTCTTAGGAAATCCAAAGCAGCACCAGTGTTTGCCCTTCGTCTTTTTCCCCGGTAGGTTAATTTGTCCAAATGCTTTAAGAGTGCAGCTGGATTCTGAAATGTATCCAGCGAAAATTCAAGATGTGGTTCCTCATTGTAAAAGACCAAGCCAATTCTCACAGCATCAGAATGAGTGTTTAGAGAGCTGACAGTGGTCTTTAGGAAATTGATGACTTGATGGAAATTGGCTCGCCTAACTCTGCTAAATTCCTCAGTGAGGAACACTAAGTCAGCCAGGATAGCAATTGGACATGCTGCAAACAAACAAAATCAAAAAGAAGAGTTTTAACATGGGAACAGGGTAAAAAAGAACATTCATTCAAAAGTTGTATTTTAATGTATTTTGTATACTACCCTAATATATTTATTATCATAAATTACAATTATATATTATACTAACTTACATTTTAGAATTTAGTAGAAGCCTTAATTTGATATCATGGCCAAAGAATACCACAGGGTTCACACCTATTTCAAAATTTCTCACATGGAAGAGTATTTTTATCACTTGCAAATACGTAAATACATGACTATTCATAATATAGTCCTTTAAGACCACTTCTCAATTCGCCTAAGTCCATTAAAAGCATCTGAGACTGAACTAGTTTTTCTTTCATTTTTCTAGTTCCAAGAGACACTGGAAATAAATACTCTCTTTTATAGACCTGAAACCTCCTTGATTTAAAACTTCCTCCTCTGTCTTGGTAAAAGATGAAAATAACAAATTGTGGCTATTAATTTCTGCACCTTTCTCTGATAAATGTCATGTCATTTTAACAGAGACGATGTAAAATGTTGCAAGTTCCTATGAAAAATCTTTATCCAAACATTGGGCTAGTTGGCTGTTCCATTTTGCTATAAAAGAACCTTCCCTCCAACCTGCCTCAACTGAAGGAATGAAACATAAACTCCCTGCTAAGAGGAATCCAGATACCTCCTTCCCTATTTGAGCAGTGCCCAACATAGGGAAACCCTCTATGTCCACATACCAACAAAGTCCAGATCTGCTTTGACCCATGAAAAAAGAAATCTCCCTCCAGAGAGCCAAAACCACACTGAAACCAGTGTGTAGACCACTGAATACTGAAAAACACAGTTTAGGGACAATAGAAAAACCTTTTGACTTTTCTTTGGTCTTTCTGTGTCCTGAAATTTCCTGTGGTCATATTTTATAAAGGACCAAAATTCAACCGTATATTTTAAAAATAGCTGTTTCCCTGGTTTTTGCAAGTCTAGAACACCTGCTCTAAAAACTCCAAATACCTTTGACTTCCCCCTTCCTTCATGTGCTGGAACCAAGTGCTCTTATTCTCCTTTTGAGTTGTCTCCAGGTCATATCTTCTTTCCTCATCCTCAGGGACATTCCTGGCCTGGGCCCAGACATCCTCCCTATGTGGCCAGATGGTGGCTCAGTGTTTTTCTGCATCTTAGGCGCCATCTAGAATCCAGCCTGCCCACTGAAGGCTTCCTTAAAGGCCACGCTGGTCATGTCATTTTTCTTGATTAAAAGCCTCTGATTCTTTCCAGTGCCTTAGGGCACTCCACAATCAGGTCTATCCTACCCAATTTAATCTCATCTCTACTTTTAAACTCTCCCCGTGAATCCAATTGACTTCATTTTTTCCCTTTCTTTCACATTCATCCAGACCATTCCTACTTTTATACCCTTACCAGGAGTGTGGACCCCTAACCTAGCTCCTCCCCTTGCCAGGAATGTCTTCCTCCCTTTTCCCTATATGTTAAAATAATACTCATTAATAAGGGACTGGCACTGTTATCTTATATATGTTTGTCTTTTCTGCCCATAAAATTGCAAGGATCCCAAGCTCTAGTTGTTGATTGGTCTGGAAAGAGCCATGGTAACTCAGAGAAAGAAGAAAATGATCACTCTAGTTGTGAGGATCAAGGGATCCTTCACCAAGAGGATAACTTAAGAAGTGAAGGGTAAATTTTGACTGCAGGCATTCCAGGCTGATCATATAGTGAATTCAAGGGTAGAGACAGAGGTGGGAAAGCATGACATATGTACAGCAAATGATGAGTAGCTTGGCTTGGCTGGAGAATAGAATATATAAAAAGACTTAGCAGGAGGTAAGTTTCAGTGGTTCTCAGAAAGCAGTGTGGTGCCCAGCTCAAGAGGACATTTTTGAACTATATGGAGGTGTTTTAGATTGCCATAATGATTCAGGGATGCTACTGGCCAGGTACCAGGGATGTTAAACCACACTTTCACGGGACAATCTTATACTATGTATTGTCCTACCCCAAATGCCAATAGCATGGCTTTTAAGTGTCTTAAATGCCAACCCAAGGAAGGACTTTAATTAATCTCTGAGGAGAAGACTGGATGTGCATAGTAGTTTGAAAATATTACTGTTCAGAAATATTCTCTCCTTACCACTCATTTCTATAGGAATAATGTACTTTTCTACTTTACTAATGTTACCATAGCCATGTGACCTGCTTTGATCAATGAAATGTTAGCAGATGATACAACAGCAGTCTCAGAAATGCCTACAGTATTGGGTTTCTCTCTTGCACCTCTGCTATTACCATGGGAAGAATATACCCAGATTAGCCTGATAACCCCAGGAGGAAGAAGAGAGCCACGTGGAGCACAGCCAAACCTAGATCAACCAACCCCCAGCCAAATCCCAAGTAGCCCAGCCAATATCAGCTGTCCCTCAGCAGGTCTGTGAGCTTAAATGATTCCTTTTAGCCATGGACTGTGCAGATGGTTTGTTACATAACATCATTATGACCCTGAGTAACAAATACGAGGTATGTGCCTAAAGCATCCCACGCCTCCTCTTCTTCCCTATTCATGGGTGCTAGTGCCCCAGGACTAAGGAATCAAGAATATCTCCTTCGCTCCTTTTCCCAGAATTTCCTCTTATGCTGAGATCTCCCAGTGGCACATATATCCAAGGACCAAACCTTACCTTCTGCTGGCCCCTCCTGGGTTTCAATCCCAATCCCTGGCTGTCCAGTGCCTTGGATCGCCATATTGACATCCTGTGTTATCCATTTGACTCCATCACTTCTCTTTATCTCAAATACAAGGTGTGAGGACCCCAGCCCTTCCAGTTCTCTCCTGTCAACGTCCTGCACACCCACAAATATGACTTTCACGCCTTTCTCCCTCAGTCTCTGTGCAGCATCCCAGACCTCGTCCTCAGATTTGCCCGAGGTAATGACCACCACATACTGAGGGATGCCTTGGAGAAACCGGCTTTCTGCTTTCTCCAGGAAGAAAGTTCGTTGAAGGTATTGTAGAGCTTTGCCTGTCCGTCTGGAACCACCCTGAGGCACAAAGTTCTCATGGACGTGAACTATCATCTCATCCTGGGTCTTGTAGGTATTGAGCAAAACTCAGTGTGACCTTGATCACCATACCGAGCCAGCCCAATCTGGTACTTGTCCCTGCCAACGTCCAGCATGCCAATCACTCTGGAGATGAAATTCTGCATCACCTGGAAGCTGTCCCATCATGTGTCCTGAGAAGTGTCAGCAAGAAAGACCACATCTGCATAGGCCTTGTTGAGTTCTGAAAATAGAGAAAGATGGGGCAAAATAAGACACATAGGAGAGAGTAAATCAAATCAAGCCTTCATGAGAATTTAATGTGAGATGGTTTTCTGGGAGCAATATGAGAAGGAGAATTCCTATGTTTATACCACCTTATGTACATCGCACCTCCCCCACCTCTATATGGAACTCTATTATAAGGGCTTTTGCCTTTGTTTTGTTTATTCTCCTTCACCAAATGGAGGAGGCAAGGAAAGTTAACAATTACTGTGAAGTTACTTTGTGATAGAGTTTTTTATATACTTTTTCTGATTTAATCCTTCTAAACCATTCTATAAGACAAATGTTGTTACCTTGCACAGAAGAGAAAACTGAAGCAAAGAAGCAAAGCCACTTATCCACGTTCACATAACTAGAAAGTGGCAAAGGCAAGATTAAAAAACAGAGCTTCTGAGTTTCAAAATCCATGTGGTTTCCTTTGTACAACATGGTAAGGTGTTTTTCCCTTTTTGTCCCACCTATAAGAACTCCATCTAGCCTTGAGCTCAGATGTCCCTTCCTCCAGGAAGTCTCCCCAGGTTTTCCAGTGATGGTGGGCATCCATTCTCCTGCCCTCCCACCACACCCAGGGCACTCTGGCTCATACTGCAGTGAAGTGTCTTGGTTAGGATGTTGGGTTTGAACACAGCTTCTTACCTTTTATTTTGCCCTCTACTACTGGGCACAAAGTCTGAAGAATACCTCCTGAAAAATGCTGCAGGATGTTGAAGTTTTCAATGTTGAAGAGAAACTTCTCAAATGGCTCACTGGCTATTTTTTGAAACTCCTGGACATCCTGGACATTGACTCCTACCACATACACAACAACTCCATCTTCTTTCAAATGATCAGCTGCCTCCTGGACCTCATCATTTGACTCCCCGTCTGTCACCAGGATAACTATTTGAGGAACTCTGTCCTTGGCCCGACTGCCAGCTGCCTCAGTCACATAGTTAGTCCTGATAAATTCCAGGGCACTCCCTATGTTGGTGCCTCCTGTGTGGTAGGGAAGACTCTGGATATGCTCCAAGACCATGCTCTTCAGAGGGTACTGTTCAGCTGAAAGGCTGGGTAGATGTTATCACTGTACTGGGCAAGTCCCACTTGGACTTGGTCACTGCTGATATCAAGGCCCAAGACAACAGAGTAAAGGAAGTTCTTAACTTTCTGGAAGTTCTGGGGCCCAAGGCTGGTTGAGCTGTCCACCAAGAATACAATATCTGCCAGGTCTGCTTCTCTGCAAGCTGTAAAAGAGAGGGAAAAAGGGATGAGGGTCACTGGGTCTTTATTGTTCAAAATGCTTATGAACCAATGGAGGTGGTTTATTAAACTGCTTAGAACCAGGGAAGAAAAGACAGCAATGGCAGGCGGCCAATATTCATACTACCCTCACTGCAAGTGCACTCAGAGAAGTGACCTCACCCCGTGCCTTTACTTCCTTCCACTCCATCATCTTCCAAGGCTTCGGATATGCTCTGCTGTCCCTCCTGATCTTGAAATGCACTTGGACAATCCCTTCACTTTTATTAAGAAAAAAAGCACTTCTGCAAATTTAGCAGCACATTGAGAAAAGAAATGTCTTCTTCCCAGTAAGACTAAGCCTTCAGCCTCCTGTCTTTTTTTTTTTTTTTTTTTGCAGAGACAGAGTCTCACTGTCCCGCCCTCGGTAGAGTGCCGTGGCATCACACAGCTCACAGCAACCTCCAACTCCTGGGCTTACGCAATTCTCTTGCCTCAGCCTCCCGAGCAGCCGGGACTACAGGCGCCCGCCACAACACCCGGCTATTTTTTTGTTGCCGTTTGGCCGGGGCTGGGTCCAAACCCGCCACCCTCGGCATATGGGGCCAGCGCCCTACTCACTGAGCCACAGGCGCCGCCCCAGCCTCCTGTCTTTTTGACAATCTCTAGGATGTGCTGGCACCAACAGGTTAGAGAACTGAATATAGCCTGTTTTCCTTGGTACATCTCATTGCAGTGCTGCAGCTCTGTTACTTAGCAGCCTCGTGACCTATTTGTCACAAGGCTCTGAAATCTTTACACCAACTCTTAAACCTTATAAGGTTGTGTTGAGGATACAATAGGACAATCTACTGTAGCAGAAAACATCAGTGCTCTGCCTGGGTCTTTTTGGTATTCTCTTTACCATTTCTGTGCACTGCTCTTTGGGAGATTTCCCTCTAGCTACTGGAGCTACTTTTTTCACAATATATAAAAGCCCAGATCCTTGCTTGACCCAGATTCAGAGTCCAGACAACTCTGTAACATAACATACACTCTTGAGTTCCCCCTGCAGGATCAGGCTAAACCCTCATGTGGAGCTTCTGCCTGAGATCATGCCCTTCTTTTTTTTTTTTTTTTTTTTTTTTATTGTTGGGGATTCATTGAGGGTACAATAAGCCAGGTTACACTGATTGCAATTGTTAGGTAAAGTCCCTCTTGCAATCATGTCTTGCCCCCATAAAGTGTGACACACACCAAGGCCCCACCCACCTCCCTCCTTCCCTCTTTCTGTTCCCCCCCCATAACCATAATTGTCATTAATTGTCCTCATATCAAAATTGAGTACATAGGATTCATGCTTCTCCATTCTTGTGATGCTTTACTAAGAATAATGTCTTCCACGTCCATCCAGGTTAATACGAAGGATGTAAAATCTCCATTTTTTTTAATGGCTGAATAGTATTCCATGGTATACATATACCACAGCTTGTTAATCCATTCCTGGGTTGGTGGGCATTTAGGCTGTTTCCACATTTTGGCGATTGTAAATTGAGCTACAATAAACAGTCTAGTACAAGTGTCCTTATGATAAAAGGATTTTTTTCCTTCTGGGTAGATGCCCAATAATGGGATCGCAGGATCAAATGGGAGGTCTAGCTTGAGTGCTTTGAGGTTTCTCCAGACTTCCTTCCACAAAGGTTGTACTAGTTTGCAGTGCCACCAGCAGTGTAAAAGTGTTCCCTTCTCTCCACATCCACGCCAGCATCTGCAGTTTTGAGATTTTGTGATGTGGGCCATTCTCACTGGGGTTAGATGATATCTCAGGGTTGTTTTGATTTGCATTTCTAACATATAGAGATTATGAACATTTTTTCATGTGTTAGCCATTCGTCTGTCATCTTTAGAGAAAGTTCTATTCATGTCTCTTGCCCATTGATATATGGGATTGTTGGCTTTTTTCATGTGGATTAATTTGAGTTCTCTGTAGATCCTAGTTATCAAGCTTTTGTCTGATTGAAAATATGCAAATATCCTTTCCCATTGTGTGGGTTGTCTCTTTGCTTTGGTTATTGTGTCCTTAGCTGTACAGAAGCTTTTCAGTTTAATGAAGTCCCATTTGTTTATTTTTGTTGTTGTTGCAATTGTGATGGCAGTCTTCTTCATGAAGTCTTTCCCCAGGCCAATATCTTCCAGTGTTTTTCCTATGCTTTCTTGGAGGATTTTTCTTGTTTCATGCCTTAAATTTAAGTCCTTTATCCATCTTGAATCAATTTTTGTGAGTGGGGAAAGGTGTGGGTCTAGTTTCAGTCTTTTACATGTAGACATCCAGTTCTCCCAACACCATTTATTGAATAGGGAGTCTTTCCCCCAAGGTATGTTCTTGTTTAGTTTATCAAAGATTACGTGGTTGTAAAATGTTAGTTTCATTTCTTGGTTTTCAATTCGATTCCAAGTGTCTACGTCTCTGTTTTTGTGCCAGTACCATGCTGTCTTGAGCACTATGGCTTTGTAGTACAGACTAAAATCTGGTATGCTGATGCCCCCAGCTTTATTTTTGTTACAGAGAACTGCCTTAGCTATATGGGGTTTTTTCCGGTTCCATACAAAACGCAGAATCATTTTTTCCAAATCTTGAAAGTACGATGTTGGTATTTTGATAGGAATGGCGTTGAATAGGTAGGTAGATTGCTTTGGGAAGTATAGACATTTTAACAATGTTGATTCTGCCCATCAATGAGCATGGTGTGTTCTTCCATTTGTTAAAATCCTCTGCTATTTCCTTTCTGAGGATTTCATAATTTTCTTTATAGAGGTCCTTCACCTCCTTCGTTAGGTATATTCCTAGGTACTTCATTTTCTTTGAAACTATGGTGAAGGTAGTTGTGTCCTTAATTAGCTTCTCATCTTCACTGTTATTGGCGTATACAAAGGCTACTGACTTGTGGACATTGATTTTATATCCTGAAACATTACTGTATTTTTTGATGACTTCCAGGAGTCTTGTGGTTGAGTTCTCTAAGGGTTCTCTAAGTATAAGATCATGTCGTCAGCAAAGAGGGAGAGTTTGACCTCCTCTGCTCCCATTTGGATTCCCTTGATTTCCTTGTCTTGCCTAATTGTATTGGCTAGAACTTCCAGCACTACGTTGAATAGTAAAGGTGACAGAGGACAACCTTGTCTGGTTCCAGTTCTAAGAGGAAAAGCTTTCAGTTTTACTCCATTCAGTAAAATATTGGCTGTGGGTTTGTCATAGATAGCTTCAATCAGTTTTAGAAATGTGCCACCTATGCCTATACTCTTCAGTGTTCTAATTAGAAAAGGATGCTGGATTTTATCAAATGCTTTTTCTGCATCTATTGAGAGGATCATGTGATCTTTATTTTTGCCTCTGTTAATATGGTGGATAATGTTTATAGACTTGCGTATGTTAAACCAGCCTTGCATCCCTGGGATGAAGCCTACTTGATCATGCTGAATGACTTTTTTGATGATAAGCTGTAATCTATTGGCCAGGATTTTGTTGAGAATTTTTGCATCTATGTTCATGAGTGAGATTGGTCTGAAATTCTCCTTTTTGTTTGGGTCTTTTCCTGGTTTTGGTATCAGAGTGATGTTTGCTTCATAGAATGTGTTGGGGAAGATTCCTTCTTCCTCAATTTTTTGGAATAATTTCTGCAGTACAGGAATAAGCTCTTCCTTGAAGGTTTGATAGAATTCTGGAGTGAAGCCATCTGGACCAGGGCATTTTTTGGTTGGAAGCTTTTTTATTGTTTCTTTGATCTCAGTGCTTGAAATTGGTCTGTTCAGGAGCTCTTTTTCTTCCTGGCTGAGTCTAGGGAGAGGGTGTGATTCCAAATATTGATCCATTTCTTTCACATTGTCAAATTTCTGGGCATAGAGTTTCTGGTAGTATTCAGAGATGATCTCTTGTATCTCTGTGGGATCAGTTGTTATTTCCCCTTTATCATTTCTGATTGAGGCTACTAGAGATTTTACTTTCCTATTCCTCATTAGTCTGGCCAATGGTTTATCTATTTTATTTATTTTTTCAAAAAACCAACTCCTTGTTTCATTAATTTTCTGAATGATTCTTTTGTTTTCAATTTCATTGATCTCTGATTTGATTTTGGATATTTCTTTTCTTCTACTGAGTTTAGGCTTAGATTGTTCTTCTTTTTCCAATTCCATAAGATCTCTTGTGAGGTTGTTGATGTGCTCTCTTTCTGTTTTTTGAATGTAGGCATCTAAAGCGATGAATTTTCCTCTCAAAACTGCTTTTGCAGTATCCCACAGGTTTTGGTAGCTTGTGTCTTCATTGTTGTTATGCTCAAGGAAGTTAATGATTTCCTGTTTTATTTCTTCCTGCACCCATCTGTTATTCAACAGAAGATTGTTTAATTTCCATGCCTTTGGGTGGGGTCGAGCATTTTTGTTAGAGTTGAGTTCCACCTTTAGTGCCTTATGGTCTGAGAAGATACAAGGTAAAATTTCAATTCTTTTGATTCTGTTGATATTTGTTTTGTGTCCCAGGATATGATCAGTTTTGGAGAATGTTCCATGGGGTGATGAGAAGAATGTATATTCTTTATCTTTGGGATGGAGTGTTCTATATGCGTCTATCAAGCACAGTTGTTCTAGGGTCTCATTTAAATCTCTTATATCCTTGTTTAATTTCTGTTTAGAGGATCTGTCCAGCTCTGTAAGAGGAGTGTTAACGTCCCCTGTTATTATGGTATTATCAGATATCATATTGCTCAGACTGAATAAGGTCTGTTTCAAGAATCTGGGAGCATTTAAATTGGGTGCATAAATATTTAGAATTGTAATGTGTTCTTGTTGTATTTTTCCCTTGACCAATATAAAGTGACCATCTTTGTCTTTTTTGACTTTAGTTACTTTAAATCCACATGTATCTGAAAATAAGATTGCAACTCCTCTTTTCTTCTGAATTCCATTTGCCTGAAAAATTGTCTTCCAACCCTTGACTCGGAGCTTTAATTTGTCTCTTGAAGCCAGGTGTGTTTCTTGCAGGCAGCAAATGGATGGCTTGTGTTTTTTAATCCAGTCAACCAATCTATGTTTCTTCAGTGGGGAATTCAAGCCATTAACATTTATTGAGATAATTGATAAGTGTGGTAGTATTCTATTCGTCTTATTTGGTGAGAGTCCATTGCTTAGTTTTATTTTTTGCATCAGTGTGGAGGTTAGGTTCTGTCCTTTAATTTCTGAGTTCTTACTTTGCTGCTGATCCATTGTGGTGGTCAATGTGCAGAACAGGTTGAAGTATTTCCTGTAGAGCTGGTCTTGTTGTGGCAAATTTCCTCAATGTTTGTATATCTGTAAATGATTTGATTTCTCCCTCAATTTTGAAGCTTATCTTAGCAGGGTACAGAATTCTGGGCTGGAAATTGTTCTGTTTAAGTAGATTAAAGGTAGATGACCATTGTCTTCTTGCCTGGAAAGTTTCATTAGAGAAGTCTGAGGTCACTCTGATGGATTTGCCCATGTAGGTCAACTGACGCTTACTCCTGGCAGCTTGCAGAATCTTTTCTTTTGTCTTGACTTTGGACAGGTTCATCACAATGTGTCTTGGAGTAGCTCGGTTAGAGTTGAGGCGACCTGGGGTCCGATATCCCTCTGAAAGCAGTGTGTCAGAATCTTTGGTGATATTTGGGAAAATTTCTTTTATAATATTCTCTAGTATGGCTTCCATTCCCCTGGGGCATTCTTCTTCCCCTTCTGGAATTCCTATAACTCGTATGTTGGAATGCTTCATAAAGTCCCATAATTCTGACAGTGAACGTTCTGCTTTCTCTCTCTTCTTTTCTGCCTCTTTTACTATCTGAGTTATCTCAAAAACTTTGTCTTCTACCTCTGAAATTCTTTCTTCTGCATGGTCTAACCTGTTGCTGATACTTTCCATTGCATCTTTAAGTTCCCTAATTGACTGTTTCAGTTCCTTCAGCTCTGCTATATCCTTTTTATATGCTTCATATCGTTCATCTCTTATTTGATTCTGTTTTTGAATTTCCTTTTGGTTATTTTCCACTTTATTAGCAGTTTCCTTCATTGTTTCCATCATTTCTTTCATTGTTTTCAACGTGTGTATTCTAAATTCCCTTTCTGTCATTCCTAACATTTCTTTATAGGTGGAATCCTCTGCAGTAGCTACCTCATGGTCCCTTGGTTCTGGACTGGTTCTTCATGTTGCCTGGAGTTTTCTGCTGATTCTTCCTCATGAGTGATTTCTTTTATCTGTTTCCTTGCCCTAATTTTCCTTTCGCTTCCTGTTGCTCTTTAAGTTCTCGTGCCTGTGGAAGTTGCGGGTGGGTTTAGATGGACTGAACACACGTGACCACTTGCAGGTTTTCCACTGTTTTAGTCCTCCTCTTGGGGTCCAGAAGTCTCTCGCTGACTCCCTGTATCCTCTCAGGGGTGATGATAGGCAGATCCCACCAGCCAGAGATGCCTGGAGTCCTATCTCCCCAGACTCACGGTGCCCAGATGTAAGGAAGCTGTTACTCGGCTGCCACCTTGCTCCACCTCTCGATCATGCCCTTCTTACTTGACTCTTTCTCCCCCCTGACTGGGAGCAATTCCTTAGCAAACTGCATGTGTCCAAATCCTTATCTCAGGCTCTGCTTATAGGGAACACAACCTTACACACCTGCTCTACTGGACTTGGATTACTCTAAAAGATCTGGGATCAAGGTCCTAGATCTGCCATCCACTTGTGTTACCTTTGGCTTCAGGTTTTTCCTCTGAAAAATGCAAATAATAATGCTAATTACTTTAGGTATCTAACAAAGTTGGGACAATGGGTCAGAAAGCAAGGTAAACAAGCTTTGAAAGCTTTGTGGTAATTGTTAGTACTGTGTATATAAAACCTTTGTAAACCTTGAAGTGCTATACAGAAGTAAGGGATATAATATTTATTTGTCCATGAAAATGCAGTATTACCACCACACGCTTGCTACATTAATGGATCAAAAGTTTTAGCATTTCTTCTAATTCACCTACCTTGTATAGAAATACCAAAATAATGAGTAAATCACAAAGGTTCCAGCCTCTTGTGGGTTTTAATGGAGGCCACAAGCATTCTCCTCTTCCTCTGCTCAAAGTTGTATACTTTACTGTGCAGTTTAGTGACTCATTTATAAAGAATTTTTACAAGTTTATGCCCAGTCACCAAATGAAGCACAGAGTTGATGACATACGATCATCACAGGTAATGACAAGTAATAATAGGCAATGCTATGGGCACCTCTGGCTGGCTAGGCACGGTGCCACGCTCTTTACTTGCACAATTTTGTTTAGTGCTTTCAAAAACTCTCTGAGATGGAGTATTATTATCCTATGAAGAAAATTTAAATTCAGAGAGGTAAAGTGACCTCTGCCTAAGATGACAGAAAGTAGAGAACTGGGATTTGAACCCAGATCTTTCTTTTCCCTAAATTTATATCCTTATCCAGCACATTATACATACACATGGCCAATAAAATAAGCATGGTTTCTGGCCAGTGTGGTGCTTCACACCTGTAATCCTAGCACTCTGGGAGGTCAAGGCAGGAGGATCCCATGAGCTCAAGAGTTTGAGATCAGCCTGAGCAAGAATGAGACTCCAGCTCTACTAAAAATGGAAAACTTAGCTGGGCATTGTAGTGGGCATCTGTAGTCCCAGCTACTTGGGAAACTGACGCAGGAAGAGCACTTGAGCCCAGAAGTTTGAGCTTGTAGTGAGCAAGACTGATGCCATGGACTCTAGCCTGCCACAGAGTGAGACTCTATCTCAAAAAAAAGCAAATTTCCTGGGGGATCTACTGCCTATCTCCCCTCTATCCTAGCAAAATGGGTAAATTCATCTAGGAACAATAACTTCATTCTAGGACAAAATAAATCTTCATTTAGAAGTGGACTTATACTACATTAGTATATAGAAGCAGCATCTGGCCCACAGGATTTACAAAAAGAGCTGATGAATCTTTGGTCTATGACTGGAGAGGAGCATAGAGTACAGATACTTGAGTGAATTTTTACTTTCATATTAAACATGCACACGTGGAAAATAAAAAGGAGAGTGGGAGGAATCAACAAGAGATACAGCTTTGAGTTTCATGACTTCCACATCAGGAATAAAAAGGAAAAAGCCTTTGTACCTGGAGAGATGTGGTCAACAGGTTGAGCTACCTTTGCCAAAGTATGACAGAGCTCCTGCTGCAGCTTATGGGCAAGACTGCTTAGACCAGGGAAGTTGGGAATGAAGAAGGTGAAATTCTCCTGGGGACTACTGGCAATCTCCCTGAGCTCTGCCCTCACGGCACCTCTGACACCAACAGCATACAGCAGGATGCCTGCCCTCCTAAATGCCTCTGCGGGTCTGCGGACATTGTCCTCGGCTGGGCCACTGCTGATCACCCCCGCGATCTGAGGCACCCTTTGGCTTGCCGGGCTCCCTGCTGCTTCCTGAAAGTGGTGATCTAGAATGAAGTGCAGGGCCAGGCCCATCTTCTTGTCCCCAGGCTTAAACCGAAACTGCTGAATGTGTCTCATCATGTCGCCCTTGCCGTGATAGGTGGAAAGCAGGAACTCTGATTGGGGCACATTGCTGTACTGGGCCAGACCCACATGGATAGTGTCTCTGCTGATATTGAAGCTGTTTATTAGGATGTTTAAGAAGATCTTCTTCACACTGCAGGCGTGTTGGGGGTTGGTGCTGGTGTCCACCAGAAACACGACATCTCCCACACAGACCTCTTTGCAGACTGGGAAAGAGAGTCATGCGAACATAAAACATTACCAAATTGACAGCTACTGGCTGGAATTCCATTTCTCTCAATTCAGTGCCTTTACTGTCTACAGATGTACCTACCTGGCTCTCTCCCTGGCTACCATCAGCCTCTTTTCGTGAATAGTTTGGTCCCTGGCTTTCCCATGGGTGTGGCTTGCCACTCCCTGAGCTCAAGCTTCTGTACAGCTTCTGCTCCCAACGCTGTTACAATCCTGGGAACCAGCATCTCAAAGGTGGCCAGACCCCCTGGTACCCCACCTGGGGCTATCCTCCAGTATAGAAGGGAATAGATGCCAAGTGGCTGCAGAACTTAAGCAAATCTCTAATCTCTCTGCTCCTCATATTGTCTCACTCCAGACTACAGGATTCACCAGATGACTTGTTCTCATTCAACTCAAACTTTGCTTTTCTGTGACAAGAAGCACAGTGTATACCAGGCACAGTGCATGTGTGGAAAAAAAGAAGAAGAGGTGATTCTGATCAATCTATTTCTCTGCAGCCTCCATGATTTCTCCCCCCACTCCAATCTCATTACCCTGGGGTGGTGGGAGGAGAACATAAATTAGTGATGAGAAGGGAAATAAAAGCAGAAACCAGCTACAAATGTTTTTAGGTCAAAGTAGCAGAAAAGTCAAATGATGATAACCCCACGTTTGTTAAACACATCTTGCACTTGGTATTGTGCCAGGAGGTTTAAAACATTGCCATGCACTGGCCCTGAACTAGCTAGTCTCCCTGCCCTCTTCACCTGAGCTCTCCCTGCCCTGTCTCTGCAGCCTCGTCTCCCTGCTCTCTCTCTTTCCCTGTTCCAGGCCCTGTAGTCCAGTCTCTCCAACTTTCCATGTTCCGCTTACCATTGGACTTTAACATGCCCCTCTTCCTTCCCAATTTCCCTCTTTCTTTTTTCTTTTGTAAATTCCCATATAATCAAGTTCTTTTATCTTGATTTATAATGTAACATTCATTAGTGTGCTTATTTAATTAATGGCAATTTCCCCAACTAGACTCCAAGCTCCATGGGAATAGATAAACATATCTTCTATTGGGCGGCGCCTGTGGCTCAGTGAGTAGGGCGCCGGCCCCATATGCCGAGGGTGGCGGGTTCAAACCCAGCCCGGGCCAAACTGCAACAACAACAACAAAAAAAAATAGCCGGGCGTTGTGGCGGGTGCCTGTAGTCTCAGCTGCTCGGGAGGCTGAGGCAAGAGAATCGCGTAAGCCCCAGGAGTTGGAGGCTGCTGTGAGCTGCGTGACGCCACGGCACTCTACCCGAGGGCGGTACAGTGAGACTCTGTCTCTACAAAAAAAAAAACATATCTTCTATTTGTTTGTTCACCACATGAGCATCTAGCAGAGAGTAGACACCCAAAAAATATTTGAGGAAGGAAGAAATATAGGAAAGGAGATGGGACTCTTGCATATTAATGGGAGCAAGGGAAATATGTTAGCGCTGGAAACAGTCCTGTGAGACTAATCGGAGGCGACTACGCAAGGCAGCACTGTAGTTACCAGATACATAGGACAGCGGGGCATTAAAATATCATTAGCATGACTGAGAAACTGGATTTTACATTTTACTGGATTTTGATTCAATGTAGATAGTCACGTGTGGCTAGTGGCCACTGTGTTGGACAGCACAAGTATAGAATAAGGAATCCAATCCAAACATCTCACAGAGAAGAAAAATGAGACCTGGACAGGCAGAGTAATTCATAAATTCATTCAGAGAGCCTGAATGCACTCAGGAACTAGGTCTCCTGACATCTAGTTCATGCCCTGAACTGCTGTAAGTTTAAATTTAAAATCCATATACAGAAAGCAAAGACAAAATAAGAGTTTAAACAGAGAGGACTGAGAGAAGTTGGTATAATCTGGGGACACTAAATCCATTTGTCACTTCGGGAATCCTGAGTCCCACCTCTCAAATGTTTGCCTAATCTTGGTCAGAAAGCCAATTGGAGCCTGATGGTGCAAAAGGCAGTCAATGAACTAACTTCAGCTCCTGTAAGCTTTATTTCCCTGTGGCCCTCCAAATGCAACCTTATTGGGAGGAGATGATTCAGTGACTGTTACAGGGATGGTTAGTTCCCTTAGCATCTCTTTCCAGAGTGATCAAACACAGGTCATAAATGCTTCCCTTATCTTTCCAATCAGAAGAAACCTCATAGCTGTAGAATATTTTTCAAGCAAGTAGGTTTGTGTCCCATCATGTGCAGCTTGAGTCACGTATTACGTTTTCACGCATTGTCACTTTATTAACCCCTCCACTAGTTCTTTCTAGTTTCAGAAGATGTTTGAAACATGAAAAGACTGTCACACCTTCTGCTCACAAGTGAGGGGAGCCAGAGCCAAAAGGAAAATTGAGAGAGCTTCATCTTCCCCCCGCCTCCAAAAAAAAATAACAATCTGTGTAATTATATTTGAATATTTAAACCTCAATATTGTCTCAGTGGGGCTTGGGGCTACTCAAACAATCTTCTGTTGATGAGACTTTCATCTTGAAAAGTCCTATTAAAATAACAATCGCAAAAATATCACAGAGGCGGCACTAGCATTCTGTGTAACTATCCATCTCCTGATGACAATTACCCCTCAGAACAGCTCTGCCAAACAGAAAAGACAGAATGCCTAATAGGCTCTTGTTTACAAAAGCATCTGAGAGCCTGATAACACAGTCAGGAGTGTGGTACTTTTTAATGTCTATTCTGGAGGGTTAAGCATTGAAAAAAATCAAATGCCAGCCATTCATTCCAAGTTTCCACATTCTGTCTGAATTCTCCTTCAAGGAATCATTTCCCTTTTGTTAACTACAAAATTCTTGTAATATTTTCTTTTAAGATTGTCACTGCCACTGTTTCTGGCAAGGTAACTGTTTTTGGCTTAAAGACACCCATGCATTACCAGTCCTCTGTGATTTGATGAAGCCAAAACTAGCTGCAAAGAAGATGATCCCCCAAAACGTCTTCCAAGTCTCCATCCTAGATGTATACCTAGAGAGAAAAAGGAACCTTGTAGTTTACAAAATATGCCTTCATACTCTTAAAATAGGTGCATTGCATTGTATTTAATTATATCTCAACAAAGTAGATTTTAGGCTCGGCACACTACCACAGTGGTTACAGCGTCAACCACATACGAGGCTGGCGGGTTCAAACCCGGCCCGGGCCAGCTAAACAACAGTGACAACTGCAACAGAAAATAGCTGGGTGTTGTGGGGGGTGCCTGTAGTCCCAGCTACGTGGGAGGCTGAAGCAAGAGAATCGCTTAAGCCCAAGAGTTTGAGGTTGTTGTGAGCTGTGACGCCACAGCACTCTACTGAGGACATAGTGAGACTCTGTCTCAAGAAAAAAAAACAAAATAGATTTCTAAAGAAAACACAACTATATCTTTCCCCAAACTAATAGAAGCTTTATAAAAATGAAGAGGGAAACGTTGCCACATTGCTTCAATTGTGCAAGAAAAATGTGCTGACCCAACTCAGGAAGAACTCTGTAAACACTCAGAGTGTACACCTCCGACTTAGTTATTTAAAGCTGTCCAGATATAGCTATAAAAGGAGAAAGCATGAAGGGCACAGGGTAGAACTTCCATTGTACACATTTGGTGGATCGTAAACATTCCTGGATGGTTTGCTTGTATTTTTATACAAGAGTTCAATGACTCAATATACACTGTGGCATGCAAAAATATTCGAATATCTCCAGAGCACATCTGCCTGATAATTTCAGCCTTGCTTGAAAATATTGTACACGCTCCCACATGGAGCAGAACAGTAGGCTTCTTTCCGCAAAACTTGAAGCTGTTTCCAAAGATGTCCACAGAAATGATCTACTCTTAGTTCTATGTCTACTTTTTTCTTTTCTTTCTTTTTTTTTTTTTTTTTTTTGAGTCTCACTCTGTGCCCTGGGGTTGAGTACTGAGATATCATAGCTCACAACAACCTCAAACTCTTGGGTTCAAGTGATTCTCTTGCCTCAGCCACTTGAATAGCTGAGACTACAGGTGCCTGCCACAACACCCAGCTATTTTTTAGAGATGGGGTCTCGTTCTTGCTCAGGCTGGCCTCAAACTCCTGAGCTCAGAAGATCCACCCCCCTTGGCCTCCCAGAGTGCTAGGATTACAGGTGCGAGCCACCATGCCTGGCCCATGGCTGCTTTTTGACTCTAGGAAAGCCCATGTGTTGAAAAATAAGAACAATATAGTAATCCCATTGAATTAGAAGTTCCAAGTAGAGCAGAGAACACTTCATCTTTCTGTTTTCAGCCAACCTATCTCACAGCCGTCTTCAGCAAGGTATAGCGGGGTTAAAAGCAGAGACTCTTGGAGATAAACTGCCTGGATTTGCATACCAGATCTACTACTTAATACTGGATTTTAGGCAAATTGCTTCACTTCTCTGTACCTCGGTTTCCCCATTTTTAAAATGAGGGCAATAATAGCACTTGCCTTGCAGTGTTACAAGGATTGAGAGACTTCATTATTTTTAAATATTTTACATGTACTCTTTAGGTGTTTGTTGAATTAAATAAAACTTAGAGATCCAATATGTAAAAGTTAAGAAGGATTCCCCCTAATTTGAAACTCAGAGTCAGCAGTTATTTTGTTTTGTATAATTTAATTTATATATACTTCAATTTAATTCAGTACCTGATTTAATTTTCACTTTCTGTTGATTGCTGCTTTGTAAGTTGTTCTGCTAATATCACTTGTTTCTCACCCAAAACTGAGAAAGATCAGCAGAGTAGGTGTCACTCTGCTCATTTTTTTGATGGAAATGGAGGAATTGGGTTCAAGAAAGATTATGTAGCCTACCAGTGCTACACAGTCATTCCTTGTCAGGACCAGCCCCTGCCCCAGGTGACCTGACTCCTGGTCCAGTGCCTGGCTGGACTTAAAGCATCTGCTTCAAACCTTCCACTACAATCTTCAAGTCCAGACTGTCACTCAACTCCTAAGTCTACTTTATGTCAAATGAAGACTTGTGAGAAATTTACCCCAGGGTAAAAGAATGTGACTCAAGTACGTTTATCCACCAGTTATGTCTCCAAAGAGCACCTTTTGTGCCCAAAACACCGTAGTAGGTGCTGCAGAGAATGGAATTACAAGCCTTGACTTTGTACTTAGAGAACTGAATGATTCTCTAAGGAAGGGTAGAAATTTTATATACTAGAAACAATAACAAATTCAGTAAACTTAAAGCACATTCTTTAAAGAAATCAGAGAGTTTAAGCAAGAATCTCTACAATGTCCCAATCACTTTCCCATCTTGGACACTTTAAGTAGAACATTGAGCAGAAGCAATCATCACAATACCCAGAAATAGCAGACACCTAACAACTGAGTTTCTCTCTCCAAAAATGTTGAGTCTAATCACCCCACTTCCCTAAGGATACATCTCTACTGTTATGCTCAATTTATTCCATAAGAAGTATTCAATGATGTCAGATAAATAAGTCTATTTTATTAGTTATACCAACAAAAAGTACTGGGAGAAATCTTGACCTCACATGAAGCCCATAGTCCTTGATTCTGATTTTATCTTAGCCATCTCTTTTGTAGACTTGAGCAAGCCATTCTACCTTTCAGGCTTTATGTGGTAGTTTTAGAGCAAAGGTTCTCAACCTTCCTAATGCCGCAACCCTTTAATACAGTTCCTCATGTTGTGGTGACCCCAACCCTATGGCATTAGGAAGGTTGAGAACCACTGCTCTAGAGTGTTTAGTACCGAGATGAGACACCTACTGTATTAACCACTATATTACAAACAATCTTCAGGGGATTGGTCTAGTGTTTTTCCAATAAATAGATGTGCTATAATTGGATTTCTCTGTTCCTCAGTTTTTACATCAACTGACCAGATTTTTTCTTCAGCTAGTGACTCTTCCAGGAGGCATATCACTAATTCAAGGAAAGATACTCAAAGACTTTAAATATCCTATCACCCAGTGGTGAATAAATGAATGCATGAATCTTTTTTTATGTATAGAAGAGAGTGAAAGTGAGAGAGAAAGAAGAAAGAAAGGGATGAAAGAAAGAAAAGAAAGGAGAGAGAGAGAGAATGAGAGAGAAACAGAGAGAGCTGAATTCATGAATCTTAAAGAATAGAATTAAAGGCAGTAGCTTTTAAGTGCCCAAAAGTGATCCAAAATAAATTTATGCATCATCATCATCATTATCACAATAAAATATCACACTTCAATTTTTAAAATTTTGGGAATAGTAAAGTTAGATGAAATATAAAACTTTTAAGTAAGGTATCTATATTTTCATACTTCATTATGTCCTAATTGTTACTTTCATGCAATTAGTCCTGAAATATAAGTATGTTTAGCTAATTGTAAATAAGGTACTAGAGCTGTTTATGGAAATATAGTGGGAAATTCTATCATTTATAAGCATTTTGTATTTGTGTGTATATTATATCAATGAAGAGTTAGATATCTCTAGATTAAGAACTTAATATTTACATAATATATACTATTTTGCCAAGATGTTTGTATCTGATTTAAGCTGCTGGAGGGGTTTTGCATTTGAACACGTGGGGCTCACTGTGGAGGCAAGAAATAAAGTCATTAAATAAAATGTAAATAGATAAGGATAGTACAGAATATTGATTCCTTCTGTAAATAACTCTAATAGTTTGGGCGTGAAAAGAGATTTTTCTCAAAGTATATTGCTCAAATAGTTATCTAACTAGAATGATATATTTTTTAAGATTCATTTATTCAGTTAAAGAAATATTTGGGGGCAGCGCCTATAGCTCAGTGGGTAGGGCGCCAGCCCCATATACCGAGGATGGTGGATTCAAACCTGGCCCCTGCCAAACTGCAACAAAGAGATAGCTGGACGTTGTGAGGGACGCCTGTAGTCCCAGCTATTTGGGAGGCTGAGGCAAGAGAATCGCATAAGCCCAGGAGTTGGAGGTTGCTGTGAGCTGTGATGCCACAGCACTCTACCGAGGGCGATAAAGTAAGACTCTGTCTCTACAAAAAAAATAAATAAATAAATTACTTTGCAACCACCTTAGTACCGATTAATTCAGAAAGAATCATTAAGGGCTACTAAAACTGTTGGGTGAAAAAGTTTGTTGAGGAGGGGCGGTGCCTGTGGCTCAGTGGGTAGGGTGCCGGCCCCATATATCAAGGGTGGTGGGTTCAAACCCAGCCCCAGCCAAAGTGCAACAAAAAAATAGCTGGGCGTTGTGACAAACACCTGTAGTCCCAGCCACTCCAGAGGCTGAGGCAAGATAATCGCATAAGCCCAGGAGTTGGAGGTTGCTGTGAGCTGTGACACCATGGCACTCTACCAAGGGCAATAAAGTGAGACTCTGTCTCTACAAAAAAGAAAAAAAAAAGTTTGTTAGGGAGCAGAATATTAACACAGTCTCAAAGTATCTCTTGAAAAAATGACTTACGAATTACAAAGGGAAAAAAATATACCTTTCCAATGTAGAAGCTTGATGGATCTGAGTTAATAAAGTGAGCAATTGCATCAATAGTCATAGCATAAACCGATATCACATACCTTCTAATATTATGCGTGAGAAAATTCAACATGATTTATATAGTATTTCAAAAAAAAAAATCCATGACTTAAATCTAATAATGAGAAAGCAGTCATAGAAACCAAACCTTTTGAGTAGTCTAATAATAAACAACTGGCCTGCACTCCTTGAAAATACATGTATTAATGTTATGAAAGACCAAAAAAAGCTAAATGACTGATTAATTTAGCTATTAGTCACATCCAAAGAAACATAACAAATAAATGCAATTCATGATCATGGATTGCTATAAAGAAAAGTAAGGCAATATGTAAATTTTTAATATGCACTAAATATTATATAATAATCCTGTACCAATAATTTTCTTGAGTTTGATGATTGTGTTGTAATTACGTAAAAGAATGTTCTTCTTATTAAGAAATACATATTGGCCGGGCATGATGTCTCACATCTGTAATTCTTGCTCTCTGAGAAGCCAAAGCAGGAGGATCCCTTGAGGTCAAGAGTTCGAGACCAGCCTGAGCAAGAGAGTGAGACCCCATCTCTACTAAAAAAATAGAAAAATTAGCCGTGTGTCATGGTGGGTACCCGTAGTTCCAGATACTTGAGAGGCTGGAACCTAAAGGTTTGCTTGAACCCAGGAGTTTAAGGTTGCTGTAAGCCAGGCTGAAATCACAGCACTCTAGCCTGGGCAACAGAGTAAGACTATCTCAGAAAAAATAAATAAATAAATAAGAAATGAGAGAAAGAAGATTTCCTCTCTAATGTTTTATGCCAGTGGCTCTTAGACTTAAACATTACATCAGAATCACCCAGATGAGCAGGCACCATAGCTCATAGCTGTAATCCTAGCCCTCTGGGGGGCTGAGGCAGGAGGACTGCTTAATCTCAAGAGTTTAAGACCAGCTCAAGTAAAGGCAAGACCCTGTCTCTACTAAAAATAGAAAAACTAACCAGGCATGTGGCAGTTGCCTGTAGTTCCTAGCTACTTGGGGAAGCTGAGGCAAGAGAATCTCTTGAGCCCAGGAGTTTGAGGTTATGATGACTCCACAGCTCCGTCTCAAAAAAAAAAAAAAAATCACCCAAAGGATTTGTTAAAACCCAGCTTGCTGGATCCCACTTCCAGGTTTCTGATTAAGTCCGTGGTGGAGCTGGAGAATTTGCCTGCTGAGTTGGTCTAAGGGACCACAGTTTAAAAGCCATTCTTCCATGCATCTAGCATGCAATGATGGTTCCTGCTCAGGCAGTTGTCCGCTCCACCCGCCCTCAATAGCATCTCCAATTCCACATGGAGAAAATTGAGCATCTATTATCAAATAAGTGAGGAAAAGGAGGAGATTATTAATTTTGAAATGTTTTATTTATATACATATGGCCGAGGTAAGCAGACACTTCAAAATACTTGGATGAAATAACCAGAGCAAATGTGCCAAATTAATTTAACACTTTTTTAGATTTTCTTATACTTTTTAAAAATTTTCTTATTTATACTTTATTGTCTGAAATCCAGAGTATTCTATCTTTTGTTTTCTGGTCATTTTAACAAGATTATTACAAGCACTGGATTTTTGGTTTTCTTAGAAGACAGACTTACAGTGTACCACACCTGGGCAGGAAGCTTTAGAAGGCAAACAATTGAGTAACATGAACAGATTTTCCTGTACACATCCCATTAGACTCCACACAGCGTGTTTGACAGTTTAAAAATAAAACTAAAGTTTAGTTTTAACCTATTACATAAACATTAACATTTGCTTTCTGTGCCCATTCACAAATCTTACGATGACTTGGATATATATACAATTTTTGTTGTAAAACATTTGAGGGAGGCTGTGTCAAATATTTTAATGATAATTAATGTGTTGCTAAACTGAGAAAAAAATAATGAAATGCAGAATTATAGAGGTTTCCTCCAGAGAGGGTTAAGGATTGCAATGCCAGCGTTCCAGAGCGGTCTGTGCAAAGCAATAAATGGTTGTAGCTGGCTATGACACTCCCATCAGCTGTGGTAATTATGAGATTGGCATACAATTAATTTGTGAAGTGTTTAAAATTTGGAACAGAATAGAATCTCAGTTGGGAAGTTTTTAACTCTTCTAGGTGCTCTTCATATTCTGACTTGTCTGGTTTCCCATAATGCTCAGTTTGTACATCAATCATACCATCTGCTTAAAGAGGCATCAGCAAGATGATGGACTTGAGATGCCTAATGCTCATCCCCCTATAGAAAGGACCAGAACAATGAATAAACAAATACATCCTGACCAGAGTGTATATCAAAGAGTTCTAGAATACAGCAAGGGAATGGCAGAAACCCTACGGTGCATAGAAACACAAGATGGCTACATAGAGAAGGGAAGGAAACATCTTGCTTTTCCCACCACATCCCCCCAGTGGGGATCAGCTCAGAATCAGGGAGGATTTCTCCCTGCAGGAAAAATTTAAGCAGGAGAACTCAAGCAATCCTTTTCACTGCCACAGACAACTATAGTCTTCATTTCTGGAGACTCCTACAGTCCTCACAGGCCCCAAACCTAGCTTAGGAAGCTTCCTGGAGTCACATGGCTATACTACTCCAGAGGAGCCCACAATGTGCCCACACCTCTTAGTCTCAGCTGCTCCTATGCTGCACCATCTTAAAACCAGAGCCACTGCTAGAGTGTATCCCACTGCATCCCTCTATCCCTGAGGCTTTGCTGTTATTGCACCCTGCCCATGCGGTACTGCACCATTCCCTGGCTAGGCTGCTGCAGCTTCCTATCCTCTAGGAAGAAGCTGCCTGGGAGGCATGCATCTCCCCAACCTCAGCAGCACAGCTGTGCCCCTAGTGCCCAAATCAATCTGGCACCCTGGTTGCCAGAATAGACCCAGGAAAGTAGCTGCAACCCCAATACCCAAGCCCATAAGACACTCTTACCTCTAAGGAACAGGTACTACACCCTGGTGGAGAAACTGTCCTTGAATCAGTAGACCATATGACAGACAAGTGACAAATGGAAGTGCAACATATCAAAACCTGTGGGATGAAGCAGGAGTAGTTCTAAGAAGGAAGTATATAGTAATAAATACCTGGAAAAAAAAAGAGCTGAAATAAATTGCCTATAATTATGCCTCAAGGAGCTGGAAAATGAACAAACTAAACCCAATAATAGCAGAAGGAAGTAAAAATAAAGATCAGAACAGAAATAAATCAAGAACTAAAAAACCATTTTAAAAAATTGATAAAACCAAGAGCTATTTCTCTGAAAAGAATAAACAAAGTCAACAAATCCCTAGCTATGGTAACTAACAAAAAAGAAGAAAAGATTTAAGTAAATAAAATGAGAAATGAAAGTGCAAGCATTACAACAAATGCCTCAGAAATGAAAGAAATCTAATGGACTTTTATGAATAATTAATTATGTGCCAAAAAATTGGATAACCTAGAGGAAATGGATAAATTCCTAGAAAAATATAACCAAATAAGATTTGGAAGAAATAGAAAGCTTGAACAAGTAAATAACAAATCAAGGGATTCCTACAAAGAAAAGTCCAGGCCCAGATGACTTCATGGCAGAATTCCACCTAACATTCAAAGAATTATTACCAATACTTCTTAAACTCTATCCAAAAAATATAGAGAGACAGAGAGCTAGAGGGAATACTTCCAAATGTATTTTACGAGGTCACTATCATCTTGCTGCCTAAGCCAAACAAAGACACAACAAGAAAAGAAAATTACAGGCCAATATCCTGGTAAATATTTGAGTTAGTCCATTTTGTGTTGCTATAAAGGAATTACCGAGACTGGGTAATTCATAATGAAAAGAAATTTATTTGGCTCCTGGGTCTGCAAGTCGTACAAAAAGTATCCCATCAGCATCTGCTTCTGGTGAGGGTTACAGGGAGCTTCTACTAAAGGCAGAAAGTGAAGGGGGAGCAGGTGTGTTACATGGCAAGAGCAGGAGCAAGAGAGGAAGAAGGTGGTGCCAGACTCTTTAAACAACCAGCTCTCACATGAACTAGTAAAGCAAGAACTCACTCATTATCATGGGGAGGGCACCAAGCCATTCCTGAGGGATCCATCCCCATGACCCAAACACCTCCCAGCAGGCCCCATATTTAACACTGAGCATCAAATTTCAACATGAGATTTGGAGGGGCCAAACATCCAAACCATATTAATGTTATAAAAATCCTTAATAAAATATTAGCAAACGAAATCCAACAACACATCAAAAAGACTATACGTCATGACCAAGTGGGATTTATTCCTGGCATTCATGGCTGATTTAACATACACAAATCAATTTAGATACAGAAATAAAATCCTCAGCATAACAAAGACCAGATGAAAAACCCACAGCTAATATCATAATCAACAGGGAAAGACTAAAAGCTTTTCCACTGAGATGTGACGCTAGGCAAGGATGCCTACTCTCACCACTTCTACTCAACACAGTATTGGAAGTACTAGCAAGAGCAATCAGACAAGAAAAAGAAATAGGGCAGCACCTGTAGCTCAGTGGATAGAGCACCGGCCCCATATACCAAGGGTGGCGGGTTCAAACCCAGCACCAGACAAATTGCAACAAAAAAATAGCCAGGCATTGTGGCAGGCACCTGTAGTCCCAGCTACTTGGAAGGCTGAAGCAAAAGAATTGCCTAAGCCCAGGAGTTGGAGGTTGCTGTGAGCTGGGACACCACAGCACTCAATCAGGGGTGATAAAGTGAGACTCTATCTCTAAAAAAAAAGAAAAAGAAATAAAAGGCAATCAAATCAAAAAGTTAAATTATCTCTTCTTATAGACGACAAGATCCTATCTGTAGAAAACCCCAAAATAAATAAGCTCAGTAAAGTTGATACCAAAGCAACATACAAAAATAAGTAGCATTTCTATATGCAAATAATGACCTAGCTGAACAAGAAATTAAAAAATAATTGCATTTATGATAGCATCAAAAAAATACTTAAATTTAAGCAAAGAGATAAAAGATTTTGTACTGAAAACTATAAAACATTAATGCAGGAAAATGAGGAAAACACATACAATGGAAAGATATCCCATATTTATGATATTGATAAAATGCCTATACTACTCAGAGCAGTACTCAGATTTAATGCAATCCCTACCAAAATTTCAATTGTTTTCTTCACAGAAAAAGAAAAAAATCCTGATATTCACACAGAACCACATACACACACACACACACACACACACACACAAATATCCAAAGCAATACTGAGAAAGAAAAACAAAGCAGAAGGTCTCCCACTTCCTGTTTTTAAAATCGTTATTTATAAAGCCATAGTAATCCCAACAGTATAATACTGGCATAAAAACAGAAACATAGACCAATGCAACAGAATAGAGTCCAGAAACAAATCCAACCATACATGGTCAACTATTATCACTTTCAACAAAAGCACCCAGGAGACTATGGGGAAAGGATAGTCTCTTTAATAAATGGTGCTAGAAAAATTGGATTTCCACACACAGAAGAATAAAATTGAGCCTTTATCTTATACTATACACAAAAATCCACTCAAAATGGAAAAAAGACCTGAATGCAAAACTATAAACTTCTTAGAATACAATATGGGAAAAACTCCTTACATTGGTGTTGTCAATAATTTTTTGAATAACAAACAAAAAGTTCAGGCTACAAAGGCAAAAATCACTGAATGGGAATTGCATCAAACCAGAAAGATTCTGCACAGCAAAGGAAATAATCAACAAAATGAAAAGTATGAACTGGTTAAAAAAAGAAAAACTTGTAAAACACACATCTGTTCCACAAGACAAACTTCTATGGGAGAAAAAAAAAAAAAACATCTGATAAAGAGTTAACATACAGGGGTGGTACCTGTGGCTCAAAAGAGTGGGGCACCAGCCCCATAAACCGGAGGTGGCAGGTTCAAACCCAGCCCCGGCCACAAAAAAAAAAAAGAGTTATACAAAATGTATAAAGAATTCTTACTAACCACTCAATAGCAGAAAAACAAATAATTGGTTTAAAAATGGGCAAAGGGCCTGACCAGACATTACTCCAAAGATATAAAAATGGACAACAGATATATGAAAAGGTGCTCAAGATCACTAATCAGCAGAGAAATGCAAAATAAAACCACTGAGACATCGCCTCATGCTCATTAGCACAACTATTATCAAAAAGAGATAAATGTTGGTGAAATTGTGAAGAAAAGGGTATCCTCGTACACTATTTGGGGGAATGTAGATTGGCACAGTTTGTCTTAGTCCATTTTCTGTTGCTTATAACAAAACCTGAAATGGATCAATTTGTAATAAAAGAAATTTATTTCTCACAGTTATGGAGGCTGAAAAGTTCGAGACCAAGGAACCACACCTGGCGAGGGCCCTCTCACTGCTGAGGACTTTCTACAGAGTCCCAAGGTGGCTCAGGGCATCACATGGTGAGAAGCCTTAGCATGCTAACTCAGGTCTTTCCTCCTGTTCTTATCCAGCCTCCAGTCCCACTCTTGATAATCCATTAAACCATTGACCCAGTAATCCATTAATTCATGAATGGATTAATCCACTTACAAAGGCTCTTGAAGGCCTCTCCTCTCACTACTGCCACATTGGGGATTAAATTTCAACATGCATTTTGGTGGGGACAAATATTTAAACTATAACACTAGCCATAATGGAAAACAATATGGATGTTCCTAAAGAAATTAAACATAGAATTACCATATGACCTAGAAATCCCTCTTCTAGGTATATTCTCAAATGACATGAAATCACTTTTTCATAAAGATATGCACTCCCATATTTCTTGCAGCATTACTCACAGTAGCCGCGTTATAAAAACAACCTAAGTGTTCATCAATGGATGAATGGATAAAGAAAATGTTATACACACACACACACTCACAGGACATACACACAGAGGGGGAAAAAAGATGAGTACACATTTTAAGAAAGGGAAAAGCTATATTAAATTTGTAACACTCAAGTCACATTTGACTTCTGCCTCACTAGAAGTGCTGAACATGATACTCAGTATATACCGATAGCAAAAAATGAACACAGGGCTGGGCGAGGTGGCTCACACCTGTAATCTAGCACTCTGAGAGGCCAACACGGGCGGACTGCTTGGAGACCCGTCTGAGAAAGAGTGAGATCCTGTGTCTAAAAATAGCTGGGCAGTGTGGCGGGTGCCTATAGTCCCAGCTACTCAGGAGGCTGAGACAAAAGGATAACTTGAGGACAAGGCCTAATGACCATTGGCAGTTGTCTAATATGACATCACATACACACTCCTTTATGATTTAGAAGAAGCAGATTGCTCCAGAAACTAGAGAGAAAGTATAGTGTGGTACAATAGAAATTGCACAGAACTTGACTTTGAATTTTCTGGTTCAGTTGTCAACCCTGCCACATTCCTTTTATGTAGCTTCTTCCAGTCTCTTGAACTCTACGCCTCACCTCTTATGAGCCATAAAACTGAGTCAATGACACCTTGCCACTCTCACATGGAAGTTATTGTGAGAATAGCAGGGCGAAGGGGGGAGAAAAGACTTTGTAAAAACTATAAAATTGGAGATGTTATAATCACATTTGTCAACCAACAATCTGGAGAACAAAATCCCCCAAATTTAGTCCTTTCTCACTAATAGAACCAAACTTCAGCATTTTTTTATTCTAAAAGAAAGACTTTGCTGGGATGAAAGAATTAACTACATTTTTGCTTCATTCTATCTAGCAAATAACCACATTATGCTGAAAGTGGTATTTCAATTATAACAGACTTTTTACAACAGTGAGAGACCAAATTAAAGTTTCCAGGTACCAGCTGTGACAACAAGCTGGTAGCAATATGCTATCAATAATTTCATTAAAAAGTAGGTAAAGGATCTGAGTAGACATTCCTCAAAAGAAAAAATATAGGCCAGGTGCGGTGCCTCAGTGCTCTGGGAGGCCAAGGCAGGAGGATCCCTTGAGCTTAGAAGTTTGACTCCCTTTGAATAAGAAGGAGACACTACTAAAAATAAAAATTAAAAAAAAATTAGCTGGGTGTTGTGGCAGGAGCCTATAGTTCCAGCTACTTGGGAGTCTGAGGCAAGAGGATGGCTTGAACCCATGAGTTTGAGGTTGCTATAAGCTAGGCTGAGGCCATGACACTGTAGCCTGAGCAATAAAGAGAGACTCTATCAAAAAGAAAAAGAAAGAAAGAAAGAAGGTAGGGAGGGAGGGAGGGAAGGAGGGGAGCAAGGGAGGGAGGGAGGGAGGGAGAGAGAGAGGGAGGGACGGGGAAAAGAAAAAAGAAAGAAAACATACAAATGGACAATAGGTAGATGAAAAAATGCTGAACATTACTAAGCATCGTGGAAATTCAAATTAAAACCATAATGAAGCATCATCTCACCCTAATTAGAATGTCAATTATTAAAAAAAAACAAAAATAACAGATGTTGGTAAGGATACAAAAAGAAGAGAACTCCTACACTGTTGGTAGGAATGTAAATTAGTACAGTCACTAAGAAAGCTGAGATGGAGCTTTCTCAAAAATCTAACAATAGAACTACCATACGATGCAGCAGTCCCACCTCTGGGTATATATCCAAAAGAAAGAAAATCGTTATCAAAAGATACCTGTACTTCCATGTTTATTGCATAACTATTCACAATGGTAAGTGCCCATCAACAGATGAATGAATTTTAAAAATGTGTATATGTGTGTGTGTGTAATGGAATGTGTTCCATTTGTTCAGTAGATTGATGGTGTGTTTGCTAAGTTCATTCAGACTTCCCAAATGTGGGAAATGTCACTTATCCCTTCCTCTGCCATAGTGGAATACTATCCAGCCATAAAACAGAATGAAATCCTGTCATTTCCAGCAACATGGATAGATCTAGAGGTCATTATGTTTAATGAAATGAACCAGGCTCAGAAAGAAAAATATTGCATGTTCTCACTCATATGTGGGCGCTAAAAATGTTGATCTCATGGCAGTAGAGAGTGGAATGAGTTACCAGAGGCTGGTAAAGGTGTATGTAGAAGGGGGAGATTATTATTATTATTATTATTATTATGCAGATTTGGCCAGGGTCGGGTTTGAACTCACCACCTCCAGTATATGGGGCTGGTGCCCTACTCCTTGAGCCACAGGCACCACCCAAAGGGGGAGATTATTAAGGGAAGATAGTTAATGGGTGCAAACATTCAGTAAGATAGAAGGAATACATTCTAATGTCCAATAGCAGAGCAGGGTGACTACTGTTAACAACATATTCTATATTTCAGAGTATCTATGAGCGAGGACTTGAAATGTTCCCAACATATAAAAATGATAATTGCTCAAAGTGATGGATATTCTAAATACCCTAACTTGATCATTATGCCTTCTAGACATGAACCAAAATATCACATGTATCCCATTTTAAATATGTACACATACTAGGTATCAATTAACAAAATTTTACACTAGTTAAACTAGCTATGTTCTGTGAGATGAATCTCCAGGATCTCAGCTAAAGGTATTTCTTTACAGATTGCAAGATGCACTGGCTAGACTACAAAACTTTGCAAAGGTAACATAATTACGAGATGGTGTGTTTTGCCAAGTTCATTCAGACTTTGCAGATTTGGGAAATGTCACTTATCCCTTCCCTCTGTCTAGAAGACTGTACACCACTCCACTTGGCAGCCCCAATGCACTTGCCTATGTATATACACACACCTGACAGGTAGCTCAAAGCCCAGCTCGGATGTCACCCCCTAACTCAAGCCTGAGAGTAAATAGCACCCTGTTGTGTTCTTCCTCTGAACCTTGTATTCAAACTTCAGTGAATAATTGGTATTTGTTAAGACTGGTCTTCATCATTTATACGTACTCAACACCTAGAACAGTTCCCTTCTTTCCTCTTTTCCCTTTTCTCCCTCACTTCTCCCAATCCATGGCGTTTGCAGCCTTCTGTTTACACAGACCAAAAATCATGTTGTTATTTTAAAAACATATAGAGTTATCCATTGACCCCACTCTCAAACCCAAACCCTCTACATCCAACTGTCAGGAAATCCTGTTGGTCCTACCTTCAGAGCTGCATAGCCAGAGACAGACCATCTCTCACCATCCCTACTGCCAACTATCGGGTCCATCATCTCACTTGCCTGATGACTGCAATAACTTCCATGAACCTCATTCCTCTAACCTTTCTTCCTGAAGTCTCTTTTCAACATATAGCCAGTGAAATCCTTGAAAAACCTAAGCCACCTGTGCCCAAAGCCCTCCAAGGGCTCCTTGGTTTACTCAGAGGAAAAAGACAAAATAGATACAAAGCTGTTAGTGATCCAGCCCGCAGCTTCTCCCTGAGTCATTTCTCACCCTCACTCATTCCATTCTAATCACTTTGGCCTACTTGCCTTTCTTCAAAAGTACGCTGCCTACTTGGGGTCTTTGTACTTGCTCTTTCCCTTGCCTGAAACACTTCCTCATAACTCCATAGCTAATTCTCTCCTCTCCTTCAAGTCTTTGCTCAAATGTCACCTTCTCAGTAAGGTCCATCCTAATTATTCTGTTTAAAGTTGCTGTCCCCCCCCATTCTCTCAGCACCCCAATCCACTTTACCTTGCTGTGCTTTCCCTTTTACCCTGCTCTGATCATCTTCTAACAGGATACAATAATATTCAACACAGTTACTATTAATTATCTGGGGGTTTTTTTGTTTGTTTGTTTGTTTTTTTAAGACAGAATCTCTCTGTCTTGCCCAGGCTAGGGCCATGGCCTCAGCCTTGTTCACAGCAACCTCAAACTCCTGGGTTCAAGTGATCTTCCTTCCACAGCCTATCAAGTAGCTGAAACTATAGGTGCCCATCACAACACCTGGCTAATGTTTTTATTTTTTAGTAGAGACAGGGGTCTAACTCTTACTCAGGCTGATCTTGAACTCTTGAGCTCAAGGGACCCTCCCACCTCGGCCTCCCAGAGTGTTAGGATTACAGATGTGAGCCACCACCCCCGTTTACTATTCATTATCTATTTTCACACTCCCACCTCCAGCTAGATTATAAGCACTGACAAGAATCCTTTGGTTTTCCATTATGTGACTCTAGTGCCTGGCACATAGTACTCAATATATGTTCATTGCATACATTCATTCGTTAAAAAAAAAAAGTAAACCTCCTGTTCTCCAGACAGAATATTCTTCACAAAAATATAGAGGGCTTGGGAAAATCTGTGCTGCCTAGACTGTTATTTTGGTAAATACAGGATTCAAAGCCTATTGAGCTTTCTTTTACACTTTAATTGAAATTATATTTTTCAATTAGCTTGTATTAAAAATACAATCAGAACAAACAGCATAAAACCAAACACTTGGCAGGCTTGTAGAACTAGTAAAATAGATTATGGGCAGAGTATTTGAATGGGTCTTGGTTTAAGAACTCAGAGAAATAAAAATTGAACTGCAACTAATGCCAAGGAGGAAGGGGAAAATATGGTCTGAAAGATGAATCTTCAGAAACTCACAGCTATGAAATTTCATTTAGATAGTGAGTTTCTCAAACACAAGACTCAAGATCAAGTTCAAAGTTTTGCATGATTTTTTTTAAGATCATGCATGATCTTTAAAAGATTTCCTGCATGATCTTTCTAAAAGGCATCATTGTGATTTTAGGCTCAGAATATTTCAGGCCAAAATGCTGGGCAGATTTTATTACTCATCATTTCACTTTCTTGTGATTCTATAATGTGCCATACTTGCCGTTTCTGAAAAATGTACACAGGGCTCCATTCCTCTTGCTCCATGGCAAAGCATATGCCTCCACAGACCTTTAAAAGCCTATTCCTGAGAGTCAGAAACTATCAGCCAGAATTCTGCTTTCAAAGGTTGCATGGCTACACATTCAGGGGCTGAAATAATAGACAGCTTTTCTGTATTTTTCATTCCCTGAGCCTATTTCTTAGCATCTGAAGATCAATACAAAAAAGAACAAAAGAATGATAGCTTTTCTCCTGTGAAAACTGTGGAATAATTCTCAGCCAATATTTGATTCTTTCATCTCTAATAGTTGTCACCATCCCTATGTTTGTTCAGTGAATTTAAAAGTAGAAATATCAGCCCCAGTCATCTATAAATCATACATAAAATCTAATTATAATCAACTTCACATTAACTCTTCTTGAATTGCTTTCTAAAAATAATAATTTTCATGAAACATGCATACATCCTGAAATGTTTATAGAGAAGTGTATTAATATCCATAATTTACTTTTAAATGCATTAACAAAATAAGGTAGATTTAAAGGATGGATAGAGGCATGGATATGTGGTGTAACAATCATATTAAAATGTTAATGATAGAATCTAGAAGGTGAGTATATTTGTATTCTCTTAGAATTCTTCTAATTTTGCTGTAGGCTTAAAATTTCTCATCAAAAATTTAAATAATTATCTAGCTTATTTGTTAAAATTGTGAGTGGTGGTCAATGGAAAGTAAATGGTAAATGTATAAATCCTGGGGAACCAAATAGAAGAAAGTAGCTCCTCCTTATAACTTAATTTAATTTAATTTAAATTAACTTAATTTCCCAATTTGCCTCTTGGAATGCTCTTAGAGGAAGACTTGCTTTTTTGCCTCAGTTTTCTATCTCTACTTAGCCTGTGTATTCATTAAATATTTAGTGTTTTCTTTTTCTTTTAGCCTTACCATTGTAACACTAATTACCGATTTTAACACCTCCCAGAGCTTTGTATCAATGAAATCATGAAACATGCATGAGTCCCCATGACACAAGTTGGGTTCCCCTTTCCAAACAGATGGTAAATTCTGAATGCATCTCAAAATAGTTCATATCCTTCTGCTCAATAAGTGTTCAGAGAGTTGCAGATACCTTATTATCATTGTTTTCATTTTAGGTATTACTCTTTCTCTTATGCGAACAGATATTCTTTGAGGTTTATTTCTCTGTGACTTTATCCCTGATTTCTCGCCACCTTTTTGTTAATCAAGACCTCTCTTTCAGTCTCTTTCTTTCTCATCTGTCTGTTTATACCCCTATGTGTCCATCTCTCTCAGTCTGTAAATGAAAGATAAGAGATAGTTTTTCAAAAATAAATAAAAAGTACCCACCTCTCAAAACTATTCCTGGGAAAAGGAAATCTAATAATATGCATCAAAAAAATAAGATTGATTAATGGATGGTTAGAGGAAATAGAAATTTCCTTTCACCTGGCAAAACCTTTCAGGTCCTTCTTGCTTTCATCTCGTCAGAAGCTGTTTGAGCCTCAGGAATTCCTAGAATACAAGAAGGTTCCAGGGTACAATGATACATCAGCTTTTCTAGAGCTTAATACTCTCCTAGTATCATGGAAGAAGGCCAAGGGGAAGAGCAAGGGCTATGTTTACAGTAACTGACACATTGCTTGAGCTTTCCTAGGCTTTATTGCCATTAGAGAAAAATGGTCATTTATTCTGTAAACACTGGTCGTAAAAAATGAATACAAAAACATTACAGGAGCAGAATTCTCCAAAAATAGTAATAATAAAGTAATAAATAAAATCAGCCTTTTTCTTTCTTTGTACAATAAGCCAGGTTACACTGATTGCATTTGTTAGGTAAAGTTCCTCTTGCAATCATGTCTTGCCCCCAGAAGGTGTGGCATGCACCAAGGCCCCACCCCTCTCCCTCCTTCCCTCTCTCTGCTTTTCCTCCCCCCCATAACCTTAATTGTCATTAATTGTCTTCATATCAAAATTGAGTACATAGGATTCATCCTTCTCCATTCTTGTGATGCTTTACTAAGAATAATGTCTTCCACTTCCATCCAGGTTAATACGAAGGATGTAAAGTCTCCATTTTTTTTAATAGCTGAAGAGTATTCCATGGTATACATATACCACAGCTTGTTAATCCATTCCTGGGTTGGTGGGCATTTAGGCTGTTTCCACATTTTGGCGATTATAAATTGAGCTTCAATAAACAGTTTAGTACAAGTGTCCTTATGATAAAAGGATGTTTTCCCTTCTGGGTAGATGCCCAGTAATGGGATTGCAGGATCAAACGGGAGGTCTAGCTTGAGTGCTTTGAGGTTTCTCCATACTTCCTTCCAGAAAGGTTGTACTAGTTTGCAGTCCCACCAGCAGTGTAAAAGTGTTCCCTTCTCTCCACATGCACGCCAGCATCTGCAGTTTTTGAGATTTTGTGATGTGGGCCATTCTCACTGGGGCTAGATGGTATCTCAGGGTGGTTTTGACTTGCATTTCTCTAATATATAGGGATGACGGACATTTTTCATATATTTGTTAGCCATTTGTCTGTCTTCTTTAGAGAAGGTTCTATTCATGTCTCTTGCCCATTGATATATGGGATTGTTGGCTTTTTTCATGTGGATTAATTTGAGTTCTCTATAGATCCTAGTTATCAAGCTTTTGTCTGATTCAAAATATGGAAATCAGCCTTTTTCAATTTTAATTAAAATTCCCAAGAATAAAATTTCATCATAATTATACCTATTTCAATGTTTTAGTCTCCTCCTAAGGTCTCTAGACTATAAATTCCTTGAGAGCAGGACCTGGATATCGTCCAGCTTTATTTCTTTCATATCCCTTGGATGTCACTTAGGAAATAGTCCTATACATATTGGGTCTCAATACATCAGATATAATGGATGAGTGGAGAAATTGATGCTTGGATAAGGAAATAAATTAATGAAATGAACGATGACAGACACTCCCAGCATCAGTAACTTTTACCAAGGCTGGGAAGCTCGAGTGTCTTCATGCATCTCAAATGCTCTATGCTAGCCTGTGCCAATAAGATCATAAATCAAGATGGAGTCAAAAGAATTGCATAAGTATTCATATGCTTATATACAGGAGTTAGGGTAACAGTTAAGCTTCTCTAACAAGAGATCTAATAATAATACAGTTTAAAGAACAAAGAACATTTTTTCTTTCTCACATGCTTCAATCCAAGGTGGGTATTTCAGGTCAGCAGGAGTCTTTACTTCACAAATTACTGAGTAACAAAGACTAATGCAGACATGCCATATTCAACACGTGGTGACTGAGGTTACTGCAAGTATTACCAGGGTAGCCAGTGGCATGGATAAAAGGGATAAGCCCAGAGTTTTCCTTCTAAGCAAGTAAGGCAGAAGTTGCTCATATCACTTCCACTCAGATTCCATCATAGCCATACCTAGCTGCAAAGAAGGCTTGGTCCAGCTGGACAGCCATGTGCTCAGCTCAATTCAGGGAGAGAGGAGGAAGAGAGGATGAACCAGTGTGCCGCGGACCGCCGGTCGATGGGCCTCAGTCCGAGGGTGCTCAGGGTGAACGGTACAGGTTGGTTGAGAGGTCGACGCAGGAAAAAATGACAGACTGCACACAGCACTTGGTGAAGCATGCAGCTGTAAATTTTATTGAGTTTAGAAGCTGGTATTTATACATTTTCTTTCCAAGGTTCAAACAATGTAATCGTTATTTTGCTTATGTTTGTAAATTATCTTTGTGTCTGCATATGTGGTTTATCATGCATTACATGTTTTCAAGGTTTTTGCTCTAGGGAGGTGGTTTTATCAGTAACACCTGGTTACTTCCCCTTATCTAGGAATGTCAAGGCTTGTGACTTCTCTTAGCTCTGTAATTGTTCTCAGTTTCCTATAATCTCTTTTAAAAATAGCTGAACATATTCTTTTACGTATAATGCTTGACTACTTATATATATATTTTCTATATATTTTTACTCTTATCAGTAACTATACTTTGATTCATAATTAATTGTTTGTTAAACATTAAACTACTCTATTGATTTGTATTACATATGAAAATTAGTGAAGTAAGATGTTTTTCTAAGTAAAGTTTTACTGCAGGTGGTGATAGTGTATGTCATGTTGGAACATCTTGTTTGCTGTGCCTGCATTGTCTCAATGCACTGTCTCAATTCACTGACATTTGATGATAGGAACGTGCTATTGCACCATTCCCCTGGAGACATTGAGTCTCTTCAGGCATTCTTTCTCTGTTTAATTATGGATCAGTAAGTCATTATGTTTATTCTTAGTTTCTCAAGACAAGCAGGCATTCAACTCAACAAACAGGTTTCAGAGCAAAGGTTTCTTAGGCTTTTATGCCGCACCTCGTGAGTCATTACGTTCAACAAAAAGTATGCTAGGCAACTTCTGCGCTGCTGTCGCATACTAGGGGTGCTGGGGGCTTCGCTCCGGGGAGCACAGACCACCTACCCATGCGTTTTACAACGCGGACAGCGCCACCTCGCTGCGGCTTGATGCCGAGGGTGCGGCACCAGTGGGGAAAGAGTCAGCTACTATCACCATCACATCCTGCATACATGTTTATCACCATTATATCAAAATCTGAGGACCCATACTTGAAATGCAGTGTTGTTTAGTTTCCGGCATAAATATTAAGGAAATGAGGTCAAGTGAAGTCTCTTGAAGTAAACTGTCCACTGGAAAGACAATCTATCATTAATCAAGTTAAATTCATGCTTCCCTGTGTTTTCAAGGATGGTCAAATTCAACAGAAAATCTAGAAAGGATAACTTTCAAAATGAAAACCATTTCATTTCTCTTCAGTTGCCCTTCTACCCTGTTTCCCCGAAAATAAGACATCCTCCGAAAATAAGACCTACTTACAGGAAAGATAAGACGTCCCCTGAAAATAATACCTAGCGCATCTTTGGGAGCACACCTTAAAATAAGACACTGTCTTATTTTGGGGGAAACAGGGTATTATCCATGATTTGGGAGAACAAGGGGAACATTTTGAACTGCTTGGAAACAGAGTCACCTAGCATATAGCTGAGAAGCCTTGAGTGTTTACTAATGCCCTGATTCCCTCAGGGAAATAAGCTACCATATAAAATTCTTCAGCAAAAAGAGTTACGCTCAGATCCTTAAAGCTAACCAGTGCTTTTCATCTTCCATTCCTTTCTCTGTTCAGGAAGCCATGTTCTCCCCTCTGACTCTCCCTCCCAGCAACATCCCCTTCCAAGTCTCTTATATTCTTCCAGGGCCCTTAGGAGCAGCTCAGATCCTAAGATGATTACAGGCTCAAAGTCTTGAACTCTCTCTAATGCTGACCCTAGGTAAGTAGTAAGGTTCTTCTACTGCTTCAGGCATTCACCTCTTTTCTGTACTCTGTCTCCTGTCCTTGATCTCTAAGACATCTTCCTATTTCTCCTGTGTGCTATTCTCTGGCAGGGAAGAAGCTTGCTATTTTAGTTTGGGTTCCCCCAAAAGCAGACCCTGAGATAAGACCTCACACATAGGTGATTTATTTGGAAAGTAATTCAAGGAAGCAAGGGAGGGAATAAGGAGAATAAGACCTGAAGAAAGAAAAGCCAAAAAGTGAGCTTTAATGAGTATGTTACCTCTGTAAGCAAAAGGGATCAATCCCAATGGAGACCCTCTGAGAAACCATCTCCCACCCACTGACATTTTTCAACAGGAGTGAGGCCAAATTCCTCAGACTAGTGTCCACAAATCCTTCATCTTTGCTTTTGCAAACATTTATGCCAAAATCCACTATTGCCCTCACCAGGGCATATTTCCCTCTTGTGAGCTACTCAAGGATAGACACGATTATCTTCTGTACAATGATTAGCACATAGTAGGATCTCAACAAATATTTGCAGAGTGAATAATTGAGCAAATAATCAGCTCAATAATATGCTTAAACTCCAAAAGGCCTTCTGCAACTTCTCCTTGCAACTGACACGGTATTTCCACCTTAAATCACTTCTTGATGTTAGACTATGAAACCCATGCCATTATTTCAATAAAGACCATAATCAAGTGCATCTATGATGATTGGAGGGAGAAGAATCTCCTTTGTGAAGCTGCAAAATAAAGGACATGATAAAATTTGTTTTCCAAAATCACAGACCATCAGAAACTTTACCTTTGAAACCACATTTGGTGAGAATAAAACATCTCATTCTTGCCTGGAGGATCTAAATCATTTTAATAGCCTCAATTTCCAACCCAGGTTCAGAGCTTCAGATAAAGGTTTGCACACAACAGTCCACATTTATCTTAACTTTATAGTTTCTGATGAAACAGCACGTTAAGTTTTCATCTCAGCCTAGGCTAGATGTCAGCCCTTTTGTATACACGGCCCTGCTTTGCTTTGAGCTGGCATACAACACTTAGTTTAAATTTTTACCTATAAATAAAGGTGCAAATAAGTAGCATAAAAAAAATAAATAAATTTTAACCTATATCCCACTCATCTCCCAAATACTACAATAAGCCCATGTCTTCCTTTCTCAAGTAGTGCACCCTATGTTTCCCTGATGTGTGGTCCCCCTCAATCAGCAAGTTAGCCTTATTGAAAGGCACGTGTCTTCTTGGTGGTCTTTATCAGATAGACTTTGTCACCTCTGGTCAATTTGTTCACAGCAGAAATTAACTTACTGAGGTTGCTAGTCATTGCTATGAAAAACACTTAGATTCTGAGGAAATATGGCCAATAAACTTCAGTCAAGAGCTAAGTAGAATTTTCTTAAAAGCCTAGGACCTTTAAGAATATGGTAGAATTCTGAGGAGAATGCAGGGAAAACCCTTGAAGAAATTGGTCTGGGTGAGTATTTCATGAGGAGAACCCCCCGGGCAATTGAAGCAGCTTCAAAAATACACTACTGGGACCTGATCAAACTAAAAAGCTTCTGCACAGCTAAGAACACAGTAAGCAGAGCAAGCAGATAGCCCTCAGAATGGGAGAAGATATTTGCAGGGTATAACTCTGACAAAGGTTTAATAACCAGAATCCACAGAGAACTCAAACGCATCAGCAAGAAAAAAACAAGGGATCCCATCGCAGGCTGGGCAAGGGATTTGAAGAGAAACTTCTCTGAAGAAGACAGGCGCACGGCCTTCAGACATATGAAAAAATGCTCATCATCTTTAATCATCAGAGAAATGCAAATCAAAACTACTTTGAGATATCATCTAACTCCAATGAGACTAGCCTATATCACAAAATCTCAAGACCAGAGATGTTGGCGTGGATGCGGAGAAAAGGGAACACTTCTGCACTGCTGGTGGGAATGCAAATTAATACATTCCTTTTGGAAAGATATATGGAGAACACTCAGAGATCTAAAAATAGATCTGCCATTCAATCCTGTAATCCCTCTGCTGGGCATATACCCAGAAGACCAAAAATCACAACATAACAAAGATATTTGTACCAGAATGTTTATTGCAGCCCAATTCATAATTGCTAAGTCATGGAAAAAGCCCAAGTGCCCATCGATCCACGAATGGATTAATAAATTGTGGTATATGTATACCATGGAATACTATGCAGCCTTAAAGAAAGATGGAGACTTTACCTCTTTCATGTTTACATGGATGGAGCTGGAACATATTCTTCTTAGTAAAGTATCCCAAGAATGGAAGAAAAAATACCCAATGTACACAGCCCTACTATGAAACTAATTTTGGGCTCTCACATGAAAGCTATAACCCAGTTACAACTTAACAATAGGGGGAAGTGGGAGGGGGGGGTAGAGGGAGGGGGATCGGTGGGATCACACCTGTGGTGCATATTACAGGGGTATTTGCGAAACTTGGTAAATGTAGAATGTAAATGTTTTGGCACAGTAACTGAGATAACTCCGGAAAGGCTATGTTAACCACTGTGATAAAAATGTGTCAAATGGTTTATGAAGTGAGTGTATGATGCCCCATAATCATATCATTGTATACAGTTATGATTTAATAAAAAAATAAATAAATAAATAAATAAATAAATAAAATAAAATAAAATAAAAAAGAATATGGTAGACTTTTGAAAAGGGCAAATTTATATGGTAGACCTGAACCTAGAATAGACGGAAAGGAAACAGCAGTGACCAAGTGAAACAGTCATTTACTCTGTGCCTGCCTTGAATAGTACCCCTCTACTTATAGGAAACTGCCGCCTTCAACTCCAGCGGGAACTGCCAACCATAGAACTCAGTCCATGTAGCACATTTGGCTCAGGAATCAGGATGTGACACAGATATGGCCGATCAGAGTCCTTCCTTAGGTTTTCTCCCAACATCTCTAATTATGAAGCTTTATAGATGTGTGATGAAATTTCTGGTTAGCTTTGTGGGATAGCCATCCTGACCCAAAAGGTGAAGAAAGGCAGAGATAAAATCCTGAGGGCATTCAATGAACTGAATCCTGCCTAGAAATACATTCTGTAGTTTTTTGGGGTTTTTTCGATTTCATTTTGTTGCTTTTGTTTTTGCTGGGATGATGTTGTTTATGATAGCCAGTACATTACCTTATTTGCTTATATTAGCTCAATCTGAATTTTGATTACTTGTAATCCAGAAGAATCATTACTGTGACTTTCACACAGACAATTTAAAACTTTCTCCAGGATCCCATATTATACTTTCTTACTTGAGTTTTACTCTATCGCTGTAGATACAGGGCTGTGCTTCTTTTTGTCAGGCAATGAATACCATATAATTTTCAACAGCTTTCCCCATTTCCTTCTGTTACCAGGAATCCTAGAGCCATGTACAACACCCAGCTGCAGTGGATGTTTATACATTCGCAGAATTTATCCCTGGAAGGGATTATACAGATTATCTATTCAAACCCCTTATTTTGCAGAGAAAATGATATCCAAAATGATGATAAGGGATACATAAGCAATTAACAGTTATTTTCTTGGGTAACTGATCACTCCCACTGACTTTGCTCCCTTTGTATTCTGTCTGCTCTTTTATCTGAAAACTGCCCCCAATAAGACTATCTCCATTTATATCTTCACTGAGGGGAGGGCAGAGGGTAGAGGGTAAAAGAATAAACTCAGGAAAGTGGGAGAGAAAAGGGGAAGAGAAAAGACGATTTGATCACGAGATTAATACCATTTACAGCCAACCAAATTCTGGAACAACCTCATGGTGACTTCAGAAAGGAAAGAGATTGTGGAGGAGCCAGGGAGTTTGAAGGCAGCAAAGAAAAGGCTTGGTGCTAAACTCAAGAATTCCTGAGACTTGGTTACAGTTATAGTGCTCTAAAACTTAAATATCTATGTTTTATTCATACCTGACAGAATGAATCAGGCTATCCTAGTCACAAATGTGTAACTTCACCTGTTCAGTCTGGACTGTGTAGAAACTAGGCTGTGGCAGAATCTCTGACGTAAATCACCTCTTACAATTAAATAATCAAGGTTGATTCAGAGATATTTTTGGCTTGCAATTTAATTCTTTCACCAGCAACATAGTGCACCAGTGGAATTTTCCCATGTTATGGCTATGATGTGGTGGGTAAATTCTTTTAAACACTTTCCCAGGAATAATATGGGATGTGAATTTCAGTTTTCCTATATGCCTTAAAAGAAGTGAATTGCTCTAATCTGAAGGGTCAAGTAGCAAAAGACTGCACACCAGCTACAGCTACCACCACTGTCTTGGCTATGTTTATCTCCATCCACACCAGGCATTTTATTAGTTAGCCTAATTGTCATTGGAAATAGATTTTTCTTTAGGGAAACCTGTGATGTTTGGGATATATAGGTTTGCTAGAGATATTTCCCACCATTGCACAAACAGGATATAAGACTTTTGATAAGCCCAGTGTACCATAAGAAAATTGCCTGAGACATCATTATCCAAAGTTTTGTGTTCAACCCCTGATTTGGAAAGATTCTTGGTCTTCTCACTCTACCTAGATGATGATTCAAATCCTACTCCTAAATTATTGTCACAATGCCCTCAGTCAAGCCTATTTTCAGTCAAGGTGCTATCAAGATCTTCTGTAAGACAAAGAATTAGCATTTTCTTTATCTTGCCAAACAGGTGGTCTATAAACTAACCCTAATCCCAACTCTACTCTGACTGTTAGTGACTATTTAAATATGTCTTTAGTTGCCTAAATTGTCTGAGTCTCAACAATTGTTCTAACATGACAGTAAATTGTAAGACTTACAGCTCCAGCTTGTATTGGACACTGTAGATATTAATAAAAAGTAAATTAAAATAGAAATAAAAAGCCTATTAATTGTGAGCAACCACATCAACTTAGGTCAGGTTATATATGATAATGAGTTGTCTATCTTTATTTTATTGATTGTTTTTTCCTGCTTAGGTATAGCAGGAATTTAAACAGCTTATAAGAAGGTACAATAATACCTTAAACAATACTCCCAAAACAAAAAGGGAAAGACCAAGTAACAGAAAAGCAAGAGGAGCAATTAATCAAAACCTGCCAGCTGAGGAAAGAAATAGCAGTTGAGTATAGAGCTTAGTTTTAAGGGTCTAACAGCCATAATAAGTGGGAAATACAATGCATTATGTGGCTGGTCCAGAATGGTGTCTAAAATGATTCTGGTTCACCCCAGTGTGGCCACACCCAACCAGAATGAGACCTGACAACCTTGTCATATTTGTGACTTTTGTCCGAAACTGCTCACCTCTGCCTTTCTAAGGCACCAGCTCTCAGGGTGTCCCTGATCCATTCACATCCTATCCCCTTGACTGGTTTCCTATTTATTGCATCAGCTTATTCCTTACGCCTAAAAACACTCATTGTGCTTTGTGAAAACATAATTTTCAGGTTATTAACAATTGTAATTCTCATATGAATAGATAATAAGTGCGGGTCAAAGTTTTATTCAACTCGTTAAGGCAGGAGCCAGCAGAAAGACAAAGCCAGTCCCTTGAGGATATAAGAAACTTGATGTTACCTGGTCAGTGGGAAAAGGCATGTGGGAATAAGAGGCATCAGCAAGCCACAGTACTGATTAACTTCTATGAGGCAAGAAAACCCATAATCTTTATGATTATCTTTTCTATCCTTCACCCCACACACACACAAAAAAAAAAAAAAGTCCGTTTTCAGTTTAATTAACTTAATCTCTAACTTTTCTGAGCTTTAAAACAAATGGGCTCTAACGAATTATGAACAGTAAATCAAAGAAAATCACATTCCCTAAGAGTCAGAATACCCTGAAGCAAGCGTATTAGAAAGTGCTCTAACATAGCATTAAAATGTCAGGCAATCACTTTTTTGCTTCATTTCAAACTTTAAGATCATTTTCCCAATCAGTTTGTTTTTTTTGAACTTCAATCAACAAGTGACTTGCTTTTCCTCTGACAACACTGCTTTGGGTAAACCCCAGAAACAGCCTTCACACAGACACTCTTTGCAGCAGGGACATACCCATGAGGTTTGCTCTGGCCATCCTGGTAGACCTCATGTGTTGCTGCCTCACTTTCTTTGGTCAATAGGAGGATGCCAGATCATGGGTGAAGCAGAAATTTTTGGACTCTGCAAACCAAAGGATCTCAGATGCTAGTATGTATAAAATCCTCTAAATTCTGGTTCCTTAAACTTGAAGTGGGGTTCAGATGTTTTTAATAATCATCCCCAAGTGAGTGTAGGTCTTGCATTTTCCACTTTCTAATCCATTAAGTTCTCCTACGTCTGTTTCCCTTGGTTCCTGATCCAGTTACTTCACATGTTGGTGCATGAGAATTTGTAATAGGATCTACAAACATATTCATAATGTACATAGGTCCTTCCCTAAACCCCACCCCAGTAGGAGGAATCAACATTAAAATGCCTTTACCCCCTCTTCTAGCCAACCCCAGGAACCAAGTAAAAACCATTTGTTTCAGGACAACTGACAATACAGTTGGGTGTTCACAGAAAGAGATAATGGATAATACTTGGGTTGAGAAGGGAAACAGAAATGTCCTGAGATCATCTCCTTAAGTTTGGAGTCTCCACACAGAACACAGCCTAGGCACTCCGTGCACACTGAGCCCTAACACATGGGAGCCTGAAGAGGGGGAGACTGCAGCCCACAGGAGAGCTTCTCTAGTGGGCTGCAGTCTCTAGTTTGCTGAGCGCCAGGTGGAAGAACAATTGTGACCCACTGTGGAACCAGACAGCCCAGGTGGGAGTATCTTGGGTTCAGGACCCCTTCCTTACCCCAACCTAAAATTTCTCATCTGATCTTGTGGAGATGAGGAAAAGATAAACCCCAAAAATGTCAGAGGTTGGATTCCCTCCCTGCCAGGGAGAGGAAATATTTTCACATAGAAAAAAAAATTCATCACATAGAGGATATTTAGAATAGCCATTGAGAGCAGGGATCCTGGGACTAGAGAGTGCCTCTTATTAGCTGTGTGCCCTTGGGCCAGGTATTTTGTCAATCTATATCTCCGTTTTCCTGTATCTAAAATGAGGATAGCAATAGTCCCGGGCTCATAAGGTCACTGTGAAATTTGAATGAGTTAACAAAGGCAAAGCATTAGAACCAGGTGACCTGTTACATAGGTGTTTTCTATCATTATTCTAAAACTCAAATGCTCTGGAGTAGAATCCACACCTGCTACATTTAGAGTTCACTGATAAACTACTTCCTCAAGAATAATTTTACCCCATTGACAAAGGCATTTCAATTCTGTTTCTAACTTTGTTCCTTAGCATTGAGCAAAATTAAAGCTTGTTTCTGTAAAGCAGCTGTGGGATCAGTGATGGGAATTGGGGTTGACAGAGGAATTTAGAACAAGTATGTGTATGCAGTATTCTATGAATTTGACTAAGAACTGAGGAATGAAGAGTATGATTAGGTATAATACATCAATCATATATAATATATAATCAGCTGTCTCTATATTCAATTGTTTTGATGATTCATTTATTTATTTTACAATATACCTGTGCAATTGAATTTATTTTTAACCTCTTATGTTGCACACACAGACACACACAAATTACACGTTGTAGGATATTAATAGAAAAATCTAAAAAAATTCAGATAAGCCTAAAGGAGAAAGAAATATTACTTACAACCCCACCACCCAGAAATAACCTCCAGCGTCCCTTTTTAAAAGGAAAGCATTCTTTGCTCTAGTCTTTGAAGACTGTTTTCCTTCTTATTGTGCTTAGGAGTGGGGTGAAACTGTCCTGGGTGCTGGTGAGAGAAAGAGAAGAAAAAAAAAAGGACTCCTGGCCAGTGGGCAGTGATGAAGAGATGGGTTGGCCAAGTAACCTGTCAGCAGCTGAGCTCCTCTCTCTGATCTACATGGCACAGGCCACAGGCAGCATTTTCTTGGCAAGTCTTTTCTGAATCTCAAAAATAAAGGCTGAACCTTTAACAAATTTTAGCCTCTGGCCCAGGTTTCTGAACACAAACCCTAGAGATGCTAGCCCTTCTGCAAGGCCCATCAAAAACTAGAATGGATGAGCTGATCACCAAAGGAAAAAAGAAAAAAAAATAGAGTTTTTTCCTATCTGATTAGGACTTGGACCTATCTGCTTTATATCAATTATTTCTAACCCTTTCTATAATTTTCTAAGATTGTTTCTACTTTTCTGGCAGTTTGGAGAAATATGACTTGCCCAAGGCCATGGAGCTGGTAAGTGGAGGACCTAAATTTCAAATCCAGTTCCAACTCAGTCTGTATTCTGACTATAGCTATTGTGGAATAATTCTGTCTTTAAAGTTGTATACTTTCATTTGAGAATCTGTAGTCCCTCTGCATTTCCAGACCACTGGGCAATATGATACTATTTCATTACAAGTTGTTTGTCAGAAGTAACATGTAAAGATGATTCCATAACAATTCTTTGAAGGAGAAAGACTATGAGATTAACATTTGTGCTGAACATTTCCTTAGAAATGGAAATTATCCTTGCAGGGTGTAAGTAGAACAAGCATCAGTTTGCATCTCTTGTTCAGAAATTCCTGGAAATTGAATCTCAGTGCAGTTTTCCTCATTTCTACTCTTGCCAATATTGTTTGTGGACAGCTGGAAGATTTGAGAAGAATAGAGGTTGATACTGTTCATAAATGGCCCTTTCCTGCCCGAAAAGGGAGGGGGGCAGAAACTAGGCATAGATGATGAGTAAAAATGTTTTGTCTTAGAAAGTTTGTAGCCCAGGGGTGGGTAACCTGTTGGCCTTAAGGCCACTTTTGGCCTTCTAGATCCTTAAGTGTGGCATTGTGACTGAATCCAAATTTTACAGAACAAATCATTTTATTTTTATTAATACATTTTTGTTTGTCTTTTATATTTTTATTTTTAAAATTATCACATTTTAAAATACAAAAGAATGAAATAAGTTCCAATGAAATAATCCTCCCAGACTGACTGGTACAATTAGCACATAAGGGAACCACAAGGGGCTAAGTTGACAGCTGCTACAGTCGCGGCTTAGTTCTAACTTCCCCCACCTGACAGGCACGACCACCACGCCAGGCTGGGTGGTGAGAGTAGGCAGGGGTCAGACACGCATGTCTGTTACCAGCTTTTGACAATGGTGCACTGCGTTTCCGTTTAAAGTGGAATTTGTGAATAGTTGCACAGTTTGACAGTATTTATTTCATAGTTCTGCCTGCTTAATAGCTTATCATGTCTAAGTAGACCAAGAGAACTCTGAGGAAGAAAACAGATTTTTTAATGAGGATTTGAAATTGCAATATTATCTTGTTTCTGCTAAAGGTAAGATGATTTACTTGCTCTGTGATACTGCATCAACATTAAAGGAAGTCAGTGCTCATCAGCTTTATAACACTCATAAGAATCACAAATATTTTAAATTAAATGGAGAGGCACTAAAGATTGTATTGCAGAAATTGAAAGATTAAAAGCAAAAGCAAAAACAATTCTTCCAAACAGCAACAAGACCTGGAAATAATGCCACTGAAGCAAATTATAAAGTACCTTATATATTTAAGAACAAAGGGAAGCCATTCAGTGATGTAGAAATTGTGAAAGAATGATTGTCAAAGTTGTAGGATGCTTAAAACCCAATGACCTTTCAAAGTTCAAACAACTGTCTCTTTCAAGAGCAACCATAACTAATCTTGGCTGCATGAATTAGCCTTCCACTTAACAGAACAAATACATGCAGTACTTAGAATGGAAAATATGCATTGTTCAATCACTTTGGATGAATCAGCTGATACTACTGACTCAGCACAGATTTTACACTTCATTCAGGTCATAACAAGATTTGCTTTGCTATGAAGAGTTACTCACTTTGAGCACTCTTGCAAACGGAACATGGGGAATAGATAATCTTCAACAACTTTCAAGATAAATGTTGTGAAGTTGGACTGAACTTGGTAAATGTATTGAGTATATATACAGATCGTACACCTTCCATTGTAGGAAAACATGAGGGATATATGGCACAGATTTTTAAAAAAATTAACAGATCCAAATGCTTCTATTTGTTTTCATTGTATCATGTGTCAGCAAAATGTCTGCGCGAAAGCTGCTATTTTAAGTGACACTTGTAACAAGTTGTATATATTGTTAATTATATTCATGCAAAGGCAAGAGGTAGTTAGTGTGAATTTCCCCTATCATTCTAAAGTATGTTGGCTATCACAGAGACAGGTGTTAGCCAAACTTTTATCTCTGCAAGAATAGTTAAATTGTATGAAGAACAGAATCATCAATGTGAATTATTGAAAGAAGATTTCTATAGGAACACAGCATTTCTATGTGATATGTCAAAAACAAAATACAAGCATTTTCAAAAAAGCTATATTTTTTCAAATACTTCTTCAAAATACTTCTTCAAAACTTTTTTCCCAGTTAGCAAAGATCATTGATAAGCAGGATGATACATGCAAATTATCTAAAGAATATGCAGCTGTTATTCCCTATTAATTGGAGAACACAGTGAAAGTTTCACTGATTTTACGAATCATGACATCACACTCAAGTTAGCATTTCAGCCTCACCTAGTTGATTTCACCAGTGCACCTAAAGAACTACAGATAGAATCGAGTGAGCTCTCAGTAGATGACATTTTAAAGTCATTGATGCTAAGAAAGATCCCACTGAAATATGGAAAAATCCAGTAGAATACCCACACCTTCAGAAACATGCCTGAAAAATGCTCTCTTGCATTTCAGCCACTTATTGCTGCAAACCTATGTTAATCAAGATGCCCTAAAGGTCACAAATGACTGATTTCTAGAGGATCTACTGAAACTGCGGACCTCCATGCTACAACCAAGTATTCAAATACTTTCCAACAAAAAGCAGACACAAGTCCCTTAAAAGGTTAGTTAACTTTAAAATTAACAAATAGTTTTCATTTTTTGAAATGATTAAGGAGTAGTTAAATTTTCACAAAATAATGCACATTTTAAGATATATCTAATTGAGCACTGCCTGTGGCTCAAAGGAGTAAGGTGCCGGCCCCATATGCCGGAAGTGGCGGGTTCAAACCCAGCCCCGGCCAAAAAAAAAAAAAAATAATAAGATATATCTAATTGAAGTTTTTTGAATACAGCCTTATTTGATTATAGCTAAATTAATGCAGCCTTCCAACATGAAAAGATTCCCCACCTTTGTCCTGGCCACTCCCTGATTCTTCTTCACAAGCTGTTAAAAGGAGCTGTCCATGGAAGGGGCTGCCCCACCCCAGTGCTTTACATACACCTGTGCACACACTCACACACATACACACATGGGCACAGACATACTCTTCTTACCTAAAACTTACCCCTGGTTTATTTCACTGAAATATAAATACTCAGGAAATCCTCCATCCTCCATCCTAGTGAACTCTTTCCTTGCTTATTAATGACTCCTCAGTCATTTTTAATAGCTCCATATTGCTCATTGGAACAAATCCAAATTCCTTCCATGAGTTAACGGAACAAGCATCAAATCTGCCTGAACGTGTTGCTTTGATTCACACCTGTATCAGTCAGGGTTTGATCACAGAAGAATCACTAGGAGAAATACAAATAATAAAGGCTTTATTAAAGGGATCTGAAACTTCCATAATCGTGAGAGCTGGTTAGTACACAGGGCTGTTGTTTCTGCATCTCGTGCGGGGAACGGAGTCTGCAGGGCTGGTGGTGTGGAAGGAATGATGAATGTGAGGTGAGAGAACAGGACCAGCTGGAGCATGCAAGGCTGAGCCAGGACCCACGAGGTAGACGGAGGCTTGTAGGCCTCTCACCACCTCCCGGTCTCCAGTGATACACGTGCTCTGTGGGTGAAACCGGTGCCAGTAATCGCAAAGGCAAACATGCACCTGGCCCAGGAGTTGGACCAGCCAAAAGAAGGAATTCGTCAGAAAGGAAAGATCTTTGGACCCTGCAGCTCCGGCTCCCACCAGGTGATCCAGCAAATGAGCCCCACAGAGTACAAGCGGCCGCAGCCCACATCACGCTCCTAAGTGTTAAAGACTAAAGCTCCTGGAGTGGCGCCTGTGGCTCAATGAGTAGGGCTCTGGCTCCATATACTGGGTGGTGGCGGGTTCTACGCCCAGCCCCGGCCAAAAAAAAAAAAAAAAGACTCCAACCACTGATTCGCTTTTGCCTTCCAGTGCTCACACAGAATGTCTTTTCAGGCACACAGGAGAACGCCACCTGGGGAAAGGAATTCTGGAAAGCATAGTTCCGACTTCTGAGAGCTGACGTAGTAGTATGAATCCTCCACATGCCAGGGCAGCTGAAACTCGGCTAGCGGGGTGGACAGGAGTGAGACGCTCTGAGGGCGGCCGCCTCACACGGACTCCGAGAGGCTCTAGACAGGAGAAGCTGGTGGGCAAGCTGGGAGTCAACCCTGACTGGCAGTTAATGCTAAGTCAAGATGCAGAGAAGAGACTCAGAGTTCAAAGGACAGCCTTGTCTATTTTGACACATATAACTTAATTCTAAGGGATTTGAAACTTAATTCTAAGTTATGTGTGCAGCACCCATAGCAAATGCTTCACCTTCTAATCCCAGGGTTAGAAGAGCGTTTTAGCACATATTCGACAGGTGACAGATTTCTGATGAGCCAACCCTTCAGTACAATTTGAGGTATGTAACCTAGAGTCTAAATTTAGTCTGATTTAGCCGAAATAAGATTGCTTTAAAATCCCCTGATGTGTGTGTGGGGGGAAATGCAGATTCCCCAGTGACCATGGCACAGCGAGTCTGAGAAAAGTCCCAGGAATCTGCCATTTCAATGAACACACACCCAAGAGATTCTCGTGCTGGTGGACTTTGGGTCTGCACTTCAGGAAAGCCTTCCCTAAGGTCCGACATGTCAGAGAAACTCTCATATCTACCCCGACTGCAAAAGCCAGCAGCTGTAGGTTATTCGCATCAGGGAGCATCTTTATAAGGCAGCAGTGGGAAATCAAAACCTCCTATTTATTTTAGCACGATGTTCTAAAGGCTATTTTAGAATTCTATTTGTTAAGTGTTCGTACATGTTACTTGTTCTATTAATAAAGAACTCGATGGCTGCCAAATTGCATCCTCCACTTTGACTTCACCAGCCCACGCACCCTTGCCACCTCAAAGCCGCCGAAGATGTGCTAGCGCCATCTAGCGGCCTTCCTGAGCACACTCTAGGTACAAAGCAAGGGGCCCCACTTGCCTGAACGCAATAGGAGCAGTGGTCGCAGAAACAAGAAACTAACCTGGGAATAGCCAGTGATTTTAATTTTATTTTTTAAAGTCATGAATAACTATGAGAAAACGCTGTGGGCCCTTGCCTGACTGGTTGAAAGAAAAGAAAGAAAATGGACTGTGGGATTTGGCAGTATGGTTTAAATCACCTAAAGACCACATATGTATTAGGCTTATTCTGTGCCTGACCTCACAACTTGTTCCACCAGCTTCATGCAGCACTTGTCTCAGCTGCACTGTGTACCTCTCAGTTTCTGCCCCAGGGCTTCTCCTAAGCAGGGGATGTTTGGGACAACTGTGGGAACCTGTCATTCATACCTACACCCAGGTCCCCTGGGTAACATTAGCCACAGAGATCCAGCACCCATAGCAAATGCCTCACCTTCTAATCCCAGGCAGACAATTCTGAGGAACATTCTACTCAGCTCCTCTGAAAATTCTAAGGAAATCAGTGGAATCCCTTATTGCCTACAGTGATGGCCAACTCAAGAAACCTGCCACCTTCATTGTATTAGTTTTTTCATCTCTCCATTTGTATTCTTGAGATCACTTGCAAAAGCAAACTACCTGCACACAACCCCTTGTCTCATGCTTCATTTCTCTGGAAACTCAAGCTAAGACAAAGTATAACCTTAGGCAACTCATTTATCTTCCACAAGCCTTAATTATCTTAACTGTAATATGTTTCTCACAGGAATTGTGTGAAAATTAAGTGAAATCCTGTATGAAAGGCACTTTTCGCAGTGCCTGATCTGTAACAGAACCCCTTTTTTCTGAGGGTCTCTCTGTTATCTGGTGGTGGCAATTTCTTTTTAAAGCTGGGCCATGATCACCAGCATTACTACCGTCATCACTTCCACCACCACCACCATCACCTCTAGCCCCCATGCCATATCACCATTACCTCCACACACCCTGTTTTATACCATCTCCACCATAACCATCACCATCACTGCTGCCCCATAACATGACAACTATCACACCATCTTCACGGTCATGACCACCACCATCATAGTCACCACTAATATAACCACCATCTTTACCCACACCTCCTTATACTGCCATTACCATCATCACCAGCAATGCCATCACCTTCATCACCACACCACATCACCATGACCATTTCCTTCAACATCACCATTATCAGCCATACATCACCATTAACACACTCTACTAGGTCATTGGACAGAACTGCTCTAAGCCAGATTTGATCAATTCTCTTTAGCTAGGGAAAATACTAGACATGTCTTCCTCTGTAATAGCTATCTCAGCAAAATCTAAACACTAGATAATGTCATACTTTTCCAGCTAATCTTAACATTGAGCAGAATGTTTTGACTAATTAAAATCTTGCAATTGGGCTGAGTTTGGTGGTTCATGCCTGTAATCCTAGCACTCTAGGAGGCTGAGTTAGGTGGCTTGCTTGAGCTCAGCTCAGTTAGGTGGATTGCTTAGGCTTAAGACCAGCCTAAGCAAGAGCAAGACCTCATCTCTACTAAAACTCGTTGGGTGTGGTGATGTAGTTCCATCTATTCATGAGGCAAGAGGGTCTCATGAGCCCAACAGTTTGAGGTTGCTGTGAGCTATGATGACACCATGGCACTCTACCCAGAGCAAGAAAGTGAGGCTCTATCTCAAAAAATAAAATTAAATAAATAAAATAAAACAACCTCTATGGAAAGAAGTACAGAGAATTCTCACAGAACTAAAAGTCAACTTTCCATTTGATCCCACAATTCCATTATTAGGTATCTTCCAAGAAGAAAAAAAATCATTTTATCACAAGGAAATTTACACTAGAATGTTTATTGTAGCTCAGTTCACATTTGCCAAGACATGGAAGCAACCTAAGAGCTCATCAACCCATGAATGGATTAACAAACTATGGTATACGTATCCCATGGAATACTATTCAGCCATAAGAAAAGATGGACACCTTACATCTTTAAAGTCTTCCTTTACCTGGATGGAGGCAAATTGCAGTCTTCTTAGTAAAATATCACAAGAATAGAAAAACAAGTATTCAATGCACTCAATACTAATATGAAACCAATATGTAAACAACTACAAGCCCACATGAAAGAAAAACACAAGTGTAGTCTAGCTAGGGGAGAGAGAGAAGGGAGGAGGGAGGAGGAAGGGTGATTGGCGGGATCTCACCTAATGTACACAATGTAAGGATGTTCAGCCCTGGGTGAAGGGCCCAACTACAACTTGAACTTTACCTTAGAAGTGAAAACAATGTAACCTAAACATTTGTACCCGCATATTAATCTGAAATAAAAATAAAATAAATTTTGCAATAGGGTTATCATTTTCTATAACAAGCATCCATTAATTCATTCCTGTACCTTTCTAGGAATCAAATTACAAGTAGAGAAGGACAGAAGTCTCATGGTAAAAATCACTGAAGATGAACTGGATCTTAACTCTAATTATATTAGCAATAAACTATTTTAAAAGCGTACATAAACTCTAAAAGCCTTACAAATAAGTTTCTTTATTCGATAAATACATTAGTACTGAGATGTAGGAAGTATCTGTTAGGCACTAGAAAAATAACAGCAAGCAATATTGCCGGCCTTTCCCTCAGGGAACGTTCTGTGTAGTAAGAGAGACTGACAGGCAAATAGAGCATGATGATGAAGTATACCAGACCCATCACTGGAAAGAAAGGAGACCCTGGTCCAGCTGGAGATGAGAAGTATTCTGGGAAGGTTTCCTGAAGGAAGTGATTAAAGAAAAAAAGCTAGTAAGCGTAATGGGGAAGAGACATTAACAAGCGTTCCAGACAGCAGGAACAGCATGGGCAAAGTCCCTGATGGGAGAGAACGCATGACCTCAAAAACACAAGTACTGACTACGGCTGCACTCTGGCACGCGAGGAGGGGAGTCGGCAGAGATGGAAAAGAACAATTTGGGCCAGGTCAGAAGGGGACTATATGACAGTAAGGAGTTTGGAATCCATTTTTCTACATAAATGGGCTCCTTGGAAAACAGTTCTCTTCCTGAATAGACAATTTGGGAACAAAGTTAACTCAAACTAGATCAAGGCTTCACAAAGGGAGGAGATGTCTTATTAGCACCTAGTTTTCTGGAAGATTTTATCCACCAAGAATATAAAGAGACAGCGTAGAGTTTGGATGGCATTAATATCTACCCTAGAGCTACTTCCCACATAGCTTGTGGTGATACGTGGTAAAGTCAGCCTAGCGTGTGGGCAGGCATGTGCGTGAGCTCCTGCCTCAGTCTGAACACTGTGTCTAGTGCTTCCTAAAACCACACACACACTCTACTGGCCTTGTAGATAGATATCCTTTTCTTCACTGTCTTCCAGATAAATATCTAGGCTCATAGGTTCTGACCTTGAAGTCATCTTATAAGGAAAGTGCCATGGCCAAGGTGAAATCCAACCAGCATTTCCATACCACTAAAGTGAAGGCTCCTTACACACAAGGATGGCAGCTGTTTTTTAAATCACTGCACAGCTTGTAGTAAACATTCAATAATGTGTGTTAAATAGACTGAATTTAACACTAAACTGGTTTCAAAGTCAGCATGCAAGTATTTAATACTTGTATTTGTAAGCTGAAAGAAAGCCTCTGTGATGGTAGCCTTTTCCACCCACTCAAGAATTAGTTTTGAAAGAATACTTTTTTAAAGAAAGAATTCTCTCCTAAATTTTCCTCTTCACCTTTTATTTTCTTCAGATAAACATGTCAAGATATAGAGAATGGAAAAATATTCTTCTAAGTAAACAAGAAAAGAGAAACTGGAAAATACAAAGAACTTGGAAGGACTGAGCCTTCCTAGGATCCCCTGACACCAAGATATATATACTTTTCCTTCTCATAAAAAGACTCCTTGGTCTTTTTAAGTAACATGAAATCAATGCTTCACAGGCTAACCTTGTCATCCTTTCCTGGAACAAAGTCTTAGAACTAACTGTTTTATTAGAAACTAACTTACAGGAAGATTTTAGTCACTGAAAAAAATGAAAGAGAAGAAAACTAAGATGGCCAACAAACAGATGAAAAAATGCTCATCATCCCTAATCATCAGAGAAATGCAAATCAAAACCACCTTGAGATATCACCTAACCCCAGTGAGAATAGCCCGCATCAAAAAGTCTCAAAGCTCAGCCCTACTATGAAACTAATTTGGGACTCTCACATGAAAGCTATAACCCAGCTACAACTTAACAATAGGGGGAAGTGGGAAAGGGAGGGGGTGGGTAGAGGGAGGGGAATCGGTGGGATCACACCTGTGGTGCATATTACAGGGGTATTTGCGAAACTTGGTAAATGTTTTGGCACAGTAACTGAGATAACGCCGGAAAGGCTATGTTAACCACTGTGATAAAAATGTGTCAAATGGTCTATGAAGTGAGTATATGATGCCCCATAATCATATCATTGTATACAGTTATGATTTAATAAAAATAAATAAATAAATAAATAAATAAATAAAAAAGTCTCAAAGCTGCAGATGCTGGTGTGTATGTGGGGAGAAGGGAACACTTTTACACGCTGATGGGATTACAAACCAATACAACTACTATGGAAAGAAGTATGGAGACTCCTACTGTGTTTTGTAGACTGTGTTTTACAAAGATGGCTGCAGCAAAATCTCTCATTTCACACACTCTTTTACTTTTCCACTTCTCCAGTGAAGGGGAGTGTCCATGTGCCTTCCCTTCTGAACTTACTTGTAACCAATAGAATGTGGCAGAACTAACACTATGTGACTACTGGGGCTAGATCATAAAAGGCCCTGTGACTTTTGCCTTGTTCTCTGGGACATTTGCACTTCTCATTCACTTGTTCTCTGGGACCCTACACTATCAAGTAACAAACCCAACCCAGGCTGACAGACTGTGACAAAGCCAAGCCCCAGAGGGACTCCCTGGCACCCTGGTCAGTGTCTTAGTCTTTGAGTTCTCCCAGCCCTGGCCCCAGGCATGTGAGAAAACAAGCTTCAGATGATTCCAGCCCCAACTGCCCACCCTCAGCCTTCGAGTCTTCTAAGTTGAGCCTTCAGACATTGTAGAGTGTAGAAAAGCTGCCCGTTCTGTACTCTTTCCAAGTTCCTGACCCACGGAATCCATGAGCCTGATGAAGTGGTGATTGTTTTATGCCACTAACTTTGGGGTGGTTTGTTATGTAGCAATAGTCAATGAAACAACAGCTTTCACACATTTAAGCTTTACTATTTGCCACTGTCCTAAGGGCTTTACATATGTTAACTTACTTAATAGTTATAATAATCTTATAAGGACCTATTATCCCCAATAAAGACCTCTATCCAGTTCTGTAAGGGTATGAACAAGGTGGAGCAGAGCAGTGGCCCATGGCATTTCTGTGTTTATCTGAGAAGTAGAAAGTTTAAATATCACCTGCAGACCACTTTCAACACTTTTATCCTACCAACATGAACACTTTTTTATATTTTTATTTACAAATCCAATACACAAATACGCCCTCACTGTATGAGGCATCAGGCACCACTCCCAGGCACCACTTCACACCCTCTGGCCCCATCTGCCTCTTGTTTCTGCTACTGCTTCTGCTACCCCAGAGCTTTGCACATCCTGACTCACTTCCACTGATGTCGCCTGGCAGGCCCTTCTTCCAACTTGTGCTACACACTTTAACATACTGCTCTGGCTGTAGCGTTGACCCCAGTGTGAAACCCTACTTAGCACATTCATTCACCCAGCTGGAAGTGCTGAAGGGTCAACGTGAGCATCAACTGGTGGGAGAGAGAACTGGTGAATAAGGCTGTCTCCCGTTTTTCCACCACCCCAGAAATGATCTTGAGACTAAGCAGCTTTGACAGCTGCTTCTGTAGGGATCCTCTGGGACTAAAGCAATCAGCCACACTTATGAACAGCCAATTCAGTGTCACCTCTGTATAGCATCTCCCTCCTTTGTCTCACAGCCATCAAACCTCATTCCTGATGCCAGGGCTTGCATGTTCTAATAGCATAGGAGCCTGACTTCTGGGGTCCTGGACTAAGACATTTAGTATTTAAACAGTCTTTGGTGTACAGAACAATCCATGAAAGCCCCCCTTCAGAAACACTCCCAGCACTTCCTCTCTCCAATGCCCACTCTCTCCCCACAAGTAACTACTATCTAGAGTTTGCAGGCATCCTTCCAGTCCCCTTTTTATGCATGCATATATGTGTATACAAATAAATATTTATACACACATACACATTTATCTCTAAAGTATTTTTACAGATACTAAATCACACCTTTAGCATTATTCTGAGTTTTTTGTTTTTACTCATCAATTTATCTTAAAGATCTTTCCAGGATATTTAAATGTGTCAAAGAATAACTTACACATGTGTTTAGAAATTCTGCATACTATTTAGTTATTTTGCTTGCAAATTCTTCACTCATATGTGTGGAGTTACCTGGCAAAATTAATGAAGAAATAAAAGCAAAAATAGGATTTATAAGAGATGGGAAGGCTATAAAACTTAACAGTTGATCTTATTTGCTTATTTTGGGTTCGAAAGTTTTTAGCTGGCAATTGACAAAGAAGCCAGAGTGGGAATTCTGTCCCTGAACAGTTTCCTTGTACAAAGAATACTACAATTTACAATACTAGTTTCCTTGTACAAAGATACTACAATTTCAGTAGTATCTTAGCTGGGATTTCCATAATAAAATACCATAGACTGAGTGGCCTAAACAACAGAAATTTATTTTCTCATAGTTCTGGAGGCTGAAAACCTGGGATCAGAGTGCCAGCATGTTTGAGTTCTGAGGAGAGCTCTCTTCCTGGTTTGTGGGTGGCTGCCTTCTTGCTGTTTCTTTCCAGGGCAGAGACCAGAGAGAGGAGCAAGTTCTCTGGTGTGTCTTCTTATAAGGGCAAGAATCCCATCATGAGGATCCCAACCCCATAACCTCATCTAAACCTAATTATCTACCAATGGCCCAATCTCCAACTAGGGCTTCAGCATATGAATTTTGGTGGGACATTATTCAGTCCATAGTAAGTAATTCATAGATACTCTATTTGATCTTGAAAGTTTGGCACTGGAGCCTCATAACAGGCCATTTCCGTGAAGTGTCCACCAGAAGGTCCAGAAGCACCTCCACCTCAGGCCAGCTCTGTGACATTTACTGAAGTAGGATTTGTCCAGTGTTAAGCACTCAGAGCTGCTTGGCCCATATACCATTACCCTGCAGCACGGAGCCCTCCCCTAATGAAAGCTGTGAGAGGCCTAGAGAGGAACAAGCTGAGAAGACACTGGTCAATACCCCAGCCCTGCTCAGGAAGCCCCTTGCTGTTGGTTGCTGAATTCTTGGCACTTTCTGACTCTAACTGGCTTAATAGTCAGAAACAGAAAAACATAGTTTTGAAATTCAGGCTTGCAGGAGGCTTCTACTCTCTGTATAATTACATATATAATATTATTGTTGTGTTTGTTGCATATAGTTATGGAGATAAAATTAAGTTGGGGTGTGTGTGGAGGAGGAAGAGATCCCACTACAATTATTTTTTTCAAAGTTGCCAATCAAGTGATGGTAGTTTATTACATTGTTCAACAAATACTAAACCTTCTGGTGGTGAGGCACTGGGGATTAAATCAGAATGGCCCAAACAACTCACCTTGTAGTGAGTAAGACATGTGTCAGCCAAAAGTTAACAGCATCATTTGTACTTGATAAAAGAGCTATGTCAGGAGCAGCATCTAAGTCAGCTTGGGGAGTCTAATGTGGTGTCCCAGGAGGGATGCCTGAGTTGGACACCAAAGGCAGAATGAGAGCAAAGCAGAGGAAGAAGAGATGAGTGCTGCAGGTTCAACTAGAGGCCGGAGTGTTGAGCCCCGTGTGTTGGAAAGTGATGAGAAACAAGACTTCAGAGCAGTGATTCTCACATGTTAGCTGCTTCAGAATCACCTGAGAGTCTGCTCATATGCAAATTTGTGTGCCCCACTGCACAGTGTCTGGTTCAGTAGGTCAGGGTAGGGGCTGGGAATCTGCAATTGTGACAGGTTCTGACAGATGATGTTGCTGTTACAGAGACCACTTTGAGAACAACCACCCTAGATTTAGGAAAGAGGTATGGATACCTCATTGTCAGCTAAGCCTCTTGGCCATGACTCCATGGCCTTGAACTTCAGAGCTCAGGAAAAGTGGATTATGCTAATAACAGCAAAGACAGCCATGAGTTTATTTGCTTTTCCTCAGCCCCATCTCTGCTGTGCTAGGTTCATACCCTTGAAGTTTTCTCCCTTCCTAGTTTCTTTCTCTGTGACCCTTAAGCCCATTCTGCCTTTGATCAGCAATATGTATAAACACTGCCTCTCCAGGCTCCACCATCTCTCACATCTGGTGAGGAGACAAAGCTTTTAGGAGTGTCTCACAGGTGGGTGACCCTGAGGTGCTCCCATACTCCCCGTTCACCCCATCCCTAACTTCTCATAAAAACTGTCCACTCTCAGTGACCTCCTTTCCTTCACATACAATGAAAACATGAGATAATCTCCCCACCACAACACTATCCTATAACTTCCTACATGTGAAGAGCAAAAAAAATCTGGTGGTCCTTGGTTTCTTGGTTATACATAGTATTAGCACACACTTGGGTCTTTGTTTACCCTAGAGAAATGACCAATTTTTCATGTCTTTGACAGATTGGGGACATTGGAATTAGAAATGAGAGAGTATATTCCAGTGAAAGAGAACACACAATAAGCTTTGTCTTCTAAAAGATATAATAACCTTGGCCTTGGACCATTCGATACATCAATTCAAATATATAAAACTGCCAATTTTTTTACCTGACATTTTGGTAAGTCAAAACAGTCAAATATTTGTAAAGTCACATGACTCAATGTACCTGTGTGTTCTAATTATATTAAATATGTATAATTGTAATAGTTGTGTGTATGTCTTGATTGTTTAAAATATCTGATTATATATCCAATTAGATATCCTAATTTTATATGTATATTAATAATGTATATTTCGGGTGGCGCCTGTGGCTCAGCAGGTAGGGCGCCGGTCCCATATGCCGGAGGTGGCAGGTTCAAACCCAGCCCCGGCCAAAAAAAAAAAAAAGAAAAAAAATAATGTATATTTCATAGATACTAATTAAATATACACCTTAATTATATATCTTCTAATTTTAAACATAATTTAACTACATATATTTTAATATATCCTAACCATATATATCTCTAAATCATACACATCCTAATTAAATAGGCTAATCATTCAAGGTCAGACAATTAGGTTCACAAACTCATCCTAGAAAAAGTTCTACACACCTCATTGCTGCATATCACTACAGTCACCTCAAGGCACTCCCCTTGGGAAGCTAAGCACTGACACTAGCACCTAGTCCACCCTTCAAAGCAACTTTGACACTCTTTTTCTGGAATGGCCATTAGAGCCATCATCACATCTGACAATTAAGTTCACAAACTCACCCAAGAAGTGCTACATACATACCTCAATGCTGAGGATAACTATCGTCACCCTTGAAGTACTCCTCTTGGTCATCTGGTGACAGTATATATATAAATCCAATTATAGATCTTCTAATTTGAAACCTATTTGATTACATTTTTTATATGTGTGTGTGTATAGATAAACAGACATGCACTAGAATCTATGCAAAATTACAATATATTTATATTACTAGAAGTCATGTGCACACATTCACAGCCCATGGAATTCAAACTCCGACCCATAATAATAAAATCTGGACTATTACTGTTGGTCTTCTGTGGGTGCAATGCAGACTAATTTCTGAGGGCATACCACCACCATGCGTCTTCTTGTGGAACTGCATGTGACCATGAAAGCAATTTGCCTTGGAAGGGGCTTGCAGTCACCCATTTACCCATTTAATAAACATTTAATACCTGCTATGAAACAGATGGGATAGACGCAGCAAGGGGTGGGAAACCTGCAGCCTTAAGGAAATTTTCAGCCTTCCTGGTCCTTAGGTGCAGGCTTTGGGTGAATCCAAATTTTACATAACAAATCCTTTTGTTAAAAGGGGTACAACGGAGAAAGAGGAAGCTTTTCTTGCCCCCATTAGTGCTTTGTAAAGAACAATCTTGAAATCAGAAAGCTGCAGGGGCCCAGTATTTTTTCTAAGAGAAATAATAAATTCAAATGTTGGTATGAAAGTCAGAAACAATATTTATAAACAATACAACCAAATTTTTTAATAATTCAAATACTAATTATTTCCAAATACTATGGGTATATAACTGTATGATTGCAATTGTATAAAACTAAAGACCAGATAAAACTAACCTATGGTGACAGAATTGTTGCTATTTCTGGGTAGAGAGAGGTATCATAGGAGGTGACACGAAAGGGCCTTCTGGGATATTGGAAATGGTTTACATTTTGATTTGGGTGTGGCTATATAGGAATACACAAATGTAAAGGTTTATCAAAATATATATATACATAAGCCTTGTATACTTTAGTGAATGATTATCACTTGATCATAAGAAACAATATAACCAAATTTTTAAAAGATTGAACAAATTAGAAACCTCGGGGGCTTAGGCAATTTGGAGCTGGATGTATTAGGGATATACAGGCTTTTATTATTTTTTACATGGAATTGTCCAGGCTATTAATCTTTAAAAAAAAATCCTCAGAAAAAAAAAAAAAAAATCCTCAGTACTTGCACCCTCACTGTAACCCTTTAGAGAAAAGAGGCTGTACCATGGTTGATCTACTAAACTGGTGGAGTTGTAGCTGCACCACTCCCAGCTCTCCTTGTGGTCCTCTTGTAGTTTTTTATTGATACTATAACACCCCTCCTTTTCATCACCATCATATACCAAACTTTAGTTTGCTTCCTCAAATCCACAAAGATCCGGGCCCTTGATACATAGTGGTCCTCTCCTTTTTGTCACCTCCTTCTTTTGTCACCAGGCAGAATCACAGATATCTGGTGACAATATCTGTTGGATCACCCATCCAATATTCTGAGTACATCCTGACTTTGCCTGGAAGAAGGAGTGAGTTTTGAACCTCATTGGGGAGCCTGAAAATCATGGACCTTTTTCATGGGAAAATGTACATAAATAAAATTTTGTATTTAATTTCGTGGAGTTCACAGTACACCTGGAGTTATTTATGGCCCTCAGGTTAAGAGCCTCCATTATTTAGTTTGTTATTTCTTCCATGGAACAAAGTCAAAATTCCCTCACGTATCATGCAAGGCCTTCCATGATGCAGCCCCTGCCTTCTTCTCTCATTTCATCTCCTGCTGCCTCTGTTTGCATTTTTCAGAAAGACTACATGGGTTCTTTTGAAATTACCTTAACTACTACACTGTTTCATACTTCTGCACCTTTGCACGTGTTTTTCTCTCTACCTAGAACGTTTCCTCATTTCCCTGGTGAACTCTGCAATTCAAGTATCAATTCAGAGCACCATTCCCTGATGCACCCTCTGTTCCTAGTTCATTAGTTCAATAACTCCTGTTATGTATTCATTCTCATTTCCATCTTACCAGTTGTTAAGTTTTGATGTGAGTATTTGTTTAAATGTGTTTTATCTTCCATGAACCTGTGAACACATTAAAGGTAGAGAGGGTGTTTTATACATTGTATTTCTATCACTTTGCATTGTATATGGAATATATTGGTGTTCAATTAATGTGGTAAAATATTGTTTACAACACCACCACCTTACCTGGGGATATAGCTTAAATAGTGAGAGCTGGCTTGTTTGTAAGAATTTTTAATATACGTTAATCTTTACATTAAGGATGCTTCACTGTTTCTTGAAGTAAATTTTGTTTTCCGAAAAAAGCACATTTTCTTCTAGGACCTAATCCTTTTCTGAAAAGGTATTCGTAAGTCCACAGTCATGTGATACATAAAGACACAGACACATACAACAGAAGAAATAGAAGTGCTCAGGGAAGTCAGGAAATTACATGATTCACCAAAATAGGGAATATTTAACATAACAGCAGCAGGTAATTTTATTCTAATTAGGTTTGTTGTTTTATTATATAATTAGAATTTATATCATCCTATAGTCAAAATTTAAACTGTTAAAACTTGTAACTTCTTGGCCAAAAAAAAACTGCAAAAAAAAATTTTTTTAACTTGTAACATTTTTTTTTTTTTGGTGGGTGCAAAAATCTTCATTTCATTATTTTTAAAATCATACATTGTTCTCTATTTATGATTTATTTCACATCTTTAAAAAACTATCCCACCCCTTCCTCTGCTCAAATTCCATGCTAATGAGGAGGATTCTGGTGATGCCTTGACTTCTGGTGTATCTTCGCCTCCAAGGAGGAAAAGGACATTGCACTATTTGGCAAATTTCTCTTTTCAGAATAAACTTGTGTGCAATTGTTATACTTTTAAAAAAAAATACTAATAAAATAATGAATATTTGGTTCATTTAATATCTATGTTCTTATAAATGAAATTAAATAGATCTCAAATCCTCAGCAAGTCAATATATCCTTCTGCAGGGAACCAAATTAATTCTCAAGTCAGGACTTTTTTGATGCTTCAATTTCATCCCATATTGCAGCTTCAATTTTTGATTTTTATCAAAGTCAAGTCTCAGCTGATTCCATTTCTGAGCTTCTTTTATTTGTTCTTCAGTTAAGCAAAAATCAAATCTGATTCCTTTAATATTAAAATGTGGACGTTCCCACCGTTTGTACCAAGGCCTAGGCTTCATTTTCACTTTCAACTTATTAACAGGAACTTCTTGGCCAGGCTCTCGTGCTACTGACTTCATATTCATATCAAAAGTGCCGTGTTCTGGAAGGGCATCTCTTTTTTTTTTTTTTTTTTTGTAGAGACAGTCTCACTTTATGGCCCTCGGTGAGTGCCGTGGCCTCACACAGCTCACAGCAACCTCCAGCTCTTGGGCTTAAGCGATTCTCTTGCCTCAGCCTCCGGAGTAGCTGGGCCCACAGGCGCCCGCCACAACACCCGGCTGTTTTTTGGTTGCAGTTTGGCCGGGGCCGGGTTTGAACCCGTCACCCTCAGTATATGGGGCCGGCGCCCTACCGACTGAGCCACAGGCGCCGCCCATGGAAGTGGCATCTCTTAAGTATAGCAAACTATCATCCAGCCGTTTCTCTAATTTGACCACGTGGATCTCCTGGACCCGAGGATTGTAAAGTTCAAAGCAAATCTCAGTACCTTGTCCTTCGATAGTATTCCTAAGCGAAAAAGTAGCCCGGAGTCCTTTTCCTGATCTCTGGATGCAAATTCCGAGAAACTGGCTGGTTTTTCCACTGGCATATGGGTCGGCTGTAGTAACCCGAAGTATGCTTCCAACATAGAACTCTGGAATGTGCAGTAGTTTTCTCCTTTCTAACGTATCTTTTCTTTCTAGTTGAAATTTCAGAGGATCTGTTCTTCCCCTTGGAGGAATGGATTCAGGACTCAAAAACCTGGTTTCCCGGGGCGGGGGGGCTGCGCTTGTCCAGGATAACTGGCTTCTGCGGCGGCTGGAACGCGCCAGGCTGGGAAGGTCCAGTGCTCCTGTCCGCCCCGCGGAACACAGAGGCTGGCGCGGAGAGCAGCGGTCTGGCGGCTTGAATATTCCCAGCCAGGCCCATTACAACTCTGCGGATTCCCGCCATGCAGGCCGCCATGTCTACTAGTTCACTTGTAACTTCTAATAGTCTTTATTATACATTTCTTCTGGACATGGTGTTTCTGACAAACTTGGTATTCTTCAAACGTGAGCACAAAAACTGGTGGAGAAAAATGGGACTATGAGCAGAATACTCATCATCTTTGCAGCTTTGTAGACAGAGGCTTTCCAAAAGCAATATAGCTGTCCCCACCTTCTTCTTGGGGGTATGTTCCAAGACACCCAGAGGATGCCTGAAACCACAGATATTATACTATATATACTATGCTTTTTCCTACATGTATATACCTATGATAAAGTTTAGTTTCTATTTTAGGCATAGTAAGAGATTAACAATAATAAAATGGAACAATTGCAACTCTATACGATAATAAGAGCTGTATGAATACATGTGCAGGCTCGTTCTCTCTCTCAGTGCCTTATCATACTGTACTCACCCTTCTTGCAATGATACAATTCCTATGTAATGAGACAAAGTGAGGTGAACAGCACAGGAACTGAGATTTAGTATTACGGTGCTACTGACCTTCTGTATTCCCATCTGTATAACCATCCCTTACCTACAGTAAATGGCTCGGTGTCTGTCCCTTGTTTGAGGAGCTCCCTTGCTGAAGTCTTCACCTGGCTCAGTGCTTTGTGGTGCAACAGATTGTCCTCATTTGGAACATGTTTACTATTCGTGTCTACCACCTGCAAATTTAATACCTTTTTCTGTCTTAAATAAACAATTGTCATGCACTGGGGCCATAACTTTTGCAGTTTGAGGTGTGACAGCAAAACTAGCACAGATTTCTTTCCCTTTCTTCACAATGTCACACATAGATTTGTTCTTGCTGCAGATCTTAGCAACCTCAGCAAACAATTTCTTTTCTTTCTTTTTTTTTTTTTTTTTTTTATTGTTGGGGATTCATTGAGGGTACAACAAGCCAGGTTACACTGATTGCAATTGTTAGGTAAAGTCCCTCTTGCAATCATGTCTTGCCCCTATAAAGTGTGACACAAACCAAGGCCCAACCCACCTCCCTCCTTCCCTCTTTCTGTTCCCCCCTCATAACCATAATTGTCATTAATTGTCCTCATATCAAAATTGAGTACATAGGATTCATGCTTCTCCATTCTTGTGATGCTTTACTAAGAATAATGTCTTCCACGTCCATCCAGGTTAATACGAAGGATGTAAAGTCTCCATTTTTTTTAATGGCTGAATAGTATTCCATGGTATACATATACCACAGCTTGTTAATCCATTCCTGGGTTGGTGGGCATTTAGGCTGTTTCCACATTTTGGCGATTGTAAATTGAGTTGCAATAAACAGTCTAGTACAAGTGTCCTTATGATAAAAGGATTTCTTTCCTTCTGGGTAGATGCCCAGTAATGGGATTGCAGGATCAAATGGGAGGTATAGCTTGAGTGCTTTGAGGTTTCTCCATACTTCCTTCCAGAAAGGTTGTACTAGTTTCCAGTCCCACCAGCAGTGTAAAAGTGTTCCCTACTCTCCACATCCACGCCAGCATCTGCAGTTTTGAGATTTTGTGATGTGGGCCATTCTCACTGGGGTTAGATGATATCTCAGGGTTGTTTTGATTTGCATTTCTCTAATATATAGAGATGATGAACATTTTTTCATGTGTTTGTTAGCCATTCGTCTGTCGTCTTTAGAGAAAGTTCTATTCATGTCTCTTGCCCGTTGATATAAGGGATTGTTGGCTTTTTTCATGTGGATTAATTTGAGTTCTCTATAGATCCTAGTTATCAAGCTTTTGTCTGATTGAAAATATGCAAATATCCTTTCCCATTGTGTAGGTTGTCTCTTTGCTTTGGTTATTGTCTCCTTAGCTGTACAGAAGCTTTTCAGTTTAATGAAGTCCCATTTGTTTATTTTTGTTGTTGTTGCAATTGCCATGGTAGTCTTCTTCATGAAGTCTTTCCCCAGGCCAATATCTTCCAGTGTTTTTCCTATGCTTTCTTGGAGGATTTTTATTGTTTCATGCCTTAAATTTAAGTCCTTTATCCATCTTGAATCAATTTTTGTGAGTGGGGAAAGGTGTGGGTCCAGTTTCAGTCTTTTACATGTAGACATCCAGTTCTCCCAACACCATTTATTGAATAGTGGTATGTTCTTGTTTGGTTTATCAAAGATTAGGTGGTTATAAAATTTTAGTTTCATTTCTTGGTTTTCAATTCGATTCCAAGTGTCTATGTCTCTGTTTTTGTGCCAGTACCATGCTGTCTTGAGCATTATGGCTTTGTAGTACAGACTAAAATCTGGTATGCTGATGCCCCCAGCTTTATTTTTGTTACAGAGAACTGCCTTAGCTATACGGGGTTTTTTCCGGTTCCATACAAAATGCAGAATCATTTTTTCCAAATCTTGAAAGTACGATGTAGGTACCTTGATAGGAATGGCATTGAATAGGTAGATAGCTTAGGGAAGTATAGACATTTTAACAATGTTGATTCTTCCCATCCATGAGCATGGTATGTTCTTCCATTTGTTAATATCCTCTGCTATTTCCTTTCTGAGGATTTCATAGTTTTCTTTATAGAGGTCCTTCACCTCCTTCGTTAGGTATATTCCTAGGTATTTCATTTTCTTTGAAACTATGGTGAAGGGAGTTGTGTCCTTAATTAGCTTCTCATCTTGACTGTTATTGGTGTATACAAAGGCTACTGACTTGTGGACATTGATTTTATATCCTGAAACATTACTGTATTTTTTGATGACTTCTAGGAGTCTTGTGGTTGAGTCTTTGGGGTTCTTTAAGTATAAGATCATGTCGTCAGCAAAGAGGGAGCGTTTGACCTCCTCTGCTCCCATTTGGATTCCCTTTATTTCCTTGTCTTGCCTAATTGTATTGGCTAGAACTTCCAGCACTACGTTGAATAGTAAAGGTGACAGAGGACAACCTTGTCTGGTTCCAGTTCTAAGAGGAACAGCTTTCAGTTTTACTCCATTCAGTAAAATATTGGCTGTGGGTTTGTCATAGATAGCTTCAATCAGTTTTAGAAATGTGCCACCTATGCCTATAATCTTCAGTGTTCTAATTAGAAAAGGATGCTGGATTTTATCAAATGCTTTTTCTGCATCTATTGAGAGGATCATGTGATCTTTATTTTTGCCTCTGTTAATATGGTGGATAACGTTTACAGACTTGCGTATGTTAAACCAGTCTTGCATCCCTGGGATGAAGCCTACTTGATCATGATGAATGACTTTTTTGATGATAAGCTGTAATCTATTGGCTAGGATTTTGTTGAGAATTTTTGCGTCTATGTTCATGAGTGAGATTGGTCTGAAATTCTCCTTTTTGTTTGGGTCTTTTCCTGGTTTGGTATCAGGGTGATGTTTGCTTCATAGAATGTGTTGGGGAAGATTCCTTCTTCCTCAATTTTTTGGAATAATTTCTGCAGTACAGGAATAAGCTCTTCCTTGAAGGTTTGATAGAATTCTGGAGTGAAGCCATCTGGACAAGGGCATTTTTTGGTTGGAAGATTTTTTATTGTTTCTTTGATCTCAGTGCTTGAAATTGGTCTGTTCAGAAGCTCTATTTCTTCCTGGCTGAGTCTAGGGAGAGGGTGTGATTCCAAATATTGATCCATTTCTTTCACATTGTCAAATTTCTGGGCATAGAGTTTCTGGTAGTACTCAGAGATGATCTCTTGTATCTCTGTGGGATCAGTTGTTATTTCCCCTTTATCATTTCTGATTGAGGTTACTAGAGATTTTACTTTTCTATTCCTCATTAGTCTGGCCAATGGTTTATCTATTTTATTTATTTTTTCAAAAAACCAACTCCTTGTTTCATTAATTTTCTGAATGATTCTTTTGTTTTCAATTTCATTGATCTCTGATTTGATTTTGGAGATTTCTTTTCTTCTACTGAGTTTAGGCTTAGATTGTTCTTCTTTTTCCAATTCCATAAGATCTCTTGTGAGGTTGTTGATGTGCTCTCTTTCTGTTTTTCGAATGTAGGCATCTAAAGCGATGAATTTTCCTCTCAAAACTGCTTTTGCAGTATGCCACAGGTTTTGGTAGCTTGTGTCTTCATTGTTGTTATGCTCAAGGAAGTTAATGATTTCCTGTTTTATTTCTTCCTGCACCCATCTGTTATTCAACAGAAGATTGTTTAGTTTCCATGCCTTTGGGTGGGGTTGAGAATTTTTGTTAGAGTTGAGTTCCACCTTTAGTGCCTTATGGTTTGAGAAGATACAAGGTAAAATTTCAATTCTTTTGATTCTGTTGATATTTGTTTTGTGTCCCAGGATATGATCAATTTTGGAGAATGTTCCATGGGGTGATGAGAAGAATGTATATTCTTTATCTTTGGGATGGAGTGTTCTATATGCGTCTATCAAGCACAGTTGTTCTAGGGTCTCATTTAAGTCTCTTATATCCTTGTTTAATTTCTGTTTAGAGGATCTGTCCAGCTCTGTAAGAGGAGTGTTAAGGTTCCCTGTTATTATGGTATTATCAGATATCATATTGCTCAGACTGAGTAAGGTCTGTTTCAAGAATCTGGGAGCATTTAAATTGGGTGCATAGATATTTAGAATTGAAATGTCTTCTTGTTGTATTTTTCTCTTGACCAATATAAAGTGACCATCTTTGTCTTTTTTGACTTTAGTTGCTTTAAATCCACATGTATCTGAAATAAGATTGCAACTCCTCTTTTCTTCTGAATTCCATTTGCCTGAAAAATTGTCTTCCAACCCTTGACTCGGAGCCTTAATTTGTCTTTTGAAGCCAGGTGTGTTTCTTGCAGACAGCAAATGGATGGCTTGTGTTTTTTAATCCAGTCAACCAATCTATGTCTCTTCAGTGGGGAATTCAAGCCATTAACATTTATTGAGATAATTGATAAGTGTGGTAGTATTCTACTCGTCTTATTTGGTGAGAGTCCATTGCTTAGTTTTATCTTTTGCATCAGTGTGGAGGTTAGGTTCTGTCCTTTAATTTCTGAGTTCTTACTTTGCTGCTGATCCATTGTGGTGGTCAGTGTGCAGAACAGGTTGAAGTATTTCCTGTAGAGCTGGTCTTGTTGTGGCGAATTTCCTCAATGTTTGTATATCCGTAAATGCTTTGATTTCTCCGTCAATTTTGAAGCTTGGCTTAGCAGGGTACAGAATTCTGGGCTGGAAATTGTTCTGTTTAAGTGGATTAAAGGTAGATGACCATTGTCTTCTTGCTTGGAAAGTTTCATTAGAGAAGTCTGCGGTCAATCTGATGGATTTGCCCCTGTAGGTCAACTGGCGCTTACTCCTGGCAGCTTGCAGAATCTTTTCTTTTGTCTTGACTTTGGACAGGTTCATCACAATGTGTCTTGGAGAAGCTCGGTTAGAGTTGAGGCGACCTGGGGTCCGATATCCCTCTGAAAGCAGTGTGTCAGAATCTTTGGTGATATTTGGGAAATTTTCTTTTATAATATTCTCTAGTATGGCTTCCATTCCTCTGGGGCATTCTTCTTCCCCTTCTGGAATTCCTATAACTCGTATGTTGGAACGCTTCATAAAATCCCATAATTCTGACAGTGAACATTCTGCTTTCTCTCTTTTCTTTTCTGCCTCTTTTACTATCTGAGTTATCTCAAAAACTTTGTCTTCTACCTCTGAAATTCTTTCTTCTGCATGGTCTAACCTGTTGCTGATACTTTCCATTGCATCTTTAAGTTCTCTGATTGACTGTTTCATTTCCTTCAGCTCTGCTATATCCTTTTTATATTCTTCATATCGTTCATTCTTATTTGATTCTGTTTTTGGATTTCCTTTTGGTTATTTTCCACTTTATTAGCAGTTTCCTTCATTGTTTCCATCATTTCTTTCATTGTTTTCAACATGTGTATTCTAAATTCCCTTTCTGTCATTCCTAACATTTCTGTATAGGTGGAATCCTCTGCAGTAGCTACCTCATGGTCCCTTGGCAAGGTTGTTCTGGACTGGTTCTTCATGTTTCCTGGAGTTTTCTGCTGATTCTTCCTCATGGGTGATTTCTTTTATCTGTTTCCTTGCCCTAATTTTCCTTTCACTTCCTCTTGCTCTTTAAGTTCTCGTGCCTGTGGACTAAAGGTTACAGAACCAGAAGGGTGAGAAAGTTAAAGAGCAAAAAAGGGATGAAAGAAAGGAGGACTGAGTGATAAGAAAAAAAAAAAATAGAGAAAGGAGAGGGGGTGGGTAAAAGGAATATTGACAAAAAGAAGAGAGGCACAGAAAGAGGGAGACAGAGCAATATAGGTGTACAGTAGGGTACTTTGATACAACCTTAAAAATAAACCCACCTTCTGGGGGTGCCCAGTGGGGTGGTTCCCTTGAGGTCAGCAGCTCTTTGCTAACCTGATCAGACACAGTACCCCACCTCCACCAAGTAGAGAGGAAAGATAAAAATGCTATAGATCAAACCAAAACAAGCAAACAGAAAACTTTACGGGATAAAATTGGCTGGAAAAACCAAATAATAGCGGTAGAAACACTAACAAAAATGAAGTTCTAATTATTGAAATAGGCAGCAATGGGAAATTATAATTAAACTAGAAAAATTGAGAAAGAAAAAGGATCTGTATGGAAAAGGTTGTACTTAAAAAACAAAACAACAATCCACAACATCAAAATAAACAAAAAAAACAACCAAACCAAAAAAAAAAAAAAAACACACAACCAAAAACAAAGCAGTATGTATATGTTATTGAATATTGTCTGGGCAACACGTGGTCTTCTGGGGTATGAGATGTTAATCACAGTTCTGATACGACTGGAGGCTGCTAGTTTCTCAAACCCCAGCAGGTAGACACACTAAATCTCTCTTCAGCCCACTTAAAAGGCACTTTGAACTTGTTCACTTACTGAGCAAAAGCTTTCTCAGGGAAGTGCTTGTCGCTAGAATCACTGCTGAAGTGGCTATCCACTTACCCTGTGTGTCAAAACTGGTCTCCCTCTGCCCCCGAGGGTTAGGGATGCAAGATGGCTCAGACGCCGCCCTTAGGCTACTTGGTCGCTGGGTTACCAGCTCCCACCCAATTCCAGTTCTGCCACCCTGAGGGCGGAGCTTGCCGGGGCATATCGCTCACAATCTCTGCCTGTGACCCAGAGCCAAACACTATTAGCTCCGTCTGGCTCAGCGGCTCAGACTGGGGCCCTAGACAAAGGCCAAAGTTCTCCGCATTCCCACTCAGGCTCTCCCCAAGGCAGTTCAGCTGAGTGCCAAGTCCAAAGACACCAAAACAGTTCACAGGTAAGGCCTTTCTGGTTTGCAGTCTCGCTGCTACTGAACCTACAGTTGCGGGCGGGTTTAGACGGATTGAACACACGCGACCACTTGCCGATTTTCCACTGTTTTAGTCCTCCTCTTGGGGTCCAGAAGTCTCTCGCTGACTCCCTGTATCCTCTCAGGGGTGATGATAGGCAGATCCCACCAGCCAGAGATGCCTGGAGTCCTATATCCCCAGACTCACAGTGCCCAGATGCAAGGAAGCTGTTACTCAGCTGCCATCTTGCTCCACCTCCCTTCTTTCTTTATTAAGTCAAGAACTCTCATCTTTTCACTGAAAGAAAGCACATTATGGCTTCTCTTTGGCATATCTGAATTACCAGCACCACTACCCTTGCACTTTGGGGCCATTATTAAGTAAAATAAGGGTGACTTGAATACAAACACTGAGATACCACAACAGTCAATCTGATAACAAAGACACCTACTAAAGGTAATATAGACAGCATGGATATGCTGGACAAAGGGAGAGTTCACATCACAGGGAGGATGGAGCAGGAAGTCATGAGATTTCATCACACCACTCAGAATAGTGAGCAATTTAAACCATATGAATTGTTTATATCCATAACTTTCCACTTAATATTTTCAGATCACGGTCAATCACTAGTAACTAAAATCATAGAAAATAAAACCATGGGTAAGAGTGGACAAGTGTAATTGTTACCTTGAAATAATAATCTAGCCAGGACTCCCAGGATGTCTGGAGGCTCCCTCAGAGAATATTTTAAAATGCGGAAAACATGATGTGTAAATTCTGGATTATAGTCAGAAACACTGTGAAGGGAATAGAGCTGTGAGCTGGTGGAGCTGTTCTTATGGCAGGCAGGGGAAGAAGAATAGCCACCAGGAGTTGTATATGTCATGCAGACACTCAAACTGAAAAGGCTCCTTCCTGGGTAGCAGCCATCTGAGAGTTTTTCCTTTCATTTCCTGCTGATATTTTAATTATGTTCTCATTAATACGGCTCCCTGTGCCTAGGAAAAACTTGTGTATAAACCAACATGATTTCCATTTATTAATTAGTAGGAATACCTGCCATAGTAAAACATAATTTTTTTTGAAAAGAGGGAAAGCAATCCTTTTCCATCTCTCATCAGAAAAATTCCATAATTTGATTTCATTACACATTTAACCTTTGGGAATTTGTGGGTTGAAACCTCTTTCCAGTTGCTACTCCAGAAAAGGACTATGGATACTATTTTAGAGATCAGCCAGGTAGAAGCTATAATTACTAAAACAACGACAATACTGTTATCCAATCCTAAGAACCTTTACCTCCTTTACTCTGTTTATTAGAAATGATGTACACTTTTCGTTCTGGGTTCTGCAATCAGTTCCATAGTTAACCACATGGCATAATACAAACATATTTTACTTTAATATAGAAATCATTAGGAGATAGAGACGATACAAGTAATTTGAACAGAAGAAAATTAACTTGAAGAAATGCTAACTCTTAAAAGGCAGTTAACTACTGAAAGGGATTTAAAAAATAAAAATAAATTTTAAAAAAAGACGTTCAATCCTATAGAAATGGCAATTGCAGAAAGCAGCCAGGGCTGTGAGAAAGTGAACAAGGAAGGTACTGAGAAGCGGAGGCAAGGGCTACATGTCCCAGCAGGCTGAGATTCATACCTCTGCAGAGTGTGGTCACCACAGGCATATGCATCCCACCTGTTAGAAGGAGAGGCTTGCCTCAGCTGGCACAGAAACTTTTGGAGAGTGGGGAAGGAAACTAGGCCATTCACCGGAAGATACATTTAACAAGCAAAGAAATCAAGAAAATGACCCAACTGGCAATATGCTAGTTGTGGAGAAACCTACCAAGGTATTCAGGGTACACCTAATGCAGTGGACAACTAGTTGGAAGAGTTAACAGGCCATAAGGTGCAGATTGCCATTGGGTGGTAAAGCAACTTTCCAGGGGGCCCACAGATAGTAAGGCCATTGAGGTGACCATTGCCAGCCAACATGCATGCTGATTAGAGAATGCTGCACCAAAATACAGCATGCTGAACAAAAATCAGCATGTTACCACAAAGATATCTGCAGCAGAATGTGCTTAATTCATAATTGCCAAGTCATGGCAGCAACCCAAATGCCCATCAACTCACAAATGGATCAGCAAATTGTGGTATATGTATACCATGGAATAACATTCAGCCATTAAAAAAGATGAAGATTTTATATCTTTCACATTCACCTAGATAGAGTTGAAACACATTCTTCTTAGTAAAGTATCACAAGATGGAAAAATAAATATCCAATGCACTTAATACTAATATGAAACCAACATATAAACAATTACATGCCCATATGAACAATAAAACACAAATATAGTCTACTACAAGGGCAGGGAGAGGAAGGACGAGGATGATTGGCAAAAGGAGGGAGGGCATGTGGCAGGATCTCACCTAATGTGCACGTTGTGAGGGTGTATAACACGCCTCCTGGGTAACAGGCTCTTTTACAACTGGAACTTTACCCTGGAAGTAAGGACAATGTAAGCTAAAAATTTGTGCCGTCATACTAATTGGAAATAAAAATAAATAAATAAACAAATAAATAAATAAAACAAAATATGGCATGCTGAAGGCCAGAGAAAGCCTCTTCTTTGGATTCTCACTTTGCAGTGTTCTCCGGTGTCTTCTATTGGCAAAATCTAACATTGAGCCAGTTAATGAGAGAAGTATCTACAGAGTTCAACTCCAATATCACAAAGGAGAGTAGATTTGGAACTGAAAAGCAATAAATTATAATCCAAATCTTTGACTCAGGATCCATGCACCCTTCTACAAACATTTTAAATTCTGGACAAGGAAACAACCCTACATTCCACTTAACATGATGATGCTATTCTTTTGCAAGCATGGTCATCTTCTCCCCCCAAGTAGGCTGTATAGTCCCAACAATCACTATATCCATTCTTGACTATAGCAAGTATTCTGCAAATTCAGTCACAGACACCCAAAAAAATATTCTATTATTCAAACTAAATTGTAGCCAGGTGCAGTGGCTCACACTGTAATCCCAGCAATTGAGAGGCTAAGGTAGGAGAATTGCTCAAAGTCAGGAGTTTAAAACCAGCCTGAGCAACATCAAGAGACCCATCTCTACAAAATTTAAAATTAACCATACATGGAGGCACATCCCCATAGTCCCACCTAATTGGGAGATTTAGGCAGGACTACTTGAGCCCAGGAGTTCAAGGTTACAGTGAGTATAATGCCACTGCACTCTAGAATAGGCAATAGAGTGAGATACTGTCTCAAAAAATAAAAATGGAGAAAAGACTAAATTGTAAAGTTAATCTCCCCCAACCTTGAAAATAAATGATGAGGGCACTAACCAAGATGAAGGAACAGAGGCACACTGACTCTCCTAACCAAAAAAAAAAAAAAAAATAGATGCAGAGGGTGCCAAAAACGTGTATATATTTTTAAAAGGGAAAAACTGTATTAAATTTGTAAGACTCAAATCACATTGACTTCTGTAATCACAAGAGGTACTCAGTGTGACTGACATCCATCTTCTGTTACCATTATATATTATTACAATTTTAATACAGTTTTTTTTTCCTTTCTTAAAATGTATATACAGTTTTTGGCACCCTCTGTGTGTATGTATGTATGTATGTATGTACATATACATATATTACAACAATTTACAAGATATTAGACACTAGGCAATAGAGAACTGTGATTACTGAGAGACAGGAAACAAACAAACAGGGTAAGAACTATGGCTGTGCAACTTACTGCCTTGAGAAAATTTCCAGACCAAGATGTAGGAAAGGGGAACCTGGAATTGAGGAGCTAGAGAGAGGTGATTATCCAGAAAGACCAAGTTGGCTGGAGTTCACAGGGAAGAGTATTGGAAAGGAGAGTAATCTGTGGAAGGTTCACAAGTAACAAGCTACTGATAAGTACCTTGGGTGGTACCAAGGAAAGAACTAACTGCAAAGAATAGAGGAAGCAGCCCTCTGCTCTTATATAAGGCCAGAACTAGTGGGTGTTCCCACAGGCCATAATGGAAAACCTCAAGATTCACAGGACATTGAAGAGTACACAGAAGAGTCTTGCTCTATAGTCCAGGGCTAACCACTGCTGACCACTGCTCAACTGACCACTGCTTCTCTATTGCCCAACAAATCTTAAAAGCCAATCTCCCAAAATCAAACTTTCCAAGCAAATCAAATGAGTCTCAGAACAAAACTCTAAAATATATATAGCAATGCAAAAATATCCAGCCCCCAAAAAGGTAAAATTAAAAATGGCTGGCATCCAATCAAAAATTAATAGTCATGCAAAGAAGCGGGAAAATACAATCCAGAATGTAGAGGTAAGTCAACTAATCAAGGAAAATTCAGACTGACAGAGATATATGAATTAGGAGAAAAGTGTTGTATGAGGTTCTTTCAGGTGGTCGATAACGCAGAGTATAGAACTGCTTATTGAAATAGTATGGAATAAAGGGGGCTACAAGCTCTTATGATGGCAAGTAGCAAACTTCTTTATTTCTACCTGGCTTATATAGCCAGTTCTGCATGTACACATTGTTAATTAATAATCACATAATCACTTCATAGGTATATTGTAAAAACAAATTAACCTTTCCCTTGAGTCTGCTAATCTACTAATCAACTGATACTCATTCTTCTAAACTTTCTATTATATTTAAAAATAGTAATCTTGGCTCAGTGCCTGTGGCTCAAGCGGCTAAGGTGCCAACCACATACACCTGAGCTGGCAGGTTCGAATCCAGCTCAGGCCTGCCAAAAACAACAACAAAGGCTGCAACCAAAAAATAGCCAGGCATTGTGGCAGGCACCTATAGTCTCAGCTACTTGGGAGGTGGAAGCAGGAGAATTGCTTGAGCCCTGGAGTTGGAGGTTGCTGTGAGCTGTGATGCCATGGCACTCTACCCAGGGTGACAGCTTGAGGCTCTGTCTCAAAAAATAAATAAATAAATAAAAATAGTAATCTTGGAAAAACATGCTGTTAGTGATTTTCCCGTAAACCAATAAGTCACAAGACTGCTGTGGGGGAAAAGGTTGATTGTTCACCTGGCCTCTGGGCCCTTCACCATCTGGAGGCAAATAACATTATCTTGCTAAGACACAGCCCAGTGATTCCTAAGACATACTGATGATGTGCTTGCATGCCTCAGCCTCTGGGACCAGCTTCTGACCACAGGAATTTTACCTCCTTTGTCATCAGGCTTAATGGCTTCAACAGAGTTCTCCCTTGGTTTCTTCCTGGCTGTGTAACGAAAGACTTTGTTCTTGCTCACTCTCAGAATGGTGGGAGTCTATAGGCTTTTCACCTATAGACAAGAAAAATAAAATGTTTATTATAACTGTATTCCATGTGTTTGAAATATTGATACATGAAAGATATTTTTAAAAGAACCAAATTGAACATCTATAGATTAAAAACTCAATGTTGCAAATAAAAAATATGGTGATGAGGTTAATGGCAGATTAAACATTGTAGAAGAAAAGATTTATAAACTTTAAGACATAGCAATAGAAGCTAAAAAATGCAGAGAGAAAAAAGAATCAAATACACACAGCATCAGTGAGCTGCTGGACAACTTAAAAAGGGCTAAGATACATGAACTTTGAGTTCTTAAAGGAAAGGAGAGAGATGACAGAGCAGGAAAAATAGCAGAAGATTTTACAAATTTGAAAACTATAAAACCAAGAGGTTCAACAAACCTCAGGCATAGAGGCGAATGAGGCAAGATGGCCAACTGGCGCCAGCTTTACACAGAAGTTTAGCAAGTAAGCTGATGGTTTGGAGCTGAGCCAAGAGAGAAGATTAAAGAGTGCACATCACCCCTGCTGAGGCAAGCTGCAATCCCAAAGAAACAAACAATAGGTACAAAATCAATCACCAAGTGAATGGGAGTCCCCTCCCCCATGACAATGGCTCCCAGTATACTTTCTGCAAATACGTGAGCAGAGTTCCGATCTCTTCCTATTTTATCCCCCAGAAGAGACCCTCTAATAACTGGAACTCCTTCCCCAGAGAGAACCCACTAGTGTGCCATGGCACTCTCCTGCCAGGCATAAACCTGAACATATGCTCTAGGTAGAGCATTCTGAACTCCCAGCCCTACCCTCCACTTTCACCCCATGGTCTGGAAGCCTGTCCCCCAGGGAGTCCAGATTCTTGGGCATTTTCTCAAGAGGTGTGGACAGGGCATGGGATTTTACAAGTCTGTGCTGAATTGGCAGCACAGGTGTAAAGCAGGGACTGTGGAGTGAGAGAGCCATATGGAAGAGGGAGAGTGGCAGCAGTGGCAGTGGTAGAAACAATAGGGCTCACACCCCTGGTGATGTTTTGGGGAAACACTTCCTGCCTCTCTTAGCAAGCAGAGGGAGCTGGGCCTCTGCTCTGGTGGTGGCCCCGGGCAGAACAGATCTGGGAAGGAAATACAGGCCCCATGAGCGAAGGGTATGCCTGAGGCAGTACCTGCCCAGGCCGGGCATGGCAGGGATAGAGAATAGAATACGTGAGTGTGCAGAGGCAGCATACTCTCAGGGCAGGGCGGAGTCAGAATTGCTGCTTTTATGAGCCCAAGATGCAACCAGCCCCTGGGAGAGCATAGCTGAGACAAAAGAAGGCATGGCATCAGCATCAGCCCAGGGAAGGGCAGGAACTGAGAGTCATTTGTGAGCTCTAACTGTGCCTACCCCAACACAGAGTGCAACTGAGACAGAGATGCCAGCTCTGTGAGAATTGGCACAGCAGCAACGGCACAGGGTGGGGCTGAGTTGCAGTTTCTGTGAACTCAAACAGCACCTGACCCACAGGGGAATATAGCCAGGACAGAAATGCAAATTCTGCAAGAATATAAGTGGCAGAAACATCAATTGAGGGCAGAGCTGGAACTGAATGAAACTCCCCAGCCTCCATTAAGAACCCAAGGTAGTCAGGCTTCAGCTCCCTCTGCCAGCTGATGGCAGAATGTGGCAGCCTGGCCAAGGAGACACAGATCTCCCTGTGACTTAGGCAGGCACAAATCCCTGGTGCATCTGTTCACTGGAGGGAACTGGGTCACAGCCCTGCAGGGTTATCAGTGACTTGGCATGACAGAGGTGCAAAGTGGGAAAGGAGACATCAACCTTCCTGGACTAATTCATTTGCTGGATGGGTCCTTGTGACTCCACAGAGTACCAGAGCAAGTCATACTGGAGAGGCCAGCAGTCCACTGCTATCTAGCTGCTGGAGACTTTTTGAACTCTCCCACTTGAGACTGGGTGCTGACTGGGACAATTGATTTGGAAATCTTGATCTGGGCCAATCACCCAAGGACCATTCAAGTGGTACCCTGGTTATGCTGTTCTAGAAAGGTTTGATAATTCCTTTTCAATTTGTTCCCTGTAGGAGGCAGGGTGTCTTAGTTGCTTGTATTTCTCCACAGCTAAGACTTCAACCCAGAGTTACTGATTCACTAGGATTGGACAGAGACCACCTTAAAACAAGACATAGCCACTTAGCCCCACCACACCTAGCAGGTCCTCAGTGTCTCAGGCTGTAGTACTGTAGGGTCCTTTGCAAAGCTGTAGGGGGGAATCTGTAGTCACCAGTCCCAGTTCTTGGGCAAAGGGCTGGTTAATCACTACTTTAGGAGCTCCCAATCCAATTTCACCTTATCTGCTCATCTAGCCAAACAGTGTAAAATAATCATGGGACAGAATCAGCAGGAAAACTCTGGCAACATGAATAATCAGAGTAGATCAAATGCCCCAAGGAATGACAAGGCAGACACACCAGAACATCCCATTCATAAACAAATGCCTGAGATGTCACAAATGGAATTCAGAATTTGGATTGTAAATAAGATTAACAGAATGGAACTAAAGTTGGAATTAGAAATTCGAGGAGCATTTCAAAAGTTGTCTCAAGAATTCAGTGAATTAAAAGACAAAATTACCAAAGATTTTCACACATTGAGGCAAGAATTTGCAGCCCTCAAAGATCTGAAAAAATACAGTAGAATCCCTCAGTAACAGAATGGAGCAGGCAGAAGAAAGGATTTCTGACATTGAAAAAAAAGCTTTTGAATGCTCCTAAATGCTCAAAGAGGAAGAGAAATGAAGAGCAAAAATGGATCATTCTCTCAGAGAGCTCTGGGACAATTCTAAGAAAACTAATATTCACCTTATAGGAATTCCTGAAGGCAATGAGGTTGCTTTAAAAGGCCTAGATGCTATACTCCAAGAGATAATTGTGAACATCCCAAACATGGCAAGAGATTCTGAAATTTAGATGGCAGACAGTTTCAGAACCCCAGCACGACTCAACCCAAATAAAGTATCTCCCAGACACATCATAATTAACTTTGGCAAAGTTAATATGAAGGAGAAAATTCTGAAAGCAACCAGATGTAAGAAAACCATAACCTACAAGGGGAAGAATATTAGAATGACTGCAGATCTCTCTGCTGAAATTTTTCAAGCTAGAAGAGGGTGGTCATTGACCTTTAAACTCCTAAAACAAAACAACTTTCAACCCAGGATCCTGTATCCAGCTAAACTGAGTTTCATTTATGATGGAGAAATTAAATCCTTTAATAACATTCACATGTTGAAGAAATTTGCCATAACTGACCCAGCTCTCCAGGATATTCTCAGACCTATCCTCCCTAATGACCAGCACAATCCTCTACCACCAAAGTAAACTCACTCAGAAACTTTTGATCAAATTCCAACTTCTACAGTGGTGAAAGATTTAAAATGTCTACTGGACTTTTGAAAAACTCAATATCCACAATACTACCAGGCATATCAATTTTCTAAATTAATGTGAATGACAGAAATTGTCCTCCAGAGAGGCACAGGTTGGCTGACTAGATACAAAAACTCAGGCCAGATATCTGTTGCATACAATAATCTCATCTTACCTTAAAATATAAATATAGACTCAGTGTGAAGGGGTGGTCATCTATAATTCAGGCAAATGGGAATCAGAAAAAAGCAGGTGTTGCAATTTTATTCACAGACACAATACGCTTGAAACCAACAAAAGTAAGGAAAGATAAAGATGGTCACTTCATATTTGTTAAGGGTAACACTCAACATGATGAGATTTCAATTATTAACATTTATACACCCAACCAGAATGCACCTCAATTTATGAGAGACTCTAACAGGCATGAACAACATGATTTCCTCCAGCACCATAATAGTCAGAGATTTTAACACCCCTTTGGCAGTGTTGGATAGATCCTCCAATAAGAAACTAAGCAAAGAAATTTTAGACTTAAACTTAAACATTCAATAATTAGATTTAACAGACATCTATAGCATACTCAATCCTAACAAAACTAAATAAACATTCTCCTCAGCCCATGGAACATCCTCCAAAATTGATCACATCTTTGGTCACAAGTCTAACCTCAGCAAATTTAAAAGAATATAAATTATTCCTCACATCTTCTCGGACCATCATGGAATAAAAGTTGAACTCAGTAACAACAGGAATCTGCATACATAACAACAACAGAACACTGCAACAGGAATCTGCATTGAAAGTAATGGAAACTTAAAAACCTTACACTGAACGATAGGTGGGTCATAGATGAGATTAAGAAGGAAATTACCAAATTTTTGGAACAAAACAATAATGAAGACACAAATTATCAGAACCTCTGGGATACCACAAAGGCAGTCCTAAAAGTGAAACTTATAGCATTGCAAGCCTTATTCAAGAGAACGGAAAGAGAGGAAGTTAACAACTTAATGGAAATCTCAAGCAACTGGAAAAGGAAGAGCATTCCAATCCCAAACCCAGTAAAAGAAAAGAAATAACCAAAATTAGAGCAGAATTACATGAAATTGAAAACAAAAAAAATTATACAACAGATCAATAATCGAAAATATGGTTTTTTGAAAAGGTCACTAAAATAGATAAACCTTTGACTAACCTAACCAAGAATAAAAGAATCTCTAATAATAATAAATCTCTAATAATAAAAATCTCTAATTTCATCAATCAGAAATGACAAAGATGAAATAGCAACAGACTCCTCAGAAATTCAAAAAATCCTTAATGAATATTACAAGAAAATCTATTCTCAGAAATACGAAAATCTGAAGGAAATAGACCAATACTTGGAAGCACGCCACCTTCCTAGACTTAGCCAAAATGAAGTGAAAATATTGAACAGGCCTATGTCAAGTACTGAAATAGTATCAACTATCCAAAATCTCCCCAAAAAGAAAAGTCCAGGACCAGATGGCTTCACATCAGAATTCTACCAAACCTTTAAAGAGGAACTAGTACCTATATTACTTAACCTGTTCCAAAATATAGAAAAAGAAGGAATACTACCCAACACATTCTATGAAGCAAACTTCACCTTGATCCCCAAACCAAAAAAAGACCCAACAAGAAAAGAAAATTATAGACCAATATCACTAATGAATATTGATGCAAAAATATTCAATAAGATCCTAGCAAACAGAATCTAACAACACATCAAAAAAATTATACACCACGACCAAATGGGTTTTATCCCAGACTTGCAAGGCTAGTTCAATATATGTAAATCTATAAATATAATACATCACATAAACAAATTAAAAAATAAAGACCATATAATTCTCTCAATTGATGCAGAAAAAGCTTTTGGTAATATCCGCATCCTTTCATGATGAGAACACTTAAGAAACTTGGTATAGAAGGGACATTTCTTAAACTGATAGAGGCCATCTACAGCAAACCCACAGCCAATATCATATTGAATGGAGTTAAATAGAAATCATTTCCACTCAGATCAAGAACGAGACAAGGTTGCCCATTGTCTCCACTGCTTTTTAACATTGTAATGGAAGTCTTAGCCATTGGAATCAGGCAATCAGGGTATCCATATAGGGTCAGAGGAGATCAAACTTTCACTCTTCACAGATGATATGATTGTGTATCTAGAAAACTCCAGGGATTCAACTACAAAACTCTTAGAAGTGATCAAGGCATACAGCAACATCTCAGGTTACAAAATCAATACTCACAAATCTGTAGCATTTATATATACCAACAATAGTCAAGATGAAAAAACAGTCAAGGACTCTTCCTTTTACACTAGTGCCAAAGAAGATGAAATATTTGGGAGTTTGCCTAACAAAGGACGTAAAAGATCTCTACAAAGAGAACTATGAAACTCTAAGAAACAAAATAGCTTAATATGTTAACAAACAGAAAAACATACCATGCTCATGGCTGGGAAGAATTAACATTGTTAAAATGTCCATACTACCCAAAGCAATATACAATTTTAATGCTATCCCTATTAACGCCCACTGTCATACTTTAAAGATCTTGAAAAAATAATACTTCGTTTTATATGGAATCAGAAAAAAATCTCAAATAGCCAAGACATTACTCAGAAATAAAAACAAAGCAGGAGGAATCAAGCGACCAGATCTCAGATTATACTATAAATCGATAGTGATCAAAACAGCATGATACTGGCACAGAAACAGAGAGGTAGATGTATGGAAAACGATAGGGAACCAAGAGATGAACCCAGCTACTTACCATCATTTTAGCTTCGATAAGCCAATTAAAAACATTCAGTGGGGAAAAAAGACTCCCTATTTAACAAATGGTGCTGTGTGATCTGGCTGGTGACCTGTAGAAGCCTGAAACTGGACCCACACCTTTCAATATTAACTAAGATAGACTCTCACTGGATTAAAGATTTAAACTTAAGACATGAAACTATAAAAATACTAGAAGAAAGTACAGGGAAAACACTTGAAGAAATCAGCCTGGGAGATTATTTTATGAGGAGGACCCCCCAGGCAATTGAAGCAAACCAAAAATACATTATTGGAATCTGATCAAACTAAAAAGCTTCTGCACAGCCAAAAACACAGTAAGTAGAGCATGTAGACAGCCCTCAGAATGGGAGAAGATATATGCAGGTTATGTCTCTGATAAAGGTTTAATAAACAGAATCCACAGAGAACTCAAATGTATTAGCAAGAAAAGAACAAGGGATCCCATCTCATGGTGGGCAAGGGACTTGAAGAGAAACTTCTCTGAAGAAGACAGGTGCATGGCTTACAGACACATGAAAAAATGCTCATCATCCTTAATCATCAGAGAAATGCAAATCAAAACCACTTTGAGATATCACCTAATTCCAGTAAGATTAGCCCACATCACAAGATCCCAAAACCATAGATGTTGGTATGGATGTGGAGAAAAGGGAACACTTCTGCACTGCTGATGGGAATGCAAACTAATACTTTCTTTTGAAAGATGTTTGGGGATCACTTAGGCATCTAAAAATAGACCTGCCTTTCGATCCTTCAATTCCTCTATTATGTATATATCCAGAGGACCAAAAATCACTTTATAACAAACATATTTGCACCAGAATTATTGTTGCAGCCCAATTCATAATTGCTAAGTCATGGTAGAAGCCCAAGTGCCCATCAACCCATGAATGGATTAATAAATTGTGGTATATGTACACCATGGAATATTATGCAGCCTTAAAAAAAGATGGATATTTTACACTTTCATGTTTACATGGATGGAGCTGAAACATATTCTTCTTAGCAAAGTATCTCAAGAATGGAAGAAAAAGTATCCAATGTACTCAACCCTACTATGAAACTAATTTATAAGCACCCACACTTCCATATGAAAGCTATAACCCAACTATAGCCCAAAATGAAGGGGAAAGGAGGGAGGAGAGGGGAGGGAGAGGATGGGTGGAGGAAGACTAATTGGTGGGACCACACCTACAGTACATTTTACAAAGGTATATGTTAAATCTACTAAGGGTAGACTATAAATATCTTAACACAATAACTAAGAAAATGCGGTGAAAGCTATGTTAACCAGTTTGATAAAAGTATTTTAAATCGTATATAAAACCATCACATTGTACCCCATAATCACATTAATGTACACAGCTATGATTTAATAAAAAAAAATAAACAAAAACATTAAAAAAACCTCAGGCATAAAAAGAAAGAAGAAAGCCGCATGGAGGCACATCAAAATGAAGCTCCTCAAAACCAGTAATGAAGAGAAAAAGGTGAATGCATCCAGAAAAAAAAAATTAATGTTTAAGTACAGAGATTGTGGCACTGAAAAACATACATACAAGGAAGTACAAGTATCCAAAAAAAAATTGGTGGGATTAGGGAAGATGGTAACACTTTAGCTAAATCTTCAACATAGTCATTCTTCCCACAAATGCATTCATTCAGCATTTTCCTGGTGATAGGCCTCTGCTCCATGCAGGGAGCAAGGCATACGCAAAAGCACACCCCAGGAGTATTTGCAGGATGACTGGCAATGAGGTGACAACATTAGGAGAGCCTCCAGAGCCAGCGTGAACAGCAGTCCTCTGCGTCCTGTAGGAAAAGAGGAAACTTACATCACATCCTAACACCCCATAAATTAGCCAATACTCTCCAATTTGCAGCACTAGTGTCTTACTTCAGAGCTCACTTATTTTCCTCAAGACTTGGGTCTCCCTCCTCTCCTAACTAGACCCAGGTGTCTTTGCAAGTTCTGGAAGCTGCCATTGCTCTCTATCTACCTGTTTTCTTTTCTCTCTGGAATTCAGTTCATCAAGTTTTATTTAAATACATTTTTCTCAAAACCCCCCAAGAGAGGGACACCTCCCCAACTCTAAGGACAGCCAGATGCAACGGTGAAAAACAATCATGAGATGAAATCAACAGAAAAACCCTGGCAATATGAATAATCAAAGTAGATCAACTCCTCCAAGGATCAATGGGGCAGACACAGCACAAGACCCCATGCACAAACAAATAGCTGAGATGTCAGAAATCGAATTCAGAATCTGGATAGCAAATAAGATCGAATTAGATTTCCAAGCAGTAACCCAAAAGATAACTCAAGAATTCAACGAATTCAAAGACCAAATGACCAAAGATTTTGACACATTGAGACAAGAAGTTGCAGCCCTCAAAGATCTCAGAAACACAGTAGAATCCCTCAGTAACAGAATGGAGCAAGCAGAAGAAAGGATTTCTGACATTGAAGACAAAGCTTTCAAACTCTCCCAAACTCTCAATAAGGAAGAGAAATGGAGGGCAAAAACAGATCACTCTCTCAGAGAGCTCTGGGATAATTAGAAGAAAACCAATATTTGTCTTATAGGGATCCCCAAAAGCGATGTAGTGGCTTCACAAGGCACAGAGTCTCTTCTCCAAGAGATTATGAAGGAGGACTTTCCAGACATGCCAAGAGATTCTGAAATTCAGATAGCAGACAGTTTCAGAACTCCAGCACGACTCAACCCAAATAGGACATCCCCCGGACACATCATAATCAATTTCACTAAAGTTAATATGAAGGAGAAAATTCTGAAAGCAGCCAGATGAAAGAAAACCATCATCTACAAGGGAAAGAATATTAGAATAACTACAGATGTCTCTGCTGAAACCTTTCAAGCTAGAAGAGGATAGTCATTGACTTTTAATCTCCAAAACAAAATAACTTTCAACCCAGGATCCTGTACCCAGCTAAAATGAGTTTCATTTATGACGGAGAAATTAAATACTTCAATGACATTCACATGTTGAAGAAATTTGCCATAACTAAACCAGCTCTCCAGGATATTCTCAGACCTATCCATAAAGACCAGCAAAATTTTCCACCCAGAAAATTTTGATCAAATTCCAACTTCCACAGTCGCAAAAGGATTAAAAATGTCCACCGGACTCTCTAAAGGCTTATCAATACTTTCAATTAATCTGAATCGTTTAAATTGTTCTCTAAAGAGGCACAGGTTGACTAAAAACTCAAGCCAGATATCTGCTGCATACAAGAATCACATCTTACATTAAAAGACAAATAAAGACTCAAGGTGAAGGGATGGTCATCTATATTCCAGGCAAATGGAAAGCAGAAAAAAGCAGTCATTGCAATCCTATTCGCAGACGCAATAGACTTTAAACCAACCAAAATAAGGAAGGATAAGGATGGACACTTCCTATTTATCAAAGGTAATACTCAATATGATGAGATTTCAATTATTAATATTTATGCACCCAACCAGAATGCACCTCAATTTATAAGAGAAACTCTGACATGAGCAACTTGATTTCCTCCAGTTCCATGGTAGTTGGAGATTTTAACACCCCTTTAGCAGTGCTGGATAGGTTCTCCAAAAAGAAACTAAGCAAAGAAATTTTAGATTTAAACTCAACCATTCAACATCTGGACTTAACAGACATCTACAGAACATTTCATCCCAACAGAACTGAATACACATTCTTCTCATCAGCCCACGGAACATATTCCAAAATCGACCACATTCTAGGCCACAAATCTAACCTCAGCAAATTTTAAAAAAATAGAAATTATTCCTTGCATCTTCTCAGACCATCATGGAATAAAAGTTGAACTCAATAACAACAGGAACCTGTATACCCATTAAAAAAACATGGAAACTAAACAACCTTATGCTGAAGGATAGATGGGTTATAGACGAGATTAAGAAGGAAATCACCAAATTTTTGGAACAAAACAACAATCAAAACACGAATTACCAGAACTTCTGGGATACTGCAAAGGCAGTCCTACAAGGGAAATTTATAGCACTGCAAGCCTTCCTCAAGAGAACGGAAAGAGAGGAAGTTAATAACTTAGTGGGACATCTTAAGCAACTGGAGAATGAAGAACACTCCAACCCCAAATGCAGCAGAAGAAAAGAAATAACCAAAATCAGAGCAGAACTAAATGAAATTGAAAACAAAAGAATTATACAACAGATCAATAAATCCAAAAATTGGTTTTTTGAAAAGATCAATAAAATAGATAAACCTTTGGCCAACCTAACAGGGGAAAAAAGAGTAAAATCTCTAATTTCATCAATCAGAAATGGTAACAATGAAGTAACAACAGACCCCTCAGAAATCCAAATAGTCCTTAATAAATACTACAAGAAACTCTCACAAATATAAAAATCTGAAAGAAATTGACCAATACCTGGAAGTACGCCACCTACCAAGACTTAGCCAGAATGAAGTGGAAATGTTGAACAGGCCTTTATCAAGTTCCGAAATAGCATCAACTATACAAAATCTCCCTAAAAACAAAAGCCCAGCACCAGATGGCTTTACATCAGAATTCTACAAAACCTTTAAAGAATACCTAGAACCTATATTACTAAACCTCTTCCAAAATATAGAAAAAGAAGGAATATTTCCCAACACATTCTACAAAGCAAACATCACCTTGATCCCCAAATCAGGGACAGACCCAACAAGAAAAGAAAATTATAGACCAATATCACTAACGAATATTGATGCTAAAATACTCAATAAGATCCTAATAAACAGAATCCAACAACACATCAAAAAAATTATACACCACTACCAAGTGGGATTTATCCCAGGGTCTCAAGGCTGGTTCAATATACGTAAATCTAGAAATGTAATTCAGCACATAAACAAACTAAAAAATAAGGACCATATGATTCTTTCAATCGATGCAGAAAAAGCTTTTGATAATATCCAGCACCCCTTCATGATCAGAACACTTAAGAAAATTGGTATAGAAGGGACATTTCTTTTTTTTTTTTTTTTTTTTGGTTTTTGGCCGGGGCTAGGTTTGAACCTGCCACCTCCGGCATATGGGACTGGCGCCCTACTCCTTGAGCCACAGGTGCTGCCCAGAGGGGACATTTCTTAAACTGATAGAGGCCATCTACAGCAAACCCACAGCCAATATCGTATTAAATGGAGTTAAATTGAAATCATTTCCACTTAGATCAGGAACCAGGCAAGGTTGCCCATTGTCTCCATTGCTCTTTAACATTGTAATGGAAGTTTTAGCCATTGCAATTAGGGAAGAAAAGGCGATCAAGGGTATCCACATAGGGTCAGAAGAGATCAAACTTTCACTCTTCACAGATGATATAATCTGGAAAACACTAGGGATTCTACTACAAAACTTTTAGAAGTGATCAAGGAATATAGCAATGTCTCAGGCTACAAAATCAACACCCATAAATCTGTAGCCTTTATATATACCAACAATAACCAAGCCAAAAAAACAATCAAGGACTCTATTCCATTCACAGTACTGCCAAAGAAAATGAAATATTTGGGAATATACCTAACAAAGGACGTGAAAGATCTCTATGAAGAGAACGATGAAACTTTAAGAAAAGAAACAGCTGAAGATGTTAACAAATGGAAAAACATACCATGCTCATGGCTGGGAAGAATCAACATTGTTAAATGTCTATACTACCCAAAGCAATATATAATTTTAATGCAATTCCTATTAAAGCTCCATTGTCATATTTTAAAGATTTTGAAAAAATAATACTTCATTTTATATGGAATCAGAAAAAACCTTGAATAGCCAAAACATTACTCAGCAATAAAAACACAGCAGGAGAAATCACACACCAGACCTGAGACTGTACTATAAATCAATAATGATCAAAACAGCATGGTATTGGCTCAAAAACAGAGAATTAGATGTCTGGAACAGAATAGAGAACCAAGAGATGAACCCAGCTATTTACCATTATCTGATCTTTGACAAGCCAATAAAAACATTCAGTGGGGAAAAGATTCCCTGTTTAACAAATGGTGCTGGGTGAACGGGCTGGCAACCTGTAGAAGATTGAAACTGGACCCACACCTTTCACCATTAACTAAGATAGACTCTCAGTGGATAAAAGATTTAAATTTAAGACATGAAACTATAAAAATACTTGAAGAAAATGCAGGGAAAACTCTTGAAGGAATCGGCCTGGGTGAATATTTTATGAGGAGGACTCCCCAGGCAATTGAAGCAGTATCAAAAATACACCATTGGGATCGGATCAAACTAAAAAGCTTCTGCACAGCCAAGAACATAGTCAGTAAAGCAAGCAGACAGCCCTCAGAATGGGAGAAAATATTTGCAGGTTATAACTCCGATAAAGGTCTAATAACCAGAATCTACAGAGAACTCAAACATATTAGCAAGAAAAGAACATGTGATCCCATCTCAGGGTGGGCAAGGGACTTGAAGAGAAACTTCTCTAAAGAAGACAGACGCACGATCTACAAACACATGAAGAAAAGCTCATCATCCTTAATCATCAGAGAAATGCAAATCAAAACTACTTTGAGATATCACCTAACCCCAGTAAGAGTAGCCCACATAACAAAATCCCAAAACCAGAGATGTTGGCGTGGAAGTGGACAAAAGGGCCCACTTCTACACTGCTGGTGGGACTGCACTCTAATTCCCTCTGGAAGGATGTGTGGAGAATACTTAGAGACCTAAAAATAGACCTGCCATTCAATCCTATAATTCCTTTACTAGGTTTATACCCAGAAGACAAAAAATCACAATATATCAAAGACATCTGTACCAGAATGTTTATTGCAGCCCAATTCATAATTGCTAAGTCATAGAAGAAGCCCAAGTGGCCACTGACCCACAAATGAACTAGCAAATTGTGGTACATGTATATCATGGAATATTATGCAGTCTTAAAGATGGAGACTTTACCTCTTTCACGTTTACGTGGATGGAGCTGGAACATATTCTTCTTAGCAAAGTATCTCAGGAATGGAAGAAGAAGTATCCAATGTACTCAGCCCTACTATGAAGCTAAATTATAGCTTTCACATGAAGGCTATAATTTCACATGAAGGCTATAACCCAACTATAGCACAAGACTATGAGGAAAGGGCCAAGGAAAGGGAAGGGAGGGGGGAGGTTAGGGTGAAGGGAGGGTAATGGGTGGGCCCACACCTGAGGTGCATCTTAGAATGGGTACAGGCGAAACTTACTAAAGGCAGAATACTAAACGTCTACATACAATAACTAAGAAAATGCCATAAAGGCTATGTTGAACAGTTTGATGAGAATATTTCAGATTGTATATTTCACAATGTACCCCTTGATTGCACTAATGTACTCAGCTATGATTTAACAATACAAAAAAGCCCCCCAAGAAATGTAAAGTTTTCATTTTTTCAAAATTATCTTGTTATTATCGAACATTCTTTGTGTTCTACATCTTTTCCAGAAGTGAAAGACCTTTTACACCCACAACTTTTGTTATGAAAATAGCAAAGAAAGGTTGCAACAATAGTAAAAAACCATCTTACTATGTGAGAGCTATTTTCTGTGAAGTCCAAATTCTGAAACACATTTGACACAAGGATGTAGTAAAGAATTGTGAATCTCAGTCAATATCGTATTGAATGGAGTGAAACTGAAAGCATTTCCACTCAAAACTGGAACAAGGATGCCTGCTATCGCCACTGCTATTCAACAGTGTTGGAAGTCTTCATTATTGCATTCAGGAGATGGAGATCAAGAGTATTCAAATGGGGACAGAGAAGGTCAAACTCTCATTCTTTGTGGATGATGTGATCTTATACCTGGAAAACCCCAGGGACTCAACTACAAAGATCTTAGAAGTGATCAAGGAATATGGCAGCGTCTCAGAAAACAATTAATGCCCACATATCAATAGCCTTCACATATGCCAATAACAGTCAAGCTGAGAATAAAATCAAAGACTCTATACCTTTACAGTAGCTCCACAGAAGATGAAATATCTAGGAATATATTTAACAAAGGACGTGGAAGATCTCTATAAAGAGAACTACAAAACCCTGAGAAAAGAAATAGCAAAAGATGTTAACAAATGGAAGAACATACCATGCTCAAGGCTGGGAAGAATCAACATTGTTACTATGTCTATACTATGCAAAGAAATCTACATATTTAATACAATCCCCATCAAAGCATTAACATCATACTTTGGAGAACTTGAAAAAATAGTACTTTGTTTCATATAGAACCAGAAAAAAAAATAGTCAATACAACTTTTAGAAATAAAAACAAATCTGGAGGTAACATTGTCGGTGTCGCAGGGCGGCTGACCAGCAGGGACGAGGACACCAACGGAAGGATCAAGGGCACTTTATTGTAGAAATGATACAGCTCAGAAAAAAGCAAGCTCTCCTCTTCCTTCCTCTTCTTTCTCCTGAAATGGAATCTGTACTGCCAGGGTTTGAGGCGGGAAGGTTCACACGGGATTCGGACAGACCCGTGGGGTGCCCTGCAGGCAGCTTACGGAGGACAGGTGAGCAAGCGCGGAAGCGTCCCCCCGGGTGGAAAGCCTTAAGTAGTGGCCAGAACAACAGTGGCTCTGAATCACACCTAATGACCATTACTTAAGAAAGAACAGACACCTGCCTGACTAATCATCCTTACTCAAAACAATCTGGCTCCTCGTAGCCCTCAGGCGAGAAAGCCTAATTGTCTCATCTTCCCTACAGAGTCTAAAAACCTCCTGGAGGGACACCTCTGTACTGAGTCTCACCGACTGAGAAGGGGGCCCCCGGGCTTAGGGAAGGGGCTCCGTTATAGGTTGCCTAATGTAGTACAAGCAGTTAGCACGTCATCTGTTTCTGGGGAGCAGCTATCTCTATAGGTTAGGTTTTTCCCATCCCTCCACCATTTTAGGCCAGCGGCCGTCGTCGTCTTACAGGTCTCTCCACATAACATGTTATCAGACTTCAGGTTATATACAAGTATATAATGATCAAAACAGCATGGTACTGGCACAGAAATAGAGGTATACATCTATGGAATAGAATAGAGAACCTAGAGATGAACCCAGCCACATATCCCCATTTGATCTTTGACAAACCAAACAAAAGCATGTAATGGGAAAAGAATCCCTATTTAATAAATGGTGCTTGAAAGGATAAATTAGTGACCACAGCTCTTACAAGGTAACAGGTAGCTATGCCATAATGCCATATTTAGCTGCAGTGCCACACAAATACACAGGTGGGCTGTGTTCTTAGAAATTTGCATATATCCAGCATGGATTGTCCCACCCACCCTTAAGAGTTGCCAACTACCAGTGAACAATAACAATGCACCATACATTCTGAAGGGTTGCAGAGGAAGAGATCAAGAAGGAAGGAAGCTTCAAAGAAATGAACCCAGCCCAGTAGAGATGATCCACTCTGCCTGAGCACTGAACTTCAAGCCTATGGAGCCACGGTCAAGAGGCTTGGCCGGCAATGAGCCTTGAGCTGTCCATTCCTCCTTTCTAGATCTAGAGCAGTCATTCTCAAAGTGTGGTCTCTGTACCAGCAGCATTGCCTGTCAAGACCTGTCACAATTGCAGATTCCCAGGCCCCACCCTGAATTACTGAACCACTCTACAGTGGAGCCCACCAATCTGCTTATGATCAGACCCTCAAGTGAGTCTGAAGCAGCTAACATGTGAGACTCACTGCTCTGAAGTCTCGTTTGCCTTCTTCACTTCCCAACACATGGGGCTCAACACTCCTGCCTCTAGTTGAACCTGCAGCACTCATCTCTTCTTCCTCTGCTTTGCTCTTATTCTGCCTTTGGTGTCCAACTCAAGCATCCCTCGTGGGACACTGCATTAGACTCCCAAAGATGACTTAAGGTGCTGCTCCTGTGGCCCTCCCAGCCCCTGTCTTTGCTCTCTTATCAAGTATCAAATGATGCTTTTAACTGTTGGCTCCCATATGTCTTACTCACTACAATGTGAGTTGTTTGGACCATTTTGGTTTAATCCCCCAGTGCCTCACCAGCAGAAGGTTTAGTATTTGTTGAACAGTGTAATACACTACCATCACTTGATTGGCAACTTTGAAAAGAGTAATAATAGTGGGATCTCTTCCTCCTATATACATACCCCGACTTAATTGTATCCACATAACTATATGCAACAAACACAACAGTAATAGATTATTTATGTAACTATATACAGTGTAGAAGCCTCTTACAAGCCTGAATTTCAAAACCACGTTTTGAAAATAAACATGGTTCTGACTACTAAGCCAGTTAAAGACAGAAAGTGCCAAGAATTCAGCAATCAACAGCAAGGGGCTTCCTGAGTGGGGCTGGGGTGCTGACCAGGGTCTTCTCAGCTTGTCCCTCTCTCCAGGTCTGTCTCAGCTGTCATTAGGGCAGGGCTTCATGCTGCAGGGTGATGGCATATGGGCCAAGCAGCTCTGAGTGCTTAACATTGGACAAATCCTACTTCAGCTGGCCCGAAGTGGAGGTGCTGCTGCACATTCTGGTGGATACTTCACAGAGACAGCCTGTCATGAGGCTCCACCACCAAATTCTCAAGAGTTGTTTTGATAAGTTATAAGTGTAAATACATGGTCAATATATGAATATCAATTCTATTTCTAGATACTAGCAACAAACCATTGCAAATTAAAATTAAATAAGCAACCATTTACAATCGAGCATCAAAAATAAGAGATGTTTAGAGATGAATTTGTCAAAAGATGCACAAGACCTGTGCACTAAGAAGTCTTTGATGAATAGAGAAATCTTCTGCGTCCATATATTGAAAGACTCAATTTCTCTGAGACTGCAGATATTTGGAAGCTTTAATTCAATTTTACTCTTGCCTTGTCTCACTCTCTGATATTTGTCTTTGCGTCTTCCATGTCTAACTGTTCCTGGCACAAATCATGTTTCTTATCTCAGGAGGTGGTGACACCTGCCATTTCAGTGTGCTATTCAACAGAATACCTTACATGTAAGGTAACATCACATGTTTCACATTGCAAAGTGGTGTTCTTATGACATTTAGCACACTGTGTGTGCGCTTTACCTGTTTGACTATCATGATTCATGCCATCGTAACACGAGTCAATGTTATGCTTCTGAGAAGGTCTTCCTCTTCAGTCAGGTTCTGGAAGATTACCATGGGTCTCCAGATAACGGCATACCACATGTCAATGAAATCCCAGAAAACCCACTGGTTTCTCGTCATATGTTTCACGTAGTTGCCAAGAATTTTGTAAGGCCAATTTGAAACAGAACAAAACAGGGCTTGAGAACCATTTCTTTCCACAGATTGAGGCCCAATACTTATCAATGTTGTCATCAGCTCTGTCTACACCTCCCATGAAATGATTATACACTCTGATCGTGTTTGAGTGCTGAACATGAATCTTCTTTTTCAGTTTATGGGAATAACAATGGAGAAGATACAGGAGATCAAAATGAGCACCAGATAACACTGCTGTTATCATTCCATTTGCAGACAATACTGCCTTTGCCATTAATTCGATAGTGGAATGTACCTTGTTCTTCTTTTCTTCAGAGCAACATTTGATTTCAATGGAGCTTTGTCAGTGTTATCCTTTGTCACTGTACCTGTTCCCTGATGTTCCATTGAACCCATTATCAAGAGGTGCAGTACTGGCAAAAAAGTTATCAAAAACAAAATGATATCGTCCAGGTGTACTTCTGTAAATTCCTCACTAAACTGAAGGACAAGTGATACGCCGACACTGCATTCCTCATGTTTAGTATTTGTGTGTTTACCTTGATACAGCTGAAACCAGCTAATATTACCTAGACATGTTGCCCCACACCAAAACTTATAGCCAAACCAAATGGGCTTTCCTCTAATAAATTATTTGGACCCATGACGACCAAAATAAGGAACCACACATCCATCAAAACTGAAGTATGTCTCATTTGGAACAAATATAATACATCAGTCATTGAGTGTCCTTATAAGAAGTTGCAACTTGGAAAACCTGTCCATTGGATCCAAATTTGCATTGTCAGCAACATGCAAATTAGAAAATATAGTTTCAAAGTGGTCACATCTCATGGCAACACTAACAAGTATACTATGCACATCTGTTCTTTGTTGACAGAAGATACATGTTCTAGGAACTGAGAGGTAACCACTCAGAAAAATAATTTACAGAAAACATTTGAATTTGGAATTAGTCAAGCCAAGATTTATACCCTTACTTGCAGTGTATAAGTTAGAGTACATGACAATGAGTTCAACAATCAAGAAAAAGTTCAAGAATTTCTGTGGGAGTTCTCATTTTGGTGAAGAAATCATTTGGTGGTTTATAACTCTACTTGCTCTGGGCTGTGCAGTTAGGTCATCCCTTTCCTTTTGCAAACAATTTTTGTCACTTTCTTTGTCTTTCAGCGTACATAGATGGAACTTCATTTTGTCAAGAGAGTCATCTTCAGATACATATGAGGTTATCTGAGTCAAACTCAACCTCATAGCCACCTTGAATAAGATATGCTGGTGTGTGCAACAAAGAACTTGGCAATTTTTTATTGTTCCAGCTTCTCATCTCCTGAGTCCTCATCAGAAACAGGTGCTGTAGCATTTTCAGCAGGTTGTATCACTATAGCACTTGCTTCTATGTTGTCATCTGTCTATAACAGGTCCAGTATTTCATGTAAACTTACAGTTCTAGGCATCTTGAGACTTGTAAAATAATTTCAACTAAAAAAGAGCGGGAAGATAGTATTAGTCCTAGTGGTAAAAGTTTTGCCTAGTGCTCCAAAACTGGAACATGCAAAATGTCAAACCCATAATTAATACAGTAATAGTAACTCCAGTATTTTCTTTTTATAGCACAATAGCATAACTAGTAGAGAAGTAACAGAAAAAAATTACTAGTATAAGAAATAGTGTAGTAAAGTTGTATTTAACTATCTTTGGATGGTTCTTCAAAAAATTTCCAAATCTTCACATCACTTTTTGACAAGCACCCAGCACACCAGTATCTGCAGCAGTGACTAACTCTGTGCATCATGTGATAACATGTACCTTAAGGGGGCAGATGTGAAAAATTAGACCTGGAAGATGACCTTGAGCAGTAGGATATAAATAACTTCCACATCAATGCATTGCCCTTCCAATAATGGAACACGAGGCATAAATGGCTTTAAGCATTTAACTACAACCACATTAAGTTAACTTAAGGAGAAGTAACAAGTGAAAATGTATTAACTTGCGTGTTAACAATTAAATCAATACCATATTTGGGTATGCATTAGGGGGGTAGAGGGTCACGATTGAGTTTAAGTAAGATAAATGTTAAGATCTTTATATCTTCACCTTACGCCTCTAATTTCATTTTAAATCTTTTCTGGTGATGTTGGAACATGCTCCTCATTAGCTCTTCATACCTACGCTTCTACACATACAGAACAGGCTCTGTAAGGCGCATGCTCATGTCGTGGCAAGCGCCCACAGTAACAACCTCCAACCACACCAACGTCTCCAAGCAGAAGTCAGAGGCGTCAGAAGCCTGGACCAGACGCCTGCGTAAGCCCGCCCAATCTCCGACGGGCGGGTGCTCCCTTGTACTTTCCCCTTGCCCCCACCATCATCCCCAAACCCCTACAGTTCCACCCACCCAACGTCCGCACTCCTAGCCTCAGCCGCCCCCTCTCTGGAGCAGCTCCCGAGGAACTCTCGGGGGCCGGGCTGCGCCTGCGCAATGCGACCGATGGGCGGAGCGAAGGACGTGGCGGCGGCGAAAGCTGGGCCGCCCTGCGGGCTGCGATAAGGGGGCGCGGCATCGCAGCTGTCCCGGACAGGAAAAGGGAAAGCAACCTCTCTTCCCTCCACTGCTAAAAGTAAACTTTCCTGCTCCTTCTGCGGCGCTCCCGAGTCCTCTCCGCGGCTCCCCGCCGCCGCAGTCCGAGAGCGGTCGTCCTGCGTCAGGGCCTCGCTCCCTCCCCCAGCGACATGGACGCGACGGCACTGGAACGGGACGCGGTGCAGTTCGCCCGCCTGGCTGTACAGCGCGACCACGAGGGCCGCTACTCGGAGGCTGTGTTTTATTACAAGGTAGGGCTGGAGCAGCCGCTTCCGTCAGAATCACCGGAGTCTGAGTCGGGCACCGGTCCGAGGCCGAGGGGCAGGTGCAGGTGTCCAGCTGACCACGCCCGCTGGCTGTGGCCTTCCCTGTCTCTACTCTTCCTTCTCTGTCTCTCCTCCTTTTTCCCTCCCTTTTCCTCCGCCTCTTCTGTTTGGAGTAGACCGGGCTGCAGGGGCCGGGCACATCCCACACACCCCAGGGCTCCTGCGGCTGTGGGAAGGCTTAGTTGTGGCTTCGGAGCCACAGCTTCTCGGGCTGTAGTCTTGGCTGCCAGATACGCTCTGTTGAGCTGCTTATGGAGCAGTGGTTAATAGCCATTCGTGTTGTCACTTGGTTCTGATTTATGGCCAGCAGGAAATGGTTTGTAATACATATTAAAATACGTGTTCTTGAAGACAAAAACTGAAATGGAACAAAAATCATCTCTTACCCTAACATTTGGTGTAAAGTATTTCCTTGTTAGGAAGGAGGATACTTTTTGAGAAATGCGTCAGGCGATTTTGTCTTTTTGTGACATCGTAATGTACTTAAAGAAACCTGGGTGATAATAGCCTGTTGCACGCCTGGACTCCGTGGTATAGTCTGTTGCTTCTAGGCTACAAAACTGTACGTCATGTTGCTGTACTGAGTACTTTAGGCCGTTTTGACACAATGGTGTTTGTGTATCTAAACATAGAAAAGGTAAAGCAAAAATACATATAAAAAATAAAAATGGTACACCTGTATAAGACCTTTGCCATGAACTGAATTTGCAGGCCTGGAAGTTGTTCTGGGTGAGTCAGTGAATGAGCAGTGAGTGAATGTAAGGGTCTAGGACTGTTCTAGTCTTCATAAACATTTAGGCTACACTAAAACATTTTTTCTTTCTTCAGTAACATTAGTTTACTGTAACTTTTTACTTTTTAAACTTTTAACTCTTCCAAACTTTTAACTCTTCCTACCTTTTTTTTTCTTTGCAGTTTTTGGCCTAAGCCTGGTTTGAACCCTCCACGTCCGGTATATGGGACCAGCACCCTATTCCTTTGAGCCACAGGTGCCTCCCACTCTTCCCACCTTTTTAACTTTTGTACTAACACTTAGCTTAAACACATTGTACAGCTGCACAAAAAATATTTTTTCTGTCCATATTCTGTAAGGCCTTTCCTTTTTCTTTTTACTTTTTAAACTTTTTTGTTAAAAACTAACCCAAAAATACACATTAGTCTCAGGCTATGCAGGGTCAGAATGAATTATCAGTATCGCTGTCTTCCACCTTCATATCTTGTCCCACTGGACAGTCTTCAGGGGTAATAACGTGCGTGGCACTGTCAACCCCTGTGAGAATAATTCCTTCTGGAATACCTCCCAAAGGACTTGCCTGAGGTTGCTTTACAGTTAACTTTTTTTATATGTAGGTAGAAGAGGAATACACTCTGAAATAATAATTCAAAGTACGGTGTAGTAAATATATAAACCAGTAACATCATGGTTTTTTATCAAGTGCAATATTATGCTACGCATATTGTACATAATTGTATGTGTGACTTTTATTCAGCTGGCGGTGTCACAGGTTTATTTACACCACCATCACCACAAATACATGAGTAATGTGTATTTGGACCAGAAGCTTGGACCAGACACCTGCCTTTACCAGCCTAATCTCTTGTGGATTCGGCAGTCACATGCTCAGTTGCTACAACATCACTAAGCAACAGGAATTTTTCAGCCCTAGTATAATCTTAGGGAACCACCATTGGCATCTGTGATCTGTCCTTGACTGAAAGGTTGTTATGCAGAGCATATGTATATATCTTTGTAATTTTTCTATGCATATGTATATATATGTATTTTTAACAAACTTGGATTGTACTGTTTTTAGTAATACAGCAGAACCTTCTCAGTTGACCCCTCCTTAACTTGACCTAATTTTTATAGACTGGACATACACTACATGTATTCAGTGGAAGTTCCTCATGTTGACCTCTTCCATGTGTTGATGAGTTTATTACAGTCCCTTGGGTGGTCAGCCTATAGAGGTTCTACTGTAATAGCTGCATAACAGTTCAATATGTGGATGTACCATAATTTATTTACAAATTATTGAGCACTTAGGTTCCTTCTGTTTTTTCAGCATCGTAAGTGATGGTATAGTTAGTATCCTTCTAAATAATGGCTTGGCACATTTGCTTCTTATTTCTTTTGAATAAATTGATGGGGACAGAATTGCTAAATCAAAGGGTATATGAGCTTCCATAGTCCTCCCTCTGCTCTCTAACCCTGAGGATGTGCAAACACATCCCTCCAGCTCTAGCCAGTTGTGGTGGTAACTGTATCCTCATGATACTGTCATCTTTTTTAGAAAGAATGTCAGACTTTGATAATACTGCATGGTAGTAGTAATTTTTTCCATAAGCATGCATTATCAATAAAGTATGATTTGCTTGAAATTAATATTTTATTGCCTTTGTTTTATCATCTTTGGAGTTTTTTGTTGCATTTCAGATTTACTCCTTTTGGACTTCTTTAACAATTTCATAAGGGGATGTTTCTTTAAAAGAAACATTGGATGTTTTAGTTTTATGACATAACCGACATTAATATTAATACATATAAATAATGCCATATAAACATAGATTTTTCTAAAACAAAATAAATATTATGCCATGTCTCTTGTTTTCCTATAGGTTTACATATGTGGCACTTAGGAAGAATTTTTATCCTTGAAAAAAGAAGTGATTTATACCTCTAGAAATTATTTATATAAACTTTGTCAGTTTACTGTGTAGTGTTTTCTGCCATGATACTGAGCTTTAAATAATTCTTTAATTGTTAGTTACTTGTAAATATAAATTAAATGTCTAAAATAAAATTAAGACCAGCAATTTTAAGAATTGACTTTGTTTTTGTAAGCAAAACTATTTGAAAATCAATAATTGCCTGTAAGATGATTGAAGTAGTAGCATATATTACATACTTCCATAATATATTCAAATATAACATATATATAGCATTTAATTTATTGAAGTTAAGTATAGCTATAATATAGTTAGTTAATGATGATATGTAAGATACCATCATTTAATGTTTACACGTAAATTTATATTTTTCTCTCCTGAAATATCTGAGTTATTTGAGGACTCTGAGGAAGGCATTTTTTTTTTTTTTTACCTCTATAGCCTTTAGATTTCAACTAAAAACTGGACTTTTGTTTCAGAATTTTATTTTTAGGTTGAATAAAATAACATCTGTTCAAATAACTGGATTCAAAAAATGATGCTAAGAAGATGGCTTCAGGTTGGAGACCCCATAAAGTACATATAAATGGGTTATTGCGAGAAAGTGCTGTTACTTGGAAAAATCTCTTTCTGCTTTTCTAGGTGGTAGCATTGATAACCTTGCAGGAATGGTGATGGGGAGAATGGAAGCTCTTCCAAGTAGCCATAGCATAACTGGCTGTTATGCTGTTATGCTATGCTATAGATGCTATGTTATGCTATGTTATGGATAACTGGAAGAAGCAGCTAGGTTTTCTTAATTAACATAAGTTTATCTTATTTTTTTTGAGACAGAGTGTTACTATGTCACCCTTGGTAGAGTGCTGTGGCATCACAACTCACAGCAACCTCCAACTCTTGGGCTTAAGTGATTCTCTTGCCTTAGTTTCCCAAGTAGCTGGGACAGCTGGCCTTCACCACAGCACCTGGCCTTTGTTGTTGTTGTTGTTGCACTTGTAGTTGTTGTTTAGTAGGCCTGGGCTGGGTTTGAACCCGTGAGGTTCAGTGTATGTGGCTGGTACCCTAAACATTGTGCTATGGGGTGCTGAGCCAACATAAGTCTATTTCTTATACCTCGTGTCTTTCTTGCAGTTTGGCGGGAGCTGGGTTTGAACCTGCCACCCTGGGCATATGGGGCCGGTGCCCTACTCACTGAGCCACAGGCGCCGCCCCCTCATGTCTTTCTTAAACTGTATCATCCCTTTTCTATGGAGAAGAATATTTTCTTTCGACTGTGAGATGTTTAATCTTTATAATTTCTTATAATCTTTTCTTGATATTTAATTTTATATTATTGTTTATTATTAGTTTTAGTGCTTTGAAGGCTTAATTCACATTTTCAAAGTATACAATTTTAATTCTGATATGTAAGGAAAATTGAAAACCTGTAAACCGCAACTGTTCTGAAGAAATGTTTATAGTAAGTCCCTTATACCCAAGTTCATAAGTTTTCAACAGTATGTGAAAATTGAGAGCATTGAAAACTGAAGAATGGGGTGGCGCCTGTGGCTCAGTCGGTAAGGCGCCTGCCCCATATACCGAGGGTGGCGGGTTCAAACCCGGCCACAGCGAACTGCAACAAAAAAATAGCCGGGTGTTGTGGCAGGCGCCTGTAGTCCCAGCTACTTGGGAGGCTGAGGCAAGAGAATCGCTTAAGCCCAGGAGTTGGAGGTTGCTGTGAGCTGTGTGAGGCCATGGCACTCTACTGAGGGCCATAAAGTGAAACTCGGTCTCTATAAAAAAAAAAAAAAAAAAAAAAAGAAAACTGAAGAATGGGTATTAGAGGATTATAAAACTAATTTTCTTTATGGAAAAAATGCTGATATCTTAAAGACATTCTTATGTTGTCATTCATGGAAACCAGTAGTGAATTAGAAAGCAGTAAAGAAAATTCAAATTATAGTACTTCTGTTGGATTTGTTTGAATTCTTTTTTTACTTTTAGGAAGCCGCACAAGCCTTAATTTATGCTGAGATGGCAGGATCAGGCCTTGAACATATTCAAGAAAAAATAAATGAGTATTTGGAAAGAGTTCAAGCTCTCCATTCGGCAGGTTAGTACAGGACTACTAGACTTATCACTGTGTCTTTTTCCTTCTCTCTCATCACATCTTCCCTCCCCCATGTTTCTTTCTCCTCTTTGTTTTCACCTTTGGATCTTTCACGCTGGTGCTGCTCATTTCTTCTTGGGCAATTACCTCTTTAAAAATCATAATATGCTATGCAAGCTGTAGATCTGTAAAAATGAACCATGGAGATAATATAGTCTAATCTGCTAGTTCCTCGGAGGTGCAGAGATGGTGAATTATCTACAGCCAGTTTATCATTGGCAAACTTATGATTAGTATCTGTCACATGTCCGTTCCTGATAATAAAATTGACTATTCTAGTGTTTAAAGACTTCAGCAATGGGTTCACAGTCTCTTCGCTGTCAGTATACTCTACCTCCAGACCTTTGTTAAGCTCTTTTTTAAACCATACCTTGGAAAACAGACATATCAGAAGAGACCTACAACAACTTGTATTTATTTTTCTAAATTGTATGGCAAGTGCTATGATGGAAGTATACATAGGCCTAATGATGACAGTTTTATTAGTTAGAAGCAAGTGGTTTCGTGTCAAGATCTGTGGTTCACTAGGTAGAAAATTATCACCATTGACATTTTGTTTTAGAAATACATTTATTCCTCTAGAGCAGAGGTCCTCAAACTTCTTAAACGGGGGGCCAGTTCACTGTCCCTCAGACCACTGGAGGGCCGGACTGTGGCTCAGTGAGTAGGGTGGCGGGTTCAAACCCAGCCCCGGCCAAACTGCAACAAAAAAATAGCTGGGCTTTGTGGCGGGCGCCTGTAGTCCCAGGAGGGAGGCTGAGGCAAGAGAATCACGTAAGCCCAAGAGCTGGAGGTTGCTGTGAGCCGTGTGATGCCACGGCACTCTACCAAGGGCAGTAAAGTGAGACTCTGTCTCTACAAAAAAAAAAAACAATGAACAAATTCCTATGCACACTGCACGTGTCTTATTTTGAACTAATAAAACAAAACGGGAACAAATACAATCACACCGCCTCATGTGGCCCGCAGGCCGTAGTTTGAGGACCCCTGCTCTAGAGGCTCTTTTAATCCTCTTTTTCTGTTGCTGTATAATAAAGCCACAGGCAGAACAATCTTCATTCTGCAGCTACTTTCTACTGCCCATTCGGAATTAATACAAACAATTATAAGCACATTGTTAGGAAAAAGTACATTTGCATCATTAGATTCCTTCTTATGACAGTCTCCTTAAAATAAGGTAGTTTTCTTTAAGACAGTTCCCAGAAATAGCATGTATTGAAAAGTGGACTCCCTATGTTTTTGAGACCCCCTTGACACAAAGTTGTATTGATTCATGTATTCAGAATTCCAGCCAACTAAATGAAGTTCTTAAATTTGCCCAATAACTAGGAACTTAGTTTCATAAATAATATTTTCAAAAACAAGTTATCTTTGAAGTATGGAAAGTAATCTTTCATGCTTCGCTCCATGATCTCCTGTTTTTTTCCGTAGATATTTTCCTTTGTTTCAGCAACCATTTATTGAGTGCATGTTTGGGCTGTGTGGTAAGTACTAGGTGATAGATGAGTGACAGTCCATGCCACAGGGAGCCTTTTTTTTTTTTTGTAGAGACAGAGTCTCACCTTATCGCCCTCAGTAGAGTGCCGTGGCGTCACACAGCTCACAGCAACCTCCAAATCCTTGGGCTTAGGCGATTCTCTTGACTCAGCCTCCCAAGTAGCTGGGACTGCAGGCGCCGCCACAACGCCCGGCTACACAGGGAGCCTTTAATCATGTGTGGAGAGAGAAATGTGTAAACATGGCAATTGCATGAAACTCCCTTTCTGAGGAATGCTAGACTTAAATTTTAAAGTAGAGTGCTCTAGAAGGGAGCGATTATATGATATTATTCCAGGAGTAGAAATTCTGGTAGCCAAAGGCTTATGTTCATCTTTCCCTTCTATATGTGCACACTCAATCACATGGATTGAGTTATGGTTATGCCTGCAGTTATTGTATTTATTCCACTTAAAGTACTCTTTATATCCTTGAAGTTCTTACAACAATTGGGATGAAAAAATGAATCACCTATTTTTTTCCTAAAAAGTTTTATAAAAATTCTTCCTACTTTATTACGTATAGCTAAGCCAAAAAAAGTTGCACTTGATTTTTTGGATTCTAAACACTAGTACCATAGAAGTTCTGTAAGTTTTCTACCCAGGGGACCATAACATACTGGTCATCATACAAAGGTGGTCAACATAAGGAACTAGGCCTCCGTATTGACATGTACATATGGCGCGGGTCCAGTCTATGAAAATTAGGTCAACTAAAGTTGGTGGTCAACTGTGGAGGTTCTATTGTAGTTATAAATGTGATATTTGGGCTCAGAATCAGACAACCCTGATCTCTCAAAGAATAAGGACTTGCCAATATAAATAAAATTCAAAAAGGACTTTTAAAGCATAATATGCCTTAATTTTCACCCATTTTATTTAATAAACATTATAGCATTGTAATCTACAGGCAATTAAATGATTTCTTTATTTCTTATTATTTTAAGCAGAGGGATCCTTTTTCAAATAAAATCCTGTTTAGAACTCCCAGTTACATTTTTTTCCCTGAGGCATGTCTCACTCTATTGCCTAAGCTAGAGTGTAGCGGTGTTATAGCTCATTGCAACCTCGAATTTCTGGGCTCAAGGGATCCTTCTCCCTCAGCCTTCCAAGAAGCTGGGATTGCAGGCACTCATCATCGCACCTGGCCAATTTTATTTTATTTCTTGTAGAGATAGCAGAGGTCTCACTTTTGCCCAGGCTAGTTTTGAACTCCTGGCTTCAAGTGATCTTCCCACCTTGTCCCCCTACCATGCTAGGATTACTGGCATGAGCCACCATGCTCATCCTAGAACCTCAATTTTTAAGCAAGACAGTCTACTGGCAGCCAAGAAACTTGAGAGATAAGTTAATTTGGGGATGGGGAAAGGTAACACAGTTTGAAATTAACCAGTAGAGTATAAAGACCTCAAAATTTGGAATTAAAAGATTTATGTTGAAAACCTACCGTTCTATTTGTAGCTATGAAACCTTAGACTAGATCAGTAGTTCTCAGGGAGGAGTGATTTTGCACTCTAGGAGATAATTGACAATTTTGGAGAATTTCTGATTTTTATACTGCTGGATAGGGGGAAATATGCTACTGACATCTAGTTGAGTCGAGACCAGGGATATGGTTAAAAAGTCTATAATACACAAGGCAGTGTCTCACAACAAAGAATTATGCACCCCAAAAATGTCAATAATGCCAAGGCCGAGAAATGCAGGACTAGATATTTTAACATTTTCGAGCTTTGGTGTTTTTATTTTATGAATGGAATTGTGGTGTATTACAGAGAGGTGTTAATGATGATTGAAGTTTAAAAAAAATTAGCACGTACTTTTAAGGAACTAACAAAACATAAAGCTTTTCTTAAGTAATAGGTTTAGTGAATTATAATTTACATACCATAAAATCCACCCACCATAAAATTCACCCTTTGAAGTATACAGTTCATTGGTTGTTAGTGTATTCCCAGAGTTAAATAGCCATCATCCCTGCCTTATTTTAAGACAATACTTTTATCCACTCCTCTGACCTCCTAGCTGCTACTAAACTACTTTCTGTTTCTATGGATTTCCCTATTCTGAATATTTCATAAAAATGGCATCATCCAATATGTGGCCTTCTGCTCTCTGGCCTGTTTCCCTGAGCTTAATGTTTGTAAGACTTATCCATACTTATACATATGAAGTACATACATACATATGAAGTATCCATATGAAGATACTTCATACCTCTTTATGACTTAATAGTATTTTGTCAAATTGATACACCAAATTTTGTTTAGCCACCCTTCAGTTGATGGATATTTGGATTGTTTCAATTATGAATAATACAAACATTTATGTTCAGGTTTTTCATAAACATGGGTTTATGGTTTCCTTGCATTTCCATCCAGGAGTGAAATTAGGGTAGCTTTTTGAGGACCTGCTAGACTATCTTCTAAAATGGCTACAGCCACACCATTTTCCAATTCCATCAGTGTATCAGTGTTCCAGTTCTTTACTTCCTCCCCGGCATTTGTTATTATCTTAATTTAACCATCTTATTGGATAAAAAGAGTTTTGATTTGCATGGGGTTTTTTTGTTTTTGAGACAGAGTCTCACTATGTCACCCTGGGTAGAGTGCTGTGGCATCACAGCTCACAGCAACCTCAAACTCTTGGGCTCAAGTGATTCTCTTGCCTCATCCTCCCAAGTAGCTGGGACTACAGGTGCCGGCCACAATGTCTGGCTGTTTTTCTGTTGCAGTTGTCATTGTTGCTTAGCTGACCTGGGCCGGGTTCGAACCCTCCAGCCTCAGTGCATGAGGCTGGTGCCATAAACACTGTACTGCAAGCCATGATTTGTATTTTCTTGGTAGCTAATGATGAACGTCTTCTCAGATGCCAGTTAACCTTTTCAAGAAGACTGTCAGTTTAGATCCTTTGCCCACTTTTTAATTGAGTTGCCTTTTTATTGTTAAGTTATAAGAGATTTATATATTCTAGGTGTACATTCTTTATAGAAATATGTATCTTTATGTTAGATACAAGTAGAAATACTTCAAAGAGCAGTAAAAATATATGGTAACTTTGGGCCTAGGTGAATAGGAAAATCTAGAACTGTACCATTAAGGCCTAATATATTACACAATTATTATCTGTACTGGAAAAAAAATGATTACATTAAAATATAATGGAGTTTAAGTAAAGAGAGTGCTGGTAGGGAGGGAAATATTTCAAAGAAAATGTTTTTAATACATTTTTAATGTTCTTTATCTCTTGTGGCCTTTTTGTCGGCCTTAAGACTAAAAAGAGAAGGGGAGAAATAAGTCCTTTTTAAGGATACTTTTCTTTTTTTTTTCTTAACTTTCCAACCTTTTTTTATGAAGAATTACAATATCTTAAATGTATTTAATTGTACCCTGGCTATGTTTAGGTAGTATTCCTTCAACATAGGCTTTTTTTTTTTTTCCTATCCTAGTTCAGTCAAAGAGTGCTGATCCTTTGAAATCAAAACATCAGTTGGACTTAGAACGTGCCCATTTCCTTGTTACACAAGCTTTTGATGAAGATGAAAAAGAGAATGTTGAAGATGCTATAGAATTGTATACAGAAGCTGTAGATCTCTGTCTGAAAACCGTATGTATAACTATATTTTTAAATTTGGTGGAATTATCCTAAGAAATGTCTTCTCTTAAACTAGTGAATTTTATTTAATAACTTCTTTAAAAGTTATTCTATCCTTACAAATGTAACTAAGTTATTTCTCAGTAGAAAATTGTGAAGTAGAAGGTTAATAATGGGTTTTTATATCTTGTTAAAATTTTGACAGCATTGAGACCAGATGTGATGGCTCACATCTGTAATCCCAGCATGTTGGGAGACCAAGGCAGGAGGATCATTTGAAACCAAGAGTTTGAGACCAGTCTGGGCAACATAGGGGGACCCTATCTTTACAACAAATTTTAAAAATTAGCTGATTGTGGTGGTGTATGTGTAGTTCCAGATACTTCGGAGGCTGAGGCAGGAGGATCCCTTGAACCCAGGAGTTCAAGGTTGTAATAAGTTGTCATTGGCCATTGCATTCTAGCAGCCTGGGTGACAAAACAAGATCTTGTCTCAGAAAAAAAGGGTTTATTTTGACAGCCTTGAGTCACTAAGCAATTATTTTTTAATTACAAGACCTTTTTTTTTTTTTTTTGAGATAGAGCCTCAAGCTGTCACCCTGGGTAGACACAACCTCCAACTCCTAGGCTCAAGCGATTCTCTTGCCTCTGCCTCTCAAGCAGCTGGGACTACAGGCGCCTGCCACAATGCCTAGCTATTTTTTGGTTGCAGCCATCATTGTTGTTTGGCAGGCCCGGGGTGGATTCGAACCCGCCAGCTCAGGTGTATGTGGCTGACACCTTATCTGCTTGAGCCACAGGCGCCGAGCCACAAGACCTATTTTTTAAACTTTTTATACCCTAATAAAATTAATTTAGTACAGAAAGAGTGCACCATCACAGATCTATTATTTTAAAATAAACTTTCTTTTTCTCTTCTATCTCAAACACTAAAAAGTATATGAGAGGGCCTTACTGAAAAGTAAGGTAGTAGTAGTTAAAGAGAGCTTTACTAATTTGCCCTGTAAAGTGGGTGATTTTTACTTCTCTCTGAGGATCCTCGATTAGGATGGTAGCTTCAAGGGACATTTCATGCATGAGAGAGCAGTGAATCTAACAGGAGGATGAGGTGAAGTAGTACAGACCAGTGTTCCCAGTGCTTTCAGAGGGCTGACTTTTGGGTACAGGGTCTCTTATTTAAAGAAACATCCTAGGTGTTTTTGTTCTGTTTGAGACAGAGTCTCACTTTGTGGCCCTCGGTAGAGTGCTGTGGCATCTCAGCTCATAGCAACCTGAAACTCTTGGGCTCAAGCCATTCTCTTGCCTCAGCCTCCCAAGTAGCTGGGACTACAGGCACCTGCCACAATGCCTGGCTCTTTTTTAGAGACGAGGTCTTGCTCTGGCTCTGGCTGATCACAAACTGTGAACTCAGGCAATTCACCCACCTCGGCTTCCCAGAGTACTAGGATTACAGGTGTGAGCCACCACACCCAGCCCTAGAAATATCCCAGTTTCATTTCTTTAGTTACCTAAGACCCCAAGTAAGTGCTGGTATTCTGAGGTTCCTGCCACTCATCCTTCAATGACCCTGTGGTTGAACAGTTGTGGTCCAGTTACCACTTCTCCACATTAAGTGGTTTTAACATAACCTCAGTGACATATTTTCAACACTGTTTTAAATGATACCTTTAAGGATAAAATTAAAATGTCATCTTTGTGTATTCTCTCATAATTTCAGGAAGTATGTACATTATAATTTTTTTACTTAGAAATATGTATCAAACAAATTTTTTTTAAAAATTATGCTTTAGAATACCTTTTTCTTTTCTCTTAAGTCTTATGAAACTGCTGATAAAGCCCTGCAAAACAAACTGAAACAGTTGGCTCGACAGGCACTAGATAGGTGAGTTTTGGTCACTTATCCTTGGACAGCATATATTGGGTCATGTAACAGACTTATCTAAATGTGTGGCAGAGATCACAGTAACAAACCTCCATCTTTAAACTGAGATCCTGAACAAGCCTACTTTCTTCCTTTGAATGAATTTATCTTCTTCCTGCTTTAACCTCAAGAAGTAACAAATCAGTCAAGAAATGTTTTGGGTTTTTACTATGTGTAGAGCAGAAATGATGATGATATTTGAAATGGGAGACTTCCCTTCCCGTCTATAATATCAAACTTCCAAAGAGAACTTCCAGGGAGCCTTCCAGATCTATTACTAAAATAGAAAAATTGAGAATGAACCTGCTCACAGCTATATATGTGCCTCAGATTATACACTGTATATAGCTACTTTACATCTCAGCTCAAATGTCAACTTGTCAATGAGGATTGCCCTAACTATTCTGTTAAAATTGAATCTTCCTTTGCACTTTCATCCTGCTTACTATTCTAGTATTTGTTTCCATAGTTTTTATTACTTCTAAGGTGTGTGAGATTTGTCAGCTTATAATTTTCTTTTCTTGTTGGGTCTTTCTTTGGTTTGGAGATCCAGGTAATGTTTGCTTCATAGAATGTGTTGGGTTGTATTCCTTCTTTTTCTATATTTTGGAAGAGGTTTAGTAATATAGATACTAGGTCTTCTTTAAAGGTTTGGTAGAATTCTGACATAAAGCCATCTGGTCCTGGGCTTTTGTTTTTAGGGAGATTTTGTATAGTTGATGCTATTTCAGAACTTGATATAGGCCTGTTCAACATTTCCATTTCATTCTGGCTAAGTCTTGGTAGGTGGTGTACTTCCAGGTATTGGTCGATTTCTTTCAGATTTTCGTATTTCTGAGAGTAGAGTTTCTTGTATTCGTTAAGGATTTTTTGGATTTCTGAGGAGTCTGTTGTTATTTCATCGTTACCATTTCTGATTGATGAAATTAAAGATTTTACTCTTTTTTTCCTGGTTAGGTTGGCCAAAGGTTTATCTATTTTATTGATCTTTTTAAAAACCCAACTTTTGGATTTATTGATCTGTTGTATAATTCTTTTGTTTTCAATTTCATTTAATTCTGCTCTGATTTTGGTTATTGCTTTTCTTCTGCTGGGTTTGAGGTTGGAGTGTTCTTCCTTCTCGAGTTGCTTGAGATGTCCCATTAAGTTATTAACTTCCTCTCTTTCTGTTTTCTTGAGGAAGACTTGTAGTGCTATAAATTTCCCTTGTAGGACTGCCTTTGCAGTATCCCAGAAGTTCTGGTAATTCATGTCTTGATTGTTGTTTTGTTCCAAAAATTTGGCGATTTCCTTCTTAGTCTCGTCTATAATCCATCTATCCTTCAGCATAAGGTTGTTTAGCTTCCATGATTTTGTACGGGTAGGCAGGATCCAGTTGTTATTTAGTTCAACTTTTATTCCATGATGGTCTGAGAAGATGCAAGGAATAATTTCTGTTTTTTTAAATTTGCTGAGGTTAGATTTGTGGCCTAGGATGTGGTCGATTTTGGAGTATGTTCCATGGGCTGATGAGAAGAATGTGTATTCAGTTCTGTTGGGATGAAATGTTCTGTAGATATCTGTTAAGTCCAGATGTTGAATGGGTAAGTTTAAATCTAAAATTTCTTTGCTTAGCTTCTTTTTGGAGGATCTATCCAGCACTGCTAAAGGGGTGTTAAAATCTCCAACTACTATGGAACTGGAGGAAATCAAGTTGCTCATGTCTGTTAGAGTTTCTCTTATAAATTGAGGTGCGTTCTGGTTGGGTGCATAAATATTAATAATTGAAATCTCATCATATTGAGTATTACCTTTAACAAATAGGAAGTGTCCAGCCTTATCCTTCCTTATTTCAGTTGGTTTAAAGCCTATTGCGTCTGCAAATAGGATTGCACGCCTTCTTTTTTCTGCTTTCCGTTTGCCTGGAGTGTAGATGACCATCCCTTTACCTTGAGTCTATATTAGTCTTTTAATGTAAGATGCGATTCTTGTATGCAGCAGATATCTGGCTTCAGTTTTTGTATCCAGTCAGCCAACCTGTGCCTCTTTAGAGGACAGTTTAAACCATTCACATTAATTGAGAATATTGATAAGCCTTTTGAGAGTCTGGTGGACATTTTTAATCCTTTTGTAACCGTGGAAGTTGGAATTTGATCAAAATTTTCTGGGTGGATTTACTTTTGTGGTGGAGGATTACGCTGGTCTTTATGGAGAATAGGTCTGAGAATATCCTGGAGAGCTGGTTTAGTTATGGCAAATTTCTTCAACATGTGAATGTCATTGAAGTATTTAATTTCTCCGTCATAAATGAAACTCAGTTTAGCTGGGTACAGGATCCTGGGTTGATAGTTATTTTGTTTTGGAGATTAAAAGTCAATGACTATCCTCTTCTAGCTTGAAAGGTTTCAGCAGAGACATCTGCAGTTATTCTAATATTCTTGCCCTTGCAGGTGATGGTTTTCTTTTGTCTGGCTGCTTTCAGAATTTTCTCCTTCATATTAACTTTAGTGAAATTGATTATGATGTGTCTGGGGGATGTCTTATTTGGGTTGAGTCAATGCTGGAGTTCTGAAACTGTCTGCTATCTGAATTTTAGAATCTCTTGGCATGTCTGGAAAGTTCTCCTTCATAATCTCATGGAGAAGAGACTCTGTGCCTTGTGCAGCCACTTTGTCGCTTTCAGGGATCCCTATAAGACGAATATTGGTTTTCTTCGAATTATCCCAGAGCTCTCTGAGAGAATGATCTGTTTTTGCCTTCCATTTCTCTTCCTTATTGAGAGTTTGGGAGAGTTTGAAAGCTTTGTCTTCAGTGTCAGAAATCCTTTCTTCTGCTTGCTCCATTCTGTTACTGAGGGATTCTACTGTGTTTCTCAGATCTATGAGGGCTGCAACTTCTTGTCTCAATGTGTCAAAATCTTTGGTCATTTGGTCTTTGAATTCATTGAATTCTTGAGACATCTTTTGGGTTACTGCTTGAAAATCTAATTCGATCTTATTTGCTATCCATATTCTGAATTCAATTTCTGACATCTCAGCTATTTGTTTGTGCATGGGATCTTGCACTTTGTCTGCCCCATTGTTCCTTGGGGGAGTTGATCTACTCTTGATTATTCATATTGCCAGAGTTTTTCTGTTGATTTCGCCTCACGATTGTTTTTCACCATTGCTTCTGGTCCTCCTCAGAGTTGGGGAGGTGTCTCTCCAAGATTAGACCCCAGCAGGGTCACTCTATTGTTGCTGGATCTTTGTAGGGAGTGACCCTGTGTAGTTCCTCTGGGGCTGCCCCAGCCACGGAGTTCTGGTTGTGGAAGCAGCTCTGGAGTGTGACACACCCGGATCCAGCAACTGGGCAGGAGGTGGTGCGCATGGTTTTGGGAGTGCCTGGTACCCAGTGACTTTGGCACAGAGAGCCCAAGGCTCCAGCAGTCTCTGGCCAGGAGAAGGGCTCTACGCAGAAGGAGGGAGGGCTCGGGAGGGCACATGGCTACCAGAGTCCCTGACCAGATGAGCAGGCTGGTAGGGAGGCAGGGAGGGTACAGGAGGGATGACACAGGGTTGCGTGGCTCCCGCAGTTCCTGGTCAGGGCATGTGGTGGCCCGGCAGGCGCGGGTCAGGGGTTGCGATGCAGCTCTTATGGAGGTCCAGGCGGCACCAAGCCCAGGAGTTTGAAGTTGCTATGAGCTGTGATGCCACGGCACTCTACCCAGGGCAACAGCCCGGGGCTCCAGTGTGCCAAAACCAGTCTCACTCTGGCCCTGAGGGTTAAGGCTGAAAGGCAGCTCAGTCCCCTCCTTTAGGCTGCTCAGTCACTAGGTTACTAGCTCCCACCCGATCCTTGCTCTGCAACCCTGAGGGTGGAGCTTGCCAGGGCAGTTCTCTGACAATGGCTCCCTGCGGCCTACAGCCAAACAATATTAGCTCCGTCCGGCTCAGCGGCTCAGAATGGGGCCCTAGACAGTGCCCAAAGTTCTCTACACTCCTGCTCAAGCTCGCCCCAAGGCAGTTCAACTGAGTGCCAAGTCCAAAAACACCAAAACAGTTCACAGGTAAGGCCTTTCCCCTTTGCAGTCTCACTGCTGCTTGTACTTATGGCTGCCGGTGGGATTAGGTCAATCGAACACACACAACCACTTGCCAGTTTTCCACTGTTTTTGTCCTCCTCTTGGGGTCCAGAAGGCCTTTGCTGACTCCCTGTATCCTCAAAGGGATGATTATAGGCAGATCCCACCAGCCAGAGATGCCTGGAATCTTATCTCCCCAACTCACTGTGCCCTGTTGCAGGGAAGCTGTTACTCGGCCGCCGTCTTGGATTCTCCCTCTCCTTAACTAATTCTTAAAGTAAATTTTGTTTCCTGAAAAGCTTGAATGTGAGAAGAAAAACTATAATAGTGTTTCAGTGCCTCTCTCTGTTATAGAGCAGAAGCATTGAGTGAGCCTTTGACAAAGCCGTTTTGCAAAATCAAGTCAACGAATATTAAACCAAAGCCACCTCCAACAAGGACACATTTTCCACTAGGAGCTAATCCCTTCCTTGAAAGACCTCAGCCATTTGTAAGTCCACAGTCATGTGATGCACAAGGACAGAGATATACGGCAGAAGAAATAGAAGTGCTCAGGTAAATCAGTTTGTAACTCATTGTAATGAAAGATTTTATTAGCATAATCAGTGTAGTTAATTTGCTTATCATTAAGTTTACAGAATTGTATTTATATCTTTGCCATAGTGTGTTGTGCTATTATGCAGTTATAAATTTTATCATTATGAAATGGCCACTTGAAATAGTTAAAATTTGGTCTATTTTAGCATTAACATTTTTACTACACATAATACAGAGCATGACAAAAAAAATGTAAACACATTTTAAGCAATGTCATCTATGTAATACTTTTCCAAGTTGAAGGTACCATTACTGGTAAGGTGTGGACATGCTATACACATGCATTTTACCTGAAATTCATATACTTTGGGGGAATGATTAAGTTTACTTCTCACAAAATCTCTTAAAATGTGTGTACATTTTTTTGGCACCTCTGGTATGTTTTTCTGAAAATCCATAAATTCTACAAAATCAAGCAGTAGTAAAGGTTAGAGAGAAAATAGAGCTATGGTAGATAATTCATAATCAATCTATATAACCAGAGCCCTAATGTGGAAAAAAAATGTTGCTTCGAAAGAGTAGTCCAGGCCAGGGGTCAGCAAACAGAAGCTTTGAACTATATATAGTTTTTGCATTTCTTTAAAATGTTTTTAAAAAGAAAACAAAGCCAGGCATGGTGGCTCACATCTATAATAATCCCAGCACTTTGGGAGGGAAAGTAGGCTGAGGTGGAAGGATCACTTGAGACCAGGAATTTGATAACAGCCTGAGCAATATAGCAAGACCTTGTCTCTACAAAAATTTTTTTTAATTAGCTAAATATAGCATTACATACTTGTAAGTCCCAGCTACTCAGAAGGCTGAGGCCTTAGGATCCCTTGAGCCCAGGAGTTAGAAATTCCAGTCAGCTATGATTAAGCTACTTCACTTTAGCCTGGGTGACAGAGCAAGACCCTGTTTCTTAAAACAGAAAGAAAAGAAAAAGCCAGAAGAATGTGTTGGAGACCTAACTGCAAAGCCTAAACTGTATAACTTCTGGCGCTTTTTTTTTGAGGCAGTATCTCACTCTGTACCCCTGGGTAGAGTTTCCTGGTGTCATAGCTCACAACAACCTATCCTCTTGCCTCAGTTTTTGCATTTTCAGTAGAGATGGGGTCTCAGTCTTGCTCAGGCTGGTCTCAAACTCCTGAGCTCAGGCAATCCACCCAGCTTGGCCTCCCAGAGTGCTGGGATTACAGGCATGAGTCACTGCCACCGGCCCCATCTGGCTCTTTACATAAAATGTTTGCCAACTTCTGGTCTAGCCTACTTAGTATGTCTGAAAGCAGCCTTGGGGGATATTTAAAAATGCAAAACACAATAATGTGGAAATCCTTGATGGCCTTCTGAACCAGTGTAGATAGGGTAAGTCTTGACCCAGTATGGCTATTCTTATGTTGGACACTGGGGGAAGTTAAGCCTGCTAAGAGCTATGTAGGTCATATAGGGGCTCGTTTTTATTTTCTAAGATTGAGCTGAAAGGGTTTCTTCCCAGGTAGTAGTTCACTGAGAGCATTTTTCTTTCCTGATAAAGATTTTAATTCTCCTCCTGCTAATCTGACTCTCTTTGCTTAGCAAAAATTGTATAAGAAGCCACACAGCACAAAGCAGGACAAAGAAAGGTAGTTTGGGGGCTGAGAGACACTAAATTTATCAAGTCCAACACTTTAGTTGCTCAGCATCAACATGCTCCCTTCTATACACGTTTGAAATTCAACAGAACGACATCTATGTTTCCCCCTAGCAGAATGCATTTATCCTGCAAACAAGTGGAAAGTTTTCATTATCTCCCCCCAAAAACGAGGAGACACATAGTCCAGTAGTCATTCTATTAGTTGTTATGTTAATCAGTCCTCAAATTCACTGAATATTGTTAACCAAAGACTAAATTGTGAAGTTACCCTGCAATCTCTTGTAAGTAAAATAAGGAAAAGTAACAGATACAGGAAGGAAATAGTTAACATGTACACATAAACATATATACAAACATATATATACAAAACAAGGAGAAAACATACAAAGCACCTACAAACCTTATTTCGTTACTTTGTCAACAGACCATACCTGATATCTGTGACACTTCCTCTTTTCATCACCTGCTCCATCTTCCCATAACTAGAAAATACAAAGAGGATATTTTTTAGAATTGTTAATGTCAAGTTTTTTTAATTTTGGGATAGAATAGGCTTTGTGTCTTGGTGTCAAGAACTTTTCCATTACTTCTAGAAAAGGCCCACCTTGAGATGAGAATTTTGTTGTAGGGGATGTTTGTTTTATCTTTTTTGGCGGGGAGGAATGTTTGTTTTGAAAGGAATACTCTTACTGTGTTGAACTGAATCAGTTATTTTCTTGTATTCAATTACTTTATAAAAATTTTGTTCAAAAAAAAGATTGCAGCAACACGAGGTTGTCAGTTTAATTTTAATACAGCACTATAGTGTATAAATTTTAAAGAGTTTAAGATTGGAAATTAAGATAAACTTGCAACATTTATGTTAGGGTTTTTTCTCCCTTGTATCTTATAGGACAACATCAAAAATAAATGGTGTAGAATATGTTCCTTTCATGAGTGTCGATTTGAGAGAACGTTTTGCCTATCCAATGCCTTTCTGGTAAGTAAGCCCTGTTACAGTTTTTAGATCCAAGATCATTTTAGTTTTTAGCACTTTTTTAGTACTTCAAAGTTCAGTCTAATTCTCAACCACAAAAATAAATTTATAATAAAATTATTTAAAAGAGAGGAGGGGCCATGGGAAAGAGGTAGAGCAGCATAGCAAGAGCACCTTCGTTACTCACCAGGGCAGGGGTTTATGCAGCTCCTCCTGTCATACTCATTGTGCCACGCGCAGTATCTGATACAGAGTAAGTAGTCAGTTAATATTTGTTCAGTCAGTTTTATTTTTTTATTTTATTTTATTTTATTTTGAGACAGAGTCTCACTCAGTCACCCCTGGTAGAATGCTGTGGCATCATAGTTCACAGCAACCTCAAACTCTTGAGCTCAAGTGATACTCTTGCCTCAGCCTCCCTTCCAAGTAGCTGGGACTATAAGCGCCCACCACAACACCCGGCTCTTTTTTCGAGACAGGGTCTTGCTCTTGCTCAAGCTGGTTTCGAACTCCTGAGCTCAAGCAATCTGCCCACGTCAACCTCCTAGAGTGCTGGGATTACATGCCTGAGCCACTACGCGCCTGGCCCTGTTCAGTCAGTTTTAGACTCCAACAGAAATACAAGCCAGTAGAGGAATTAAATGGAAAAGGGGAATAGAATGACAGTATCATTGTTAACTAAGAAGTCCCAATTCAAGAATTGGTTATTTATGAAAGTATTAGTTAGCACATCCTTCCAGGCAATGGCAACTTGTGTCAGGAACCTTAAAAATACTGCTTGGTTCAGAACTCTTAAGCTCCTAGTCCTCCTCAGGAAATGAGTCTTTAGTCAGTGTGTTAAGAGCATTCATCAAAGCATGTTACAGCAAAAAATTATTGAAAAAAGTATCCAGCAATATGGGAATGATTTAATACAGTACATCCATCCATATAGTTAAATATGCTACTCAAATGAAATTAAATCTTTTAAAAATGTAGGAACAATGCTCACAACATGGAAATAAAAAAAGATAGAACATTGCTCTTTAGCAGACACCAAGAAAAGAACATTATACATATACAATTCAAATTTTATTTTTCTTTCATGTATTTATAGATACATAGAAAAAATGATATAAAAAAGTACACCAAAATATTTACATTGGTTATCTCTAGATAGCAAAGTTGGGTGAGATTTAAGTTTTTAATACTTTTTTTTACTTTTTTTTATTTGTGTAGTAATCATGTTCATTATCAGAAAAAAATTATCAAAATTACATGCTTACAATATATAGAATATACAAACTTTATATAGAACAAGGGGTCATCTTTTCCATTTCTGGTGTTTTGCTGTTCTTGATTAGCCAAGAGTTAGATGTCTGAAAGCCAGTAAGTTATCAAGGTAATTTTTTTATTCAAGCAAATTATGTAGGTTTATGCAGCTCCTTTTGCCTGTCATACTCATAGTGCCATGCACAATATCTGGCACAAAGTAAGTCCTCAGTAAATATTTGTTGGCTTTCTAGCTAAACAGCTAGAAACTGTTTAGGATCTAAGGAATTTTTTTTTTTTTCCGCAGTTTTGGGCCGGGGCCCCCACCTCCAGTACATGCAGCCAATGCCCTGTTCCTTGAGTCTCAGCCCCCCCACCCCCAAATCTAAGGAATTTTTAAATCTGAGAAATTTATGGCATTTTAAGGGGAGAATTCTAGAGGCAAACTTTCTAGTTCTAAATCCTGTGTAACCCTGGGCAAGTTGTTAAATCTGCTTCCTCATCTATGAAATAGATAATAAATAGAAAGTATCTCATAGTGTTACTGTGATGATCAAATGAGTTAATAAAATATAAAACACTTACAATGGTGTTTATTATATAATAAGCACTGTATAATAAGGACTGTATAATAAGCACTGCCAAAAAATTATTTTACTTAATACTAAACTATATAACACACTATGACAGTACATTTCAAATACTTTAAAATTTTTTATACCTCAGATGGTGCCTGTGGCTCAGTGAGTAGGGTGCTGGCCCCATATACCAAGGGTGGCGGATTCAAACTCGACCTTGGCCAAACTGCAATGACAAAAAAATAGCCAGGTGTTGTGGTGAGTGCCTGTAGTCCCAGCTACTCGGGCGGCTGAGGCAAGAGAATCGCTTAAGCCCAAGAGCCGGAGGTTTCTGTGAGCTGTGGCACTCTACTGAGGGTGACAAAGTGAGACTCTGTCTCTAAAAAAAAAAAAAATTTATACCTCTTTGACCAGTAATTTTACTTCCGGAAGCCAGTTCTAAGGAAGTATTTACAGATGTACAACTCAGAGATTTATAAGATACTCATTAGTGTTGTTACTCATTTATAAGATACTCATTAGTGTTGTTACAATCGTGAAAATGAATCAGTATTCTTGTATGTTGTTGAATATATCCAAATAGAGTTGTAAACTTACAGTTTCAATCTTTGTGCAACAAAGTAGGATAAATCATATTTTTAATATTTATACAAGAGAATGTCCATAAAGAATAATATTACATAGTCATGAACAGTCAAGTTTTAGATGCATTTAATAACATGGGAAAGTGTTCACAATATAATTGTAAAAGTAAAATGCAAAACCATATAAACACTCTTAACTTTAGGGATGGCACTTTTTTCCTTTTATTAAGTCATATACACATAGATTAGGGATGGCACTTGTCACACAAGTTTTCTTTCTTGTTTTTTCTTTTTTGTTTTAATAATTACTTGTTTAATGCCTTCCACTCTGGATTACAAGCTTCATAAGGACAGACACCTTATCTATTTTAACTAAGTTGCACTACAGTTGCTGGCACAGCATCTGTTATGTTGCAGGCATTCACTAAATACATACTGAATTAATTCAGTTTAGAGAAGAATCAAGAATAAATACTAAAATTAACTATAAGTGGCAGTACATTTCCTTTCTTATTTTCTAGGTTATTTTACGGGCGACACCTGTGGCTCAAGGAGTAGGGCGTCGATCCCATATGCCGAGGTGCCGGGTTCAAACCCAGCCCCAGCCAAAAAAAAAAAAAAGAGTTCTAGGTTATTTTACATGGAGAATAATCAATAACAGTTAACATTTTGAAATTAAGGTAACAGATTACAGGAAAAGGTTCCTCGTAATATTTATGAGTACATAAATTTGGTTACATAGATTGATGTTTTTTGATTTTTTCTACCCTGGTCATATATTACTTTAAAAATCATAAAATAAGCATTATTGAATAAAAATTATATTCATAAAATATTTTGAATCTTTAAAGCTTTAAGTAAAAGAAACATTGGATTTGGGCTGCACACAGTAGCTTATAGCTGTAATCCTAATACTGTGGAAGGCGAAGGCAGGAGGAATCCTTGAGCTCAGAAGTTGAGATCAGCCTGAGTAAGAGTGAGAGCCCCATCTCTACAGAAAATAGAAAAATCAGTCAGGCATTAAGGCACATGCCTGTAGTCCCAGCTACTTGGAAGGCTGAGGCAGGAGGATTCCTTGAGCCTGGGAGTTTGAGTTTGCTGTGAGATAGGCTGAGGCCAAGGCACTCTGGTCTGGTGACAGAGCAGAACTGTCTCAAAAAAAAAAAAAAAAAAAGAAAGAAAAACCAGATTTGGTAATTTAGTGATGACTTAAGTTAACAGACATTATGAAATCTTAAGTTTACTCTTTATTATGGTTTATATGGCAGGTTAATGTAATAATACTAAATAATTAGATTATAAGCCTTAAATTGTGTCTTTGAAGTTTTATGATAGCTGTGCTTAAATGCTTCTGAATTTAATCAGCTCACTTTCTATTTATACTACCAAATTTTACCTGGAACACTAGTGGTTCTATAAGACAGCCAAAAAAACAAAAAAAGGTTTGTGTGCCATATTCTACTGTAAAACATTTATAATAAACATTGGCTTGTTAAAAGTCTAGAGGTGACTTGCAGTGAAAAGAAACAATACTTTATTCAGGAGCTTGAGGATCATACCTGACCGCAAAATCTTCTTTACCTTAACATCTATCAGCATTCTTTGAAAAAAGATTATTATATTTGTTTTAGTTTGCATATCATATACCTTATATTATTCAAAAATCTTTTTAAATCTAAATGATTAGGTTTGGAGAAAGGTAGGTGTTTATTTGGCATGCTACACATCAGTTTTAGAGAAATATTATACAACACACATTGAGTAGAGGGTAGCGGATAACAGTGGTAGAGACCTGAATTCAAATGCCAGTTCTGCTGGTTCTTAGTTGTATGACCTTGGTAAGTTACCTAATCACTTTAAGCCTTTTTTTTTTTTTTTTTCACTGTTTTTGCCCGTGGCTGGGTTTGAACTCACCACCTCCGGCATACGGGGCCAGCGCCCTACTCCTTTGAGCCACAGGCACTACCCATCACTTTAAGCTTTTTCTAAAAATGCCTGCTTTTAATGGAGTTGTTTTGAGGACTAAATGGATAATGTATGTAAAGCACTTTAGCATGATGCCTGACCATGGTTAATATTTAGTAAATTAGCTACTCTAATTATTAGCCTTGTAGAGAGAAATTTGATAAGAGCCAGCATAAGAATCTATAACTTCTAGGTCCTTTTGAATGAATCAGCTTGTACTACTGTTAATGGCTGCATTTTATTTCTGAATTTCATGAACATAACTATGTTAATCTTTTAAATCATTGAAGTATATAATAATTTAAAAGTATATAAATTTGAAATTTAAAAACATAAAATTTCAACTCACTTATTAAAGTAAATATAAATGGAATAAATTTCTGTTTTCAATTATTTATATTTTATAGTTGGTAAGAATGATTAAGTTGACTAGATTCACCGTTAAGTGTAAAGAGCCATATTTGATTGGAGGGTTATTTTAGGGTAACATTAAGTATAGCTGTGATCTCTATACCAAAAACAAACTAACCAATTTAATTTTGACTTTGAGTCATCTTTTAAGATTAATTTTATTATTATTTTGATTATTACCCCAGTGATAGATTGGGCAAGCTACCATTATCACCTAAACAAAAAGCTACATTTTCCAAATGGGTACGACCGGAAGACCTCACCAACAATCCTACAATGATATATACTGTGTCTAGTTTTAGCATAAAGCAGGTAAACATTTATTTTGTATAATTTTATATGAAAGTTAGCATTTTAAAGTAATTTGAATATAGATTGGGTTTTTCCTTAGATTTTTACTGTGAATACAGATGGATGAGTATAATTGGAAAAATCATTCATACTGCACATTTTGACTTAAACATACTGAAATAATTACAGATTTTTATAGACCCTGTCTATCATTATATCCTTGTAGAAGAGAGACTTGAGAATCTGAATTTCACCTTTGATAAGGGATAAGTATAAAAGAAAAATACTTAAATGTAGTCTAAATTAATTTCATTGAAGTACATTATTCAAGTTTTCTGCCTTTTGTTTGAATGAAATATGAGAGTCAACAGTGCAGCATTTCTATTTATTATTTTCCTACTCAAATAACAGTCAAGATATTTAGTATACAAAGTCAGGTGTTTGATGCAATGCTTGAATATTGTGATAATGTTGAAATTATATGAATAAATGAAAAGAAAAATAAATCATTCTTATTACAGACAATAGTATCAGATTGTTCCTTTGTGGCATCACTGGCTATTAGTGCAGCTTATGAAAGACGTTTTAATAAGAAGTTGATTACCAGGTAAAATTTTGTATTTCTTCCATTAGCCCTTTTCATATAATTGTCTCTTAACTAGAAATTAAAAACGTAGGCTTTTTCTGTGTAGAAAGTGGAGAAAGCATATCACCTAGAACTCTTCTATAGAGGTTAAAGCAAATGATTTATGAATGTGGAGAAAATACACTAAAAGCATCTAAAACTATATGTGCAAATGTACTTAATATATATGGACTTAATATGTTTTGACATAAATGAAATCGGTAGAAGTAAACTCATGTCATATTGGTAATACTTTATAACTGGATGCACACCACAGTAAGGTAACCACAAGCCACATACGGCTGTTGAGCAACTTGAAGTGGGTTTTTCTGAATTGAGTTAGATGACAAGTGTAAAATGCACCTGAGATTTTGAAAACTTAGCAAAAAATAGTAGAACTGCAGAATATCTCATATTGTATATTGGTTATATGTTGCAACCATAGTATTTTGGATGCAATGGATTGAATAAAATAAATTAATATTAGTTTTACTTTTCTCAACTTTTTTTCTTTTTTTAGGGTAATATTAAGTATAGTTGTGATCACTATACCACAGTGATCACAGTTTTTTTTTGTTTGTTTGTTTTTTTGGCCAGGGCTTGGTTTGAACTCGCCACTTCCAGTATATGGGACCGGTGCCCTATTCCTTTGAGCCACAGGCGCCATCCTACATTTTTTAACTTTTAACGTGACTACTGGAAAATATAAAATGATATATTTCTGTTAGCTAGAACTGCTTTAGAATGTACAAAATGTTTCTCAACTATTTTTCAGTTTTTAAAAGATACATCAGTTTAAAATCATTCACTGTAAAATTCTTAAGCACTATAATTTTTTGAACAAATGTGAGTACAAAGGTGAATTAGATACAATCTTTAGTTTTAGCTATTTGACATGTAAGTAAATAATTTTTAATATGTTTGGTTTTAATTTATTTAAAAGAAAATTGATACTGGTAGTTGTTACAAGTATCAACTTGTTATATGATTTTATATAACCTTTTTTCAGAGATGTACCTAGTTACCTTAGTTGTGGTTAGTTGAAATGTTCTTTTTACTTCCAGAAGCCAATGGTAAAAGATTTAGCTGGCTTAAAATATATCCAGTTAAATAGATGATTTATTAAAGCATGTAATTAAAAATTGAGCACTTTTCACAATATTGTGAAATTTATGCCCTGCTTTATGATATTAGAAGATACTTTATTCATTTATTTATAGTAAGTAATCACACACTGGGATTACCTTCTTAATCTAATCTTATTAAGGGAAAATATTCTCCTGCTTACTTTTATGAAATTGCTGAGACAGTAGCATATGTCTAAATGAAATATCATGTATAGTTTATATTGAATACTAATGTTGGTATTTCAATATTTATTTTCCTTACCAAAGCATAATTTACCCTCAGAATAAGGATGGTGAACCAGAATACAATCCATGTGGAAAATATATGGTAAAGCTTCACCTCAATGGTGTCCCAAGAAAGGTGAATAATGTCTCTCCCTACCTGTTCTCTCTCTGCCTTTCCCCTTTTGAGTCTTGAGTAGAATCATTAAGAAATGTTATCTGGCTCAGCACCTGTAACTCAACAGCTAGGGCACCAGCCACATACACTATCCAGCCCTGGCCTGCCAAACAACAATGACAACTGCAACCAAAAAAGAGCCAGGCATTGTGGCGGGCACCTATAGTCCCAGCTACTTGGGAGGCTGAGGCAAGAGAATCACTTAAGCCCAAGAGTTTGAAGTGCTGTGAGCTGTGAGGCCACAGCACTCTACCCAGGGCAACATAGTGAGACTCTGTCTCAAAAAAAAAAAAGAAAGAATGAATGAAATGTTATCTGTATAAACATTTTTTAAGTCATTTTAGCTGAATTTGAGTCTGTAATACATATTACTGTGAGTAGCCTTGTATAAATAGATTAATAATTAAAATGAAAACCATGACAAGTATAAAGTTGTTTTTAAAATGATTTTCAGAAAATATATACAAAGTTTTAACAAATAACATTAAGCTAGGATTATTAATACTGAAAAGAAGTTTTTGTTTTTTTTTTGTAGAGACAGAGTCTCACTTTATGGCCCTCGGTAGAGTGTCATGGCCTCACACAGGTCACAGCAACCTCCAACTCCTGGGCTTAAGCGATTCTCTTGTCTCAGCCTCCCAAGTAGCTGGGACTACAGGTGCCTCCCACAACGCCCGGCTATTTTTTGGTTGCAGTTTGGCCGGGGCCAGGTTTGAACCCGCCACCCTCGGTATATGGGGCCAGCGCCTTACCAACTGGGCCACAGGCGCCGCCCTGAAAAGAATTTTTAATTTGAGAATTCTTAGTTATCATTTTCCATTAAAAGGAAATAAGACAAACTAAATCTGTTAGGTCAGAAGAGTTTATATGTAAGAAGCCTTTAAAATTATTTCCTGTGCAAAATACATGAATAATTTTTAGTTACCACTACTTTAATTTCTTTAAGGACTTTGAACTCTGTGATGGGGACCTTGCATTATTAGGATTCTCTGGTGCCTTGTCTACTCCCAGATCCATGCATCAACATCAGCCTCACCCAGCAGCGTGTTAGAATTGCAGAATTTCATGCCTCACCCCAGACCTACTAAATCAGAATCTGCATTTTAGAGATCCCCTAGTGATTCTAGTCTGAAAATCAGCTCAATATATAGCTCAATAATATAGTTAACCCTGAACAACGCAAGTTTGAACTGTGGGGGTCCACTTTATTTTTTTCAACCAAACTCAGTTCAGACTCAAACATGAGATGTAAAACTCATGTATAAGAAAGACCAGCTTTTCATATGCACACAGGTTTCACAGGGCCACCTGTGGGTCTTGAGTATGCTCTGATTTTGGTATATAGAGGTTTCTGGAACCAATCATCTATGTATACCGAGGCATAACTGTACGCAGATTTTTGTGCATATGTAATCAGCTGGAGGGCTTGTTAAAACACAGATTGCTGGGCCTCATTTCCAAAGTTTCTGATTTAGTAGGTCTTGGAATCCTGCCTCCTGCCTCCTGCCTTGGCCTCTCAAAATGCTAGGCTAGGATTACAGGCATGAGCCTGAGTGAGCCACTATGCCTGGCCTCTACAATTCTTAAGCCATTGTCTCCCAAGTCACTTTTTAACATGAATTAGAAACTATATCTTTGTGTTGATTGTTTCCTCTCTTATTTAAATATATTTTTAGCCATACTTTTACAACTATACATGTCTTTTTTTTACAGTTATAGCTTAAAATGACAATAATATTCTTAATTTACCTTACTAGTTACACCCTTTTGTAATTATTTTAAATATAATGTGCATTTCTAGAATCTCTCATACATGGTGAGTATCCTTTATACCAAAGGCTTGGGATCACAAGTGGGTTTTTTTGTTTTGTTTTGAGACAGATCCTCAAGCTGTCTCCCTGGGTAGAGTGCTGTGGCATCATAGCTCACAGCAACCTCCAACTCCTGGGCTCAAGCAATTCTCCTGCCTCCACCTCCCCAGTAGCTGGGACTACAGGCACCCGCCACAATGCCCAGCTCTTTTTTGGTTGCAGCCATCATTGTTTGGCGGGCCCAGGCTGGATTCAAACCCGCCAGCTCAGGTGTATGTGGCTGGCGCCTTAGCTGCTTGAGCCACAGGCTGAGCCAAAAAGTGTTTTGGATTTAGGAATTGTGCAGAGTACATACAGGTTGAGTATCCCTAATTCAAAAATCCTAAATGCTGCAGTAAATACTTCCTTTGAGCATTCATCTTGGCTTCCAAGAAGGTGCATATTTGGGAGCATTTTGAATTTCAGATTTTTGATTTGGGATGCTCATCCATTATTCTAATGGTAGCTAAATGACATTTAACCAGATGGTTCAAGGTTATCACTTGAAAGATTAGTTTGTAAGATTAAATAAAACCACCATATTAAAATGAACAACATTTTATAATTGGTCTGATTCTGAAAACATGAAATTGTCACTACCTTAAAAATAGGCATATTATGATTTTTATCTTTATCAGTATGAAAGACTTTTTTTCCTTGATAGAAAAGATTTTAAGATGTTTTGTGACACCTAAGGAAATTAATATTCTCTTTTTCCAGGTTATAATTGATGACCAGTTACCTGTAGATCATAAGGGAGAATTGCTTTGTTCTTATTCCAACAACAAAAGTGAATTATGGGTTTCTCTCATAGAAAAAGCATACATGAAAGTCATGGGAGGATATGATTTCCCGGGATCCAACTCAGTAAGTAATAACTAGGATGATCCAGATTTATACTGTTTAATAGAATATTAATATCAATATTCTTGATGTTATTTTTACTTACAGAAAAATCTCTTATTATGTATTTTCTTGTGTAGGGATGGCACATTGTATAATTTCCATATCCAGGAAAGCCTGAAATTTCTTGTCTATTATGTTGGGATACAAGGCCAGTTAAATAGAGTAGACCTTTCCAGAGCAGCCTGTTCAAATCAAATGGATGTGTCATATTGTCATCTTTATTTTAATTTGTAAAATCAGATTTAAGGAGTTTCCCCCAACTTAACACAACCTAACCTGTAAAATTGACGTGCCAATGTCCTTTAGTTACATTAGGTAAACTAAGGTAGACTTAAGCCAGAAATATTTCAGATTGGTGTGACTTTAAATTTTGACACTAACCAGCCTGTTAGAAAACCTGCCACCACCTGCAGCTCAGCAGCTAGGGCACCAGCTACATACACCAGAGCTGGGGGATTCAAACCTAGCCCGGGACTGCCAAACAACAATAACAACTGCAGCCAAAAAATAGCCAGTCATTGTGGCGTAATCCCAGCTACTTGGGAGGCTGAAGCAAGAGAATTGCTTAAGCCCCAAGAATTTGAGGTTGCCGTGATCTGTGACGCCAGGGCAGTCCACTGAGGGCAACATAATGAGCTCTGTCTCAAAAAAAGCAAGAAAAGGTACTACAGTATTTACATTTCTTAGCCTCTTTGCAAGTCTGTAGACTGAGGATAAAATCTACCTCTCAGAGTTGTGAAGATGAAGCCATACATGCAAATTATCCATTGTTCTTAACTGATTAGTTTCCTTGCCAAATACCAGGCTCCTTCACTCTTCAAGTTCTTACAATGCTAGGTGAAGAATATATAGATATGGTTAAATGCAATAGGATGTACTTAACTATATTAAATGTAACCATCTGTCAAAGTTTCTTTCTTCCCAGGCTGCTCTTTCAGTTGCTCTATCCTTCAGATATCCTTATTTTATCTTTCTAACCCATTGCTTATTTATGTACCCAGCACAGCTTAGAAAGAGTGGGAATGTATGTGAAATATTGTAAGTGACTATCATATTGTAAGAACTCACTAAATGGTGAGTGACCATCATTATAAAAGGAATTTTTTTCATGTTTTGGGTTCTCATCATATTTACCGGTAACAGTTTTCTTGTATTCAGGAAGAGCAGCTAGGATTGTAAGGAAAAAACATTTATGTGTTTAAACCCAGTTAGGAATTTGAGTTAAAGAAAAAATTTATTACTGGCTGAACACATACTACCTTCATATTTATTCCTACCAAAATCATGGTACCAAATTGGTGAGATTTAATAGCTACCCTGGGGGGTTAGTTAAGATCTTAAATATGACATTGGCAGTCCTGAAATGTGTTTATGTTGCAGAATATTGATCTCCATGCGCTGACTGGATGGATACCAGAAAGGATTGCTATGCATTCAGATAGCCAAACTTTCAGTAAGGATAGCTCTTTCAGAATGCTTTATCAAAGGTAAACATTTCTTCTTCTTTTTTTCTATTATGGTAAAAGAGGCCATTTAAAAAACATGATGACGGGTGGCGCCTGTGGCTCAATCGGTAAGGCGCCAGCCCCATATACCGAGGGAGACGGGTTCAAACCCGGCCCCGGCCAAACTGCAACCAAAAAATAGCCGGGCGTTGTGGTGGGCGCCTGTAGTCCCAGCTACTCGGGAGGCTGAGGCAAGAGAATCGCTTAAGCCCAGGAGTTGGAGGTTGCTGTGAGCTGTGTGAGGCCACGGCGCTCTACCGAGGGCCATAAAGTGAGACCCTGTCTCTACAAAAAAAAAAAAAACATGATGACTTATTTAGGATAGATTGCAGAAGTTGTCATTTTTAGTCATTATTAGGACAGTTGTTTTTAAAATAGAATTCACTTTATATACTTGTTCTAGTCAGTCTTCAGTTTTCCTCGTTGATGTTTACAGTTAATAGATAATCTAAAATACTTGAAATCTGGAATACATAAAATGGAAAATTTTTTTGTACTTATTGATTACTTGCCAATTTGAGAGAAGCTTTCAGAGCTGGCAGTTCAAACAGCCTGGGCTTGCCAAACAACAGGAGAGAGAAGTCTGAGAATTTAAGCCTTAAGTGGATAATCCACATATAGGGACTGGAAAATTGTTATATATACATTCATTCAGTAGCAACATTAGAAAAACTCAGTGATTTGCTAAATAAAGTGATGTTCCTTTTGGGGGAAATGCATTTGGCATTTCACATCTTTATCCTTATTTGTAATCCATTTGAAAAATTAGCATTTGCTGTCCTTCATTGATAGGTTTCTAATTGAGACTACTTTAAGTAGTCTAAAACTGGGGAAAAAAGAAACAAAGAATGTGATAATTTATCAGATTGGCTGTAACTTGGAAATACACTTTTTTTGAGACAGGTCTTGCTCTGTTGCAATGGAACAGTCATAGCTCACCTCTAATTCCTGAGCTCAGGAGATCCTCCTGTCCCAAACTCTCAAGCAGCTAGGGTTACAGGCATGCACCACCATATCTGGCCAATTTTTAATTTTCGTAGAGATGGGGGTCTCACTCTGTTGCCTTAGGCTGGTCTCCAAATCCTGGCCTCAAACAGTCCTCCTGCCTAAGCCTCCTGAAGTGCTAGGATTACAGGTATGAGCCACTACATCCAGCAGAAATGTACTTCGTGTAGAAAGCTCTTTAGAGGTATTAGAAATAGCCCATTTTACAAAAAAAATTAAAATTTATGGAAATTTTCATGTAAACCACTAGACTAAAAGATAAGATAGTGTGATTTGAAATTGCAATGTGTTTTCCTTTAATTGGCTGTCTTTGGGGTTATTCCAGATTTCACAAAGGGGATGTCCTCATCACTGCATCTACTGGAATGATGACTGAAGCTGAAGGCGAGAAGTGGGGTTTGGTTCCCACACATGCATATGCTGTTTTGGACATTAGAGAGTTCAAGGTTTTGCCTTAAATCTTTTTCTCTTAAATTTTATTGTTTGATAAAGACAAGGATCCTAAATGTTCTCAGACTTTCGAATACTGACAAACCAAGGTTTAGGTGGAGTTTTTAAGCCATCTACCTATTTCATTAAATAGCTTGACCTCTGCTACTGGAAATTATGAATTTAAAAGGAGGGAAATGAAATCATAGTGTTAGCACAGATACTTGTGACAGAACAGAAGTGCTTCTGCAGCTTTTTCTTTTCTGTAAAAGCGGTTTTGAGGTGAATGCACAGCCCTCATGGTTCAAGACTGCATGTTGGTGTTTAGGTCTATCACTATGCTAAGCTCTGGGCATAGTAGACAATAATTTGTGAAAGGGGAAAATACAGGAAAATAGCTAAGCAACACAGGCCAGTCAGTGAGTTTGTGTGAGGACGTTTTTCTCTTTCTTGCAGTCCCTGCATACTGTCAGGCCTTTCAGACCCTTTCTCTGCAGTATCTGAGCTCTGATGTTAGAATATTTGACTTTATTACTTCTTAGGTTGCTGTTAGTTATTTTTAACTGAAAAATGGATTGGTTCTATGGATTAGAAAATAACAAAGGTTATTAAGGAAAGGTTCTTCCTTAGTAATAGAAATAATAGAAAGAAGTAGTTATCAGTCAACATTAACTGAGTACCACTGTGTGTTAGACTGGATTTCTTATGTGGCACATGGATTTACAGTCCTGCTTTGCTTAATGGCAGGGATACATTCTGAGAAATGTGTCTTGAGATGATTTCTTCACTGTGTGAGCAATCATAAAGTGCACTCCCACAAACCTAAATGGTATAGGCTGCTACACACCTGAGCTCTGTGGTATGGCCTGGTTGCTTCTAGGCTACAAATGGGTATATCATGTTACTGTTCTGAGTACTGTAGGCAATTGTAACACAACAACATTTGTGTATCTAAACACAGAAAAGATATAGTAAAAATGCAGTATAAAAAAGATAAAAATGGTACAGCTGTGTGGGACTCTTACCATGAGTGGAGCTTGCAGGCCTGGAAGTTGCTCTGAATGGTGAATGAACATGAACCCCAAGGACATTACTGTAGACTGTATTGATAAATACTATACATATACTTACACTACACTAAATATATAAAAAATTCTTCAAAAATAAATTAACCTGAGCTTACTGTAATGTTTTACTTCTTTTAACTTTTTGACTCTTGTAATAACACCTAGCTTAAAACACCAAACACATTGTAGAACTGCACAAAAGTATTTTCTTTATATCCTTTTTGTATAAGCTTTTTTCTATTTTAATTTTTTTCTTTTTTTACATTTTAAACTTTTTTGTTAAAAACTAAGACACAAACACACGCATTAGCCTAGGCCCCTACGAAGTCAGGATCATGAAGATGTCACAAAGCAATAGAAGTTTGTCACTTCCTTGTATTCTTATGGGACCAGGCCTATGATCATTTATGGTTGTCCTGAACGTCATTATGAAGTACGTGACTATATGTGAGTTACGAGAGCAGTGGAGACCTCCTGCAACATTTTAAACCTGATGGCCTCAAGGCTTTCTAAATTAGCTAGTCAGTATTACAGTCCTAACCATAGTGTATAGAATTGTGTGTTTCTTGGGCGGCGCCTGTGGCTCAGCGGGTAGGGCGCCGGCCCCACATGCCGAGGGTGGTGGGTTCAAACCCGGCCCTGGCCAAACTGCAACAAAAAAATAGCCGGGCGTTGTGGCGGGCGCCTGTAATCCCAGCTACTTGGGAGGCTGAGGCAAGAGAATCGCCTAAGCCTAGGAGTTGGAGGTTGCTGTGAGCTGTGTGACGCCACGGCACTCTACCAAGGGTGATAAAGTGAGACTCTGTCTCTACAAAAAAAAAAAAAAAAAAAAAAAAAGAATTGTGTGTTTCTTAAAAAGTGGCATAAAAACTGACCACTCAAAGCAAAAAATTTAAAAATATGTGAAATTAAACTGAGAAGTTTGTGTATGTTTTAGTAATTATAATTTTCCACAAATATCAGTCAAAATATGTACATCTTTTATTTTATTTTTAGAACATCCAGGGAGGTAGTTATTAATGAATAAGAGGCCAGTAGTGAGATGATGACAAGAGATTTAAATATAGACAATGGAACAGTCAATATGAAAGTAAACTTGAATTTGAGGAAAATTTCTGTGGTGATTATGTCATTTACTGTGAATAATAAACTGTGTGTTCTAATTGTTCAAAAGAGACTAGCCGAATAACACATTTATGAGAAAAATAGTCACCTGTGGTCTCACTTTAACAATAAAACATTAAAAAATTGGTGAATGCCAGTAATATAAGAATTTCAAATAATAGCCTTTTTAGTTAGAAATCACTGGCATTATTCATATAGTGTCCCTTCCTCATGGCAATGGTTCAATAAAGATTGAAACATTGTAGAGCATGTGTACAGGTACGTGAAGTAAAGTATGGCCCAGTAATAGTTTCTTCACTGTGATAATGCTCACGTTCACATTTGTAGTGGTAATACTGTTTTTCATCAGTAACTTTTGTAGAATTGTTTAGGACAATTAATTAAGCTACCAGGAAATATATTAAGAGCTTGAGAGAAATAAGTCTTTCTTATGTCCAGAATCAACATGTATTCTACTGGCCACAAGATGCACCATTTAAAATAGCAAGGGAATATGTTGTATTTTGTTTTTTCTTAAATGTTCCCCAATGATGACATCCTTAAAAAAAGTATACAGTTTCCCAAGTTGTCTTACTTGAAGTAAGACAAATATTTTTTTTCAATTTATCAGCTCTTTTATTTTTCTGAATCAAGGTAATCACTTCTGTAGACACACACAGTATTTGTTGAGCATTTACCATAACCTTAACACTCTGTTTCATAAACTCAGTGGAAAATCTGAAAAAGGATGACAGTGTAATCATTTCAAGGAATTTAGATCTCATTCAGGAGATAAGACTTTACATTTGTTCAAGTAGGAAACAATACAAGATAGGCTGTTGTTTGTTAATGTAACGTATCATTAGCACTGTAAAGTGCTGAAGAGTGATAGTAATTGAAAGGAGAAGGAATTTACGTACGTTACTTCAGTGTTCACAGTAAGTAAACAAATGTTCAGGGAGGGTAAACGACCCATCCAGAGAGCTGGAATTTGGTCCCATTTTATTCTTACTGATGACTATGCTTTTCTTCACTGCTTCAGTTTTCACTGAGAGAAGAAAGGACAGCTGAAAGAGATCAGAGAGGATCTTCCAGGAAAAGGAAACAGCATGAGCAGATGCATTTAGAAGCAAAATTAAATATGAATTTTATGGGATTGTGAGAGGAAAGAGTAGATTAGAGCCAAAGGTACATGGGATGGGAGTAGTGGAAAAATAAAGTGAGGCCGAAGTGGAATGAGCTTTGAAAGGTAGGGAATACGTGATGCCGTGAGGCAGCACTAAGGGAACTCCGGTATCTGTGCTGTGCAGGGTGTTAGCTGCCGGCTGTACCTGATCACTGAATATTTGGAATGCGGCTCGTGATAAAAATTAAAAAATTTTAAAATGTGGCTAGCATGACTAAGGAACTGATTTTTAAATTTTATTTAAATTGAGTTTAAATAACTACATGTGGTTAATCACTACTCTGTTGTACCACATAGCTCTAGGGAGTCATTTACAGTTTTTGATCAGATTACTATGACCTGATAAAAATTAATTTCTAGTTGATTTGAAGGGAAAAAATTAGTAAGTACTCAAAAGTCATCCTCTCTAATAAGAATGGTATAACTAATAACACTGTTTTTGAATTTAATGTTTTCTCCTGTTTTTGATATAGGGGTTACGATTTATCCAGTTGAAAAATCCTTGGAGTCATTTACGTTGGAAAGGAAGATACAGTGAAAATGATGTAAAAAACTGGACTCCAGAGTTGCAAAAGTATTTAAACTTTGATCCCCGGACAGCTCAGAAAATTGATAATGGTAAATATATCTTTTTAATTTTAATGTGTTCTGTAAATATATTAACTGACTTAAAATATATTTAACTGAATTAAGTCACTCATCATTAAGATTTTCCTGTCAGATTAACAAAAACATTAATTTTTAGGAATATTTTGGATTTCCTGGGATGATCTCTGCCAGTATTATGATGTGATTTATTTGAGTTGGAATCCAAGTCTTTTTAAGGAATCAACATGTATTCACAGGTAACTTTTTGCATTTCAGATCATTCTCTCCTTTTTTGTCATGTCCACAGGTGACTCTCTTGTGATAGTCATTTTTTTTCCATTCTTCTTTGTTCTGCCAAAAAATTTTAAGAACAGCAAAACCAAACCCAAAAATATGATAGCTTAATATATTTGAAATAACACTTTTAAAAATAATGTCATATTTTAGCTCTATAAGAAATTTAATTACTACTTTCTTCTTTGTTGACTTTGTATTTTAGTACTTGGGATGCTAAGCAAGGACCTGTGAAAGATGCCTATAGCCTGGCCAACAACCCCCAGTACAAACTGGAGGTTCAGTGTCCACAAGGGGGCGCTGCAGTTTGGGTTTTGCTTAGTAGACACATAACAGACAAGGTACTGATGCCCTTCCCATGATCCTGTGCAGAATTTTTTTTGATATACAGTAGTTAGACCATTGTGAAAGATTTAAGTGATTTGATCAGTATGTTTAATTTATATAGATGCCCTGAAAATAGAATTTTCTCAGATAAGTGAATACTTTCCTTCAAGAAAATTTACATTTTATAATCATACACTTAAAATAGTTTTCAGAAGTCATCTCTGAAGAAAAATGTGAGGAATTTATGCTTTTTATTGAGGGTTTGGGATTTATTCTATCTTAATATTAAAATATCCTGAGGATATTTGGAAATGTTAAGTTATTAGTCCTGATTTTATAAAAGTTAACTTATATAAATAATCTCATAGTCCCAGAATCTTATTTAATTAATTACTTCATACAGTCTGGTCATCTATTGAAATGACAACCTAATTCAGAGAAACAATGTTTTTTATAGGAATAAATAGCTGGAGGAAAATGCTCTTAAAATTAGAGGATTTTCTTTTTAACATTAAATAAAGAGCTGAGCTCATTTTTCTAACCACATTGGATTCTATGTGATTTCAGGATGATTTTGCAAATAATCGGGAATTTATCACAATGGTTGTATACAAGACTGATGGGAAAAAAGTTTATTACCCAGGTATGTTTAATAGCCAAGCAAACATTAAAACAAACATACATTAAAATTTTATTTACATGATTAAATTAAAAATGACATTATATGCAGAAATTATTTTGATAGACTTATAGAAGGTATTTATGCTGCTCTTCATTTTATTTTGCTGTATCATTAGAGACTCAGGGAATTTGGGATTTCCACATTCCTGCACATTGCTGTCAGAATTTTATTTCTGAAACTTAAAGCATGTCTTTTCCTTTACTCTAAAGTAGTCTATAGTTTTCATGGACTCTTACATAAAATATGAGCTCTTCACCATCGTGTAATAGCTCCTGTAGTCCCAGCTACTTGGGAGGCTGGGGCAAGAGGATTGCTTGAGCCCAAGAGTTTGAGGTTGCTGTGAGCTATGATGCCATGGCACTCTACTGAGGGTGACAAAGAGAAACTATTCCCCCACCCCCAAAAAAAAACAGGAAGCAATTATTGACAGTTCTTTCAAAAAGGCTGTGCAAAGACGTGGACAGTAATGGAGAAGATGGCATCAAAATTATTAATAACTTAAGTCTTATTTTGTTTAATCATAGGAAATTACGGCTTTCTTCCCTATCACACTGTGCTGAGGGCAGGCCAGTAGATGTCACTAGTTTCTGAAATGGGCATGGCACATAGTAGTTCCAGTGACAAATATCAAATTAAACCAGCCAGATTTTCCATTTTTCCTAAGTAATTATAAAACTAAAAACGCACAGATATTGTGAGTATATTCTTAGCATTAAAACATTTGGCTTTTCAATGTCAAGTATATTTTTTATTCTTTTCACTTGTTTTTTTTTTAACAATGCTTTCTTTGTATATAGTGATATTGCCTTTTCAGAGTACTTTCAGATATATAGTTAAATGCCATTCATAAGATGGAATGTTGTAAGGTAGTTAAAAGGAAGAAATATATAGAAAACATAGATCTTAAAAAATGTGTGAAAAATGAAAGATTTTATAAAATAAGATATATATTGTCCCTTTTTAGATACACCGGAAAAATTTCTTGTTCATTCTTTTTTAGGTGGAGAGTGTATGTGTTTTAAAGTCTAAAAAGATAACCAAATCCATCAGTGGAAAGTAATAAAATAAAGGTGGATAGTAAAAAGGGACTTTGTTTTATGAAAAGCTAGTCTCTTAGCTTTTCTCAGTAGTGAGGAATATAGATTTATTTTTAAATACTTTGTATCTTTTTTTAAAAATTTCACCTTAATTTGAAATTATAATCCATTAGTATCATTATATTTTAAAGACAGAATCAGTTAAGGAGATGTCCATCCATTTAATTATTTTTTCTACTATCAACCGTAAAATTTCAGAAGCTAAGGAAAGATAAGTCTCATCTTTTGTAAACCTTTTCGTTTGTTTGTTTGCAGCTGACCCACCTCCATACATTGATGGGATTCGGATTAACAGCCCTCATTATTTGACTAAGATAAAGCTGACCACACCTGGGACCCATACCTTTACATTAGTAGTTTCTCAGTATGAGAAACAGAACACAATTCATTATACAGTTCGGGTGAGTAAAACCAACATACAATACTTCTTGTAGAAAAATAAGCTTTTGAAAATAATATATCTTGAAAGAGCATTTTCATTTTCTCAGTAATAGTATAGTCCTAAGGTTATGTGGTATGTTAGACCAATAAGTTTAACGTTACAGCAAGCAGTAAAAACTCCTTTAGCCTACTCTTTGAAAGAAGAGTTTGAACTTAGTGAAGGAGAATCATTTACCTAGAAACATACTGTTCTCATGGAATAAGAAAGGTTATTATAATTTGGTTCTGCTTAGATGTGTTAGCTATAGATAATTTAAGAAAATCAATTTGAATAGGTTTTTAGTGATGAAAAGGACATTGAGAGCTGCTGACACACCTTCATTCTTCAGATGGCAGAAGCCAAGGCATGAAAAGATTGTGACTTGTCCTGAGTTACACACAGTGACAGATAAAGCCAAGACCCTAGCTTCCCAGTTCTCAGCTCCTTAAACCTGACTTGCTAACAGGCTGCCAATAGAATAATGACTTTTACATGCCAACTAACTTTTTAGCCTTCTGATGTATAAAAACTTTTATCACGTTGTTTTTGTAAGTACAACGTTTATCAGTATAATCATTTTTCTTTAATCTAGGTATACTCAGCATGCAGCTTTACTTTTTCGAAGATTCCTTCACCATATACCTTATCAAAACGGGTGAGAAAATTCTTTCTCTGGGATGTAATCTCAGAATTCTTTTAGAATTTTAGAATTTCTTTTCCCTTTTTCCTCTTTCTCATCTTCACATTTAACAAGTTATCACAAAATAAAAACCTTGTGGAGAGTGACAGGAATACAGAGGAAATGTTAAGTGCCCTCTCATGTGGGTCAGAATGCAAGATCTTCAGTGAGCAATGATAAGTGATTCCATGGAAAGAAACAAATTCAGAGAAAGAGTCACGCAGACTTTGCTTGTTAGAGGATATGTGGATGAACTTCAAAAGCAGAATTTGAAACTAACTTTGCAGTGTAGGTTAATGTACAGAGGAAGATTTTTTTTTTTTTTTTCGTAGAGACAGAGTCTTACTTTATGGCCCTCGGTAGAGTGCCGTGGCGTCACACAGCTCACAGCAACCTCCAACTCCTGGGCTTAAGCGATTCTCTTGCCTCAGCCTCCCGAGTAGCTGGGACTACAGGCGCCCGCCACAACGCCCGGCTATTTTTTGGTTGCAGTTTGGCCGGGGCCGGGTTTGAACCCGCCACCCTCGGTATATGGGGCCGGCGCCCTACCGACTGAGCCACAGGCGCCACCCCACAGAGGAAGATTTTTAAGGAGAATTTTTGGTAAGAACAACTTGATTAAAGACCGAGAGATGGAGATAGACCTTAGAAGAAGCCTGGCGGAAATGAAGAGTTCATGAGTTTCAGTTCAGCACCTGTAGCTCAGTGATTAGGGTGCCAGCCACATACACCGAGGCTGGCAGGTTCGACCCGGCCCGGGCTGACCTGCCAAATAATAGTGACAACTACAAAAAAAAAAATAGCCTGGCATTGTGTCAGGAGCCTGTAGTCCAGCAACTTGGGAGGTTAAGGCAAGAGAATTGCTTCAGGCCAAGAGTTTGAGGTTGCTGTGAGCAGTGATGCCACGGCACTCTATGAAGGGCGGGCAACAAAGTGAGACTCTATCTTTTCTCCAAAGAAAAGAAAAAGGAAAAGGATTGTTGAGTTTTATTGACTGTCAATGGCAAATACAGAATGAAGAGATGAGGTGGAGCACAGTATAGAAAATTGGGGTTTTTTTAAGGTATAAAGCAATTTTGTCTTTAAAGTGGAATATGAGAATGAAACTTTGTTAATGCAAACATTGTTTTATTAGATTAATGGAAAATGGAGTGGTCAGAGTGCTGGAGGATGTGGAAATTTCCAGGAAACTCACAGAAATAATCCCATCTACCAATTCCACATAGAAAAGACTGGCCCATTACTGATTGAGCTACGAGGGCCAAGGTTTGTGATGAGTAACTTTCTTAAATTAACAATGTTATAAATGAACATAATGGAACAGAATAAAGTTTGAAAATAGACCTAAGCATATGTAGACATTTAATTTATGATAATGGTGGCATTGTAGAGGATTGGAGAAAAGACAGTTTTTTTAAATGATGTGGCATAATTGAGTATTCATGTATAACAAATAGTGATTTAGACCCATTAGGAAATCTCGGCCCTTTATTAAATAAATGGTGACTGTACTTTTTCTTTTTTTTTGAGACTCACTTTGTCACCCTCCCTGGGTAGAGTGCAGTGGTGTCATAGCTCACAGCAACCTCCAACTCTTGGGCTCAAGCGATTCTCTTGACTCAGCCTCCCAAGTAACAGGGACCCACAGGTGCCCACCACAACGCCTGGCTATTTTTAGAGGCAGGGTCTCACTCTTGCTCAGGCTGGTCTTGAACCCATCCCCTCAGGCAATCCACCCGCCTCAGCCTCCCAGAGTGCTAGAATTATAGGTGTAAGCCACTATGCCCGGCCCATATTTTCTTCTTATTCCTTTATGGTTAAATTTTTCCCTTGAATTTTTTAATTCATGAATATATTTTTATATTTGGTGTGTAATTTAACAATATTTTTCAAAATTTTTTGTCACCTCATCACCATCTAAATGAATTCTTTCTTGCTGATTTGGAATACGATGTCTATCATATGTTAACTACTTCTATAAATTTAGATTTTATTTCAAGACTTGGTTTCCTGTTCCATGGGCTTTTCTGCTTATTGCAATGACAGTATTTTATTTTTTAAATTTAAGTGACAATATTTATCTTTTAAATTCTTTCTTTTTTTTTTTTGAGACAGAGTCTTACCGTGTCGGTAGAGTTCTGTGGCATCACAGCTCACAGCAACCTCCAACTCTTGGGCTTAAGCGATTCTCTTGCCTCAGCCTCCCGAGTAGCTGGGACTGCCGGGTCCCACCACAATGCCTGGCTATTTTTTGGTTACAGTTGTCATTTAGCAGACCCGGGCCGGGCTTAAACCTGCCAGCCTTGTTGTATGTGGCTGGCGCCCTACTCACTGAGTTACAGGTGCTGAGCCCTTTTAAATTATTCTTAGGAGTGGGTGGTAAAAAGTTTTCTTTAAAAGTAAGTTTTATTTTATTTTATTTTTATTTTTTGAGACAGAGTCTCACTATGTTGCCCTGGGTAGAATGCCGTGGCATCATAGCTCACAGCAACCTCAAACTTGGGCTTAAGCGATTCTTTTGCCTCAGCCCCCCCAAGTGGCTGGGACTACAGGCATTAGCCACAATGCCCAGCTATTTTTTGTTGTTGTTGCAGTTGTCATTTTTGTTTAGCTGGCCCGGGCCTAGGTATATGGCCAGCACCCTACCCACTGAGCTCCAGGCGCTGCTCAAAAGTAAGTTTTAATACAATATTAATCTTCATGCTTTCCATTACAACATATAAATGGTGTTTTGTTTGAAGGTAAAAATAAGAATTCATGTTTCAGAGTATTGTTCCCCCCCCGCACCCTGAAGCTTCAGCTTAATAGTACATCTGTACTTCGATTATTTTGAATCAAATATTTGAGACTATTTAATAATATAGTGATTGTGTTTATTTTAAATGCTAGGCAATATAGCGTTGGATTTGAAGTTGTAACAGTTTCTGTCGTGGGAGATCCTGGTCCCCATGGCTTTACGAGGAAATCTAGTGGTGACTATAGGTAATGTTGGCATTTTGACTATCTAATTTATACTTTACTTTTTGTAGCATTATCTTCTATAAACCTTATTCTCATTTTCCCTGAATATAGGTGTGGGTTTTGCTACCTGGAATTAGAAAATATACCTGCTGGGATCTTCAATATCATTCCCAGTACTTTTTTACCTAAACAAGAAGGACCTTTTTTCTTGGACTTTAATAGTGTTATTCCCATCAAGATAACACAACTTCAGTGATGGAGAAGTCTCAAAAATTGCTGGATTTATATTTAATATTTACCAAACATCAACTCTTAAATGAAGATAGAGATCTTCAGGACAGAAAACACAACAATCAGAATGGAATTAAATCTCTAAAAACATGTTGCAGCAGAATCTGGTGCTTGTCAGGGCATTTGGTAAGAATTGTATGTAGTCAGAATTACCTAAATCATCTAGAAGCACTGTTTACATGGTTTTATGTATATAGAGTCGGCTTGCATTTAGGGGCCGTTTTGTATAAAAAGTACATATGATTAAAGATTAGACTGAGTCATCACTGTGAGATGTCTTTGATAAAGGGATGAGAGAACTTAGACTAGGTGGGGAAAATGAGGGGCATAGATTTATTGAGTGGAATGCTAGGCTAGTTTGATATCCTTTTTTGCAGAGCATGTTATAAGTTAAAGCTGCTTGTGTTGACTCCACTATACATCTTGGGCAACTGATTACCAAATGAATTGTTACCATAACTAATTTTGCATTATTTATGGTTTTAAATGTTTATTACTGCCCAGATGTTAGAATAAAGCTTTAAAAAGTACTAATTAACTTAGCATGAAGATGTTCATGCTTAAGAATGAAGGTTATGGCTGGGTGTGGTGGCTCACACCTGTAATCCTAGCCCTCTGGGAGGCCGAGGTGGATGGATTACTTGAGCTTGGGAATTCAGGACCATCCTGAGCAAGAGTGAGACCCTGTCTCTAAAAATAGCCAGGCATTGTAGCAGGTGCCAGTAGTCCCAGCTACTCAGGAGGCTGAAGTAAGAGAATCGCTTGAGCCCAAGAGCTTGAGGTTGCTATGAGCTATGATGCCACAGCACTGTACTGAGGGTGACAAAGTGAAATTTTGTCTCGAAAAAGAAAAGGAATGAAGGTTATTGAGGTTAGATACCTAGCTCCCATTGAATCATGTAGAGAACTGATGTAAATTCACTGTTGCAGTTCTTATTTTTTAACATAGTAAATAGAGACATGGAGGAAATTACAATTTAATTTGTATTGTCTTTTTTAAATTGCTCTGTAACTTATGCTGTTATAGTAATAGCACTTTGAAGAAATTGAGAATTTAATATATGATAAATGGGTTATATAGTATTGAGAAAAAGTGAATTGCCAAGATACTAGTATTGTGTGAATTCCCAGTTTACATAAAAATCCATCAGAACATTGTTCAGAATTTTAAAGGTCTAAAAATAAGGTGGGATTTTTCATTGTCTCTACTTTATAATTATAAAACTTCTTATTTTGTATTTCTTCTACCTTTAACTGAAATAAAGTGTTTATACTGATGAAAACTCTATGTTTAACTTAGACTGACTTATTAAAAGATCTCATCTGTGTTCCATGTAAAAGAGAACAGATTATTTTCATGAAAATACATGATTCAACAAAACTATCTTCCTTTACGTAAAATTCAAGATAATGGTAGATTGGCTCAGAGCCTGTAGCTCAGCGAGTAGGACACTGGCCACATACACCGAGGCTGGTGGGTTCAAGCCTGGCCCAGGCCTGCTAAACAGCAATGATAACTGCAACCAAAAAGTAGCTGGGCATTGTGGTGGAGCCTTTAGGCAGCTACCTGGGAAGCTGAGGTAAGGGAATTACTTAAGCTCAAGAATTGGAGGTTGCTGTGAGCTGTGATGCCACGGCACTCTACTGAGGGCAACATAGTTGAGACTATCTTAAAAAAAAAAAAAAAGATAGTGGTAGATTATTACCCTGAGATTTCACTTTGGGAAGTATTTAGGGCTTTCAAATTTTACTTTGTTTTAGGTGGATTAATTTGACTAGTTTTCTGGTTTAAAGAAAAAATTAAACGCATAAGAGCTATATTATAAGCACATGATTTGAACCTATTGTTAAAGATCTTGTAAAGGATGCAAACAAAACGTAATCCCTGCCCTCAGATCTATTAGAGGAAATCTGTATATGAGCAATTAAATATATTGTGGTGCTGAAGTTTATAATAGAGCTGCAGACATAGTGCTACCATGGTATAAGTAAAGGAAAGGTTAATTTTGACTGGACCAATAATCATGCTTATTTGAGTAATTGATACTTTGACCAGAGACCTTATAGGAGAAACTTCAGCAGTTACTGAGTGATTACTATGTATCTAATGTGTATTTTTCTTTTTAATTTTCCCAGTAGCTGAATAAAGTACAAATACTATTATTTCCTTCCTGCAAACTGAGGAAATGAGCCTAGGACTTAATGATCTTGCAGGTTCCCAAGTCATCTTTCTGCAGCCCTTTCCATTTGGGGGCAGCAAGCTATAATTAAAGCACCACACAGAGAGGAACAAGATCAGACCAATATTTTAGAGGGAGAGAAAACCGTTCCAGCCTTTCTGAGGTTCTAAATCACGACAGTGAGTCAGAATTGGAATGGGAAAAACTAGTCAGGAGTCAGGAAAGGAAGATAGAGGATAACTCAAGTTTCTAATTTCAGCACATGGGAAGATAAGTAGAGAAATTCAGAGAAAGTAAGTTTTGATACAAAGTAAAATTCTCCAGAATATCTACACGTAGAATCAGTGTGGTGGTATAGTAAATGAGATCACCTAGAAGAATCAAAAGTCAAATGTTAGCTAAAGATGTCAAGAACTGATTTGGGGGAAATATTTAGAAAATTGTTTTAAGTTCTTAGAAGCGGTAACTACAAAGAATGACAACATGACATACAAGAAAACACGGAGGTTGGAGGAAGAAGAAAAATTCTGGTCAGTGGATAGGGAATTCCCAGAAGAGAATGTCAGTTACAGCAAAGATAAAAAAGCTGCAGCGACAGGATGAGGGTAGGGAGCTTGGCTGCCCACCATATTGCTACCCTTTAGGAGAAGTAAAGCTCTTTTTCCAAAGTATAAACCTTGGTATTTTTTTTGGTTAACTGGCAACAACCGCTAAGGGAGCTGTTTCCCCTAGCGTGATTGGCGGTGAATGCATTGACATCTGTGTGAGCCCATTGGTACAGCTCATTTATGTCCCTGACCTCACTGGAAAAAACTCCGGTAAGCTCCCCTGATCCAAGTTCTAAGACTTTATTCTCTCTACCCCAGCCCTTCAATGTCTCCCCAGTTCTAGTTCCCTCCATTTTGGCCCCCAGAGGAAATGTCTTTGTAGGTCCCAGGTTTGGAATCGGCTGTTCATAAGGGCTTATGAGAATGCTTGTGTTTTAGCACTTGTGGGGGAAGATGCTCATAAATGTTAAGTACAATAAAAAAGTAAAGACAAGAGGAGGGCGGTGCCTGTGGCTCAAAGAAGTAGGGCACCAGCCCCATATGCTGGAAGTGGCAGGTTCAAACCCAGCCCCAGCCAAAAAAAAGTAAAGAGAAGGAAAGCCCAGTTTTTGGAAATTCCTTCCCACTTTTTCTGCAGTATTTATTAGAAATTTCTAGTCATTCGTAAAATCTTTCATGGCTTTCCCTAAAGTAATAAACCATTTGAACCAGAAATTTACCACACAGACTCTGAACATTAAACTGTTGAAGAACTTTAAGCCCTCCCACTTTGGGCTGTTTGCTGGATGTTTTTTAAGAGGGAAGAAAAAGCAATGCCTCAATGGCATGAATATATATATATATATATATTTTTTTTTTTTTTTTTTTTTTTTGCAGTTTTTGGTCGGGGCTGGGTTTGAACCCGCCCCCTCCAGCATATGGGGCCGGCGCCCTACTCCATTAAGCCACAGGCACCGCCCAATGGCATGAATTTTTGTTAAAAGTCAAGAAAGTCTTCATGTCTTTACTAGAAGTTGAGGCCCTGGTGCAGGGGGATTTTATGAGATCTGAATGGACCCTAAGGTAACTAGTAGAATTGGAGTATAAGGTTTTCTTATGTTTAAACATAATAAAAGGGACTTTATGAACTTTTCTAGATGAAATATTAACTGCAAGGTAAAACCTCTTTATTTGATAACAGCACAGGGTTATCTTTTCTGAAAAGACTTTAATTCTCGTGATTGGCCAACCATGCACTTTCTCCCACAGTCTGCTTTAAAATAAAATGTGCAGATTAACAGGACCTCTAGGGAAGAGGATCCAAGGTAGCATCTAATTCTCAACCATGAATGGACATTTGATCCACCTTGGGAATTTTACAAAGTCCAGTGCCCGAGTGTACGTCCAAATCAGTTTCTGGAGGTGAGGTCAGACAGCAAATGTGCACTGGATTGAGAACCACTCCTCTAGCATGGCTTCCTTATTTCCCCACCACTGGGCCTTCTCTTTGCCTAGCTATAGTAGCAACAAAAGTGGGATTCTAATCCAAACCTTAGTAATTGGGGCTTAAATCATTAGGATTGAAGACCTTAATTGAAAATGAGAACATGTGACTTCTACTCTAGGCAACCCTCTCGCCATAAGGAAAGCAGAGTTAAGCAACACTTAAACACTTAAGTTTTCTTAAGCTGTTTTTATTACACTCAAGGTATTAGGACAAGTACAAAATAATCTTGTAATTAAGATACTGTATCAGTCAAAAAAAAGTTACTACTATATGAAGAGATTTACAAATGACTTAATATACAAGCTGTGACAGAACAATTTCAGAGGGGGTTGATTTTTTTTAGAAATGCAAAATTTTTTAACAAAAGAGGGCAAATAAAATATTGTTCTAAATGTGCATAACCATGAAAACATTAAAGAAAAGCAGTCTTAGCACTATTAGCATAACAGACTCCATTGCTTCTATGTAACAGCCTTTGCCAGCACATGCCTACTCCCTTTCCTAGCTTTAAGAAACGGTTTCCTCTAAGGAATACTAGTACAGCATAACCCTTAAGTAATTTAAAGTTACAACCTAGAGAAATGAACACTTTGTCAATCTAGTAACAGTGGCAACCATTCTTCACATGCACTTCTCATAGAATAAATCCCTTTGGCTGGCAGGATAAGGTTTATGCTATAGAACCTTCTTTCCCACAGCCACAAATCCCTTTCTATGATATTTCTCTGCTCCCCATGTCCCCCACCCCCACCCCAGCCCTGACACCAGCATTCATCTTTTCCACCCCAAAAGTGCAGTTCATGGTAACCTTTTTAGAAAATGAGTGGCCTGGCATAACACTTTGTAAAAGCCCCTCTGAACACCAGAGGTGATGAAAATGAAGTGTGTTCTTGGATTTTTTTTTTTTTTTTTTTGGTAAGCCTTCAAAAAGGTGTGCTCTGGATGTTTGAACTTCTATTTTTTGTGTGTGTGGCCACTTTTTATTTCATTAGGAAACCCTGGAGAGAACAGCTCCATTTTCTCCAAATTGAGGGTGAGAAAAGGGAAAGAGAAGCAAGCTGTTGCCCGCACTTTGGCTTAGCTCCTCAGCTCTCTTACTGGCTCTGGTTCTTTCATAGGAACTGTTATAGTTATTGCTTCCACAACGCTGTTACACAGAATGTTCCACAAAGGCTGTGGACTTGGTCATAGTCTACCTGCAACAACTCCTCTGATCTGAAAAACAAACCAGCCTCAGAACTCTTATCCAGAAGAAAAATCTTCAGCCCTCAAGGTCACTGAAATCTCTTTAGTGCAGTTTAGAGTAAATGCTTAAGATTTGGCATATAGTAAATGACTATTGGCACAATGTCCTCCAATTTCATGTATAAATATTGATATGCACGCGGCCAGGGCCCTGGGTGGATCAGCCAATCTGCACCATCTTGATGTCAGCGATAATCCTGTCTCTTCCCTTTGCACACTGGAGAGAGAGCTGCGTCATCCTGTTCTCCAAGGCCTGGTCCTCCGGGGAAGTGCTGCTTTGGCTCTTACTGCTGCCACCACTGCCAGTGCCATTGCTGAGACCCCGGTTGTTGTTGGTTTTGTCACTTGTTTTATTCTCTGCCCCTTCTGCCCTGTCTCCTATAGAAATACAAAGATTATCAAAAGTTGAGTATTGACAATTCACAGTCCCTTGGACCCAAGCCGACTCAGAACTCCCAGTGTTGCCTGCTGTACACATCAGAGAGGGTTCTCCAGCACATCATCACCTACGGCTTTTCTTCCTCATGGTGTTTTATGTATTCTTTGTCTTTGGAGATGAAGTTTGTCATACTCCTTTTATGAGTATGGGAGAGAAACCTCTCTGGCATGTGTTTGCAAGAGGACTGTTCTGATGAGAGACACAGGACCTAAGCTCTACTTCACAGAAGCTGAGAAGAGCCAGAAACCACCCCCAGAACAGCATTTGGGAATAGCCAATTAAACCCAATAGCACATACAGAGAGATACCCAGAAATGCAGCGCTGGGGCACCAAGACTTGGCAAAGGTGTAGAACAGTGCAAAGATCAGACTGCAAAGGCTGCGTGTCATCTGGGACGGGAAGAACACTGCAACTCACCTCGTTCTACCTCACATTCGGGGGAGGAGGCCCCACTGCATTCACTTCGAGGGCCCAACACTGGGAATATCATCCCAAACTCTGAGAGGGACACAGGGCTGGGCAGATCCAGGCTGCCAGGCCTCACCACAACAGGAAACTGGTCAGGCATCTCAGACGGGCTCGTTGGTCCTGAACTGAAGCTGGACACCGACTGGGTTTCTGAGTCATCTTCAGACACAAAGTTGCTACAGTTGTCATCTTCAAAGGCCTCGGAAGCCACTAGGATGAGAGCAAACACCTGTCACATGGGGTTTGTCAGTTACCTCACTCCTCAGACACCTCCAAAAGTCCTTGTGGCTGTCAGGCAGCAGGACACAGCATGGGGTCTGCAGACTTTGTGATGTCTCAAGCCTGTGGGTCCAGCCTCTAAAGCAGCTTAAAGGGAAGCAGCTGGGAGCTGGATCCCATGGACATTCACTCAGTAGGGTACAATAACCTTATAACCCTGACTAGAAATTGGTATCATCAGACACTTCTTAAAAATGGAGATGAATTCAGCCATAGATCAGGACCTTGTCATCTCATTCCTCCTCAAACAGATTGGCACATGCACAGGAAAAGGTGCTGGCCTTTCATAATGTACCCTAAACAAAGCCAGTTGGATTTATAGGCTTTTTTCCCTCCAAGGCAGAAGCAGTAAAATTATCTTCCAGGTAACTTCTGATTTCATAAAAGACACTCAAAACCTCCCTAGATCTGGCGGCACCCGTAGCTCAGTCAGCAGGGTGCCGGCCACATACACCGAGGGTGGTGGGTTTGAACCAGGCCCAGGCCTGCCAAAAAACAATTACAACAACAATGAAAAAACTAAAATAGCCAGGTCACCCATAGACCCAGCTACTTAGGAGGCTGTGGCAAAAGAATTGCTTGCCCAAGAGTTCGAGGTTGCTGTGAGCTATGATGACACAGCACTCTATCAAGGGTGACACAGTGAAACTCTGTCTCAAAAAAAAAAACACCTACCTAGATCACTATGTGCTACAAAAGAGCAAAAGCCCTTTACAATAATCCACAATTTCAGCCTTACTTATTTTGTGGACCACAGTAACCAAGGCCTAGAGACATGTTCCAAAGCCTCGGCAGTCTTTACCGATTTTCTGCCAGCCTGCACACAATCCCACATTTGGTTTTTTGTTTTTGTTTTTTTGAGACATTGTCTCTCTATGTCACCCTGGGTAGAATGCCGTGGCGTCACAACTCACAGCAATCTCAAACTCTTGAGCTTAAGCGATTCTCTTGCCTCAGACTCCCAAGTAGCTGGGACTACAGGCGCCCGCCACAACACCCAGCTATTTTTTGTTGCAGTTGTCATTGTCATTTAGCTGGCCCAGGCCAGGTTCGAACTTGGTGTATGTGGCTGGCACTGTAACCACTGTGCTACGGGGGCACCAAGCCACAATCCCACTTCTTATTAGATCTTTCCTACTCCCCCTTCTCCTCCTCCATCTGTAAAAACAGCCTTATAGCATGCCACAGAGCAGTGATTCTCAACCTTCCTAATGCCACAATGTATTTTCATTGTTAAAAAGGGGTCGCGACCCACAGGTTGAGAACTGCTGCCATAGAGGATAATTACGTAATGATAAGTTCTGTAATGTTGGGGACAGAAAATGGGCTCAGAGCTGAATTCAGACCCTAACTCCACTCCTTGCTGCCTGCCCTTGGTCTTCTGCCTGATAGCATCTCGGAGCTTCACGATCCCACCCACACGAGAGTTGTGAGACAACAGTAAAGTAACTCACACATAGCTGTGGTTTAAATTACAGTTTCCTTTTCCCTGGCCCTGGCCCTTAAACATTTCATATTATTAAAGAACTTTTGAGGAAAGAGCCTGGAAAAGACCCAAAAGAGATTATTCTACAGAAAAGGAAATATGCAAAGACAGTGTTTGATTAATATAGCAGCAGTCAAACCTATATCAGTTTTCCAAGAGGTGATGTCCCTGGGAACAGAGGTCTCTGGGTGCCGGGTATTGTTTTTTCATCTAATCCTAAATCACCACTTACACAATAGATAGTATATGGTAGGTACTATTACGTTCCCCATTTTACAGATGACAAAAACCAAGACATAAAGCTAAGACCTTACCCACATCATGCACTGGGAGTTATGTCAATCATTCTGATTCCAAAGTCTCTATTCTTCAATAACTCTTCTCACAGCCTTGAACATTCCAATGTCTACTTTGACTCTCAGAGGCATGAAAGTGTAACATTTCCTGAAAGTATTTGACCACCCAAGTCTGAGGAACACAGTATTACATAAAACATAGGAATGACCAAAAACAACCCTCAGGGCTGGGTATGGTGGTAGATCCCTTGAGCTCAGGAGTTCAAGACCATTCTGACCAAGAGTGAGACCTCCATCTCTACTAAAAATAGATAAACTAGCTGGGTGCCATGGCAGACACCTGTATTCCCAGGTACTCCGAGCTGAGATAAGAGGATCACTCGAACCCATGAGTTTGAGGTTGCTACCCTGTTTCCCCGAAAATAAGACATCCTCCGAAAATAAGGCCTACTCACAGGAAAGATAAGACATCCCCTGAAAATAAGACCTGGCACATCTTTGGGAGAACACCTTAATATAAGACACTGTCTTATTTTCGGGAAAACAGGGTATGAGCTATGACACTACAGCACTCTACCCAAGGTGACAGATAAGACTGTCAAAAAAAAAAAAAAAAAAAGAAAAAGAAATAGCCCTTAGACCAGCCCAACTCTCTGAGCCCTTTCATTGGAGACCCTCGGACAGGACAGTCCTGGCAGCAAGTCACACATAACTCATGATATCTACACATTTGCCTATGGAACCCCTACTCACCAGAAATGGTATCCGGCTCCGGCTTGCTCCCGGACAGGTCCTCCACAGACGTGCTACTACCCTCAGCCCCAACGCCGCAGCCCCGAGGCCCCATGGCACTGGAGCGCCGCCGCTCGTGGATCTCATCCGAAATCATCTCCAGGTTCTTCAGGGCAGTCTTGTACTCCCCTTTTGCCAGGGTCAGTTTGGCCTGCAGGTCGTCCACGGTCTTCTTCAGTTGCTGGTCAGCACAAGAGACTCAGTAAGTGAAGACTGCCCCTACTGGCCTTAAAATGCTTTTTGAATGACAGGTTCAAGTACATTTTCTGCCCATCATGGCACTTCTAAGAAATTTTTGAAGCCATGACTAAGGGCCTGATTACTCTTACCACAGCTATCCATTCACCAGATATAAAATCAGCTGCCCTCCCCCCCCCACTTTCCATCCAGGTGACAAGTCCTAATATTCCACCAGTGAGAAATTCTCAATGGTAGAATAAACCCCATCAGGAAACAAAAATGAGCCAATACGTCAAAGTCCCACAGTGTAGCCACTTGGTTCCCAGTACTGTGGTTCTCAAACTCAAGCTTGCATCAGAATCCCCTGGAGCTCTCCTTAAAACACAGATTGTGGGATTCCAACTCCCCAGTCTGTGAGTAGGTGTAGGGTGTAGTTAGAAATTTGCATGTCGATCAAGTTTCCAGGTGATATTGATGGTCCCAGGAGCATGCTGAGATCCCCTGGACTAGTACAGTACAGAGACTGAATGGTAGAGAGAGGTTCAGAGACCAACACCATTTTATTTATTTATTTATTTATTTATTTATTTATTTATTGGAGACAGAGTCTCACTTATTCACCCTCAGTAGAGTACTGTGGCATCATAGCTCACAGCAACCTCAAACTCTTGGGCTCAAGCAATTCTCTTGCCTCAGCCTCCCAAGTAGCTGGACGATCCTGACCAAGAGTGAGACCCCTTGCTATTTTTCAGAGATGGAGTCGTGCTCTTCCTCGGGCTGGTCTCGAACCCATGAGCTCAGGCAAGCCACCCCTCTCAGCCTCCCAAGTGCTGGGATTACAAGTGTGAGCCACCACGCTTAGCAACCAACACAATTTTAGTCTGAAAACTCTATAAAGAATGTGTTTCTCCACTATTCCCTTGTAGCAAATGGGCCATTTAAAAACCTGCTACCACAGAAAAGTGGAGTTTTAAGTGCAGAAAAGTCCTATTAGTGACAAAGCCCAAGGTCACACTTACCTCAAGCTGCACATAGTACTTTGCCTTGAGTTCAAAATAAGGCCTGCAGAAGACAGGAAGGAAAACCATGAGTAACATGACACAATGACCACACGACTAACTCTGCAAGAGGAATCAGAGGCGTTAGCTACACTTGGTGGGTCACCCTTCCAGGATTTTATAAACTAACAGCACATGAGGTGGAGGTGATGGTGATGTGCCCAGCTCTGGGGAGCACCAGAGAGAGCGGCTGAGCTCCCCTAGGGCTGTGCTGACAAGAGGCCTATCTCCAGACATGGGGAACCCACATGCACACAGGTATCCTGGGGATGCTGCACCCTCATTCACTTCCCTCTCTGGGAAGGCTGTTCAAGGCCACACCCGGTATGCCCAGATTTGAAGGTGGCCTTGTCTGCTCTCTGACAATGAGGAGCAGATAAGGCTGGAGAAGGGGCTTCTCCAACCCCGCTGCTGAGGTCACCTGGGAAGAGCCAAGGTCACATAAGGGGCCTATGGGTGGTCCTCCTGGACATGTCCAGGATGGGAAGCATTAGGTGGCTGTCAGACCCAGCCATCTCATGGGCAAGAGAGACGACAAGAAATGCCAACATTCTACCAGGCCCTTGGGTTCTGGGTCAGCCAGAAGAGCCTGTTCTCCTTGGGAGAATTAAGAGTACACCAACACTTTATTCTTGAACTCTACCAACTTTCATACAGCTCCCAAATCCCCTATCCTAAGGATCCAGATGGATGACAAGGACACTGAGGGACCACCATTGATAAGTGTGGAAGATGTGTAAGTGGGAAAAGAATGGGGGGCTCAGGTGCTCTCATGTGACCAAAAGAGCAGACACTAGCCTTCTCAGGATGTGGAAAAAGTGACCAGTCACGGCAAAGCACAGCGAAGGTGTCCAGGCAAAAGGAACATGAGCACCTACGCCAAGGACAGAGAACAGGAAGCACAGTGTGACCGAAGTGCGGGTCAGAGAGTCAGCGGGCGCAGAGGAGGCCTGGAAGCTATTCCATGGAATACGGATTTACATTTTGTAAATCTAGGCAGACGGGACCCACCCACTGTGGGATCTGTCCCTATGCCCTTCTTGCGTACAAAAAGCTTGACAGAGTATAATCACAGGATTCGTTTTCGGAAAACAGGTTAATTGATGAGCATGTGTGTGATATGTGTGCAGGGATTTGGCAACTTTTGAGCAAACACCCACCACATTGACACCAAAAAGCAGCAGTAGCAAAGGCTGCTCCTCCAGCCTCCTCAGGTGTTGACGTACGGACAATGCCTGTGCCTGCCCTCCAGGTCAGGGAGAGATGCCAGTGCGGTGGGAAAAGAGGTTTGCAAACCTCTCCTCCGGCCCCCATCAAAAAATTGCCACATATACATATCTATACATATAGGTCGGCCCCTGACACACACACACACCAAAAAAAAAAGTCAAAACAAAAATGCACTGGTTAAGTAAATGTGGTAGCAAACGGTTAGATGTTACTATCCACATATACCTGTACATTAGAAGGGAGTGCGTAGAAATCACAGAGCCCAGGAAGGTACCACAGGAGTACAGAGCAGAAGAGGATGAAACTCTTTGCAGATTCTCTCCCCCTGCATCGGCAGGAGGGCTGGCCATGTGCCAATCTTCCAGCTAACCGGCCCCTGGCATCCACTGCCCCGAGGACAGGCATTCAGTAGCCCTGAATGTGCATTCTGCTCTGAGTCTGTGCTTGACTGTTGGGTGTCTCTCTCACATCCTGCTCCCTCTGCTTGGAGGTCCAGCAATTGGGAATAAAACAGGAGGCTTATCCCCAAGAGACACAGTCATGTTTGCCCACCAGGATCATTATTATGTAAAAATATATAGTGTTAGAGTGAGAAAAGACTGGATACAACCTTTAAAACCAGGCTGATAGGATTTCATCAGCTCTTGATCCACAGAGAACATGTACGCTGTGAACACAGCTCATCCCCACTTGTCAGTAAACCAAGAGACGAGGCCTTGTCCACACTGTCAGCCACAGAACAAGGCTACAACCTGAGTTTCCCAGATCCCAGCCAATAGGCCATTCAACAGTTTTGCTTTTGAAATTCCTGTTTCTGCATGTCGTGAGTCAGCCATATCCAGAGCAGCCCACCCCTCAGTTTCCTCTGCCTCTGGGGAGGGGAGAGCCTGGGCAGAAGCTCTGGTGAGCCCCAGGGTCCATGTTAAAGGCTTGCTCAGGCTGGCCCTGTAGCGTATGACACAATGCGAGGTTAAGAAAAGGCAGCAGAGGAGGATAACCACATGACCCCAGGGATGGCCATGCCGGGACTTACTTGGACTTGTTGATGGCTCTCTTGAGTTTCTTCTCCAGCTGTCTCATGCGGCCCATGGCAGCATTGTACCTGGCCGCTGTCTCCTTGTGCACCAGCTCACTCCTTGTCTTGGTCTGCTCCGCCTCCATGACCTTCAAACAACAGAGGGATCAGCTCAGAACAGCTTCTGCTTGGGCTCTTACTCAACGTTTTCTTAGAGAATATTTTTTGAGGAGATAGATCAGTGGGCAAACTAAGAATACACTAACTTCCCAATAAAACAGTATTTTAATTGGCTGTGGCCAGGCCAGGAGAGGTGGCTCACACCTGTAATCCTAGCACTCTGAGAGGCCAAGGCGCCTGGATTGCTTGAGCTCAGGAGTTTGAGACCAGCCTGAGCCAGAGTGAGACCTCATCTCTAAAAATAGCCAGGCATGTGGTAGGCACCTATAGTCCCAACTACCTGGAGGCTGAGGCAAGAAAATCACTTGAGTCCAAGAGCTGTAAGTTGCTGTGAGCTGTGATGCAATTGCACTCTACGGAGGGTGACAACATGAGTCTCTGTCTCAAAAAAATTAAAAAAATAAATAATTGGCTGTGGTGGTAACTGGAAAAGAAAAATGGAAAAGCAGGCTGGGCACCTGCAGCTCAATGGTTAAAGTGCAAAAAAAAGAAAAGAAAATGGAAAAACAAAAGTCAGGAAAATTTGAAATATTTTCTGATTCAGCAGACGTTCCACTGTGGTCGTCTTCTGTTTTTTCTTAAAGACAGAGTCTTACTTTGTTGCCCTCAGTAGACTGCTGTGGCGTCATAACTCACAGCAACCTCCAACTCTTGGACTCAAGCTATTCTCTTGCCCCAAGTAGCTGGGACTCCAGGCGCCCACCAGTTCCACTGCCTTCTGCTCAGGCTTCCTGGCTCTACCCAGCCACCTTCAGCTCTTCCTGCTCCCCTTTGGAGCAAGGGTCTGATACACAGGCAGGTGGCTAGACAGCACCAGTGGGAACTCAAAAGACATCAAGGAAGCAGAAGAACGCCCGAGAACTAGCAGTGCCAGGCATGACAGCAGCAGAGGCCACAAGGCAATGCTCATTTCAGCTCTTTGATCCTTTCCCAAATATCCTGAATTAGTTGGCTGGACACAGAAGAATCCAGGATCCAGAAGTGTCAGAACCCAGTCATTCATAGCTGGGGGCAGTGTTTCCTGCCTGTAATTTTGGCAACTTGGAATTCTGAGGTGGGAGGATTGTTTGAGCCTCATTATTCAAAACCATCTTGGGGGCGGCGCCTGTGGCTCAGTGGGTAGGACGCCAGCCCCATATGCCAAGGGTGGCGGGTTCAAACCCGGCCCCGGCCAAACTGCAACAAAAAAATAGCCGGGCGTTGTGGCGGGCGCCTGTAGTCCCAGCTGCTCGGGAGGCTGAGGCAAGAGAATCGCGTAAGCCCAAGAGTTAGATGTTGCTGTGAGCCGTGTGACGCCACGGCACTCTACCCGAGGGCGGTACAGTGAGACTCTGTCTCTACAAAAAAAAAACAAAAAACATCTTGGGCAACATAGGGAGACTTTGTCTCTTAAAAGAAAAGGAAAAGAAAAATTAGCTACACTGTGGTGATATAAGGTACTCAGGAGGCTGGGACTAGGAATTACTTGAGCCCAGGAGTTTGAGGTTGCTGGTTAAGGTTGATGATACCACTGTAGTCTAATCAGAGCAAAAGAGTGAACTGTCTCAGTCTCAAAAAAAAAAAAAAAAAAGTCATTTGTGTCAGATTTTGAGGTTCATAAAAATTCATTACCAGGAGAGTAGTCAGAAGTTCTGATGGGAATATTTTGTTAAGCCTGTTGATAAACATGAGTTCAAAAATCAAGAATCAAGGGCCCTCAGTGGCCAAAAACAAAGCAGTTCAAAGTACGTTCTCACAGACAGGACAATGTTTGCGCCTTCTTGGCTTTCCTAAAGACAAGTGTCAGAACAAGGCCTGCCTTGAGGAAGGAGGATGGCAATAAACAGCAGCGTAGGCCACATGGGAGTCTGCAATTTCCTTCCCCATCTTCCACCTACAACTCACACAGCATCATGAAATAAACTAGAAAGGCAGGGGTGAGGTCAAGATGAAGGATCATTCTCTATTTTACCGGAGGAGCACCAGAGGCCCCAGAGTCACTGATTCATCCTTCAGGACTCCAGAAGGACAATTTTAATTAGAAAGGTACCCCTGTGCCTTTAACTCAAGGTTAAAAGGTAAAGTCCACAGAAAGAGGTTGCCAACATCTACCCTTTCCTCCGGACAATAGCCACAGTCAGCTATAGGATAGTTTACTCAGTTATTACTTATAAGGATTTGTCAAGTGTCACAAAAATTATGAAAGACTTTGACAAGGAGCCGGGCACAGTGGTTCAGGCCTGTAATCCTAGCACTCTGGAAGACTGAGGCGGGTGGACTGCCTGACCAGCGCGAGCAAGAGCGCGACCCCATCTCTAAAAAAGTAACCTGGCATTGCGGTAGGTGCCTGTAGTCCCAGCTACTCAGGAGGCTGAGGCAAAAGAATAGCTTGAGCCCAAGAGTTTGAGGTTGCTGTGAGCTATTATGCCGCAAGGATGACAGAGTAAGACTCTGTCTCAAAAAAAAAAAAAAAACTTTGACATGAGCATAATGTGTCAAATCATAAGGCGTCAGGCCCAGCACAGTGGCTCACGCCTGTAATCCTAGCACTCTGGGAGGCCAAGGTAGGTAGATTGCTTGAATTCAGGAATTCAAGACCAGCCTGAGAAACAGCCAGACCCCGTCTCTAAAACTAGTTGAGCATTGTGGCAGGTACCAAGCTACTCGGGAGACTGAGGCAAGAGGATCACTTGAATCCAAGAGTTTAAGGTTGCTGTGAGCTATGATGCCACAGCACTCTACCCAGGGTGAAAAAGTGAGACTCTGCCTCAAAAAAAAAAAAAAAAAAAAAATATATATATATATATATATACACACACACACACAAGGTGTCCTGTCTAGGCAACCTTTCAGGTTGTCTCTGACTTTGTCTTGGAACTATTTTATAATTTATGTTGTAGAAAACTGAGTAATATAAATGATTCTTATCTGGAGAAATGAAAACGAACCATGTCCCAGTAGAGATATAATGTATTACTGACTGCCCTATAATGACCAACTTGCATTTGTTTGTAAATTCATTTCAGCATCCCTGATGTTCTATGAGTATTTTTTTTTAATTCTTTTGAGAATCTAAAATTCCAAAGAATTGTTATACTATTGTACTTTATCAGTTCCCTCCTTAATATTAATGATTTAAATAAAATCTTTTAACACAAGATCATTTTACATTTATAACACAATTATATACATTTATATTTACATACGTATATACGTATACTTGAGAAGTCAAGTGCATACCTCTTAACAAACGTGTCAATGCTTAGGACAGTTCTTTAAAAAGAATAAAAACAAAGAAAAAAGTAGGAGGGAACTGAACTAAGCAGGCATGAGTTGATATGTTTGCTAAAATGACTTCTCAACCAAGACCAAAGAGCTACCAAATAACACAAATATTTGACAAGGAAACAAAATGCACTAAAAATACTTCATGCTTGGGGCGGAGCCTATGGCTCAGTAGGTAAGGCGCGGGCCCCATATACCAAGGGTGGCGGGTTCAAATCCGGCCCCGGCCAAACTGCAACCAAAAAATAGCCGGGCGTTGTGGCGGGCGCCTGTAGTCCCAGCTACTCGGGAGGCTGAGGCAAGAGAATCACTTAAGCCCAGGAGTTGGAGGTTGCTGTGAGCTGTGTGAGGCCACGGCACTCTACCGAGGGCCATAAAGTGAGACTCTGTCTCTACAAAAAAAAAAAAAAAAAATACTTCATACTTGACAATTCAACAAACAGCAGTAACAACTCAGCCTTGTCTTCAGCTTTAAAACAATGGCATACCAACGGGGGTGGTCCAAGAATGACCACTCAATGGTTTGTTGTCACAGTGTTTGGTTGTCTGGCTTAACCAGATGTATAAGAACTGCTTCATGGAGTCAATTCCTGACCAGCGCCCCCCATCCCGCCCCCACCTTTGGTATGGACTATCTTAAGAATCTACTGGTGTTAACTTTATAAAAACTCAAAACCTAACCAGGCACAGTGGCTCAAGCCTATAATCCTAGCACTCTGGGAGGCAGAAGTGGGTGATGGCTTGAGCTCACAGGTTCAAGACCAGCCTGAGCCAGAGTGAGACCCCATCTCTACTAAAAATACAAAAAACTGAGGCAAGAGGACCACTTGAGCCCAAGAGTTGGAGGTTGCTGTGAGCTATGATGTCGCCATGGCACTCTACCCAGGGTGAAAGCTTGAGACTCTATCTCAAAAAAAAAAAAAAAAAGACTCGGTGCCTATAGCTCAGCAACTAGGGTGCCAGTCACATAGACCGGAGCTGGCAGGTTCAAACCCAGCCTGAGCCTTCCACACAACAATGACAATTACAACAAAAAAAATAGCTGGGCGTTGTAGCAGGCACCTGTAGTCCCAGCTACTTGGGAGGCTGAGGCAAGAGAATCATTTAAGCCCAAGAGTTGGACGTTGCTGTGAGCTGTGACACCATGACATTCTACAGAGAGTGACATAGTGAGACAGTCTCAAAAACAAAAACAACAAACAAACAACAACAACAAAAAAAAACTCAAATCCCCAAGCCTGTCAGACAAAGACAACATATTGGGAGTGATTTATGTACAAAAGGATCCAGGGCAAGGTTCATTTAAGAAGTTGTCTGAATGCATTTTAAAATAGACTCTGATTTGTAAAAGGTGTAATTTGAGACTCCTGTACAGAAAGAGTCACTGCAAGAAACAGAGTTCTCACCAGTTGCACCCAGGTCCTACATTTCCATCTCAGACCCTAGGCTGCAAGCAGAAGCAAAGCGTTCTAAAATGAAACACTGCAAAAGCTCTAGGCACGTGGCAAAAGACCCAGAAGGTGCCCTGCTTCACCCATATCAGGCCATGTCACCATATCTTGTCCCAATCTACCCATTCCCACATGTATATATTAACCTCCAGCTCTTGGAAGAGACACCCCCCACACACACACACACACACACGTTCAGCTTCCCACCTCAAGGGAGAAGCCACCAAGCATTTCATCATGGTGACACCTTCTAGATACTCAAGGAGCTCTTGAGTTGGGGAGCAGTGTAGGGGGAGGACGGCAGTACAGGGACAGGAGTGGCAGAAAGGAACTCCCCCGCCCCCACACCCAAGGGGTCCCAGAGAACCTAGGTCCTGAAGGCCTGGGGAACGTTGGCTCAGCCCTCGCCCCTGCTAACAGCAGCCCACAGAAAATATCAAACTTGGCTCAGTGCCTGTAGCACAGTGGTTACAGTGCCGGCCATATGCACCAAGGGTGGTGGGTTCAAACCTGGCCCGGGCCAGCTAAACAACAATGACAACTGCAATCAAAAAATAGCCAGATGTTGTGGTGGGTGCCTATAGTCCCAGCTACTTGGGAGGTTGAGGTAAGAGAATTGCTTAAGCCCAAAAGTTGGAGGTTGCTGTGAGCTGTGATGTCATAGCACTCTACCAAGGGTGACATAATGAGACTCTGTCTCAAAAAGAAAAAAAAAATACCAAACTTCTAGCACTTTGCTGCCAGGGCACTGCTGGGTAGGTATGCCAGCCTGGCTGAGCACAGTCCCCTCATTGGGTCCACACCAGCAGAATGACCCAAACAACCGAACCTGGTCAGCAGACATCCACTGGCGTGGCTCTCATGTGCTATTACGAAGGGATCCGGGAAGAGTAACTCCAGCCCCACTGTGGAAATCCTGGCCTATGACTCCGAACACTTGCTAATCTGCATAAGTTGTCCCCATGATTAAGAAAACCAAATGACTAGGCCCTTCCTCTCAGTGGCCACAGAGGGCACATATCAGCTGACCCTCCAAGGCCCCTATAAAGTCCTATATGACCTCACAAGTCCAGAGGCATCTTGTACAGCCCCACAGGTTGTGCACTGCACAACTATGAAAAGTGCTATTCCTCAAGACTGTTGTGTGAATGATGCCCTGAGTTGTGTGATGTGGAGCTCCTGGAGAGGTCACCCACCATCCACTATGGTCCTGGGGCTTAAAGGATATCCAGAGCAAAAACTGTTCGTTTTTAAAGAACAGATTAAATGATTCTTGGAATTATATCTATAAGCTGACAAGGCTCTCCAGCTAGAGTGGAAGGAAGGCAAAAAGGAAAAGTGGCTTCAGCTGTTTTGGAAGAACTCTGGGGAGTTTGGGGGGTCCTTTTCCTATCCATCAGACTTTGGCTTCTAAATGTGCAAGATTTCTAACCTCCCCTTCCATTTTTCATGAGATGACCTAGAAAAGCTGTTCCCAGTCCAAGTTTAGCTCCATGAACATCATGCCCACTAGGGGGCAGGAGGCTCAAGGCCACAGAGCCCGGCCAGAAGAGCCTCAGGCTTCAGGGAGAGGGGGTATAAAGTCAGCACAGATTAGACTAGAAGTCATTTGTGTGTCAGGCTATTTAAGGAAGCATAAGACCATCTTTAATTATGCAATCCCCCAGGACTTGTGCCACTGTGACGGGCGACACTGAAAAGGGAGATCAGCATTAGCCCTTATTTTTCTATTTCAGCCCCACAGCCAGCTTGTCAAGGGAGTCACCAAGGGCACCCACCTCCACTTCCTCGGTCCAAGGCTCTAGCTGGAGCTGCTGGTACCAAGAAGCTCCATCTGTCACTAGGTGACTGCGTCCCTGAGCATAGCTCAGTACCAGGCCCAGCCAAAGACCACTGGAGAGGACAACCTGTGACTCCCCAAGTGTTTTGAGGCAACCTGCCTGGAAGTCAAGTCTGCTACCTCTGCTTGGGGGAAGGCACCACCCACGCATGTCCACAGACACAGACGGCCCCTCAGCCGGCACACAGTGCTCTGACTCATACCCTCTGAGTGGCGTGATTCAGCATCTCCTGCCAGGCGGAGTCAAACTGCCGCTTGTCATCCTCCAGGAGCCGCTGCTCGGCCAGGGAAATGGTCTCCTTGGCAGCACGGAGCACCTCTGTGGCCCTCTGGAAGTCCTGAGTGGCTTTCTGAGCTTCCAGTTGAGCCTGCCAAGAGAAAGACCCTCGTGAGACCTCAGGAAATGGCAGGAGCTCCCCATGGCCCAGAATGCCTTTCAAAGAATGAGCATTCCAAGGCCTGAGACATATCCATGTTTGTCTCCACTCTCAGAAATGGCCTGGCACCTGTAAGTCTTTGTAAATGCCCGTGGGGCAACTGATGGAGGAATGGACACTAGATCAGGGAATGAACAATTCTCACAGTCCAGGACCCAGTGGATTAGATAAACACGTCAGCCCTGCATCAGAATCAGATGTCAAACCAGTCCCTCATGAGTCAGGCACATCACACGGCCTTTGTCAGAAGCCCTGGCTGACCAGCAAGGCCAAGGTGTACACAGGGGTCCTGATACCTTCCTTGGCCAGATCTATGTCTCAATTCATGACACGTCAGAATGAGAAAGGGTCCTGTGGACCCAACAGCCTCATCCTACAGAAGGAAACTGAGGCAAGGAATACACAGCTTTCCCCAAGACCACAAAGCTGGTCAGAAGCAGAGCTGTGACCAGACTCCAGGCAGTGTGACTCCAGCACTGTCGGTCTGCCAGACAGTCCCCCGCTCAATCACAGGCACTGACACCAGTGACAGGCCAAGTGTGGCACCAGGCAGGTCAAGAGGAGGCCCTAATTATAACACAGTGCCTGCTTCCAAGGAGCATCAAACAGGACAATCAATACAATTTTAGCTGGTCACATTTCTAGAGCCGCCACCAGCCACGAGTGGCTACTGAGCATTTGAAATTAATCCTGTCAACAGCCACACCACCCTGAATGTACCCAATCTCATCTGAAATGTGATTAATCCAAACACAGGTTCAAATACCCCAATTAAAAAGACTTAGTACAAAAGAAAAATGTTAAATATCAAAAATTTTATATGGATTACATGATGAAATGATAATATTTTAGGTATACTGGATAAAATAAAATATACTGAAATTAATTGTACCTATGTTTTTACCTTTTTACCGTGACTACTAGGAAACTGAAAATTCTATAGGTGACTCACATTCATTTCTTATGGACAGAAAACACCGCTCTCCCACCCCACCCCAAGAGTGGGCCATACACATTTGATGATGTGACAGAAACCAGCAACGAGGCTGGGCACAGGGGCTCACACCTGTAATCCCAGACCTTTGGGATGTGGGAGGATCACTTGAGGCCAGGAGTTTGAGACCAGCCTGAGCCAACACTGAGATACCCCATCTCTACAATAAACAGAAAAATTCGCCAGGCCTTGTGGTAGGCACTGCACTCTACCTAGGCAACAGAGGGAGGCCCAAAAAAACAAACAAAAAGAAATCGGTGACAAAACACTATGGTCACCACTCTACAGGCTCACCTGGAACATCCCCCACCAAAGCACAAACAGCCCAAAGCTGGCTTAGGGACCTGGCTGACCAAGGGCAGCAAACCACTTGCCCACGTTTGGTTAGTTACATAAGCCCTGGTGGGCCACCCATGGGGCAGCCCCTGAGACTCAAGAGGAGAGGGGAACAACAGGGATTCTACCCTCCCCCAGAGCAATTCTCACATGACTCAGAGGAAGTCTTCAGAAACCACAGGACTGGGGACACTTTGTAAAAGAAGGTTAATGAACAATCAGGAACTCAGAGCACACCAGCCCCCACAGAAGAACGGCTTTGTGACCCGATGGATGCCACCCCCACCACTGAGTGCACTGCACTGCATACCAGACCCAGCCCTGCAGGCTATGACAATCTGCCCAGGGAGCCGAAATGCCATGGAGAGGACATTCAGAAGTCTGTGACACAATGCTGTACATGGAAGTGCCACAGGAGGGAGGGAAACACAGTAAGGACATTTGGAGGGGAAATGACTTCCAGGAGAGAGAACCAAGGAAGGCTTCTTATAGGAGGATGGCCCTGAACTGAGGACTGAAGGACAGGGCCATTTGAAAATGCAGGCTGATGGTGGGCCAGAGAAAGCATGAGACTCTAAAGACATACTGAGTCAAAGTGGCAAGGCCAGCCCCGAAACCCTTATTCAAAAGAGAAGGTAAAATCCTCAGACACCTGTGAAGGAGACTGGCCCAGAGATCACTCGGTAAGGAAATTCCTTACTAACCTCCCATAAGCAAGGGCATGCAAATTGTATCTATCCCTAAAGTCTGAAACTAAAGTCTGTCCCATTCTACTCCAGTAATGAATTACAAGTTTATCTTACAGGTAACAGAGCTGGGGAAGACATTCTTCCACCTATCCAGGGACATTTACTTAACTGATGCTTACTGAAGAAGTTTTATTTTATTTTGTATAAAATGTAGATTTCTTGGGCCTCACAAAATGACCACTTTTTTCTTCTGTTTGCCTTTAATATGCTTGAAGGCTCCAACTTCCCCTTTGGAAAAACAGCACAGCTTGTCTGTGGTTTGTGTTTTTCCCGGGGCAGGGGTGGGGGGGTTCCTCAAAAATCTCAGCTTAATAAACTTCCGTTGATTGAGATTTTTGCTTCAGTCTTTTCTTTGTGACAGAAAGAAGGTGAAGGAAGGTGACAGTACCCTCAGCAAAACAACTTTCCCCTCCCACCTCACCCCTGCGGGGCAGCTATGGTTCTTTGCCGTGAAGACAACCGTCTAGGGCAGCGGTTCTCAACCTGTGGGTCGTGACCCCTTTGGGAGTCGAAAGACTCGTTCACAGGAGTCACCTAAGACCATCCTGCATATCAGACATTTATGTTACAATTCATAACAGTAGCAAAATTACACTTATGAAGTATCAACAAAAATAATTTTATGGTTGGGGGTCACCACAACATGGGGAACTGTATTAAAGGGTTGCAGCATTAAGAAGGTTGAGAACCACTGCTCTAGGCCTCCCTCTGCCCAGACAGGTACAGGGTGGCAACATGGGGACCTTTGACTATAAACGTTGCCCCACCCTCTACCCACATGTAGCCTCTTCTATTAATACCTACAGGCTTCAGACCAACTCCAGGGGAGGATAATTAGTCTCTCAGGATCCTAACATCTAGAATACAATTTGTATTTGTTTTTAAGAACTCTTAATATTTCAGCCAAGCATGGTAGCTCATGCCTATAATCCCAGTACTCTGGAAGGCTCAGGCAGGTGGATTGCCCTGAGCTCACCAGTTCAAGGAGACCAGCCTGAGTTAGAGTGAGACCCTCTAAAAATAGCTGGGTGTTGTGGTGAGCGCCTATACTTCCAGGTATTCAGGAGGTTGAGGCAAAAGAATGTCTTGAGCCCAAGAATTTGAGGTGGCTGTGAGCTATGACACCATAGCACTCTAATAAGGGTGACAAAGTCAGATGCTGTCCCCCCCCCAAAAAAAAAGAAAAGAAAGAAATCTTAGTATTTCAATGCCTCAACATTTAAGTGTAAACTCTCTTCCCCACTTGAATTACAGACCTATTCCTTCCTCAGGCAAGAAAAGATGCTCTCAGGGCGGCACCTGTGGCTCAAAGGAGTAGTAGGGTGCTGGCCCCATATGTCAGAGGTGGCAGGTTCAAACCCAGCCCCAGCCAAAAACTGCAAAAAAAAAAAAAAAAAGAAAGAAAAGAAAAGATGCTCTCATGGGGACCTTCTGAAAGGTGGCTGCCATACTATGGGCCTAGCACCTCCTCACACCCTCTACCACATATCTGATGAGTTCAAAATGAGTATCTACAAAGAGGGGAAAGAAAACACCCATCTGAAGCAGTCTTTGAGAAGTACATGCTCTCTGTCGGAGTCCTGGTGAGTTTCTGAAGTTTCCACAACATTCTTTCTCTCCTGCACAGTGGCATCAGAAACATGCTTGCCTTGTCATATCACACATCCAACTAATGTGAGTGTTCATTCCACACTTCACCCCCAGAAACCAGATGTCACCTCCATCACTCACCTACTTATTCATTCACTCCAGGAAGTGCTGTGCACCTGTTCTGCACCCACCATCTATTCTCTCCATCTGTCTTGGTCGCAAGGTGAGGCAAGGTGCCAGCTAAACACCCTCCTCCCTGGTTACTAAGCTCCACCTAAAGGCCACTGCATGGAGGAGACTTGAAGGAGGGCTCCTGTCACAGACTGAATGTGACTAAGTGTATCCCCCCAAATTTACGTATTAAAGCCCAGCCTCCAACATGATTGCATTAGGAGGTGGCATCTTCAGGGATTAGGGTTGGAGAGGTCATGAGGGGTTTGAGCCCTTATAAGACCTTTTCCTCTCTCCATTCACATGCACCTTTTAAGACCTTTTCCTCTCTCCATTCACATGCACCTTTTAAGACCTTTTCCTCTCTCCATTCACATACACCAAGGAAACACCACATGAGCATACATTGAGAAGGCATCTGTCCAAAAGCCGAGAAGAGCCCTCACCAGACACCAAATCTGCTGGCACCTTTGTTAGGTAGATAGTTAGGAAGGATTCTGGCTCTCTTAGGGAAAAAGGACAAAGGTGGAGGCTCTGTCTCAAGTGTCACTCACCTTGATCCTGTCCCAAGTGACTATTCACACCTGGGGAGGAGGCAATGCCCCAATCTACCAATCAGAACTCCGCAAGCCAAGTGCAAAAGGACACAGAGGACTCTCTAGCCCAGGGGCCAAGCAGCACAGGTACAGTAGAGCCTGGAAGGCGATCTAGAATAATATTAAGGCTAATTATCATGTCATTAGCTTAAATCTACATTGCAATTCACACACCCCCTTCCTCCCACCCCTCGCGGGCTTTCAGAGAGGCCATGGGAAGTCTGCATGAGCAATAACGCTATGTTTCCAAGGTGACCTCTGTCCCACAAGGTAGTCCGAATCCAGGCAGTATAAAACAGAACCCCAGCCATACCTAAGGCCTTTCCATGTCATGACAATGGGGACCCATTGGTTAACTACGGTGAGCATATGTTGTTCTGTAAACCTATATCTTGCCCTTGCTCTGTAAACCTATCTTTCTTTTCCTCAATAAACCTTGTTTCATGCTTGTCTTACTTTGGTGAGTCTGGTTGTTCTTTGACCAAAAACACATCAAGAACTGAGAATGCAGAACTTTGATCTTGGACTTCCCAGCCTCCAGAATCACAGTTAAGCTACCCAGTCTATGGCATTTTGACACAGCCGTCTTCTGAGTAAAGAAGACAGTGGCAGCAAGAACTGGGGTGCTGCTTAACAAATACCTAAAAACATGGAAGCAGTCTGGAACTGGGTAATGAGCACAGGCCAGAAGTTTTGAGCTACATGCTAGAGATCACATTTCATAAAACATCTTCCAAAGCTACGTACATAAGGATGGACCAGGCAGGAACACATGAGGAAAAGGAGCATCCTATCTTAGCCTCCCTCGATGGACAAAGTCCATTCAACAATTATTAAGTACGCCCTGGAGGCTTAGCGCTGGCAAGGAGGGGCCCACATCTAAATAAAGGAGAACAGACGCATTCCTTGCAACTCTGTGAGACAGACCATGACGAGTGACAGAGGTATAAAGTGTGATAGGAACGTAGGGAGTGGAGAAAGTTTGTCAAAGATTTGTCAGAGAAGAAGGGTGTTGGGCACCAGGCTAGGCCATGGAGATTCAGAAGGGACCAAAGAGCTCACACATGTCTGAAGAGAGTGTAGTTCCAGGATCGCTGCCCAGTGTCATTGTGGACACATGACCTCCAAAGTCAGGTGCCAGCGCAGCAATCCCAGAGAGCGCTGGCTAGCTGGTTCTCTCCATCGTAGGGAAGATGACATCTCAAAATCTTTGACATGACTGATAACATTTCACCCTCGAATCCTAATGGAGGACCCAGGCCCTGGTATTAATTATTTGAGTAAGGGCTGCACACCTCACAGGCTCCAAGGTGTATACGAGTCACGAGGAGCTTCACTCACAGCAGAGAAACTCAATGAGCAAACCGAAGTGAGGCCTGGCTTATGACAGTACCAATGTGAAGAACATTAGAGTTTGAGGTGTAAGATGCAAGGCAGGGAAAAATTTAAATATCTTCATGACTCATGGATACTAATGGCTTTTAAGGAAACAGCTCCATAGAGAGAATTTTAAAAGGCTGCTTATGAATGAATTTGATAGGGGACCTTCATTAGACACGGGCCTGGGCCAGCTGTGACTACGAAGCACTCAGAGGCGTGGGGGTTCCACAAAATGCCATCAGCAAATCAGGGTGGGAAGACAGGTTTGCCATTGATGAGAGGAAGGCAGACTGCAGTCACGCCCCCAACTAGGTGCCCACGATAGCCCACAAGTGCTCTCAGAGGGAACAAGAGCATGTGGACATTTGCAAAGGTTCAATGTAGAAAGAAGTTTAACGACCACACAGTTCAAGTCCCTCGATTTTCCAAGAAGTGCCCAGAATAGGTGATGTCATACAGCCTTTTAGTGGCCTGCCAGAGCCAGAAAGCCACAGCCTGGGCTATTTCAGCTCTGCCATGCAGCAGCTGCCCCCCCAGGGTAACTCTGGCATTAACATGATCATTAGACAACTGGGCAGTCTGCGTGTCAGCAACACATGGCAGAAAGAGCTGCTATGGCACCAAAAACAAGATGGGAACTCACTGCACATGGGGATGGCCAACTCCTGCCTGTGGCTCCTGTCCTGAAGCCTCCTGAAGTTCTCACACGCCAGGCAGTCAGCTCCAGAAACCACAGAGGAAGAGACTGCCCAAAGCCCCACTCTACCAGGTGGTGGCTCCAAGTCAGGGAAGGCGCCTGCAGGATAAACCTAGTACCTGGCTACCAACAACCTGTAAGTCTGGATACGGATGATTGCAAAGAAGAAAATAATCATAGCAGTTACTATTTTAGCATTTATTCTATGTCAGATGACATCTAAAATGTTTTCAGTACCTCCTTTAAGTCTCAAAATAACTCTAGGAGGTTAGTCCAAAAATCACCCTTACTTTATAAAGGAGATGGAAGCTCAGAAAGGTTAACCAACTTGCCCAAGATCACAGAGCTAACAAGGATGGAGTCAAGACACGAGCCTGGCCCAGAGCCTTCATTCCAAACTTCTATCACATGCCACCAGACAAAGAAGCCCTGGGCAAGCTAAGTCTAGCCCTACTTCTTTAAGCTAACCAAGGCCACCAGCCAATGCCATGCTGGCCACTGCCACACAGATCGGGATGGATAGGGAGATTTGCAGAGAGCATGAGTGAGAAGCCAGGAGCCATATGCTCCCATAGAGCAGAGCTGGTCCCCAACACCTCTGTGCTTCTCTGAGCCCAACCTCTCCTGCACATCCCTACCCTTCCTCACCTTCTCAGAGGAACACCATGGATCCTACTCGCAAGGGAACCAAGTAGAAGGATGGACACCAGGACATCGACTGGGAGGGGTAGTGCCCACTTTTTCCTAAGGAGGACCAGAAAACCACAATCTTTGGGGAGCAAAGACTGTTCCAGTTGTGAGATCAGCAGCCAGCCTGCAGACTACACAGGGCAGTACAGCCCTGAAGGGAGGGAAGCTTCAGGAACTAACTCAGCCACACAGGGACCAGTCAAGGTCCTCACCAGACAGGGCCAGCCGTTAGGCCAGAAGCCACATGCTTTTTAACTTGATACAATTTTGTCCTTGCCTCCTTACAGCAAGTGTTATAGGTGCTGCTGGCAAGAGTCCATTCCCCAGGTTGAAGTTCATGAAGAACAGTTCATGAAGAAAGCATGGCCTATCACCCCTAGACTTCAGTGAGGGAAGGAAGCCAGGATGATCACACTCGAGTAGACAACACGGGTGTCCATTCTCAGCTTCATGAAAGCTTCTGTTATCCTCTGCGGAACCCTGGGGACTGGCACTGGATAGGCTGCCCGATCTTCACTCCTCTGCAGGTGCCTGGTCCTTGCACTGCCCTCTCACACACCTGAATGAAATTAAGTGAAGACTAGCCAAAGATAGGTACCGGACTTTTTTTTTTTCTTTCTTTTTTTTTTTGAGACAGAGTGTCCTAACGTCACCCTCAGTAGAGTGCCATGGCATCACAGCTCACAGCAACCTCAAACTCTTAGGCTTAAGCAATTTTCTTGCCTCAGCCTCCCCAGTAGCTAGGACTACAGGCGCCTGTCACAACGCCCAGCTATTTGTTTTTGTTGTTGTTGTCATTGTTGTTTAGCTGGCCCAAGCTGGGTTTGAACCCACCAGCCATAGTGCATGTGGCCTGCGCCCTAACCACTGAGCTACAGGCGTCGAGCCAGGTACCACCCATTTTGAGAACACCATTTTATCCCTGAGAAAGTTTGGAATACATTTTTTTTTTTGTGGTTTTTGGCCAGGGCTGGGTTTGAACCCACCACCTCTGGCATATGGGACCGGCGCCCTACTCCTTGAACCATAGGCGCCGCCCGTTTGGGATACATTTTAATCTAAATTATTTATTTGGATATTTTAATCCAGAATAAATTTTCATCCAAAAGCATTTTCTACAGAGAATTTAGCCCATTTATTAGTTCCTTAATTAGTTTTCATATCATGTTCTTAATTTTTTTGTTTTTACTTGGTCACTACCTTTATGAGGTCAGTTCCCTTCCATTTCAAATCAACAGATCTGATCCACTGAATGGTTTCATCCATATCAACCTTATAGCTTGTACCAAAAAAATTTTATTTCTATCAAACTCAATTTTTGAGTTTGAATCAAATTTTTTTTTCTTTGAAACGAAGTTTTACTTTGTCGCCCTTGGTAGAGTGCTGTGGCGTCACAGTTCACAGCAACCTCAAACTCTTGGGCTTAAACTATTCTCCTGCTTCAGCCTCCTAAGTAGCTGGGACTATAGGTGCCTGCCATAGCAGGCACCCAGCTACTTTTTTTTTTTTTTAGAAATAAGATCTCGCTCTGGCTCAGGCTAGTCTTGAACTCCTGAGCTCAGCCAATCCACCCACCTTTGCCTCCCAGAGTGCTAGGATTACAGGCTTGAGTCACAGCACCAAGCGAAATCAGTTTTTTGAAAGATCTAAGAATTTGTCAGACATACCAGACATCATTTTTCACTGATCTCTAAAGGTTACCATGTACAGTCTGAACCATTACCAGTTTAATCTTGTGTCGATTATTTCTCCCAGCAATGGTTACTGTGAATTAGAGATCCTTGGTATGTATTTAGAGAAATGTAAGAGGTACAGATAGGGCCTGCAGCCTTACCTGTGGATGGCCTTCAGGGCCATTTAATGTGTCAAAAGAGCACTGGAGGATTAGAAACATCAAGGTCAAACGGTTTCGCTCTGTCCTGAGGTTAAAGATAAGCAATATAAAAATAAAAATTGAAAAGCTTTTCCTTGCTTCAAGATACAGCTAGGTGTGAGAAGGGTGAGCAGGGAGGGGTGAGATACGACTGCCTGGGTGTCCCAAAAGCACCTCTAAAGTAGGCACACTTAGGGAAAAGGGGAAATTGTAGTTAAATGTACCTTTATGTACAAGCTATTCATCACAGCTTGCTGCCTTTCTTTGGGATGCCAGGCCGTGGCCGTTTTTCTTGCTCCTTTTCTCTTTCCCCCCTTCCCCCTCTCGCTCCCTGCTCTCTGCCCTTTTCTCTTACTCATTTCTTGCCCCCACTCTCTTCTAATATAAACTTTAAAAAGAGTAATAAAAGGATTTTTAAATATATACTCATTATAAAATTTTACAAAGAGATGGCCAACACGTACAAGATATTTTGTAAAAATTTGTAATGAATATGTTATAAAGAAAGGAACATTTAGCTACAATCCTCCATTGTCCCTGTACGTGACGTGCTGACTTGAGCAGTGACTTTTTGGGCACCCTGTACTATCCTCTCAACTTTCTATATACTGTGTTTGAAATGCCTGACCCAGTGCCCTACGGGACAATGCCCACTGTGCACGGTCGTCCAGGGCCTCAGACTAGCCAAGGCTGAGTCAGACTCAAGAGTTTCAGTTAGGGACACTGGTAGAGGTTCAACAAGAACTGAGCTCACCTTTGGAACCATCTGTGCTATACTCCCACCTGCAATTCACCTCCAGACACAGCACATGTATCCAAACCACCCAGAGGGCTGCTTCTACTCCTGCGGCACTCATCCCTCTGCCTGAGATTGGCACCCTGTGTGGCCCTACTGGATCTCCCTGATTCCTCTGAAAGCTGCTGGCCTGAAGGGACCCAGGCTTCATGCTTCCCCAGGGCAGAGCACACTGGTTAGACCAAATCAGTGTGTCAGGGCTGCTCAGGTCTCTGTGTCTCCTCCCCACACTTCTATCTTCTTCCTAGTTACTGGCAGCTTACAGAGCCTGCCAGCAACACAGCAGAGCCTTCGGGAACAGCACATCCCAAATCAAATCCTTCCTGTTGCTACAGGGAAACAGCAGATGCTGAGCCTTTTCCCGCCCACCCTAGCCAGAAGGGTGCACCCACGTTCCTCCAGCTTCCTCCCGCTCTCACACTCTCGCGGCCGCTGCCTGGGCTGGGCCAGCATTCTGCCAGCTACATGGCTACCAATGGTAGATGCCTGAACCAGGGTTGGACAGCGCCCCAGGGTGCCACCACCATGCTAGATTCCTGGCCCACATAACCACATCACAGGGTCTTAATACACAAGTAGATGGAGGTAATGAGGACCAATTGTTTCATTTTAAAGGTGAAAATTCACTGGCCTGCAAAGTGGCCTGCTCAAAGGGACACGGCCTGAGAATTCCATCAACAACAATCCAGTCTGCCTTCACGGCCCCACCATCACACCCCCTCACTCTCTCAGCCCCACAACATACCTGCCACGTGTTCCATCTCTAAAGTCTTTGAATGCGTGCACACTTAGAGAATTCCTCCATTCTGGTGAGTTCCCAAGTTCAACAGGGCTATGCCTTCCTCCCTTATGCCCATCCACATTTGTCTTTCATCTGCTTTCACCCCCATGACGTCATTCCCAAGACCCATAAAGCATCAGCATCTCCTAGACACACACACCAAGCAGGGCAGCCATCTCATCCTTCCTCTGGGATGGCATGATGTAGACCCAGCCACGAAAGGTGTCCTGGCCAGCACCAAGGGTGGCAAGAGGGCTGCTTTGTCTCTACCTAACAAATGCAAATATTGTGATTTGGTCGTTTGTATCCTCACATCAATCTGAAATAAAAAACAATTAATTTTTTTAAATGCTGCTTTATAACATAGGGCAAGGGAGAGCTAGAATCCTACACATGAGAAAGGCACATGCTCTGTAGTCATGCCTCATGACAGATCTTTGCAGCTCAAGAGTAGCCGCTGGTTCCTGATCAGAAGGATGGAGCATAAGCACACAGGCAGGTGTATAAAGAACCAGGATGCCAGACAGGAAAGAGCATCCTCCCCACAGCCACAGCTGGGCAGTGAAGGACCTGATGGCATCAGATGCCCTTGGCACAGCTCTGATCCCCTGACTCCTCTCTCTCCTTCCTCTCTCTTCCACTGAAGAGCCAGGTGGCCAGTTGCTCCCTCTCCCTGGCTCTGCCTGTAAAGGTACTGCCCTCTCCTTGTGGTGACTGGGAGCAGAACTGCCAACACTTCCAGGGACTGCCCTTCAGAGACACAGTCCCACCAACACCACATGGACAAACAGGCTCCTGGTAGCTCCCCAAGTGCCAGAGACCCCATCTCTTAACATAACAGAATGTCAACAAAAGAAGCATCCTGATGCCTTGCACAAAACTGGCATTGATTGACCAGGACAATTGGGCCACTATGAGGCAGCAGTCTGTGTTGAGAGAACTGAGAGGAACAGGGTATGTTCCTGGCACCAACAATAACCGTTGTCTTGCGTCTACAACCTTGAACAAGTCACTAAACTCAGATTAAAACTCCAAGGCCCTTGTTAACTCCCAGGAAGCCTTAGTTACAGTTCTGAAAATACATGCTCACTTCAGGGACTCACAAGGAATGGTCTGTCAGGCAAGGTCTGGCTTAAACACATGCAAGCAGTGAACCAGCAGGCTGTTTAACCACTGAGATATTTTGCTTTTGCTATCTTTATTGTTGTACATGTTTGCAAATGTTCCATAATAAAAAGTTTGCAAGATTGCTTCTTGCTACATTTCTTAATCAGCTATAGCTTTGCTGTTTATCTAACACATGGTTCTTTCTTTAAACTCAAAACCACGTCACTGAGTTGAGAAATAAACATACTTTCAAGGGAAAAAAGGAGGACTACACTATTTATCAAATCAAAAAACAGCTGTTTTCGCAAATGCTTTAAACCAATCAGTCATAAGAAAACACATTTTTAAAACAGAGAGAAATCTGAAAAGGGACTGGATAGTAGATATTAAAGGAACTTTTAATTTTGTTAGTTGTAAAAATTATCTTTTAAAGGTTCTTATCTGTGATAAGATATCTGTGAATAGTTCTGGCTCTAAAATAATCAAGAAAACAACCAGAGAGAGGGTAAATGGTTAGCCTGGCAAGAGGTTATCAATTGTTGATGCTGATAATGGGTACCCAGGGGTCACTGATGCTTCTTTCTAATTTTGTGTATGCTTGAGAAATTCCATAATAAAAAGTTGTAAAGAAATCTTTTTTGAAGTCTATTTGTTCATCGGTTATCATTTTTGCTGTCTACCTGCCACATCATCACAAAACTCAAAAAAAAAAAGTCTATTCGCTAAAAGAATAGGGAAACCAGCCTTGGGTGGTGGTTTCCCAGCACTTTGGAAAGCTGAGGTAGGAGGATTGTAAGAGGTCAGGAATTCAACACCAACCTGGGCAACATAGTGAGACCCCGGATCCCTAATTTTTTTTTTTCATTTTAAAAAAGAAACAAAGAAAAAAAGAATAGAGAAAACAAAAATATTTCTCTAAAGTCATCCTCAATAAAGGTAAAGTTTTAAAGGCTAGGCAAGGTGGCTCACACCTGTTAATCCTAGCACTCTGGGAAGCCATGGCGGGAGGATCGCTGGAGTTCAGGAGTTTGAGACCAGCCTGAGCAATAGCAAGACACCATTTCTACTAAAAATAGAAAAATTAGCCGGGCACTGTGGTGGTTACCTGTAATTCCAGCTACTTGGGAGGCTGAGGCAGAAGGATCACTCGAACCCAGGAATTTGAGACTGCTGTGACCTATGATGATACCACAGCACTCTAGCCTGGGAAACAGAGATGAGACTCTGTCTCAAAAAAAAAAAAAAAGATAAATTTTTAAGTAAAACAAACCGAAGGCAAAAAGATTGGCACTGAGAAGAAGTAAAGAATCAAAATGTTGACCCAACTAGAGACAAATTTGCCAGACAAGAGCCACTCCTGGCCCCTCAAAGCCTGCCTTGCCTATATGCAATCTTCAAGATGCATTAAAAAATATGGAGCCTAACTTTGGCCCCAGAAATCTTATTAGTGGCCAAACCACTCCAGCTGCCCAAAGTCCTCATCTCTAATCTCTGTTTCTTCTGCTATGATTTAAAGTCTTCAGTTCTTTCTCTGTCCCTGGCAGAGCTAGAACAAGAACCAAAAATTCACCCACTTATAATGACAAAGCATACTATCTGGACAAAGCACTTTCCACAAGGATCAAAAGCTAACTGCAAGCACCTGAATAAGCCCTGTCCTTCCCTCTACCTCCACTGTCCTGATGGATGGGGGATAAAAGGACTGGGACACTCAAGTCAGTGACAAGTTGGATAATACATAAATAAGGAGCCAGGACAGGGTTGTTTATTAAATCTCTCCTCTGTGCCAGGTATGAACCCACAGAGTCTAGCCTACAGCCCTGTTGGTAAGTTTTGTTGGACCCATTTTACACCCAAAGAAACAGGTGAAGACACTGGCCCAAGGTCACACCACAACTAGAAAGAACGAAGACTGGGGGTGGCACCTGTGGCTCAGTGGGTAGGGCACCCGCCCTATATACCAAGGGTGATGGGTTCAAACCCGGCTGCAGCCAAACTGCAACAAAAAAATAGCCAGGCGTTGTGGCAGGCACCTGGAGTCCCAGCTACTGGGGGGCTGAGGCAAAAGAACACCTAAGCCCAGGAATTGGAGGTTGCTGTGAGCTGTGTGATACCACAGCACTCTACCAAGGGCGATAAAGTGAGACTCTGTCTCTGCAAAAAAATTTTTTAAAAAGAACAAAGAGTGGAACTCAAACCCAGGGCCTCTGACTCCAATGACCCAGAGAGGAGAAGCAAAAACACAGGCCCAGTATTATGCCATTCTCCAACAGTGAGACTTCCAAGACTGACTCGCTAGATCCTGATGAGAAAACACAGAACCAACTGGGCCTACCCTCACTCAGCATGATAAACTCTGTGCACACTGCCATCTGCACACCCACTTTGTCAAGGCCTGTGGCTAAGAGCAGCCCTGTCCAACCCCTCCCCTACCCCAGCCATGTAGCAAGGAATGAATGGGCTCTAAGGAATCCTCTGCAGATATATCTGGCACAGGTTCTTACCTGGGTCATTTTTAAAGCTTTCTAACTGGTCTCCTAGCTTCCAATTTCACACAGCACGTGGTATAAATTTAGTCACCCACAATTGCCTTTAAGATACCTGATAATCTTTCTAAAGTGCATCTCTGATGGTCACTCCCTTCCCTAACCTCTTCCCTGCAAGATCAGGCCACAGCACAGGTTCTCACTGCCACCCACCCAGTGAGATCCAACCATTCACTCCTGGCTCTCAGATATGCCATTCCCTCTGCAAGGAACACACACCTTTTAAAACCCACCCCCAAGGGTGTTCCATCCTCTGAATTCTTTTGTTTGTTTTTTTTTTGTTTTTTTTTGAGACAGTCTCACCATGTTGCCCTCAGTAGAGTATCATGGCGTATCCTCATAGCAACTTCAAACTCTTGGGCTTAAGCGATTCTCTTGCCTCTGCCTCCCAAGTAACTAGGACTCTAGGCACCCGCCACAAGGCCTGGCTATTTTGTTGTTGTTGTTAGCAGACCCTGGCTGGGTTGGAACCCACCAGCCCCAATGCATGTGCCCAGTGCTCTAACCACTGAACTATGGGAGCCAAGCCCATCCTCTGAATTCTTGTTGTACAACAGCATCCTGGATTCATTTGCTGAATGATACCATCTTCCTTTTGACTCTTAACAGGTTATAAAAAGATTCTTGTCATCCCTCAGCCTCTTCCTCAAAGTGAACAGTCCTGTTCTCCTAGGCTTACAAGTTTTCCTTTTTTTTGAACTCCCACTGAGCTTAAATTTCCCAGCACTTAATGGAGAACTTATTCAAAGACAGCGGGCACAGCTCAACCGCAAATGAGCACAGGACAGTCTGCAGAACAGAAGCTTTGTGAGAAGGAGACCTGCAGCTCATACTTATCACCCACAACTCCCAGCACAGAGAAGAGCGCATACCCACCCACCCCCAAAGCCATTCTCCAGGTACCTGTGTTATTCTCCACCCCTACTCCTCACCCCTCCCCAGTCTGGAAGGACTAATCTCCAGCTCCTGTGTGCCATTTTGCTATGGGGGCCACCAGCATCCTGACATAAGATGACCAACAGTCTGTGGTTCATAAGCCATCTACCACCATTCCCAGAAGAAAAATCCTAAACTCATTCAAAGCATATTCAGACTGTTACACTAATCTTAGGTTTTGAAGCTAATCAATCATTAAGAGACATCATTAAGCTCAGCACGGGAGGCTCATTCTCTAGATTCAGAGAAAAGGGGCAGCTGGAAATAGGCCAGAGAGTCCATCCGTCCTCACCACCTGCCCACTCAGCTGGACAAGCCACATGCCAAAGTCTCATGAGCTGATGCTATACTCTGCTTGTCTCCACTCAAAGACTGCTTTCCAACACACTTGAAATAAACAGGCTCAAAGTCGTTAACATTCCCCATGCCTCTGACAAGAAATATTCAAAAGAAATGATGAAAAGAGGTAGCTGTCAGTGGCCCCTTCCCTGCCAGCTCTACAAAAGGAGCCTCTTAATTTGAGAGCTTCTCTGTATCAGCCAGGACCAGTCTCCTGCCAGCCAGTACTTTGCATAACCACTCGGTCCCACTCCCAGGGGACTGCCCTTAACAGAAGCAGAAGACACACCCCTTCTAGACAAAGTGACCGCAGCTAACACAAACTCACTCTGCAACTTGGAAGCTCAAAGCTTTCTATTCTGGCTTGTAAGCCTGGGAGAGACCCATAAAGGGCATATGAAGGGAGAGAAGAGAAGAACAGTGGACCAACCCAAACCCACTGTCACCAACATGTGCTAGATGATGGGACACCTGGCCAGTACCCCAGGCTCAGGACCCTCAGGGTGTTAAGAGTGCTACGGCAGAAGGTCCAGTAACCCACAGTCCTCACCCTTAGGCATTATACATGGGATTTCTTTGCTCTCATTACAAGCAGCATCACCCTTAGGGACCTGAGAAGGCTTACAAGAGCCAAAACTATGTTACTGACTTTTTTGTTATTGTTGTTGTTACAGTTTGACTGGGGCCAGGTTCTAACCCGCCACCCTCAGTACAAGGGGCCGGCTCTATACTCACTGAGTAGGGCCATAGGAACCACCCATAAATTTTTCAATTCTCAAAATCTAGCATAGTAGTAGCACATTGCAGGTTTAAGAAATATATGTCTAATTAAGGTACCCAGCTATGATAAAAATAACAATCTGTAAACAACTCCCTTGGGGTCAATTATTCTAATGCATTTGTGTTTTTCCTCCTTCCCTGTGGCTCACACAATGCACTCAGAGAGTGCATTTATCCTTGGAAATGGCCATTTATGGTGATGTGAAAACTCACCTGAATAATCACCAAACTGTATACACCAAACAGATGGTGTGAATGCCATTCTCTCGAGATCTAAACAAGTGCCCCTCTACACTACCTCATCTCTTCCAAGCTAAATAATATTCAACCCAGATCCCAATAGGTCACTAGGAAATTCATGCCTGGGGGAAATTTTACCCTCTCTGAATTCACAGGTCCAGGTTTCCGTCTTCTTTCGGCAGTCTGCCATATCGTACGATAGCATATGTAAAAAATCAATTTAGAATCTGTTCAACACTATGAACCTACTGGCAACACATATTTTAAATTATTTTACTATTTAGCTGGTCTTCTCGACAAGATTGCAAAACTCCTTGAAGACACTGTAAGCTCCCATGACAAGGACAGCAGAGAATCGCCACTTAGAAACAGGTGCTATTCCAAGCCTTCTGCCGCCAGGAACACTGGCTCCCCTCTGCCCACCTCCACCGAGTCAGACTTCCCTGGGGCATCTGGCACCATGCCCAGTACACATAAGCACAGCCAAAACAGCAACTGATTCACTGAAACATCAAATCCCTACCTCCAACCTTACTTTGCTTCTGGATCAGCATACTTTGGCTTAATTTTAACTACTACCTGTTAGAAGATCTCCAAAAGAATTCAAGTCAGGGAGACACAGATAAAAATGGGGGATTAATATGAACAAGAGCTAGCACAACATATTTCTACAGTTAGCACAGCACATGAATAAGCTGAGGGATCTGTTCTAATCCAAGTGTGAAAATGAGCAGCATGGCTGTAGCAAGTGAGCCCTGGCCAGAGCAGGCTGCCAGAAAGAGCACAGACATCCAGGCTCCCCTGTGGCCACTGGAGCCCACGCCACTCCAGGCCACTTAGGGATCTGTGGAAAAGATGGGAATGGCCTTGTGACAGGGCCAGGGGTAGCAGCTGAACCTCCTGCCTGGGGAGGCAGGGTTGGCACAAGCTAGAATGGCAGGGGCTCTCCGTGTGAGCCAAGGCTCCCAGCAAATCCTTCTCTCCACCTGGTATCACACCAAGCAAAGCAGGTCTGAGGAGCTCCTAGCTCTCAAGGGTTTGGAACAATAAATCACAGCCAATGGAACTAAAAAAGAAAGGGTCAAATGCCCAGGTGGAAGGGCATTTGACCTAAATGTCTCAGGGCTGAGATAATTATGTCTTAAACCTTTATAACTCTCTTAATTCTAAGCACCACTCTTTACAACAAGTATTCACTTCATCTTTACCAAACACCATGCATTTCTAAGATGCAGAAAGGTTAAAATGCAATTTCTGCTCTTGAATTCACATTCCAGGATGGGATTTTTTTTTTTTTTTGAGACAGAATCTCATTATGTTGCCCTCAGTAGAGTGCTATAGCATCACAGCTCATAGCAACCTCAAACTCTCGGGCTGAAGCAATTCTCTTGCCTCAGCCTCCTGAGTAGCTGGGACTACAGGCACCTGCCACAACAACCGGCTATTTTTTGTTTGCAGCTGTCATTGTTGTTTAGCAGGCCTGGGCCAGGCTGGGACCCGCCAGCCTCGGTGTATGTGGCTGGCACCCTACTCACCGAGCTACAGGCGCCGAGTCACAGGATGGGATTTCTTAACCCAGGACTTACAAGGTTTGGGACACAGATCCAGACTCAAGATGCATAGGTTAAATCCTGGCCAGGCTACCCATTAGTTCTGTTCCACAGAGCACTATACTTCTTTGTGCCTCAGTTTCCTCATCTGCAAAATACAGATAATAACAGAACCTAACCTAGCTCTCGGGGTTGCTTGGAGGAGTTAAAACAAATAAAATGCCTAGAATAGGCTGACAGTAAGTATTATAGCCGTGTCAGCTGTCGTAAATATATAGCATTACCTTGTAGGTACTAACCCACAGAACACATATGACTTTTAAAGGGACTAATGACTACCTTGAAGTTATGTTTACAATTTACACACCCATGCATGTATGTCTGTTCTCAGAGGGCAACATCCATAACTGATGACATTTATCAAATTCCAAAGAAGCAGAGCTGACAGGAAGCTAGGGGACAGGGACCACAGGAGAGAGAATACAGGAGGGATTCATAGAAGTTACGGGCGGCGCCTGTAGCTCAGTCGGAAGGGCGCCGGCCCCATATACCAAAGGTGGCGGGTTCAAACCCAGCCCCGGCCAAACTGCAACCAAAAAAAAAAAAAAAAAAATAGCCGGGCGTTGTGGCGGGCGCCTGTAGTCCCAGCTACTCGGGAGGCTGAGGCAAGAGAATCGCTTGGGCCCAGGAGTTGGAGGTTGCTGTGAGCTGGGTGAGGCCACGGCACTCTACGGAGGGCCATAAAGTGAGACTCTGTCTCTACAAAAAAAAAAAAAAGAAGTTACATTGATTTACGTCTTCATTTTAATCCAGGAAAGGATAAAAGCTAAGTAGCTCTGTCCAGTAGAACTTTTCTGCAATAATGGAAACGTTCCTTATCTGCACCGTCCCAAAACAGTAGCCATCGGCCACATGATGCACTCGAAATGTGGCTAGCAAGAGGGAAGAAATGACTTTTTAGTTTAATTTTTATTCTTCTTTTTTTTGGGGGGGGCGGGAGGGAGAGACAGTCTCACTCTGTCACCCTGGATAGAGGGCCTTGGTATCATAGCTCACAGCAATCTCAAACTTTTGGGCTTACGTGATCCTCTTGCCTCCTGAATAGCTGAGACTATAAGCACCCACCACAATGCCCAGCCAGTTTTTCTATATTTTAGTAGAGATGGAGTCTTGCGCTTGCTCTGGCTGGTCTTAAACTCCCGAGCTCAAGCTATCCGCCCCCCTTGGCCTCCCAAAGTCTTAAGATTACAGGCATGCGCTACCATACCCTGCCTAGTTTAATTTTTAATCAATTTACATTTAAATAGCCATATGTGGCTAATGACTACCATTTTGAATATCACAGAGCTAGTCAGTTCAAGAAGGAACAAATCATAGGCAAAGAGAACAGATGTAATGATGCAAAACGTTCCATGATGTATTCAGAAATCATGAGTAAAACATCACAATGTAGGCAGGGCTAAGGAAGGGTGGACGCTGAAGCAGGTGCAGAGAGGAGAGAGGGGCTGGGCCAGACTGTGAAAAGCCTTGCGTGCTGCACTTGAGTTTGGACTTGACACTGGAGACAGAAGAAATGTTCTCTATCAGCCAGAGTTCTCCAGGGAAACAGAACCAATAGGCCATATATCAATAAGATTTAGTAAGGCATTGGCTTGTGTGATTATATTGGCTCCTGTGATTATAGAGACTGGCAGGTTCAAAATCTTCAGGGTTCAAAATCTCCAGGTAGGCTGGGGACCCAGCAAATGGCCAGTGTTGCAGTGCAAGTCCAAAGGCCATCTGCTGCAGAATCCTCTCTTGCTCAGGGAAAGTCACTTTCTTGCTTCATCCAGGCCTTCAGCTGATGCGGTGGAGCTCACTCCCACTGAGGAGGGCACTCTGATTTACTCAAAGTCCACTGATTTAAATGTTCATCTTACCCAAAAACTCTCTCAAAGAAACACTCAGAATATTTGACCATACATCTGGGCATCATGGCCCAGCCAAGTTGACACATAAAATTAGCCATTACCTGTGCTAAAGTTTTTGCACAAGACTACCAGCAGAACCAACTCTGATGAGGTAATTCAGCTGGTAGGCAGTGAAGAGAAATGGAGGCCTGAGATGGCAGGCAGATCAATTGAAAGGCTATTTCAATAGCCCAGGAAAGACATGGAAGCTTATACCAAAAAGGTATCAATGAGAAATGAGTCATTTAAATTAGTGTTTGCTAAAGGAAAGTATGAATGAATTCTTTCACTTTACAAAACATATACAAACACATATTCTTTTATGGGAAGCCAGCATTTCCTTATAGATCTCTAACTCAGTGGAGAAAGAGAAAGCAAGTTTTTCATACACCATAAACGCAGGGAAGTGATCAGCAGAGAGATACAAGCAGTTACTGTATTTCCCTGCTCTGTGGGTCATACATGTCCACCTCTCTTTCTAACCAGAGCCTTATTAGTTGGTAAACCATAGTATAAACATGATAAAGGCTGTTAGCTGCTTCCCAAGGTCCATTCTTCCCTGCTCAGAAATAATCCTTCCTAACTACCTAAAGGACTCTAAGCCAAGCCTCTCTTGCAGCTACCTATGACTATATGACTGGGTTCTAGCAATGAATGGAAGTAGTGTGTTATCTGGGACTTTCCAGTAGACTCTTTAAAAATAGGAGGGACATATGTCCCTTCCTGTCTTCCTCCTTCTGTCCCAAAATGCATGTGTGATGGCTGGAGCTTCTGCAGCCAACTTGGACTAAGAGGTGACTTTGAGGATGGAAAACACAACCAGGATAAAGCAGCAAATTGGTCTAGGATGATCATAGAATCACAACACTAAGTAGATCTAGCTCTCAGATGACCACAGAGTCTCCAGCACCAATCTCAGACTGCCTAATTAAGTTGTTCTGTTAGTTGAGAGAAGGAATCCTGTGTGCTTATGCTACTATTTGAATATTTTTTCACTCAAATCCAAATGGAATTCCTAATTGTTAGAAGATGAAGCTATTATTTTGTTGACAAGGCAGTTCAGATTTCAGAATTTCAGGCTGCAGACCTTCATCTCTCTATTTTCCTATGGGCTGGGATGTTGTTATGGAGCCAGGCAGCAGAGAAACTTACATAAACTAATACGGTGCCTTACACCTCCAATAACACCTCAAAGGAGCCCATGACAGATGCCTTCTACCACCTTGGTTGAGTGCCCAGGTCAGTGTGAAAATAGACCTCCCAGTCCTCTCTGTATAAAGGGAAACTTCACTAAGCTAGCCTTACCCTGAGATCAAGAGACTTAAATACAAAGAATGAGAAAACTGTAGAAGATTTTGATATACTACCACTTCTAGAAATAAAAAGGTCAAGCACTTTCTCCGGAGTGTGGTGCCTTGCCAAAGGCCTGGGGAAATGTACTTGGGGTTGATATGAATCAATGAGCAAAGGGCATCTTTCTCTTCCATTCAAACCACTTCTTCAAAGCAAAACATATAAAGTCAGGCTTCCTAACCCAAGTTCATCATTGCCTTAACTGAAGCAAAGAGGCACTCTTTCCTCTACGAGAGCATGAGCTCCCCAGTGTCTAGGAAAGTTCTAAATGGAAAAATTAACAAACTAATAAATGATCAAACTAACTAGCAAAAGCACTCAAGTACAGAGAAGGGGAGAAAGCTGGAAGGAGGCAGAAACCAGGAAGTGATAGGCGAAGGCAAGGGAAGGAAGAGCTGAGGAACCTTCATTCCAGAAGGTTCTTTAGAAGAGACCTAGGTAATGTGGCCTCTCATGAAGCCCTTTGGAAATGTCTGGAGTTGACCAACTCTCAGCAACCAAGCTAGTGAGGGGTGGGAGTGGAGGGACAGAAAAAGCCACCAACTGTCTCCAATCTTAGAAACCCCATTTCTTCCTAGAAATGCCAGCTGGGAGATAGCAGGAGCAGCCATGTGGGCACGCCGAGTGCTTCTCAGCACACGAAACCCTCCTGCACGTGTCCTGTCTGGTGCCTGCTCAGGGCTACAGCTAAGAGAAGACAAAACAGGGACCCAGAATCCCGCCACAGCTCCATGTGCCATGAATTCAGGAACTGAGACAGGGTAGTTCACCCCAAAACTACTTTCTCCATCTGGCTGACGCCTCAACACCACAACTTCCCTCTTTGGTAGGGCCAGATTTAGCAAGTAAAAATATAGGCCTCCTAGTTAAATCTATATTTCAGGTAAACAAAAATTTTTTTTCTTTTTTAAAGAATTTAAAGAACTGTGGTCTTACTCTGTCACCCAGGCTGGAGTGCAGCAGTGTGATGACAACACAGAGCAACCTCAAATTCCTGGGCTCAAACAATCCTCTTGCCTCAGCCTCCTGAGTTGTGAGAGCTCCAGGCATACACCACCATGCTTAGCTAATATTTTTTGGGAGATAGGGGTCTCACAATGCTGCCCAGGCTAGTCACAAACTCCTGGCCTCAAGCTATCCTCCTGCCTTGGCCTCCTAAAGTACTGAGATTACACATGTGAGCCACTATACCCAGCCTAAACAAGTAAGTTTTTAGCTTATATCCCAAATATGGCATGGGGAAACCGTATACATAATTATCTAAAATTCAAATTTAACTGAGTTTCCTATATCCTATCTGCCAGCCTTACCTTTGTTTGGAGTTTAAGCTCCACAAGGACATTCCACTGCATAGAATCGAAAACACTGCCCATAGGCTTAGCACCTATCGCTCAGCAGCTAGGGCATCAGCCACATACACCAGAGTTGGCAGGTTTGAACCCAGCCCGGGCCTGCCAAATAACAATGACAACTGCAACCAAAAAATTAGTGCGGCATTGTGGGTGGGCGCCTGTAGCCCTAGCTACTTGGGAGGCTGAGGCAAGAGAATCACTTAAGCCAAAGAGTTTGAGGTTGCTGTGAGCTGTGATGCCACGACACTCTACCGAGAGTGACACATAAGACTCTGTCTCAAAAAAAAACAAAAGAAAGAAAAAGAAAACTCTGCCTAGAGCCTGGATTTCTAAGCATTTCCCTGTTGATGTAATGGGTTTGGTTCTATCTCATACATGCCCAAGTGCTCCTACAGTGTGATGAACCCTAAGCTGGGAATAAGTAGTCTCAGCAGGTTGGAAGCACAGTATCCCAAGCTATGGGAACGTTCTTAAGTCAGAACTATCTGAAAGCCCAGAAAGATTATAAATCTAAGTCATTAACAATAATTAACTCCGGGGCGGCGCCTGTGGCTCAAGGAGTAGGGCGCCTGACCCATATGCCGGAGGTGGCGGGTTCAAACCCAGCCCCGGCCAAAAAAAAAAAAAAAAACAATAATTAACTCCGGGCGGCGCCTGTGGCTCAAGGAGTAGGGCACCGGTCCCATATGCCGGAGGTGGCGGGTTCAAACCCAGCCCCGGCCAAAAACAAAAAAAAAAAAAACAATAATTAACTCCTCACTACAAATAAATTCAGCAGATTCTTAAGGGGAGACTTTATTATAGAGGATATGAAGTCACAACTGGGAGGTGGTTCAAAAGGGGAAGTGGAAAGGTAAGGAACCCAAGGGCACCCCCAAGGTCAGGAATGAGAACAGAAGGTACACCCAAAGTGTGAAAGCAGAACATTGCCATTTGGCCAGGGCCCAAACCTTGTCACCTGGCAACAAAAACCATTAGCAGAAATATATAACATTCTACAGTCTGATTTTCTTTAACTGAAAAATGAGTTACCCTGCCACTCTTTCCAAGAAATGCCTGTGGTTTACAGAAGGGAAAGATGGGGGTTATCTGTGCCAGTGCAATAATTTTATTGAAAACAGAATCAATTAAAAAGAAAAAAAAAATCAGAGGAACATCAAGGTTTCACACAGAGCATGAAACTCCACACCCTGCTTCTCCTCTAACTGCTGTCCTGTGGTGGCAAACCACATCTGTTAGCTTCCAAAAGCACGTCACATGCACCCAGCAGCACTGTCCAGGAGTCTGCCGTACCTCCCTGAGAAGCAACGGGCACAGGGAAAAGGGAACAGCCCGTGACTAACCTCCCAGTTGACAAGGTGACAGAGGGCAGGTCCTCCCACCTAATGCTGCCTGGCTGACCCTGCTTGAACCAGTGCCCGTGCCAGCTTCCTGCCACCTGCCAGACAGGAAAGGGTCAAATGCAGTGGCCCACAGCACCACTGGAAGACAAAATCTCAAGATTACCAACGCTCTCCCTGCTCCAGCCCCAGCCTGGGAGTCCTCATCAGGGCCAGACAGACAGGAGACACAGCCCTTCCAACTAAAACCAAATCCCTGCTCTGCGTCAGGAGCCTTCAACCTGGGTCAGAAGCTACCATCCTTCTCCCTCCCAACACCATCCTAACTCAAGATTCCAGGCTTTCAAAATGCAGCTACTGCTTCCCCAGAATCTCCAGCCAAGATTTTGCAAGGCAGGACGCAATCTTCCAGGCAAGGGAGAGTTAAGAGTCCATGCTCCAAACTTGCTGTAAATCACAGGGAACTCCGCTGTGGGGCTGGTGCCGCATCACCCCACTGCTTGCCCTTGCCTTGGGCAGCAGGGATGACGCAGTTCCCAGGAACTGGCCTGTGGCCACCCAAAGGGGATGTGACCAGGGCAACAGGGATGGACGTCAATGACGCAGACCTTCTCACCCAAAGTCCTATGGTGAGAACTGCCATCAGGCAGGCCAGTGACTCTTCAGAAATGACAGTGACTAGGAAGAAGGGAAGCATGACACAGGCAGGCTAAAGCTCAGGAAGGGTGAGAGAGGGTGCCGCAAGAGAAATAAGTTTCCTAGGGCCCTGGCTGCTTAGAACAAGAGACTCTCAGGTACCCCAGCCCAGGAAAGGCAGGGGCACACAGGGAAATCACCACACAGATGAGCCCCAAATCTGCCTTTAATCTGTGACCCATTCTCCTCAGATGTGCCAGGGTGTTGTCCAGGCTTGCAAACCGTCACGAAATGCCACGCATTAGGCAGCAAGCAGAACCAGGCAGACCTGGGTGTAAATCTTCACTCCCCTCACAGATCTGTGATCTGGGCTCACTCCCCGCTGCCTCGGTTATTATCCCCCCAACTTCCCCAATGACGAGATAATAGTACCACCTTGTAAGTTTGCTCTAAGGCTTAGATGAGATAATGCACATAAGCGACCTATGACCACAGATCCAGGTACCCAGCAGATTCTCAATCCATCAGGGCTGTGGGTAGCCCCTTGGAAAACTTGACTGCTCTAAGCCTAAGCTGCTGCTTCTGCAAATCTTAAAATAGAACAGTAACTCTCTCATGTATACAAAATACTTAGAAAAGTCCCTAGTAAAATTACTCTCTTCTTCCTCCTCCCCTCCGTCTTTAATCTCCGACTCTCAGTACCACACACTCTCCTGGTAAGCTCCGTCTGTCTGATCCTCAGCTTCCCCGTATCCTAGACCATGACCTTCCCACCCAGGTCCTCCCAATCAACACAGCTTCAACATTCTAAAGCATGGATCTGCCACCTTCTCCCAAACCCAGATCCCTACTCTTTCAACTTCCTGTTGGCTATTCAGTTTGAAACCCTGGAGTTTCCTATGACACAATCTTGGCAGCTACTTAACCACTAAATCTGTCACAGTCTCCCTTCACACTCTCTCAGATTAAACCGCAACACTGGAAAGGTTTATGCGAACACCCAGCCCCCAAGACTAGTTTCCTCATCTATAATATGGGGACAAAAGAGGAAGACAGACGATATCCCCACACAGTACAGTACAAATGGTACATAACAGATCATAAAAGCTCAAAAATGGTGCTATTAAAGCGAGGGTTTTGCTTCTCAAACCCAACACAAACCCCCTACTCAAGAGCCCACCACGGCAGCTTTGCAGCTTCTCAGCCAAGTCTGGACTTGAGGATGTCAAGTCTCTCCTCTGGCCACACTGTTCCTCTTGCCTGTAATCCTAGCACTCTGGGAGGCTGAGGCAGGTGGATCACCTGAGCTCACGAGTTCGAGACCAGCCTAAGCCTGAGCAAGACCTCGTCCCTAAAAATAGCCAAGCACTGTGGTGGGCACCTGTAGTCCCAGCTACTTCAGAGGCTGAAACAAGAGAATCGCTTAAGCCCAAGAATTTGAGGTTGCTGTGAGCTGTAACGCCACCGCACTCTACCAAGGGTGACAAAGTGAGACTCTGTCTCAAACAAAAACAAAAAAAAATATATTGGAAAATCCCTTGGATAATGTCAAAATGATTTTTGTATACTTTAAGCTTTAAGCTAACAGTTATGAAATATGCTAATGAGCATGGCGGCAGAGCTGCTGAGGGACACTGTGGACCTCCTCCTACACAGTGTCATCAGAACACCGAGGCAACAGGAAGGAAAGCTTCCTCAGATGCCAGAACAGAAGGCGGCCATGCAAGGAAGCCTCCAAGTTGGAGGGAGGTGGAACAGGAGGTGAAGACCCGGATTCTGGAGCAGCTTCAAACTGGGATCTCTGTTTTGACCAAGATCAATCTCTCGGCCTTATACGATGCATAAATTTGTTACTAGTACATAACATTCTTCGCACCTTCTATCTGTTCTTATGCTTTATAGTTATTTGTTATATAAAATTTCTTATACATGGTCAAAAAAACAAGTGCTAAAATTCCTTTATAATACAAAAAACAAGTACCTAAATAAAAACAAAAATTTGAATTAAAAAATTAAAAAGGAAGGTTTTTTATCCCTGAAAGTTTGGGCCAAAAGTGTGGATTTACATTATACATGGGGGTACATTATACATGGCAAAATACAGCCCCTCTGCCATAGTGTAGCACCACCCTGCTTCTGATGTAGATAAGGCTCCTGGAGGATGCAGACCACACTTCATGTCCCACTATGACCCGCACACACAAAGGGGAGAGGCTTAGGAAATACTCAGGGAGATGCGCTGTTTGTCAATCCCCTGGCTTACTGTAATCCTCCCGTAGTCTCCCTCTGTATCTCAAACAGAGAGTGTACACACCTACTTCAATCCAGATCAGTAACAAAGATTCTACTTCTGGGTGGCACCTGCGGCCTCATATACCGAGGATGGCAGGTTCGAACCCTGCTCCAGCCAAACTGCAACAAAAAAATAGCCAGGTGTTGTGGCGGATGCCAGTAGTCCCAGCTACTCGGGAGGCAAGAGAATCACCTAAGCCCAAGAGCTGGAGGTTGCTGTGAGCTGTGATGCCATAGCACTCTACCAAGGGTGACAAAATGAGACTCTGTCTCTTAAAAAAAAAAAAAAAAATTCTACTTCTGTTCAAAACATCTTACCCCACACGTTTTTTTTTTTGTTTGTTTGTTTGTTTTTTGTAGAGACAGAGTCTCACTTTGTCACCTTAGGTAGAGTGCCATGGTGTCACACCGCTCACAGCAACCTCCATCTCCTGGGCTTAAGTGATTCTCTTGCCTCAGCCTCCCAAGTAGCTGGGACGACAGGCGCCCGCCACAACGCCCAGCTATTTTTTTGTTGCAATTTGGCTGGGGCGAGTTTGAACCCGCCACCCTTGGTATACGGGGCTGGCGTCCTACCAACTGAGCCACAGGCGCCGTCCACCCCACACGTTTTTATAACCAAAGAATACCGAATACCACAAAGCCAGGACCATTGTCCTATTCTGGATATGTTACAACTGGCTAGAACAGTGCCTGAAATGCAATGGTTACCTAGTTAATAGTTATTGGAAGAAATTAAGGGGGGAAAATAAATAACCCACATTTGACATATCCTCGAGTTGGTATCCCACCATTAAGAAACCTCAGTCTCTCCTTCTCCACTTAACAGTCTTCTACAAACAAAAGCAATGACTAGAATTTCCCAACCAAAGAAAACTATAATACTTTGTTCCTGTAGGATTAATACTATATATTATTATTATATATTAAAACTATAATACTTTGTTCCTGTAGGATTAATGTAAGAATTCAAAGAATTATTGATGCACTTGGACCTGGGAGGTTGTTTTTTTTTTTTTTTTCTTTTTGAGACAAAGTCTCATTTTGTCACCCTCAGTAGGTTGAGTGCTGTAGCATCATAGCTCACAGCAACCTCAAACTCTTGGGCTCAAGTGATTCTCTTGCCTCAGCCTCCTGAATAGCTGGGACTACAGCTATTGAAGGCTATTTTTTTCCGCTCTGGCTCAGGCTGGTCTCCCATGAGCTCGGGCAATCCACCCACCTCGGCCTCCCAAGTGCTAGGATTACAGGTGTGAGCCACCGTGCCGGGCCCTTGACTTGCTCATTTCATTTCACACGATTCCCCATCCATTCAAGGACCAGGCCACATTATCCCTTTGGGGTTAGAGGGGTTTTGGTCAGTCAAAAGGTAAATCAGCTACTCCCTCCTCCTCATTTTCAATGCTCTGACACATTTTGTCCTCACAAGCAGCTCAGTACATACTCAACCTACCTGGGGTCACTCTTCCACCCGCATTATCTCCACACTTCACAACAGCCCCCTCCCAGACAGCAGAGGTCTGCTTCCTCTTCTACCCACAGGGTTGTGTGTGCGTGTATGGGTGGGGGGGAACGGGGGTATTTCTGTTTGTTTAAAGTAGCAGTTTTCACTGTCCTGGTTAGTATAGTGGGAGTATCCCCACCTGTTATGCAGGAGACCCGGGTTAGATTCCCCAATGGGGAGGTTCTCTTCCAGCCTGAGCAAGAGTAAGACCCTGTCTCTACTAAAAATGAAAAACTGAGGCCAGAGGATCACCCAACCAAGAGTTTGAGGTTGCTGTGAGCTATGATGCCACAGCACTCTACCAAGGGCAACAAAATGAGACTCTGTCATAAAATAAAATAATAAAGTAGCAGTTTTCACCACAGATACATAATATTGGATAGAAAAATACATCAGGAATAATGCCTTTGATACAAATCCTTTATCACTACGGCAAATTATGAAAATGGCTATGATACTTAGCAGGTGGAGTTTATTTTTTCCCACCTCTTGAATTTGGACTGGGCATTGATTTACATGAGCCAACAGGATGTTAACAAACACATCACAAGCATAGTCTTGAAAAGGGCCTGTTCTTCTTGTTCCTGGAATCTCAGCACCACGTGAAAAAGAGGAGGCTAGCCTGTTGAATGAGACACACAGTCACCTCTACCACCCAGCTGACAACCAATCAACTGCCTGATAGATAAGGCTGAGAAGGGACACTAAGAAAGGGACTTCAACAAGGGGGGTTGGGGGTGGAAAACCTGACCTGCTGAACCAGGAAGTCTGGAGAGCCCGGGAGAATGTGGGTATGAAGTAACCCAGGTAACCAATGACCAATAGAAAAGGGCGATACTGTCTGGAGGTGCAGAGAGAGTAGTGAAAGACTTGCAGCCAATTTCAAATGGATAGAGTATTTATTTCTACCCCTGCAGACCTTTGATTCTCCTCTCTCTTACCTTTTCTCCTTCACGAGGTGGACCCACTTCCAACTTTCTGGAAGTGCTCTAAACTTTCTCTTTGTTCTTCCTAAATAAAATCTCTGTTAACCTTTGTGTAGGTTACTTTTACTTTCTATCCATACTACCTGTGCTTGCTCCAGTTATATTTTCAGTTTCCACTCACTTTTGCTTTCCATTACCACCACACCTCGGTTGAACCTTCTAGCTCAGCCAAGTAATTGAACCAGGTCAACTCAGTTCAGGGAACCAGGACCCAGACCCCCAACAAAGGACTTCCAGAGTGGTGCCTGTGGCTCAGTGAGTAGGGCGCCAGCCCCATATACCGAGGGTGGCAGGTTCAAACCCGGCCCCAGACAAACTGCAGCAAAAGATAGCCAGGGGTTGTGGCGAGTGCTTGTGGTTCCAGCTGCCTTGGGAGGCTGAGGCAAGAGAATCACCTAAGTCCAAGAGCTGGAGGTTGTTATGAGCTGATGTCACGGCACTCTACCGAGGGCAACAAAATGAAACTCTATCTCTAAAAAAAAAAAAGGACTTCCAAGTTCAAGTTCAGCAGACCCCAGCCAATTCACCAAATTATTATATACGTGTGAGATCAGTTATGCCTGAGATCATAAAATCTGCCCAGCAAAATCATGAACTAAATAAATGTTTTAAGCCACTAAGGTTTGGGATGGCTTGTTTTATTGCAAATGGTAATTGATATACAACTCTACTTCATGATTTTTAAAGATTGAGGCACAGAGATTAAGTAACCTGCTAAAGGTCTTATAGTTGGGATTTGAAGCCAGGCAGTCTAGCTCCAAAGGGCCAGCTTCACCAGCTCTCCTACAACTAAGTCACCCTACAAAGTTAAAATGTTTCTTACTTATCTGCTTTTCTTTTTTTTGTTTTTAGAGACAGAGTCTCACTCTGTCACCCTTGGTAGAGTGCTGTGGCATCACAGCTCACAGCAACCTCCATCTCTTGGGCTTAGGCAATTCTCTTGCCTCAGCCTCCTGAGCAGCTAGGACTACAGACACCCTCCACAATGCACAGCTATTTTTTGTTGTAGTTTGGCTGGGGCCAGGTTTGAACTCACCACCCACGGTAAATGGGGCCGGTGCCCTACCCACTGAGCCACAGGCCTGCCCCTTATCTGTTTTTCTAAAGGAGGTTAAATGTGTTTATGGCCCCATAAACATAAAACAGGCAACTGTGAGCAGTGAACAACCCCCACTAGTTCCCGTGGGTGCTGCCCTTCAGGTCTGCACAAGGCTTTGCTCTCTCCTGACACATTCATATCTAGCAAGGGTTGCCCAACATGCATGGATGAATGGATGAAACATGGTATATAGACAAGCAATGAAAACAAACTCGGACACGTGGTATAACGTGGATGAACCTTGAGGGCATCATGCTAAGTGAAAGAAGCCTGTCACGAAGGACGTGACTCCTCAATACTTACAAGGTACCTAAAGTAGCCAAATTCATGGAAATAAAAAGTAGAATGGTGGTTGCCAGGGGCAGGGCAAGGGCAGCAAGAGGACTTACTGTTAATAGGTAGAGTTCCAGTTTGGGAAGATGAAAGTGTCCTGAATGGATGGCAGTGAGGGTTGCAGGACACTGTGACGTGCACTCACAATGAGAATACGGGCCTTAATGCCACTGAACTGGGTACTTAAAAATGGTCAACATGGAACATTATGTGTTATGTATATTTTAACACAAACTTTTTAACAACACCAACAACAAAAAAAAAATAACAAGGGTTGGTACTGGCAGTGATAAAATGACAGGTCCAAAGCCACCATTAGACTAGTTAGAACCCAGGGAGCAAAGCAAGCAAAAAACACTCCACTGTTGAGCTTTACTGAGTCACAAGGACTCCACCCCTGTCAGACTGCTCCTTCACCACACACTGAAGGCCAGATGGGCTGGCAGATATGTCAAAGCAGCTTTACAAATAAGCTGGGCTCAGGGTCAAAAACTCTCAAACAAATCAAAAGCCAGTTCCCTGCCCCCAACCCAGCCTTGGGGGGGAAGGGGGAGTCCCGTTCCATTTCCTCTCACCAGAATCTAGACGTAGTTCTCAGATCACAGGATTGCATCTGACTCATTGGTAGGAAAATGAGTTCGCATCAGAAACAATAAAGGAAATGCAAATTTTTGGTGGGCAGATACAATGTCTACTAGTCCAACAACTATAAATCTTTGTAAACTCTTCACAGAAAACTGAGTTTTAGGACAGAGGTCTTGAGATAATGAATGAGAACATTGCAGACATCTGAAGCCACCACTATGATTTTTCCAAATAGCTCAGTATTTTTATTTCAAAATATTCACAAAGTTAAAAAATAAGTACAATACAAAGGTCTTTTTGTGCTCAATCATTTGAGAGTGAGGACCTCATGCCTCATCATCTCAAGTACTTTGTGGGTATTATTTCCTGCCAACAAGGACCACCAGCACTTCACAGATGAGGGTGCAGTACCTCCTGACACGCCCTCCAAGGAACTGTTCCAAAGGAATTGCTCAGACACCATCCTCAATGTACATAGTCAGAGGGGTTGTAAATATAAAAAGGAAACGGGTGGGGATAAGGCCAGCGGAAGAAAACAGGAAGCCCCTCTTGGCAGCAAATGGTTCACCGTCAGGAAGGTCAGAGGATTGCTATATACCAACAATATACTGCTTATCCATGTGGCCAGAGCCCAGGCAACCCACCACCCAGAGAGATGAAATGAGATAGCCCTGCCAATCTCAGCCTCTGAGCATCCTCCCAGTTCCTTGATCCAGAAAGTCTCTTAGGGTTGAAAGGAAGGGGTCGCCCTAACCTTTTCTACCCTTCTTCCTTCCCACTTGCAAGAAGGATGGAAGCTGCAGGAAGGTTTACTCACATAAAGCTGGAAGGATGCCCTCAACCTCCATCTTTTTGTTGTTTGTTTTTTTGAAACAGGGTCTTACTCTGTCACCCTGGCATCATTGTAGTTCACAGCAACCTCAAACTCTTGGGCTCAAGCAATCCTCTTGCCTCAGCCTCCCAAGTCCTGTGGGACTACAGGTGCCCACCACCACACCCGGCTATTATTAGAGATAGTCTCGCTCTTGCTCAGCATGGTCTTGAACTCCTTGCTCAGGCAATCCACCCGCCTCAGCCTTCCAGAGTGCTAGGATTACAGGCGTGAGCCACCGTGCCAGGCCCTCAAGATCTCATTGAGAGTGAGTCAGTCACCCCAGGACTTGAGCATCACCTGGCTAGACCTAAGGACTCAGTGGCTTACTCAAGGGACTCAGGGAAAAAGAGGAGAGAAACCACCTCTGCTGCTTCCCAGCAGACTAGGAGTCTCCCAGTCAACTCCCTCCCACCCCTTTTCCCATCAAAGAGGATTCGGGGTCCAGAAAAGGGAGTGGTATGAAATCTACTCCAGGATGTGTCACAGCCAGCTGGGGACCCACCCACCAAGTGAGAAGCTGGATTTGCCAGTCATGTTCCTCCCCCTCTACTCACCCAGCCATGAGCAGGAAAGGAGTTGTGAGTGAAGGAGGGTTTGGAGAGGAAAACGTGGGGCGTTGGAAGGCAGGGGAAGAACGTGTGACCACCACTGGTGGCTCCCCAACCTCATCATTTACTAGTTTGTCCATCTATTCATTTGCACACAGCACCTGAACACCTCCTGTATGCAGGCAAGGCAGACACAGCAGGAAGCCAAACAGATGAAACTCCCTGTCCTAATGGAGCTTCACTTACTGTAAACAAGTAAATCAACAAGTCTGATGGAGAGAAGTAGAACAGGGAAAAGTATGTCAAGGCCTGGGGACTGGTGGCAGCTGAGATCACGGCCAGCAGGCACCCATTTTAAAACTATGAGCCTGGGAAGGCCTTATTGATAGAGGGAAATTTAAGCAGAATCCTGAAGATGAGCGATCAGGCCATGAAGATGACTATGCCAAACGGGTGATATGTTCAAAGGCCCTGAGGTGGAAGCATGTTTAATATCGGCTCCCTCAAATACAAATCCCCCTTGAGCCATCTCTGCCCTAAAACCAGAGTGGGGGGACCAGGTGAGGAAACTTCAGCCACTGTGTGATTCCAAGGGGATACTCTAATGCAGCGGGTCTCAACCTGTGGGTCACAACCCCTTTGGGGGTCAAATGACCCTTTCACAGAGGTCACCTAAGACCATCCTGCATATCAGATTCATAACAGTAGCCAAGTTACACTTATGAAGCAGCAACGAAAATGATTTTATGGTTGAGGGTGACCACAACATGAGGAACTGTATTTAAAGGGTCACGGCATCAGGAAGGTTGAGAACCACCGCTGTGATGGGTCATCCTCACACCACTCTGCAGCAGGGGCACATGGGCTGTTTCTAGTAGATAGTTGTGGGCTAAAAGGAATCAGAATAATAAATTCAAGCATTGAAGACTTTCAGAAAAGGATTTGTCTTCCTCAATATTTATCCAATATTTAAATTAAATCATCAGAAATTTCTTCACACCTAACCTGAACCTCTTCATGCTTCAGTTTTAGGTCAAGAATACTACCACCTCAGACTACTCTGAGCAGAACACATCCCCAACTGGGGGCCGGGGAGCATCTTAAAGATTGTCAGAACATGGACACTTTGGCAGAAAGAGGCCTCAGTGTTCTGGAACCTATGGGAACTTGAAAATGCCTTTTAGAAGTTGCTTCTCCCAAAAATAGCCAGGCGTTGTGGCGGGTGCCTGTAGTCCCAGCTGCTCGGGAGGCTGACGCAAGAGAATCGCGTAAGCCCAAGAGTTAGAGGTTGCTGTGAGCCGTGTGACGCCATGGCACTCTACCCGAGGGCGGTACAGTGAGACTTTGTCTCTATAGAAAAAAAAAAAAAAAAAAAGAAGTTGCTTCTCCCTAGAGTACTAGAGGCCTGGGCTGGGCTCACAGGAAGGTGGAAAGAGGGCGTGGCTGCTTGAGGCAGACCAACCCACAACTGCGTAATCAGTACTTTGACATTGTACAGCCTATTTCACCAGGATGAAGAAGGAAGAATGGTTTTAGGCAGCTATTCTACCTAGAAATAAAAGCAACATAATCGGCAGGGACCAACCAGAAACCTCAGCTCAGGATTCAGAGTACAAAGCCTAAATACAAAGACAAGGTCTCAGTAGAACTGCCAAAGAAGCAAGGGGATATCTTAATGAGAAATTTGGGAGGTGCATGGAGGCAGGGGAAAGAGGAATGATTAAGGCCTTGCCCTGCATCCTCTCTGGCTCAGACCTTAATATGTTCCTAGACTTTCTGGGGCCAAATTCCCACAGGGCTCATCCTGCTATTATCTTTCCCACAGTGCCCAAGAAGGCACACACATACAAGGCAGGTGCTCCAAAGCTTTTCATGTGTTGCTTGTTAAATATTTTCCTACAAGCAGAGACCTTTGGAGGCAGCATCTTCCCTCACATTATAAACACGTAACAGGGATGGCACCTGGTCATTGGTTAAGTCAACTACAATTTGGACCAACTTCTCAGACCTTCTAGGGAAATTTCAGCTCTCATTTCACAATAGGGTTGGCAACACCCGAGTGGGCAGAGGAATGCAAAATGCTCATGGCCCCAGGCCCAACACACAGCAGAGCACCCACCCAAGCACTGGGGCCAGCTATCAGACACTAGCAGTGACACAAGTGGCAAATTACATCACTTCGGTGGTGATCAAAAGAAGAACCGCTCTGAAACCAGAACCAATTTGCACAGTCCCAGCAATGGCCAACTACAGCTCCCCTTCGCCACACCCTTTCTGGTCCTGGTTTCTCAGCAGCTCATTTAGGGTCTCAGGACAAAGACCGTTTCAAGAGAAAGCAGTGAGGAGCATTCCAGGAAGGGAGTGAGTCCTCCTGCTGTTGCCTGACAGGCCATGGTCAGAAGAGGAGGAAACATGTCTGATGTTCCAGGCACAGGCGCATATCCCTCTCCCGAGCAGGCTCACCTGCCTGGAACTGCAGCCACACCAGCCCAGGCAGCAAGGTGGTGCCCATGGGCAAGGTCATCCAAACACCACCACCCACACCCTGCTGACAGCATGAAAGCCAGAATGAAGCAGATTGTGGGGGATCATGGGAATAAGAGGCTGACTTCAGAGGCAGCTACACACAAAGCACAGTTACAAGGACTTGCGCTGCTGACCTTCAGTGGGAGATACAGAAGCCAAAACTTGGGATGATGGGTGGAGGCAGGAGAGACATCCAACAGGGCTACCTTACCTGCCTCGCCACCCTCCGAGCCTCCCAGTAGGGCTTCGAGTCTTCCACAGCTTTGCCAATTTTCTTCACCAGTTCATCCAGCTTCACCGTTGCTTCCACCAGAACAGAGCGGAACTTCTGACGAGCATCCTGTAGCCGGAGGAAATCAAAGAAACACAGTTCAGACTTCAGAAGGAATCCAGAGACACCTACTTTACCTAACCAGGAATACTACGCCAGGACTTTACCCAACATGCAAACCCCTAAATTGGCACCTTTATTAGACAGTACCGTGAGCAGTACCATCCAGAACTTCCTGCCGTGGTGAAAACATCCTGTGACCCACACTGCCCCACATGGCAGCCACCAGCCACACGTGGCTACTGAACACTTGCAAGTGGCTAGTATTACAAAGGGAGTGAGTTTTTTTGTTTTGTTTTGTTTTTTGAGATAGAGCCTCAAGCTGTCACCCTGGGTAGAGTGCCGTGCCATTACAGCTCACAGCAACCTCCAAGTCCTGGGCTCAAGCGATTCTCCTGCCTCCTCCTCCCAAGAAGCTGGGACTACAGGTGCCCGCCACAATGCCCAGCTATTTTTTGTTGCAGCCATCATTGCTATTTGGCGGGCCTGGGCTGGATTCAAACCCGCCAGCTCAGGTGTATGTGGCTGGCGCCCTTAGCCACTTGAGCCACAGGTGCCGAGCCAGGAAGTGAGTTTTTAATTTAATTTTAATTACTTACATTTAAATGTGAATAATTGGCCAGGCACAGTGGCTCACCCCTGTAATCCTAGCACTTTGAGAGGCTGAGGCAGAAGGATCACTTGACCCAGGAGTTCAAGGCTGCAGTGCACAGTGTTTGTAGCTATGAATAACCACTGTACTCCAGCCTGGGCAACATCACAAGACTCTATCTTTTAAAAAGAAATTATTTCGGAGTAAGTGCCCTGATATTAAAGTGGGTTAAAAAAAAAAAAAAAGAAATTATTTCTTTAATTAGCCATGCATGGTGGTATATGCCTGTAGTCCCCTAGTTACTTGAAAGGCTAAGGCGGGAAAATCACTTGAGTCCAGGAATCAGAAGTTATAGTGAACTGTTGCCAGCACCACCACACTACAGTCTGGTAACAGAGATCCTATCTAAAAAAAAAAAATTAACATGGGTAGTGACCACTATAATGGACAGACCAGTGCAGATTAAAAAGGTCCATCTGGGTCCTCAGGGAAATGTCCAGTCCAGTCACCTCTGGCACTTCTGTCCATATGACACCTTTAAGTACAACCACATAATTTGGTCAATATTAAAAAATAAGTACAAATCCAATACATGCCAAACGCAATGCTGAGCCTTGGGCACTGCTAGTCTGGTGGCTGCAATAGCATCACAGCCCATCCCAGAAAAGTCAGTGCCGGTGTGGGGACAGTACAGAGGCCATGGAGCTCAAGCAGCAGAGGACTTCACCAGGCCATCGTGGGAAACTTCCTGAGGAATAATATCTAAACAGAAGCTCGAAACATGAATGGGCACTTGGAAAAGAAAAGAAACGCTGAGTGCCCAGCAGGCTGCAGAGCCCATGCTCAGCTGAGGGAAAGGGAGCAGCATGGTGTCTGCCAGAAACCCAAAGGTCTGGAAGGTAGAGAATGGCAAGAGGTAAGGGTGGCCGCCCACCCCGGGGACAGCAACTAGCAACTTGGGCCTCGGCAGCAGTGTGAAGGAGGGCAGTGCTAAGCTTAACCACGAGGTAAAAGTGAAGAAACCAGATCGGCGAGGTACAAGGAGGGGGAAAAAAAGAAAAGAGAAATTTAACATGTCTAGGAAGACATATTGCTGGAATCAGGTCAGTACCTCACAGACCCCATCCCCTTGGCATTTGCCGAGCAGAGCCACACAGGGTAGGGACAGGTGCGGGGAGGCGAGCACGTGGGGAGAAGTGTGGGAAGGCACGCACATATATGCACACACTTGTGCAAGCACAAGTTTGAGAAAAGGGAAATGAATACTGAGACGAGAAGGAACAATACATACATAATCACGAGCTGTAGGGCTGGGGCTGCCCCGCTGGTGTAACCTGGTCTCCACTGGCTGGAAAGGGCCTGCCTCACGAATAACTATCTGGAACATACTTCTACACATGGAATTGTAGGGTCTCATGAGGGTGAAGAGGCTCTGATCACGTTTTCTAATCTCAAGCCATGGACTTGCCAGATGGGCTTGAGAATGCTGCCGCATTCTAGGACATGAGGACACAGCCTCTGCCTCCCAGGGGAGCTCCCCAGCTCCTGAAGCCAAATCCCACTTTAGACACAGGTGTGGGCCCCTTTCCTCCAGTTTTGTGTCATCCTGATTTTCTCTGCCTTCTCTCCTATCATTCCAGGCCCAAAGCCACCTGCTACAGCTCCTGAAGCCACAGAATAAGACTAGACTTGTTCTCCAGAGGAAGAGCCACAGAGGCAGACGCCCTGGGGTACGACATAGCTTCTGCAGGGCTTGGCTTCCAGGAAGTCAGAGGCAGCATGTTGTCAAACCCAGGATTTTAATAAGAGACACTGATTCAATGTTAGTTAACTCCCTTTTATGGGGCCCCAATCAGGTAACTTCTCTGTGAACCATTTGTATTAGCTATAAAATAGTTACTTTCGAACTCATAGGAGGGATGCTAGAAAGAATAAAGGAAAATGCAAAAGTAAAATACCTAACAAATCCTGGGCACACAGTCAAGGCTCAATAAATGCACACAATTGTTCCTCCTCATATAAAAAGAGATCTGTAGGCTTGGTGCTTGTGGCTCAAGCAGCTAAGGCACCAGCCACATACACCTGAGCTGGCGGGTTCAAATCCAGGCTGGACCCGCCCAACAACAATGACGGCTGCAAAGAAAAAAATAGCAGGCCATTGTGGTGGGAGCCTATAGTCCCAGCTACTTGGGAGGCCGAGGCAGGAGAATCGCTTGAGCCCAGGAGTTGGAGGTTGCTGTGGGGTAATGCCACGGCACTCTACCCAGGGCAACAGCTTGAGGCTCCGTCTCAAAAAAAAAAAAAAAAGAGAGAGAGAGAGACCTGCAGTGCTGTTAAAAACTACCTAGGGAGTGTTTGAAGCAAGGGTAGCTGACACGATGCACAAAATAGCCTGTTAGCTATGTGGGCAGCTGCTTTGCAAGATGCACTGATGTATGTGACAGCATCTTCGTGGTCACCTCCTGGTGGTGGGCAGCACCAGTGCTATCCACATTCACACCACAGTGAGAATCTGAGGGCCAGACCATTCACTGTGTGGCCCAGGCAGGTCACATCACACCCCAGGTCTGCTCTGCTAAATGAGAACTGGGCTCCAAACCAGTGGCCGGTGGGCCAACAGGTTTAGTCCACTCAGCCTGTATACTACATATGGAAGGAAACGTCACATTAAAAAGAAAAAAAAAGGAGTGGGGAGAATTCTCAAATTTTTCATTTCAAAGTCAGACGATCTGGTGATATAGGCACTCTCCTTACCTGACAACCCTTAGCTACAAGTGGAGTAGAAGGTCCCCCTTAGACAGGGACATGGCCCTTTCCAGTACGTCCCCTGAGTCTAAATCACATCCAACCTGCTTCACTCATTCAAGGTCCCAGCCCCTGGGGACATCACACTTGCCAAGAGCTCTTCAGGCCACATGAAAATAAGCCCCCAACTCTGCCTCTGTGGGGAAAGAGGGCTACAGAGCACAGACCGACATTTGCCCTGCACAGGCGCTCATTTAACCCCCTCAGTTTCACAATCTGCCAACAACCTCACTAGGTAGGTGCTACAGTTGTTCACATTTTACAAAGGAGGAAACTGAGGTGCAGAGAAGGCAGACAACATGCCCCAGGACCCCAAGCTGGGAAATGGCAGAGCCATTATTAAACTCAAGCAGTAAATAAACAGGTAAAATGTAGTGTGTTAAGTACTGAGACCTACCAACACACAATGAACAACAGACCCACAGCTGGGAAGGTCATCAAGGCAGGCTCCATGGCTCACAGCTTGTAATCCTAGCAGTCTGGAAGGATGAAGCAGGTGGATTGCTTGAGCTCAGGAGTTACAGACCAGCCTGAGCAAGAGCCAGACCCTGTCTCTAAAAATAGTAGTGTTGTGGCAGGTACCTGTAGTCCCAGCTACTTGAGAGGCTAAGGCAAGCAGATTGCTTGAGCCCAAAAGTTTGAGGTTGTTGTGAGCTATGACACTACGGCACTCAACTGAGGGTGACAAAGTGAAACTCTGTCTCAAAAAGAAAGAAAAGAAAGGAAAGAAACCAAAAGAGAAAGAAAAGAAAAGAGAAGAGAAGAAAGGGGATTCCACCAAACAGAAGAGGAGGAGCATCCGCGGCCTCTAGCAGGGACCAGTACAGGAGGCCTATCCTGTGTTCTGTAGGAAAGTACATGATCTTTGTCCCAAGGGCCACAGGGAGCCAAGGGGGGGTTGGTGGAGGGATTATTTCTGTTTCTTTCCTTGCAGATGATTTTCTGGTGCTGGTTCATCACTGAGATTCTGTTCCCATTTTTCTGCTATTCTCTTTCCTTTAGCCATAAATCACATGTCATAATTTAATCTTTTAACCTGGGTTTACATGGGGGGTTTTACTTCCCATGTATCCTTTGTCAGAAACGATTGCAGAATGCATTCTACCACAAAAAGGAAAAGTAATCATCAGTTGCTAGATCATTCAGCTCTCAACAGTAGTTACATAGCTGTAATAATGTAATCACCAAATACTGACCACAACATAATTCTGTTGGGAAGGCAGGGGTAGAAAAAATAGGTGTGTAGCCGGGCGTTGTGGTGGGCGCCTGTAATCCCAGCTACTGGGGAGGCTAGGCAAGAGACTCACCTAAGCCCAGAAGTTGGAGGTTGCTGTGAGCTGTGATGCCACAGCACTCTACCGAGGGCAACAAAGTGAGACCTCTGTCTCTAAAAAAAGAAAAGAAAGAAAGAAAAAATTGGTATGTGGTAGGGACAGAGGGAAGAAAAAGATAAAAATCTCATCTTCCAGGGTAGGTACAGTGGCTCACGCCTGTAATCCCAGCACTCTGGGAGGCCAAGGCAGGTAGACTGGTTAAGCTCAGGAGTTCGAGACCTGCCTGAACAAGAGCGAGTCTCAAAAAAAATAAATAAATAATAGCCAGGCATAGTGGCAGGCATGTGTAGTCCCAGCTACTTGGGAGGCTGAGGCAAGAGAATCACTTGAGCCCAAGAGTTTGAGGTTGCTGTGAGCTATGATGCCATAGCGCTCAACCCCAGGGGAAAAGAAAATCTCACCTTCCATAATGAGATTTCAACAAATGACTCAAACTGAAAAATCACAAAGTAACCATACAACACATACTATTTGGTCATAGAAGTAAATACCTTAATAATCAACATTTTTTTTAAGGATGGGGTCTCTCATTCTGTCACCCGACTGGAACCTCGAATTCCTGGGCTCAAGTAATCCTCCTCCATCAGCCTCCCAAGTGCATGCTACAGTACCCTGCTTTTGTTTTTAATTGTGGTAAAATACCATGGTGGATTTTCATAAGCAGGAACATGACCTGATCAGGGTTGGGTTTTACAAAATGGTTACTAACTGCAGAGTATTTTTAGAGACTCCTCAGAGATTCTGATGGGCAGGTTCAGGCACACCAGCCTGGCTGATGCCCTTTTTGTGACTATCTGTATTAAGTGTGTAAACACCAAAGGGTCCTGAACCCAAGAGACCTGATTCAACATCAGCATTTCTCTCTAGAAATGAGGTTGTGCTGCCAGGAATCGTGCTAGCTGACGTCCACAGTCAATGTTCATCCAAGAAGTGCTAAAAGCAACACACAAAGTCAGTCCTCCCCCATATGTAAAGTCCCACCCAGTTTTTACCATTCCACTGACGATCACAGCTACGTGAGTAACAATTCCCCAGAAGCACGGGAGAATGGACGCTCGCAAGCCAAAACCTTTCCTGCCTGCCCCAGGTAACAGCCTGGTTTTCCCTGGCCGCACCCTCACCTCTCAGTCCCTAGTGGAGCAACTCTGGTCCCAAGCGATCATGTTAGCCAGGCCTGACCAGACATGCACTCTCCCAGCCATGGAGATTGATCCAGGGGGCTGAGCGGCCAGGACTCATCATAACCAATGAGGCTTAATTCTGGGACTTCTACAACTTTTAGAAAGAGGACCTTTTTCCCACGAGCTGCTAAGATGGAATGAAAGCCGAAAGCAGCCACCATGGCGTACTGAAGAGAGAGTCTGCCAGGGCGGAAAGAAGGGAGAAGGTCCCAGCCACACTGTCGGCCTCTGGATTCAGCAATACCCTGCAAGCCACTCATATCCGTTCCTCTTAGCAAAGCCCACCGGCCCACCATCACCACTGCTTTTTGTTTTGAGATACTTGGAATTAGATTGTTGTTACTGGGCAATTGGATTAGCCTTTAAAAAAAAAAAACCCACATGAGATGAAAGATACACCTTAACACAGTCATATTAACATAGATAGGACAGGCAGCCAATCTACATTCCACACCAAGGCAAAACACTGTAATTAAATACAGTTAACTGCTAGAGGGTTTCTCTGCCCCTGACCAGAAAGCCCCGTTTATAAGGAGCAGAAGTCTGGAATTTAACTCAACTAACGTTTGTAAAGCATTTCTTTCTTTAATACATCTTAAAGCCGGCTTGCCACAATCAAACTTGAGCTTTTTGCCTTATTTCCTGGTTCAAGAAAAGACTTGATCATGGTTCCTTGCCTCCTACAAACAGGCAAATGAGTCTTTCAAGATCAGAGCTGGGGGTTGCAGCAGGAATGTCCAGGGAAGAGAGAAAGCTGACTGTGCTCCCTACAGGAAGTGATCCATGGAGGGGAGCAGTTCAGAAGTACAAATTCATCTGGGAGAATGAGCGGACCTTTTACCAGTCACAAAATACAAGCCATTTACCATCCAGGGCTGTTTGCCTGCTGATTTTTTACATCAGTGCTGGAAGGAGTTCTAAAACAGTTGCCTCTGTTTGAATAAGGCCTCAGATCTTCAGATCTTTAGAACTGAAAACTACATCTCATTCATTAGGTGACTCTAACCCAGAATAATTTATTCAAGTAAAGAATTGCTGAGAGTGCCGGTCTCCTTGTTTGAATGTGTCAGTGTGTCAAAAATACAATCCTGTATCAGATTAGATCTCTAGCTAAACCAAACCAGCCAGTGTGCCTTGGAAACAACATGCTGTTGTCACCACGCTGGGGACAGGGCCCTGTTTTCTGGACAAGCTGCTCATCTATGCCCCAATTACCTTGCTTATAAGCTGAGAATGACAGCCCTTCCCCTTCCAGGAGTCCCCATAACCAAGTGAGATAAAGACAGGATGGCTGTTTTTTTAAAAATAACTGTCCTACATATTAGAGATGACATCATACTTCAAAGGATCCTTACTAATGCCATTTATAAATATACGGCTTTCAGTTTGTTGAGAGAGATTCCACAAGCATTATCTGGGGCTCCAACAGCCCTGTAAGGCAGGCTCAGCAAGAATTATCATCCCCAGTCTACAGATAATAACACTGGAGCCCAGTGGTGACCTGATCCCTCTACCTGAGGTCACCAGGCAAATAAAAGTCACCTGTTAGACAAAAGCACACACTGTGGCTTTTTAGTCCAGAATGCCAGTGACTAGCAGTTCTCAAAATACACTCGGAGTACCCCCTGGCAAGGAATGCGTAGTCCCTGAGACATTTTCAGGGAGCCTACAAGGTAAAAATCATTTTTGTAACTTTCACAAAGACTTATTTGCCTTTTTCACCTTCATCCTGTTATGAGTGTTCAGTGGAGTTTTCCAGAGACTATACAATATGTGACATTGCAAGAGATGGAACGCAGAAGCAGGCAAGAAAATCCAGCTGTTCTAACAAGCCAGGCATCAAAGAGACTCGCAAAACCAATTACTTTTTCATTAAACCTTTTTTGGGGGGAAAGTCATTTTTTCCTAAAATTTTATGTAAACATGGCTCAGTGCCGTACACAGTGGTTACGGCGCCTGTAGCACAGTGGTTATGGTGCCAGCCACATACACCGAGGGTGGTGGGTTCGAACCCAGCCCAGGCCCAGCTAAATAACAATGACAAATGCAACAAAAAAAATAAGCAGGTGTTGTGGTAGGTGCCTATAGTCCCAGCTACTTGGGAGGCTGAGGCAAGAGAATCACTTAAGCCCAAGTTTGAGGTTGCTGTGAGCTGTGACACCATTGCACTCTACCAAGGGCAACGTGGTGAGATAGCTCAAAAAAAATTTTTTTGTTGTTAACATGTAATAGGGCTGGGCATGGTGGTCGCACCTGCAATCCTAGCACTCTGGGAGGCTGAGGCAGGAGGATCACTTGAGCTCAGGAATCTGAAATCAGCCTAAGCAAAAGCAAGATCCCTCCTCTACTAAAAATAGAAAAAAAAAGAAAAACTAGCCAGGTGTTGTAGCGCATGACTGTAGTCCCAGCTACTGGGGAGGCTGAGGCAGGAAAATCTGCTTAAGTCCAGGAGTCTGAGGTTGCCATGAACTAAGCTGATGCCAGGGCACTTAGCCTGGGCAACAAAGTAAGATTCTGTGTCAAAACAAAACAAAACAGGCTCGGCACCTGTGGCTCAAGCAGCTAGGGCACCAGCCACATACACCTGAGCTGGCGGGTTCGAATCCAGCCCGGACCTGCCAAACAACAATGACAGCTGCAACCAAAAAATAGCCAGGTGTTGTGGCGGGCGCCTGTAGTCCCAGCTACTTGAGAGGTGGAGGCAGGAGACTCACTTGAGCCCAGGAGTTTGAGGTTGCTGTGAGCTATGATGCCACAGAACTCTACCCAGGGCAACAGCTTGAGACCCTGTCTCAAAAAAAATAAATAAATAAAAATAAACACACACATGTAATAGGAAAGTTAGCAGGAACATTCTAGAATTCCATGATAAAAGACGCCTCAGGGAACATTCTGACTGTCTAACCAGTAGTAAGGTACCTGAAATGTTTTTAAGTTTACTGCAAAGCACAGTTTCTTTCTACCCATCTGATCTATTCTCTGAAAGCACTTGTAGCAGCTGCTAGAATACACAAAGAAACCACTTTAAATAGTGCTTAAGTGGAAGGGGTGCAAGTGCTCTCCAGCGCTAGCTGATGGAACTTCTGAGGTGACAGAAGTGTCCTATATCCATGCTAATATAGAAGTCAGAGCCCCTTGTAGCCAAATAAACAAAGGGTGGCCAGTGCAACAGAGTTTTGTATTTTGTTCAGTTGAAATTCGCAATTATAATTTAGATGGCCACCCTACTGGACCTGGCATGGGCCTAGACCTTTCTCTACTTGGAGGGATTCCGCCAAGCTCCTTGGGCCTGGCTTCTGTCCAGTTCTTCTCAGCCCCATCTCCTGCGGGGATGGGTTTTCAGAGACCAGAATGCTCTATGCCTACCTTCAGACTTCTGCAGCATAGCCAGTCAGGTGATGCCTGCCTGCAATCCCCACTACTCAAGAGTCTAAAGCTGGTCCAGGAGGATGGCTTGAACCCAGCTGTCCAAGGCTGCATTGAGCTATGATCATGCCACTGCGCACCACAGCCTTTGCAACAGAGCAAGACCCTATCTCAAAAAAGAAAGAAAAGAAAAAATTCTGCAGTGGAGGCAGAAGCTCAAAGGCTCTGCAATGGTCGGTCAAGGTACCAGGGAGCCAAATAAAAAAGGCTGAGGTGTGAGGGTGCAGGAGCCGGGGAGAAGCAGAGCTGGCGAGAAGGGAGTGAGGGTGAAGACCGCCAGGCAGGTGCAGCAGTCAGAGCACTCCTGATCACTGTGCAGGCCCAGTTCTCATCAGTGTGTACCATCCAACTAGAAGAACCTGGCTACAACAGACCTGAAGGGATGGAAACATGAAGGGAAAGGAAAGGAAGAAAATACTAGGATTCTCACATTGGGAAAACCTCAGGATCACTGTGGGAGACCAGGGCCTACCTCCCCTCCCCTGACTCCTATTCTTTTCCCATCCCAACACCTGACTTTAGTGATAGAAACCTCTTGGACTGTCCAAGCCCACCACTTCGTTCCGTGAGGACTGTCCCCAGACAGTGGGTAGGACTTTCCCATCATGTTTCCAACACAAAACCCTCTGTCAGGGATCAGAATGGAGGAAACCAGGGGAGGGTGAGACAGATCAGGAGAGGAGAGAGCAAGGAAAGCAAATGCAGATAACAGGGTGGGTGGAAGATGATCTGGGCTCCTGACTCTAATCCTACATAACATAGTCATATGTTTATCAACTAAATAGGACACTTGTGAGTGAGGAAGGCACTATTCATACTTGTGACGGGACAAAAGGCATACACCAGACAGTCATGGTCACCAGGCATGTGTGGTCTCCCTAAGCATGAGGCCCAGTGACACCTTCCCTCCCTGAGTTCCATGAAAGGCTCCTATAATCCTTCAGAAAACCTTCCCCTTTTGAAAGCTGTTTGAGTGGGCTATGGGAGAAGCGCAATGGGTCTAATCCCAGCTTAGGTATCACCCAGCTCCAGATCCCTAGAAGGCCCGACACAGCTCCACAGCTTTGGTGATAAGGACAGATGCTGCTTCCTAATCCCCACCCTTCCCGAGGCATCACACTGCCTGTCCTGGTTCTGAGCCAAGAGGTTTCCTCCACCAAGAGGAAAGGAGAGGAGGCGAGGAGAGAAAGCTGGAGTCATCAGTTTCCTCCTCCACGTTCACCTCCTCTGAGGGTAACAAGGGTCTTCAACTCTTTATAGGCCTGAGTAGAACCTCTTCCCTCCTAGCCAGAGGGCCCTGGTTTAGAGCTCTGATCTGACAACAGAGTGCGTCCCAACAAACAGGTGAGCGGTCCCTCCCATCTCATCCCATCTCCTAGGACATTCATTGTACCAACAGTGCTCTTTGTTTGAACAGGTGTTTTTATCCATCACTCAGCTCCCACCCAATACATACAATGTTATTAATGTGATCTACAACTTTATCCAAATTGCCGCCTTTCTATGACTCTCTGGTCAATGTGGAGATTCAATAAACCAAAGGGAAGTATTGCCCAGTAGCTGGGACTACAGGTGAGTACCATCACCCCTACCTAATTTTCTCTACTTTTTTGATAGGGTTTATTTCCTGAAGACAAGATCATCCACTTCCACAACCAGAGTGTAATGATGCAAATCACAAAGTTAACATTAACACAATTCCTTCTAAATTTTTAATTTCAAAATATTAACAGGGTTAGGGTTACATGAATATGCTGTATAAAAGTAAATTTAGGACTTTCTGTGTGCCACTACAACTTACCCACTGTACCAATGGGTAAGTTTTTATCCCTCATCCCTCTCCCACCCATTACAAACAATGCTATTAATCCGATCTACAACTGTCCTCCCTACTAATGTCTTTTACAATAGAAGGGGGAAAAAGTGTCCCGGTCCACGATTTGCACAGGGCATCCAGTTGTCATCTCTAACGCCCTTTCATGTGGAACAGCTCTTCAGTCTTTTGTCTTTCATGGCCCCAACTTTTTTTTTTTTTTTTTACTGATATCAGCCAGTTATCTTATAGAATGTCTAACAATTTGGAAAAGACTTGCTTTCAGGCTCGGCTCCTGTGGCTCAAGGGGCTAAGGCGCCAGCCACATACACCTGAGCTGGCGGGTTCGAATCCAGCCCGGGCCCGCCAAACAACAATGATGGCTACAACCAAAAAATAGCGGGGCGTTGTGGCAGGCACCTGTAGTCCCAGCTACTTGGGAGGCGGAGAGAGGAGACTCGCTTGAGCCCAGGAGTTTGAGGTTGCTGTGAGCTATGATGCATGGCACTCTAACCAGGGCGACAGCTTGAGGCTCTGTCTCAAAAAAAAAAAAAAAAAAAAAAAAAAAAAAAAGACTTGCTTTCAATTCATCTTTTTTGTTGATGTTACACAGGAAAGAGCCAACAGAATGGAAATGAACCAATTACAAAAGCATGTTTAAAACAGCCCACAGTACAAAGCACTACAAAGGAAAAATCTTTGAACCTTCAGCGTAGGGGTCAGTCTTCCTGGACTCTGGAGAGGGACTGAAATCACACAACAATCCTGCAGGCACGCACAGCGGGAAAGACTGACCAGACCCAGTGCTTTTTCATTCATGGCCAAACAAATGCTGGTAAACCCACAGGATTCCCTGAGTTAAAAGGCGGCAGAATTGCTAAAGCAGCAGCATTGTACTGAAATTCAGCCATAAAAGAATTATTTCCATGTCTATACCAAGAGGCTTAACATATTTCCTTAAATTCAATATCTAATTTTTTTGGTCAAAAATTCACAATCATTAGATTTCAGACAGATTATACATTTGATGTACACATCTATCAGGGGCGGTGTTTCAACCACCACCCAGGCTGTTATGAAATACAAGGTCCAGTTTATAATTAGCAGGAGTTTTAGAATCAGGGCAATATGGAGAGTTCCCAACCAAGCGTTGGGAAACTCTAGAGATCAGTTAGCGCAGCCTCCGTGGGCAACATGTACCCCTACACCACAACACTACAGCAAGCTGGCCGTGTGACTTCTGGCTTTGGGACAACCTCCCTCCTGACTGCAGCTAACTGGAATGGAAAGAAAGAAGGGCACAGGCTGCAAAGAGCCAAAGTCAAAGTCCACTGCTGTAACGTTAGGGTCACAGGAGAAACAGCTTAAAAACATCAAAACTAGTTCCTTCTCTTGGAGTAGAACTTGGGGTCAGGAGGAATGAAGCTAAGGACTTTCATTTTTCTTTGTAACTCATGAAGGGTTAAAAAAAAAAAAACTAGGGGCAAGTATTGTTTCAACAAAAATAAAATTTTAAGTCTATACAGCATTAATGAACTACAGAGCTTTTATATTTCTCCTATTGCCAAGACTGAGGGTGAATCATAATTTATTCAGCATGTGGCTACATTAAAATCTAAATCTCAGAGTCATAGCAGGGTTGGAAGAGACTTTGCCCATCACTTAGCTCACATGCTCCCATTTCACAGATGAGGTGACTGTACTCTCAAGAGACAAAAGTTCCCAAAGATGTACAACTGGTTGACATCACAGCAAAGATTGAAAACCTGGGTCCTAGACCAGCTTTCTTTCATCTCTGCAGCCTCCATGGAAGTCTCAGAATATGCATCCTCCCTGCCCCCAGAATCATACCCCCAAAATTTAAGTACATGGGCTCCAGCCTCAGAGTCCTGCATTTAAACCCTGGCCCCACCACGCACTGGCTGTGTGACCTGGGAGAATGGACTTCCTCTCTCAGTGCCTCCCTTTCTCACTGTTATTCTCAAGGGCTGTTGAGAGAATGAATTGGACCAACTATAAAAACCACTTAGCATATAATAAGCTTTCACTGCCTACTGTTTTTATGCTGGTGCCATGATTCAATAAATGACAAGCGTGGGGAGGAAAGGACCCATGTTTGTTGGACATTTTATGAGGTCAGACAATTAAGTGCAAACTCATCCTAGAAAAAGTGCTTTGAAGGGTGGACTAGACGAGCTGGCATGGGTGCACAGCTTCCCAAGGGGAGGACTTCGAAGATGACTGTAATGATAGCCAGCAATGAAATATGCACCTAGCACTTTTCCTAGGATGAGTTTCAGAACGTAATTGTCCAAACTGGTGGACAGGTACCAGGCCAGTGACTTTATAAAATCCTTAACAGCCCTGGCAAGATACGTATTGCCCTTCACAGTTTAGAGAAGGAAATTACAACCCCCAAAAGCTAAAAAAAACAAAAACCACAAACTCTCAAAGACAGAACAGCTTAGTAAGAGGCAGAGGAAAAATTCAAGTCCTGCTCTCCTGAGCTCCACAGCCTCCACTTTCCACCATCACATGCCATATAATTACTTTCTATCAGTTCCAAAACAGCTTTCTTTTTTCACCAAAAGTTTCATAATATTAAAGTATGGGGGCTCACCCCTATAATCCCAGCTTGAGACCAGCCTGCATAATGAAATCCTGTTTACACAAAAAATTTTTAAAGTAGCCAAACACCGCACACATGAGCAGTTGTACTCCTAACTCCTCGGGAGGCTGAGGCAGGTGCATCACTTGAGCCCAGGAGTTTGAGTGTGCAGTGAGCTATGATTGGGCCACTATACTTCAGCCTGGGTGACAGAGAAAGACCTTTCCTCTTAAAAAAATAAAATAAAATAATAATTGTTTTTCTTTAACAAGTTCCAAATGAGGCAGATGAGGTTGCTACCACACGTATGTAACACCGGGATTCCACGCACATTTCCCCAGCAAAAACCTGTAGCAGGGCGGAAAGCAGCATTTCTATCTAGAGCTTGCCCAAGGAGCTTTAGAGAAACCTTCCCCCTGAATTTATAAAGCATCTGCTCAAATATTGTACCTCTGGCTTTACGCACCACTATTTTTTCATAATACGCTTTATAGCCATGGCATAATTTTTTCCTCAGACAAAATTTTTAGGAAGCGGGCAAAGTAGCAAAGAATTTGCTATGGCTAGGCCCATAGCACTACTAAAAACTGCTCCCTTGTGCTTTTATTGTTGCTGGATTATTTAGGGTCACTAGGAGTATTACTAACCAAAGTCCTTGCTTTGCTGGCTAGTCAACCATAAAAACACCTCAAGAAGGCACTGAAATGTGGTTATTTATGAAGTCTTCTCCCAGTAAAGGGAGGAAGGGAGGAAAGAAAGAAAGCAGATGTTCTAGAGGATTCAAAACAAGTCTCTGTCTCTACATTACCATGAGTATGGCAGGGTTGTTGTTTGCTTGAAACAGAGTCTCACTCTGTCACCCAAGTGTAGTGGCATCATTATAGTTCACTGAAACATCAAACTCCCGGACTCAAGTGAACTTCTGCCTCAGCTTTCCAAGTACCTGGGAATACGGGTGAGTACCTCCATACCTCCCACCCTCTGTTTTTATTATTTTTTTTTTTTAGAGATGAGGGTCTTGCTATGTTATTCATGCTGGTCTTGAACTCCTGGCCTCAAGTGATCCTCCTGCCTCAGCCTCCCAAAGTGTTGCAATTCCAGGTGTGAAATATCACACCTGCCATGGTTGTCAGACATGGCCCAGAATTCTTTGGTGTTAATCCCATCAAGAGCAATTTGAATTTGGGTGAGCTCGTGACTGCCTACGTCAATAAAGTACAACAGAAGTACAGCTTTGGATGTTCCAAGGCTCAATCAGAAAAAGCCAGAAAGCTACTACCTGGTCATTTGGGGATGCTCACTCTGGGAAAAACCTAGAAGTCAGAGTACCTGAGACCACAGTACTAGAAAGGTCACAGGTAGGCAGTCTGATTGACAACCCCAGCTGAGCTCCCAGTCAAGGGCTGACATCCGCTGTCAGGCATGAGACTGAGCCATCTTGTATGTCAACTGAGCCCTCAAGTGACCACAGCTCCAGCTGACAGCTGATTTTACAAAACTCCTCAAGCAAGGACGCCCAGCTGAGCCCTCTCCAAGTGCTCTCCAAATTCCTGACCCACATATCATGGGCAAAATAAATTTTTAGGCTTTGAAAGCTTAGAGTAATTTGTTAGGCAGAAATAGTAACCAGAACAAAGAAAGACAGCACCCCACCCCCACCACCACATCTCTTCCTCTGATAAAGCCAAAACCCAAGCAAGAGAACATTACATCTGTATTACATCTGTGAACTTCCAATGTATCAAAACAAAGCTGAATCCCTTTGCATGCTTAAAACCAAAAGGTGTGCTAGACAAAGACAACGATTGTTGTGGTTGTGGGTTTAATGCCAAACAATAGAACAGTTTACATGAAACTCCATTCATCATGCTTTGGTTGTGGGTTTAATGCCAAACAATAAAAGAGTTTACATTAAAAGGGCTTGGCTGTGGCTATAATAAAACAGCGGATATTCCTCCCATTGTCTCCCTGCTAACAGTTTCTTTCTGCCAAAGAAAACATTAGTTATCTCTTAGCTAATCCAGCAAAACACAGCAAACGGGAAAAAAAAAAATCAGGCAAGAATAGAACAAATTTTTTTCATCTTCCTTTAAGGAAATGAAAGGGGCTGATTTGCCAAGCTTTCTAAGAGCTGCTTTACAAATTATTGTGATACCCTTGGTTAAAATGCACTGCAAAAAAAAGCAGTATGGTCTTTACTGTTGGAAACATCTATGTGGCAAAAGGGAGATTAAGTAACTCTCAAAGAGGAGGGCTGGGCAAAGATAACTGGGCTGACTGCCAAGGGAAGAGGTTCAAGAGAGGTTTAATTCACCCAGCCAACACACACACAGCTATGTTAAAAGTCCCTACAATCAATGCTGAGAAGGAAAAAGAATAGCTTAATATTAAAAGGCTACAGTCCACAGAGACCAGAGCTCTGTCAACTTGGGGATGTGAAGATTCTTACCAGCTATGAGGTAAAGCAAAAAAAAGGAATATATCAACTCTATAGCCTGTCTTCTTTTGAGGCAGGGACACCTGTGGGCAGCTCAGTAAGAGGGTAGGTACCTTGGATAAACCTGGGGCTAAAGCCACATAATTGTAGCAAAGTCAGCTGGTATTCTATGATAGGTTCCAGCTAAAGAGCCTGGGAAGTTTGTGTATTACGTTGCTGGTCCTTATAGCTTAAATGGAAGACACGTCCAATTTTTTTAAGACAATAAAATCCATTTTGATATTCATTAGCTATTTCTATGGCTAGCCAACAGCCCATACCAATTATCATTTTGCTAATGCAGCTACAGCGAGTGAGGTTATGCAAGAGAACTTACATGTGTACCCACAAGTCTTTATCTATTGAGAAAACTGAGAAATGATGCCCTCAGGCTGGGCACAGTGGCTCACCCCTGTAATCCTAGCACTCTGAGAGGCTTAGTAGGTGGATTGCTTGAGCTCAGGAGTTCAAGACCAGCCTGAGCAAGAGTGAGACCCATCTCTACTGGAAATAGAAAAACTAGCCAGGCACAGTGGCACACGCCTGTAGTCCCAGTTACTCGGGAGTTTGAATATCTAAATATTCTTAATATTTGAACTGTTTTCCACTATTATATTCTTGATTTTTCTGTATTTTATAAATAAGCGTATAAATGAGGGTTTCTTAACTGTAGACAATCCTAAAATGCCTTTAAAACACTTATCATTCTTCCATGAATTACCACAACCAAGGCTTCACAATACAGTAATTCACAAAGCAAAACCACTAACATCAGGATTTATCTATGTAAGGCAGAAACCACCAAGCCAAAGCCTTACCCACCAGCCTTCACAGTTCCTAAAATTCCTTCCATAGAAATTCACTTCTTTGACTCATAAAGACCTCTTTTCATAATAGGCTTCATTCCCCTTTCCCATCCCCTTGCCTGTGAAAATTATAAAATATGGCCATTGTAAATAATTCAGAAAAAAATGCCAAGAAATAAAAAATAAAAAAACACCAGCATTCTCAGCAACTACCAACAACCACTGGCAATATCTGAGCACGCATTTTTCTAGAGTTCTGTTTCTCAGACTATACACTGATCTTCCCCCCTCATCCACTGTGAATTGATACTTCTTTAGAATACAATTAAAATAAACTAGATAAGTGAAATGTCATTTGAATGTCACAGCAATTTCAAATTGCTGGAAAAAAAAAGTCTAAAGTCCTACTCCTAATTTCTTTATTTACTTCACCTTAATTGATAAAAAGCAGTTCACATTCTTCAGACTACTTCAGAATAACTATTATAGGCTCAGTGCTTGTAGCTCAAACAGCTAAGGTGCCAGCCACAGAGGTGGCGGGTTCGAATCCAGCGCAGGCTTACCAAACAACAATGACAATTACAACAAAAAATAGCCAGGCGTCGTGGTGGGAGCCTGTAGTCCCAGCTACTTGGGAGGCTGAGGCAAGAGAATTGCGTAAGCCCAGGAGTTGGAGATTGCTGTGAGCTGTGATGCCACAGCACTCTACCCAGTGTGACAGCTTGAGGCTCTGTCTCAAAAAAAAAAAAAAAAAAAAAAGAATAACTATTATAAGCCTTTTTTCTCTCATATGCTCATATTCTTTTATTGGATATATAGCTTTCCATATGGTTTTATCAACTAATTTTTTTCACTAAATAGATCACGGTCATTTGTTCATATCCACATGGTCATCCTTTTTTAATGTGAAAGGCCACTCTTAAAATACTAAGATCCCCAAGCAAGCGGGGCAGACTCTTACACATTCACCAGCCAGCACCTTCCTAAGTGGATGGGTTCTGTGGAGGAAAAGGAGACCACAATGTTGTGTTTTAACCTGGTCATAACTGTTTCCAAGGTTGGCCCTGCCTATAAACAGCCTGGGGACAAAGATAATTCCAGAGCTCTCCACTTTACAGCCAGACTCTTCTCGCCTCAGTTTTTCACATTCTTTTTTTTTTTTTTTTTTTGTAGAGACAGAGTCTCACTGTACCGCCCTCGGGTAGAGTGCCGTGGCGTCACACGGCTCACAGCAACCTCTAACTCTTGGGATTACGCGATTCTCTTGCCTCAGCCTCCTGAGCAGGTGGGACTACAGGCACCCGCCACAACACTCAGCTCTTTTTTTGTTGCAGTTTGGCTGGGGCTGGGTTTGAACCCACCACCCTCGGCATATGGGGCCGGCGCCCTACTCACTGAGCCACAGGCGCCGCCCCCACTCTTTTTTTTTTTTAGAGACAGAGTCTCATTTTGTCACCCTAGGTAGAGTACTATGACATCACAGCTCACAGTAACCTCCAGCTATTGGGCTTAGGCGATTCTCTTGACTCAGCCTGCCCAGTAGCTGGGACTACAGGTGCCCATCACAATGCCTGTTTGTTTTGTTTTGTTTTGTTTTAATTGCAATTTGGCCCTGGCCGGGTTCGAACCCGCCACCCTCAGTATATGGGGCCAGCGCCCTACTCACTGAGCCATAGGTGCTACCCGTGCCTCAGTTTTACTACCTGCAAAATGGAGGTGATAATATCTCAAGTTGTTCTGAGGACTCAATGAATTTACAAAGTGCTTAGGACAGGGCCTGGCCTATAGTAGCCATTCATTAGTATTAGCTGTCATTGGTTTGTTTTTATTTTGGTTTTTTGGGTTTTTTTTTTTTTTTTTTTTGCAGTTTTTGGCCTAGGCCAGGTTTGAACCCAACACCTCCGGTATATGGGGCTGGTGCCCTACTCCTTTGAGCCACAAGTGCCCCCCTATTAGCTGTCATTGTTTAAAGGACAGTTAAGAGACAAAGATTGGCAGGAAAGACATTCCAGGATGCATGCAAAACCTTCCTGCAAGTGCCTACCATGATGCAGCCCTCACCTCGCCCTACTCCAGTAATAGCAGCAATGTTTGCTGATGGCTTACTGTGCACCATCAGGAGGAAACCGAGGCCCTGGGACACTTAGTAATTTGTCCAAGGCCACACAGCTATTATAGGGCAATCTGTTATTCATGTATTCAACATTTATCGAGCACTTATTTTGTGCCAGAAAAATCCCAGGAGAAAACACACCCTAACAAAACAGGGCTCACCCAATAAAACAAATTTTACATCCCAATAAACAAGCCACGGCACAATGCCCTGCTGATCCAGTGACTGAGTAGTCTATCCTGCCATAACCCTGGCCTGCACAAGCCCTCGCTGGCCCCTTGCCCGGTGCCAGTCTTCTGACAAAAAGAGGTCATGGCAGGACCTGGGGTAGAAGCCATCCCAACCCCCGTGACAGGCCTGGCTCCAGCACACACATCACTGGAGCCTTCTGTGCCCAGTGCCAGCCAAGCTAACGGGGGCCCTCTCATCCACTCAGGCCATGTGGCTTCTAAAGCACTCTGTCACCCAGTGTCTCCTCCTACCCTCCAGGCACCCAGGAAGTGGGCACAGATGAGACAGGGGCTCCGAAGTGCCAAGTATCCCTAAAAGTCAGCAAACCTCTCAATTTCACCCACATGACCAGATAACAAGACCACTGTCTTCTCTCCACCTGTCTCTTCCCCAAGGCTTTGGGTTTGCACAGCAAAAACTGAGACACAATTCTATTTTAGGAAGAAATTGAGGCATAGAGATTAAATAACCTGAAGGCCCCACCGTTTTAAGTGGTGAGTGGGAGTCACAGCCAGGCCTCCTGGGTCCAGCTCTGCCAGCTATAGCTCACTCCAGAGGCTTCAAACGATTCCTCATTAACCTATTCCCCAAAGGTGGGTGCTCAGTGTGGGGGACCACTAAAGCACAGGGTCCTAAGTACCCCACTCTGATGGCCAAAGGCCAGGTCAAAGCTGTGGGGGCAGCTGAGGCCTTGCAGCCCTAGCTCAGACCATCCTGAAGATCCTCAGAAAAGGCCTCCAGTGTGTTTATCTTATAACCAGCCAACCACCAATGGTCTTGTTCACAACATTCTGCCTACCCCCCACAACATTTGTCAACCTGCCACCATGCCTGGAATTTGGTGCCAGCTTCAAGAAACAATTCTTCACGTCCCCTGGTCCACCTATCCTTCAAAAGCAAAACTAAGTCTTGAAGGCCCTAACCCCTTCACACCCACCCACATAGGACTTGAAGGAGAAAGTGCTAGGACACAACAAAACTGTCCTTTAATAAGGAAATTCTCTCTCCTAACTCTAATCATTCATTAGAGAGAGACCAGGCTGCTTTCAATGCACACCCACCTTCCCCTTCCCACCTCCAGATTTCAAAGCTCAAAATAGAGTAATTTTATTGTTTTTTGTTTTGTTTTTGAGGAGAAGACGTTTGCGGGTTTCTGGAAAAGGCAGATTCTGAATATAGGCTTTATGCAAGTTTGGAAAACACAGAATCACATGATTTTTCATGCCACCCTGCAAGTCTGCCCAGGAACCATCCCCACCTGAGCAATGAGGGGAAACACAAGCACTCACATAAACTGCTTTTGCCTCCTGAAGGACAGACTGAAAGTCAACTTTGATGACTGGGTGCCAGAGAGCAGCTGGACGCAGGAACCAGGCCCCGCTGTATCCTTCCTCCCTCTCCCTTGGACCACTGCTCTAGAACAGCTGACCTCAGAGCAAGCAAGGGAAATGAACACAAGAAGTCACAGTTGCAGAGAATGAGAGGGAGGCACAGAACATTGCAAACCTTGGTTCTGATTAGAAACTCTGTGCAGCATCTGTTTATAACATTTGGATAAAGATAGCTGTGTGTAGTATGCATTTTAATGACGTCAGTACATTGACTTTTATCACCTCACCTAGCAGGGTTGTCTCACCTGAATAATCCACCTATCTTGGAGGCATCTCCTTCTCCTCACCCACCTTTGCTGCTGAGCAAGTCCAGACCCACTCCCAGCTCTGCACTTGCAGTCCCTCCTGGCTGGAATGTTCTTTCCTCACATGGCCTGAGGCTCACTCTCTCCACTTTCCTACACCCCCCTCCCCTGCTTTTGCCTGCCAACACCCACAAGCTAGTCCCCCTTTCCAGCTTCTGACACCAAGTAAACTACTGTGCATTTTGTCTGTTGATTAACTTCTGTCCATTCTCTTCACTGGTCTGTTCACCTTAAACTGTCCTCAGCATAGTAGGTACTTACTCAGTACTAAGTGAATTAGTAATTAAAGCTGAATAATCAAGTGTTTGTGGGGAAATATACTTATTCTTCTTCATTTAAAACAAAGGCCTATCTGGTTTTTTTGTTGTTTTTTTTTTTTTTAGAGACAGAGTCTCACTTTATCACCCTCGGTAGAGTGCTATGGCATCACAGCTCACAGCAACCTCCAACTCCTGGGCTTAGGCGATTCTCTTGCCTCAGCCTCCGGAGTAGCTAGGACTATAGGCACCCGCCACAAGGCCCAGCTATTTTTTGTTGCAGTTTGGCAGGGGCTGGGTTCAAACCCGCTACCCTCGGTATATGGGGCCAGTGCACTGACCCACTGAGCCACAGGCACCACCCAAAGGCCTCTCTGGTTAAAAAGGGTCCTCCAACAGCTTGAAAAGGCTGGCTCTCTCTGATATAAATCAGAGTGCAAAGCAGACCCGGTGCTATTCAAATAAGGTCACAGGCAAACCCAGGTTGCAGGAGACAGATATCCAACTAACAACATAGCAGATGGCTGTCACCTAGAGGCCCTTTGTAATCTCAGATCTAAACAGCCAAAACAAAGAATGCCATACTAAAGGTGAGTCCCTTGAGGCCAGGCATGGTGGCTCGCACCTACAATCCCAACACCCTGGAAGGCCAGGAGGGTGGATTATTTGAGCTCAGGAGTTTAAAACCAGCCGGGGCAAGACTGAGATCCCATCTTTATTAAAAATAGAAAAATTAGCCAGAGACAAGGTGCATGCCTGTAGTCCCAGCTACTCAGGAAGCTGAGGCAAGAGGATTGCTTGAGCCCAAGAGTTTGAGGTTGGTGTCAGCTATGACGCCATGGCACTCACTCTACTCAGAGCCACAGAGTGAGACTCCGTCTTAAAAAAAAAAAAAAAAAATTGAAGGGCGGCGCCTGTGGCTCAAGGAGTAGGGCACCGGTCCCATATGCCGGAGGTGGCAGGTTCAAACCCAGCCCCGGCCAAAAACACACAGAAAAAATTTAAAAAAAAAAAAAAAATTGAAACACACACAACACAAGGTCATATATTGAGGAAAGTGTTGCAACCAAAGCCTTGCAGGAACCTAACCCTGTATTTCCCCTAGGAACCATGGCTCAGTATGGTTGAAGGTTGTCCCCACCTTCCCTAGTTCTCCAAGCCAATTCACTGTTTATGACTCTACAGCAGGCGTCCTCAAACTTTTTAAACAGGGGCCAATTCACTGTCCCTCAGACCGCTGGAGGGCCGGACTATAGTTTAAAAAAACAACTATGAACAAATTCCTAGGCACACTGCACATATCTTATTTTGAAGTAAAAAAAAAAAAAAACGGGAACATATACAATCACACTACCTCATGTGGCCTGTGGGCCGCAGTTTGAGGACCCCTGCTCTACAGAACACAACTATCACAAGTAAAAAAGATCGACTCCATATTAAGAGGGCTCATTTCCTATCCCACGTTCAGCATACCCCTCTGGCCACTTCCAGCTGCTCACTCTGCCTCCTCTTTGTCCATCACACTGTCCTCTGTAGGCTCCTGCTCAGGTGTTGCCCAGCAACACCCCTCCTGGTATCTATCATACAACTGTGGTTATTACAATCAGTATTATCCACCTCTCCACTCCTCACCCCAACTAAAATGTAAACTCCAGGCTAAGGCCTTTAACTTGTTCACCCACATAAACACAGTGGTGCCTGACCAGAAGATGGTGCCCAGTGCTTGAATAAAAGCATGCAGCCCCCCACAAAGCAGCACATACCACGGTTCCCCTCTCTCCTCCAGACACCGCAGCACCAGTGTCCAGAGAGCTCACACCAAGGGCGAAACTCCACACAATTCCTCCGTGAATATCACAGGGAACAACTCTTAAACCGGTACTACTCAGTGCCAACTGTGGCTTCTAAGCACTCAAAACATGGCGGTCCTACCTGAAATGTGCCCTAAGTATAAAACATGCATGAGATCTTAACACAAAAATATGTAAAATATCTCATTAATGGTTTTCAAAATTTTGAATCAATGCTGAAATAATACTATCTTGGATGCTCTGAGTTAAGCCAAATATATTAAAATGAATTTCAGTTTTTTTCTTCTTACTTTTCAATGTGTCTATCTAGGGAGTTTTTAATTACTTATGTAGCTTCTATTATATTTCTCTGAGTCAGTCTTGATTATAATAATACCATGAAAAGGCCAGCCAGCAGCCCAGCCCTAGCCACCCCTTTCACACCCTCCAGCTCACCTCACACAGGCTCCAAATGCTCTCCAGAGCAAGGCAGGAAACACCTGTTGGGTAGCTTCCTGTGACACACAAATATCTAGGTATATTTAGAAATGGGATTCAGAAATCAAGCCTAAAAAGAATTTAATAGATGAGCTAATTCACCTACAGAAGGTAAGCAGTGTGAGGATTAAGATATGGAGCTTCCTTATTCATCATCCAGAACAGTGGACAGCACCTAGGTCAGAATAAGAAATCTGATACAATAAATCAAATTTTTTTAAAAAGAGAGAGAACAGGGGTCTCACTCATCACTACCCAGGCTGGAGTACAGTAATGCACTGTAACCTTCAACTCCTGGGCTTAAGCAATCCTCCCACCTCAGCCTCTCAAGTAGCTGGAATATCAGGTACACACCACCACCACCACATAGAATCTCACTACGTTGCACAGGCTAGTCTTGAACTCCTGGCCTCAAGCGAACTTCCTACCTCAGCCTCCCTAAGTGCTGAGATTACATAACTTAGCCACTATCCAGGTCTCCTTTTCCCTTGAAGCAAAAGACTAATTTCAACTTGTCTACTCATATTTGGAATGATAGATATAAGAGTTGGAAAAGATGGAAAATGCTTGAGTCTAAGATGGGATCCTTGGCTCTCCCAAGTCATTGGAACCATGAGTTGATGAGCCTGAGTCCTCACCTGGAGAGCAAGTTGTCCCTATCTTCTCTACCTCTCCAGGCCTGAAACAAGTGGTTAAGGTGTTCTGTGCTCTAATACAGTGGCTGCTGAGCTCTGGAAATATGGCTGAGGAACTGAATTTTTAATCATATTTAATTTTAATTCAAATATCCACATGTTGCACTCAGCCACCATATGGGCCAGCACAGCTCCAGGCTGTTGTGACAGGATAGAATGAGATAAAGCATCTAAAAAATACTTTGTAAATGCTAAAGCCCTATAAGAATGCTAGAAGTTTTATTGTGTAATATATTAGAAATCAGATTCTGAGAGGTTTTAATTTCCCCATATCACAAAGAGATTCAATTTAACATATGTGAAAGAAAATGAAACAAACAGTTTTATAATTTTTTTTTTTTTCACTTTACTTGGGGAGAAAGGCAGCCAATATTCATGGATATCTACAAATGAATAGGGGGGTTATCCTTCACACAGAGCAAAAAGCAGTTTAATCCACATCCACACGTGCAGTGAGAAATCAAGGTTTCTACTGAATCCTGGTAGATTCACTCCCACTTTTAGGAACCAGATGTTCCTTGCCCTTCCTACTGACTTTTGCTATTTTGTTACCGCTCCTGCTGCAGAAACAAGATTTTTACCAACAGCTCCCTGCAGTTCCTTGGGCTTTCTGACAGTTCTTCGCAGGCTCCAGGACATACAGGGGTTGTTCAAATTTGCTGAGGGATGGTAAAACCAACCACGCTGAAAAGGGGTGGGGACTAATTGGTAGTTGTAAAGAATGCTAACTTGTTTACACTTAGATGGGAAAATTCTCATGAAATTCAAATCAAGTTCTAGTCTCCCCAGATTTTTCCCAGTAGGAAAGCCCTTCCCAGTCTAAACATCTTTTATTTTCTGTTAAGATAATTATATTCTACACACCAGTATACAATAAAGAAATGAGCAGGGAAGGGGGAAAGAGAAGGGAGGGTGAATTATTAGAACAGGAAAGTTTTTTTAAAAATGGTATAAGTCTGAGGAAATACGACAGAACCAAGTACAAAAGATAAGAACTGCCCTAAAATATGTAAAAATTGTGAGATCATTCACTATTCTCCATAAAAGACTTCAGCTAAATTTCCCCTCACTCCTTTCAGCTTTTTCACAGACACATTAAAATCCGAGGCTTGAGCATTGTGTAATGCTCTGCACAGCCCTTGGTTTTGGCCCCATGGAGCTTCCATAATGAAAAACAACATCTGAAATTGGATCCACATTGCAGTTCCGCCCACAGCTTGGGCTCAGTAGTGTATTTTATTCTGTCAGACAGCCTGCTGTTGCTCAACTCCCAAGGAAGGACTCCAGCAATAACCTTTCAGCTATTAAAACAATTAACCACTTCAGTGACGGCCACTGCTTCACCAAAAACAGAGACTCCACTCTCCGTACCTCAAGTTCAGTCTCCCGTCTGTTGATATCATCCGTGGATTGATTTAACTTCTCCAGTTCTCCCTAGTAAGGAAAAGAAGGACAAAAAAAGATTTAAGGGATCTGTCTTTTATTTCTAGTGTACATTCGTCTATAACCTGAAAAATCACCTCAAGCCCAATTTGTAAAAAAAAAAAAAAAAAAAGGGAAGAGTCATGATTAGTTCCCAAAGAAAATAATTAAGGCTTGGCTGAACAGCAACTGAAAGTCATCACTTCTGGAATGGTTTTCCTGATATGTCTCTTTTGGCAAGGTCTTAGGGACATTTGGAATTTATCTTTCTTTAGAAGGACAAATACTTGCAGTACTTGCCTTCAGGTAAACCCACCTGTTACAAATGGTTAAACGGCCCAGTCAAAACAGTACCCCTGCCCCAAGCAAGAACTTTGCAGAGAAAAAAAGAAAATAGACAAAGCCTTGCCAAAAGTAGAAACCCAGTGAAATCACTAAGTGAAGGCCAGAATTCTGGCATTAACTCATCAGTGTTTGAATATTTTTCCATACAGGGATGAAAAAAATTATTTTCAAACTGCCAATTATTCAACCTATCTAAGTTTTTTTAAGATAGTTTTAATCCTGACCTTTTAGACATTTACAAACTGATATTTTGTAAAAAGTATTCAATATTAAAGTTAACTCATCTTTCTTTACTCTGCAAACAAAGGATCTCGCTAACAATTCACACCAAGACAAGATTTACTAGTAGTCTAACCCCATGGTTTTAATTAATAGAATTCCTAATGCAAAGATTTTTCCACCTGATCTTTATCTTGCTAATCTGCCAAAACAATTAATTTAAACCCCATCCACTGAGTTAAGATTTTAATTGATCTGCGAGCTAAAAAACCAATTAGGCTCCCGGAATTACAGAGCATGCTTAAAAGCTATATATATATATATTTTTTTTTTTTTTTTTCAGTGATTTGTGGAAAGGGTAGAAAAACGGGTCTTGGAAAAGGATTCGCTGTGCTTTTCGTTCAGGGGTTAAGAGATTAAACTGTCACTCCTAGATCTTGGCTTGGAATTGTTTTTTAATCATCTCTTGGAAATGGAGGCACAGAAAGCCAGGCCAATCCCCCCGCCGCCTCCACGCGTCAGCTTTGCGCAGCAGTTGTCCCTGATTCCTGTTCCTACCCGACCTCACAACAAGGAAAAGCAGGGTTTAAAGCCAATCGAGGCCAAGCAGAATGTTGAACCAGGTGATAATAAACCCCGCAGTTTGCTAACAATGAATCGAAGGACGAAGACAGCTCAGGCCTGGCACTGAAGCCAGGTGAGGGCTGGGAGTCCAGGGCACCGGTGCCATCCCACGCTGCAGGGGCGGGCAACGCCCACCCTGCCGGCTCGCCCGCACACGGAGCCCGGCGCCCACACCGGCCGGGCAAACCCTCCTCCCAGGGCAAGAGGCTGTGCAGTGCCCACGGCGCCGCGGGTCCGGCCGGGGGTACCCCCGATGCCAGCTTGGCGCCCCCGCCCCCTTTTCCCTTTGTTGCACATCCTCCCGAACCGGTGGGCACGCTGCGGCGACCCGGGTCCCGCAGGAGGTAAGCGGAGGGATCGCCGCAATACAGGCAGGCCGCATCCACGCAGGCACTGCAGCCTCCCCACGGGGGAGTGGGGAAATGGGGCATTCAGACCCTCGCTTCTCGCCGCCAGCCCCCGGACCAGAGGCGCTGGGAGCTGCGAAGCGCATGTAAGTGGAGAAGCCGACCTCCGCATCAGCCCCGGCGGAGCTGGGCTCCAGGGCGCTCCCCGCGCGCCCTACCTGGATCCGGGGGTCCACCTCTTCTTCTTCCTCCAGCCCCTGCTTCATCCCCTCTTCTTCCTCCTCCTCCTCCAAGTCCCTGGCAGACGACGGGAGCTCGGCTGGCTCCTCCGAGCAGTTCCGCTTCAGCGCCGCGTCCATGCGGACGGTCGGAGCGCTCCGCAGCCGGGACACGCACAGCGCAGCGGGCCCCGGAGCGCCCTGAGGGGTCGCGGCCGGAGCCGCCTCTCCGCAGCGGGGCACCGTCGCGAAGCAGCAGCGGCCGACAGCTGGAGGCGCAGCTCCTGGTGCCGATCCTCCGGCCGCGGCGGAGCGGAGGAAGTGGGCGCGGCCGCCCCCTTTCTGCCGCGGCTGTCAGCGCAGCGGAGCCTGCTCCGCCCTCGTCCCGCCAGGGCCGCCCTTTCCTCCGCCTGTCCCAATTACCCAGGACTCCGTCACAAAACCCCCAGGCCCTTGAAAATCTCTGGGGTGGTGAAATAGGAGCACCTCCACCCCTTTGTAACTTAGCAGCCCGAGTGTATCACAACTACCCAAAGTGTGCCGCCTGCTGTGGGGTAGCCTTCTCTCGTCCTCCGCTGGGCAAATGGGGCGTATGGAAGGAAAGTTTGGGGTATTTCCACTCTGAAATCACCTTTAGAAGCAAGCTTGTACTCAGTGACATGGTCACAGTTCCAAAAGCCTCGGAAATCCTGTACCCGAAACACATTTCTCCCCTTGGTTGGGTAAACCTTAGGAATTGCGTCTACTTGAAAATTTCCCCAGAAAAGGAAACTAAAATATGTGCTCGACAGTGTACAAAGGAAAGGCCAGCTGCAGCGCCAAGCAGGGATTCATTGTCCAGAGCACCAGACTCAAACCAGTGGTGTGGGAACACCCTACCTGAATAGCCAGGAAGCATCCAGAATCCATTTTGAGGGGGGATCTGAGTGGGTTATCACAGCCTTTTCAAGGAGGTGGCAAGTGTAGCCTCTGTTGATGGGCACACTCGAGCGGACCTTGCCTGGCCAGCACAACATCACAAAAGGCCAGACTGAAGGGGCACATCTGTGCTGTTATGAAATGTCAGGGCCTCTGTGACGTCAGACCACCTTAGCAAAGAAGGTGGGGACATTGCTACTGATCATGCTAACTCTCCTCGACTACAAAATGTAGGAGATATACTCGTTCTGGTCAAAGGCTTATAATCCACAGCCGTTTTGGAAGGCAAACTTGCTTGAGAATGAAGCTTCTTTCAGAGAACCTATCATCAAAGCCACCTTGAAAAACCTGCTTCTGATGGTTTTATCAGAACCTCAAATAGGGGGTTACTCCTTGGGCAAGGCACCATCCTACACAGGCTGGCATCATGGTCCACTGTCAAAGGAGATCTGTCCCCTCCCCTGGAGCTAAGGCAGGTAATGCCATAAGTTTGGTTCTGAAAAGGTCACACCTGTTCATTTTCTTTAAATTAAGGGTGAGTCAGCAATTCTGTGAGAGGTGTTCTGAAGTTCCTTGCTAAAGTAGTTGCTTTTGGTTTTCCAGTGATAGATGAAGACGAGGACAAGATGGTCTTAAGGGTCACTTTGCAGGGGGTGGGGGGTGTTCATTTTGGTTTTTGAGACAGAGTCTCACTTAGTCACCCTGGGTAGAGTGCCGTGGTATCAAAGCTCCCAGCAACCTCTAACGCTTGGGCTCAAGCAGTCCTCTTGCCTCAGCCTCCCAAGTAGCTGGGACTACAGGCGCCCACCACAATGCCCACTAGTTTTAAAGGTCACTTTGGAACACAAGAACTATCAATGTTCCCTGACAACTTTGAACTAAGCCTAAAACTGGTCAGGTTCATCCTAGTTCTGAGTTAACAGAGACAGAGGGTGAAAATGAGAAATGTGACCATGACATTAGTAAATGCTTCTTAGCTGGTAGAACCCCATCATTACTATTCTAAACAACACACCCCAGGAGACATTTCTGTTTAAGCTTAGACTGAAGCACATAGAGTGATCCACATGTCTCCATGGGACAGCGGCAAACTGCTCTAGAATATCAGTTCAGACTTTGTTGTCTCGTTTTTAGGGCATCACCTATAATGTTAATCCCAATTGTGTTTTGTTGGGGTTCAGAAACCAAATCCCCCAAATATTGAGCTTTGACATAATGAACTAAAGAAGCTTCAAGGTCTCTCTGGCCTTCCTCACTGTCTTTCCCAAAGAAGTTGGAGAAACCAGATCACACCCAGACAGAATCCTTTCACTGTTTTGGTTTTTATTATTTGTTTGTTTTGTGATCATCATTATTAAAGCCTGTACCTTTCTTTTTCTTTTTTTTTTTTTTTAGACAGAGTATCACTTAGTCGCCATCAGTAGAGGGCTGTAACATCATGGCTCACAGCAACCTCAAACTCTTGGGCTCAAGAGATCCTCTTGCCTCAGCCTCCCATGTAGCTGAGACTACAGGTGCCTGCCACAAAAACCCAGCTGTTTTTTTAAATAGAGATGAGAGAAGTTCAGCTGTCTCTGAACTTCTGAGCTCAGGCAATCCACCTGCCTCAACCTCCCAAAGTGCTAGGCATGAGCCACCGCACCCAGTTTCAGTTTTAAAGACAGCTATTTACAAGTTCATCTCTATTCCTGGATCTGCCCATCCTCCCTAGTAATATTTCATTGCCACTCAACAGAATTCATCTCCCCCATCCTGTTTTGTCAGGACAGTATATAAGCTTCTGAATCCCATTGTGGGATGGGGCAATCAATCCATGATTCTTCTCATGTATATACTTGAAATAAATTTATGTGCCTTTTTTTTTTTTTTTTTTTTTTATTGTTGGGGATTCATTGAGGGTACAATAAGCCAGTTACACTGATTGCAATTGTTAGGTAAAGTCCCTCTAATTTATGTGCCTTTACTGCAATTAATTTGCCTTTTGTAATTTGCTTTTTCAGTGAACCTTGGCACTTTTTCCTAAAGTTAAAATATGAAACATAAATGAACCTCAATCAGTACTTTATATAATTGCCCTCCGTATCTGTGGATTCAACTTACCACAGATCAAAAATATGCAGGAAAAAAGACATACGATGATAACAAATAATCCAAATAATATAGTACAACTGTTTATATTTACTAGCTATTTTAAATAATCTAAATGTAATTTCAAGTATAAGAGCAGTTGTGCATATAGGTTATGTGCAAATACTACATCATTTTATATAAGGGATTTAAGCATCTCAGATTTTGATATTCTGGGGTTCTGGAACCAATTCCCCAGGGATACCCATGGACAACTGTATGTGTTTTTTGTGTGTGTGTTTGTTGTTGTTGTTGTTGTTGTTGTTTGTTTGTTTTGAGACAGAGTCTCACTTTGTTGCCCTCAGTAGCATGCTGTGGTGTCACAGGTCACAGCAATCTCAAACTCCTGGGCTTAAGCAATTCTCTTGCCTCAGCCTCCCTAGTAGCTGGGACTACAGGCGCCCGCCACACACCCGACTATTTTTTGTTATAGTTGTCATTGTTTAGCTGGCCCGGGCATGGTTGGACCTCAACAGCCTCAGTGTATATGGCTGGCGCCGTAACCACTGTGCTACGGGCACCGAGCCAGTTTTTCTATTTTTAATAGAGATGGGGCCTGGCTCTTGTTCAGTCTGCTCTTGGCTCCTGAACTCAAGCAATCCCAGAGTGTTGGGATTACAGGCATGAGCCACCGCCACTCTGCCTCAGCCTCCCAGAGTGCTGGGATTACAGGCATGAGCCACCGCACCCAGCCAAGTACCACAGCTTCAAGGGCTTAAAACAACACTTGTTTTATCTCACGAGTCTGTAGGTCTAAAGTTTAGGCACATGTGCTCAGGTCTCTGCTCAGGGTCTCACAGGCTGCAATCAAGCTATCCAACAATAGGCTGCATTCCTTTCTGGAGGCTCTGAGGAAGGATTATTTTCAAGCTCATCCAGGTTGGTGACCACATTCAGTTCTTTGTGTTGGGAGATTGAAGTTCCTCCTCCTTGTTGTGAGCAAAGGGTCCATCTCAACTCCTGGAGACTTCCTGCAACCCCTGCCACTTTGTCCCCTCCCTCTTCAAAACTAGCAACAGCAGCTCTTATATGTCCTGCATTCCTCTCATTCTTCGATCTCTACTTTTGTTTGTTTTTATTTTGTTTTGTTTTTTGAGACAGAGTCTCACTATGTCACCCGCCGTAGAGTGCTGTGTCATAGCTCACAGCAACCTCAAACTCTTGGGCTTAAGCGATTCTCCTGCCTCAGCCTCCCTAGTAGCTGGGACTACAGGCACCCACCACAACAACCGGCTATTTTTTGTTACAGTTGTCATTGTCGTTTAGCTGGCCCAGGCCGGGTTCAAACCCACCAGCCTCAGTGTATGCAGCCGGCGCCCTACCCGCTGAGCTACAGGTGCCACCCAATCTCTACTTTTAGAAGAACCTTGTCACATTTAAGGGTTTACCTAATTAGGTCAGGTGCACCTGGAGTAGTCTCCCATTCTCAACATCAGGTCTGCCATATATAACCTAAAATTATAGAGGAGTATGTACACCAGGGAAATGGGGCAATTATATTATTCTGCCTACTATACATACTAAGAAGGTACAATGATTAATTTTAGATGTCAGCTGAATTAAAGGATACCTCAAGAGCTAGGGAAGCATTATTCCTGGGGTTGTCTTTGAGGGTGTTGCCAGAGGAGATTGGCACTGAGTGGGCAAAACCCACCGTACGATGTGGGTGGGTACCACCTGATCAGCTGGGGATCCAGATTGAACAGAAAAGCAGAGAAATAGCAATTTCCTCTTTCTCTCCTGGAGATGGGATGCTCTTCTTCTGCTCTTGAATATCAGAACTCTGGGCTCTACAGAAGTGAGACTCCGATCCTTACACTAGCAACCTTCCAGGTTTTCTTAGGCCTTCAACTTAGGACTGGGAGTTACACCATCAGCTTCCCTGGTTCTGGGGTCTTCTGAGAACTTCAGATTTGGACAGAACCACCCTACTGTCACCCCATGGTTTCCAGCTTACAAACAGCTTGTCATGGGACTTCTCAGTCTTCATAATTGTGAGAGCCCATTCCCCTTATAAATCCTCTTTCATCTCTCTCTCTCTGACAATTAAGGGCCTGACAATTAAGTTCTCAAACTCATCCTACTCAGATGAATACCATGGTCACCCTCAAGTACTCCTCTTGGGAAGCTATGCACCAACACCAGTGTCTTGTTCACCCTTCAAAGCAATTTTGGAACCCTTTTTTTGGAATGGCCATCAAAGCCGTTATATTAGCTTCGATGTCCTGAAGGTCATGAAAATGTCTTCAATATTTCCTTTATCTTTGGGTAAAGAAAAAAAATCATGGGGGCCCACATCAGGTAAGTTGAGTGTTCCGATACACTTATTTGTTTACTGGCTAAAAACTCTCACAGACAGTGCCATGTGAGCTGGTGCTTCGTGGGGTGCAAGAGCCATGAGTTGTTGGCCAAGATTTTCAGTTAAGATTCCCTAACTGTTTCTCTATTAACGTTTACTTAGTCTGCTATGAGTCTCACAGTCAGCTCACGATTTTGATGCACAATTTGACAAATTTTTGCAATTTTTTTTTTATCAGCTCTGCTCGTGATAGCTACTCTGATCTCTCTTCATCAGTGATTTTCTTTCCCCTCAGAAAAACATTTAATCTACTTTTACACTGCCATTTTCCCTATAAACTTAGATTAACATGCCTCTGATTTCACTTCCACTCTGGCCAAATTTAACAAGAAATTTATAAACATTTATTTGTTGCTCTAATTTGAGCTCTAACATTCTTGTGACAGCACAAAAAAGATGCAAAAACAATAATGAATGCCATTCAGCAAGATACCACCACATACTGATATACCAAAATTATAAAATCTTACTGAGTTGCTTGTACAATGTTGCCATTGTAAGTGCACAGTGACAAGTATGAAAACTTAATTTTCATACTTCAGACTCATATATAGGTATAGGTATATATTGAAAACTTAATTTTCATACTTCAGACTCATATGTATGTGTGTATATATATATATATTTTTTTTTTTTTTTTGCAGTTTTCACAGTTTTTGGCTGGGGCTGGGCTTGAACCCACCACCGCCCTACTCCTTTGAGCCACAGGTGCCGCCCTATATTATTTATTTATTTTTGTTGTTGCAGTTTGGCTGGGGCTGGGTTCGAACCTGCCACCCTCCGTATATGGGACCAGTGTCCTACCCACTGAGCCATAGGCGCTGCCCTATATGTTTATATTATATATCTCCTGTTGGATCTGTCTCTCTGGAGAACCCTGACCTACATGGTAGATGTCTTAGCTCAGGATGCTATAATAAAGTGCCATAGACCTTGTATATAAACAACAGAAATTTATTTCTCACATTTCTTTAAGCTGGAAATCAAAGAGCAAGGTGACAGCACGTCTGGGCAAGGCTCTTGTCCATAACAGACTGCCAACTTCTCAATGTGTCACCTTAGAGCTCTCTGGGTTCTCTTTTATATGGCACTGATCTCATTCATGAAGGCTCCACCCTTCTGTCCTCTAATTACCTTCCAAAGACCCTACTTTCCAATACTGAGGGCATATGATTTCAGAATATGAAGTTTGGGGGGAACACAAACATTCTGTTCATAAAAGAAGGCAAGCCACGTAAGTGGCTTATTAGACAAGTAAATGTTTAATATTTATTTTAGCAAATATGTTGATCTAGAGCAGTGGTTCTGAATATATGAGCTAGAGACCCCTGAAGTCTCTGAGACCTTTCAGAGTATCCATGAAATCAAAACTACTTTCATACTAATTTTAAGACAATATTTACCCTTTTTTTTTTTTTTTTGTAGAGACAGAGTCTCACTTTACCGTCCTCGGTAGAGTGCCATGACGTCACAGGACTCACAGCAACCTCCAGCTCTTGGGCTTTGGTGATTCTCCTGCCTCAGCCTCCCGAGCAGCTGGGACTACAGGCGCCCGCCACAACGCCCGGCTATTTTTTGGTTGCAGTTTGGCCGGGGCTGGGTTTGAACCCGCCACCCTCGGTATATGGGGCCAGTGCCCTACTCACTGAGCCACAGGCGCCGCCCAATATTTGCCCTTTTTACTGTCATTCTCTCAGGTATACCTTAGAGTTTTCTAAATCTACATGACATGTGATATCACAACAGATTGAATGAAGAACGTTTGAGAGCCCAGCTGTTTTCTGTTAAGTCACACAGTAAACAGATTTGCAAACATGTATTATAAAATAATCCCCTGGATTGGCACCTGTAGCTTAGGGAGTAGGGCGCCAGCCATATACACCAGAGCTGACAGATTGGAACCTAGCCCGGGCCTGCCAAACAACAACGACAACTACAACCAAAAAATGACCAGGCATTGTGGCGGGCACCTATATTCTCAGCTCCTTGGGAGGCTGAGGCAAGAGAATCGCTTAAGCCCAGGAGTTTGAGGTTGCTGTGAACTGTGACACCATGGCACTCTATGGCGGGCGACATAGTGAGAGTCTGTCTCAAAAAAAAAAAAAAATGCCCTTCTCACTATTTAATTCTTTTGTTTTGAAAACTAATTTATTTTTCTAATAGTTTTTGAAACTATAGTTACATTTTATAAAGTTATGATATTTATGTAGGGCGGCGCCTGTGGCTCAGTCGGTATGGCGCCAGCCCCATATACCGAGGGTGGCGGGTTCAAACCCGGCCCCAGCCAAACTGCAACCAAAAAATAGCCGGGCGTTGTGGCGGGTGCCTGTAGTCCCAGCTACTCGGGAGGCTGAGGCAAGAGAATCGCTTAAGCCCAGGAGTTGGAGGTTGCTGTGAGCTGTGTGAGGCCACGGCACTCTACCGAGGGCCATAAAGTGAGACTCTGTCTCTACAAAAAAAAAAAAAATTATGATATTTATGTTAATATATAATAGATTTATTGTGTTAGATAAAGTAATAAGAATGTTTTTTAAATTCTATTTTAATTTCTTATGGCAACTACTAGTAGATATAACCACATAAACAAAAGTTATTGGAGTGCTTCAATCACTTTAAAAAAATATATAAAGGGGTCCTGACGCCAAAAAGTTTGAGAACCAGCTGATTTTTAAGAAAACATAGACTCTAGTTTGAGTTCTTTGTTTTATTTGTGTTTAAATGTTCAACTTCTTCCTTCTCTCAAAAGATGTAAACCAAGACCTCTGTTGGCCACTGGTGGAGTATTTTGGGCACAGTATTAAAGTCTTTCAAAAGACTTTAAATAGAATTTAACAATTCGAGATGATTGAGGAGCTGGTCAGGTAGGATGTGCCTTGTATGGTATATCCTTGCTTATTTTCTAGATCTACATTTTTTCAATTCCTATAAAGAAGCCAAGGGTGGCGCCTGTGGGTCAGTGGGTAGGGAGCCGGCCCCATATACCGAGGGTGGTGGGTTCAAACTTGGCCCCGGCCACACTGCAACAAAAAAATAGCTGGGCATTGTGGCAGGCGCCTGTAGTCCCAGCTACTTGGGAAGATGAGGCAAGATAATTGCCTAGGCCCAGCAGTTGGAGGTGGCTGTGAGCTGTGATGCCATGGCACTCTACTGAGGGCAATTAAGTGAGACTCTGTCTCTACCAAAAAAAAAAAAAAAGAAAGAAGAAGCCAATTTTAATAATGTACCCAGGGAGAAAAAAGTCAATTTTTTTTTTTTTTTTTTTTTTGAGACAGAGTCCTACTATGTATGTAGCTCTGGGTAGAGTGCCATGGCATCACAGCTCACAGGAACCTCAAACTCTTGGGCTTAAGTTATTCTCTTGCCTCAGCCTCCCAAGTAGCTGGGACTACAGGTGCCTGCCACAATGGCTGGCTATTTTTTGATTGTAGTTGTCATTGTTGTTCAGCAGGCCCGGGCTGGATTCGAACCCACTCGGTGTATGTGGCTGGTGCCCTAGCTGCTGAACTACATGCACCGAGCCAGAAAAAAAAGTCAACTTTATAATGCATATCTGTGACATGGTTTCCAAGAACACACCTCTGCTTTGCCAGGCTGCAGACAGTCTTGAGTGGTGTATGGCACATCGGAATCAAAGCAGCAGCTTCTTGGGAGGGACCTGAGCACTCATGGACAAGGTAGGATGAGAATCCCTTTGCTTAAGAGTCTTTATTCCCTATTCATTTGTTTTTATGACCTCCCTGCAGTTTAAGTCCAGATAATGGGAGAAATAGCTATGTGTGTTTGCTTCCTGCGCCACCACTTCTTCAGGTTGTAAATCTCCCTTGGTGGAAATCACAAATTGGAAATCTGCCTTGGAGGAAGTCACAGCCCTTGTGTTGTACCAGTTGCCTTTTAAAACAATGGGCTGGAATTTGGAAAGAAGGACGAAAAGTATCTAGCAGGATGAGCCTGTGTTGACATGTCCTCCAGAATGGGTTCTTACTTGGTTTCTTTCATGAGATTAACATCCACCTCGCCTTCTGTAATCCACCTCCTCACTGATGTCCTTACATTTACAACCCAGACCCGGCCTCCCAGAGTGTTAAACCCAGCAGGTCTCCAGCAAGGAGAGACTCTCCTTATTTGGTCTACCCATTGCAGTAGTGAATGCTTAGGGGTATTTCTGGTTCTGTAGGTGTGGAGAAAACATTTAGATTTCACTTAATAAACACTCATAGAAACTCCTACCATGGTCAAAGAATGTCCCTTTCCTATCTTTAGGTGAACATAGAAGGGAATCTCCAACTGTCTAAAACATTTTTTAGCCTTTTCTATGAAAAGAGAAATATTTCTTAGTGGATAAATGAGATTTCTTAGTGACTTCAGAGCACTTGGACTGAGGTTAGGGCAGAAATAGAGGTAGAAGAATAGTGCTGGCCATTATTTTCCCTCCTGGCAGCTACAAAGGGCCATCTTACTCTTGGTTCTGGCTGGAAGGGTGGGCCAGGATAGTGTTGCAGACAGGCTGACACTGGGCTTTGGATAATAAACAGCAATTCTTTGAACAAGGGAGTAAGATTTTACCAAAGAAAGAAAGAGCGGGCTTCCCGGATAGGAAAAATAACACAAGGAATCGTGTATGGGATAGACAGCTAGAACAACAAGGAAGTGATTATTCTGGACATGGACCCAGGAAGGGAAGTGGAGAGTAGATGGAGCAGCCACCAAAGCCTGAAGGGGCAGTTTGAGGCAGGACTCCAAGGGCTGTGAAAGCCAAGCTGAAAACTTTAGACTGTTGGCCGGACACACCTGTAATCCTAGCACTCTGGGAGACCAAGGCAGGAGGATCACTAGAGATCATAGGTGTGAGACCAGCCTGTGCAAACGCAGAAAAGCCAGAAAAACAACCTAGTCTGATTAGCCTTCCCCATGTACCTTCCATGATTCTTTAATTAAGGTTCCACCATAATTATAAAGATATTTATCTCAGATGGCAGGGTGCTCTCGCCTGTGATCCTAGCACTCTGGGAGGCTGAGGCAGGTGGATTGCTCCAGCTGAGGAGTTTGAGACCAGCCTGAGCAAGAGCAAGACCCCTGCTGAGGCGAGAGTATTGCTTGAGCCCAAGAGTTCACAAGGTTTCTGAGAACTATGAAGACACCACAGCACTCTACCCAGGGCCACAGAGTGAGACTCTGTCTAAAAAAAAAAAAAAGGTAGTTATCTCAAAAGACTTTTTTAAAAGCAACATAGACAGTAAGTATTATTATGTTATTAAAGCAAAAGTTACTTTAATATTGTTTTCTTTAATGATGATCTTAGATATTCTGTTAAAGGTTAGTTTTATTACCCTATCATTAAAATGAAAATTACTTTTATTGCTATATTGTTAAAGTGAAAGTGACTTCTGTGTTGTTTAGACATGTTACATTGTTAAAGTGAAGACTATTTTGATGTTGTTTTCTGTCAGATAAAGTTAAAACTTTCTAAATTTGTTTCTTTTTATTTCATTATAAAAATTATTAGAATTGTAACTGAAGCAGAACCAGAATTGAGAGACTACTTGTGCTGCTCTCCAGAACTGCTGGCCTTCTGACAATAAAACGTACCCTATTTCCCCGAAAACAAGACAGTGTCTTATTTTAAGGTGTGCTCCCAAAGATGCGCTAGGTCTTATTTTCAGGGGACGCCTTATCTTTCCTGTAAGTAGGTCTTATTTTCAGAGGATGTCTTATTTTCGGGGAAAGGGGGTATTGTACCTAATCTCTGTCTTCATTTGACTGACAGTGACAAGCAGCTGGACCCTCTTTGTCCAACAACAGCAAGACCCCACTTCTACTAAAAAATAGAAAAATTAGCCAGACATTGTAGTAGCCACCTGTAGTCCTAGCTACTGGGGAGGCCGAGGCAGGAGGATCAATTGAACCCAGGAGTTTAAGGTTGCTGTGAGCTAGGCTAAGATGGGGTAAAAAAGTGAGACTCTGTCTCAAAAAAATAAAACCCCAAACCAAACAACAGCAACAAAAAAATCTTTAAAATGTAGATTGCAGAAAATGAGATGCCATTTATTTATTTATTTATTTATTCAGCAAACAAATATTTCCTGGGCACTTAATATGTTTTAGACACTGTACCAGATGCCAAAGGTACCATTGTGAGCAAGAGATCTAAACTCCCTGCAGTCATGAAGTTTGCATTCTAGTAGGAAGAAATAGATAATAAACAGATAAATGTATGATAGGTCTGGAGTGGTCAGTGGTAAGGGCAAAAATGAAGCAGGGTTGCCAGAGATACAGGTTCAAAAAGAAACAGTTTGAAACAGGGAATGAACAGAGAGTAAGGAGGTGTGGAGATGCTGATGGGGTTACAGCAAAGGCCTCTCTAAGAGGGCAAGTGCCAAGACTGGAGTGAAAGGGAAAGCAAACACACTACCTTTGGAGGAAGAGCACCTTAGCCACTGAAGCAGCAAATGAAAGGGCCCTACCAGAAATCCATTGGACCTATTAGAGTGAAAATTAGATCAGTGTGAGTGGAGCTGAGACAGCCAGGGGAGAGCGAGGGAGATGAAATCAGAGATCAGCAGGTGCACAGACCATGTAGGCACTTTAGGTCATGGTGAGAAATTTGGATTGAACTCTGAGTGAGTGATCACGTAACAAGTCTGACTAGTGAGGAGCTGAGGGCCCAAAATACCCAAAGAGACCAGATAGGCTATTGACTAGCCCCTTCTGGTAGCTGCTTTTTTTTCTCTCTCTCTATCTCTCTCCTTTTATGAGAACATAATAAATGTTTTAGGATGCACTAATTTTATTTATTTATTTAGAGACAGTCTTACTTTGTCACCCTCAGTAGAATGCCGTGTCATCATCATAGCTCACAGCAACCTCAACCTCTTGGGCTTAAGTGATCCTTCTGCCTCAGCTTCCGAAGTAGGTGTGACTATAGGCACCTGCCGCAAAGCCCAGCTAGTTTTTCTATTTTCTTCTACTTCTTGTTCAGGCTGATCTCAAACTCTGGAGTTCAAGCAATCCACCTGCCTCAGACTCCCAGAGTGCTAGGATTACAGACACGAGCCACCTCGCCTGGCTGGAAACACTGATTTTAAAGGGAAATTTCTGAAGCTCAAACTGTCTGTTATTATTTGAAAATAGGAATCCAGGTTATCCAAACATTGAACAGACCCTTTGGAGGTATTTCCTGTTGCCTCAATATACTTCCCTGCCTTAAAAACTGCATTAGAGGTCATCCACTCCTTGAGGACAATGGAGGTTTTATTTTTGACATTTGGAAGCCTCCAGGAATCAGAGGCACAGTGGAAATCATTTCTTTCAGTGTGGCTTGGAGTACAGTGGCAAGGATTGTATACACAGCTGTGTCCAAATTCCAGCTGTACCAGTCATGTGCTGGCTTTGGACAAGGTATTTATTCTCTGTGAACTTCAGTGTCCTCACCTGTAAAATAAGGACACTAAGGCCGTAGCTCCATTTCAAAGATATTACGAAGATTAAATAAAATTCTATTTATAGAATTACTGGCACATAATAAAACTTTAATTCATGGTTCCTATCTTTGATCTCCTCCTTTGCCTTATACCTACGGGAATCAGATCTTCCCCAAAGAGACTTTTATTTAATATTTTTGAGGTGAAGTTTGCAAGCTGAAAGTAGTTAACACTCATTCAGTATACTTTTGAGCACCTGCTAAATGCATGCACTATTTCTGGGACCAGTGGCGCATCCCAAACATGTAGATGGCAAACTCATAGTCTTTTCCTGCTCCAGGAGAGGGCTCCCCACAAATACTGTGCCCCAAGGCAGCAGCCATATGAGCTCCTCATTGTGAAGTTAAGGCTCTTTCTGACAAGCTTTGATGGCATTTAAATGATGATTCATTGAGACACCAAGTTTTTTTAAAGGCTTCACAACTGCTTGTTAACCCTTGAAATAGAAACTTTTCTCTGGACTAAGAAAGAATGAATCTGTATTCACTCAACACTCTGGTATCAGTGACCAGAGATACAGCCAGCCAGTACCCCACCTGTGACCTTTACATGGGGCTGTATGCCAAAGGTTGCAAGCTGGGAGCTACTGGCTGGATCAGACCTGGGGACATTTGCTGTCTGGCTGGCACAGAGCTTTACATTGTAAGCCATCGGTTAAAACAGAGGTGATAAGGTGTGAAAATTCAGATGAATCTGCTTGGCAAGAGTGTGGAGGAGATGTGAGGGGCCGGTGACCCTTTTGGAATGGCATGTGCTCTCACGTTAACCTCGGACCCCTTTAGCAGACTACTTACACCTGGTAGGTCACATACAGGTCAATTTTAGAGACACACCGCCCATGGTAAAGTGGCTCTCTGCCTACCTCCCCACTCTCTTTTCTCTTCCCACCAAGGGTCAAGGATCATGGCACATGGCAAGGTGGAAGAGAATTTCAAAGTGAGCCATAAATGCTTCAACAATATTTTTCAATCTCAAATGACTGGTTCTAAGAATTCAAGGAACTGTAGAAGCCAGTTCTTTGAGAGGGATTAGAGCCTCCCCATTAAAGAGGCATCTGTTTAATTCAGCAATTCAGTGGCATCAGTGTGTTGCCAAATTGTCTTGCACTGTGGCCACTCCCCTCTAATTAGAACCTTCATTTGTGTCCTAAATTAAATTAAACTCAACTCTTGACCCATATGAGTTACAGGCTAGAGCACTTACAGAACCTAGAAAGGAGACTTTCAATGTTTATCTGTGGCCTTAGAGAACCTGCAGATATTTAGTATGGTGCTGAAATCCTGGAGATGGAAAAGTATCCTTTTAAAAAGAAAAAGGTCTACACTCTGCAAGCCCAGTGAATGTAGCAGGGTCTCGATTGTTACCCAGGCTGGAGTGCAGTGGTGCAATCACAGCTCACAGTAACCTCAAACTCCTGGCTTCAAGTGCTCCTCTTGCCTCAGCTTCCTGAATAGCTGGGACTACAAACATGCTCCACTATACCTGGCTAATTTTTCTTTTCTTTTCTTTTCTTTTCTTTCTTACCTTTCTTTCCTTTCCTTTTCTTTCTTTTCTTTTTCTTTTCTTTCTTTCCTTTCTTTCCTTTCTTTCTTTCTTTCTTTCTTTCTTTCTTTCTTTCTTTCTTTCTTTCTTGAGGTAGGGTCTCACTTTGTTGCCCAGGCTGGTCTCCAACTCCTGCTCTTAAGAGATCCTCCTGCCTCTGCTTCCCAAAGTACTGGGATTATAGATGTGAGCCTCACCACCCCTTAGAATGGATTTTGAAGGGGAGAGGAAAGGGCTTCCGTACCCCTGGAAGGAAAACTACAGATCACTGTGACTCAGCGTGGGTTAACCAAGAACAAATCATGCCAGCCCTGTCTTCACATCCTTATTCCATGGCTTATTAGTCTAGAAAGTCTAGGAAGGAAATATGCAAGATAAGAGATCTTCAGTGTTCAAAGATAATTGGTACAGGGAAAAGTTGCTTAAATCCACTTATAACAGAAACCAAAAGTTCATATTAAATAACAAAAGAGCGATTTTAATTGGGACTACATCCTTGCAAAATGAAACAAAAATAAGTTTATTTTTTCTTGTATTTTTAAAAACTATTTGGGGTCGGCTCAGAGCCTATAGCTCAAGTGGCTAAGGCACCAGCCACATACACCAGAGCTGGCAGGTTCAAATCCAGCCCAGGCCTGCCAAACAACAATGACAACTACAACCAAAAAATAGGCAGGCGTTGTGGTGGGCACCTACAGTCCCAGCTACTTGAGAGGCTGAGGCAAGAGAGAATCACTTAAGGCCAGGAGTTAGAGGTTGTTGTGAGCTGTGAAGCCACGGCACTCTACCCAGGGTGACAGCTTGAGGCTCTGTCTCAAAAAAAACTATTTGGGGTCAGGCACAGTGGCTCACACCTGTAATTCTAGCACTCTGGAAGGCTGAGGTGAGAGGATTGCCTGAAATTAGAAACCAGAGTCCAGTCTGAGCAAGATCAAGATTCCATCTCTTCTAAAAATTGAAAAATTAGCCAGGCGTTGTGGCAGGTTCCTGTAGTGCCAGCTACTCAGGAGGCTGAGGCAGAAGGATTGTTTGAGCCCAGGAAATTGAGGTTGCTGTGAGCTAGGCTAATATCATAGCATCCTACCCTGGGCAACAGAGTGAGACTCTGTCTCAAAACAAAAACAAAAACAAAAAAGCATTGCTATGAGGAAAGGGCTGCCAGGGGCATTGAGAATGACTCTTGAGATTTTGGCTTGAGCAAGTGGCTAACTGATGCTGCCATTTACAGAGTGAGGTAGATTTAAGAAACAGTAGATTGCTCCCATGATGAAGGCTGGAGTTGTGACCTAGGCAGGAGCCAGCATTGGGGGATACCATTACTGAAGCTGGGGTTTCCTGGTCATACCCCTATCAGGTGTGGAAAACTGGGAGGAAGCACAGTCATCCCCTACTAGGATGCAGGATTTGGGGTTGGGGTGAGTCATGGCCTCTTGCTGGAAAATGTTGGGGGGCATCCCTAAGCCCCCCCACTCCAGCCTGGAATGTGAAGTGACTCCCCAACCCCATTGGCTGTGGCACCTTGTGGACTGGGCTGCTGCGGCTTGGGCAGGGTAGAAGGAGCCTGGAGGAGCATCGGTATAGAAGTCCTGTCAGCCAAGAAATAAAAGTTTTACCTCAGAAAAAAAGAAAAGAAAAGAAAAGAAACAGTAGATTGCTTGAGCTCAGGAGTTCAAGACCAGCCTGACCAAGAGCAAGACCCTGTCTCTACTAAAAATAAGAGAAAAACACTAGACAGGCATAGTGGTAAATGCCTGTAGTCTCAGCTACTTGGGAGGCTGAGGCAAGAGATTGCTCGAGCCGAAGAGTTTGTTGTCGCTGTGAGCTATGATGATGCCACAGCATCATAGCTCACAGTTATGTGATAACTCATGGTTAGATGATGTCTCAGTAGTTTTGATTTGCATTTCTCTGATGATTAAAGATGATGAGCATTTTTTCCATGTGTTCTACCTGGGGCAACAAAGTGAGACTGTCTCAGAAAAAAAGAAAGAAAGAAAGGAACAGTTCTGATTCAATCCAGAGAGTGGGATCTTAAAAAAAAGAAGAACAAAAAGAAAAGAAGAGAAAGGAAAAGAACAGAAACTGTTGTGAAACCAAGGCATCTGTTTTCTGCCACCTAGGCCTAAGAGGCTACGACACACTCAAGGGAGATGTGAACTACACAGTAGCATATATATCTGAAGTTCAGAGGACAGGCCAACACCGAAGACATAAATTTGAGAATCAACTCCATGTAGATGATATTTATTTATTTATTTTAATTTCCAATTAATATGAAGGTACAAATTTTTAGGTTACATTGTTCTCACTTCCGAGGTAAAGTTCGAGTTATAGTTGAGCCCTTCGCCCAGGGGACATGCTGAACACCCTCACGTTCATTGTGCACACTAGGTGAGATCCTGCCAGTTGCTCTCCCCCCATCCCTGCCCTCCCCCTTTCTAGACTATATTTGTGTTTAATCATTCATGTGGGCATGGAATTGTTTATATATTGGTTTCATATTAGTATTGAGTACACTGGGTATTTTTTTTTTCCCTCTTGAGATACTTCACTAAGAATGTGTTTCGGGCGGCACCTGTGGCTCAGTCGGTAAGGCGCCGGCCCCATATACCGAGGGTGGAGGGTTCAAACCCGGCCCCGGCTGAACTGCAACCAAAAAATAGCTGGGCGTTGTGGCAGGTGCCTGTAGTCCCAGCTACTCGGGAGGCTGAGGCAAGAGAATCGCTTACACCCAGGAGTTGGAGGTTGCTGTGAGCTGTGTGATGCCATGGCACTCTACCGAGGGCCATAAAGTGAGACTCTGTCTCTACAAAAAAAAAAAAAAAAGAATGTGTTTCAACTCTATCCAGGTAAACATAAAAAGATGTAAAGTCTCCATCTTTTCTTGTGGCTGAATAGTACTCCATGGTATATGTATGCCACAGTTTGTGAATCCACTCATGGGTTGATGGGTATTTGGGTTGCTTCCACGACTTGGCAATTACAAACTGAGCTGCAATAAACATTCTGGTGCAAATGTCTTTGTGGCAAAATGATTTTTTTCTTCTGGGTAGATACCTAGTAATGGGATTGTAGGATCAAATGGAAGGTTGACTTTTAGCTCTTTGAGAGTCCTCCATACTTCTTTCCATAAAGATTTCATTAGTTTGAAATCCCACCAGCAGTATAAAAGTGTTCCTTTCTCTCCACATCCACGCCAGCATCTGCAGATTTGGGATTTTCTGATGTGGGCTAATTATACTGGAGTTAGGTGATATCTCAGAGTGGTTTTGATTTGCATTTCTCTGATGATTAAAGATGATGAGCATTTTTTCATGTGTTTGTTGGCCATTCATCTGTCATCCTCAGAGAAGTTTCTGTTCAAGTGTCTTGCCCACTTATAAATAGGGTTGTTTGCTCTTTCTTTGTTGAATAATTTTTTTTTTTTGAGACAGAGTCTCAGTCACCCTCTATAGAGTGCCATGGCATTATACATAGCTTGCAGCAACTTCAAACTCTTGGGCTCAAGTGATTATCTTGCCTCAGCCTCCCAAGTAGCTGGGACTACAGGTGCCAGCCACAACGACCTGCTATTTTTAGAGATGGAGTCTTGATTTTTCTCAGGCTGGTCTCCAACTCCTGAGATCAAGCAATCCATCCACCTCAGCCTCCCAGAGTGCTGGGATTACAGGTGTGAGTCACCACACCCAGACTTTTGTTGAATAATTTGAGTTCTCTGTAGATTCAAGCATTCAGAGCATGAAAAAATCTTCTCCCATTCCAAAGACTGTTTGCTTTGCTTTAGTTGTGGTACCCTTAGCCATACATAAGACTTTTTGCTTGATCAAATCCCATTTATTTATTTTTGGTGTCGCTGCAAATTATGGAGGGGGGGTAGGTCTTCCTCATGAAATCTTATCACAGGCCAATATTTTTCAGCACTTCCCCCCACTCTCTTCTAGAATTTTTATTGTTTTGTGTTTTAAATTTAAATCTTTTACTCAGAATCAATTTTTGTCAGTAGTGAGAGGTGTGGATCCAATTTCAGTCTTCTACATGTGACTAACCAGTTCTCCCAGAACTATTTATTTCTATTTTTTTGAGACACAGTCTCTCTGTCACCCTGGGCAGAGTGCTGTGGCATCAGCCTAGCTCACAGCAACCTCAAACTCTTGGGCTCAAGCGATTTTCTTGCCTCAGCCTCCCGAGTAGCTGGGACTACAGGTGCCCATCATAATGCCCAGCTAGTTTTTCTATTTGTAATAGGGATGCGGAGAACTTGTTGTAGCTCGGGCTGGTCTCAAACTCCTGAGCTCAAGGGATCCACCCTCCTCAGCCTCCCAGAGACTAGGATTCCAGGCGTGAGCCACTGCACCTGGCCTGTCGGTGATATTTACAGTCAAGGGACTGAGTGAGATCACTTCAGAAAGGGGAGATATGGAAGGGAAGAGGACCAGAACAAAGCTCTGGGGCATCTCAACGTGTAGAGATTGATCCTTGAAGGAAAAGCCAGGCAAGAGGAGTACAAGTAGCTAATTCTTAAAATAGCAACCAACTGTTGAGGAGTTTTTGTTTGCATATTTTTTTCTGATAAATTTGTATGATCATGTAATACGAAATTTGTCAATTCAGATTTGACTTTAACAGCACAATCACAAACAGTATAAATTTGGCAAAAATATTTGAGGCTTTTGTTAATTTTCCCAGGTGTCTCTCTTACCTCTTTGATATTCAAATCATTCTCATCTGAAGTATCTTTTTGTCCTTATCTTCATAGATTTTTCTCTCATCTAATGCTGCCATTTCCTCCCATGTCATTGGTTTTGCAAATGATTAGGGCAGTTCTCCCAAATTGCCTTCCTAATATTTTTGAAATCGTGCTTATTTTGCAGACTGGCAGTTTCACTTTGCCATCAATTTTTATGTGATCTGCATTACATCCTGCTGTTGCAGCCTGACAACTCTACAAAGAATAATGGACAAAGACTGTGATACAACAGGCAGAGGTGGAAGCTCGGTTTTGAAAGGAAAGGCAGTGTGGTCAGTTCATTAGTGATTAATTTCATGTCATGATGACTTTAGCTGCCCATAGTAGAGACCACAAAACACACACACACACCCCACTCCTTTCTTTAAGAAATTAACTAAAAGCATTTCCCTGGCTACTATTTGGCTAGGGTAGCTTTGTGATAAAGTGAGCAGCAGTTATATTCTTGTCCCCCCAAATTTCCCGAATGGGCTCTTTGATATGTTTTCCTCTTCTTTGGATTCAGGTAACAATAAGGCCTTGGAGATTTCCTCTTCTTTGGATTCAGGTAACAATAAGGCCCAGGTCAACAAGATGGGTAGAACTTAGATCCCTGAGTGGCTGCATGGAAAAGAGTACCCCACCAACTTGAGTGCCCTGATTTCTTTATTACCTGTGCTAAAAATAAAATTCTGTCACTTTGAGCCAGTAAATATTTGGGTCTATTTGTTATTGTGGCTTAGGCTATCCTAAGCCTGTTTCACATAATGAATGGAGAATGAATACCCAGTGAGGAGTCGCTTTTATGTTTCAGCAAGATGTTTAGCTAAAATCCTATGACTTCCTGTAGAAAAGGCAGAGACTCGTGGATGATTACTGGAGCAGGGCAGAGAAGCAGTGACTGACTGGACAACCTAAAGGCTAAAAAATCACTATCCAACCATACACATTCCTTTGGGATTGATTTCTCAGTTCTGTCCTTTTCAGTATTTGTAGTCATGACTTAGATGAGTATAGAGAATGCATACTCCCTTCAGAATAGAGAAGGGGAGAAAGAAGAAAATGAGGAAATAAAAATATAAAAACTTTGGGCAGCGCCTGTGGCTCAGTCGGTAAGGCGCCAGCCCCATATACCGAGGGTGGCGGGTTCAAGCCCGGCCCCGGCCAAACTGCAACCAAAAAAATGGCTGCGCGTTGTGGCGGGCGCCTTAGTCCCAGCTACTCGGGAGGCTGAGGCAAGAGAATCACTTAAGCCCAAGAGTTGGAGGTTGCTATGAGCTGTGTGAGGCCACGGCACTCTGCAGAGGGCCATAAAGTGAGACTCTGTCTCTACAAAAATAAAAAAAATATATATAAAAACTTTGAAAGAGAGATGTGCAGAGTGGAGATTGATTAAATATAATTTAAAAAAAATGTATGTTTTTCAAACTTGCATAAACAGCATGCTGGAAGTGGCACTCTGCATTGAACTGTCATGATTCATAAAGGTCTTGGCACTGTATCTGCATCCTGTTGTTGTTTCTTGATAGCTGTAAAGAGAATAATGGACAAAGACTTTGACCCAATTGGCAGGAACAGAAGCTTGGCTTTGAAATGGAGTGATGGTGGGCTAAAGTGAACATGGTAACATTTACTGGGGTTAACTGTGAAGTCCTCAATTTAATTTGAAATAAACCAAAACAAGATAGAGAAGAAGACATGGCTTTAGCAGCACATTGTTTAAAGTTAGACATTTTTGGCTGCATTTCTATAAGTATTATAACCAGGCTAACGAGGTAATAATCTCATGCTTTTCTGCCCAGGTGTTTTTCAGTCAAGTGCTCTACTAGACGTGAAATGTACTCAGACTGTGAAAGGGCAAGGAGATGGATTTGGGCTTTGTGTCTTTTTTTAACTTTCTATTAGGTAAATCTGTCCAATTGTTAATTTGGGCTGCCTCAATAAGTAGTGAGTACCCCATCTCTGAAGGTGTTCAAATAAATTTGCATATTAAATTACCAATAGCCAGCCATTTTTAATCTATAAGAATGGTGATTTCATATGGGTCAACCTAATACTTGGTGGAAAGAGTAGCGGAGTCGGGCGGCGCCTGTGGCTCAGTCGGTAAGGCGCCGGCCCCACATACCGAGGGTGGCGGGTTCAAACCCGGCCCCGGCTGACCTGCAACCAAAAATAGCTGGGCATGGTGGCGGGCTCCTGTCGTCCCAGCTACTCGGGAGGCTGAGGCAAGAGAATCGCTTAAGCCTAGGAGTTGGAAGTTGCTGTGAGCTGTGTGATGCCATGGCACTCTACCCGAAGGGCATAAAGTGACACTCTGTCTCTACAAAAAAAACAAACAAACAAAAAAAAAGAGTAGCGGAGTCAAGCAAGCGATTGATGATATTTTAAGAACAAGTGACGGAAGTATATCTCAGGGGGTTACTTTTGAGAAAAGGAGGGTTAATAGTGGAGTAAAAGATGTATTGGCCCATGTAACTAAGTCCAAAGAAATACTAGCTTCAGGTATGGCTAGATCCAGGGGTCTATCTCATTCTCAGTATCTCTCCACTCTGGTCTCTATGTTGGCTCCTTTCTCCAGATAGAGCCACCCCTTATGATACCAATGGCTCCCGGCTTGTGTTAAAGCAGCTTAACAACTGTAGCCAAGGGTCTCACCCCACCAATAATTCCTGGGACTAACTCTCTGACTTGACTCATATGCTCATCCTTGAATCAAGAACTGAACCATGGTGGGGGTGAGGGGTGTTGGTATAGAATTGCTAATTGGCTTGGCCTTGATTACAAGTTGATCCAGAAGTCCAGATGAGCATGGGTGAAGAGGTTCAACCACATGGGCAGAAAGGATGGCTTTCCAAGGGAAAACTGAGGTGCTACAGGTTGACCTAGATGATAAAATGGATCAGCCAACTGAAAACCTGGGAGAAACATGCTCCAAGCAGGGGGAGCAGCTGGTGCTGAAGGAGGAATGAGCAAGGTGCCCTTGAGGAACAGAAAGAAGTATCTGTGTTTTAGTTCTCTGTTGCTATAAAACAAAGCACTGAAACTTGATGGCTAAAAATAATAACCATTTTGTCTCTCACAAGTCTGTGAGATGACTAGACTCAGCTAGAAAGTTCTTCTGCTTCATATTATGCTAGCTGCCTGTGGTCACCTGGAGACTTGATTGGTCTGGAACACCCAGATGGCTTAGTCACAGGCCGACAGTGCTGCTGGCTGAGGGGTGGTAGCCCAGGGCTCCTCAGTTCTCCCACATGTGGTTGTTTCGTGTGGCTGTTGGTTTCTTACAGCGTGGGACCTGGATTCCAAGACAGGCAGCAGAAGCGCCAGTCTTCTAAGGCTAGAATGTCAATTCTGCCACAAGCAATCACAGAAACAGCGTACTCAAGGGTGTGACATGAGTGTATAGGGAGGGAAGGAACTGGTGGCAGCCATCCTGGGAGGCTCTCCAATGGAGCCAGGGGTGGATTAGGCCAGGCCTAGTGAAGGCAGAGTGTTGTGCAGTGGAATCAGAAAGTCAGGAAGGGGCCAGATCAGGGTCAACAATCTCTGACCCCTAGGCCACACCCAGCCCACTACTTATTTTTGTAAATAAAGTCTTATTGGAATACAGCTGTATTCGTTTTGTTACATGTCAGCTACAGTTGAGTCTAACAGCAGAGTTGAATAGTTGCAACAGGCTCATACAGCTCACAAAGCCTAAAATATTTACTATCTGGATCTTTACAGAAAAGTTTGCTGACCCCTTGAGTAAGTTATCGGGTTACTTTTAAGTCTGTCGAGGGATTTAATTTTATCCTAAGTTTGATGGGAAGGCACTAGAGGTTTTTAAACCAATGAATGAGCCAGTGTATCTGACCTACATTTTTAAAAGACGCATCCTGGGAATGGATTATAAGAGGATAAGCACGAGGCTCAGTGCCTAGGGTGCTGGCCACATACACAGAGGCTGGCGGGTTCGAACCCAGATAGGGCCAGCTAAACAACAATGACAACTACAATAAAAAAAAAATAGCCAGGTGTTGTGGCGGGTGCCTGTAGTCTCAGCTACTTGGAAGGCTGAGGCAAGAGAATAGCTTAAACCCAAGAGTTTGAGGTTGCTGTGAGCTGTGACAGTATAGCACTTGAGGGTGACATAGTGAGACTCTGTCTCAAAAAAAAAAAAAAAAGATAAGCATGAAAATGGGGAAACCAGGTGGCATCTGTGGCTCAACGGAGTTGGGCACCGGCCCCATGTGCTGGAGGTGGTGGATTCAAACCCAGCCCCGGCCAAAAACAGAAAAAAAAAAGAAAGTGGGGAAACCAGTTAGCAGGCAATTCAATAATCCAGATGAAAGGGGATAAAATGGAAAACAGAGTGAGATAGAAGAATTTGGTACATGCAGTCAGAAGTCAGAAGGAGCCCACAGGACTTGCTAAGCCATTGGACGTGGGGATGAGAAAAACAAGAATCAGGCTGGCAAGATGGCTCATGCCTGTAATCTTAGCACTCTGAGAAGCCAGAGCAGGTGGATCGCCTAAGCTCAGATGATAAAATGGATCAGCCAACTGAAAACCTGGGAGAGTTTCAAGACCAGCCTGAGAAAGAGCAAGACCCCATCTCTAAAAATAGCTGGGCACTGTGGCTCACACCTATAGTCCTAGCTACTCAGGAGGCTAAGGCAAGAAAATCACTTGAGGCTTGGCACCTCTAGCTCAGCGAGTAGGGCACTGGTCACATACCCCAAGGCTGGTGGTTTGAGCCTGGCCCAGGCCTGCCAAACAATAATAACTGCAACAAAAAATAACTGGGTGTTGTGGTGGGCACCCGGAGTCCCAGCTACTTGGGAGGATGAGGCAAGAGAATCTCTTGAGCCCAAGAGTTTGAGGTTACTGTGAGCTGTGACACCATGGCACTCTACCCAAGGCAACATACTGAGACTCTGTCTCAAAAAAAGAAAAGAAAGAGAAAAAGAAAGAAAGAAAAGAGAGGAAAGAAACAAAGAAAGAAAGAAAGAGAGAGAGAGAGAGAGAGAGAAAGAAAGAAAGAAAGAAAGAAAGAAAGAAAGAAAGAAAGAAAGAAAGAAAGAAAGAAAATAGAAGAAAGAAAGAAAAGAAGGAAAGAAAACAAAATCACTTGAGCCCAAGAGTTTGAGTTGGCTGTGAGCTGTGATGCCACCCACTGCATTCTACTGAGGGTGACAAAGTGAGACTCTGTCTCAAAAAAAAGGAAAGAAAAATAGGAATCAAGGATCACTTCCAAGTTCTTGGCTTGAGCAATTGGATGAAGAGTGATATCATTAAGTCAGAAGAGAAAGATTGGAGTATAAGTTTGTGTTCTGTTTTGATATTTGTTTTAAGACGATCTTACTATGTCACCCTGGGTAGAGTGCAATGGCATGAGCCTAGCTCATAGGAACTTCAAACTCCTGGGCTCAAGCAATCCTCCTGCCTCAGCCTCCAGAGTAGCTGGGACTACAGGAACCTGCCACAACACCAGGCTAATTTTTCTATTTTTAGTAGAGATAGGGTCTCACTCTTGCTCAGTCTGGTCTTGAACTCCTGAGTTCAAGGGAGCCTCCCACCTCGGGCTCCCAGAGTGCTAACATTATAAGCATGAGCTACTGTGCCCAGCTAAGAGTTCTGTTCTGAACATACTAATTTGAGATATTTGTCAGACATCCAAGAGATAAAATCAAGTAAAGAGCTAAATACTTGAGCTAGGAGCTCAGGGTGGGTATAAGTTTGAGAATTATCAGCAAAGGCTAGTATTTAAAGACAGAGGCCTAGAAGGGGTATCTCCAGGGAAATATGGAAAGAGCCTAGGGCCTACGAAAATGAGAGACCACCAGCAGCAGAAAGTTAGCGAAAGAAATTCAGGACTGGCTGACAAAGCAGGAGCCATCGGGAGACTGTGATTCCGCAAAACCTCTGAAAAAGAGTATCTCACGCTGCAAGGAGTGGCCCACTGTGTCACATGCTCCTGGGTGGTGGAGGACAAAGAAGTGACCACCAAACTTGGTGATTCAAGGTCTCTGAAACCTTGAACCTCATTCATATTTGCATAGCTGTTGAAGAAAAAGAAAAATGAAGCTTTGACCAGAACAAATTCAGTGGAGGGGACCACACACTGATTGAAGGGATTTGAGGACCATGGGGATGTGGGCAAGTGGAGATAGCAAATACAGAAAGACATATTTTTATAACTTTTGCTATAAGATGCAAAAGTCAAAGACATATATCCACTTCAGGCTTGTGGCCTTTAAAATCCCTTTCTTTTTTCTCTCATTTTTTTTAAATTTACTTTATATATATATATATATATATATATATATTTTTTTTTTTTTTTTTTTTGTGGTTTTTGGCCAGGGCTGGGTTTGAACCTACCACCTCCGGCATATGGGACCGGCACCCTACTCCTTGAGTCACAGCGCCACCCATTTACTTTGTATTTTTTGAGACAGAATCTCACTATGTTGCCCTCAGTAGAGTGCTATGACGTCACAGCTCACAGCAACCTCAAACTCTTGGGCTTGAGCGATTCTCTTGCCTCAGCCTCCCAAGTAGCTGGCACTACAGATGCCCACCACAATGCCTGGCAATTTTTTTGTTGCAGTTGTCATTGTTGTTTAACTGGCCCGGGCCGGGCTCTAACCTGCCAGCCTTGGTGTGTGTGGCTGGTGCCCTACTCACTGAGCTATTGGGCACTGGGCCATATTTATTTATTTATTTTTATTTTTATTTTTTTTTGTAGAGACAGAGTCTCACATACCGCCCTCAGGTAGAGTGCCGTGGCATCACACAGCTCACAGCAACCTCTAACTCTTGGGCTTACATGATTCTCTTGCCTCAGCCTCCGGGGCTGGGTTTGAACCCGCCACCCTCGGCATATGGGGCCGGCGCCCTACTCACTGAGCCACAGGCGCCGCCCTATTTATTTTTTTATATAGTCTCACTCTGTCACCATGGGGTTGAGTGCCATGGCATCACAGCTCACAGCAACCTCAAACTCTTGGATTCAAGTGATGCTCTTGCCTCAGCCTCCCCAGTAGCTGGCCTGGCTAGTTTTTCTATTTGTAGAGACAGGGTCTCGCTTTGCTCAGGCTGGTCTTGTACCCCTGAGCTCAGAAAATCCACACACCTCGGCCTCCCTTTGTTCTAGGATTACAGGCATGAGCCACCATGCCCAGCCCCTATATGTTTTAAAGATGTGTTTATTAGAAATTCCAACTACCCACTCTTCAAAGCCCACATATTGTTATGAGTAAACTTTTCAGTGATTTGAGAGAGTAGTCAGAAGATAGTCATTATTTTGGTACCTGCTTATTAGCTGGGAAAATTTGGCTCCTGAAGTATTTCTTTTTTATTGTAATCTGTTATTTAAATGCACACATGACTTGTAATGCAAAATATTAGGACCGTGGGATGTTGGATTCATCCTGTTAGATTTCAGTATAAAGTAAGCCATAAGAGCTTATACTTGGTTAAATAAATAAATAGCTGTCATGGTGTAAAATTCCATAAAAAGCAGTTACATCTGTTCGGTGTTCAGTGAGAGAGTGTGGATACTGAAAAACACCCGGTGGTAAAGAAAAAGAAATACGGAATACCACATTTTCATCTACAACATGAACACAATAAGACATAAATTGTGTGGGTTTACAGATAAGAACGGGAAGATTAAATGGGGAAATTAATATTCCCCATTACGGGAGCCCACCACAACACTCGACTAGTTTTTCTATTTGTAGAGACAGGGTCTCACTTTGCTCAGGCTGGTCTCAAACTCCTGAGCTCAGGCAATCCACTCTCCTCGGCCTCCCACTGCACCTGACCTAAAGTCCCTTTCAATACTGAGGAGCACTGCTTCCCTGAAGCATCTGCTATATACTGGCCCAATTTCTTCCTGATGCTGCAGTGAGAAATTGTATGGAACATGACAGAAGTCCTTATCTATAGCTTCAGAGAGAGAGGCACGTGGAGATTTTCATGAGTTTCTTCACATCATAAGGAGACCTTTAAACCCATAAAGCCAGCAGTTTCATTTCTGCTGGGAGTGACATAAACTCTTCCTTCCACACTTTCTGAAGGAAGCATGTTCATGCAAAGTTCTAAAATTTGCTGGCAAATATAAATGTGACCCCCCCGCCCCCAAATAAGCAGATTTTCATAATCAGGACACAAATGTATCATGTAGAAGTATTAAAAAGTATCTTTTTTGATTTAATGTTTTATTATTTGTTTCTGGAAAACATTTACTTCTGACAAACCTCCAGGACAAAAAATACATACTCAAACACACAAAACTTATTGCCATTAAAAATAATAACGTTTAAGCAGAGACTGTAAAGGAGACATGAAGAGAATTTTATATCTAATTCCATTCCCTGACGGTTTTCAAAAGAGATTGACCCCAGAGTCTAAGTTCTGAACGATTTGCTACACTATTCACAGAGGTACAGGCTAATCTATTAGGTTGCCTGCCTTCCTGGATCTATTAAAACATACATATGAGGGGCAGCTCCTGTGGCTCAAAGAGTAGGGCGCTGGCCCCATATACCGGAGGTGGTGAGTTCAAACCCAGCCCTGGCCAAAAAAAAAAAAAAAAAACATCCATATGAGATCATAACAGGAGCCATATTTCTGCCTTTGCCGATGAACTAGCTTAACATCCCAGCTCTGCTACTTATGAAGCTGCATGACTCTCAGTAAATCAGCTGACCTCTGTGAGTCACAGTCACCCCATTTGTCAGCTAGTAACGAGACCTTCTTTACAGTTGCGTATTCAATTAGCTAAGGTAGGTAAGGTCCGTGTTCACACTCTGAGTACTATATATGTAGTTACCATAAGGAATAGTATCTATGAGTGTACCCAACCCTTATTGAAAAGGCTAAGCTATGTTACCAGCTATCAAGAAGGGTCCAAGATCTCCCAAGTTATCCTATCCCATTGTCAGGATTGTCTGTCTATTGGTTTTAAGAATAATCTTTTTTTTTTTTTTTTTGATACAGAGTCTCACTTTATCACCCTTGGCAGAGTTCTGTGGCATCATAGCTCACAGCAACCTCAAACTCCAGGGCTCAAGTGATTATCTTGCCTCAGCCTCCCAAGCAGCTGTGACCACAGGCACCCACAACAACACCTGGCTATTTTTAGAGGTGGGGGTCTCGCTCTGGTTCATGCTAGTCTTGAACCTGTGAGCTCAGAGCAATCCACCCACCTCGGCCTCCCAAGTGCTGGAATTACAGGTATGAACCACTGCACCTGAGCTTTAAGAATAATCTTGATGTTTCGAGAATCCTATAGTTGGCAGAGTAATTTTTTTTTTTTTTGTAGAGACAGAGTCTCACTCTACGGCCCGCGGTAGAGTGCCGTGGCATCACACGGCTCACAGCAACCTCCAGCTCTTGGGCCTACGTGATTCTCTTGCCTCAGCCTCCCGAGCAGCTGGCACTACAGGCACCCGCCACAACTCCCGGCTATTTTTTTGTTGCAGTTTGGCCGGGCATGGGTTTGAACCCACCACCCTCGGCATATGGGGCCGGCGCCCTACTCTCTGAGCCACAGGCGCCGCCCTATTTATATTTATATTTTTATTATTTTTTTGAGGCAGAGTCTCAAGCTGTTGCCCTGGGTAGAGTGCTATGATGTCATAGCTCATAGCAATCTCCAACTCTTGGACTCAAGCGATTCTCTTGCCTCAGGTTTTTTTTTTTTTTTTTTGAGACAGAGCCTCAAACTGCTCAAACTGTCGCCCTGGGTAGAGTGCCATGGCATCACAGCTCACAGCAACCTCCAACTCCCGGGCTTAAGCCATTCTCTTGCCTCAGCCTCCCAAGTAGCTGGGACTACAGGTACCCACCACAATGCCCAGCTATTTTTTTGGTTGTAGTTGTCATTGTTGTTTGGCAGGCCCACACAGGAGTCAAACCTGCTGGTTCTTGTGTATGTGGCTGGCGCCTTAGCCGCTTGAGCTACAGGTGCCGAGCCAAGTTTTTCTATTTTTAGTAGAGATGGGGTCTTGCTTTTGCTCATGCTGGTCTTGAACTCATGAGCTCAAGCAATCCACCTGCCTCGGCCCCCCAGAGTGCTAGGATTACAGCAGGAGCCACGGCACCCAGCCATATTTACATATTTTAGAGACAGGGTCTTCCTATCTCACCCAGGCTGGTGTACAGTGGCATGATCTCAGCTTGTTGTAGTCTTGAACCCCTGGGCTCAAGTGATCCTCCCAACTTCACCCTCCCAAGTAGCTGGGACAACAGGTATACACCATCATGCCTGGCTAATTTTTAAATTTTTTTAGAGTCCGAATCTCATTATGTTGCCTAGGTTAGTCTCGATTATAGGTGTGAGTCATTGCACACAGCCTAGAAACTCATCTGTTGACATGGTGAGGTGTCTCCTATAAATGGCACACCAAGAGTTCCCTGCTAAGCCCCCTCAACCTTTCCCTTGCCCAGTCCCAAATTCTTGGCAATCACCCAGACTTGTTTTGGTTGCCCCTATGAGTTCTTCCCAATGAGTTCTTTCCAGTGAGGAAGAACTTCTACCCTCATCTTCTCTAGCTTTGAAGACATCACCATAGGAATTGTTCTACCGTGGAAATAACTGCCATCCCATTTGGATCAGTTTGCAGCCTGGCTTTGAATGTTTTGAAAGCCTCAGCTTGGAAAAAAGGGGAAAGTTCTATCTCCAAGCCCCATCCACAAGCCCCATCCACCTCTAGGTCAACTTCCTTGAAGACTCTGAGGAAGAGCCTGACAACAGGGCTGGAGCTGAACATCTTTTTGGTCTGACTTTAGCTAATGAAACTCATTGACCATAGGAACACACAGGAGCTAGAAGATGAGGAACTCCAGTGGAAGGGTCTTCACACGGGCCCTGCCCTGACTGTGTACAAAGTAACTGTTGCCGAGTGTCCCATGAAGAAACAACAGCAGAAGTTATATAGGATCATGGAGCTGTTTCCATTTTTACTTTTTTTTTTTTTTTGTAGTCAGGTGAGGAAAATAGCTGTAAATTACTGTTTGTGAATAGCAGCGGATGCCCTTTGGGCGCTTTGCTACCTCTCCTCAGTCAGTCTGGGATTTTAGCTGTGGCCAGAGTGGACATGTTCCCTGCACATTGGCAGTGCCCACCTCTTGTACCTGTGGAACCCTTCAGCGTTTCCATCTCAGAGTTTTTGTCTTTTTTTTTTTAAGCTTTAGTAGTTCACTTAGCCCATGTACAGAAGCAGCCCAAAACGCTGTTAACGCTCCCTGAGAGGAGTGGAAAGTCGATGGAAAAAGACTCAGGCTCCTCAGAGGCTTCATTCTGTGGTATGTTCTACATGATTCCTCAGAGGGTCTCCAGCAACAGGGAGCCCTGGCTGTCCCCAACAATAACCAGTGAAATAACACACCCCCTCCTGGCTTTTTTTCTCCTCTCACTTTCCCTACTCCCTCACTCCTACTTCCTAAGTTCCCCTCTCAAAAATGTTATCTGTGCCCAAGCCCCAAGTCTTTGAGGTTTTCTCTCCAGGAGAACAGAAACTAAGATATGTATCAATGAACATGTTGAGAATTATTTTTAACATTCAGAAATAAAGTTGCTCCTTTGCTAAACAAGATGAAAAGGGAGCCTGCTACTATTGAAAGAGCTGTTCTTCATGCTGAAGTGGAAACTCAGTTATAACCCTTGTGGTGACCAAGTTAGGCCTTCATGTCGACTGTGCATCTAGGCCAGGATCTGCTGGTGTCTGGGGAGGAGCAGCCAGCTGACTGTGCCTGCCAAGGTTCCCAGCCCTAGTGCCAGGGGCTGGAGGCAGAAGGTGGGAATGGGAAAGGCTGTGTATTGAAACAGAGATGAATGTTCAAAGCAGATCATGAAGGCCTGGGAAGCCTGAACTAAGGTTCAGAGAACAAAGCCAGCAAGGCAGATCTGTGAAATGGGAAGTGGTCTGGAGTAATTTTAGGGACCACAGGTAAGGGTCTATACTGTGAGGGGCCTGCGTGGAGCAATGCCCATGATTGCCCAGTGGATCTAATAAGAACATATCCTCCTACTATGAATGTCCCATTTGAATGGGAGGAAAAAAGAAAATGAAGAGACAGGGAAAAAACCATTTGAGCCCAATAAGGACACGTACTCCCAGGACATAATATTAACCCAGGAAAGGAAGAGTAAAACAAAAGGTCACCATTACCAAAGGGGCATTTCCAAGAATAATCAATAATAATTGAGAAGTCAAACAACCCCCTGACTTCCTTCCTGCTGATTTTATGAGATGGTGTTTTTTTTGTTGTTGTTGGTTTGTTTTTGTTTTTTTGACAGAATCTCACTATGTTGCCCTCAGTGTCACACCTCACAGCAACCTCAAACTCTTGGGCTTAGCGATTCTCTTGCCGCAGCCTCCCAAGTAGAGGGACTACAGGTGCCCACCACAACACCCAGCTATTTTTTTGTTGCAGTTGTCATTGTTAGTTAGCAGCCTCTGTGTATGTGGCTGGACCCCCACCCACTCATCTATGGGCATCGAGCCGAGATGGTGTTTTCTTTTCTTTTTCTTGCTTAGTATTGTGGGTCTACAAAAGAGGTATAGTGTTTCCAGGGAAGAAATATTTTTCCAGGTGCGACCTCACAGAGCAATTTTTAAAAAGAATAAACTTTATTTTATAGAGCAGTTTTAAGTGCGCAGCAAAACCAAGTGAAAAGTATAGAAAATTTCAACTACAGAGACTTGGTGTGGATAGAGACACACCCCTGTCCCAAAACATCGACATCCTGCACCAGAGTGGCACATTTGTAACCATCCATGAGCCTCCACTGACAAATCACTATCACCCAGTGCTCACAATTTACCTTACAGTTCTCTTACACATTCTGTAGGTTTTGACAGATGTCTAATGACATGTATCCACCATTGTAGTATTATACAGAATAACTTCACTGCCCTAAAACCTCTCTGTGCTTTAGCAGAGCAATTTTAATTCCACAAAAAAACGGGAGTTGTTAGCTATAAAAACAATTGTCAAAAATGGATAGTAAATACTTTGTGGAATAAATCAGATTCCTGGCTGGGAGCAGTGGCTCACGCCTATAATCCTAACACTTTGGCAAGCCAAGGCAGGAGGATTGCTTGAGACCAGGAGTTTGAGACCAGCCTGAGCATCATAGTAAGACCCTTATCTCTACAAAAAATAAAAAAAAAATTAGCCAGTAGTGTATGCCTGTAGTCCCAGAAGGCTGAAGCAAGAGAGAGGATCACTTGAGCCCAGGTGATCAAGCTATAATGACATCACTGCACTCCAGCCTGGGCAACAAAGAGAGACCCTGTATCAAAAGAAAAAAAAAAAGATAGATTCTCCTGCAATTGATAGCAGATGGGCAAAGCTATAAAATAAGAGTCCTAGATATACTTAAAATGATTGTATTATTCAAAACTGGACAACTTCTATCCCACCCACAATCAAACCAAAAAAGAAAAACCCACCGAAGACTCCAAGGTTCCCCCAAACTGTAGGTCTTTATTTGTGACATTCTACCAACTACTGCTAGTAGTTTTAGTTCAATAATCATAATAATTAGGCAGATCTATTACTGTAGATTCTCACAGCTGTTCCTTTACAAGGACAGGATGCAATTTCCTGATAAACGACATAGTTAATCTTAGTTAAAATCCTTTCTTCATAAGTCCTAGTCTCAGAATGGCATTTTTGCCATGTTAATTTCAAACACCTGTATGAGCAGACCATAGCAATTTAACTGCCAAGATGTAAAAATAAAATTCCTTGAGTACATTAAAAAATTCCTCAGGGCCATGTGTAAAATTAATTCTAAAGAAAATAAAGATCATAGGAATGAGTATATATTTACAGAACTGAATTCAACATATACCTTTCTTGTTTATTTGTTTTTTATTTTTTTAGTTTTTGAAACAGTCTCAAGCTGTTGCCCTAGGTAAGTGCCATGGAATCATCATAGCTCACAGCAACCTCCAACTCCTGGGCTCAAATGATCCTTTGCCTCAGTTTTTCTATTTTTAGTAAAGATGGGTTGGGGGGAGGTCTCACTCTACTCAGGCTGGTCTTGAACTCGTGAGCTCAAGCAATCCATCTGCTTTGGCCTCTCAGAGTGCTAGGATTATAGGTGTGAGCCACCTTGCTGGGCCTTGTTTGTTGTTTAAAATTATTGTTGCAGCTCGGTGCTCATAGCACAGTGGTTACGGCGCCAGCCTCATACACCCAGGCTGGCAGGTTGGAACCCGCCCCAGGCCAGCTAAACAACAATGACAACTGCAACAAAAAATAGCTGGGCGCTATGGTGGGCACCTGTAGTCCCAGCTCCTTGGGAGGCTGAGGCAAGAGAATCACTTGAAGTCAAGAGTTTGAGGTTGCTGTGAGCTGTGACACCACAGCACTCTACCGAGGGCAACATAATGAGACTCTGTCTCAAAAAATAAAGTAAAATAAAATAATCATTGGATCTTTGATGAAAACCATTCTCTTCTTACCAATAATCTTGAAGTCTTTAGATTATCATCAATTAATGCAGGATGCCTCTAGGTCTGCTCTGTCCAATGCAGCAGAGCCAATAGCATGTGGCTATTTGAAATATAGTGAGTCTGAATTGAAATGTGGTATAAGAAGCTTATCAGATTTGGGGGATTTGGTATAAAAATAGAATGTAAAACATCTCAATAATTTTCATATTGATTATATGCCAGAATGATAATAATTTGAATATATTGGTTTCAAGATAATATATTTTTAAAATTAATTTCACCTGTTTCTTACATCGTAATCTACATACTAGAAAACATAAAAGTCTGTATGTTGCTCCCATTATATAATATTTATTTATTTTTATTTATTTATTTTTTTGAGACAGAGTCTCATTCTGTCGCCTCAGGTAGTGTGTCATGGCATCATCATAGCTCACAGTAACCTCAAACACTTGACCTCAAACGATCTTCTTGCCTCAGACTCCTGAGTAGCTGGGACCATAGGTGTGCACCACCATGCCTGCCTAGTTTTTCTTTTTTTTTCTATTTTTAGCAGAAACAGGATCTTGCTGTTGCTCAGGCTGGTCTCAAATTCTTAAGCTCAAGCAATCCAGCTGCCTTGCCCTCCCAGAGTTCTGGGATTATAGGCATGAGCCACCCTGCCTGGCCCCATTATATAATATTGCTATTGGATGGTGCTGCTGCAGCTTGTTATCTTACAGAAGCAATTTGTCAAGTGAGGTCAGGAGCCTTGTTGTGCGGTTCCTTGACAAAGCAAGTAGTTTTTTCTTAGAGTGTGTGTTTAAAGAGATTTTTTTGTGACTGGGCACGGTGATGCAGACTTGTCATCCCAGCACTCTAGTAGGCTGAGGTGGGTGGATTGCTTGAGTTCAGAAGTTTGAGACCAGCCTGAGCAAAAGCAAGAACCTATGTCTAAAAATAGCCAGGGGCTGTGGTGGGCACCTGTAGTGCCAGCTACTTGGGAGGCTGAGGCAAGAGAATTGCTCAAGCTCCAGTTTGAAGTTGCTGTGAGCTATGACACTGAGGCCACAGCTCTCTACAGAGGGCAACAAAGTAAGACTCTGTTTCAAAAAAAAAAAGAAAAATTAAAAAAAATAAAATAAAAGAGATTTATTCATGGAGACTGCTGAAAGTTACTTGTTGGGGGAGGCACTATCAACCTTCCAAAACCCCCCTAAAATCACCAGTCCCTTTGAACTTTTCTAAGCCACAGTAACTGCAAGTTGTTTTTGTTTTTTTGCAGTTTTTGGCCAGGGCTGGGTTTGAACCCGCCACCTCTGGCATATGGTGCCGGTGCCTTACTCCTTTGAGCCACAGGTGCAGCCCTGCAAGTTGTTTTCTTATGTTTTCTTCCATTTTAGAAACGGTGTGGCTTCAATGCACAATTCACAGTGTTTCCTGTGAATTTACAGATAAGAACAGGAAGATAAAATGGGGAAATTAATATATAATTTAATATTAATTATACACCCAACCTGCCAGCCTGGGTGTATAATTAATTATCTTTTAAATAGCCTTACTGTATAATTTGCATGTCATAAAATCCACAATTTCGTGAGTTTCGTTAAATTTATACAGTTGTGCAACCATCACCACATTCCAGTTTTAAGACAATTTGATTGCCCCCACAAATTTTCCTTGTGCCATTTCTGTCCAGTCCCTCTTCCCAAAAACCACTAGTTGACCACTGATCTGCTTTCTGTATCCACAGTTTTGTCTTTTCTAGAAATTTCATATACATGAGATCACACAGTACGTGGTCTTTTCAGCTTCCTTCTCGGCATAATTTTTGAGGTTCATACTTGTTTTTTTTTTTTTTTCTCTCTTTTTTTTTTTTATTGTTGGGGATTCATTGAGGGTACAATAAGCCAGTTACACTGATTGCAATTGTTAGGTAAAGTCCCTCTTGCAATCATGTCTTGCCCCCATAAAGTGTGACACACACTAAGGCCCCACCCCCCTCCTTCCGTCCCTCTTTCTGCTTCCCCCCCCATAACCTTAATTGTCATTAATTGTCCTCATATCAAGATTGAGTACATAGGATTCATGCTTCTCCATTCTTGTGATGCTTTACTAAGAATAATGTCTTCCACTTCCATCCAGGTTAATACGAAGGATGTAAAGTCTCCATTTTTTTTAATGGCTGAATAGTATTCCATGGTATACATATACCACAGCTTGTTAATCCATTCCTGGGTTGGTGGGCATTTAGGCTGTTTCCACATTTTGGCAATTGTAAATTGAGCTGCAATAAACAGTCTAGTACAAGTGTCCTTATGATAAAAGGATTTTTTTCCTTCTGGGTAGATGCCCAGTAATGGGATTGCAGGATCGAATGGGAGGTCTAGGTTGAGTGCTTTGAGGTTTCTCCATACTTCCTTCCAGAAAGGTTGTACTAGTTTGCAGTCCCACCAGCAGTGTAGAAGTGTTCCCTTCTCTCCACATCCACACCAGCATCTGCAGTTTTGAGATTTTGTGATGTGGGCCATTCTCACTGGGGTTAGATGATATCTCAGGGATGTTTTGATTTGCATTTCTGTAATATATAGAGATGATGAACATTTTTTCATGTGTTTGTTAGCCATTCGTCTGTCGTCTTTAGAGAAAGTTCTATTCATGTCTCTTGCCCATTGATATACGGGATTGTTGGCTTTTTTCATGTGGATTAATTTGAGTTCTCTATAGATCCTGGTTATCAAGCTTTTGTCTGATTGAAAATATGCAAATATCCTTTCCCATTGTGTAGGTTGTCTCTTTGCTTTGGTTATTGTCTCCTTAGCTGTACAGAAGCTTTTCAGTTTAATGAAGTCCCATTTGTTTACTTTTGTTGTTGTTGCAATTGCCATGGCAGTCTTCTTCATGAAGTCTTTCTCCAGGCCAATATCTTCCAGTGTTTTTCCTATGCTTTCTTTGAGGATTTTTATTGTTTCATGCCTTAAATTTAAGTCCTTTATCCATCTTGAGTCAATTTTTGTGAGTGGGGAAAGGTGTGGGTCCAGTTTCAGTCTTTTACATGTAGACATCCAGTTCTCCCAACACCATTTATTGAATAGGGAGTCTTTCCCCCAAGGTAAGTTCTTGTTTGGTTTATCGAAGATTAGGTGGTTGTAAGATGTTAGTTTCATTTCTTGGTGTTCAATTTGATTCCAAGTGTCTATGTCTCTGTTTTTGTGCCAGTACCATGCTGTCTTGACCACTATGGCTTTGTAGTACAGACTAAAATCTGGTATGCTGATGCCCCCAGCTTTATTTTTGTTACTAAGAACTGCCTTAGCTATACGGGGTTTTTTCCGGTTCCATACAAAACGCAGAATCATTTTTTCCAAATCTTGAAAGTATGATGTAGGTACTTTGATAGGAATGGCATTGAATAGGTAGATTGCTTTGGGAAGTATAGACATTTTAACAATGTTGATTCTTCCAATCCATGAGCATGGTATGTTCTTCCATTTGTTAATATCCTCTGCTATTTCCTTTCTGAGGAGTTCATAGTTTTCTTTATAGAGGTCCTTCACCTCCTTCGTTAGGTATATTCCTAGGCATTTCATTTTCTTTGAAACTATGGTGAAGGGAGTTGTGTCCTTAATTAGCTTCTCATCTTGACTGTTATTGGTGTATACAAAGGCTACTGACTTGTGGACATTGATTTTATATCCTGAAACATTACTGTATTTTTTGATGACTTCTAGGAGTCTTGTGGTTGAGTCTTTGGGGTTCTCTAAGTATAAGATCATGTCGTCAGCAAAGGGGGAGAGTTTGACCTCCTCTGCTCCCATTTGGATTCCCTTTATTTCCTTGTCTTGCCTAATTGTATTGGCTAGAACTTCCAGCACTATGTTGAATAGTAAAGGTGACAGAGGACAACCCTGTCTGGTTCCAGTTCTAAGAGGAAAAGCTTTCAGTTTTACTCCATTCAGTAAAATATTGACTGTGGGTTTGTCATAGATAGCTTCAATCAGTTTTAGAAATGTGCCACCTATGCCTATACTCTTCAGTGTTCTAATTAGAAAAGGATGCTGGATTTTATCAAATGCTTTTTCTGCATCTATTGAGAGGATCATGTGATCTTTATTTTTGCCTCTGTTAATATGGTGGATAACGTTTATGGACTTGCGTATGTTAAACCAGCCTTGCATCCCTGGGAAGAAGCCTACTTGATCATGATGAATGAATTTTTTGATGATAAGCTGTAATTTATTGGCTAGGATTTTGTTGAGAATTTTTCCGTCTATATTCATGAGTGAGATTGGTCTGAAATTCTCCTTTTTGTTTGGGTCTTTTCCTGGTTTTGGTATCAGGGTGATGTTTGCTTCATAGAATGTGTTGGGGAAGATTCCTTCTTCCTCAGTTTTTTGGAATAATTTCTGCAGTACAGGAATAAGCTCTTCCTTGAAGGTTTGATAGAATTCTGGAGTGAAGCCATCTGGACCAAGGCATTTTTTAGTTGGAAGCTTTTTTATTGTTTCTTTGATCTCAGTGCTTGAAATTGGTCTGTTCAGGAGCTCTATTTCTTCCTGGCTAAGTCTAGGGAGAGGGTGTGATTCCAAATATTGATCCATTTCCTTCACATTGCCAAATTTCTGGGCACAGAGTTTCTGGTAGTATTCAGAGATGATCTCTTGTATCTCTGTGGGATCAGTTGTTATTTCCCCTTTATCGTTTCTGATTGAGGTTACTAGAGATTTTACTTTTCTATTTCTAGTTAGTCTGGCCAATGGTTTATCTATTTTATTTATTTTTTCAAAAAACCAACTCCTTGTTTCATTAATTTTCTGAATGATTCTTTTGTTTTCAATTTCATTGATCTCTGATTTGATTTTGGATATTTCTTTTCTTCTACTGAGTTTAGGCTTAGATTGTTCTTCCTTTTCCAATTCCAGAAGATCTCTTGTGAGATTGTTGATGTGCTCTCTTTCTGTTTTTCGAATGTAGGCATCTAAAGCGATGAATTTTCCTCTCAAAACTGCTTTTGCAGTATCCCACAGGTTTTGGTAGCTTGTGTCTTCATTGTTGTTATGCTCAAGGAAGTTAATGATTTCCTGTTTTATTTCTTCCTGCACCCATCTGTTATTCAACAGAAGATTGTTTAATTTCCATGCCTTTGGGTGGGGTCAAGCATTTTTGTTAGCGTTGAGTTCCACCTTTAGTGCCTTATGGTCTGAGAAGATACAAGGTAAAATTTCAATTCTTTTGATTCTGTTGATATTTGTTTTGTGTCCCAGGATATGATCAATTTTGGAGAATGTTCCATGGGGTGATGAGAAGAATGTATATTCTTTGTCTTTGGGGTGGAGTGTTCTATATGCGTCTATCAAGCATAGTTGGTCTAAGGTCTCATTTAAATCTCTTATATCTTTGTTTAATTTCTGTTTAGAGGATCGGTCCAGCTCTGTAAGAGGTGTGTTAAAGTCCCCTGTTATGATGGTATTATCAGATATCATATTGCTCAGACTGAGTAAGGTCTGCTTCAAGAATCTGGGAGCATTTAAATTGGGTGCATAAATATTTAGAATTGAAATGTCTTCTTGTTGTATTTTTCCCTTGACCAATATAAAGTGACCATCTTTGTCTTTTTTGACTTTAGTTGCTTTAAATCCACATGTATCTGAAAATAAGATTGCAACTCCTCTTTTCTTCTGAATTCCATTTGCCTGAAAAATTGTCTTCCAACCCTTGACTCGGAGCTTTAATTTGTCTTTTGAAGCCAGGTGTGTTTCTTGCAGACAGCAAATGGATGGCTTGTGTTTTTTAATCCAGTCAGCCAATCTATGTCTCTTCAGTGGGGAATTCAAGCCATTAACATTTATGGAGATAATTGATAAGTGTGGTAGTATTCTATTCGTCTTATTTGGTGAGAGTCCATTGCTTAGTTTTATCTTTTGCATCAGTGTGGAGGTTAGGTTCTGTCCTTTGATTTCTGAGTTCTTACTTTGCTGCTGATCCATTGTGGTGGTCAGTGTGCAGAACAGGTTGAAGTATTTCCTGTAGAGCTGGTCTTGTTGTGGCGAATTTCCTCAATGTTTGTATATCCGTAAATGATTTGATTTCTCCGTCAATTTTGAAGCTTAGCTTAGCAGGGTACAGAATTCTGGGCTGAAAATTGTTCTGTTTAAGTAGATTAAAGGTAGATGACCATTGTCTTCTTGCTTGGAAAGTTTCATTAGAGAAGTCTGCGGTCACTCTGATGGATTTGCCCCTGTAGGTCAACTGGCGCTTACTCCTGGCAGCTTGCAGAATCTTTTCTTTTGTCTTGACTTTGGACAGGTTCATCACAATGTGTCTTGGAGAAGCTCGGTTAGAGTTGAGGCGACCTGGGGTCCGATGTCCCTCTGAAAGCAGTGTGTCAGAATCTTTGGTGATGTTTGGGAAATTTTCATTTATAATATTCTCTAGTATGGCTTCCATTCCTCTGGGGCATTCTTCTTCCCCTTCTGGAATTCCTATAACTCGTATGTTGGAACGCTTCATAAAGTCCCATAATTCTGACAGTGAACGTTCTGCTTTCTCTCTCTTCTTTTCTGCCTCTTTTACTATCTGAGTTATCTCAAAAACTTTGTCTTCTACCTCTGAAATTCTTTCTTCTGCATGGTCTACCCTGTTGCTGATACTTTCCATTGCATCTTTAAGTTCCCTGATTGACTGTTTCATTTCCTTCAGCTCTGCTATATCCTTTTTATATTCTTCATATTGTTCATCTCTGATTTGATTCTGTTTTTGGGTTTCCTTTTGGTTATTTTCCACTTTATTAGCAGTTTCCTTCATTGTTTCCATCATTTCTTTCATTGCTTTCAACATGTGTATTCTAAATTCCCTTTCTGTCATTCCTAACATTTCTGTATAGGTGGAATCCTCTGCAGTAGCTACCTCATGGTCCCTTGGCGGGGTTGTTCTGGACTGGTTCTTCATGTTGCCTGGAGTTTTCTGCTGATTCTTCCTCATGAGTGATTTCTTTTATCTGTTTCCTTGCCCTAATTTTCCTTTCACTTCCTCTTGCTCTTTAAGTTCTTGTGCCTGTGGAAGTTGTGGGCGGGTTTAGACGGATTGAACACACGCGACCACTTGCCGGTTTTCCACTGTTTTAGTCCTCCTCTTGGGGTCCAGAAGTCTCTCGCTGACTCCCTGTATCCTCATAGGAGTGATGATAGGCAGTTCCCACCAGCCAGAGATGCCTGGAATCCTATCTCCCCAGACTCACGGTGCCCAGATGCAAGGAAGCTGTTACTCGGCTGCCATCTTGCTCCACGAGGTTCATACTTGTTGACAGCGCTTTTCTTGCCAATCTCAATGTTTCATCCTACTTTTAGAAAAAACAAAAAAAAGTGGTAGGAAATTTGGAAAATTCCTCAGTAACTTGGTCTGAGGCTACAAGAGTTGCAAAGACTAATGAAAAAGCACATTGAAAGCCCAGGGATTTGATTTTAAGGCTACTGTTGATTTCACTTTCCTCCTGTTTTCAAAAGAAAAGTGACTGCATTAGCAAAAGAATATTCATTTCCAGCTCGGCGCCTGTGGCTCAAGCAGCTAAGGCGCCGGCCACATACACCTGAGCTGGCGGGTTCGAATCCAGCCCGGGCTGCCAAACAATGACAGCTGCAACTAAAAAACAGCCCGCCATTGTGGCGGGTGCCTGTGGTCCCAGCCACTTGGGAGGAGGAGGCAGGAGACTCGCTTTAGCCCAGGAGTTGGAGGTTGCTGTGAGCTGTGACACTACAGCACTCTACCCAGGGTGACAGCTTGAGGCTCTGTCTCAAAAAAAAAAAAAAAAAAAAGAAATTTCGTTTCCCCAGGGCCTTACACAGTGGCTCACGCCTGTAATCCTGCACTCTGGGAGGCCCAGAAGGGTAGATTGCTTGAACTCACAGGTAGGAGACCAGTCTGAGCAAGAGCAAGACCCCATCTCTAAAAGTAGCCGGGTGTTGTGGTGGGCACCTGTAGTCGCAGCTACTTGGGAGGCTGAGGCAAAAGAAACACTTGAGCACAAGAGTTGGAGGTTGCCGTGAGCTATGACCCCACAGCACTCTACCCAGGGTGACAAAGTGAGACTCTGTCGCCAATATATATATATGTAAATTTTCCCATTTAATCTTCCTGTTCTTGTCTGTAAACCCACGCAATTTGTGTCTTATTGTGCTCCTGTTATAGATGAAAATGTGCTATTCCGTATTTCTTTTTCTTTACCACTGAATGCTTTTCAGTATCCACACTCTCTCACCTGAACACTGAACAGATGTAACTGCTTTTTATGGAATTTTACACCATGACAGCTATTCATTTATTTAACAAACTATAAGCTCTTATGGCTCCACTTTATACTGAAATCTAACAGGATGAATCCAACATCCCACGGCCCTAATAGTTTGCATTACAAGTCGTGGGTGCATTTAAATAACAGACTACACCACAAGAGAAATAGTTCAGGAGCCAAATTTTCCCATCTAATAAGCAAGTACCAAAATAATGACTGTCTTCTGACGACTCCCCCAAATCACTGAAAAGTTTACTCGTAACAACATGTAGGCTTTGAAGAGTGGGTAGTTAGAATTTCTAATAACCACATCCCTAAAAGAGTAAACCATACAGGGGGTAGGGGTGGCTCATGCCTCTAATCCCAACACTCTGGGAGGCCAAGGTGGGTGGATTGCCTGAGCTCAGAAGTTCAAGAGCAACTTGAGCAAGAGTGAGATGCCATCTCTAAAAAAAACAGCCAGGTCAGTGCCCGTAGCTCAGTGGTTCGGGCTCCGACCACATATACCAAGGCTGGCGGGTTCAAACCCAGCCCAGGCCTGCTAAACAACAATGACAACTACAACAATAAATAGCCAGGAGTTGTGGCAGGTGCCTGTAGTCCCAGCTACTTGGGAGGCTAAGGTAAGAGAATCTCTTGAGCCCAAGAGTTTGAGGTTGCTGTGAGTTGTGATGCCTATGTCTACCAAAGGCAACATAGTGACACTGTGTCTCAAAAACAAAAACAAACAAACAAAAAAAACCTAGCCAGTTGTTGTAGTGGGTGCCTGTAATCCCAGCTACTTGGGAGGCTGAGGCAAAAGGATCACTTGAGCCCAAGGTTTTTTTTTTTTTTTTTTTTTGTAGAGACAGAGTCTCACTGTACTGCCCTCGGGTAGAGTGCCGTGGCGTCACATGGCTCACAGCAACCTCTAACTCTTGGGCTTACACGATTCTCTTGCCTCAGCCTCCCGAGCAGCTGGGACTACAGGCACCCGCCACAACGCCCGGCTATTTTTTTGTTGCAGTTTGGCCGGGGCCGGGTTTGAACCCGCCACCCTCAGCATATGGTGCCGGCGCCCTACTCACTGAGCCACAGGCGCCGCCCTGAGCCCAAGGTTTTGAAGTTACTATGAGCTGTGACATCATGACACCCAGGACAACAAAGTGAGACGCTGTCTCAAAAACATAAAAATAAATCATGCACGAGTTGCTAAAGGAGTCTTCCCTGGAAATGAAACTGTGACAAATTGGGGAGGGCAGGAAGGAGAAGTTAAAGCCAAACCTCTCTCAGTTATAATTTTAATCCAAGTCAAAACCAATGCTTTGTGTCTCTTTTGCTTATGATCGACAGCTATGTTTAATCAGCCATCCCCACTGAGGCGGACAATGCCAACATGCTCTAAGATCACCTGTGGCTTTGGAAGACAGTTCTTGTGCACACCAGCTTTATCTCTCAGGCACCTGTGTCTCAGTGCCTGCGGGCTTTTCTGCCGTAGCAGCTACTGAGCCCACCAATGGGACTGGCCAGAAGTGGTGGGAAGTAGCACCCCCAGGATAGCCCCAACAGGTATGGGGTAGGAGATGGTGAATAAATCCACCGGCTTCCCCAGCACAATCTCAGAGGGTCCCCAGCAGGATCCACCGTTAAATAAAAAGAGATTTGCGAGGATATTAACAAACGGAAGAACATACCATGCTCACGGACGGGAAGAATCAACATTGTTAAAATGTCTATACTTCCCAAAGCAATCTACCTATTCAATGCCATTCCTATCAAAATACCAACATCGTACTTTCAAGATTTGGAAAAAATGATTCTGCGTTTTGTATGGAACCGGAAAAAACCCCGTATAGCTAAGGCAGTTCTCTGTAACAAAAATAAAGCTGGGGGCATCAGCATACCAGATTTTAGTCTGTACTACAAAGCCATAGTGCTCAAGACAGCATGGTACTGGCACAAAAACAGAGATATAGATACTTGGAATCGAATTGAAAACCAAGAAATGAAACTAACATTTTACAACCACCTAATCTTTGATAAACCAAACAAGAACATACCTTGGGGGAAAGACTCCCTATTCAATAAATGGTGTTGGGAGAACTGGATGTCTACATGTAAAAGACTGAAACTGGACCCACACCTTTCCCCACTCACAAAAATTGATTCAAGATGGATAGAGGACTTAAATTTAAGGCATGAAACAAAAAAAATCCTCAAAGAAAGCATAGGAAAAACACTGGAAGATATTGGCCTGGGGGAAGACTTCATGAAGAAGACTGCCATGGCAATTGCAACAACAACAAAAATAAACAAATGGGACTTCATTAAACTGAAAAGCTTCTGTACAGCTAAGGAGACAATAACCAAAGCAAAGAGACAACCTACACAATGGGAAAGGATATTTGCATATTTTCAATCAGACAAAAGCTTGATAACTAGGATCTATAGAGAACTTAAATTAATCCACATGAAAAAAGCCAACAATCCCATATATCAATGGGCAAGAGACATGAATAGAACTTTCTCTAAAGACGACAGACGAATGGCTAACAAACACATGAAAAAATGTTCATCATCTCTATATATTAGAGAAATGCAAATCAAAACAACCCTGAGATATCATCTAACCCCAGTGAGAATGGCCCACATCACAAAATCTCAAAACTGCAGATGCTGGCGTGGATGTGGAGAGAAGGGAACACTTTTACACTGCTGGTGGGACTGCAAACTAGTACAACCTTTCTGGAAGGAAGTATGGAGAAACCTCAAAGCACTCAAGCTAGACCTCCCATTTGATCCTGCAATCCCATTACTGGGCATCTACCCAGAAGGAAAGAAATCCTTTTATCATAAGGACACTTGTACTAGACTGTTTATTGCAGCTCAATTTACAATCGCCAAAATGTGGAAACAGCCTAAATGCCCACCAACCCAGGAATGGATTAACAAGCTGTGGTATATGTATACCATGGAATACTATTCAGCCATTAAAAAAAATGGAGATTTTACATCCTTCGTATTAACCTGGATGGACGTGGAAGACATTATTCTTAGTAAAGCATCACAAGAATGGAGAAGCATGAATCCTATGTACTCAATTTTGATATGAGGACAATTAATGACAATTATGGTTATGGGGGGAGCAGAAAGAGGGAAGGAGGGAGGAGGGTGGGGCCTTGGTGTGTGTCACACTTTATGGGGGCAAGACATGATTGCAAGAGGGACTTTGCCTAACAATTGCAATCAGTGTAACCTGGCTTATTGTACCCTCAATGAATCCCCAACAATTAAAAAAAAAAAAAAAAAGAGATTTGCACTGTGCAGCTCCATTTATAGAAGGAACTTTTACAACCAAACAAAGCATTGGAGCATTCCAGCCCTGCAACATATGGAGGACCAACTTTTCATATGGTCACCCTCATGCCCTCAAAGGTAACTTACTCATCAACTTAATGCTATTTGGCTTCTCCCTCTTCCTATCTCACTTCCCTACTTCCCAAATATATTATTTGTCCCCATTTTTTTTGCCTCAGGGCCCACTTTTGTGGGAGCTCACATTTACCAAAACTGGAGATAGGAACAGACTTTGAAAGGATTCTATTGTTACTTTCTTTCTTTTTTTTTTCGAGACAGAGTCTCAAACTATTACCCTAGGTAGAGTGCCGTGACATCACAGCTCACAGCAACCTCAGACTCTTGGGCTTAAGCAATTTTCTTGCCTCAGTCTCCCAAGTAGCTGGGACTACAGGCACCTGCCACAACTCCTGATTATTTTTTGTTGCAGTTGTCGTTGTTGTTTGGAGGGCCGGGGCTGGATTTGAACCTGCCGGCTCCTGTGTATGTGGCTGGCTCCTTAGCCGCTTGAGCTACAGGCACCCAGCCTCTCTTGTTACTTTCTAACAAAAATGTTTGGGTCTGAGTGAGACCCTGAAAAAAAAAAAACCACAATAGTGAACAGTCCACCGAGAGTGGCTCTGCTCTCAAGTCGCCTCCCCTGAGGCTGGCATGTTCCTTCATCACGTGGTCTAGAACCTTCCAGGTGGGGCACTGAACATGGTGCTTTAGCTTTACACACATCAACTAGTGTAATTCTCACAACAGTCCCACGAGATGAGTACTATGATTATCTTCATCATACAAAGAAGGAAACTGGGAGATTAAACTAATTTGACCAAGGTAATCCAGCTGGAAAAGGTAGAGTCAGGATTCCAGCCCAGGCTGACACAGCCCTGAGCACCAGAGAGGTGGCTGAGAGACGCCTGGTGTGGGAGATGATGCTTCATGGAGAGAAAGGAGAGAAGATGGCTTACGTAATATTGTCAAACGTTTAAGGACTGAGCAATGACCCTGTTTGGTGGTTGGTGAAGACTTTCCTAATATGTAGATTCTTTCCTAGGATATTTTTAAGTGTGTAAAAGAAAACACACAGGATTACAAAGGAAACCACTTATATTGAAAGGCACTTATCAAAATGCTGCCCACAAGTGTGACCCAGAAATATAGTCATCCCTACATGTACGGACGGGATTGGCTCCAGAGCCCCCTCAGAATGCCAAAATACCAAACCACACACTTAACAGTCTCACAGCCAGCGCTGTAGGCCCACGGAGAGGAAAAATCGGTCCCACTTGTGTCATGGGGTCAGACTGCCCCTAGGCTTTGGCTAAGAAATGCATATATAACCTGTGTTAAGGGTCAACTGTGGGGACCATTTCACGTTGGGACAGGCTCCAGAATAATGTCAATGGTCAATGGTAACTTACTCATCAACTTAACGCTTTTTGGCTTCTCTCTCTTCTCCTTGGTAACTTACTCATCAACTTAATGCTATTTGACAGGAATGGGCTGAGTGAGCTACCCGAATGGCTGGATGCTCTTAGGATAGATGTGCCTCGCTGGCTCCAGAACTACAAGGCCTCCACCTTCACCAACTTCCTAAAGCACAGGTTTAATGTGTCTGTCATGAAATCTGGACCTCTCAGTGCCTGCCTCCATTGTCCCTGATAGGCAGGGTGGAGTGCCCAGGGTGACACTCAAAGCCTGTTTTCCCCAGACCCACTAATTCACCTTACTAACATCTGCCCCTTACCTCCATGTTCCCCACCTCCAATAACAGTAAATGGCCCACTTTCCTGCATGGGCCCCCACTTCACATTTTGTTGGGGGAGTCGGTATGCCATGTCACTCAGGAATGAGTGAATGCCTCCCTTTCAGCTGAAACATCCTTGCAAAGTTCTGTAACCGCCTCTCTCCCGGGTAAAATTAATCACCCTCCTCCGGGTGCCCATGTCTCTACAATAGCATAATTAACACATTCTATTATCGTCATTGTGAACCCATATTAGGGCCTCCTGGATGAACAGTGTATTTTTACACAGCACCTGGCAGAGTACCTAGCCCAAGACTAGAGTTCGGTAAATGTTGGTCACAATTGATTGGAGGCTGTAGGATGAGAAGTTCACTAGACCCAAGTTTGAGGCGGCCTGCAGGGGTGTCTCAGTAGTTCCCACCAAAGATCATGGATCCTTAAGTCTGGTAACAAAGTCTGAAGGGGCCAACCAATATTGAAGACTTCTGTTTATCTGAAAATTTCCTGTATAACTGGCTATGTCTACCATAATACACTAATGTTTACTATTGGAATAGTGTTATTGGCTTTGCTCAAATTTTTACAATGAACATTCCACCCCCCAAATCTGTCCTTTTTCTTCTGTGCCTTCTTTGATCTTCTTGCCTGCCGATAATCCCATGGGTGTAGGTGCCCTGATTGAGCTGCAGGGACCTAGAGGCTTCCTCTTCTTGACTGGAGCTGAGAGTATCCCTTGGCTGGCTTTACCTAGAAGCCCCAGGAGAACCCTCCTCCCTCTCTTAGGCAGCTGAATGCTAAGTGCACAGCCTCTGGCAGGAATCTGCCTCCCAGTAAACAGTTCAGATAAGTAATTATTCCAAAAACCATCCATTTTCTAATCTTTCTCCAAAATCTTTTGAGATGACTCATTCCATGAAGTGAGCTTGCAGGGTTTTTCCAAGATGTTCCTCTGTGTTTGTTATTGTTTTCATTGTTTTTGAGACTTTATCATCCTTGATGTGTGACTTCCCTCTTGTCCTTACAGGGCACACCTTTGTCTTCTTTGAGGAAGGCCTGCACACGTGCCCAAGTTCTTCCCTTCTATCTGAGTTTGATCTATCTCTTCAAATTTTAACTAGTGGAGTGGAAAGAACATGGATTTTTGAGTCAAGCAGGACTAGTTTCAATCCCATCTCTGCTATTAACTGACTATACAATACTGAGCAAACAGTGTAACCTCCTCCAGTTCTCAATATCCTCATCAATAAAAATGGGAACAATCAAATCCACTTTGCAGGATATTGTGAAAACTAAATGAGATTCCACATATAGAAACATCTTACTTAGTATCTGGCATGGTGCAAATACTCAAAAAATATAAATTTCCTTTTCTTTCATCATGAGAGAGTATCTAGTTCTGTGTGGTTGGTGCCCAAGAAGGAGCCAGTCACAATGAAATGTGCAGATGGCCACTCCCCAGTGCAGGGTGGGGTCTGTGCCTCTTCCCTCAGCATTTCCAGCTCCTTCTCATCATGAGATGTGGCACATATGAGAGATTCAACAGGTGTCTAGTGAATGAATTAATGGCCGAATGAATGGGCGAATACACTCCTATAGAATGGCAAAGGATTTGAGAGAAATAGCTAAATTATGTCAGGGCAATCAAATCCTTTGTAATATACGAAACTTATCTCCAAAAATCTATCCAATCCCAACACCTCTGACACTATATAATAAAAAGTTGGTAATGAAAGTCTACAGTACTGATGAGTGGCGCCTGTGGCTCAAAGGGGTAGGACGCCGGACCCACATGCCGGAGGTGGCAGGTTCAAACCCAGCCCCGGCAAAAAAAAAAAAAAAAAAAAAAACACCAGAAAGTCTACAGTACTGAGTGAGGGGGCACACAGAGGGGCAGCAGAGGCCTTGAGAAATTCAAGCACCCTACAATGCAAGAGCAGGCAGACTGAGCAGATCACTTGCTAGCAGGAGCTAATTGTTAGGGCAATCGGGAGTCAGCAGGGCAGGCGGGAGGAGGAGTTGCCCTGTAATTACTATTGTTTCAGCATAAATACATGTTTTTTCCCTAGCAAGTAATTGCTATGTATCTGACTTGCAGTGGTAGGCTCTGACTGTGGAGATGTTTTTGAGGAATGACTTCAATGATTAAGCACAGCCTGGCATCACCAGATGGCTCACTGCGGTCTGCAGTCTCTGGTCTCAGCAGTAGCCTCCCAGCTAGGCTCCTCCTCCCACTGTTGCCCAATCACAGTCCAGGGCAGAAGCAATGAAAATTGACTTTGAATATCTAAACAAGATGAGAATCTACTGGAAAGATATCAGAAGTGCCTGGTTCTAGAAGGAGAGACTGGTATAATTAAGCCGAGAGAGTGAGGAAATGTAGGGCAAAGTAGGTGAACCATGAAGGATGTGAAGGCAAGCCAAGAATGTCCGCAGGGCAGGAAACCCATCCCTTTGTTTCCCAGGCACACTAGGTGGGCCCCTGCCCTCTCTCTTCCGCTTCTTTCAGGGTTAAGAAGGGGCAAACTTGCCTGAAGCAGGATATCCAGGGACTGAGGAAACAGCGTAGTTTCCTCTGCCAGCACTGCCTGCTGAAACATGAGGAGGTGGCGGGAACGTCTTCGTCATCTACCTCCAAAGGACATAATCAAGTCTACAACTTGCTTGGTCCTCTAGGGAAAAAGTGGCCCCAGCAAGGTTGGGCCAGGCCTGACTTGGTGAGAAATCAGGTGTCCCAAACTCAAACGCCTTGGGGAGTGGGAGGTCACAGGAGGAATGATGATGCCTATGCCAAAGTGGCAATCACTACGACATCCAATCCTGAACACATTTGATATTATAATGTCCTTTTACTTCTTTAATGTATTGATAGAATGGTTTCATTGGTGGATTTCCTAATTTTGAATCCACCTCTAAGGATGTGCTGCAGCTAGCTCTTAGCAGCCTGTGATAGCCAACTGCTAAATTTCCAGGAAGTTTTCAAAATGGTTGAGGTCTTGTTCGTAGCTTACAATTAGCCATCATGGAACATTTACCCCAGGGGAACTGTCAAATGCTATGAATCAGAACTGGTTTTTCTTTCTCAGCTAGTTCTTTCTTGTTTTTAGGGTTTTTTTTTCTTTTTAATCGAGACTGGGTCTCACTCTGTCACCTAGACTAGAGTGCAGTGGTATGATCTTAGCTCACTATAGCCTCAAATTCCTGGGCTCAAGCCATCCTCCTGCCTCAGCCTCCCAAAACAGGATGTACAGGCATGATCCACTGACCCAAGCCTTAATCACCTGCATAAAGTATCCATCTCCAAATAGAGCCATGCTGGGGATTAGGGCTTCAATTTATAGATTTTGGTGAGATACAATTCAGTCCATAACAAAAGCCGAGTGGGTATTTGCAACTCTGAGAGTAAATAGAGACCTGGCTATTAAGCCCTGGTCAGGAATGTGCTGTCACTTGTCCTTCCCTTCATTTATACCACAAATATTTCCAACTATGTGTTGGAGACCTGAGTGTTGACAGTTAGACAAGTAACTACTGTGCAATGTGACATGCTCAGTGACTACCGTGCAATGAGACAGGGTCTCACTCTAGGAGACCTCTAGTTAGGACCAGACAGTTGGTAGAGTGCACCGTAGGGATGCCAGAGAAGGCTTCCTAGAGGAGGTGACATATGAGGGGGAATTATCTAGTTGAGAAGGGGGATTTGTTTAATTAGCAGGCCTTCAAAGGGCCCCAATTTGCCTAGACTCATAAAGAAGGGGAATTTAGAGTTTATGTAAAGCTTTTCTGGGAGGTGCCTGTGGCTCAGGGAGGGCGTGGGCCCCATATACCAAGGGTGGTGGGTTCAAACCCGGCCCCGGCCAAACTGCAACAAAAAAATAGCTGGGCGTTGTGGTGGGTGCCTGTAGTCCCAGCTACTCAGGAGGCTGAGGCAAGAGAATCGCCTATGCCCAAGAGCTGGAGGTTGCTGTGAGCTGTGACAGCACAGCACTCTACTGAGGGCAACAAAGTGAGACTCTATCGCTAAAAAAAAAAAAAAAACCTTTTCTACTCAGAGTGTGGTCCAGATCAGGAGTACTAGAATCAGCTGAGAGCTTCTTTGACAGAAATAAAGACTTTCAAAGTCCATCCAGACTTAATTGAATCAAAAGCCATAGTTTAAAAAGATCCCTTGGGTATATGGGAACAGTACAAATTGAGGAAACACTAAAGGAATGCAATCCTATTGTTTCACAGATGGAGTAGCCAAGGCCGGGGGAGGAAGGGATCTTTCTAAGATAATACAGCATAGACCAATACATTTCCCAAATCCCTCCTCTACCCACCAACAATCTTTATGGACTTGTCAGTCCTGTAACTGTAATCTTGTTATAATACTGCTCTTTCTACCTAATAAGCCCTGGGGCTAAGCCTGGAGGACTCATCAAGAGCTCTCACTCCCCAGGTGAGGGTGGGAGACCCAATAAGAGACCTCTGTACACTGCTCTGCCTCTGGTCACAGATGGTTTTGACTGCTTTGTGGCAGGCTCCAGCCACTTCTGTATTCTCTAAGGAGTTCACTACTCTCCCTGTCCTTGTTGACACAGCTGCTGATGCTGCTTAGAAGATGTTGAGTACATCCTAGAGCCAGGACCCTGGTAACAGCCCTGGGCTGCACTTGTGCTCCCATGTTCAATATTAATTGTGTCTCTGTGTGTGTGTTGCTCACTTCTGTTTCTTTTATTGACTTGGTTTATTTCTTTGGTAGACACTGATAATTGTCTAATTTGGTAGACACTGCTAATTGTCTAAGCCAGGAATATCAGACTTTGAACTTAACTAGTTTAAGGTGTATTAAGACTCTTCCACCCGTAGACACCTCACAGAAGCAAATGCAAAGACTTTCTGATGGAAGGTGCTTTGAATGCACAGCTAGTTAACTCGCAATTAATATTGAACATGGGACCACAAGTGCAGCCTGAGGCTGTCACCAGGGTCCAGTATCAAATTATTTCTACATATAATTTTTTAAAAAACAGCATCCAACACACAGTCATAGATAACTCAGAGATTCCAACAGTGACAATTAACAGGAAAAAAGACCAACACGTAACAGAAACTGGCTGGGCACAGTGGCTCACTCCTGTGAGCATTAATTAGCAGGCCTTCAAAGGACCCCTACTGAGCCCAGGAATTTGAGGCTGTAGAGCTCAGGCAAGCCAGGTGAATTGCCTGAGCTCAGGAGTTCAAGATTAGCCCGAGCAAGAGTGAGACCCTGTCTCTAGAAAAAAAAAGAAAGAAAGAAAAATAGAAAAACTAGCCAGGTGTTATGGTGGGTCCCTGGAGTCCCAGCTACTTGGGAGACCGAGGCAACAGAATCTCTGGAATGCAGGAGTTTGAGATTGCTTTGAGCTATGACACCATAGCACTCAACCTAGGGTGACAAAGTAAGACTCTGCTTCAATAAAATAAAAAGAAAATGAACAAGAAAACAAATGAGAAACAGGTGGTCTCCACGCTAGTGCAGGCTGGTGGTCCCTTTTCCTTGGAATCAGAGATCAGAATGGAAGGGCAGAGTTCCGCCTCCAGTCCCATACTTGACTATGCTGTTTCCCCTCCAGATGTCATCTTAATTCTTTTTCATCTGTATCCAGTAGGTCCTTATTCCATGTGAAAAAATTAAAAATCCGGTGTTTATTTTGGAACTCACACACAGCAGGCACGGTTTCAGGACAAAAATACATAACTCAGTGATCAAGAGTTTTGAGGCTGGGTGCAGCGGCTCACACCTGTAATCCCCGCACTTTGGGAGAGTGAGGATATCAATGTGGCCCTGAGCCTGGAGTTTGAGACCAGCCTGGACAACCTAGAGAGACTCCATCTATACAAAAAATTAAGACATTCCACTCTACCTGTGCTGAAAAAGAAAGAAAGAAAAACAAAAATTAGAAAAATTAGCCAGGCACGGTAGCATATACCTGTAGTACCAACTACTCAGGAGGCTGAGACAGAAAGATTGTTTTAGCTCAGGAGTTTGACCGGTGCTGACCTCCATCTCTACTTCTAGGCTTCTTGTTGTTGTACAAAAAAATATTAACATTTCATGGTACTAAATTTCTTGGCAGTGTATTTTTTCCGTGTGTATTTTTATGTAGTTCAGACAGACTGCCTAATTTTATATCTGGCTTTTTTTCACTTAGCATTATTACATGAACATTCTATTAAAATGTCAAAAACATTTTTCCTAGACACAATGTTTATTGACTATATTCTATTTCTCTTTCTTTCTTTTTCCTTTCTTTTTTTTCTTTTCTTTCTTTCTTTTTATTTTTTTTCTTTAAGAGAGAGTCTCATTTTGTTGATCTGGCTAGAGTGCAGTGGTACAAACATAGCTCATAGCAACCTTAAACGCCTGAGCTCAAGCAATCCTCCTGCCTCAGCCTCTAGAGTAGCTTGGACTATAGGCATATGCCACCATACCGAGCTAATAATTTTTAATTTTTTGTAGATACGGGGTCTTGCTATGTTGCCTAGGCTGGTATCAAACTCCTGGTGTCAAGTGATCTTCCTGACTCAGTGCCCCCAAAGTCCTGGGGTTCACTGCATCCAGTCCATTTATCTTATTAAATCTGTATTTTGGGAGTTAATTTTTCAGTGAACTTTCAGAGGGCAAAGAGGATGTTTTACCCAACAGTTTCAAAATTGTTAAAAATATAGATTTTAAATGTTTTTGCCACAAGAAATAAGTAAGTACATGAGGTGATGGATATGTTCATTTGCTTCAAGAATAACTCCCTAAACTACACTTTGCTCTAAACTCCACAAGTCAACACATAATAGGACTTATATGACCAAATGTGGTTTTTTTCCCCACATACCAAACAGTGGACACTGGCTGGGTGTCCTTTACCTCCATTCCAACATTGTCTACCTGGACATGGCCTCAGATCCCACAGAATGAGGGCTCAGCTCACAACCACCTCACAAATTGATGAAGGGGTGCAAGGTGAGAACTAGACTCAGGCCTCGGCGTCTGTAGCTCAAGCGGCTAAGGCACCAGCCACATACACCAGAGCTGGTGGGTTCGAATTCAGCCCAGGCCTGCCAAACAACGACAACTACAACCAAAAAATAGCTGGGCATTGTGGCAGGCACCTGTAGTCTTAGCTACTTGGGAGGCTGAGGCAAGAGAATCACTTAAGCCCAGGAATTGGAAGTTGCTGTGAGCTATGATGCCACAGCATTACCCAGGGCGATAGCTTGAGGCACTATCTAAAAACAAAAGGAGAGAGAGAACTAGACTCCGGGCCCCTAGAACTCTGCAAAGGATCAGGCTTAGCTAAAATAAGGACAGTAATCAGCCATTGTCCCTTCATCTTGATAATGTTGCCTCTGTTTGCTTCTTTACCCTTGAGAAGTTTATGAGCTATCTTCCAAGTCCTGCATTCCAATGGTGGGCCCACCCATACCCAGGAACTTACTCAACTGGTCTTGGACCCTCCACCCAAGATGGCCTTCCCAACTTTTACTAAGCCCCCAGCAAATGACCTTTGATCTCTGTCATGGCACACCCTGCCCACCCCTGGAGCTAAATGACCCCACACTTCCAATTGCTTAAAAAGAGGCCCCTTTACCTGCTTCCTGAAACCTGCACATGTCCCTCAAGACTTAGAGGGAAGGACCTGATGAGCGACTTGAGGGAAAGTGGACTGGCTCCTGGGGCGTCCCACTCACCACCCCTACGGCCATCAAGTCTACTGGATTGGAGGCTTGGACACATTATTCCCACATCAAGACTTATCCTCCAAGAAGACTAACGAACCTGAGCTTGACCAGTGGATGGCAGAGCTGTGCAGAGACAACGGTTAAGAGCTTTCGTTAGTCATCTGGAGGGATAGGAAGTATATTATTTTTAGACATCTTTGTCCCTATATTCAGCATGCCCTTGTTGTTGTGATTTGTTTGTTTTGCTGATTGTACTGCATGTTGTTCCCAATATGACTTTAAACCTGTCCCTCACCCAAATAAATTCAATCCCCGGACAAATGCAGTAAATCAGGGTAATTATTTCTATTTAAAATCTATTTCACAGGTATGAAATATAGTGAAAAGAGTGGGGAAGTGAGAGTGCATGTAGTGAGAATAAGGTGGATTAGTTAGTCCAGGGCCCAGATGACACAGCTGGTGTGGCTGGTGGAGGTCCTGTATGACTGTTCCCTCCTGTTTTCCATCCTTGTTTCATTAAATTTAGCTCCAACCTAAAGATGTGTATCTTGAGTAGTTTAGGACAATTGATTTAGGAGATTAACTTCTCAATTGGAATTTTTTTTTTTTTTTTAGAGACAGAGTCTTACTTCCTCGCCCTCGGTAGAGTGCCATGGCATCACAGCTCACAGCAACCTTCAACTCCTGGGCATAGGCAATTCTCTTGCCTCAGCCTGGGCCCACAGTAGCTGGGACCACAGCTGCCTGCCACAACGCCCAGCTATTTTTTGTTGCAGTTTGGCTGGGGCCGGGTTTGAATCCGCCACCCTCGGTATATGGGGCCAGCGCCCTACTCACTGAGCCACAGGTGCCACCCTGGAAATGTTTTAATAGAGCATATATTATGCTGATTATTGTTTGCTATTATTTAAGATGAGGGTTAATATAATGTTTGCTTTTAACTTTTGTTTTGGAAATGAAAGGGCAGAACAGTCTTGGAGAGGCTGCTGTTGCTCTTCTCCAGAATTGCTGGTCTTCTGATAATTAAGCTTGGTGGACCTGCTCCCTGTCTCCACATATTAGCTGCACTGTGACAGGAGGCTAGACCCCTTTATCCAGTGACATTTCCCCCAAATCCTTCCCCCCACACACTGGTCATCAGTGTAGGCTTCTGACCAACTGGCTTCAAGTTGAGGTTCCCATGACCCTCCTCTTCGGGTTTGATTATTTGCTGGAGTAGCTCACAGAACTCAGGGAAATACTTGTATTTACCAATTTCTTATAAAGACTGTTACTAAGGATAAAGATGAAGAAATGTGTAGGGAGAGGAATGGGAGAAGGGATACGGAGCTTCTGTCACTCCCTGGGTGCACTGCCCTCCAGGGACTGCCACATGTTCAGCTGTTCCCAAGCTCTCTGAACCCTGTCCTCTCGGGTTCTCACAGAGGCTTCAGTACATAGTCATGATTGGCCACCCTGTAGAAATGCAACTCGACAAAAAGTGCATGATCTAACTTTGCCGAGGCTTGTCTGTTCGGATCCTTCCTGGCCTCTCCGTGCAGTATTCCTTCCTCCAGAACATGGGTAGAACTCTCTCTGAAATTCTGAAATGAGGGTCTTTTGACCCACAATCAAATTAGTGTCCTGCATGGGGCAGGTGATAGGAGGACAGAGGTTAGAGAGAGAGAGATTCTATCTCAGGGGAATGCAGCACCCCAGCATTATAACAAAGACTATGGGAGTTATGAGCCAGGAACCATGGATGGAAAAAAAGAAAAAAATATATATATCATAACACCACACAATTAGCTTAGTATAATCATTCCACGATGTATACATACATCAAAACTTCATATTGCACCCAATAAAGTATGAGAAGGCACACAAAGAAAGGGGCCACAAGGGCAATGGGAGGAGAGCCTGGCCTGCTGAACAAGGAAGTCTGGGGGCGCCACAGAAAAGTTATGAGAACACTGCCATCAGCACTCAGCAGTTCTTGCCAAAAAAGGAAAAAAAAATGTGGGTATGCGGTAACCTAGTAACCAATGACCAATAGAAAAAGGCAATACTCAGTGACCAATAGGCAATGCCGAGAGACCAAGGCAAGGCTCACAACCACTTCAGACGAGGAAGAGGCATTGACACCTCGGCACTACCCTTGCAGGTGTCTCTCTCACCTCTTCTCATTCGTGAGAGGGAGCCACGTCCACCTCTCTTTGGAAGTGCTCTAAGCTTTCTCTTTGTTTGTTTTTTTGTTTTGAGACAGAGCCTCACGCTGTCACCCTGGGTAGAGTGCCGTGGCGTCACAGCTCACAGCAACCTCCAACTCCTGGGCTTAAGGGATTCTCTTGCCTCAGCCTCCAGAGTGGCTGGGACTATAGGTGCCCACCACTACGCCCAGCTATTTTTTCTTGGTTGTGGTTGTCACTGTTTGGCAGGCCCAGGCCAGATTTGAACCCGTCAGCTCTGGTGTATGTGGCTAGCGCTTTAGCCCATTGAGCTACAAGAGCTACCCTTTTTTTTTGTTCTTAAACAAAACTTCTCTTTGTTAAAGCTTGTGTAGGTTATTTTTGTTTTCTGTTTCATGCTGCCTGTGCCCTCCAGTTTTACTGTCATTTTCTACCCACTGTCGATTCCTGTCAGGCCTTTCTAATTTAGCTGAGTAATAAAATGGTCAGCTGGGATTGGGGAACTGGGATTCCTGACCCAAAACAAAGTATACAATTATTATCTGCAAATTAAAATAAAATTTTTGGCCAGGTGTGGTGGCTCATGCCTATAATCCTAGCACTCAGAGGCCGATGCAGAGGCTGGTGGATCGCTTGAGCTCAGGAGTTCAAGACCAGCCTAAGCAAGAGCAAGACCCTCTCTACTGAAATAGAAAAACTAGCCAAGTGTTGTGGCTGGTGCCTGTAGTCCCAGCTACCTGGGAGGCTGAGGCAAGCGGATGACTTAAACCCAAGAGTTTGAGGTTGCTGTGGCACTTAACCCCAGGGTAACAGAGTGTGATTTTGTCTCAAATAAAATAAAATAACAAAATAAATTTAAATTTTTAAAAAATTGAGGGGCTGGGGCAGCACCTGTGGCTCAGTCGGTGAGGCACCGGCCCCATATACCGAGGGTGGTGGGTTCAAACCCGGCCCTGGCTGAATCGCAACCAAAAAATAGCTGGGCGTTGTGGCAGGTGCCTGTAGTCCCAGCTACTCGGGAGGCTGAGGCAAGAGAATCGCTTAAGCCCAGGAACTGGAGGTTGCTGTGAGCTGTGTGATGCCATGGCACTCTACCGAGGGCCATAAAGTGAGACTCTGTCTCAACAAAAAATAAAAAATTGAGGGGCTGAAAAGCAGAGTATGAATAGGAACTGACTTAGCAGACTCTGAGTATAAAGCCAGTAGTGATGAAAGATGAGAAGCAACTGAATTTGCATTCATGAGGTAGAGCTGGGACCCCTCTCAGGGGGGATCTGTATGGTGGGATGAGGGGGGCCTAAGCATGGAAATAAAGTAAAAGTCTCATCAAGGAGAATTCCAGGAAACCTAGCTAGCCTTGAGAAATAAATGAACAAATTGACAAGCAAGAAGACAGCAGTAGCTTGAACAATCACTTCCCAAGCAAGTCAGTCTTCAGAGTGTCCTGGCTTCCTATAGAAACTAAGAGATAACATGTTAACATGAGCTCTTGAGTTGTTTTTCAGAAAACCTGACCCCCACCAGATGGAAAATGCCAGATGCTCTGGAACTGAGGGCTGAACTCTGACCTCCTTTCTTTGTTCTAAATCCTTCATCCCAAGTTTTTAGACAAAGCCTTGCTTCTTTAACCAATTGTAAATCAAAGAATCTCTGAATTCTTTCAAAGACTCTGCTTCAAGATACTTCTCCTTTTGGAGCCAAACCGGTGTATAACCTGCATATATTAATTTGTAATTTTGCCTATAACCTCTGCTTTCCTGCCTTTAAAAACCCTTGCTTAGCCCATGCCTGTAATCCCCATGACTTGGGAGGCTGAAGTGGGAGTATCATTTGAAGCCAGGAGTTCAAGACCAGCCTGGGTCTCCATAGGGAGACCCAGTCTCTATAAAAAATGGACAAATTAGCTGGTGCATGGTGGCATGCACCAATAGTTCCAGCTCCCAGGGAGACTGAGGCAGGAGGAACACTTGAGCCCAGGAATTTGAGGCTATAATCACATCACACTGCACTTCAGCCTGGGCAACAGAATGATAACCTCATCTCTTAGAAGGAAAACAAAAGCCTTTGCTTACAGGCCAGGGAACCCAGCCCTTTGAATGAATTATCCAAGGCACTGACTCAAAGAAAGAAGCCATGATAGATTTTTGTACAAAAAAAAATCAAGCTAACAAAATTCCTTTCTGGCAATCCTCAGCTCAATAATTGGATCGTTGTGCATCAAGCAACTGGACCTAAGGCAAATCCCCCTTGCAGTTTTGATAACAAGTGTTTATTTTTCTGCATGCTGGGTGAAGTGGACCCAAGATCATTTTGGTAATATTGAGAACTCCCAGAGGTTTTTTGGCTCAGGATTTGGTAACACCCTCTGTCTCTAGAAACAGAGGTGCATGTGAAACTGAAACAGGAGGATGGGTTGGACATCTATAAGAAGCAATTAAACCTGCAGTTCCCTCCCGCAGTCCACATAGACAATTGCACATCCTCATCCCCAGAGCAAGATTAGAAGTTGAAAACAGAAGGTCTTTGTATAAGGGGACACCAGACAAAATCAAGGATGGGATACTATATTGATAATATCTTCCAGTACCATACTGGAAGATTAGGAAGATTATTTTCTGTGGGTCATATAATACAACTCCCCAGCAGGATCACCATAAAAAGAAGCCCATGTTGACAACTACTCCTCAAGCACTTGGAGCTCCCATGCAGCTTTTTAGCTCTCCATTTAAAAATATGAACAGAGGATCACCACACATCTGAGAAAAGTCCCTAATAAAGGTACAGACGAAAATAGGAAAGAAAGAAACACAACAAAGAGGAACTATGTAGAGAGAAATTCAATATTAATGAACATGATTTTTGGATAAGATTGAATTTTGGGGGGCTGTATATCATTGCAATATATATGACTTTTTGCCAATCCTCAAAGTACCAATTTTTGCCTCTTTAGGGTGTTACTGAAAGCTTAGTACTTATCCCTGTCCCTCAGGCCAAATCAATAGGAAGGAAGAATGAGGACAAGTGGTTTGAGGAAAAGGAAAGATATGTTTATTAATTCGCTGGCAAATGAGGAGGACAGAGGACTAGTGTCTCAAAGACCACCATCCTATCTTCAAGCAGAAATACAGAACTTTTAAAAAGGGTAGTTTTCAGCATAAGGCTTGGGACTACTTGACCAGTGTCACATGTCACAGCTTTAGGCTATTGTTCTTAATTATAAATCGGTGCTTTCATTCTTGGGTCATTGGAACTTTATCTCCAGTAGCTATGACCTTGTGATTCTTGTCCAGACAATTTTGTTCAAAATAATAGAGAACAATCAGCAAAGGAAATTTTATTGCTCCTTTAATCACTGGCCTCAGGTTGTAATGCAAGTTGTAATTCCCAGAAAGGGTAGGGGCTTTTAAATAGACAACTTGTAAAACATTCCGTTGCCCTTTTTCAGACCTTTACCTTGGTTACAGGGAGATAATATTGCCTCCTTGGAGAAAGCATGCCTTACAGCAGCAGTCCCCAAACACTTTGGCACCAGGGATCAGTTTTGTGGAAGAGAATTTTTCCACAGACTGAGAGATTGGGGATGGTTTTGATATGAATCTGCGAGCAATTGATTTATTATGGTCTGTGCGCAGTCAAACCTCTCTACTAATGGTAATCTGCATTTGAAACACTTTCCAGTGTCAGCATCACTGCCTCAGCTCCATCTCAGATCATCAGGCATTAGAGAAGTGATTTGCAACTGGTGTGCCGTGAAAAAATTTTAAAGATGATTATTTTCAAAAGAAGTGCAAAGCACAGTAAGTGTATTTTTTTTTCCCTCTTTTTTTTTTTGATGGACATAATTTAAGTGTGCCATGGAAGTTTATAAGTTCAAGTGTGCTGTGAGATAACACTGAGTTAGAGTCTCATAAGGTGTGAGCAACCCAGATCCCTCAAATGCAGTTTACAGTAGGATTCCAATTCCTGTGAGAATCTAGCACTGCTACTGGTCTGACAGGAGGTGGAGCTCAGGTGGTGATGCAAGTAATGGGGAGAGCTGTAAATACAGATGAAGTGTCCTTGCTCACCTCCTGCTGTGCAGCCTAGTTTGGTACTGATCTGTGGCCCAGGGCTTGGGGACTGCAGCCTTAGAGAGATAAAAGAAGACACTGCATCTGTGACACAAGGCTGCTATTTAAAAAATGAACTTTTTTTTTTTTTGTTTTTGAGACAGAGTTTCACTTTGTCACCCTCTGGTAGAGTGCCATGGCATCATAGCTCGCAGCAACCTCAACCTCTTTGGCTCAAGCAGTTCTCTTGCCTCAGCCTCCGGAGTAGCTGGGACTCCAGGCACCCACCACAATGCCCAGCTATTTTTAGAGACAAGGTCTCACTCTGGCTTAGGCTGGTCTTGAACCTGTGAGCTCAAGCAATCCACCTGCCTCGGCCTCCCAAAGTGCTAGGATTATAGGTGTGACCACCACACCCAGCTTAAAAAATGAACATTGAAGTGAGAAAGAAAAGTAGCTAGAGCAGTCTGAAGAATGAGTGGTATGCAGAATATATCACATATGAGGCTCAGAGACACCTGAAAATGAGTCCTGCCCTCCTCTCTGACCCCTTTCCCCACCCATACATGGGGGCAATTATTTAAAGACATTTTATCCATTCTTTCCTTCCTACTACCTGATAAATTACTAAATAAGTTTCCCGACTACCTGATAAATTACTAAACACTATCACAACTTGCACAGTGTGATCCTCACCCATTCTCTTCACAGTCCTGGAATTTGCATCACAAAGAACAATGTACATATAGCCCATCAATAGCTTATGTTCAACTTGGGAACTGCCTCTTTTTTCCCCTGAAAAACCCACTTGTAACTGCTGCTAATCAAAGTGTGTATTCAGAACAACTTGAATCTGTGTCTCCTGAGTTGCAGTCCTCAAATTTGATCAAATAAATGCTTTACTTACATTAAATTTGCCTCAGTTTCTTTACATCGTGGGCTGGGCAAGGTGGTTCATGCATATAATCCCAGCACTTTGGGAGGCTGAGGTGGGCGGATTGCCTGAGCTCAGGAGTTTGAGACTAGCCTGAGCCAAAGTGAGACCCCCATCTCTAAAAATAGCCGGGCGTTGTGGCGGACGCCTATAGTCCCAGCTACTCAGGAAGTTGAGGCAAGAGGATCACTTGAGCCCAAGAATTAGAGTTTGCTGTGAACTATGACACCACTGCACTCTACCAGGGGAAAAAGTGAGACTCTGTCTTTAAAAAAAAAAAAAAGAGCTTCTTGGAATTATAAGTGACAAGGGGCCAAACTTCCCTTTTGCCCTTTTAAGGTTCACTGAAAAATCAACCCATTAATAAGACAAATGAGGCTGGGTAAAATGCCTATAAGGCCAGCACTTTGGGAGGCCAGGAAAAGATAGAGAATATAGTAATTCTGTTGAGGGGCAATAATCACTAGAGAGAATGAATGGATGGATCTCAGAACAGAGATTAATTTGTAAGTGATTCTCTTTGAAAACTGGTCTTCTCTTCTTCAGTAGACAAGGAGAACAAAGAGGAAGGAAAAACAGTTGTCCTCCCTGGTGGATCTGTGTGTTTTGTTTTTTTGTTTGTTTTTGGGGGATGGGGTTTGAGACAGAGTCCTACTATGTCGCTCTCAGTAGAGTGCTGTGGCTCACAGCAACCTCAAACTCTTGGGCTTAAGTGATTCTCTTTTTTTTTTTTTTTTTTGTGGTTTTTGGCTGGGACTGGGTTTGAACCCGCCACCTTTAGCATATGGGACCGGTGCTCTACTCCTTGAGCCACAGGCACCACCCTTAAGTGATTCTCTTGCCTCAGCCTCCCAAGAAACTGGGTCTAAAGGTGCCCGCCACAATGCCCTGCTATTTTGTTGTTGTTGTTGTCATTGTTGTTTAGCAGGCCTGGGCTGGGTTAAAACCCACCAGCCCTGGTGCACGTGGCTGGCGCCCTAACCACTGTGCTATGGGCGCTGACCTGATCTGTGTGGTTTTTATGTAGATGGAGGAGAGCCTCTTCTAGTGTCTGATCTCTAAAAGGACTTTAACTAGAAATTTATCAGGGAGCTATGTTTTGGGGTGAAGTTTCCCTTACTACTTCAAAATTTTAAAATACAAAAGCAGAAATTAAAAACTCAGTGAAAGGATAGTGTGTTAAATCTTTTAGAAAGCAAAGCACTTAGAAAGGTGGCAGAGAAGTAGAGAATGAATAGATTGTAAAATTATATCGTCAGTTAAGAAAGTTCAACATTTGAGGATAAAAGAGTTCTGGAGAGAGGAAAAAATGTGTGTGGTACTGTTGGAAGTGGTAGGGAATCAGCAAAATAAATAATTTTGCCAAAACTAAAGGTTATGCATTTCCAAATTCATAGTCATGGCAGCCCAGCCCAACAGATAAAAATACCTGCATTAGAGGCAACTCACCATGACATTCCAGGACCTGGGAACTGTTAGGGCTAAGAATGCATCGCCCCAAATATGATTGTGGGAGACTACAATATGTCACCCAAAATATACTTCTGTGGCATATTTCGAGATGGGTATTCAGAAAAACTACAGATACAGATAGCTGTAAAGAGTTCTCCTTTGGTAAAAGAAATGTATACCTGTAAAGGAAATCTACATTAGTAAACAACAAACGCAAGCCGCCTTCATCTGCTTAAAGATGGTACCAGGAAGAAGAGATTAGAGATTACCACCAGTGGTCACCTATTTTTCTTTTCCTTTTTTTGTGCCCTGGGTAGAGTGCCCTGGCATCATAGCCCAGGGCAACCTCAAACACTTGGGCTCAAGCGATCCTCTTGCTTCAGATTTTCTTTTTTCTTTTTTTTCATTTTTAGTAGAGATGGGGTCTCACTCTTGCTCAGGCTGGTCTGGAACTCCTGAGCTCAAGCAATCCTCCCACCTCAGTGTCCCAGATGTTAGGATTACAGGCGTGAGCCACTGCACCCAGCTGTCGTCTATTTTTCTGAGGGCTGCTATGTGACTTTATCTGCATAAAATGATAATCATATCTGCCGACTGTGCATTTCCTCTCCTCCCCTTCCCTTAACTCGTATCTTTACCTCCCCTCCACCCCTGGAAGCCCCAAGTCCCTATTCCTCTCTGGGGCCTTTTGATGGTGTAAACTTCAATTATTTGGCTCTTCTTGGAGTGTCATACTTTGGGAAGCTCCTGGGCATGTGTGTATGTAATAAATTTATATACTTTTTTCCTGTTAATCTAACTACTGTCAAGTTTATTTCACAAATTACTGAACCTTCAGAGGGTGGAAGGAAAGTCTCTTTTGTTTGTACAGACCAAAGAAAGTATCCTAGGAGCACCCATTCTCATATTCTTGCTGTCCTCTGGCTCCTGATAGATAAGAATCTATCTTGAAATGGCAACTTCTAGTAGATTTCTAGTAGATTTTTCACAAACATTTAGGTTCACTTAATTTATGGGCTTCAGAAAGTTCTGAGGATGCTAGAATTTGTGAGGGGTGGATGTAAAAGTAATAAATTCTCATTACAGAAAACTTAGGAATTTCAGAAAAGAAGAAAAGGTATCAACTATAATTGAACAAGTCTGAAATAAATACTATAACCATTTTGGATTGGTTCCTTCTTGTGTGTGAGGTTTCTTTCCTCATGTATCATTTCCCTATCCTTGTATAGTATTATTAAAGATAACTGAAACTATACTCCTGTAGTTTTATATTCTTGTTTATGTACATGACATTATATCACGAGCATTTTATTTTTAATGATTGCATAATACTGTTATTGTACTGTAATTTATATAGCCAATTCCCTGTTTTTAGACATTTGAGTTGTTGCCACCTTTTTATTGTTCTAAATAACATCATAATGAAAATCTTTTTTTTTTTTTTGAAACAGAGTCTCACTATGCTGCTCTTGGTAGAGTGTTGTGGTATCATAGCTCACAGCAACCTCAAACTCTTGAGCTTAAGCAATCTCTTGCCTCAGCCTCCCGAGTAGCTGGTACTTCAGGCACCTGCCATTTTTTTTGTTATATTTGTCATTGTGGTTTAGCTGGCCTGGGCGGGGTTCGAACCCACCACCCTTGGTGTATGTGGCTGGCGCCATAACCACTGTGCTACGGGTGCCAAGCCCATGATGAAAATCTTTGTATAAACACATCTTATTACTTATTTCCTTAAACTGAATTGCAAGACATCTGTATCAAAGACTGCATGTAGATTTATGGAGTTTGTTACAATGCCTATTTCTAGATGCCTGGCTATTAACATACAAATTTAAGTAATTAAAAATCAGTTCCTCTTGGGCAGCGTCTGTGGCTCAAAGGGGTGGGGCGCCAGTCCTATATGCCAGAGGTGGTGGATTCAAACCCAGCCCCGGCCAAAAAACAAAACAAAAAAAATCAGTTCCTCTGTGCATTAGCCATTAGTGGCAATTCTCAGTAGCCACATGTGGCCTATGGCTACTATATTGGACAATGTAGACAGAGAAAATTCCCATCATTGCAGAAAGTTCTAGAAGACAGTGTTGTTTTAGAAAATCATACTTTCTGTACCTCCTTAATATTTGTCAGCATTGAGTTTATTTTTTGAACTTCTTAGTTTGATAGGCACAAAAGAGTGTCTCAAATTAATTTACAATTACTTTTCATTAGAATTGACCATTTTGCCCATGTATTAGCAGTTGTATTTCCTTTAGGAATCATCTCATTTTGCCAGTCTTGATGTTTTTCTTTCTTTCTTTCTTTTTTTTTTTTTTTTTTGGTTTTTGACCAGGGCTGGGTTTGAACCCGCCACCTCTGGCATATGGGACTGGTGCCCTACTCCTTGAGCCACAGGCGCCGCCCCAGTCTTGATGTTTTTCTTAGATCTAGATATATTTGGCAAGATAGTCCAAGGAGCTATGTGTCATGTTCTCATCTCCATGGCCATGCCCCATTTTCTACTGTGAAAATGGGGAAATATTCTTTCCATATGATGGTGACAGTTGTCACACTCAAGTTTTCCATGTCTTTTCTTCCTCTTTTTCCATTCTTTGGTGCTCTGTTTGCACTTTGGTTTCCTAGCTACCTTATTCTCTTAGTGAACATGTGGTTGTAGCTGTTTCCCTACTTCCCAGCATATGTCCATGATACCCTCTTACCCTAACCCTGTCCTCCCACCATAGCAACCCCTCAGTGCCCTGCACAGCTTGTACCCATGGAACATTATTTAATGAAATGCTACAGATTTGAGAAGGACAGGAGGCAAAGTCAAGAAACATCTAATAATTTTATTTTTAATGGAACATTTGGTTTCAGCATCAAAACATAAATTTATATGAAATACAGTAGAACCTCTGTAAATTGACCACCCAGGGGACTATAACCAACTGGTCAACATATGGAGGTCGTTAACATAAGGAACTAGGGCTACTGTACCAATATGCATGTGTGATGTGTGCCCAATCTATGAAAATTAGGTCAACGTCAGGAATGGTCGATGTAGAGAGGTGGTCAACTACAGAAATTCTCCTGTATTTGCTCCCCAACGGAAAAGATGGACCTGGAAAGCCCTGTTGGTTTACTTATTTCTGAAAATTCTTTGGTTGACAACCATGAAATAGGGACACAAATGTTATCAAAGATAACTATGAATTGTGTGTGAGGCAGAAAAGAACCCATGCTGCAGCTCCTTCTCTTGCTTGGGCCTTAATCCCAAGCAACAGTAAAAGCAAATCCACAGAACCATTTATGGATAAGGGAGGTGCAAAGGGACGTTTTATTTACCTGCAGAAAAAGAAAAGTTTAGGATCCTCGGCTGACAACCAGCATATATTTACGGTCCTAAGTGTGTGGGGGAACTTGTGGACACTTCTAGAACTCATCACAGGGCTCTAAATTCAGCTGAAAACAAACGCCATCAAGTTAGGTAAACTGTTGGATAAAAGCACTCTGTTTTCTTATCTATACAGTGAAGCCAAAACTGATCTTATGAGCTAAAGTTAACCTAGAAAGCACATTTGTATCAAGTGTTTTTCTTCCTCTTCAATGACAATAAAAATGGGCACTAAAAACTGTAATGATGGGGGTGGAGCCTGTGGCTCAAAGGAGTAGGGCACTGGTGCCATATGCCAGAGGTGGCGGGTTCAAACCCAGCCCTGACCAAAAACAACAAACAAATAACAACAAAAAAACATTTCAAAAAACGGTAATGATGGGTAGACCAGTAAGAACCTTTAGCCTCTAGCGCCACCGTGTGGCAGCATATCCAAATCCCGAGCCCTCGCAAGGACCCCAGGTTAAAAATGACTGAGCCTGACCTTGACAAAGAGTTGACTCATGAGCTGTTCCACCATTTGGATGTAACAATAATCACCGGAAAAGTTATTTCTGGGGGAATACAAAATAATAGAAATAATTAGCACTTGACTAGACCTTTATAGTAAACAAAGTAGTACTCCCCCGTGAATGACCTCATTTAGTCCTGACACCCCCCCCCCTCCTAGGGATTAAATACTTGGATGTCAGTCTTAGAAATGTGAAAATTGAGGGTCAGAGAAGTTAGTGACTCATTTTGGGCAAGCCTGGACTTGAACCCATACGCTCATGCTCCACATACTGTAATATAATTTTAGTACCATTGTATAGTACTATAGTGTATTCAAAAGAAACATGGCCACTATATGGAATGGCATTATATATTTTATTATAATTCAACTATAGTACTTATTCTATTGTCTATAGTACTATTAACCGGTACTCACTACCTTTCTGGGGGCTGTTTTCTGTCTGTGAAAACAAGGCAGAATTGGTTGACTCTTTGTAGTCTGATTCCACAAATGTCATTATGATGGGAATTTTGCTACTACACCAACCATGGTCTTGCTTTCCTGGTCCCTAGGGACCCAAACTATGGGAGAACCTACTCCTCTATTGTCTTAATTTAGGGTGCACCAAGGTAAATGTGTCCAGACAGAATAGACACAAGGATACCAAGGCAAAGGGACTAAAGTCATGGGGGGGGGTTTGCTTTTTTTATCTCTTCAGTTTCTTTACTTTTAACATGAAGAGTACAATACTTCTCTTGCAGGGGGCTGTTGAAGGTTACATGAGAAAATATGGGCAAAGTGACTAGCATATACCACTACTTCCAGTATTTTTTTTTTTTTACCTTCACAAAATTAAAAAGGCTTAAAATTTAATAACAATAACAATGTTTAAGATAAGGACTAGAAACAAAAACCTTGTAAAGAACGAACAAAGATAAATACATTCAGAAAAGAAATTGGAGGATTGGGCGGCGCCTGTGGCTCAGTTGGTAAGGCGCTGGCCCCATATACCGAGGGTGACGGGTTCAAACCCAGCCCCGGCCAAACTGCAATCAAAAAATAGCCGGGCGTTGTGGCGGGCGCTTGTAGTCCCAGCTACTTGGGAGGCTGAGGCAAGAGAATTGCTTAAGCCCAGGAGTTGGAGGTTGCTGTGAGCTGTGTGAGGCCACCGCACTCTACTGAGGGCCATAAAGTGAGACTCTGTCTCTACAAAAAAAAAAAAAAAAAAGAAATCAGACGATGGCTGCAACGAAATATTGAGAATAATAATAATAATAATAATGCAAAGAAAGTAACATTCACATTGTCAGATCAGAGTATGTCTATCTTAGAATGCTTTGACTCTGAGGTACAGTATGGAGACATCAGTTAACATCTTCTTACTTTTTTCCAAAGTCTCAAAAAATAGATAACTAATATTTATAAATAAAAATAAAAGATAATTTGAAAAAACAGATCATGCCAAATCTTATAGACAACAGAAAAAGAAATACTTCAAAATTATTCTTCTTCATCTAGATACACCTGATATTAAAATTGGAAAAAATATATTATTATAAAGGGGAAATTACAAACATGTTTCACTTATAAATGAGGATGCAGTATCCTAAAGAACATATTAACAAGTTGAATCAAACATTAATGTTCAAGTAATGTCCTTTGGTCAAAATTAAATCCAATTTATGTGAGAATTAGTCACTATTTTCTTTTCTTTTCCTTTCCCTCTCCCCCTCCCTCCTTCTGTCTGCTCTCCCTTTCCCCCATGCCCCACTGTGGCATTAATTGTCATTAATTGTCCTTATATCAAAGTTGAATACATAGGACTCATGCTTCTCCATTCCTGTGATGCTTCACTAAGAATATTAACCTCCATCCGGGTTAATACAAATGCAAAATCTCCATTTTTAAAATGGCTGAATAGTATTCCCTGGTATACATATACCACAGCTTGCCAATCCATTCCTGGGTTGAGGGGCATTTAGACTGTTTCCACATTTTAGCAATTGCAAATTGAGCTGCGATAAACAGTCTACTAAAAGTGTCTTTATAATAAAAGGTTTTTTTCCTTCTGGATAGATGCCCAGTAATGGGATTGCAGGATCAAACGGGAGGTCTAGGTTGAGTTCTTTTGAGGTTTCTCCATACTTCCTTCCAAAAAGGTTGTACTAGTTTGCAGTCCCACCACCAGTGTAAAAGTGTTCCTTTCTCTCTACATCCGCGCCAGCACCTGCAGTTTTGAGATTTTATGATATGGGCCATTCTCGCTGGGGTTAGATGATATGATATCTCAGGGTAGTTTTAATTTGCATTTCTCCATTAGGGATGATGAGCATTTTTTCATGTGTTTGCTAGCCATTCATCTGTCTTCTTTAGAGAAGGTTCTGTTCATCTCTTTTCTCCATGGATATATGGGATTGTTGGTTTTTTTCTTGTGGATTAATTTAAGTTCTGTATAGATCCTAGTTATTAAGCTTTTGTCTGATTCAAAATATGCAAATGTCCTTTCCCATTGGGTAAGTTGGCTATTTGCTTTGGTTGTTGTCTCCTTGGCTATACAGAAGCTTAATTAAATCCCATTTATTTATTATTGCTGTTGTTGCTATTGCCATGGCAGTCTTCATGAAGTCTTTCCCCAGCCCGATTATCTTCCAGTGTTTTTCCTATTCTTTCTTTGAGGATTTTTATCATTTCATGCCTTAAATTTAAGTCCTCTATCCATCTTGAATTAATTTTTCTGAGTGGTCAAAGGTGCAGGTCCAGTTTCAGTCTTTTACATGTGGATATCGAGTTCTACCAGCACCATTTATTGAATTAGGGAGTCTTTTCCAGAGTAGACATTCTTGTTCAGTTTATTGAGATTAGGTGGCTGTAAGTTGTTGGTTTCATTTCTTGGTTTTCTGTTCAATTCCAAACGTCTGTGTCTGTATTTTTGTGCCAGTACCATGCTGTCTTGACCACTATGACCTTGTAGTACAGCCTAAAATCTGCTATGGTGATACCCCCGGCTCTGTTTTTTATTACTAGGAACTGCCTTAGCTATACGGGGATTCTTTCTGGTTCCATACAAAATGCAGAATCATTTTTTTCCAAGTCTTGAAAATAGGATGTTGGTATTTTAATAGGGATGGCATTGACTCGGTAGATTGCTCTGGGAAGTATAGACATTTTAACAACATTGATTCTTCCCAGCCATGAGCATGGTATATTCTTCCATTTATTAAAGTCCTTTGCTAGTTCCTTTCTTAGGGTTTCATAATTTTCTTTATAGAGATCCTTCACCTCTTTTATTAGGTGTATTCCTAAGTATTTCATTTTCTTTTTTTTTTTTGTAGAGACAGAGTTTCACTTTATTGCCCTCGGTAGAGTGCCATGGCATCACACAGCTCATGGCAACCTCCAACTCCTGGGCTTAGGCGATTCTCCTGCCTCAGCCTCCTGAGTAGCTGGGACTACAGGTGCCCACCACAACGCCCGGCTTTTTTTGTTGTTGTTGTTGCAGTTTGGCCGGGGCTGGGTTTGAACCCGCCACCCTTGGTATATGGGGCCAGCGCCCTGCTGAGCCACAGGTGCCGCCCGGTATTTCATTTTATTTAGGGCTATCACGAAGGGAGTTGTGTCCTGAACCTCTCATCATGGCTGTCAGCATATACAAAGGCAATTGACTTGTGGACATTGATTTTATATCCTGAGACATTACTGTATTTTTGACGACATCCAAGACTCTTGTGTTTGGTTTAGGGTTCTCTAAATATAAGGTTATATGATCAGCAAAGAGGGAGAGTTTGACCTTCTCTGCTCCCATTTGGATGCCCTTTATTTTCTTGTCTTGCTTAATTGTATTGGCTAGAACTTCCAGCACTATGTTGAATAGTAATGGGATAGAGGACAACCTTGTCTGGTTCCAGTTCTAAGAGGAAAAGCTTTCAGTTTTACTCCATTCAGTAAAATATTAGCTGTGCATTTGTCATAGATAGCCACGATCAGTTTAAGAAATGTGCCACCTATGCCTATACTCGTCAGTGTTTTAATTACAAAAGGATGCTGGATTTTATTGAATGCTTTCTCTGCATCTATTGAGAGGATCATATGGTCTTTGGTTCTGCTTCTGTTGATATGATGAATAACGTTTATGGACTTGCGTATGTTAAAACCAGCCTTGCATCCCTGAGATGAAACCTACTTGATCATGATGTATGACTTTTTTGATGATAATCTATTGGCTAGGATTTTGTTGAGAATTTTTGCATCTATATTCATTAGTGAAATTGGTCTGAAATTCTCCTTTTTAGTTGGATCTTTTCCTGGTTTTGGTATCAGGGTGATGTTTGCTTTATAGAATGTGTTGGGGAAGATGCCTTCCTCCTTAATTTTTTGGAGTAATTTCTGCAATATAGGAACAAGCTCTTCTTTGAAGGTTTGATAGAATTCTGGATTGAAGCCATCTAGACCAGGGCATTTTTTTGTTGGGAGATTTTTTATTGTTTCTTTGATCTCAGTGCTTGAAATTGGTCTGTTCAAGAGGTCTATTTCATCTGGGCTAAGTCTAGGGTGAGGGTATGATTCCAAATATTGATCCATCTCCTTCACATTGTCAAATTTCTGGGCATAGAGTTTCTGGTAGTATTCAGAGATAATCTCTTATATCTCTGTGGCATCAGTTGTTATTTCCTCTGTGTCTATTTTATTTTTTCAAAAAACTAACTCTTTGTTTCATTAATTTTCTGAATGATTCTTTTGTTTTCAATTTCATTAATCTCTGATTTAATTTTGGGTATTTCTTTTCTTAAAGATAAACCTCTTTAGTACCTTGTGGTCTGAGAAGATGCAAGGAAAATTTCAATTCTTTTGATTCTGCTGAGGTTTGTTTTGTGTTCTAGGATATGATCAATTTTGAAGAATGTTCCATGGGACGATGAGAAGAATTGTTCTATATACGTCTATCAAGCACAGTTATTCTAGGGTCTCATTTAAATCTCTAGTATGTTTAATTTCTGTTTAGAGGATCTGTCCAGCTCTGAGAGAGGGGTGTTAAAGTCCCCTATTATCATGGTGTTATAGGATATCATATTGCTCTAAGCAAGGTCTGTTTCAAGAATCTGGGAGCATTTAAATTGGGTGCATAAATATTTAGAATTGAAATGTCTTCTTGTTGTATTTTTCCCTTTACCAATATGAAGTGACCATCATTGTCTTTTGTGACTTCAGTTGCTTTAAATCCACATGTATCTTAAAATAATATTGCAACCTCTTTTCTTCTGAATTCCGTTTGCCTGAAAAATTGACTTCCAACCCTTAACTCTGAGTTTTAATTTGTCTTTTGATGTGAGGTTTCCTGCAGACAGCAAATAGATGGCTTGTGTTTTTTAATCCTGTCAGCCAATCTATGCCTCTTCAGTGGGGAATTCAAGCCATTGACATTTATTGAGATAATTTATAAGTGTGGTAGAGTTCTATCCATCTTATTTTGTGAAAGTCCATTGCTTAGTTTTGTCTTTTGCATCATTGTGGAAACTAGGTTCTGTCCTTTAATTTCCGGGTATTTACTTTGCTGAAGGTCCATTGTGGTGGTTGGTGTATAGAACAGGTTGAAATATTTGCTGTAAAGCTGGTCTTGTTGTGGCAAATTTCCTCAATGTTTGCATATCAGTAAAAGGTTTGATTTCTCAATTTTAAAGCTTAGCTTAGCAGGATAGAATTCTGGGCTGGAAATTATTCTGTTTAAGTAGATTAAAGATAGATAACCATTGTCTTCTGGCTTTAAAAGTTTCATTAGAGAAGTCCATGGTCACCCTGATAGATTTGCCCCTGTAGGTCAGTTGGCACTTACTCCTGGCAGCTTGCAAAATCTTTTCTTTCGTTTTGACTTTAGATAGATTCATCACAATGTGTCTTGGAGAAGCTCTATTTGAGTTAAGGCAACCAGGAAACTGATATCCCTCTGAAAGAAGCATGTCAGAATCTTTGGTGATATTTGGGAAATTTTCATTTATAATATTCTCTAGAATGGCTTCCATTCTCTGGAGCATTCTTCTTCCCCTTCTGGGATACCTATAACTTGTATGTTTGAATGCTTCATAGAGTCCCATAATTCTGTCAGTGAACGTTCTGCTTTCTCTTGCTTCTTTTCTGCCTCTTTAACTATCTGAGTTATCTCAAGAGCTTTATCCTCTACCTCTGAGATTCTTTCTTCTGCATGATCTAATCTGTTGTTGATATTTTCTATTGCATCTTTAAGTTTCCTAATTGACTGCTTCAGTTCCTTCAGCTCTGCTATATCCTTTCCATATTCTTCGTATCATTCATCTCTTATTTGTTTTTGGATTTCCTTTTGGTTATTGTCCACTTTTCTCAATAATTTCCTTCATTGTTTTCACCATTTGTATTTTAAATTCCTCTTCTGTCATTTCTAACATTTCTTTATAGGTGGAATCCTCTGCTGTAGCTACCCCACGGTCCCTTGAAGGGGTTGCTCTAGACTGGTATTTCATATTGCCAGGATTTTTCTGCTGATTCTTCTTCACGAGTGCTTTCTTGTATCTGTTTCCTTGCCCTAATTTTCCTTTCACTTCCTCTTGCTCTTCAAGTTACTGTGCCTCTGGCCTAAAGTTTTAATGAGTCCTTTTGGTACAGGACCAGAAGAATGAGAAGATTAAAGAGAAAGAAGGAAAAAAAGATTTTAAAAAGAACGAAAAAAGAGAAAAAAAAATGGGGCAAGTAAAAGGAAATATTGAGAAAAAGAAGAAAGGAGCCGAAAGAAGGAGACAGGAGTAATATAGGTGTATAGTAGGGTACTATGACCCAACCTTAAAACCCCCCAACCTCTGGGGGTGATGGGTTTGGTGGTTCCCTTGAAGTCAACAGCTCTTTGCCAGTCTGATCAGACGAGGTATCCCACCTTCATAAGCAGAAAGGAAGGACAAAAATACTATAAATCAAAACCGAAACAAACAAACAAAAACCCTTACGGGATAAAATTGGGGGAAAGAAAACAAATAATAGGGGCAGAAACACTGGCAAAAATTAAATTCTAATTGTTAAAGAAGGCAAAAATGGAAGATTGTATTTAAACTAGAATAGTGAAAAAGAGAGAGAAAAGAACAAAAAGGAAAAAGAATGTTAAGGAAAATGTTAAAATTAAGAAACAAACAAACACCCCCCCACACACACACCAAACCAAAAAACCAAACCGTATATATATCTTGCCGAATATTGTCTGGGCAAAGGTGATCTTCTGAGGTATGAGATGTTAATCACAGTGTTGATACAGCTATATGAGATGGAGACTGGAGGCCTCTGCTGATTTCTCAGACCCCACAGGCTTAGGAGCCCAAATGTCTCCTCGGCCTGCTTAAAAGACACTCCAAACTGTGAACCTTGGCTAAGCAGAAGCTTTCTAAGGAACGCACTTATCGCTGGGATCTCTCCTGGTGTGGGTGCCCGCTTATCCAGTGCGTCAAAACCAGTCTCATTCTATGCCCCTGAGGGGCAAGGCTGTTAATCTGCCAAACACTTGGATCTCCACACTTTCCCAGCATCTCAGTCCCCACCTTTGGGCAGCTCAGTCACTAGATTACTCGCCCAAGGTCTCCAGGCCAATCCCTGTGCTGCAACACGCAGGAGGCACTCCTCACAGTAGCTGCTTGGGCAGCCCACAGCTAAAGGATATTATCTCCTTTCCAGCTCATTGGCTCAGTACAGGCCCCAGACAACACCCAAAGTCATCTGCACACCCGCCCAAGATCTCCCAAGGCAGTTCAATCAAGCCCCCCCCCAAAAAAAAACAAAAAACAGCCCACAGGTTAAGTCTTTTCCTTCTTGCAGTCTTGCTATTGCTATGGTTACAGCAGTGGGCAGCCTCCAACCGAACAAATGCAACTACCACTTGCCAGTTTTCCATCGCTTTTGTCCTCTTCATGGGGTCCAGAAGTCTCTTGCTGACTCCGTGTCACCAAAGGGAAGTTTCTGGGCAGAACTCACCAGCCAGAGACGCCTGGAGTCTTCTCTCCCCAATCTCACTGCACTTGGTTACACAGAAGCTGTTACTTGGCCACCATCTTGGTCCCAGCCTGTGTTTTGTTTTTTTGAGAGAGTCTCACTTTGTCACCCTTGGTAAGAGTGCGGTGGCATCACAGCTCACAGCAACCTCAAACACTTTAGTTGAGCAGTCCTCTTGTCTTAGCCTCCTGAGTAGCTGGGACTACTGGAGCCCACCACAATGCCTGGGTAGTTTTAGAGACAGGGTCTTATTCTTGCTCAGGTTGGTCTCCAACCCTTAAGCTCTGGCAATCCTTGGCCTCCCGGAGTGCTAGACAGGCCGGAGCCACCATGCCTGCCTTGTCTGTTTGTTTTTGTTGTTGTTGTTAAGACATAGTCTCTATGCTCTGAACAGAGTGCAGTGGTTCTGTTGGTAGCTCTCCCCAATCTCGCTGCACTACTCTGCTGCTAGCTCTCCCTAATAGCTCACTGCAACCTCAGACTCGGGCTGTAGGCATCCTGCTGCCTCAGCTTCCCAAGTCACTGGGATTATAGGTGTTAGCAATTCTCTTGCTCAGACAATTCTTGAACTCCTGAGATCAAGTAATCCTCCTGCCTCAGCCTCCCACAATACTGGGATTACAGGTGTGAGCCACCGCACCCAGCCATGTTTTTATTATGTTTGGCTTAAAAAAAAAAAATCAATTGAGTTACTTAAGCCATGTTTTTATTATGTTTGGCTTAAAAAAAAAAAATCAATTGAGTTACTTAAACCAATCCACTGGTGATAGCTAAAGTACTGCTGGGCACCGTGACATTCACTATAGTTCCAGCTACTCAGGAGGATGAAACATGAGGACTACTCAAGTCCAGGAGTTCAAAGCCACAGTATGCTATGATCACACAGTGAGTCCCTGTCTCAAACAAACAAAACAAAACAAAAAAGTCAACCCCAAAATCCCACTGGTGAAACAGATCACTTCACTCATATTTTACAATCCACATTTTTTTTACTTATCTTTTTTCTTTTTTCTCATTGTTCAGCAAGACAATTTTATTTATTTATTTTTTCAATCAACATACCTTAAAGTTATATCTTAAGTATATCTGAGTGGATACCTTGGTCAGTGTCAGAGGTCAGTATATTATTAAACCAGCTTTACATATTCTAAGTGAAAACTTTTGCAGCCTGGCTTTATGGGGTAGGAACTTGGGGCCATAATTGCTCATGGTGGTAGAGACAACTCCAAGTTGTGTTTGGAGGAAACTGTTGGCTCCATTCACAGGAGTCCCCTCAGCCAACTACTGGCAAAGGAAAAGAGGCTTTCATCAGCCTGTTCTTTGGCGTCATTAACTCTTGGCCAGATTATCTTCCCAATACCTGCACTTCTCAGGGAGGATAACCTAGACTCCCTGGCTTCTACAGTCACATCAAACCCTCAACTGAGAACACTACTGATGGAAGAGTCCCAGAAGGACCAGGTCTATCAGTCTTTTAGAGATTTTTAAATCCTACCTGGACCCTCCGTTCAGTTCTTTTCACCTATGCAGGTAATTAGTCAATTATTTGGGGTTATATCTACATTAAGCAATATTATTAGAAATGATGCTTTAACACTTATATTATTGATGAAGTTGTTAAAAGTGTGGTTTGCTACATTAGGTTTTTTTTTTTTTTTATGAGACTTGAGGGAAAAGATTCCTGATAAATTGCTGCCTCAGGTTGATCTTACTGAGTCTGAACTTGATCTTATTTCCTCTTTACACTGACCACTAGAAGTCAAATTTGTAATTTATCTTTTAAATGTACAAGACCACACGTAAGGCAGTTTATGTGCTAACCTTGTTCCTGGTCTCAACTTACGTTTTTCCTTCAGCCCAATTTTCTTAATCTTGTTTTATTAGGCTGGGTATAGTGGCTCACACCAGTAATCTCAGTACTCTAGGAGTCTGAGGGGGGTGGATTGCCTGAGCTCATGAGTTTGAGACCAGCCTGAGTAAAAGCAAGACTATATCTAAAAAAGAAAAAAAAAGCAACCAGGTGTTGTGGTGGATACCTGTAATCCCAGCCACTTGGGAGGCTGAGGCAAGAGGATTATTTGAGTGAGAGTGTTTGAGGTTTCTGTGAGCTATGAAGCCATAGCACTCCACCCAGAGCAACAAAGTGTGAGACTCCGTCTCAAAACAACAACAAAAACACCTTGTATGTCCTTAAAGCCCTTCAGCCCCAACCACACCTGAGGAGGGGCCCCGGTAGGATAGAGCTGGGTAGTAGTCATAGCAGAATATTTTATGAGGAAGACCCTCATAAATGTCCTTGGTAGCATCTGGGCTGCAGCTGGCTGTGGGACTCATCTGTTAAAAGTCAAAATAGTCCCCTTGGGGGAGGGTGGGGACTGGAAGGGGATAGGGTGGCAGGGGAGTGCCCAGGTGATGGTCCTGCACTTTATTCAGCAGGATGCTCGTTAGGAGTGTTCACTTTGTGACATCAGCGAGCTAAATGCATTTGTGCACCTTTCTGCATATATGTTAAACTTCAAAAGTTGACAAAAAATGAGAGTGTTGATGGACATGACAACCTGCATGTTGAGGGTCTGCTATGTGTCACATATTACATATATATTCACTTCCTTTAATCCTCAGAACACCTTTAGGTCAGCAGCCCATTACATAAATAAGGAATCTGAGACTCAAATAGATTAAGGAATGGGGCCAAAATTCCAAATGATTTCTGACGACAAAAGCTCATGCTCATACACTGCTCTTCACTCTTCTACTTTAAGCAGCCTGTCTTTATCCAGCTTAGTGACTAAAATCCAAATGTACCAGTCAGACCCAATGGAGACAGAGGTGAAAAGGACTTTTGTGGAGGGGATGCTTGGTAGCATCTGGGCTGAAGCTGGCTGTGGGACTCATCTGGTGGGGGGTCTTAGTGGAGATAGCCCTGAACTTAAGTGAGTAGCCTTTAGCTGGGCCTGGACAAGGTTTGACCCTTACTCTGGGAGAAGGCCCAGGTGTCTCCACATAGACCCACCTTCCTTACAAGTTAATTTCTGAAACAAACAAACAAAAAAATATTGCAAAGGACAAATTGTGTACTACTACTCATCAGTTTTGTTCTTAGAGGGAACAGCTATCTTCCAGCCCCCAAAGGAAGAGAAGAGAATATACAAAGTAACAGACAGGGGTTCCTCTAGCTCCGCCCATCAACCCTACCCAAGAAGTTGAGGGCAGATGGCAGAGTCAGGACACCCAGCAAGCATGCTATCTGAGCCCTGCTGCCTACCACTCTCTCCAGGAGCCAGGAAGATTTATTCTGAATGTACAGAACTGCTATGACTTTTTTTTTTTTTTTAAGGCAAGTATAGAATAAAGTTTATTGAGGAAAAGAAAGGTAGGTTTACAGAGTAAGAGCAAGATACAGGCTTACAGAACAACATACATTCCCCATAGACAATAATGGGCCTTCACTGCCAGGGCAAGTAGGCAAAGAGGCCAGAACCAAGAGATGAACCCAGCTACTTATTGTCATTTGATCTTTGATAAGCCTATTGTCTGCCTTACTGTCCTCTTGGCTATGCAGAAGCTTTTTAGTTTGATCAGATCCCAGTAATCTATTTTTGGTATTGCTTCAATTGCCTAGAGGGTCCCCCTCATAAACTATTCTGCTATGACGACTTCCCAGGTGTGGTTGGGGCTGAAGGGTTCAGGTTTGCCACATGAGCAGTCATGTATTCAAGACAGTGTTCTCAGGAACAGCTTTCTGCAGAAAGAGACATACAGGATCAACTTTTCTGAGCAGACCAACTTAGGAATTTCCCCATACTCCACCACAATACTAGCTATGCGGTTTCTTGATTCATTTACCTTCAGCTACCACTTCCTCATTTCCCAACAGGGAACTGGGACAGTCCATTTGAAAGCTCCCCTCAACTCTGAAATTTCACTCCAAAGTAGATGTCACTATATTCCCAGAGAAATAGCACTGCACAGATGGGGTGAGGGAATAGGAAGCAGCGAGAATAGGCAGTGCCTTCCCCTCTCTCCTAGATCAAAGGGTCGTTAAGAACTGGCCCAATTACAGGGGTCTCAAGAATCAGGCAGAGAGCAACAGTAGGTTCTTTTTATTATTATTATTAAATCATAACTGTGTACATTGATGCATTTATGGGGTTCGGTGTACTGATTTCATATACAATGTGAAATGCTTACATCAAATTGATTAACAGATCTATCACCTCACTTACTTGTTGTGGTAAGACAATTATACTTTTTTCTTAATAGTTTTGAAATGTACCATTGCATTATGCACATTAGGTGAGGTCCCCCCCCAAATACTCTCCCTCCTCCTGGCCTCTCCCCTCCCCTCTCTTCCCTCCTAATTTCTGGACTATAGTTATGTTTTACCATTTGTATGAATGTATAGGTGATTATATATTGATTTTATAGTAGTATTAAGTACACTGGATACTTTTTTCCCCATTCTTGAGATACTTTACAAAAGAAGAGTATGTTCCAGCTCCATCCAGGTAAACATAAAAGATGTGAAGTCTCCATCTTTTTAAGGCTGCATAGTATTCCATGGTGTACATATATCACAATTTGTTAAAACATTCATGGGTTGATGGGCATTGAGGCTGTTTCCATGTTTTGGCAATTATGAATTGGGCTGCAATAATCATTCTGGTGCCAACTGTCTTTGTTGTAAAATGATTTTTCATTATCTGGATATAATATACCTAGTAGAGGAATTACAGGATCAAACCGTAGGTCTACTTTTAGTTCCTTGAGTATTCTCCAAACTTCTTTCCAAAAAGGCCTCATTAGCTTGAGTTCCCACCAGAAGTATAGAATTGTTCCCTTCTCTCTGCATCCACGCCAACATCTGTACTTTTGGAATTTTGTTATGTGGGCTAATCTTACTGGCGTTAGATATCTCAAAGTGGTTTTGATTTGCATTTCTCTGGTGATTAAAGATGATGAGCATTTTTTCATGTGTTTGTAGGTCAGGTATCTTCTTCAGAGAAGTTTCTGTTCAAGTCACTTGCCCACAAAGAATTATTTGTTTTCTTGATGAGTTTGATCAATAAGAAATTGGATTCTAGTTATCAGACCTTTGTCAGAAGTATAACCTGCAAAAATCTTCTCCCATTTTGAAGGTTGTCTGTTTGCCTTACTTACTGTACTCTTGGCTGTGCAGAAGCTTTTTAGTTTGATCAGATCCCAGTAATATATTTTTGGTGTTGCTTCAATTGCCTGGAGGGTCCCCCTCATAAAATATTCTCCCAGACCTATTTCTTCAAGTGTTTTCCCTGCACTCTCTTCTAGTATTTTTAATAGTTTCATGTCTTAAGTTTAAATCTTTTATCCAGTGAGAATTAATTTTTGTTAATGGTGAAAGGTGGGGGTCCAGCTTCAGTCTTCTACAGGTCGCCAGCCAGTTCACCCAGCACCATGTGTTAAATAGGGAGTCTTTCCCCCACTGAATGTTTTTAATAGGCTTATCAAAGACCAAATGATAAGTAGCTGGGTTCATCTCTTGGTTCTCTGTTCTGTGCCAATACCATGCTGTTCTGATCACTACAGATTCACAGTATAGCCTTAAGTCTGATACTGTGATACCTCCTGATTAGTTTTTATTTCTGAATAATGTATTGGCTATTTGAGGTTTTTTATGATTCCATACAAAATGAAGCACTATTTTTTCAAGGTCTTTAAAGTACAATGGTGCTCTAATAGGGATTGCATTAAATCTGTAGATTGCTTGGGTAGTATGGACATTTTAACAATGTTGATTATTCCCAGCCATGAGCATGGTTTTTCCATTTGTTAACATCTTCAGCTATTTCTTTTTTCAGAGTGTCATAATTCTCTTTATGCATATCTTTCACATCCTTTGTTAGGCAAGTTTCCAGATATATCAGCTTCTTTGGCACTACTGTAAAAGGAACAGAGTTCTTGACTTTATTTTCAGCTTGACTATTGTTGGCATATATAAAAGCTACTGATTTGTAAGTATTGATTTTGCATTCTTAGATGCTGCTGTATTCCTTGATCACTTCTAGGAGTTATGTAGGTGAGTCCCTGGGATTTTCCAGGTATAGGATCATATCATCTGCGAAGAGTGAAGAGTTTGATCTCCTCGGACCCCACGTGAATACCCTTGATCACCTTCTCTTGCCTGATTGTGATGGCTAAGACTTCCATTACTATGTTGAATAGCAGTGGAGACAGTGGGCATCCAAGAAGAAACTAAACAAAGAAATATTAGACTTAAACTTGACCCTAGAACAAATGTACTTAACAGACCTCTACAGAACATTTCATCTTAATAAAACTGAATATACATTCTTCTCATCAGCCCACAGATCATCCTCCAAAATTGATCATATCTTAGGACACAAGTCTAACCTCAGCAAATTTAAAAGAATAGAAATTAGTGTAACCTGGCTTATTGTACCCTCAATGAATCCCCAACAATAAAAAAAAAAAAATAGAAATTATTCCTTCTATCTTCTTGAACCACCATGGAATAAAAGTTGAATTCAACAGCAACAGGAATCTTTATACTCAAACTAAGTCATGGAAACTAAATAATCATAGGCTGAATGATAGCTGGGTCAAAGATGAGATTAAGAAGAAAATCACCAAATTTTTGGAACAAAATGATAATGAAGACACAAATTATCAAAATGTGTAGGATACTGCAAAGGCAGTCCTAATCGGGAAATTTATAGTGCTGGAAGCCTTCATCAAGAAAACAGAAAGAGAGGAAGCCAACAACTTAATGGGTCACCTCAAGCAACTGAAAAAGGAAGAACATTCCAACCCCAAACCCAGCAGAAGAAAAGAAATAACCAAAATTAGGGCAGAATTACATGATGAAAACAAAAGAATCATTCAGAAGATCAATGAAACAAAAAGTTGATTTTTTTGAAAATATTAATAAAATTGATAAACTTTGGCCAATCTAACCAGAAATAGAAAAGCAAAATCTCTAATATCGTCAATCAGAAATGATAAAGGAGAAATAAGAACAGACACCTCAGAAATTCAAATAATCCTCAATGATTTCTACAAAAAACTCTATTCTCAGAAATATGAAAATCTGAAGGAAATGGACCAATACTGGAAGCACGCCACTTTCTTAGACTCAACCAGAAAGAATTAGAAATTTTGAATAAACCTATATCAATCACTGAAATAGCATCAACTATATGTAACCTCCCAAAAAAGAAAAGTCTGGGACCAGATGGCTTCACATCTGAATTCTACCGAACCTTTAAAGAGGAACTAGTACCTACAGGACACAACCTTTTCCAAAGCATAGAAGGAGGAATACTTTCCAACACATTTTATGAAGCAAATATCATCCTGATCCCCAAACCAGGAAAGGATCCAACAAAGAAAATTATAGGCCAATATCATTAATGAATATCAATGCAAAAATATTCAATAAGATCTTAGTAAACAGAATTCAACACCACATCAAAAAAATTATATGCCATGATCAAGTTGGTTTTATTCCAGGGTTACAAGGTTGGTTCAATATATGTAAATCTATAAATATATCACATAAATAAAATGAAAAACAAAGACCATATGATTCTCTCAACTGATGCAGAAAAAGCTTTTTTTTTTTTTTTTTGAGTCAAAGTCTCAAGCTGTTGCCTTGGGTATAGCTCACAGGAACCTTAAACTACTGGGCTTAAGCGATTCTCCTGCCTCAGCCTCCCAAGTAGCTGGGACTACAGGTGCCCGCCACAACACCCCTATTTTTTTATTGTAGTTGTCATTATTGTTTGACAGTCCCAGGCTGGATTCAAACCCGCCAGTTCTGGGCTGGTGGGTTTGAATCTTGGGCTGGTGCCCAAGCCACTGAGCTACTGGCACCAAGCCAACAGAAAAAGCTTTTGATAATATCCAGCATACTTTCATGATCAGAATACTTAAGAAAATAGGCTTAAAAAGAAAAAGAAAAAATAAAAGAAAATAGGCTTTGATGGGTCATTTCTTAAACTGATAGAGGCTATATACAGCAAACCTACAGCCAGTATTACATTGAATGGAGTAAAATTGAAAACATTTCCACTCAGATCAATGGTACGTTCTTGAACAGGGACACAATAGCAAAGTAGTATCTATGGAACACTGGTCTTGAAGAAGTATGTAAATGCACTAAAGGGAAGAAACAGGCATACGTGAGATACTGGAGAAGAAAAGAGAGCAATCTTTTAGGCTAAAATAACAGGAATGTCTTTATGTTCACATATTTGACCTCATGTTTTTTTTTGTAGAGACAGAGTCTCACTTTATCGCCCTGGGTAGAGTGCCCTGATGTCACACAACTCATAGCAACCTCCAACTCCTGAGCTTAGGTGATTCTCTTGCCTCCCAAGTAACTGGGACTATAGGCACCGGCCACAGCACCCGGCTATTTCCCCCTCACCCCCCGCCCCGGCTATTTTTTTGTTGCAGTTTGGCCGGGGGCCGGGTTTGAACCCGCCACCCTGGGTATATGGGGCCAGCGTCCTACCCACACTGAGCCATCGGTGCCACCCTTGACCTCATTTTTCTATGGGGTTGTCTAACATCCTGCCTGGAGGTACACTTACAGAGTCGTGAGTAATGACAAGGATCTCTTAAGTGCTACAGTGTCCTTATTCTTTCCCTTGTGGAATTTTACAGACAACACTGCTAAATTGTTATACCATAAAACTTTTTTTACTTTCTTTTTAGCCTTTGACGTTTTATTTGCATTTCTATAGTACAGATACTTGCTACTTTTTTTTTTTGGTAGAGACAGTCTTACTTTATGGCCCTCGGTAGAGTGCCATGGCGTCACATGGCTCACAGCAACCTCCAACTCCTGGGCTTAAGCGATTCTCTTGCCTCAGCCTCCCGAGTAGCTGGGACTACAGGCGCCCGCCACAATGCCCAGCTATTTTTTTGATTGCAGTTCAGCCGGAGCCGGGTTTGAACCCGCCACCCTCGGTATATGGGGCCGGTGCCTTACCGACTGAGCCACAGGCACCGCCCAACACTTGCTACTTTTTAATACAAAAATTACACAGTAGTTCCCCTTATCCACGGGGATATATCCTGTGACTTCCAGTGGATGCTAGAAACAACCGCATAGTACCAAATCCTGTATATATATATATGTTTTTCTCTATGTATACATAACTGTGATAAAGTTTAATTTATAAATTGGGTACGTTAAGAGATTAACAATAACTAAAAATAGAACAATTATAAAAATGTATTGTAAAAACGTTATATGAATGTGGTCTCTCTCTCTTAAAATACATTTTTTTTTTTTTTTTTGTAGAGACAGAGTCTCACTGTACTGCCCTCGGTAGAGAGCCGTGGCATCACACAGCTCACAGCAACTTCTAACTCTTGGGCTTACGCTATTCTCTTGTCTCAGCCTCCCGCCACAACACCTGGCTATTTTTTTTGTTGTTGTTGCAGTTTGGCCGGGGCTGGGTTTGAACCCGCCACCTTCGGCATATGGGGCCGGCGCCCTACTCACTGAGCCACAGGCGCTGCCACTCTTAAAATACATTAATAATAAATACCACAGTTGAGCACAGATAACTAAAACCATGGATACTAGGGACTACTGCATATGCTTGTTTTAAAGATCAAAATATAAAAGTATAAAATAAAAAGAGTAATTTTAAGCTCTCTTCTTCAAGGGGAGCTGCAAATGCCAACCTTATGAAAATGAAAAGTCAGGATTCATGGCCTGGGTCCAGGGTCACAGGAGCTGGGTTCTTTGGAGGCTTTTGAAATTTGCTCTGAAGGAAAACTCTAGGCACACACAAATCTTCTTTTTTATTCACTGTTTCTCGAAACACATACTCGTTTATCACTTCCTTGTAACCTGTGTCCGTAAAAAGCTGAGCCAGAAATTCTGTAAGACAAACAGGTCAACAATGCTCAAAGTCTTAACAACATCACATTTGCTCTGCAGTAGTAAAGAGGAAGTCTGGAGGGCTGAGACTGATTTTCTTTTTATAATAAAAATTTCAATGCTAAAGTTTTTTTTTCTTCTTTTCATTTTAATAGATTTAGGGGTACAAGTATATACAGTATATATGTGTACATGTTGTGTAGTGATGAGGTCTGGGCTTTTGGTTTACCTATCATCTGAGAAGTGTACATTGTACCATAGGTAATTTTTTATTCCCTTGCCCCTTCCAGCCTCCCCTCTTATGAGTTTCCAATGTCCATTAGGTTACTCCATGTATCTTTGGGTAGCCATAGTGAGAATATGTGGCATTTGTTTTTCTGTTGCTGAGTTACTTCACTGAGGATAATGGCCTCTGGTTCCATTCAAGTCATAGCAAAAGACATTATTTCATTCTTTCTGTATCAATGCTAAAATTTAAACAAATTCTGGGAACTAATACACTCCTACTTCTCACCTTATGTTCTGATAGAAACCTGCACTTAAACACTTTAATCAAAAAGAAGTAAATGATACAATCTAGAGTGCCCACCCTGCCCTATCATGAACTCTTAAAACAAAAAAGCCTGAGTAAGCTTGGTGGGTTTGAGCTCTGGCCTGCCGAACAACAATGACAACTACAACCAAAAAATAGCCAGGTGTTCTGGTGGACGCCTGTAGTCCCAGCTACTTGGGAGGCTGAGGCAAGAGAATTGCTTAAGCCCAGAAGTTGGAGGTTGCTATGAGCTGTGATGCCACAGCACTCTACCCAGGGCAACAGCTTGAGGCTCTGTCTCAAAAAAAAAAAAGGCCTGAGTAAAAAGGAAGGAAATTCTAATTTCATACAAAATCTACAATGGAAGAAAATTACCTAATAGTGATACATTTTTGAGGAAAATTTATCAAAAATAGTATATTAGTGCACATTAAATGAAATAAATGACTATATAGCATAAAGACACTTATTAAAAGCATTATTCTGAAGAACGGGCTATGAAACACTTTGCAGATATCAATGTATCTTCTCAATTATTTATAATTGGTTTAGTCAGATTTTATGACTCAGAAACTTTCTTTTTGAGACAGAGTCTCACTTTGTCACCCTTAGTAGAGTGCTGTGATGTGATAGCTCACAGCAACCTCAAACTCTTGGGCTCAAATGATTCTCTTGCCTCAGCCTCCTGAGTAGCTGGGACTACTGGTGCCTGCCACAACACCTGGTTATTTTTAGAGACAGAGTCTTGCTCTTGCTCAGGCTGGTCTAGAAACCATGAGCTCAGGCAATCCACCCACATCGGCCTCCCAGAGTGCTAGGATTACAGGCATGAGCCACGACACCGGGCCTTTATTTGCTTTATTTTTATCTGAATAACAAAGTGAAGTTTCTGACTTGCCCTTCCTTTCTTCTTGTGTAGGAAACGCAAATGGCATGTCAGAGCCTGTCCAGAGGCAGCTGTGAACTCTCTGTGGGCAGGGGCCATGTCTGTGCCTTCCCAGGTGCTGCATGAGTAGTATGTACTTGTTTGTTCAAGGGTCATGTGCATGTATGCCAAGTGCAGCCATAAGCCCTCCCTCTCCAACCAGCACTGCAGTGACAATGCAATTAAAAAACAAAACAAAACAGAAATAAAGAATAAAGTATTTCAAAACTAGGTTCCATTCATCTTACCATCAGTAAAAAAATATGATCTGGTCCCATCTTGTCTGACATAAAAGTTTTCTCCAAGTTTGCTGCTGGCTTTAAACCTAAGCATGGCATGATCATATATCCCATAGTCACGAAACAAAACGCTTTTGCCGGGTTTTAGTACCTAGGAAACAAAAGCAGGTTGTAGGTTAACTCTGGAGAAACCATTCAAATAAAATTTGATTACATCAGGAATTAAAATAACTTAGATGTGTAATAATCATGAAAGGGGTAAAACTGAAATACCCATAACGCGAAGGAAAAGGGCCTTTAAGTCAGGATAGTTGAGACTTGACAGGGCCCTTTAACACTGGAGACACTTCTTGAGCCACTCCAAGGGCACTCTGGAACGTCCAATGTCATACAATTAAAATGTTAAAGACAATAAATGAAACAGTCTTCTCCTCATTAAAGTAGTTTCTCCCACTTTTTATTAACCATTTCCTGGTACTCAAAATGTATTCAACTTGTGTCTTTAAAAAAATAGGATGTCACTTTGGCTTTTTACTGATTTGAGGTGGTAGTCCTCATTGTGAGCATCAGCTCTGGTGTTACTGTACTCCAATAATGTATAGCTCAATCAATGTGCTAATAACTTATATATGCCTAGCACTTAAAGGCTTACCAGACATTTTCTCACTGTTATCTTCTTCCAATTCTGGGAGGAAGGAGTATGATTATCATCCTCATGTGAGATGGGGAAACTGACACTCAAAAAAGTTAAGTGACTGGCCCATTATCAAGCATTACCCATTAAATGGGGAGAGTCAGGATTCACACTTAGTTCAAAAGGTCTCATACTGAAAAGTCAGATTTTTGTTAGTCTTGGTGGGTCGGGTAGGTAGGTATCACTCCATTTCTTCTAGAAATAAGAGAGGCTCAGTTGGGCATGGTAGTTCGTGTCTATAATTCCTGCTACTCAGGAAGATTGCTGGAGCCCAGGAGTCTGAAGCTGTGGTGAGCCATGACTGAGATACTGTCCTCCAATCTGGATGACAGAGTGAGACCCTGTCTCTTGGGAAAAAACAAACAAACAAACAAAAAAAACACATTGTGCTGGTATTCTTGATATAAAGAGTAGATCCTCAGGCCAGAGTACAATAGTTTAGGGAAGAAGATTGTTAGGACCAGGTGGTGAGTTGCACGTGAAAGCTTTTCAGAGATAAGGTGTCACAGAGTAGGTGCCTCAAAAATTAGAAGTCATGATCAGCAGACTATGTGTACAACTGCCCCTATATGACAAAGCAAACAGATACATACATTTCAGAATGAAAATTGGCATACATAGTAACTACTTTTTGTGTGAAAATTATTTCCAATTACGTAACACTACCAAATGAGAAAGCTCTTCAAAGGTAGCATTGATTTTATTAAATTGTGTGTGTATACGTATGTATGTGCAGTGGCCCAATGATACCTTACCATAACCTCATACTCTTCCCTCAAGGGATCGTCCTGCCTCAGCCTCCTAAGTAGCTGGGACTTCTGTATGTGTGACCACATCTGGCTTACTTTTCTATTTTTCTGTAGAGGTGAGGTCTCACTATGTTGCTCAGGCTGGTTTCAAACTCCTGGCCTTGAGTGATTCTCCCACCTTGGCCTCTCAAGGTGCTCGGATGACAGGCATGAGCTATTGCCCCAGCCCAATTTTATTAAATTGTACCATTCTGAATGATTTTTAAGATATTTTTAAAAAATGGACAAATACCACTTATAGATTTTTTGTCTCCTTTGGAAGGAAGTGATGTGTTTACCAATTTTTCCAGATGTAGTTTGATATATTTCCACTTTCTGAATGTAGTAAGAAAGATTGTTCACAATGCTTTGCTAGTACCCTAGTAGAGTTACTCAGTACATTTTGATCAATGCTTACATTTTAAATGTCAGTAAAGTCTCTTAGAAACATTCTTAGGCTGTTCAGAAACACTTAAGTTTTACAATGTAAATATAGGAAGCTGGATGCCATAGCTCAGTGGTTACCATGCTGGCCCTGCACACCAGGGGCAGCAAGTTCAAACCTCACCTGGGCTTGTAAATGGGAAAAAAAAAGTAAACAAGGGAAAATTCTGGAAAACCTAGTTCACAAAAAACTTAGCTTTCAAAAGGAAGGAAAGGCTTTCTATATGGGTCCGTGGAAAAGAACCACCACTCACAAATTTGGAAATTTTCATTCAAATCCCAGTTCTTCAATCAACTAATTGGATGACCTTGAGTAAGTAATTTTATCCCTGTGAATATAGCTTTTTGTCAAATAATGATTATAATACTAATGCTTCCTTGATCGTGAAACTGCATAGCTGGCCAGGCGTGAGCTATAGCATGTTCTCTCATTCTTTCAACAATTCTAAGTAGTAGGCTACACCGAGTACTATTATACTGATACTTCACAATAATAAGTCTCACAGTGAAGGTGACTTACTTGCCTGAGTTCTCATAACAAGGGATAGGAAAGACCAAAGTTCAGGTCTTCTGATGACAAATTCAGTCTACTTTTACTTCACTCTATTCCCAAAATGAGGAAATTCAACTTTAAGATTGTCTTCCAATTTAAAATTCTGTGATTCGAAATTTACCTAGTGAGAACATGCTGGAGTAATTAGAACTATACTACAACAGCTTATTACTGTGGTTGTTCACGCAAGGCTTTAGAGTTGTCCACAGGATGTCTTAGCAGAGGCTGAGAGATAGCTTCTAGTATTTTCTGATGAAGTACATGATTTTTAATTAATGAGTCAGTCACTATTATGGCAGAGAGGAGGTAATCAAATGCAGTTGTCAGTTCTTTTCAGATCAGCTGAAAAAAGATTCTATGGGGGATGAAAATAGGAGGAATACCGAAACGGAGTTTGTTACTAAATAAAGGTATGGCCTGGGACTACTTAAGTCACTTTTTTTCTTTTATTAATATAGCATACCTACTAAGATATAGACAACACATTTATATAGTATATGAAAACTGATCTATGACGACAGACATCAGGTTTCCTGGGGTCTTTGGATAATGGAGGAAGCACTGGGAAGCCTGCAGAGATATCAGACCCATTTGCTATCTAGGTAATTCTTACATGGGTGTACACATAGGTAAGTTGTGAATTAAAAAGTGAACTCACCACTCAGGGTAGCAACTAGAATATTATCAACATTGCCGCATCTCTGCATCTGCCTATGTGTTTGTCCCTTGCACCCCACCCCTAGACTTCCCCTGGATAAAAGTCCTTAGAGCAGTGGTTCTCAATTTTCCTAATGCTGTGGCCCTTTAATACAGTTCCTGTGGGTTGCAACCCACAGGTTGAGAACTGCTGCCTTACAGTCCATAAGCCCAAAGCCTCCCAGGTTAGAATTCAGGGGGGCTGTGAATTTAGGTAGAAAACAAAGTTACACCTTTATTTTTACTACTTCCAATGGAAACTTAGCATCACTTCAATAATGTTTTTTTGTTGTCTGTTTTGCTTTTTGAGACAGAGTCTCACTCTGTCTCCTGGGTTGAGTGCCATGGTCATAGCTCACAGCAACCTCAAATTCTTGGGCTCAAGTTATCGTCTGGCCTCAGCCTCCTGAATAACTGGGATTACAAGTACCTGCCACAAGGCCTGGCTAGTTTTTCTATTTTTCTTTTTTTTTAGAGACAGAGTTTCACCTTATCACCCTTGGTAGAGTGCTGTGGCGTCACAGCTCACAGCAATCTCCAACTCCTGGGCTTAGGCGATTCTTTTGCCTCAGCCTCCCAAGTCGCTGGGACTGTAGGCACCTGCCACAACACTCGGCTATTTTTTGTTGCAATTTGACCAGGGCCAGGTTCAAATCTGCCACCCTCGTTATATGGGGACAGCGTCATACTCACTGAGCCACAGGCACTGCCCTGGTTTTTCTATTTTTAATAGATGGGGTATTGCTCTTGCTCAGGCTGGTCTTGAACTCCTGAGTTCAAGCAATCTACCCATCTTCGCCTCTCAGAGTACTAGAGTTACAGGTATTGAGTCATTACTTCAATTATGAATGCAGGAAACCACAATTCTGATACTAATAGAAATCACAAATATCCTCTTATCACAGTACAGTTCTTGCAAATAACTTCAATTTATACTTGCCACTACTTCAAAATCATGGTATTCATTAGACCTACCACTAGAGATCTTGTTAATTAACGTGTTAAAGATGACTTATCACATTAAAAATTGTTTTATAATATATATGACTGTAGGCTGGGTATGGTGGCTCATACCTGTAATCCTAGCAATCTGGGCAGCCAAGGTGGTGGATCACTTGAGGTCAGGAGTTGGGGGACCAGCCTGAGAATAAGACTCCGTCTCTAAAAAAACCTAGATGGGCACTGTGTTAAGCTCCTATAGTCCCAGCTACTTGGGAAGCTGATGCAAGAGGATAGCTTGAGCCCAAGAATTTAAGGTTGCTGTGAGCCATGATGCCATGACACTCTAAGGGTGACAAAGCGAGACTCTGTCTCAAAACAAACAAACAACACCCCCCTCCAAATCCCATATATTACTGAAACCATGGTTTCCTTTGTAATCTATTTTATTTTAGACAGTTAACATTCTGAGGGGTTCATAGGTTTCACCAGAATGCACAGGGGGTTCATGGCACCAAACCCACCCCTAGAGCTCTACTAGCCTAGATCCATGTTATTGGTCTATTGCTTTTTTCTTTTTGGGGCAGTTTTTGGCCGGGGAGAACCCGCCACATCTGGCATATAGGGCTTGTGCCCTACTCCTGTGAGCCACAGGCGCTGCCCATGCTTTTTTCTGTTTTTTGGTATGGGGTCAGGAGGTCACTCAACAACAGTATGCTTGCTATCAGCAGTCTTCAGAAGCTTGCTTTCTGAAAATCAGTCTATGTCACTGTGTGTAGCTAAGGTCATTCTCTTTCAGTGCTGAACACTATTCCACTGAACATGCCACAATTTATTTATCTATTGATGACTTTTGGATTATTTTCAACTTTTCTTTTTTTAAGAGACAGAGTCTCATTTTATTACCCTTGGTAGAGTGCCGTCGCATCATAGCTCACAGCAACCTCCAACTCCTGGGCCTAGGCGATTTCTTGCCTCAGCCTCCTGAGTAGCTGGGACTACAGGCGCCAGCCACAACACCCGGCCAGGTTTGAACCCACCACCCTTGGTACATGGTGCTGGCGGCCTACTGACTGAGCCACAGGCGCCACCCTATTTTCAACTTTTTTGCTATCATAAACACTGCTCCCATGAACACTCTCCTATGTGTATCTTGGTGTGTGGGGGTCAGTTTCTTAGGGAATATATGTAGAAGTAGAACTGCTACTACTGTACAGTGCTAAGAGGATATTTGTGATTTCTATTAGTATCAGAATTTTGGTTTCCTGCATTCATAATTGACATAAGGGCCAGACGTGGTGACTCACACCTGTAACTCTAGTAGCAGTGCTACTCATGAATGCAAATGATCAACTTTAAAAAATTATGTCAAACTGATTTCCAAAGGCGTTATACCAATTTATACTCTTACCAGAAAAGTACAGGAGTCTTACTGATCCATATCCTTATTAATACTTGGCCTTGTCAGACTACTTAATTTTGCTAACCCAGTAGTATCTCATTATGGTTTTATATTACATTTCCTGGGTTACTGAAGTTATCTTTTCACTGATAACTGTGAAACTGTTAACACACAATTTGTATGTTCTCTTCCATAAAGTGACAATTCATGCCTGCCCATTTTTCTATTAACTTGTCTTTCTTATAGACAGACAGGAATTCCTTATATATTTTAGAAACTCATTTTTTGTCAGATGAATCACAAATTACTTTTCTCAAGTTGCCTTTTTAGTTTCTTTATTTTTTTAGTCTTGCTATGTTGACAGAATCGTGCTCTGTCAGGCCAGATTGTGTACTACCATGCTTGGCTAATTGTCTAAAAATTTTTTTGTCGAGACACAGTCTTGCTATGTTGCTCAGGCTGGTCTTAAAACTCCTGGCCTCAAGTGATCCTCCCACCTCAGTCTCCTACAGTGTTAGAATTACAGGTATGAGCCAACACACCTGGTTAGTTTCACACTTTTAATAATCCTTCACCTGAACTTACAAATCAATCTTTCCCTCTTTTCCTTATGTCCTTTCTTCCTTTTTAATCTAGGTTAAGGTCCATGCCCTTTTGTGAGTAAATGATGGGTTGTCAACTGCTCAGATAACAGAATCAGAGAATGGAATTAAAGGAAAAAAAATCCTACAAAACTCACGTGCAGATGGCTAAATTTTGTTGGGCTGGTGGCTCACACATGTAATCCCAGGACTTTGGGAGGCTGAGGTGGGAGGACTATGTAAGGCCAGGAATTTGAGACCAGCCAGGACAACATGAGACCCCATGTCTACAAAAAATAATTTAAAAATTAGCAAGGTGTGGTAGTATACACTTGTAGTCCTAACTGCTTGGGAGACTGAGGTGGGAGGATTACATGAGTCCAAGAGCTCAAAGTAGCAGTGAGCTATGAATGAACCACTGTACTCCACCTGAGGACAGATAGAGATCCTATCTCTAAAAAATATATAAATAAACAAAAAACTAAAATATTAAAAATATTGTTTTAAGTGAGAATAATTCCCTAACATGTTTCTATGGTCTTAAATTTCTTTTTTTTTTTTTTAGAGACAGAGTCTTGCTTTGTCACCCTCGATAGAGTGCTGTGGCATCACAGCTCATAGCAAATTCAAACTCTTGGGCTCAAGAGATTCTCTTGCCTCAGCCTGCAGAGTAGCTGGGACTACAGGTGCCTGCCACAACGCCCAGCTATTTTTTATAAAACCAAGGTCTCGCTCTGGCTCAGACTGGTCTTAAAGCTGTGAGCTCAGGCAATCCACCCACCTCAGCCCCCAGAGTACCAGGTTTATAAGTGTGAGCCACCATGCCCTACCTAGGGTCTTAAATTTTCTACCTAATTACTTATTTTAAAACAATTAAAACTGGCGGCACCTGTGGCTCAGTGAGTAGGGCGCCGGCCCCATATGCCAAGGGTGGCGGGTTCAAACCCAGCCCCTGCCAAACTGAAAACAAAAAAAAATAGCTGGGCGTTAGCCCAAGAGTTAGAGGTTGCTGTGAGCCATGTGACGCCACAGCACTCTACCCAAGGGCGGTACAGTGAGACTCTGTCTCTACAAAAAAAAAACCAAACAATTAAAACTAAGGTAAAATTTTAATATATAGCTCTTTAATGTATAGCTCTATACAGAAGCTACTTTTTCAACTTGCTGAATGCTCTTCCCTTCCTCTGTAAAAGCAGACTGGTTAAAGCCCATGACTCCCTGAGTAGTTGAGGCTTATAGGTTTTCTAGAGTATGCAACTTGCACGTCAGTGCCCCAGGACAGCTGCAAGCTTACCATAAGCCACTTGTCTTTGTTCCCAAACTTGCTTATGCCAGTTGTGCTTAGATTTCAAATGATATACTTTAATTAGGAAAGTACATAACCATGAATGTGACTAGAAAGCATTTTAAGTTTCCATAAAAAATTGAAATTTTGTTTTTCTTTTTTTGTCTTTGAGACAGAGTCTCACTCTGTCGCCCTGGGTTGAGGCCACAGCATCATCATAGCTCACAGCAACCTCAAACTCTTAGGCTCAATAAATCCTCTTGCTTCAGCTTCCAAAGTCACAGGGACTACAGGCACTCCCCACTGTGCCAGGATAGTTTTTCTATTTTTATTTATTTATTTTTTTGAGACAGAGTCACTTATCATGTTCCTATCATCTAGGAACTATATACTTCAACATTTTACCGGCAAAGAAACTGAGGCTTAGAAAGGTAAAGGAATCTGCCAGAGTGGTGAAGGCAGGCTTTGAACCTAGGCACTCTGACTCCAGACTTTGTGCTCTTGACCACTGAACCATACTTCTTCTCATCTCCCCACAGGACTCCTCAGAATCCAGGTAAATGCAAAATCATCCTTGCTCCAGCTAGCCAATCTGTGAAGAGTAGCTATGGCGCTTCCACAAATCAGAATTTAGGGTGAATGTTATACCAGAGAATTCTTTTCCGTGTACTGACTATGAAGCCTACCTAATAAAAATGGACAGACTATGTCAATCTAGACAAGAGTACATGAGCATCAGAGAGAAGATAAGCTACAGATTAGGACTAACTCTCAAGTGTAGGCCCCAAATCACTAACCTTGTAAACATTTTGTAGGACACAGTGCATCTTCTCAGGGTGAATAGCTGAGAGAACAAATATCAACATGACAACATCCACTGACTCTGGCAGTATATGATCCAGGAGGTCATCTTTAGTCAGATCACACTGGAATACCTTGCATCTTTCTGTGTTATACAAAGGATTTTGCTACAGAGGAGAAAAACAAAACTGAATTTTAATGCAATAACTACACTGACACACAGAAAAGTATAGCTTCAAAAGGTGATCCTATTTCCATTTGTGTACCATGGCATATAAACAAGCAACCACTTTGTTACTGGATAAAACAGAGTAATAAATCATTTGCATATAAAGCATGCAATATTCAACATTGCTACAAGGGGCCAGATTTCATTTGACAAATTATTTTAAACTGAGGATAGAATACAGTCTATTACATATTCAAAAAATTAGCATTTTCTAAGCATGTATTTCCAGAAGGATGGTAGTCTAAAACTGCCCTCTGCTTCCTTAATTCCCCATTGAATTATCCACTGCAAGCCTAAACCCTATGAGAATCCCTGTCAATTCCTCTTACTGAGATACTCTCACAGTTCCTCTGGGTTATATTCTCCCTTGATATAGCAAGCTAAAGAAACTAAGTTTTTTTTGGACTAAGTGTGTTCCTGGTACATTCTGGTTGCTTGGCTTCAACACATGTTCTTGTATTATGAAGAAAAATATGTAAATGAGGACCTGAATAGATACAGTTAATGGATAGGAAAATTAATATTGAAAAGATATCAATTCTACCCATAATTCAACTTCTAAATCTACTGCAATCTCAACTGAATCCCAAAAGTTTTCTAGGAACTTATTCATCAGAAAGTAAAAATCTTGGCTAGGGGCCCATAGCTCAGTGAGTAGGGCACCGGCCACATATACCAAGGCTGGAGGGTTAGAGCTGGGCCCAGGCCCCCTAAACAACAACTACAACAAAAAAAAAATAGCTGGGCGTTGTGGCAGGCGCCTGTAGTCCCAGCTCCTTAGGAGGTTAAGGCAAGAGAATCGCTTAAGCCCCAGAGTTTGAGGTTGCTGTGAGCTACGATGCTACAGCGCTGTACCAAGGGCGACATAGAGACTTTTTTTTTTTTTTCTATCTCAAAAAAAAAGAAACAAAGTAAAAATCTTTAGGAATAGCCAAGTAAATTTTTAAAAGGAGGAATGAAGGAAAAGGTACACTACTGGACATCAAGATGGACTATAAAATGTAGAAATAAAACAATGTGATTTGAGAATGAAGACATAAGATCACTGAGACAGAATACAGTCCCCAACACTGACTTGTATATACTACATATATGCACACAGGATGTTAGTATTTTCTCTAAGATAGACAAAGGTGACAATTAGATTAAAAGGTAGACAATAAGTGTGACAATTATCAGTGAGGAAAAACTAAATTCTCATTAAATTTACTGTGTTCAGGTAACTGGCTATTTGTTTGAATTAAAGCACAATTGGCTACCCATGTGCATTAAAGGACTCCTGGTTTCAACCAAGAGATGTGCAGAAGTGGAAAGATATAGCTCCCATACTTAAGGACAGAAAAACTGGAAAGATAGCAAAGTAACAACTTTCCTGTGAACCTAGAACAACAGAGGTCAAGCAAACACAGGCAACAAGTGAGACCCCTTGTCTACCAAAAATTTAAAAAATTAACCAAGTGTGATGGTACCAACTGTAGTCCCAGCTACAGGAGGCTGAAGGTGGGAGGATTGTTTGACTCAGGAGTTCAAGGTTGTGGTGAGCTATAACTATACCACTGTACTCATTACTCCATCCTGGGCAAGAGCAAGACTCTGTTTCAAAAACAAACAACAACAAAAAAATGGAACAACCTGCCACCTCAAACTAAAATTTAGAGAGGCAGATGGGTGCCCTCAGAGAGACACACACCCAAGCACTCGAAGACAAAACTAGAAATTTAACAAATTGATAGGTATTAGACTTCACAAGTATGTTCCCACCCCTTGTAGGTATTTCCACAAGAAGTATCACCAGGCCTTCATAGGACGATGTTCTTTCTGCTACTGGCCTTTCTCATCTACTTTAAGGAAGAGAAGGTTGAATCTGCAGTGGCAAGGTTATCTGTGGCCTAAAGCTTAAGGACGCTGGTGGAATACCACTGCAGCTGAGGGAAAGGAGTTATTCTACCTAGACTCAAGTCTTAATCTGCAGGGAGAAAAGCCTTGAGATATAGAGGAGGACATGGTGGATTCCTCCTGCAGCTCGGGGAGAAAAGCTTATTTTTGGAGAAAGAGAAACACTTGTGAAAGCCACATCCTTGAGACACAGGGCCACAATATAGTTCAAAAATGGAGGAGAACATTAGAGAACAATCTCCTCCACACACCGCCACCAAGTCTCCCAATAACAACAGTAATGCAGCTGGAAGAGCTTTAACAGATTGATTCTTTAGGGAAACAGCACAAAAACATAAGACCTAAAGACAAGAAAGAAGACAAAAACAAAGTCACGAGAGGAGTCTAAAGTCCCTTGTACCCATAGCAACAATAAACCTCACAGATAGCTATAGCAACAATAGACTTCAAACACAACCCAACTCCTGACTAGATTATTACAGATCTCTATTACCTCAGTATCCACTGTTTGTATAAAATTTGCAACTTCAACCCAAAAATATATGGCATTCCAAAAGCAAGAAAAATACAGTTCGAAGAAGCAAAGCAAGCATTTAGAGCCAAACTCAAATATAACACAGACATTGGAACTAAAAGGTGGGACATTTAAAATAACCCTGATTAAAGTCTCTAATATAAAAGACAACATGTAAGATCAGACAGGTAACTTCAGGGATGGAAACTAAAAAAAGATTCAAATGGAAATGCTAAAAAATGGCTGGGTGCGGTGGTTCATGCCTATAATCCTAGCACTTTGGGAGGCTGAGGTGGGTGGATTGCTTGAGCTCACAAGTTCAAAACCAGCCTGAGCAAAAGCAAGACCCCCATCTTTACTAAAAATAGAATAATTGACGCAAGAGGATTGCTTGAGCCCAAGAGTTAGAGGTTGCTGTGAGCTATGGGGCCGGCGTTGGGGGGAGATGCTAAAGCACATTATTTAAATGCTGTAGGGCAATAGCAAATGGTGTAACATACATGTAACTGCAACCTCAGGAGAAAAGAGAATGAGACTTAAACAAAGTATCTGAAGAAAAGTAATGAGTACAAATTTTTCCAGATTAACTAAAAAAATAATGAAAATTATAAAAGTAAAATATAGGTGACTGTGTCTAAATCCTAAGAGTAAAGAGCTCCTAAACCAGACATAAAACTTAAGCACCTCAAAAGGAAAAGGTTAATACATTTGACATAATGGACATCCCATGAAGGGGAAGAGACAACACAAAACAATGCTGCGTAAGCTTGAAGAAATGTTTGCAATATACATAACAGGAGATTCAGAATATATCCTGAAAAAAAAGAAAATGACAAACCAATAGAAAAATGTACAAAGGTTAAAAAGAAACAATTCTTACTATAATACAAGCTTCACAAGGGTAGGGACTTTTGCCCATCTGTTCACAGATTACCCCTAGTGTTTAGAACAGTGACTGTCACACATTAAGCTCTCAATAAACATGTAGAATAAGGAACTTAGAAGTAACTAACACTACTTACGTATTACGAATTAGTTTAACCTCTCTGGTAATTTGGGAAAAAATAAATTAAAAATATGGAGACAAAAAACAAAAACAAACAAAAAAAAAACGGAGACATTATTTTCTGCCCATGAGTTTAGTAAATATAAAAAAGACTGGTATCAAATGTTGAGGAAATAGCAAAAAAGGTACCTTTATATTATTGGTGAATTTATAAATTGATATGATCTTTTTGGAAGGAAACTTGGCATTATCTATTAAAATTTAAAAGTACATGCTCTTCTTCCATGGAATTCTACTTCTTCCATTACTCATCACAGAGAAATGTGTACACACAAGTTTTGGGAAGCACGTGTACCGATGCTGGTCACATTAACCCTATTTGTAAGAGCAAAAAATTAGAAGTGATTCAAATGAGTATCAATAGGGCAACTATTAAAGTATGTATATTCATTCTATGGAATACTTTAACAGGTAAATAAAATCTACATTACCAATATAAAAAACTATAAGATACACTAATGTAAAGAAAGCAAGTTATAATAAATGTGATACCACTACTATTGAAAAAGTTTAGTGAATGCTAAAACTGTGAAAGGTTGATGGGGAATTAGTTATTTGCATGTTGTCAAAGTGTCCCCCACATATGAGTTAATGGCAAAAGGAAAACATTTTTATAACAGGGGACTTAGGCAGTTACTACCTTAACCCTTTGGCCAAAACTATTATGATATCATTTATAGTGAGATCACCAGACAATACTGCCTCTTGACAGGACATAACATGCAAAATACAACATCACCTATTAAAATGTTTTTCACAAATATTATTTTGTCTGACTTAAATTTAACTTCTAGTTCATAGGAAATACAAAAGATAGAGGAATAAGCCAAATAACATAAAGAAAAAATCTGACTAATCTGGAATGTGAGACTTTATTATAGAAAACTGGCTTGATCTCTACAAGAATTCACTGTAAGTGGGGAAAAAGGTAAGGGGTAAAGTAGGAGTATTTTAGATTCAGGAGATTTAGAGGACATATGGAAGAATTAAGAGATAGCCCTTAAGTGGATTAAAAATGATAATAAAAGACACCTGGAACTATTTGGGGAACTCTGAATTGGAACTGGAATTAATGACATTAGGAGATTATAGTTATTTTTGTCAGCTATGATAAATTTATTGTGGTCATGTTGAAAAGCTCCCTCCCCAAATGAATACAGATATATTTAGAAGTCAAATGTCCTTATGTTTGTAATTTATCTTAAATTAATTCAGTCAAAAGTCTATAAAGCAAAAGGCGTTAAATATATGGATGTTGTTACGGTATTTTTCCCCTACTTTTCTTGAATAAACCTGCATTTCTATATGTATTGTATACGCAGGTGATCAGGAAAACAAGACTCATGGTGATCACAGCTGGTTAGCTCCGGGGAAGACTGGAATTGGGCAAAGGGTAGAGGGCAGGTCAAACAAATCTAAGAAAATAGAAACACAGCAGAACACATGCATGGTGCACCAACCTTAACATATTCAACTGCTCTTGGAGAAAAATCACAGGCATAGGCAAAGATATTCACATCTTCTTCTAAAAGCGGAAATAAACAGTTTCCAACCCCACAGCCAGCTTCCAGCACTGTTAACTTTTGATCTTCAAACTGGAGAAAGAGAACCCAAAGTTACAGTTCATTACTTGCGCATAATGAAGAAACAAACCAAACTAAATGGTTAAGGGAATAAGCTGTGGAGTTAAACTGCTTGCCCTCAAATCCCAACACATTCCCTGCCCCCATATTCTATCCTTGGGGAAATCACCTATACAGCTCTTTGTCTCAATTTCACCTGAAAACCTGCACTTCATAGAGTTATTATAAGGCTTAAATGATAAAACACATGTAAAGTTCTTTTAAAAGGGCCATGGTAAATAGTTCACTAACATTAACAATTATCATCTTGAATCTGTCACTGAAGTCATTCACTACAAATTTATTTACTTAGCTTTACTTAAGAGACATGAGTCTCACTATGTTGCCCTGACTGGAGTGCAGTGGCTATTCATAGCCACTAACATCACACACTACAGCCTCAAACTCCTGGGCTCAAGTTATCCTCCTGCCTCAGCCTCTGGAGTAGCTGGGGCTATAGGCCCAAGTCACTGAGCCTAGCTCTTGAATTTAGTATTCAATGTTTACAACTTTCAGATAAGCATTAAAGAAATAGAAAGCGACCCATTAAAATTCTCTCTTCTGTGTATTAAACCAGAAACTGCTAAAAACTACTTAAGACTGAACAGTGTATTCTTCTCCCAAGGTGCAAAACATTTTGATAAAAGGCTTTATAAATCCTCTACCCCTCTTTTACTGATTTTAAATGAAGAACTCTGATAAAGTGTAGTATTTGCTTACCTCCCTACATGATCTTAGCTCCTCAAACTCTCTGGTGGTCCAGTGTCTATCTTTGAAGAAATTAGTGCTATTTCTTTTGTAAAAAAGGTCCCAGTTCTTCTGAGCTTCTTTTTCCAGTTTTTGCTGTTTAAAATCAGACACCAAACCTTGGTCTCTTTTTAGTTTCTCCTCTTCTTCAGAGCTGAGGATCCTTGCCTGCACCCCTTTCCTTTGCAATGAAGCCATCTCAGAAATTGACGGTAATACACTTAACACTGGTGAACATTCTCCATCCCTAAATAACCTAGGTGTCGGAGCTGATATCGCAGACATAGGGTTTTCTCAGATACGTTTCCTCAGGTGGGTTTCCAGGCCTCAGATAGCACAAGGTGCTTCCGAAGAAAAAGAATTAGAGTCTGTTTAGTGGTTCTAGAATAGTTCAACACACTGAGTTAGTGGTTCTAGAACACTTTTTCTTTCTTTTGTAGTTTTTGGCCGCGGCTGGGTTTGAACCCACCACCTCCTACTGGGGTCGGCGCCCTACTCCTTTTGAGCCACAGGCACCGCCCGGTTCTAGAACAAATTCTTTAGGACACTAGGTTCAACTCACCAAACATTTACCAGTTGCTGACACTAACAAAAATCCTGCCTGTTATGCGAGTAAAGGTCACAAAGACTACCAAGTCATAGTCCCTACCTTCACCGAGCTTACCTTCCCTGTTCAGGATTGTCTCATACATCGAACTCTAATTCAAACCAAAATGAGCCAACTATTACAATAAATCGGTTTAGTTTAGGAAAAGTACCCTTCCACGAATTGACTGAGAAACCTTGGGGCAGAACACTCATCAATTTTCGGGGTCCCAGAAAGGGGTGACTTAAAAACCACAACAACGGCCTACATTGGAAGCGGTAATCAACTGTCAGACAAGTGGGGTCATTGTTTCCCGAGAGCAGGAGCTGCGTTTTTTTGGAGATGACGCTGAACCTGCGCGGCCTCAGTTTCTGATCCCATTCACAAGACACTGTCGCACGAACCAGAAAGGGCGTCGCTTTCCAGGGACTGAAACCCTCGCACCGCCATCTCCAGGCTAAGAGAGCCAGTGGGCGCGAGGCTAAAGGCCCCTAAGGATCCTCCCCTCTCGAGACACTCCGATTAAACTAGACCCCACGGGCCCCCGCGGAGGGCCGCCCATGTTTGGCTACCAGACCTGCGTTAATCTGTTCAGCCACGCTCTGGGCTCACTGTCATCACTTCCTAAATTCACCTCTAGGGATAGGGCCAGGCGTACTCACCCCGCAGCTGGGCCCAAGCCTAAGAAGCAGAATTTGGAAGTAGCAACGGAAAAAGCCTGAGCCTGGACAAACAAAGCCAAGGACCTCGAATTGGGATACTACCGGCGTAATTCTTTCGCCATGGTACCGCCCCCGCCACTTCCGCTGGGAACACGGAAGTCCCTCCTTGACTCCGGAAGTCCCGTGGCCTCGTTTCCTCAGAGTCTCCCCCAACCCCGACGCCGAGAAGACTTATTTCCGGCCTCCGGTGGGCGTCGGCTGGGGTCTCGGTTCGCTCCGGAGTGGTATCCCGGGAGCACCGTCCTCCCAGACGCCGGAGCCGGAAGCCCGGGCCGGGGCAGCGCCCGGAGAGCGCCGCTCTCGGCACTAGGCCCGTGTTGGGCCATGAACGGGACCGCGAACCCACTGCTAGACCGCGAGGAACATTGCCTACGGCTCGGGGAGAGCTTCGAGAAGCGGCCGCGAGCCTCCTTCCACACCATTCGCTGTAAGTCAGCGCTCCCACGGTTCCCTTCGGCCGCTCCAGCCGCCACATGCTCACCTCGACTCCTTCTTTCTCTGTCCTCCGAAGTCCAGGGAACTCCCTGCCAGTCAGTTCCTGTCTTACCCTAGTTTCTCCGGAACCTCGTTTTGTCGTTCGGATCGGACCTCCCAAGCTTTCGTCACTCCCAACTATTCTTCTACCTCATAATTCCAAAAGTTATTGGTTCTTCTTCGTTTCTATCCACCCCCACCCCCCAGTCCTTAAGCCAAAGGAGTCCAGTTCTTCCTCGGAGCTTCCCCCCTCCCCCCCATTACTCCCAGGGCTCTCCACATGGAAAATGCTCTTACCGTTTGCTACGGGCTCATCTATTCCCACCTAATACATTCTCTTCCCTGATTTGCTCAGCTCTCTTTCCTCCTCGATCTTACTCCTGGACATCCTGATACTGCCTTTTGTCCCCTGTACTGCCAGATAGTCTTCATTCTCTCTGCCTCGTTTGACTTTGATGTCTTTTGAGATCGCCTATACTATGAGTTTTTCCCTGGACCAAGTCCCTCAGTGGTTAAAGAATAACATTAGAATTTGTGAACTGGGGATAGTTTAAAGCTTGATCTGTTTGGAAGAAGAGAGCAGGCATAAAGAATGTCGAAATAGTCATTATGCTGGGCCTTTTTCTTCATGATTATGGACTCTGTTTAGACAGTGCACTCTGGTTATTAGTAATTGTCTGACTGAGCATCCCTCCATGATTCACAGCCTTTTGATTTCCTGTAGCACTGACGCTGGTTAAGACTTGTTTTTGTCAGAGGAGCTAATAGATGTGACTCAACATACATGAAGAGGGCATGTGAGATATTGAAGTTCCAGCTTTATGTGGTTACTTGCTGTGCCATTACTATGCTGCTTACTGACGGCACATTCAGCTCTTTTAGAGAGAGTAGTTGGGAATGTAAGAACATCATTTCCTGAGCAGTTTGCTAAGTTGATGTTTTCCTCTAGTGAGGAGCAATGTGGAATTTAAATGAGACCATTCATTTATGCACCTGACCTGCAGTTTGAGGCTGGTGTGTGTTAATGTGAAGGAAGATGGTTATTCATGTTGCATTCTAACTGCAATTCAGAAATATGAATGAACAGGATAACTTTTAGAGATACAGTTAAACTGTCTGCTCTGAACATCTACAAAAATATCTTTACTAAAGCTATGGAACTTGAATGTGGCAAATTCTAATGTTAGCATTGTTCAAAATAAAATCAGCTTTATGATGCTGTGGCCTTTAATATTTCATACAGATTTTATAGTCACAATCTTTTTCATATGCTCTGTTGCTTTTGATCCTCATAACTAATAAAACACCTTATGGATGATGAGGCATTAATTTTCATGTATCCCTTTTATTATCTGTGTTTAATAAAATGGTATGTAAATTCTAGCTTTTCCTCCCAAAATAATCCAGTGAGAGATCAGAGGAAAAATCTGTGGATCTTGTAGATGAGACCCTGAGTTGATAGTAATTGAAGCTGGATGGTGGTATACCAGGGTTCATAGTACTGTCTTCTCTCTTTTTGTATAGTGAAGTTTTGCATAGTGAAATAGTTTTGAAGACTTCTAAATCATTTTTATTGTCCTTATCTGAGTAATAAAAACCAACTCTTAAGTGAAAATACTGAGGAAACCCTTATAAATAACCTGGGGTTGAGTGTTTTATCCTTTTCCTTTAGATGACTTTAAGCCAGCATCTATAGACACTTCCTGTGAAGGAGAGCTTCAGGTTGGCAAAGGAGACGAAGTCACAATTACATTGCCACATATCCCTGTAAGTTCGTTTACTTCTTTAAAATAAGGATCAGAGTGAATTTTCATATTTTATGTTATTGTGATGTAAATTTCCTACTGTTTAAAATGTCTAGATTTCTAAAATACCAACATTAGGAAAAAAAGGAATTTTAGGGAGTGGAATGGGGTAGAATTCATGCTACTCAGGTGCTTGATTCAAAATGATTGTTTGCCATTTTCCCCAAACTAGGCTTTCCTCCATTTGCTGCTGTCCAAAGTAGATAAGGTTCCTGTCTAGGCACTGAGTTCCTCTTTTAGATTTGCATTGTTTTCTCCCAAGTAATTGCAAAGAGAAAAACCCTAGGTACCTTGTGTTTATATAGGCACAACAGCTCAGGAGTGTGGCATAACCTAGTCAGGAGTTAAGACAGACAGGAGCAAGATTAGCATCTCTCTGTCTGATAGGGGGTCAAGTACAGGCTGTTAGTCTCAGGCAAGAGCCAGAGGTTTGGAACATTCAGCTAATTTAGAGATGAAGAATTCAGTTTAAAGCTTTATTAAGAACCCTTGCAAAGGAAAGACTGAAGCCCTGCCCAAGACAGCACTGATCACAAAGCCCAAAGGACGACATGATGTTCTTAATGAACATGTATCATTGCATGTCACAACCCTGTCCAGGAACATAGTAAGTTCTTGGTAGCTGGGGTAGAATGAAAAGGCTCTGGACACAAAGACCTGGAAAGCTTTTGTGTTGAGGAAAAATTGTCTGCCGGTTTAAACTGCTATTTCATTGCTTGTTGCTTTTGGCAGGTTACATCATCTCCCTTTGGACCTTAGTTTCCCAAACGTAAAATCAAAGTGTTAGATAAATGGTCCCTGAAGTCTTTCCAACTTAAACTTTTCCTGTATGAATAAGAAGTCAAAAGAGGCAAGGAGGGCAGCGCCTGTGGCTCTAGGAGTAGGGCGCCGGTCCCATATGCCAGAGGTGGTGGGTTCAAACCTAGCCCCGGCCAAAATTAAAAAAAAAAAAAAAAGAGGCAAGGCATTAAATCCTATGTTCAAGTATTAATCGAATACCTATCACATATTTGGTCATTATTAGGCACTAAGAATAAAACTTTGAACAAACCAAACATATTTCTTGTTCTTGTGGAGCTTATGGACTGGAAGTTTAAGTAAGTATAAGAAAATATCTGGGCAGCGCCTATGGCTCAACGAGTAGGATGCCAGCCCCATATACTGAGGGTGGCAGGTTCGAACCAGCCCCGGCCAAACTGCAACAAAAAAATAGCCAGGCGTTGTGGCAGGCGCCTATCTTCCCGGCTTGGGGGGGGGGGCACTGAGGCAAGAGAATCACCTAAACCCAAGAGCTAGAGGTTGCTGTGAGCTGTGACACCACAGCACTCTACCAAGGGTAACAAAGTAAGACTCTGTCTCTAAAAAAGAAAAAAAGAAAATATAGCACTTATTCTACATCAGGGAAGGCTTTCTTTTTTGTGTGTGTGTGTGTGTGTTTTTTTTTTGGCCGGGGCTGGGTTTGAACCCCCCACCTCTGGCATATGGGGCCAGCGCCCTACTCCTTGAGCCACAGGTGCCGCCCAAGGGAAGGCTTTCTTAAGGAAGTAAACTTTGAGTAGATCTGAAGATTGAGTAAATTAAAGAGAAAACAGTAGGACATAGTAGACAGAAGCCTTGTTAAAGCCCTGAGGCAATAAAGAGCTTGAGCTCATGCCTATGATCCTAGCACTCTGGGAAGCCAAGGCAGATGGTTGCTTGAGTTCATGAGTTCTAGACCAGCCTGAGCAAAAGTGGCTCTACTAAAAATAGAAAAACTGAGGCAAGAGGATCGCTTGAGCCCAAGAGTTGGAGGTTGCCGTGAGCTGTGACACCATGGCACTCTATCCAGGGTGACAGCATGAGACTCTATCTCAAAAAAAAAAAAAAAAAAAAAAGAGAGGAAGAAATAATGTAGATCACTCACTTGTTACTAAGTGATAGCTCTATGATAGTTACTAAGTCATGGTTAATTTATTTTTCTCAGTTTGTACTTTATCATTATAACACTTCTGTAATCCCTTAGAAACATGTATAGTAATTTAAAATTTTTACACTACTTTTCTTGATTACTTAGAAGCAGTTGCACAGTCACAGTTTTTTGCTGTTTTATTGTCTCCTTTTTATTTTTGCCTAGAAATTCAGAAGGAGTTAAAATAGAAATCATTTCATTCTGTTCATTTTGAGTAGCTTTGATAAAAGATTTTATCACATAGAGTCATCTGTAAATTCAGTTTTGTTATTCATAAGTTTAATTTGATCATCTTATACTTTTTTGCAAATAGGGATCCACACCACCAATGACTGTGTTCAAGGGAAACAAACGGCCTTACCAGAAAGACTGTGTACTTATTATTAATCATGACACTGGTGAATATGTGCTGGAAAAACTCAGTAGCAGCATTCAGGTGAAGAAAACAAGGTGTGTAAATAACAACATGCTGATTTCTGTTATGTTTCTAAACCTTTGTTATCTATTCAGTTTTTAGAAGGTCGTGAGCATCTCCTTGCTCATAGTGTTCTATTGATAATCTTAACTCTGCCTATGTCTACTCAGATAAATCAATAAAATATATTTTTTCCTCATGCGATAAAAAGGAGTAATATTTTTAAGACCTAACAGGGATGTCCAGCCTATGGGCTGTGCACAGATTATTTGAGGACTGTTTTGTTTATCTGTGGGTATCAGATATTACAGAAAATATGCATGGACCCTCTTTATTTTGCTCATCAGCCTTAGTTAGTGTTTGTATATTTAGTGTGTGGCCCAAGGCAACTCTTATTCTTCAGTGTGCAACAGTAAAGAAAAAAAGTTGAACACGCCTGAAAATACGGGCACCTTGGGGAAAGATAAGGTACTTTATAATTAAGCTAATCTTGTTAAACTCATGATTGTTGATATAGTACCACCTAAGGGATAAAATTTAAATTTATAGACTTATAGTTATGAAAGAATAATTGAGTAATGTATTCTTTATTAAAGTAAAAACATTAACTATTTTCAAGATACATTTCAGGTCACTGGTATACTAAATTAAAATCGCCAATTTTTTAAAGTGATGAATTCTTTCAGGTATTACATATCTAATATGAAGCCAGTTAGAGTTTGTTTGAAAGTCAAAATTAATTCTCTAAATAGAAGTAACCTAGTGGTTCTATTTGTTACAGTGTAATACAGTAATTATTATAATATGGTAATTTTAAAGAGAGTGTCACAGCCTGATGTTTTTCTGTTTTGCTTCCTCAAGCCATTTTTCTTCATTCATTTCACACACACAAAAAAAAATAGCAAGCATTTATTGAGGGGTTTTCATGTGCTAGATGCTTGATGTACATTAAGCATCTGATCTTTGTGAGTAATTTTTAGAAAGGTGCTATTATTATCCTAAAAAAAAAAAACGGATAAGGAGACTGAAGATTAGCGAGATTGTGACTTCACCCTGAATTTGAGTGCTAGAGCCAAGAACTGGCCCAGGCAATGTGTTGCGTAGCCCTTGCTTCTGTCCTGCCACTGTCCATGTGTATTCATCATGTACAGTGAACAAGGTGTCACAGTCACCCCTCCCATGCCTGGTGGTTGTGTATTCCTTTGCTACTCTGTGTGATCTGGTGAGTAGCAGCATCATGTCACCTGGGTACTTATTAGACGTGTAGCATCTTAAGGCCTACCAAGTCTGGATCTGCAGAGATCCCCAGGTGATTGATTGGTGGATAAAAGCAAAAGCTTGAGAAGCACTGGGCCAGTCCATTTATAAAAGAAATTATTATTATTTTTATTTTTTATTTTTTTTAAGAGACAGAGTCTTCGTTGCCACTCAGTAGAATGCCATAGCGTCACAGCTCACAGCAACCTCCAGCTCTTGGGCTTAGGTGATTCTCTTGCCTCAGCCTCCCGAGTAGCTGGGACTACAGGTGCCTGCCACAACGCCCGGCTAAAAGAAATTATTAATGGAAAGAATTTTCTTAGTTTGAAGTGGAACTTTGCTTGACTGCCAACAAGAGCAGGCATGTGATGAAATGAGCAAGCAGAATGCAGATAATGGAAAAATTTGCAAGTTGGCTGGTATTTTAGGAGTTACTCTCTTTAGGAACCCATGCGGTTGTGATTGTAACTTCATGTTGTGCACAGTGAAGCAGTCAGGTACTGCCTGTCATGACAGGCTGCATAGATGCGTGGTTCCCTAAGATGATTAATAGAGCACACGTGGAAACCTGATATGTGGCACTTGATACTGACATTGCAGATCAAATTAATGGTGCTGGGACATTTTGTTTTTAATATGAAAAAAATATGTAAATAAAAATGTTTTCTCTAGCCGGGTGTTGTGGCGGGCGCCTGTAGTCCCAGCTGCTCGGGAGGCTGAGGCAAGAGAATTGCTTAAACCCAGGAGTTGGAGGTGGCTGTGAGCTGTGTGAGGCCACGGCACTCTACCGAGGGCCATAAAGTGAGACTCTGTCTCTACAAAAAAAAAAAAAAAATGTTTTCTCTGAGTTTGTGTAAGTACACTTCATGATATTTGCATGATGGTGAAATCACCTAATGATGCATTTCTCAGAACATACCATTGTTAAGCAATGCATAACTATTTTCTATTAGTAAAATGATTTCTCATAATCAGGTTATAGCTTATATTTCTTTTATGTCCTTGCTATAAAATGTGGGCTTCTGTAGGGCAGTTAGTCTGTGTTTTGTTCCTCTCTGTATCCCTGTTGCATGATACAGTATTGAAATGCAGTAGACATTCAGATGTTGAATGAGTCATTAACATGATACAATTATTAAATGACAGTATTTTTCAGTGGTCTGGATAGAGCATGAAGTTCTATGGAGATGTCTGGGTGCTTGAGAACCACTCTTTTTCCCCTCTGATTTAGTGTATGTCTGTCCTTTCAGAGCTGAGGGGAGCAGTAAAATCCAGGCCCGAATGGAACAGCAGCCCACTCGTACCCCACAGCCATCACAGCCACCACCACCTCCACCACCTATGCCATTCAGAGCTCCAATGAAGCCTCCAGTTGGACCCAAAACTTCTCCCTTGAAAGATAACCCCTCGCCTGAACCTCAGTTGGATGACATCAAAAGAGGTAGAGAATATTTTGTGGAGCCATGATAGCAACTTGAAGTAGAGTATTGATGTTCTTGTGGAGCTCACAAGGCTACTTTTCCCACATGGTGGCAGGCACATTCACTGGCATCAGAAAATTTTTGCACAGCTCACTGTTCCAGAGGTGGTGAGGGTCAACTTCTGCCATTTATCTCATTTGACAAGGTTGAGTCCTTGAATAATGACTTGAGTTGTGGCTGTTTTGGTAGCATTATGCTTAGAGGCCAAGATTTAAACAAGTATGACTCTCATCTAAAGCTCCATATGGCATACCCCTAAGGCTTTGAAGAAAGAAAGGATTCTAGGTGTAGGGAGTAAAAACCCAAGTGTGGCAATGTTACTGAGCTTTATATTAATATAGTGTCTGTGTTAGAGGGGCTAGGTGTAGTCCCAACTACTTGGGAGACTGAGGCAGGAGGATCACTTGAGATATTGGTTTGCTGTCATCATGCCTGTGAATAGCTACTGCACTCTAGCCTGGGCAACACAGCAAGACCCCATCTCTTTTAAAAAATAGGTTCGAGGACCATTTAAAATACCATGATCAAAAACTTTGTGCTGACACAAAATGTATGAATATGAGGCCATGAGGACTGGTGGAAATGGATACTGGCTTAGACTTAGAGGTGTGGTTTTGCTCTCTCCATTGCAAACCTGAGATAAAGGTTTACTTTGGCTTTCTCCCCCACACAATGCATGGTTTTACTGTTCTAGAGTCTTAGAAGTTATGAGGCTAAGTGGCATATTTCATATTTGTAAGTTAAACAAAATGAAATGTACAGTAATAGTAGATGGGGAAAGATAAGAGTTGTCCTTTGGAAGTTTGCTTTTTCTACCCTATAGAGGGGGTGGAAAATGAAATCACTCTGTGCACTATGTCTTTGATTTTTTAAACCTTGTGGATATTGGAATGCTGTGGTAGACGTTTCCACTAAAGTTAAATAAGAATTAGATCATGTGTGGTTGGTTGTTGCCGATTATGCTTAAAGGAGTTATAGCTGTTTAAAGTCACCTGGTATGTTTGGACAGGACAATCTGGCATCTTTCTTGATATATCCTATGATATATCTTAATGTATTCAGTGACATTGAAATGGGTAGTAAAACATGCTTTTTCTTCCCTGCTTAACATCTGTAAAAAAGCTGTCACTCAAATATGTGGAATGGAGAGGAGGAATGTTGTTCCACCATTTTTCTTAGTTGCTGTGGTTCTCCCTGCAAGTCTTCATTTATTTGTGGGACATGAAAACTAAAAAGGACCCTAGGGACTGTCTGGCCTGCATTTTTCCAGAATGGCTTGGGATATTCATTGACTTACACCTGGGACTCACTGCTGGTTAGAGGGTGATCCAAAGCAAGCATCAGACCTTCCAACTCCTGGTCAAGTATTTTTTAACCTTGTAACATAGTATTTCTCTTTTTTGGAAATTACGGTTTTACCCCATAATTCACTTCCTTTCTTGCTCAGAAACATTGCTACACTTGTTTATTTTTGTAAATAAAGGCAAAATAGACTTAAATTACTTTTTACACAGAATAGTCATTCTCTTGAAACAGAGTCTGCTTTTTATTTTGGGTGGATTTAATGGTTCCATCATCTGTCTGGAAACAGTGTTTTTGTTTATTTTGGTTTTGGTAATTTTTTTTGGTATGTTTTTTAAGGAATTGAGAAGTAGGGCTTTGTTTAAAATATTTTCTAAGCAAGATGTTATTATGGTGGGTACCTGTAGTCCCAGCTATTGGGGAGACTGAGGCAAGACAATCACTTAAACCCAGGAGGTTGAGGTTGCTGTGATTTATGATGATGCCACGGCACTCTGCCCAGGGTGACAGAGTAAAACTCTGTCTGAAAAAAATATATACTTTTTAATACTGTTTGCTTTTGCAGATTTGCTGTTTATAGAGGCTTTAACATGCTGCCTTGGGAGTGGTGGCTGTCCTGATCCATGTCATGTCATTTATTCCAGAGCTGAGGGCTGAAGTTGACATTATTGAACAGATGAGCAGCAGCAGTGGGAGCAGCTCCTCAGATTCTGAGAGCTCTTCAGGAAGTGATGACGATAGCTCCAGCAGTGGAGGCGAGGACAATGGCCCAGCCTCTTCTCCACAGCCATCACACCAGCAGTCCTACAACAGCAGGCCTGCCATTGCCAATGGAACCAGCCGGCCACAAGGAAACAACCAGCTTATGAACACCCTCAGTAAGAGTGCTGTTCCTTTTATGGCTGAGAGAGAGCTAGCGATGCAGATTCTATTTATCTTATACCAGACCCTGTAAACCTGAAGACATTTAAGGCATAGAAAATGATAGAAGATAATTTGGAGTAGAAAGGAGTGAGTTACATAATAGTAAAAAAGGGAAGTACAAGACTCAAAGTGTCTTCTTTATCTTTTCCATTCCCCACTGGCATAAATTGAGTTTTGTGAATTCTTGAAAATGCTTAAACATGAACAGTAGGCTCTTTGCTTTTGTTTATATCCCAGGCTGTAGGGGAGCTACCTGCCATCATGCTGCCTCTGCCTCCAGGACTTTCACAAAAAGAATCCACTGTCTGCAGACAGTGTGGGGTCCTGTAGTTCTCATACAGGAACCTATGCCATTGGGATTTATGTGGAGACCAGTGAGCCTCTGACAAGAGGGAGAGGAATGGAGATCATAAAATATCTGGGTGGCTTTTAATGCAGTCGATACTAAAGTAAAACAGAGGAAAATAAGGTCAGAATTTTCTTTGTTTTGGATGTAGGAAGAGAGCTGATTTTCTGTGCTTTTTATTTTTCTGGAAGCCTGATGAATGTTCTTCTATGGTGCGCCTCCCTTTGAGGAAATTGCAAGGTCTGGAGACAGTGGTGGGGAAGCTAACCTAGTTAACCGTACTGTTGTAGACCAAGCAAAGATAATCTTGGCACTATTGACATTTTGGGCTGGAAATATCTTGTTTTGGGGGGCTGTCCTGTTCTTCAGAGGATGTTTAAGAGCATCCCTGACTTCTGTTCACCAGATGCTATTACCAGTCCTCCCACCCCCAACACACACTGTGTCGACCAAAAATATATGTTCCCTGTCTTCAGCATAAGTTGAAGGGTATAAAGAAAATAGCATTACACAGGTAGGTCATTAGAGAAGGGAGGACCTCGGGATCAGATCTCACTGAAAGAGTCTCTGGGACTCTAGAGTCCTCAGAAGTCACTTTAAGAAGAACTAGCCTAGAGGTTAGCAATCCAGAAATACAGAAGTTCACTTTTGGTTTTTAATCTAAACAGTGTCAGGTGGTCTATCATACATATTCCTGTTATATTAAAGTGGAAGGTTGAGTACTTAAGTTCTTCACTCCTAAGTTTTGCACCCTAAACAAGAATTGGGGGCTTTGTAAAACTCATTAGTTCAGATTTAAAGTTTAAAATAACATGAGTATCCAGAACAGAAGTGTACCAGAGAGAGAATATTATTCTAGTGTATTACTGGTGTTAACAGTACTTCCTCAATAGGGAGCCGTGGTGTTTCCTTAGTTTTTATAAAGCAGCTAATGTGAGCACTTCTACCAAATGGCAGATCAGTTATTTATAAATATTTCCTTGCTACTTATTAACACATTTAAAAGCTTTCTAACCTACTCCTCCTTTGCTTCATCCTAATCAGTATTGCTGTGCTTTGCAGATACCAAAAATAGCATCTCTTTTAAAATGTTGACTGTATCAGTTTTTTTCACTGAGCTAAATGGATTTTTCTCCCTAATTAAGTTGATTTAGCAAGGTTTTACTATAGTATGATAGCCAACCCAAAAATTGTGAGAAAGTAATTTTTAAATTCTGTATTTTTGGTTTGATTCTATTTTTGTTTTTGTTTTTGTAGGAAATGACTTGCAGTTGAGCGAGTCTGGCAGTGACAGTGATGACTAGCACTGGATCTTTGAAAATCTACTTTTTGCTGCACAGCATGCTGCAAGACCGGGCTGCTCTAGCGTGGAGTCCACTGCCAAGAGGAAAATGTTATGGATCAGTGACTGTAGTAGGAGTTTGAGGCTCTGGAGCGCTCAGATATTCAAGTCTTTAACTTAGTGGTGATGGGTGATTTTCTCATGTAATTTTTGAACAATCTCACGTTTCAAAGTAGATCTGTAGAAGAACTAACAGAATTATATTTCTATTTAGTTGACATTGTTAATGAGAAACAGACAAATGTGCCCTGGTCTAGGTTACTCAGAGGCCATTCCTTAACCAGGCCAGTCAGTTTGGCCAAGCAGTCTGCACTAGTGAAATGAAACAGTCTTTAAGGGGATGAGGAGAGAGGAGGAAACCTCAAACAGAAATATGTTAAAACCACTTTAAATTGTTGGCACAAAGTGGTAAGGAAGTTTTGTCTAACCTAGCGTGGTAAGCCTAGGTAGAAATGTCTCTTCAAGACAGAGTGCTTGAGTGTTAGCTGGGCTGGGACCCAGGAGATCTGCTGCTGAACCCTCCATTTACAGACTAGGAAAGGGAAGCACCCAGCTAGCTATGGCCAGTCTCCTATGCACTGCCTGCCCCCTCCCCAGGCTTCCCTTGAATCTCATTTATTGGAATCAGATTCTTATGCATGGGACTTCTAGGTGTACATTGGAGCTTTGATTAGATTCCAAAAGACAAAAGTTTTGGGTACTTCTAGCTTGAATTCAGATCCACACAGTCCCTAAATAGGTAAAGCTGAGTGAGCAGATTAAATCAGCAGCCATCGTGCTGATGAGTGTGACTGAATTAAGCTGGGGCTTTTGGTTCCATGTGGATCTATACAAAGTGTTCTGTAGTCATTGGATTTGAGCAGGGGAGGTAGGAGTACAAGAGAGGTGTAATGAAGAACATCTCTGAACAAATGAAGCATCAGTAAGTTTCCAAGCACCAGAATCCAGATAGGAGTTCTGCAGTAGGAAATGACACATTCTTTGATAGGGTATTTCTGTGTATGCTTTTGTACCACTGTCTGTGCCTGATTCCCACACTGATTAGTATTTTTTATATACAACTAGAAAAAAGTCACAAGATTGCCTTCTACAGTGTACAGTTTCTAAATGAATCTGTTGTTGCAGGAAACCGGTCACTAGTAAATGTTCCATGAGGGAATGTGTGATAAATAATCCTATAATTAGTATGGAGTAGCCCATTTCTATAGTTTGAATGAATATATCCTGAGAAGTTTCCATCTACTTTTTGGTTTAGCAGGCACCAAGACAGTAATAATATTTTTTTCCCTTTGAGAACCCCCTACTCAGATGCCTCTCCCTCCCCAGCTAGTAGAGCAAAGCAGTCTAAACCTAGAAAGGAAGTAGCCTGTGGTAAGGGATTTTGTTTGTTAGTCTAGACCTAGAAAGGAAGTAGCCTGTGGTAGGGGATTTTGTTTGTTTATAGAGTTGGCTGTTTTCACCCACATAGGGACCCCACTGAGCTGTAGATGGGGACAGGCAGCCATTGCCTAGTAGCACGTCACACCACTTCACCCAAGTTTGGGTCATAGGTATGCACTAGTGCCCTGCGGTGGACTCTCAGCCTGTTGCGTGGTTTCAGTGGATTTGGTGGCAGGTAGGAACTTACTTATAGTGGGTTGATAATTGCTTTATGATTCTTTGATAATGACAGCTCAGGGAAGGTGAAGGTCATGATTGGGAGACTTGAATTGTTACTGGATGTGGGAATTGCTTCACTGCTCTTAACCTGCTCAAACTGAGGCAGGTTCCAGGAACTTGAACTACAAATGTCTATTTAAGCCTTTCTCTTTTTTTCTCTCCCTTTTTCCTTCAAAAGCCTTGATTATTTATATAGACAGAACTGTGGTTTTTGGCATGTTGGGCTAAGAATTTTGTTTCTATAGGAAGTACTTGCATGTGTCACTGGGCTTGTTGAGTCAAGCTTTTTAAGCTTGAGACCATTTCCTGTCATCTGTGCTATCCAACACTGCACAGTTATTCCATAGCACAGCTCCATTTTGTTCTCTGCACAAAGTCTTTGGTGGTTCCATTCCCTTACCCCCTAGTTTTACCCACCAGAGTAAGGAATCTTTTCTTTTTGGAAGTTAAGAATTTTGCCTCACAGATAGCTTCCCCTAAATAACCTTGTGCCAGCCAAACTGGACTTGTTGTTCCTGCCTCTCAGCCTCTCCACCTAAAAACCCCCCTCCTGAGTCTCCATAGATGCCATGTTTTGTCGTCTCTTTTGACTCACATGGAATGTCCTGTGTGTATATACTGACCTTTCCCTTGCTTGCATTCTGGTTGGTATGAGCGCCTTAAAAGCAGAGACTGTCACTTTCCCCTCTATGCCCTGGTGTGTCCACAGGAATAGACAGTCACATGCTTATGGCCTGGTGGGGGAGGAGGCAGAGAAAACTGACCAGAGCAGTACAGGGGATAAACATACAGAAAACATTCCAAGCATTTGGAGCAGCTGGAAATATCCGTGTTGAGTTTCATGATTTAGAAGTCTTTAACTGAATTGTTAAAATTGCCTTTTCTTTGCTCTGTACTATGTCTACTATACTGTGGGTCATTTAGGCAAGATGAAATGACTTAGTCTCAAGTGTCTGAAGAGCCACAGTAAGCCTTAGTAAAGATGTGATTTGGGGAAGCAATACAAATAAACTAGAGACTTGTAATAATGCCACTCATTAACTATTTTGATTTCTGTTGCAGAATCATTTTTTCCATGTGAGGTGTTAATATGTGTATCAGTGGTGGAAAAACTTGAAAATTCCAAAATCCTTCCCTATTTGAGAGAGGCTGGTTCAGTAGGATATGTTGTGTGTGTGTGTGTGTGTGTGTGTATATATACACGTGAATGATGTATTTATTACATTATTTTGGAAGAAGATTAGTCTGTTACGTGGATATATATTATGTATAGCCAAATGGGATCTTTCCATTTGGTAAGGAAGGTAGGATTTCTGAAACTCAGGCCTTAACCAGCAGGTTGGAAAACAAGACCAATTGAAGCGTTATAAAATACATGTTTTTGTGGCTTCTATTATTTCTGTCTTGGGTTCATTGTTTCATTCTTCAATGATTTTTTAAAATCTTGTGTCTAAAAGTTTGTTTTGCTTAATTACAAAGTAGACATGCATGTTTACATTTATGTAAAATATTTGCTGTGTAAAGGTTTTTGTTGTTCATTCTCTTTAAAAAATCATTTTATCAGCTGGGCATGGTGATTTATGCCTGTAAACCTAGCACACTGGAAGGCCCAGGTGGGAGGATTGCTTCAGGTTAGGAGTGTGAGACCAGCCTGAGCAAGAGCAAGACCTGTCTCTACTAAAAAAAAAAAAAAAAAACAGAAAAATTAGCTGGGTGTGGTGGTGCACACCTGTAGTCCCAGCTACTCAGGAGGCTGAGACAGGAGGATTGCTTGAGCCCAGGAGTTTGAGGTTGCTGTGAGCTAGGCTGAGGTCATGGGCACTCTAGCCTTGGGAACAGAGGAAAACTGTCTCTCAAAAAGAAAAAAAAAATGTTGTATTTAAATAAAAATGATCAACTATAAACTTTAATGTCTTTGTGGGTTTTTTTTCTTATTAGCAATCAGTGAGCCATATAGACTATTTTAAGAGACTTTTGTGCATAAGTCTAATCAGCTAAGTACATCGATTCCTTTTTAATTTGGTATTTATGATCATTAGGAAGTACACCTCAGTTTTTAAAAAGGTGTGATGTTCAAAACTGAAGGATGAACTTTTGTTTTTAAAAGGTATAAAGTTCAAAATTGAAGGATGACTTTAGCAAGCCATGTGGCTTCTGGGGTCATTTCACATGATCTGGAAGGGCAGTCGTGGCTTTGGATCTGAGAACTATACAAGAGTTAAGCTGAATCCAGAGACATCCTACAGTCACTTTAGTTTCCCCAATTCCCTGCACCTGGAACGCTGTGCCACGTGTACACAGACCTCTGAGCCACAGCAGATGTTTGGCTGGAAGTGATCTGCTCTCCTGCTTCCAGCTTCTGCTCCAGCAGTGTTCATGTCTGCCTTGTGGTCTTGGCTTGCCTCCTTGACTGTAAACTTCTAGGTGGGGAGTGATTATATTCCTTTGTAATTCTCTGTGTGTCTGTAATGGGTGCTCAGTAAATTTGGGTTGAAAGAAATTACAAGTTAAGTCTCTAGGAATCCTCGGCTGCTTATTCTGCAACTGGTGTGTATTCCCGCAGGTGGAAATAGGAGGTAGGCTCAAACCATCTCTTGGGAAATGGTGGTGTACATTTATCACCTAAGGGAGTTTTATCTTCAGTTAACTGTTGCTACTATAATGATATATAAGGAACCATCCCAAAACTCAATAGGTTAATAAGAATTTATTTTGCCGGCCAGGTTCGGTGGCTCACACCTGTAATTGCAGCATTCTTGGGAGGCTGAGGCGAGTGGATTGCCCGAGCTCACAGGTTCAAGACCAGCCTGAGCCAGAGTGAGACCTTGTCTCTAAAAATAGCTGGGCATTGTGGTGGGTGCCTGTAGTCCCAACTACTTGGGAGGCTAAGGCAAGAGAATTGAGCCCAAAAGTTAGAGGTTGCTGTGAGCTATGTTGCCACATTACTCTACTGAGGCTGACAAAGTGAGACTGTCGCAAAAAAAAAAAAAGTATTTTGCTCACAAATTTTAAGGTTGGCAATTTAGACCGCCCGTGGCTGGACAGTTCTGGTCTAGACTGGCTTCCTTATATGCCCTGATGGTTGAGTAAGATTCGGGTGATTTAGGATGGCCTTTGCCAGCACAGTGCAGGCAGCTCAACTGTGTCTCAGCCTCCAGTAACCTACCCTGGCCATGTCATGGCAAAGGCAGGGGTGTGAGGGAGGGAGGACACATGAAATGCTTCCATCACAATTGCTAACATATCATTGGCCAAAGCCAAGTTACAGGGCCAAGTTCAGAATTAAGTGGTGCGGAAATACGTTATACCAATTGATGGCAGGAGTTGCAAAGTACGTTGGAGAGGGTGTAGATACAGGGAGGTGGGAAGACTGGGACTACTAATACAATCAATCTCCTACATCCACATACTCCATGGTTAAGAACACTGGGCCATGTGATCTCATAAGACCCTTCCTGGTTCTGGCATTTTCCGTGGTAAGACAAAGTCTCAACAGGAGTTAAGACATTTCTATTCATGCTTCCTGCAGAGGGCACCAAAGGCAAGCTCTTTGCTTGGCACCTCATTCCCCACTTTATTCACTACACGTAGTTTACTTCCCTCCTTCCTTCTTACCAGAGCACTATTCTGGTTATATGTTGTTAACTGCTCTAAAACTTAATGGCTTAAAACAACCATTATTTTATCTCGTGTAATCTGTTGGTTAGGAATTGGGACAGAGCTTGACTGGGCAAGTCTGCTCCTTTTGCTGTAACTGAGGTCACTCAGTGGTACTCAGCTGGCTGACAGGCTGGACTGAAGGGTCCAAGCTGGCTTCACTCACATGTCAGGCTCCCTGGTGGGGATGGCTGGAAGCAGGCTCATCGGGGACTATCAACTAGAGGGCCTGCACTGCCTCTAAGGCATGACCATCCTCAGGGTAGTGGGCTTCCTTTCATGATGGCTGGCTTCCCTCTAGACAGTGTTCTGAGAAGCTGCATGGCTTCTTATGACCTAGTCTGGGAAGTCCCTTGGCAGCACATCTATAGTATCTTACTGGTTGAGGCAGTCTAAAACTCACCTGGATTCATGAGGAGGGGGCACAAGCTCTACTGCTTGAATGGAAGAATATCAGAAAGCCACCCACCCAAAGTCCACTCTTATTCCTCCCTGTGTTCTTTTGGTCAAGTTTTTTGCCATTGTTCTCAGGTGAACCATCTCTTCAGAGCAGTAGCCCTTAAAATGTGATCCCAGGCCCGATATCAGCATTTTCTAGGCCTACACTGGCCTCAAACTCCTGAACTCAAGTGATCCTCCCACTTAGCTTCCCAAGTAATTGGGACTAGAGGTGCACACCAACACTCCTGGCTAAGATTATTAGTTAATATTCTATCTGCTCACCTCAATAAACACACTTTCGTAGAGAATGGAAGGCCAGGTTTGAATTTGGAATTTAGATTCCACAAAGTCCATGGCAGCATATGGCAGCACAAGGGACGCTCTTCTGTTTTACCCCCGTGCCCATCCCACACCAAGAGGGGCCTCGTGTGTGTCCATGCAGAAATCCCAGCTCCCATCCAAGCTCCATCTTGATCTCTATAAATAGCTTGTCTCTGGCCACTCCATGAGCCTGAGTGTTTGCAGGTCACACTCAGGAGGACAGACATGGGGGAAAGGCTTGCCTTGTCTCTGAGGGAGCTGGAATGCTTATACCTTCTAGAACCCTCTTGAGAGTCAGGGAAGCAGTCTTTAATTCAGATCTTCACTCTATCTAGCAATGCTGAGACACTGGCTCCAACCCTCCAAGGAAGAGAGCCACAGTGCAGAAATGAACTGCCTTTATTTTTCTTGATTTCCTGCCCATACACCCCAGTATGATGGTGGAAGCAGCGTGGAAGTAACGTCTCCCCAGAACTTGTAGGAGAGGCTCAGGGAACCAGGCTGATCAAATGCACCCACCTCTAAAGACATTCCCGCAGGGCTGATAGCACCTGTGGGAGAAATGGTCCACCTGTAGATCACCAGCAGATGGCCCACTGGGCCCAGTGCTCCTGCCTGCTAAGACCCCCAAGACTTGGGCTTATCAAACAGCTATGTACAAAAATTCAGGGGCATCCTTCCATTCCAATGGGCAAATCCAACTTGAGCTTTTTTGTGGCGGGGGCTCACCTGGGAGGTGTATTTATAATATAAAGTGAAGCCCCACTCAAGAAAGATGGTGATGAAAGACAGCTCCCAGACATGCAGGACCAACGATGCTATAGAAAGGGAGGAGCTCAGACATACAGACTTGAGGACAGGGCTATGCAACACGCAGACACAAAAGTGGGGTCACGGCACTCACAGGAGTCAGCAGAAGCGAGGAGATGGAGTAAGGAGAGTGTCCTCAACAGGGTCCCCAGATGGGGAAACCCAAGGAGGTGTTATCTAAAGACCAAGGAAACACCAAACAACCTGCCCAGGTGTAGCCTCGTAGAGGTCACTCTATGCCCATGAGTCTCCTGGACAGGAAATAGACATGAAGGATGTTTGCAAGACAGAGGTCAAAGTGCAGAAAGAGCCAAGGTCAAGATGCTGCCAGGGATTCTGAAAGTACAAGAGCCACCCTCTGGGAAGCACAGAGACGAGGAGGCTCTTGTGCTCACGTGGCCGGGCGCCCAGCCAGCCTCCGCCCTCCACTGGGAGACCATGAGTCTGACGGGTTTCTCGGTACTTTTTCACAGTTAAGTCTCTTCCTGGGGAGCCACATCCACATGAGGCTGGGCCATGCTCAGGGGTCCCTCAGCAGGTCCAAAGCCGTGACTCACACGGAGAGAATGTGCCCACTTCTCTGCTTTGTGGTTCACAGGCCTTGAGAGACCCAACAACAGGTGGCTGCCCATCCAGAGGTCAGAGGGGCGGAGAGGCCTATACTCCAGACTCCAGATGAGAGGTCAAAACAAATGAACACAGCCCCACAGGCCTCTGAGTCTAACAGTTCTAAGCCAAGTCCACAGCTGCATTCGGAAGAGGAAGGGCACTATAGCGGCTGTTGGGCCAGATGGTAGTGATAGGCAACAGCCCACCTTGGGCATGTGGGAGGTTTTCCCGTCCTTTGGAGTAAGACAGGATGCAATGGTCCTCAATTCTTCCAGTTATACTGAGTTAAAAGCATGTCTTAGCAGCAGGAGTTTGTCCTTGTTTTTGTCACACAAAGGCTGATGGAGACCAGCCCAGAACAGCGCAAAGGCCAATTTGGTGAGGGAGGAGAAGCTGCTGCTGATCGTGTGGGGCAGAGCCCACCTTCTCCTCACAGGCCTCACGTGAAGTAGCGGCAGGGCGTGGAGTCGATGTAGCAGTACTGGGTACACCGCAGGTCTCCATACGACCTAGGAAGGCAAAGGCACGTTCTGAGAAGCCACCTCTGCTGACTCTTGCCCAAACCTCACCCCACAGCACCAGGGCTGCTACCTTACCAAGGGCTAAAGGTTCTACGAAAAGTCTTCTCTTTTTGTTTGGGGCTAGGGGCTTAGGTTGTTTTGTCTTGAGTCCCAGCTGAGGGATATGGGTGGAAGGAGCTGGCAGCCCTGCTCTCAATACTACATTGGCCAGAGAAGCACGCCCTTCTCGAGACCTGAAAGGTTTGCAGTGCTGACCATTAGAACATGCCATACTGATGCAAATGCTCCGTGTCTGGGTGGCCACTGGCTGGAGGTGACTACTAAGCTGTAGAAATATGACTAGTGTGACTGAAGAACAGAATTTTAAATTTAATTTTAATTATTTTAAATATTTACATATAAACATTGACTAGCTACATGTGACTGGGGTTACCATGTTCAACAATGCTGTCTATAGCTCTGTAAGCCCAAATGCATCACACGCATGCTCACAAGCATCCCTCTGAGGCATCTCTGGATTAGGTGAGTAAGCACAGTGAGCCTGTGGGAAGCCTGGGCTCTGCTTGATCCTGTACTCCATATCTGATTGTCTACACTCAGTGATCTCCACGGAGCCATTAAGAGGCTCAGATCTGCCCACTCCTTGGCAGGGGCCTGTCATGAGCCTTCTTTACTTCAGGATGGGGCAGTGAACACAGACCATGATGGCATCCTGGCCAAACCTCAACAGGCTTGGAGTTTAGACAGGCACATATTGCTCTGGCCTGGTTTAACATGCTGTGTGTGTTTTCAGGGTATGTGCTGAGGAGAACTGCTTGGAGAGGGGCAGAGAGGGGCAATAGAGAGACAGGAGTGGTATCTGTTCCCCAGTCCTGCTGAGGGTCTGGTCTGAGCCTACAAATGGAAGCTTGGCTGGGCACAGTGGCCCCCGCCTGTAATCCCAGCACTCTGGGAAGCCAGGCAGAAGCATCGCTTGAGGTCAAGAGTTTGAGACCAGCCTGAGCAAGAGGTAGTCCCTGTCTCTACCAAAAAGAGAAAAAATTAGCCGAGTGTGGTGGTGGGCACCTGTAGTCCCAGCTACTTGGGAGGCAGAGGCAGGAGAACCACTTCAGCCCAGGAGTTTGGGGTTGCTGTGAGCTGTAATGATGCCTTTGCACTCTAGCCTGGGAGATGGAATGGGTGAGACTCTGTCTCAAAAAAAAAAAAAAAGAAAGAAAGAGGCCTGAGGGACCAGCAGATCTGCTCTGAAACAAAGGGAAGAGCAGAACATGGACTAGCTATGAAAGAGCAGCCTCCCCATTTTCTAAGAACATTATGCAACTCTGGCCTGTGAGGATTAAGGGGAACGAGGCACCATTTTGCACCTCGGCAGGAGCACAGAAGGCTACCCACTGGGTGTGGAGGCAGCACCTCACCAGGCAGAGGCCCTCAGCTGGCTTGGAGGACATCAGCGTGGAGGCTGGGATACCAGGATACTTGAGTAACATCCTGAGTAACGTGAACGCCCACTGAGGACTCTAGGAAGTAACCAAAGAGGCTCTTGAAGGGAATATTTTATGAGATTTCATGTCCGGTGTGTTGTCACTTGCAGCTGCAGGCATGCCCAAGGGGTGGGCAGGTGTTCCAGAGGAGTCAGGTCATGTAGACACATAGAGTCTTTTAGATCTCCTGAGTCCTCTGCCCTCCAATGGGTTCTTTCTCAGGCCCATAGCCCAGCAAGCTGCTGTGGTAACCATGGGGCACAAGAGCTGCACATGCTCCAGCAAAGGGCCAGGTTGGAGCGGTGGCTGTGTGCACCCCAGTGTAGCCTCAGTGGCACTCGGCTGCGCTGACCAAGAGAGCCACAGTGAGCGTGTGATTACTGCCTGTCTCCCCCTTGAGCAGAAGCTCCAGCTGGGCAGGCAGCATGTTTTGGGTCACCTGTCACCGGACCTCAATGTCTAGAAAGTACCAGGAATGCGAGGGGCACTGAAATATCTGTGAAGGAAAGAAGGAAAGGAGGTGGCAGGGAGAGGTGGGAGGAGGGAGGAGAGATGGGTGCCACAGTACACAGGGGGTCATCCCTACCCAGGCAGATAAGTCTCGCACGTCAGGTGGCCAAAGTCAGAGCCATCACAGTCCTCCACACCTTCCTGCCGGTGACCGTCTCCACAGTAAGCCCGGTGACAGTCTGAGGGGACACGAGGAAGTACAGCCCTGAGAAGGGTCAGGGGTGGGACAGGCTTGCCTCAGCCTGTAAGAACCGTGGGGCCTGAAGGATCCACTCAGAGCACTGCACTCCCTGAAGAACTAACCTCCGTTAAACTTTAGCCTAACCCTGGGACAGCCCCTCAGGCCCTAGGTCCCACATCAATGCACAGTGGGACAAGAATAAGGCGGCCCAGGCTCTACCCAGCCTTGCCACTCACTAGTGAGGGTTAGGGAGAGTCTATGTCCTCATCTGCAGAAGTGGGACATTGACACTGTCTCCCCCGTGGCCCATGGGAGGTCAGGAGACTGCAGAGCATCAGGCACCGTGAGGGTCATGGTGGGTCTTGTCTGTCAAGAGAGCTTCAGGGAGGGGGACACCGAGGGGCCCAGCCTTGTGTCCCTGGGGAGCCACATGATCTTCAGCAAAGACTTCTGTTTTCTCATACAGGGAGGGTCTTAGAATATGAACCCACCCTTGTTTCTGCAGGGCGTAGAGACTCTGTTGTCCCTCCTGATGTGAGAGCTCCTAATTGACAGTGTCTGCACCAGAGGCAGAAAGGACCCCAGGAGCAGAGCCTTACCAGCTCCTAGGGACTGCCATCCTACAATTGTCGGGGACAGTGCAGCATCTCTCCTGGCCTCGCTCACTGGTGCACCTTTATCACTCTGTCCTGTCAGGTTTCCTCTGAGCTGCTTGAGGGCAAAGCCTGTGACTTCCCATCCACGCACACCCAGCCCTGAGCCACCTGGGTCTTCACAGGAGGGGTAAAAACACAAGCACACAGATGTACGTAGGGAATGGGTGTCAAACCCTTGCTGCATCCAGACAACCCAGCGCGTGTTAGCTCCTGTGGGGAGCGGCTGGGGTGTTGCATCTATTCTGCAGTCAAGGAAAGTGAGGGTCAGAACTGTAAGTTGCCCTCCATCACCCCACCCACCCAGAGTGGCCTCTGCTCTGAGCTGCGGGTGAATTGGGGGCCCTCAGAGCCTGCATGCAAACTCTGTTCTGACTCTAAAGCCCACGTTTTCCACCTCACTTCTTGGATTTGTCACTTGGTTTAAAAAAAAAAAAAAAAAGCAAACCTCCACTATGCTACCTGCCTGGCTGGGCAGCGTCTATGAGGCCATGAGGCCATGAGAATGGCAGCTCTGGCTGGTGGCCTCCCCCGCTCCCCTCCAGTACACCAGCTGCTCTGGCTCTGCCTGGAAAAACCCGGTCCTCCTTCCTCATTCCCTTCTGCTTCCCGCTCACTCCTACTTCCAAAGTGAGAGCCCATCACCTTTGTCTCTCATGCCTGCCACACGGGTTTCGCTATAAAGTAGTATTGGAAAGGTCTGGTGGCTCCACTTCCCAGGAAGGAAGGCCTCTCTGGGGCCAGGGTGACTTGACACCACCCCCACTGACCGGCTTGGGTGGTGCAAGAGTTAACATGTGGCCTGAAATGGGAGCAGGGAAGCACAAGGAAGCCTGGGTACACTGTCCCTGGCTCCCAAATGATCCCAAATCACCATAGCTGGTGTGCAGGGTTTGCCCAGCTCCTCCCCCTCACTGGCTGTTGGGCCCCCAGTCCTCCCAGACTGGCCTCACTCACCGATGCAGTCATCACCCACGTTGTTGTTACCGTCGTCACACTCCTCCCCGGGCTGCAGGATCCCATCCCCACAGGTGCTGGGCTGGTCTACAGTGTAATCCACGGGGTAGAGAGGGGTCAGCTGGCCAAAGAGACACACAGCATTAACTCGAGGATGCCCCCCCCAGGCAGCCACAAGGCAGGGAGGTCGTCAGCACTGGGGGGTCCTGCTGGGCAGCATCCCTTGCCTTCCTCCTGGGGCTATGAAAGGTGCCTCAGCTGTGCAGCTGGACGGATGCGGGCCAGATCAAGATGGCAGCCTGGCAGCGCAGGGAGGTGGAGGCCCTCTGGAACCTGGGCTCAGAGAGGAGCTCCTATTTGGGGATGGGGGCATGGAAGCTGCTCAGAAAAAGTGTAAAGAATTTGCTTAGCCCTTCGGTGGAGACAGACTGCAGAAAGCTCTGTCCCGGGCCCAACTGCATGGCCTTCCCGTCCCATAATGGATGCGTCTTTTTCCTGGGCAGGGAGAGGTGGGATATGTCCTGAGGTGCCTGCCTGGGGGTACCTGGATGGGGAGCCACCCAAGGCTGTCTTTGAAGTACAGAGATCTCTGGTCTCTGCGGAAGGCAATGGCATTTTGGGTGTTCAGCCTCTCAAGTTCCTCCTGGTTGTTGACCACAAAAATCTGCCAGAAAACACACTGATGAGGATTCCGGAAAATACTTTTACAGAGGACAGAGGAAAAGCTAGTGAAGGAAACAATCTCTCCTGGCCTGGTGGAGAGTGGGAAGGGGGTGTTTGCACACTGGGCTCTGGTATTCCTTCTGAAGTGGAGAGGAATATCTGGATTCCCATACCTTCTCAATCCTGTTCCTAATGTCTGAGTTTGAAATGAAAATATCCACCGTGTTTTAACATTTTTAAATATTCTGAATGTTCCCAAAATTTAAATTAAAAGGTGGTGTTATACAGTCAGGTAATTCAACATCTGGAAATGATTTTTAGCAAATTTATTATACTTGTTCGTTACAGTATTTACATTAGTGTAAAGCTTGTGAACACCCCATAAATATCCAACAATAGGGCATTGGTTAAATTACTGCTGATACTTATGATGAATTGGTGCCCAGAGTTTACTTCACAGGAGGGTAGAGAAAGCCTAAAGAGAAAGCAAGGCAACAGGGCTAGCTATGAGCTGGGGAAAGGATACATACGGGCTCGTTACACTATCTATTTGCTTTTATCTTTATTTGAAATTTTCTATAATAAAAAGTTTAAAATGCTGCTTATAGAGTATGGAACATACCAGGATTCCAACTGAGATATCTAGAGTTTTAGCATTTTTATACAACATAACCTCAACCATATAGAAGTTATTCTTTAAAAAGACAAAGAAAATACCCCAAAGGGAACCCACAACCAAATGGACAATTTGGTTTCCTTCTTTTGATTTTTCTGTATTTTTTTATTTCCTATGATGAGTGTCTGCTCAGAGCAATAGAGGAAAATAAATTTTATCGGAAGGATTTTACAAAGGCCCAAGGGACCTCAGGTGAGAGGTCCTTACAGATAACCACCCCAGACTTCTCCCAGTACACCTTACCACAGGAACTCGCAGAGAACTGGGCCCATACATGGACTCCCCGTAGGAAGGGTTATTCACATGCACAGGCGGTCCACAGAGACATCTTCCTGGAGGCCCGGGAAATCCTCTTTCCCCTTTGAGTCCCATTACAAGTTGTCCTAGGAAGCAAGAGACTGCAGTGTCACTAGAGCCAAGGAAGAGACAACCGAACAGCCCAGGGAGATGGGAGCAACCTTTGCTACAGAAAGAAGGTTAGCATTTCAAGGCAGGCCTGAGGGAGTGGTTCAAAGAGATGCTTTTGATGCAAGACATGGAGGAGACACAGTAAGATAAATAGCTGGCTGGAGACAAAGCTTCCCAGTCCTTCCTGCTGTGAAGACAGACAAGATCTCTGGTGCTGCAGTAACCGTGTTGCAACCCTGAAGTAACGAGACAAGCCAACATCCAGGAAAGCCTCCTGAGCCCTGATAATGACCGAGGCAGAACCAAAGTCAATACCAAAGTCAGCTACTGTCCACACCTGGATTTCTTTGGGGGAGAAAAACAATGCCCTATCTGTTTAGACCATTATTTACAGGGGGCTTCTGGCAGATGAACACCTTGCTGACTGATAACTTTTATTGTTTTTTAAATTTTCCTTTCTTGTACAGATGGTATCAAAAAAATGTGTACACATCTTAAGAAAGGAAAAATCAGTATTAAATTCATAATACTCAGTATATACCACTAATGTTTGTTATCTTGAATCTCTTGTAATTGCAGAGGTCAAACATGACTTGAGTATTACATTTTAATAGTTTTTTCCTTTCTTAAACTGTGTATACATTTTTTGGCACCCTCTGTATATAGGAATTTTAAAGGGGAATTTGAAGGTATGGTCTTCTTTAACTTCCTCGGGAGCAAAACAGAACATTGGTATATACTCTGCCCACTTACTCTCCTCTAGTGTTGAGAAAAGTCAGGACATGTACTGAAAAAAAAAATATGATTAGGAAATTTATTCTCTAGCAATGTAGGATAACTGCTAGGGTAGTAATTCTTGCCTTGACTTGCTTTGTTTTGTTTTTGAGACAAGAGTCTCACTCTGTTACCTAGGCTAGAGTGCCATGGTGTCAGCCTAGCTCATAGCAACCTCAAACTCTCAGGTTCAAGCAATCCTCCTGCCTCAGCCTCCCAAGTGGCAGGGACTACAGTTACCTGCCACAATGCATGGCTAATTTTTCTATTTTTAGCAGAAAAGTCTTACTCTTACTCAGACTGTACTCAAACTCCTGACCTTAAGCAATCCACTTGCCTCAGCCTCCCAAAGTGTTAGGATTAGAGGTGTGAGCCACCAAGTCTGGCCTGTCACCTTGACATTTTTTTTTGTAGAGACAGAGTCTCACTTTATGGCCCTCGGTAGAGTGCCGTGGCCTCACACAGCTCACAGCAACCTCCAACTCCTGGGCTTAAGCGATTCTCTTGCCTCAGCCTCCCGAGTAGCTGGGACTACAGGCGCCCACCACAACGCCCGGCTATTTTTTGGCTGCAGTTTGGCTGGGGCCAGGTTTGAACCCGCCACCCTCGGTATATGGGGCCGGCGCCTTACCGACTGAGCCACAGGCGTCGCCCTCACCTTGACTTTTAAAGGCCCTGATACCTAGGCCACATCCCAGACCAATTCCCATCAAGCCTTCTGAGAATAGAATCTAGACATCCATGCTTTTCTTTATTTATTTAATTAACTTATTTAGACATGCACTTTAGCATAAGGGAGCCATACTGTTCTTTTTTTTTTTTTTTTCTTTTGAGACAAGGTCTTGCTGTGTCACCTCAGCAAGAGTGTAGCGGCTGCAACCTTAAACTCCTGGGCTCAAGCAATCCTCCTGCCTTAGTCTCCTGACCAGCTGGGACTATAGGTGTGCGCCACCAAACCTGGCTAATTTTTCTATTTTTTGTAGAGAAGAAGTTTTACTATTGCTAGGGCTGGTCTCAAACTTCTGACCTCAAATGATCCTCCTACCTTGGCTCCCAAAGTGCTAGAATTACAGATGTGAGCCACACACTCGGCTGGGATCCATACTTTAAAAGATCTCAAGATGATTCTAATGTGCACTACATTAAGAACTGCTGTTCTAGGGAAATGATCTTTACACAGGCCATTCCCCCACCAAACCACATCCCTTTGTCCTTCATCCCTCTTCTTAACAGGTGCCACCTAACCTGTTTCTGATTTGGGCTCAAACATCACCTCGCTGAGCCTTTTTGAATCCTCACACTGTCATGTTCACCTCAGATATGGTTTCATGGTTCCTTATGTTACTCCTTCCCAGTAGTTATCTCTGTTTGTAATTCTATTATGAGATTTTTCTTTTCTTTTCTTTTTTTTTTTGAGACAGAGTCTCAAGCTGTCACTCTGGGTAGAGTGCTGTGGCGTCACAGCTCACAGCAACCTCAAGCTCTTGGGCTTAGGCGATTCTCTTGCCTCAGCCTCCCAAGTAGCTGGGACTACGGGTGCCCGCCATAACGCCCGGCTATTTTTTGTTGTTGTTGCTAGTGTTGTTTTAGCTGGCTCAGCCAGGTTCGAACCCACCAGCCTCGGTGTATGTGGCTGGCACCCTACCCACTGAACTGTAGTTACCACCAAGATTTCTCAATAGAGGTCTGTCTTCCCTAGTAGAAAGTCAGCTCCAAGGGTAGGCCTGGACACATAGGAAGTAAGGGCGTGTCACCCTTATTCATTCATGATGGAATGAATGAATAAATTAATACAGACTAGTTGGAGAGAAAAGGTCTTTGGAGAAAGCTGGAAGTCACACTGCAGTTGGTAGAAAACACTAGAGCAGGCACCACCTGACAGGAAGAGAAGGAAAGGTGGAGAATGGAAAGATTTTCCCTTCTCCTGGGAAAATAAGGCGTGTCGAGGTAGTATGATAATTGGGAACACAGTTTGTAGATCCCAGACGAGTAGGAAGTCAAATGACACCCGGGGAGGAATCTGGCCAGCACCCCGGGGAAGTAGCCGCCGCTGACCAGGAGACCCCAACACCTTGAGACTTTCCTAGCTGGTTGACAGACATGTCCGAGATGAGATGTGGACAGCCTGAGGGCAAGAGAGGCTTGCCAACATCTTATGCTAAGCTGTGGTTGTTTGTTCTAACAAGAAATATAAACACAATTCTGTGGGAAATTGAGAATATCAGTCTTGTGTTCTGATATTCTCAGAAGAACCCAAAGAGACAGGGACTCTATCAGCCTAAGAAGAGTCTTGGTAACTAGGCACTGGGGGAAACTGAGGTGCGAAAGCTCTGTACCTGAGAACATGAAAGTGGTAATACAGCAGCCTTCTGGAAGGCTCTGTGACCCTCCAGAACAAGGCCCCAGAGCAAGTCAGAAGTCTGTCCCCTTAGCCAGCTAATTAATGGTGAGGCTGAGATTTGAATTCATGTTTGACTTAACACTGTGCCATTCAAAAGACAAACTCCAAGAATATTGATGCTCTCAGGAAGCTGGCAATTCCCAGGTACCACGCTGATTCACTTATATATAGTCTGGGTACAGGAAGGCATCAGCCAAATTCATGATTGGATTATTGCAAATTACATCCTAAAGGCATTTTGCCTTCATTACCTCTCTACCTCCCAGCCCTTCTTTCCCTGTAACTCAGGTTATTAAAGCTCCTACCCTCTCCACCTCCGCAGCACCATCTAGGGGGCCACTCAACAGGACGTGGCAGGGAGCCTCCCAGCGTTGGAGGGCATCCATACTCCTGTCTGTTTTCTGCCAGGCTGCACAGAAGGACACAGCAACCTGAACTTCCCCGCCTCGGTCTCAGGGAGCTGCTCCTGTGGGCCTGCCTCACCACCACACCCTGCAGCTGGAGCACCTAGCGCTCCCTCTCTGCCCAGGGAGGCTCCTGCTTCTCCTGGCCGCCTCAGTGGAGCTGGTCAGGAGGGGGGAGTCGGAGAAGGCAGCACGGCGGAGAGAGGAGCCACAGCCTGATTCAGGACCAGGGTGGCCACCAGTCAGCTCTGTGATCTCGTGAAGTCATCCCTCTCTGAGGCGCAAGGTTCTTATTGAGAAAGGGAGGGCTGGACTAGATCAGGGAAGTTTAACCTGTGTTCTCTAGAGCCCAAGGACATCCCAGGATGAGTCTGGGACAGGGGTCCTGGAACCCTGGGAAATAGTGTGCAGGATCTTGGGTGGAGGTACACACATTTTTTCCCCGAGAGTGAGTTTAGGACTTTTTACCAGATTCTCAAAGGTAGCATCAGGAATCGTTTGGGGGCACATTCCAACTCTGAATTATTATCTGACTGGTCCCAGGCACCGGGATGTCTCTTTTAAACTCCTTCCTCCCCTTCTCTTCCCAACCCTCCAGAATTTTTCCAAAGAGCAGGATAATTGCCCCATTTTGTCTCTTTCACTTCTTCAGCCCCCTGGCTCTGGAAGGCTCTTCAGAAAAGAAGTGATTCAAAGGAAGGCATAGGGAGGAGATGTCAATCCAAAGAGGTGGCCACACCCTTGCTGGCTGCTGTCCTCCAGAACCATGGCCCTAGAGCCAGTGGGGGAAGGGAGGTTTGCCAGCATCCTATTAGTTGCAAGGAGATGAACCGGGAGCACTGCAGGGGCCAGCCCTGCCCACCCCACTACCAGGCACCACTGGGGAAGTACAGCTGACTGAGATCCTGCCCTCGGGGAACCTGCCACCCCAAGAAATGAAACACCTCTGCAGAAAGCAGTTACCATTGGAGGGGCCATAACAGAGCAACCTGCACCCTGCCCTGATGGGTGGGGGTGACCTGTCCTCTTAGGGCCCAAGGGAGGCCTTATTGATGGGAGGGCCTTGAAGGAAGCACAGGCTTTTGTTGGGTGGGCTGGGGGTGACAGGAGTTCCATGCCAGCCCATGTGGACCCAGCGAGAACATAGCAGTAGGCTTTAGCTTGGCAGGGAGCAGGCTGTCCAGTGAAGGACAGACGGCAGTGAGGCTGGGATCTGGTGGAGGGTGGGGTAGTAGAGGGGAAAGGGAGGTGAGCATATGCAGCAGAAAAGAAGGACCTGGAAGGCCAGGGAAAGACATTAGAACTCTCTTGAGCCTGCTAAAGGGCTTTGGCAATATACCAAAGACAGACAAGACACAACAGTGGGTGACAGCCCTGGTCTTGTCTCTTTTTTGTTTGTTTGTTTGTTTTTTTAGAGTCAGAGTTTCACTTTGTCGCCTTTGGTAGAGTGCTGTGGCGTTACAGCTCACAGCAACCTCCAGCTCTTGGGCGTAGGCGAATCTCTTGCCTTGGCCTCCTGAGTAGCTGGGACTATAGGTGCCCGCCACAAGGCCCAGCTATGTTTTTGTTGCAATTTGGCCCGGGCCAGGTTTGAACCCGCCACCCTTGGTATGTGGGGCCGGCACCCTACTCACTGAGCCACAGGTGCCACCCTCTTTTTTGTTTGTTTAGCAGGCTGGGTTTGGACCCGCCAGCCCCAGTACATGGGGCCCAGTGCTCTAAACATTGAGCTACAGGCACCCAAAGCCCTGGCCTTCTCATGCAATCTCTGGCCCCAGGAGGGAACCAGAATTCAAGTCAGATGAGGGTTGGCCTTTCTAGATAAACACAGTTATCTACTGAGACCATTATGGCGCTCTGTTCCCCTCCCCCCCCGCTTTCCCCGTGCCCCCTACCCCTTGCCTCTGGACTACTCAGTTTTGTGAGCACCTATGCACCCCAAGGGCCAAGAGAGTCCCTTCCAAAGGCAAAACCCAGGCTTCGGGCCATGTGTTCAGTCTCTGGGGTTGGCAGTTCATGGTCATGGGTCTCTGGGGCAATGTTATGCATGTCAGAACCAAGGAGGACAAGGACTAGTTGAAGGGATCCCCATCTAGGTCATCCAGCCGACTCCCAGAAACAGATCACAGAGTGTGGACATGCAGCTGGACTGCATCTCAAATCTCCTTCTTTTAACAACATTGGGGGTGTGGCAAAATAAATCACTGCCGTACTCTTCGATGTTTGTTTTCCCAGTATTTCCTCCTCCTCCACTTTCAAAAAGGCAGTGAGATTTGTGCTTTCTTGTCTTTGCTGAAAGCAGGTACTATCTAAAGACAAACTTGCCTTGCTACCTTGTGTTCTCAGGTGGGCAAAACTCCCAACTGGGTGCTGGTATACGAGAAGGGTAAGGAAGGAGGGGGCCGGAGAATGGAAGAGGAGAGATTTCCCCTAGACAAGGAGAGAATAAAGCCCCTGTATCCTGAGGAAGAGACCAGGTCTCAGAAGGAAGGGTTATGGGACACTCCTTGGGAAGCTGAATTATAGGGACCAACATTCCTAGCCTTGGAAGTATTCTACTAACCACTCATGGCATGAGGACACTAAGTATCCACGGACCATAGGACTTGGACAAAAGGGTAAACCAAAGGCTGGAAGGACCTTCCCTGACATTTTTCTGCCACAATTCACTAGGATCTTTTTCCTACCCCTTTGCAGTGTTGGAGGAGTGGTCAAAACCCCAATAATGACTGAGATTGAATTTTCCTGGCATTCTGGGAGGTTGGAATCTCAGAGTCAGCTTTAGTTTGGTTCAAAAGATATAATAAAATATGACATTTCTTGCTCATCCTATGATGTCACTGAAAATATATTCTTGTAAACATGGGAGGGGAATGCATTATGGAATTTTAAAATGTGTTCGTTTTCTTTAAAAAGTTGGAATAAAATTTTTTTTATTCCTTTTGTACAAGTGAGGACAGAAAATCTTACACAGTCAGCAAATTCTTCTTGGACCTAGGGAGGTTGACTTTATACAGATGTTGTGCTGTGAGAGGTATTACAAGGCCTTGACAAGGGAACCCCATACAGGGCTTAGCTCATCAAATTAAACAAGGCAAAATAAGAGAGCAGAATGCCTATGCTCTCTCCCGTAGCAGAATTTTTATTTCTTTTTAGTAATTTCTTTTGATATTCAATGTAAATAAATAAGGACTCTTCCTTATTTATTAGGAAGAAATAATAAATAATAAATATCAATGTTGAAAGATAGAAAAATCTCTTGTAGGTTTAAGAAGATTGTTTGGAGCCATGAAACATGTTTTTCTAGAAAAAGGTGTGAATTGATGAAATATGTGCCTGCTATTTTTCACTTAAAGTATAAAGGACATCCTCATGTAATTTTTTTCTTTTTTTTTATTTCCAAGTATTTTTTTTCTTTTTCTTTCCTCTGTTTTCCAAAATGCTGAAGCAGATCTGAAATGGCATTTATCTTGCTTTTGTGAAAGGTGAATGAACTAAATTGTAGAGAAATTATAAAGATATTAAAATGCCTCTGGCAATTTCCAATTTAAAACACAAGGCAGAGCTCTGGCGGCATCTCCTGGTGTCCTCTCTGCAGAAGCTGCCCAGGAGTGTGACACAAAATCAAGTGAAGAAGGGTAGCTCTTACCTGCAGATGGGGGACCTGGGAGTCCAGGGGGGCCTGGATGGCCCGGTTGACCAGAAGACCCAGGTTTGCCAGGTGGACCCATAACTCCACTATCTCCTTTCTGTCCCTAATGGAAAGAAAGGCAGAGCCTGTTATGATAGCATGACATAGGGAACTTCCTTCCCCATTTGTCTCTAAATCAGGGATCACCTTGCGCTTAGGGCAGGATGCAGCCCCAGAGATCTTGACCACCTAGCTCCTAAAAAGCTCAGGGAAAGTGACATTGAGATAATAATGTTACAAGTTTGTAAACCTTAGTTCTTGCTCTGTCCGAGAAACATGACACATGACAGCTGAAAGGAATCAATCCAATCCACACCCTGACCTGGGTAGATGAGGAAACTGAGTCACTTGCATTGAGGTGGCAGAGTTGGGTGTAGAACTCAGGCCTCTGACTGCTCCACAGGACCACTTGTATTTCACTGTGAGAGCTGGTCCCATTCAATGGCTTCCTGTCGCTCTTAGGATAAAGACCTCACTCCTTACGTCAGTCTCTGAGGCCCTGCATGGCCAGGCTTTCCAGCCTCATTTTGGTCTTTTTGGTCTTCAATAACATTATGCCTGTTATCCCCACTTCTCTCTGCCCCAAATTCGTCTCCCTCCCCTCTGCTTAGTTAACTGCCACCCACCCTCTGACTCTTAGCTCAATGTCCTTGTGGCAAAGCACTCCCTGACCTTCTCATAACTTGGCTCTTTCCCTTCATGGCATTTACTCCAGGTCAGAGGATATAAATTATCTCTGCGGTAATTTTATCAGTGCTTCCCCGTGAGACACAAGCTCTCTGTGGGCTTCAGAGGAAATGAGGGAGAAGAGAAATGCTGAAAACACAAAGGGAAGGCAGCTTTGCTGATCTGTAAATCTGGAGGTTTCACCTTGACCATGAGACCCTGGATAACTCATTGCTTTCTGCCTCACTTTCATCATCTGCAAAATGGGACCAGTAAATGTAAACCCACATAGGTTTGTTGTGAGACTAACAAAAATCTCCAAGGTGAAAATGTTTGCCCAGAATGAAGGACTATGTGGGGAATGCTGATTATCATAGCAACTAGCCTGGTTTCACACAGTTAAAGAGGTCCTGACCAGGCCCGGTAGCTCACACCTGTAATCCCAGCACTTTGAGAGGCCAAGGAAGGAGGATTGCTTGAGACCAGTTCAAGAACAGTTTGAGCAACATAGCAAGACCCCCATCTTTACTAAAAAATTAATTAGCCAAGTATGGTGGCAGGCATCTGTAATGCAGCTACTCAGGAGGCTGAGGCAGGAGGATTGCTTGAGTCTAGGAGTTCAAGGTTATAGTAAGCTATGGTCGTGTGACTGCATTCTAGTCTGGGCAAAAGAGAAAGATTCTTTTATCTCAAAAAAAATAAAATAAAAAATAAAAGTCCTGAAGAAGTTCTTCTTTCTTAAGGAAATGCACATCGTTGCCTAAAACCATTCTAGGGTCAAACACAGTGACTCACACCTATAATCCTGACACTCTGGGAGGCCAAAACAGGTGGAGCACATGAGCCCAGGAGTTTGAGGTTGCTGTGAGCTATGGCACTATGGCACTGTACCCAGGGTGACAGAGTGAGACTCTGGCTCAAAAAACTAAACTACAATAAAATAAAGCCATTCTACCCACTCTGGGAGCTTCAAGAGCACAGATCAGACTCTTGGTTCCCCCTCAAAGCTGGCCTTAGAGTTGACCCCAGAAACCAAGGCTGGTGCAAGCTCTGGGCTCTTCCTATGAGCAATTTGCAAATTGTCCACTCTTCCCCCAGGGCTAATCAGGGCAGTGATTGATACCCAACATCTTTGGCCTGGCTCTCCTTACTATACTTGTGCCTTGGTAGGCTTACTCGCCTGACGAAAGGTGATCTTCCCCAAGTTTGGCAAGTAGGCATGCCAGGGTCTCCGTTTCAATCACAATGGTGACATGTGACCTGCCTCCTTGTCAACCTTACCCCTGAGGCCCTCTCAGTAACGTCCAGGGAACTCGTAAACCCTTCGTATGGGACCTGTGAGGTCAGACTTTATTTCCAATTCCATCCTTATGGAGGGAGTTCTTAAGCCTTAGCCCAAGCTGAAGCATTCCAGGCAGTAACCAAGATGGGTCCCAGAATGGCAAAGGAAGTCATGCCGTCTTAATATAGCCATAGTTAAGGCTTGTTTTTCTAACAGCCATGTCAGCTGGCTCTGAGAACAGGAAGTGCCAAAGCTTGAAGGAGCTGGACGCTTCTTAATTCTGACACCAGCAATAATGGGATATTCTGTTTATCAGTCATCTGCTCAGAATGAGCCATGTCTTTCCAGGAAAGGTATTCTTTACTCCTTAATTGCCACAAATTGGGTGATCTCTTTCAAAGAAGTTGCTCTGTCTCTGTAAACTGAAAGGTTTTTTTTTTTTTTTTTATTGTTGGGGATTCATTGAGGGTACAATAAGCCAGGTTACACTGATAACTGAAAGTTTTTATAATAAAGTCCACAGCTGCTTTCCTGGGGCTGTCCCAAGACAAGTCCTCAAGTATAAGGGTGATTGAGAGAAGAAGTGATGTGAGGAAAGGCTGGTCTCAACTCTGATTTCTAACCCTGGCTTTGAAGCTGGCTTAGTTGAGGAGGTGTTGGGCAATCAACTCCACCTCCCTGTCCCTCAGCCGCCTAGTGAATAAACCTAGGAAACTGGGTTAAGTGATCTCTAAAATCCTTCTGGCTAGAAAATACTAATCCGAAATCCCTTTTGGATTTCTGATTCCTGGTTTTGGATCGACTTACAATAACCTCCAGAAACTCAGCTCTGCTGGCCTAACAAACACTGGAGATAGAAGACTCTACACCAGGAAATTAATTCATGACAAAAAGAAAGTACGCGGCAGGCTTCCAAGGCTAACCACTCAGAGAGCTGTCTCTTCTCACCAGACAATTATTCCACGTAGAGTGGCTGGAAAGACCATGAGGATTTGGAGCACACTCAAGTTGCTTATAATGTCTTGTAGAAAGCTTGAGCTCATTTCTCTAACTTCTCTGAGCTCCCAAGTGTGATTTTAGTGTAGTGTTTAAGATTACTGGAAATGAATCAACATCAACAGGGTCAAGAAGTAGCCTTTTTGGCTTTGCCTGTCACTAGAAAAAGATAAATACAGCCTTAGAAAAGTACTAGAGGGCAGAGCCAACAGGTTTTTTAAACCCCAAACATAAAACATTTTAGATGGAAATTATCAGCAGAGAAAGTGGTAAAAGAAAAGATCCCATGCCCCACTTTTTCCTTCTCTTTCACAGCCTAGTTTTAAGGAAATTTGTGGCATGGTTATGAAGCCACGATCAAGCTACCCATCATAAGACTTTGGAAACTGGACTGGAATATTGTGACAACAAAGTGAATTTGCAGTCTGAATTACCCAGGCTGGAGCCGTATAATTTCTAAATGTATTTGGAAAAGACCAGAATTGGTTTTGTAGTGTTCCCATCGTTCTGAACCTTGGCTGCACATTAGAATCACATGGACAGCTTAAAACAAAACAAAATCCATGCTGGCCAGGCACAGTGGCTCACTCCTGTAATCCCAGTACTCCAGGAGGCTGAGGAGGGTGGATTGCTTGAGCTCAGGAGTTTGAGATCAGCCTAAAATTACAAAAACTATCCAGGTGTGCTGGTGAGCACCAGTAATCTCAGCTCCTCAGGAAGGCTGATGTAAGAGGATCACTTGAGCCCAGTAGTTTGAGGTTGCTCTGAGCAATGACACAGTGGCATTCTAGCCTGAGCAACAGAATGAGACTAAATAAATAAATAAATAAATAAACAAACAAACAAACAAATCTCCCATGCTGAAGGCCTATTCCAGGTCAGTTATATCAGTCCATAGGACAATGAGAGGCAAACCTGAACTACAGCCATTGCACCAGGTGTGGGCAAATCTGTATATCTGTCAATCAACCTCCTCCCCCCAGGTGATTCTAATGTAAGACAGAGTTTGAGAACCACAGATCGAGCCTAAGGAAATAATTAAAAGTATGGAAAAAGCTTTACATACAAAGATGTTCACCTTTCAGCATTAAACAATAGAACCTCCATAGCTGGCCACTTCCCTACATGGACTACTTCCTTAAGTTGACCTAATTTTCATATAACTTTCATAGAAGTTAGAGAAATGAGCTCAAGCTTTCTTTTTTTTTTTTTTCAGTTTTTGGCTGGGGCTGGGCTGGGTTTGAACCCACCACTTCCAACATATGAGGCCAGCGCCTTACTCCTTTGAGCCACAGGTGCTGCCTGAGCTTAAGCTTTCTACACAACATTATAATTAACTTAAGTGTGCTCCAAATCCTCGTGGTCTTTCCAGCCACTCCACGTGGACTAATTGGTGAGAAGAGACAGCTCTATGAGTGGTTAGCCTTGGAAGCCTGCCATGTACTTTCTTTTTGTCATGAATTAATTTCCTGGACATGCACCACATGTATGTGTCAGTACAGTAGGCCTGGTTCCTTAAGTTGATGACTTCTGTATGCTGACCAGTTTGTTACAGCCCCTTGGGTAGTCAACTTGTGTAGGTTATCTTGTATATAATTTGAGTAGGCCTCTCTTGACCAGGCAATCTATTTACTCACTTACTAAAATGAGATGCAGACATTTTAAAAGATGTTTTAAAATGCTTAATTAACACCTTGCAGTAATAAGCAAAAATGTGCATATTGCAGTATTAATTAAGAAACTTATAGCTGGGCATTGTGGCAGGCACCTGTAGTCCCACCTACTTGGGAAGCAAGGCAAGAAAGTCGCTTGAGCCTAAAAGTTTGAGGTTGCTGTGAGCTACGATGGCACAGCACTCTACCCAGGGGGACAGAGTGAGGCTCTGTCTCAAAAAAATAATATTTTTTAAATTTAATAACAATATAATGAATGTTAAAAAAACAAACAACCACAAAGTATAAAAAGAAATAATACTAGAAAAAATACCAAAATGACACTATAACCACCAACAGTGGTTATAACCTCTGGATATTAGGTCTTTAGATATTTCCCACCCACATTTCTGAATTTTCCAAGTTTTCTGTTATGATTATATATTATATTTATAATGGGAAGGGAAGTAAAAAGCCAATAAACTGACAACTAAAAAAGTAAAAGGGCACATCCTCTCTCAGGAGTGCCTGTCTATTAGAGAAAAGACCAGATGTTTGTCTGAAGCACCCAGTACAGTTCTCAAACCAGCCAAGGCAAATGCTTCTTCCTTTCTCCTCTCTCTGTCACATCACAAGGCTTAACACAAGAGCCTGCTGACCAGTAGGTGCTCAGAATGAATGATTTCTCCAAACCCCCAAGAAACTCAATAGAAAGGGTCACTTACAAATTGGGAGCCTGAGCGGGGCAAAACCACCCTATTGTTGGGACCCAGAAAACCCTTCAGCAACAGGGAACTATCTGGGCTCTTTCTCAAAACCCCATTTATGTCTGGGACATTGAGGCAAAAAGTGGATTTTCTGGGCAATTGACCACATTCGGCTCCCATTCTAAGTTGCTTTGGTGAAGATATTTGCTCTTATCCCCTCTCACTCTAGCCTTGAGCGTAGTCTTAATGCAGCCTCCTAGCCGAGCTGCCTCAAACTATGGCTAATCCAGGGATGACAGTGGTTTCTGGAAGTGGTGCTACTTCTGTCCAACAGCCCAGAGGATGCTGTGTCTGGGTCTATGAAATAGCTGTGACTAACCCCTTCTGCCTGCTGCTCCCTGCACCCCCAGGGCAACAGGCTCTCGGATCCTTACCTGCTTGCCTCGTTTTCCTGGTCTTCCCGTGGGTCCTCGGTGTCCGACTAGCCCAGGCTCACCCTTCGGACCCATTTCACCCTGTAAAGAACAAAGAGAAGCATGACAGGCATTAGGACATGTGCAGCAGGCACACCTACACAGATCTGTCTAATCATTGCCAAATCTTTTCCAAGTGAGCTGTCCTGGGAGATTGAGAAGTGATGAAGTCATAAGAAAGGTAGGCTCATCTTTTCAAGGAAGAGGAAGAAAGAAGGTAACCCTGGATGGGTTATTTATTATCTGAGAGAGAAAGCTGTGGGACCGCACATATATTGGTGGCCAAATGGTGGAGACGAACCATCCTCCAGTATAGCCAGAGCGGGAGATTTGTGCAGTTCAGTCCCATGAGTGTCCGTGACTCTACAGCTGTCTGGGGAAAATGCTTTTTCTTTTAGTTGAAATTTTATGTTGTGCTTGGTTATGTTTTGTTTTTTAACACAAATTTACATGTAAATGTTTTGAATGAAAGGTTGGCACGGTTTTGCCAACTATCATCTTTAGGAAGTTTCTGCTCATTCAATGATCTTTACTTGGAATACTCTATTTCCCCACTCTTCAGTAAACATTGGTTTGAGTTCCATTTGACTTTTGCAGGGAGATATGTTCCAAACAAATGTTCAAATACTCAATATAATTACTGAGAAGCCTTGGAAAACTATATTCCTATTTGATAAGCCTATGTTGAACTTTCAGAACTAAATGCTCCAATTACATAATCTCATAGTTTAAGGCCAAATGTTCACACAACTCATTTATCCATCTTAGTTTCTCTCTTTCTTTTGTTATTGAAGGATCAGCACTTGTCCACAAAGCTGCATCAGAAGAACAAGGTCAAGTGGTTGAGGGAAAGGAACGAGAAGTTTGTTATTTTGCCCACAAAGGAGGAAAAATGGAAGACTTAAAAGTCCAAATTTCTGTACATCAGCAGAAATATAGAGCCTTTAAAGAGTGGGCCCTCAGTTCTACAATATTGCCCTTTACCTACAATTAATGATTCTAATTGTCCCATCTCTGCCCACCCTATGTCAGTCTGACTCCCCACCTCCTTCTGCGCAAATAACAAAAGATTTTCTCCTGCCCATAGAACCCCCATCCACCACCCTAGGCAGGGATGTAGGTCTTGGTTCCCAAAAAGAGTGGGAGAAGTTTTAAAGAGACAGCAAACATTTTTGCAGTTTTTTTTCTTCCCCAGGCAATTCCCTCTGTTACACTTCTACACTTTCTTCCAGGATTCTGACCTCACTTATGTTTTTTCTTTGAGTCATGAACCCACAGGATGCATCATTCCTTTCTCCAGCCATCCCCCCACAGCCCAGAAAGCACCACCACTGAGATAAATTTATCAATTACAACCATGAGCATCTCAGCAGCCGGTGCCCGTGAGAAGCTGCCCACCCGCTCAGAGACAGTAATAAACCCCTAGCACCTTTCTGTGTGGAGGTCAGAATAAGTTAGGCACAATGGAAAGCTCCAGGAAACACCAGTATACAGAATGGATCAAGCGTAAAGCTCTGAAATAAACCTGTCAGCTCAACCAATGCAATAAACTTGTCCCTACTCAAACCACCAATGTCTTGCCTCACCAAGAATTGTCCTTACATCTATGATTTCTTTCCTACTCATGCTTCCTTCAGCATTCTAGGCAGTGAGAGAATGTGAAAGGACAGGGTGCTTTCTACCCGTCCATGGAGCTATTTGTGCAATTTTTCCCGTGGCTGTTTTTTTTTGGGGGGGGGGGTCAGGGGATATCTTGTTTGTGTGGGAGAAAACAGCGGCACAGGCAGCATGAATTTTGTAAAGAGATTTTCAGAAGGAACTGTGGCCCTTCTCCACATCAACTGGAAGCAGCCAGTAATTTCTTGATCTAATTTCTGTCCTCCTAAGACATTAATTATGGTTATCATATCAGCTCCAGCTTAAAACAGGCTGCTGTGAAAGGAGAGGAAATCTCTTTTAGATGGCAAGTCTAGAAATAGTATAGAGGTCAGAGAAGCTGTCATAATTTTATAGTGATTTTTATTATTCTTTAAGGTTCACTGCCACACTGCGTCAATTTTATTTTAAATATTGAAAAATAAAATTATTTTTTCTCTTTTAATATTTCCTTTAATTTCTTTATATAATTTATCTATTTTTTAAAATCCAGCACCCTATTGAGGGTTACAGGAATAGTTTCTGACAGCTTAAGGTAGTGACAAACCATAATAAATTAACACATGATTGAAAATATTTTATTTACTTATTTATTTATTTGAGGCAGATTCTCACTTTGTCACCCTTAATAGAGTGCTAGGACATCACAGCTCACAGCAACCTCAAACTCTTGGGCTCAAGTGATTCTCTTGCCTCAGCCTCCCAAGTTGCTGGGATTATAGGCACTGGCCGCAACAGCCGGCTATTTTTAGAGATGGGGTCTCACGCTGGTTCAGGATGGTCTTAAACTCCTGAGCTCAAGCAATCCACCCGCCTCAGCCTCCCAGAGTGCTAGGATTACAGGCATGAGCCACCACACCTGGCCTCTGATTAAAAATATTTAAACATTCTCTACTGGCTGGATAAGTTCAGATAAGAACACTTATTCAAGTTTGGAAAATAAAAGTTTAAGGTGAACTTTAAAAAATTAAAAATACTAAAAGGGCATTCATTTACATGTTTGAAGAATACTTCTGAGACCTAGGTTTATAATAACAATTTCTGACGTCATATGACATAAGCAACCAATACCACAATATTAGCTTAGGAACTGTCCTTTTTGTTGTTGAGATAGATTCTCACTCTGTTGCCCTGGGTAGAGTGCTGTGGTGTCATTGTAGCTCACAGTAACCTCAGTCTCTTGGGCTCAAGAGATCCTCTTGCCTCCAGTGTAACTAGGATAACAGGTGCCCACCACGATGCCCAGCTAGTTTTTCTTTCTCTACTTTTAGTAGAGATGGGGTCTTGTTCTTGCTTAGGCTGGTGTCCAATTCATGAGCTCAAGCCATCAACCCACCTCGGTCTCCCAGAGTGCTAGGATTACAGGTGTGAGCCACCATTACCAGCCTTTTTTCCTTTTTTTAGAGACAGGGTTTTGCTCTGTTATCCGGGCTGGAATACAATGGTGTGATCACAGCTCATTGTAACCTCAAACTCCTGGACTCTAGTGATCCTCTTGCCTCAGCCTCCCAAGAAGTTGGGGTTACAGGAACATGCTACCATACCTTGCTAAATTTTAATTTTTTTGTAGAGACATGGTCTCATGGTGTTGTACAAGTTAGTCTCCAACTTGTGGCCTCAAGTGATCCTCCTGCCTGGGCCTCTCAATTGTTGGGATTTTAGGTATGAGCCACTGCACCCAGCCAGAAGCTATTCTAAGTGGCCATTTATGCACTTTTCTGTCATTATTTTTTAACGTTTTTTTTTTTTTTTACCTTTCTGTCTTTAATCTCTGATACTCCCCATTACCCACTATCATTCTTCTTCCCTAGGTCCTATTCTAAGTAAAAATTTCCAAAAATCTGTTGCCAATGGCTACCTTCACAATCTTTGACAAATCTGCATGCACACCACTCTATTGTTATTCACAGAATATTTTTTCCTTTAAGTTATTTGAAACTGGCCAGACGCAGTGGCTCACGCCTATAATCCTAGCATTCTAGGAGGCTGAGGTGGGTGGATTGCCTGAGCTCATGGGTCCCAGACCAGCCTGAGCCAGAGTGAGATCCCGCCTCTAAACATAGCCAGGTGTTGTGGTGGGCACCTGTAGTCCCAGCTATTCAGGAGGCTGAGGCAAGAGAATCGCTTGAGCCAAGAGTCTGAGGTTGCTGTGAGCTATGATGCCATAGCACTCTACCAGGGGTGACAAAGTGAGCCTCTGTCTCAAACAAAAACAAAAAACCAAGTTACTTGAAACTGATTCCTTTATTAAGTCTTCTTCCAAGCAAGATATCCACTAAACATTTAACTATTTAAATACTGCTGTGTATCTCTGGCAGAATGTGCACCACCCTTGAAGGACTGCGTTAAGAGTTTAGGCAGCAGTACATTAAGCTAAGGATGCCTGTGCTTTGCACTGGGGCCCATGCGCTGAGGGGCCCTGACCCTTGTAACTCAGATCTGAGCCCCTTTTCAGATTGGTTTCTGAGTTTGAACACTACCATAGCCATTTAGGAGGCAGGAAAAGCAAAGAAAGGCCTCTCTCTGGGGGTGTCCTTTCCCTCCTGTTGGGTTGGAGTGAGCTTTCAGACCATCTGGCCACCCTGTCTCTAGTATGTAAGGCAACTTGCTACACACCCTAAGGCAGAACCTTCCCTGGTTAAACCCACTTTTCCTCCCTGATAGACAAAGAGGCAAAATTCTTTTTGTTGTGCTTGGAGGGCCTGATTTTTTTTTTTTTTTTTTTTTTACAGAGGCCTAACTTCTAGGTACTTACTTTCTGCCCCAACATTCCAGGAAATCCTGGGAAGCCCTGTAAAAAGAACATCAAACATTGTGACCACCTCTGAAATAACTAGCCCTTGAAAGAGCTGTGGACAAGCTTAGTTGGCCACTTTAAAGATAGAGGCCTGTCTGTCCTTCATCTGTCCACAGGTGGGGGTGGACAGGAGGCTGCCATTTCCATAGAAGTCGGTCATTTCTGTGGAATGCCCATTACCTTTTCTCCTTTGGGACCCACGTCACCCCTGTCACCTCTGGATCCCTAGGAGGAAACCACAGGGGAGAGTTAATACCATGGGGGACAAGTGGAGCACTTCAAACTGAAAAGCTCCCTAAGCCAGCAGCTTCATTGACAGGCAGTTAGGCTCAGAGACAGTAGGTGACTTGCCCAGGGACAGAATGCTTTGTGATCTACCTTCTATTTGAACCCCAAAGATCTCTTATATTAGGAAAGGACAATTCACAAAAAATCCTAGGCCCAGATCCTCTCTCATCCTGTAGGAAACTGTCCCCAGGGTACGCTGGTTTTATTTCAGTTTGGTTTGGTTTTGAGCAGATGAGACAGTTGGTGGCGGAAGCCTGGCCTAAAGACACACGTCTGCCATCTGCCACCGCCCACAATGCAGACTGTGCCCATTCTCTCCCTGGCACAGCCTTCATTCACTCATCTGCTCTGTGGGAAGGGCCTCTGCCTCCATGGGGTTCCCACCCTAACCTGCTTCCTTGTTTCAGGAGGCTCCTTACTTCTGTCTCAGCCCACTGACAAAGGACAGGAAAGATCTAGGGACAGTCACTGCAGTTGCTGACTAAAGAGAGACCAGGGCCCACCCTCTGCTATTACTGAAGCCAGAGCCTCTCCCCACACCAGGCTCTGGATGCCATCAGAGACCAGCACCAACCTTTTCCCCTCTGGATCCAGGATATCCCTAAAAGAAAGCAAAAGGAACATTTACAGTCAGCCCTGTAGGACCTTCGAGTTTGGTGCAAGAGTGGAAGGAATCTCTGAAAATGGTGGTTATGTGTCTCCACATTGTGCTGAAGTTTTAGTCGGGTTATACCAGTAAAAGCAGAGATGTCCCAGAGGTTGTGTTTATACCAGGCCTAAAAGGAACATTGCTTTTCTCAGTGCAAAGACTTGATCAAAGGTTTCCATCGGTCCTATTATCCAGAGGCTTGACCTTCACTGCCCAGGAGAACAGCAGGAATGGCATCCCTATGCCTCTGCATTCCAGAGCATGATGTTCCCCCCCGCCCCCCTTCCCCACCCCCACCCCCGCCAAAGAGCTGGTAAAGGCACGCACCCTGCTGCCAGGCCCTTTATACCTGTGACATTCCCCAGCCCACGGGAGCAGCCCCATCTGGTCTCCTTCTTGGTAGATGGCAGCTGCTCTAGAGCCTTAGTGAGAAAACGTGGGAATGTCTATCTGGATCACACACTCACCTTGGAGCCCGTTGGTCCTCTTGACCCTGGCAGGCCCATCACACCCATGTCACCTTTTTCACCCTGTGGGAAATAGAATAAGGAAAACATGATCTATAGTGACATTTCTTTAGAGAAACTAAACCAGGAGAGTCATGGGCAAGATCAGGTTAGAACTGAGGACATTGGGACTGGCTTGTGAAATCTGAGGCCCAAATACTGAAATTCCCCTTTACTCCCTCCCAGAGTCCTATACTTCATGTTTTATTCCTGTATTCAAGATGAAATACAAAATTAAAATGCATAAAGTGAAGCAGATCTCCAAATTAAATGCTCACTAAGATATCATAAATAGCAATACTTGATTTTTCCTCATGAGGATTGTGAGAGAGTAAAGGGGAAAGCATGAGGGCACTGGAGCTTCAAAAGACAAGTTGTCAACATTTTGTCATTTTTGTGATTCACTTTCTGAATGTATTATGGGAATAGTCTTGTCACTTTTTGTCAAGAAAAAAAACTTTGCCTACTTTGCTCTTTGCATATGGAGGTCCCTTAGAATGGTTTGCAGTTAGAACTCCCAGTCATCTGTGCTAAAAGACATTATACTAGCATTAACAAGTAGAAATATAAGATAAGCCACATAGTTAATTAAATAATTTTTTAAGGGCTGGACGCAGTGGCTCATGCCTGTAATCCCAGCACTCTGGGAGATGGAGGCAGTGGATTTGCCTGAGCTAATAGGTTCAAGACCAGCCTGAGCCAGAGCGTGACCCCGTCTCTAAAAACTGCCAGGTGTTGTGGCAGGTGCCTATAGTCCCATCTACTTGGGATACTGAGGCAAGAGAATCACTTAAGCCTAAGAGTTTGAGGTTGCTGTGAGCTGTGATGCCATAGCACTCTACCCAGGGCAACAAAGTGATATTCTGTCTCAAAAACAAAACAACAACAACAAAAACATGTTTTAGAAGTTACAGTAAATATAAAACTAAACAAGTGAAATTAATCTTAATGATCTATCCATTTAATATAATTATTTAATCTAATTATCATTTCAATATGTAATCTATATAAAAATTATCAATGAGATATTGTACGCTCTGTTTTTCGTAATAACTACTTGAAACCTACTGTGTATTTTACATGTAAAGCACATTTCAATTCAGGTGCTAAATTTTAATTGAAAATACTTGATCTGTATTTAGATGCCATAAAATTTATGGTTGAATAAGCGATTCACACATTCAACTTGCTCCAAACATACTTAAGTTTTTTCAAATTACATAATTAAGTAAAGGTTTTAAAATTCAAGCTTAAATTACTTAAAATTTAAAAGCTTAGTTCCTTAGTTGTACTAGCCACATTTTGGGAGCTCAAGAGAAACTAATTTGGGGCTCTCACATGAAAGCTATAACCCAGTTACAACTTAACAATAGGGGGAACTGGGAAAGGGGAGGGTGGGTAGAGGGAGGGGGATCGGTGGGATCACACCTGTGGTGCATCTTACAGGGGTATTTGCGAAACTTGGTAAATGTAGAATGTAAATGTTTTGGCACAGTAACTGAGATAACGCCGGAAAGGCTATGTTAACCACTGTGATAAAAATGTGTCAAATGGTCTATGAAGCGAGTATATGATGCCCCATGATCATATCAATGTATACAGTTATGATTTAATAAAAAAAATAAAATAAAATAAACAGAAATTATTCACGACAAAAAAAAAAAAAAGAGTCAATGTGGCTAATGGCTGCCATGTTAGACAGCTCAGCTCTGTAAAGAGGATTTTTAAAAGAAATATCCTGGGGACTTTCCCTAAAAGGATTGGCAACACAGTTTTCTACTCCCATTCAGAAAGTGAATCACCAAAGATGATGTTATCCACCTGTCCAGCCCTGACTTCCGCAGGTGAAATGTTTGAGTCCTGGCCTCTGAACCTCTAGTCTATGGCCACCAGTGAGAACATAAACAGAGGCACAGATAGGAGTATGTTTGCCTTCTATACCCTAACTGAGGAAGGAATTTCATCAGCAATTGGCAGTCCTTCCCTGAATGTAGGATTGCCATCCATCAGCCAGCCAACGCACCCTATCAACCCTCCACTCCCTACCAGATCAGCAAGACAGGCCAGAGCTTCCCAGCAACAAGCCCCTCGTAAGTCACCTCAGGAAACCAAATAACAGGCTGCTAATTCTGAAAACGAAGGAGAACCAGGGCCCCTGTGAAAGGAGGGAGCTGCCTCTCTTTTTCTCCAACCACAGAAACAGAGCTGTTGCACTGACCAAGGTCTTACTGTCCAATTGAAGGAGGAAGTGTTTGGGGACTTGTGAATGGTCCTCAAACTCTCTTCTTTCTCCTCTTGAGGAAGTGATTCACTGACTATGTGCCATGGGCCAAGGGAGCTGCCATCCCCCCTCCTCTTGTTCTGACACCATAAGAGCCCCAAAGCATACCACACTTACCTTGGGTCCTTCAGGGCCTGGCCAGCCGACAGGCCCAGGCCTGCCAGGAACTCCTGGGGGGCCAGGTCTACCCTTCAAAGACCAAGAACAAAAGTCAGAACAAGTGGGTTTTTTTCTTTACTTCCAAGAAATAAGATTTGTCTCTGGGGTCCAGAGGGGAGGATGGGGCCTTCAAGTATGGTCCCCAGAACCCTCATCCCCCCCCTCCAAAGACTGACAGCCCCAAAAGGTGGGTTATTTAGGTATAAGTTAAAACCCAGGTGTCATGTATTATCACCAAACAAGATCTTATTCTACTTAAGAAATAGATGGTGGTGGGAAAGGGATTTTAAACTTCTTGGTTTTTCTTTTGACCTTTTTTTTTTTTTTTTTTTTGAGACAGAGTCTCACTTTGTCGCCCTCAGTAGAGTGCCCCGGCATCACAGCTCACAGCAACCTCAAACTCTTGGTCTCAGGACTTGCAGCCTCCCATGCAGCTGGGACTATAGGAGCCTGCCACAATGCCTGGCTATTTTTAGAGACAAGGTCTCACTGTGGCTCAGGCTGGTCTTGACCCTGTGAGCTCAGGCAATCCACCTGCCTTGGCCTCCCAAGTTCTAGGATTATAGGCATGAGCCACTGTGCCCAGCCAACTTCTTGGTTTTTCAATCTCCATCACCTCCATACCACCTCCTCAAATGTCCCCTGCATTCCCATGGCTCCTCCCCCGGGACATGCTGTGGAATAAGACGGGAGTATGTTTGGGGAGCAATAGCAGATGCTGTTGGTTCTCCCTCGAGGTCTTTTTCTTTTTCTTTTTTTGTGGTTTTTTTTTTTGGCCGGGGCTGGGTTTGAACCCACCACCTCTGGCATATGGGATCGGCGCCTTACTCCTTGAGCCACAGGCGCCGCCCCCTCGAGGTCTTTTTCACCTGCTCAGCACCCATCCCCAGGAGCTGCCTTCCTCGCTGTTAACAGTTCATTCCTGCAACTTGCTACTGTAGAGTCTGCCCAGGTCATTGGAACAGCCTAGTACCCATGTGCCTCTTCTTTCTGCAGCCAACAGTCCAGCTCCCTCACCTCAAGGCAGGACAAGCTGTGGGGCAATTCACATTCCTGGTCTCCCTTAGAGATGAAGCCACAGAGGCTGGGCTTCACCTGACACCACAACGCCACCCCCCAACTTCTCCCACTCCCCTCTGGTCTCCTCTTTGCAGTGCTCCCTTAATAAATTATTCACTTGCACGTGATATGTGCTGACCCTGTCTCTGTCAAGCCAGGCTCTGGAGCCCTGCAAGAGAGAGTGGGAGCAGGGACTAGGGATCTCTCTTGACTTCTGCACCCATCGGCTAATTTCACAGTTAGCTAGAGATGTGCAGGGTTCATCCCCTAAACCAGAGGTGCCAAATGCTGGTGCGTGTGCTGGTTTCTACTCTAGCCTCCCAAGTCCATGCAGACGTCACTAATCACTCATGGTCCTTGTTGGGTGTGAGCGTGGAGCCACCCAGAATCCTCTCCAGCCCAGCACTTCAGCTGTGCCTTGGCTAGAGTTTTCATGTGTGCCCTAAAGAGTTGTGACTTTGCCTTGGCAAAGGACTATTTAAGATTCTTGTCAAGAGTGAAACTATTTGAATAAAACATTTAATGAGAAATACAGTCATTTATATTTAGATCTATGGGCATCTTTCTTGGCCAAAGTTTTCTACCCTTTCTAGCAACGAGACCTAGAAATTCAGTGCCAGGATCCACCAACCACAGCAGGTATAGTGGCTTGCTGATTTACTCCCTCTTTTTTCTTTCTTCTTTTTGAGACAGAGTCTTACTCTGTTGCCCTCGGCAGAGTGCCGTGGCATCACCACTCACAGCAACCTCAAACTCTTGGGCTTAAGCAATTCTCTTGACTTAGCCTCCCAAGTAGCTGGGACTTACAGGCACCTGCCACAATGCCCGGCTATTTTTTGTTGCAGTTGCCACTGCTGTTTTAGCTGGCTGGGGTCAGGTTCAAACCTGCCACCCTCGGTATATGGGGCCAGCGCCCTACCCACTGAGCCACAGGCACCACTCTGATTTACTCCTTCTTGACACTAAGGAGAGGCTTGATAACATGTGTTTGGTTCACTCAGAGTCACTGTGACCTTAAGTAACTCCCACTTATTTCAGCTGAGCTAAAAAGCAAAAGCCATTTGTTTCTGTCTGCTCTGGCACTTTATTCCAGTTTAATCAAATAGACAGTGAGAGTTATTCTGTGTTAATGGTTGGGGCCTTGGAGGGTTTCTCTGATGGATGGCAGGATGAGATGGTCTGAGGCCAGGGAAATTTGGCCAAGCTTGCAAGCTCCTAGAAGAAGTCTGAATGCCTGGCAGTAGCAGGCTCCAGTTCCTAACCCACAGATTTGGAAGAAAGGACGAGGTTACTGCTATTGTCATAGGGATGGCAGCACCCTCATTGTCCACCTGAGTATTTATTGGTGGCCCCTGAAGTGTGCTGCTGGCAACAGCCCTAGGAGCACACATATACCACATACGGAGAGCACAGTTGCCCTTGTGACGCTGTCGGAACAGCACAGACCATACCTTCCTTCCTGGTCGGCCAAGCTCCCCCTGTGGATGGAGAAGACAGTTAAGGAGAGGCGATTTGGGAAGCAAAGGGTTTAGGAGGGCTGAGGACTGGGCATGGCCATGAGGCTCGTTCGCTTGACCACTCACAGTCCCCCAGCCCTCCCAGTGGCCAAGCTCAAACACACCAGTGGTGTCCCGCACCTGCTACAGCAGCTCGGCTATCATGCAGCCCATCCTCATGTGCTGAGGCAACACTAGCACACGTCTAGAAATCTCAACCGGAAAATGTTTGGTGCCACCCCAAGAAAACAGGCTAAAATCACCAAGGAGAGGTTGAAGAAGAAAGTAGTAGCTCCTACCTTTTCTCCCTTTGGTCCTGTCTTGCCAGGAAGTCCTGGTGGCCCCTAAACAATCAACAGAAGAAGTGTAGAAAGTATAAATCAGGCCAAGAGAGGACTGATGGGGACCCTCTCGGTACACTGGACTCCTACAGCAGCAGCCTCACTCCCCACACAGATGCAGGGTTCAAGGACCCACAAGGCCCCTCTCGTGCCCTTTTCTGTCCTTCATCTTTAGCTGTCTCTGTGCTGCAAGGGTTACACATCTACTCTCTGTGATTATAATTTTTTTTTTTTCGAGACAGAGTCTCAAACTGCCACCCTGGGTAGAATGCCATGGCGTCACAGCTCATAGCAACCTCAAACTCTTGGGCTTAAGTGATTGATTCTCTTGCCTGAGCCTCCCAAGTAGCTGGGATTACAGGTGCCCACCACAACGCCCAGCTATTTTTTGTTGCAGTTGTCATTGTTGTTTAGCTGGCCCGGGCTGGGTTCAAACCCGCCAGCCTTGGTGTATGTAGCCTGCCGTTCTACCCACTAAACTATGGGCGCCAAGCTTGTGATTATAATTTTCTCCCTGGAACCTTTTGGTTGCGCGAAACATCTAAAGTGCTCGGTGAGAGCAACTAAGGAGTCTTGAAGAAATTCCATTTGCTAAAAAAAAGAGGCTTTGCCACCTCACATATCTTTTCAGCTACTGCTACTGAGATTCCCCGGGGCCCTGATGAGAGAGAAGTTAAGTTTTGCACATGGCAACAGCCAATTTAGAAATTCCCATGGTTGATCTGTGGGCACCATCTGCCAAATAATTCTCTTGTGCCTTCCTTCAGCAGGGAAAGTCTTATTTTTTATGTTAAGAACTGGGCAAGTAAATTGCACGTTTTTGTCTCATTGCCCAGCCACAGGAGCGGAACTGACTCCAGCTCAGAGACTCTAGAACCCACTGCACCAAAGCTTTGTATACCCACAGCCAGAATGCAGGTGTTTTCTGCTCTTGCATCTCAGTGAAATTCTCAGTGAGTTGCTTTCCAAATTTCTCAGAACAGCAGAGGGGAAAATCCCTCAGGGACTCACTGTACCCCCAAGATCTGCAGGTGAACTTGCACAATACAAAGCCTGTTTAAAATAATATTTCCAGAAACTTGTCATGACAAACAGCCAGCCCCCACCCCCCAACAAGTGGTTCTCAAACCTCTCAGCACATTACAATTTCCTGGGTTTTTTGAAAAATCCCAAAGCCCCGCCCCACCAACCAGACCAATTAAATAACAGTCTCCAGGGGAGGGGCACAAGCCTGGGCAATTTTTGAAGCTCCCTAGGGACTGGAATTTGCAGATAAGTCTGAGAACCACCATCTCTGGTTTATTTATTTTCTGTTTGGGGATAGGGAAGAGGGAGATTTTTTATTTCATTCTGTTCATTCCTCTAAGCCTTAGCTTTTTCCATTTCTCAAAGTGGAAAAATTTTACAAGGTCACTGCTCTAGCTCAGTGCTTCTCCAACTTTAATGCTCAGGTGATTTACTCCATTCACTGGGTGGAAGGGTGGTGTCTTGTTAAGATATAGATTCTGATTGAGTGAGTTAGGGGAGGGGATGAGATTCTGCATGTCTAACCAATTTCCATAAAATGCCGACCTGCTAGGCCAGGGATCTCACTTTGAGTAGGAAACCGAGTTGGCAGCGTAGACCCTGTAGTTGGGCAACCCAGACTGCCTGTGCCTCAAATGGGATTACACACAGTCAGAGATGTGCAAGTGTGACCAGAGGGCTACGATTCTGAGATGACAAAGAATCCCACCTTCTTTTCTATATTCCGTGGGTTCCCAGGTGCCCGAGATCTGTCAGAGTAGACTGCTAAGATCGGAAAGATAGAAATGCTGCTTAGAGCATTTCCACCTCGCCATTCTTCAGACTTCCCAGCTTCTCTGTGGCAGCCTCTGGCCAGAGGTTCAGAGTCCTGTTTTCTTTTTTCTTTTTTTTTTGTAGAGACAGGGTTTCACTGTATCGCCCTCAGTAGAGTGCCATGACGTCACACGGCTCATAGCAACCTCCAGCTCTTGGGCTTATGCGATTCTCTTGCCTCAGCCTCCTGAGCAGCTGGGACTACAGGCACCCGCCACAACACCCGGCTATTTTTTTGTTGCAGTTTGGCCGGGGCTGGGCTTGAACCCGCCACCCTCGGTATATGGGGCTGGCGCCCTACTCACTGAGCCACAGGCGCCGCCCCAGAGTCCTGTTTTCTTTCTTGCATTCAACAAATCTATATGAAGCACTTCCTGCAACCCACACACTGCTGTAGACTGGAACACAGCAATGAGTGAGACGGACAGTGTCCCTGTTCCCAGAGACCAGGGGTCAGTAAGCTTCTTCTGTAAAAGGCTAGATAGTAAGTGCCTTAGGCTTCAAGGACCACATTTAGTGTCTGCCACAACTAGTCAACTCTGCCCTTGTGGTGCAAAAGCAGCCAAAGACGATGAGACTTTAGTGGAAGTTTAAAAGACGCTGCTGCAAGATTGGGCTGGTGAGTGCAGTGTGCCAACCTTCACCACTAAGCTTGCATTTTACAGAGGGGTGACCAAGAGACCAGGAACAAAAGGGGGTGGGGAGAAGAAAGGGAGAGCTGCAACCAGATGGGAAAAGTGCACAGAGAATTAGAACAGATTATTGTGACACATGGACAATGACGATGAGGGGGACTGCTTCAGACTGGGTGGTTGAGGACAGCATAAAAACTGAGTCCTGAGTGTCCATCAAAGCTGGCCATGATAAAAACCAGAGTGAAGAACAACTCAAACTGCAAGAACTACAGCACAAATACCCTAAGGCTGATGCAGGCTTGGAGTATTTGAGGACCCAAGAGCTGGTCCCTATGGCTGAGTGGAGAAGACAGTGGAGTTGGTTGAGATGATGCAGGAGCTACAGGCCAGAGGCCCCTCCGGGGACCTCTGTCATCCAAAAGTCGTAGTTAGCTTCTCAGTCTTCCTGTGTTGGGAAGCCACAGGAGGGGGGACCCAGGGGAATGATATGATTTCTATGTCCCCTTCATGGGAAGCACTTGGAGAACTGACTGCTCCTTATACCCTCTCTCTCCTCCCATGGAAGGCCTAGGCCCAGGGTCCAGGCCGAGGGTCCAGCCCAGGGAGGTCTCTCATTGATGGAGTCCCCTCCCAGAGGTGAGCCAGAGGAGCTGGAGCCTGGCAGGTGGGGTCACAGAGGGTGCTTTTTTGCTTATTTAGAAAGTCCTTTCTCTAAAAATAAAAAAATCCCTTTCTCTAGCATTTTGCCTGTTCCTCGCTCTTCCCGTTAGCTTATGGGAGGGGTGGGATGCTTGGTAGCAGTACTTGGGGGCCCAGTGAAGCTCAGGGTGACAAATTTCTCTTTGCCTCCACTCTTCAGCACTGAATGCACCTCTGAGAGGTCCACAGGGAGGGGTGTCAAGGAGCACATGGGGTACTGTCACCGAGGGTCTGTGTGCTGATAACTGGAATAACAGCCACATCCACACAGGCAGCAGCTCATGTGATTCCCTCTGACATCCAAGACAGCAGGGGCAACTATTATCCCCATTGCTTAGATGAGGAAATCCAGACTGGGAGGCCAGAATTCTCTAGGAGGGGAGTCAGTGGTCTATCCATATGGCTCTGGAGCAGAAGGTAAGTGAGAGAGGGGGGAACAGCTCTGTATCACGCATGAAGGGGCAGACACCAAGGGGCTGTGCCCAGTGAGCTTCCCTGCTCTGAACAGAAGACAGCAGATGAGTCGAATAGAGCACCAACCTGGGGGCCAGGAGGCCCAGGGGAGCTGAGCGAGCCTTGCATGCACGGGGAGTGCGAGGTCTCCAGTTCCAAGATGAGGTTCTTCATGTCTGGGGAGAAAAGCTTCAGTGCAAAACAACATAGGGACAGAGGTCAGACTTAGGGGACAGAAGACGGGGCCCCACCCTGGACACAGATCTGCTCCAGGGTCAGTCAGGTCCCCAAGACTGACAGTTTCCTGGCACCCCAACGAGTGTCCCAAGATGACAACATTCTAGGCCACCAGTTTCTGTTCTCTCAGCTGCTCTTGAGTCACGCCTGGCTTGAGTGGGATTATAGAGGTATAATGGCTACTTGGATATACAGTCAGGAAGCTGGATTCAGGGCCTTTACCCAGTGTCCAGAGAACGCTGCTAACAGGAATGTAATGCCATTCTGAAAAACCTTGGTTACAAATAACGAATTTTGTTTTATCTTAAGTAAAATGAAGATTAAAGTGAAGAAAAGCAGACAAATTAATTTTAGCTTGCTTTTCTGTTTATCTGTATCAAGAACCAAAGTGGGAGAAGGCCACCCATATTTATGACATCTGTAGATAACATGGGGAAAATGCCAGTTTATGTTTTGGAAAAGAGGAAAATGTGAAGTCCTATTGGTTTGGAAGTCTATATTTAGAAAATTTCCTCAAAGCAATTTCAATTATATCTTTGAGGTGAATTTTAAAAATCAATTCACGGGCGGCGCCTGTGGCTCAGTCGGTAGGGCGCCGGCCCCATATAACGAGGGTGGTGGGTTCAAACCCAGCCCCGGCCAAACTGTAACCAAAAAATAGCTGGGCGTTGTGGCGGGCGCCTGTAGTCCCAGCGACTCGGGAGGCTGAGGCAAGAGAATCGCTTAAGCCCAGGAGTTGGAGGTTGCTGTGAGCTGTGTGGGGCCATGGCACTCTACTGAGGGCCATAAAAGTGAGACTCTGTCTCTACAAAAAAAAGAGAAAAAGAAGAAAAAAAGAGAAAGAAGAAAAAAGGAAAAAAAAATCAATTCACATGTTATAAGTGCCTTTTTATAACATACTACAAACTTCTAGACACTTTTAAGAGCTTGCAAAGACTAAGCAGCTTAGTATTTTATAATCTCATTGAGAAGACTTAGAAATGAAATGTCACACCAGTTTTTGCTCACTCTTTTTCATGGTTCAAACAATAGACATTTTTCCTTTAAAAAAAAAAGAAAGAAAGAAATGTAATGCCAGCCTCCAGTGAGAGCGGCACTCTAGTTTTCTATTTTCTGGTGGCCACATTTTTATCTTTTAAAAAGGTAAAAGGAAACAAGTGAAATTAATTTTTTTTTTTTTTTTTTTTTTGAGATACTCTGATGCCCTGGGTAGAATGCTGTGGTGTCATCGTAGCTCACAGCAACCTCAAACACTTGAGCTTGAGCGATCCTCTTGCCTCAGCCTCCTGAGTAGCTATAACTACAGGCACCTGCCACAGTGGCCCAGCTAGTTTTTTTTCTATTTTTAGTAGAGATGGGGTCTTGCTCTTGCTCAGGCTTGAACTCCTCCACCCATCTTGGCCTCCCAAAGTGCTAGGATTACAGGCATGAGCCACGACACCTGGCTGTGAAGTTCATTTTAATAACACATTTTATTTAACTCAAAATACCCCAAATACTATCATTTCAACATATACAGTATAAAAGAGTTATTAATGAGATATTTTTCATTCTTTTCTTCTTACTAGGTATTCAGAATCTGATGTATATTTTACACTTACAGGACATCTTGATTTGAACTAGCCACGCCGAAAGTGCCTGTTAGCTCCACACGGCCAGTGGCACCTGTATCAGACAGTGTAAGTCTAACAGTTTCCAGAAACAGCTGACAATCACAAGTCCCTAGAATGCCCTGGCCTGTTGTCTGCAAGATCAGCGTCCCGATCCTGCTCATTTCCTCATCTTGTCCCCTCTTCCCAAATTCTCTTCCCTCTCACACCTCAATGTTGTTCACAGGACTATTTCCTGAGGCACCTCATGGAAATGGTCTACATAAGACATGGGCTGTGGAAGGGAATTTTATACGTATAATACTAGAGGAGAAGCAAAACAGAAAGGGAAATTCCATATCTGAGCAACTGATAGGAATCCAGAAAGTTAGAAATTCACCTCATTGTTTTCGAGAAGAGACATTGTCAAATCCAATTCCCTGCTGAGAAACATCCCCTCCATCCCTTATTTAAAATGGCTGGAGAAGGACTATGCCCCAGAAACCGCAACCTGTCCATTCCAGGGCTCAACCTCAGGGCGAGTGAAGGGTTGAGTCTGTCCAAAAGGATCCTGAGCTTATGCTGAGCGTGGGGCAGATGGGGAGGGCTGCATAGTGGGCACTGATGTACTCACCGGACTGTGGCACCCCCTGAAAGATGGTGGTGGGAACAGTGGCGGTGGTGGGGGTGTCGGCAGGCAGCATGCTTGGTGGCTACCACGCTTCTTCTGATCCAGGCTGGGAAGGGCTGTTCAGAGAAAACTGCTGCTCGTTTAATGAGGTCAGTGCTAGGGCCTCTGTCATGCCTACCGTGCCCAGGGAGACCCATGCTGCCACCCCAAACTTCCGAATCTAATTTATAACCTCTTAGATATGAGCATACTTCCAGATTGTTCCTTGAAATAGCCCTGAGCTTGCCTTTGCTGAATTAAGATGGTTAATAAATGAACAGAGGCTATGGGCACTGTGACCACTACAGGGTCCACCTCTCCTTTTTCAGATACTGAATTGTCACTTTATAGAGGTGGCCAAGATGCAAAGTTCCTACAGACTGAGGATGTACCCCCAGCTGGGGAGAAGAAACTGTGTGATGATAACTTTGACGTTATACTCAAGGAAATTGTTTGGACAGAGAGGCAGAATTGACCAAATTCATTGATTACAGGAGACCCAGACTCACTGTTTAAAACCCTTATAATGACTCTCACCTCTAAACACACATTTGAGTGTCACCATTTCTCTAGAGAGTCACAGCATGATGCCTCAGAGTATGGGTGGCCTAATCCTAAGTGTGAGGAGATAAAAGGAAAATCCTTTATAGCTTACTTTCCCATGGAGTCTCGTCCATGTTCCATGTTAGTATTTGGCAGAGTTGAATTGTACCTTCCAACAAGCATGGACAGTGTGTTACAGCCCAACAGAAACCAGCACTCAGATTGAGAACAGAACTCTCCCAAACCCAGAAGCCTCTGAAGCTCTAACCTCTGCATTCCTCTTCCACCGTGCCACCATCCTGAATTTAAACAGCAAGGATTCGGGTGGCGCCTGTGACTCAGTCGGTAAGGCGCCAGCCCCATATACTGAGGGTGGCGGGTTCAAGCCCGGCCCCGGCCAAACTGCAACCAAAAAATAGCCGGGCGTTGTGGCAGGCGCTTGTGGTCCCAGCTACTCGGGAGGCTGAGGCAAGAGAATCGCTTAAGCCCAGGAGTTGGAGGTTGCTGTGAGTTGTGTGATGCCACAGCACTCTACCGAGGGCCATAAAGTGAGACTCTGTCTCTACCAAAAAAAAAGAAAAAAAAATTAAAAAAAAAACAAACAAACAAAAAAAAAAAACAGCAAGGATTCATTTTGCCTAATTTTAAACTTTATGTAAATGGAATCATAAAATATGAACGCTTGTCTTTGGCTTCTCTCCCTCAGCACAGTGCCTGTGGGGATCACCCAGGCTGCGTATGACTATTACTGTTAGTCACCGTGACTGCATCACTGATCCATTCTGAAAATCACTGATGTTAGCCGGATCGATACCACCACACATCCACCAGATGGCTACAATGAAAAGGACAGACAATAACGAACGTGGTGAGAATGGGGGATGACCGGAAGTGTCAAACTTTGGCTGGCGAGAATATAAATTGACACAACCTCTTTGGAAATTGCTTGATATTTTCTATTAAAGCTGAACATAGACATAAACTATAGGCCAGCAATTTCATTCTTAGAGATTTACTAACAGACAAGTAAGTGTATTTTCACTAAAACATATGTACCAGAATGTTCACAGAAGCAATAGTCCATAATTGCTCAAAGCTGGGATTTTTCAGCTCCCAATTTTGGTTTCACAATGGTGTCCTCACCACCCCCTTCATGAAACTTAGACCTCTCAGAACACCTACAAGTTCACCACCATGTGCTCTCAGCCCTTATCCCAGTTTTCTGTCTTCTCTCCCAGGGGCTGGAGACTGCCTATTGTCTCCACCCGATACACCACAACCTGCCTCAGACACTGGGCAAGTAAGTGCTGGGTGCTCCCCAGACATAACCAGGTTGTGGGGCCACTTGTGTCAGCCCCAGTGCACCCAGGAAAGGTGGCCCCATGCAGACCCGCAACCTCAGACCCTTAATGGTGGAGCTATCCACTGGCCTGTGCCAATGGTCCTCAGCCCTCTCAGGCCCAGTGTCCCTTTTGTGAGAAATATTTCGTAAAGACACCTTTATTATCTTGTTATGAAGTTCACAATTTAAAAGATAAAACATCAAGTTCTGAATGTGACACAAAATGAAATATAAGAAAGCATTATGATAGAAAATGTGTATTTCAATTATAAGTGGTACAGTGAATGCAACATACACAAATACAGGTTGTAGTATTAACAACTCATATACCACAAGGGGTGTATCCACCATGTAATGGGATTTCCTAAAATGATTAAGAACACTGGGTAAAAGTCCCAGCCAGATAAAGTACAGTCATCACTCAGTAGTTATTTATAGTCTCAAAAGCTCAGTTTGTAGGATAATAGCACACAAAAAATGTTTTGTGAAAGAGAATTCAGTTCGAGAATGAGATAATTATATATAAGTATGAATGTCCCAGGGGACGTTTCAAAGTCGTGTAGGACATGGGACAATACCTGATGCATGAGTCTGTCCTACCCTCTGCACAGCATCTCTCACCCCTGACCCAGCACAAGGGCAGTGGCGCCACCCATCTCAGCCTCCTGAACGACCAAAAGTACCCTGAAAAATTCCAAAATGGCCTCACTGAAAACTGTTGGCCTGTCCCAGGCTTGGTGATTGGCTTTGTCAGAAACAGTTCCGCAGGACCCAGCACCCCGGCACGAAAGCAGCATCTGCTCTGGGCCATACAAGTGAATGAGGGACTGAAGGAATTTAAAGAAGCAAGAACAACAGGTAACCACCAACTGGGATGGACCAGGGCTGCTTTCTAAAAAGATGGCATTCGTGCTGAATCAGGAAGGTCAAGAAGGATTCAGATGGGGCATCTTCCTGACCCAGGAAATAGATGTCTGGGGAAGTTGTCTGGAGCAGGTCTTGAAGGGCCACCTGGGGCCAGGAATATGGAAGGAAGGAAGACTACCTAGAGGGAGGGAGAAATGGCAGGAGAGAGACAGTGGTCTATTCAGGGCTACTTTAATTTTTTCTTTTTCTTTTTGAGACAGAGTCTCACTTTGTTACCCTTGATAGAGTGCTATGTCATTCATCATGGCTCACAAGCAACTGCATACTGTTGGGCTCAAGCAATTTCCTTGCCTCAGCCTCCTAAGTAGCTGTGACTACAGGCATCAGCCATAGCACCCGGCAATTTTTAGAAATGGGTTTCTAGCTCAGGCTAGTCTTGAACTCCTGAGCTCAGGCAATCCACCTGCCTGGGCCCCCCAAGTGCTGGGATTACAGGTGTGAGCCACCACGCCCAGCTAGGATTACTTTAATTTCAAGAGCTGAATTCCATTCACAGTGGCTTAGGGAAGAATGAGGATTTATTGTAAGGGTAAAAAATTTCAGAAAGAGCTAGGACCAAGACATCAGTGGGGACATGACCCTCCCTTGCATTTCCCCTGCCCCCTCCTCTTTTTTGCACTTCTTTCTAGATATCCATTCTGCCTCCCTCCTCACCATGGTGGCTGGCCAGGTCTTATTCAACCCTTCTACCTCCAGCCTCCATTTTGTCTGGAACATCCCTTGTGGCTCTTATTTTAAATATCCAGGACAGGAATATGAGTGCCAGCCAGGTTCTAGGTCAGTGGGAGTCCTGCCCAGAGCCTATCCAGGCCCAGCCTGAGGCCCAGTCAGTAGGATCTCGGGGTCTGTCGCCAGCTCATCAGAGACTGTGGGAGGACATTTTCCAAGAGGGGTCAAGAGCAGGCAGGCACTCCAGAATGCATCAATATGGTGCAGAAGCTAGAAGCTTCCAGGTGGGGATCAATGGAGAGGTGGCAGGAAGGCCAGAAAGTCAGTTTGGGGCTAGACTGTGCAGTTTTGGATACCCCACAAAAGGTCTGAGCTTTATTTAGAAAGCAGTAGGGAGTCACAGCAGGTGTGGAGTAAAGGGGTGACAGAATCATATCAGTACACCAAGTGTGGACAATGGCAGCATGCAGCCAGCTAGACGTGGAGTCAGCATGTTGGGCCTGTCCAGTGTGTGAGGACAGGTGGGAAGGGACCAATGCAGACACTACTGGGGAGAAGGGACCTGGGGGTTGCTGTGTTGGAGGAAGGAAAGAGGAGGGAGAATCAATGGTGATTTTGAAGTTGCAGGGGACCTGGGCAACAGTGATCACAGTATGGGACAGAAAAGTCAGAAGAGGTTCTAGGTTATGGGGACAGCTGCCAAATTGGGTGTTAGGCATTTATTCACTTGAGCACTTTGCCAGGCACTGGACCAGGCCTCATGGGAGGCAGAAAGATGCTCAAATGATGGCTGAAGATGATAGGACCTGTGATGCTTGGATGACCCTTCTGCACTTATCCTGTCCTCTACCCTCCCATATGCAGCCCAGCCTATCAAGACTGTGCAGGTGCCACCTCCACCAGGAAGTTTTCCTTGACTTCCTAGGCCAAGGTTGAGTGGCCCTCCTATGTTTTTCGCTGAGTTTACCCCTGTTAGCTCTTTTCTATGGGAGGAACTGCATCTCCCTGAGTAAACTGTGCTTTCTGGGAGAGCAGGAGCCAGGTTTTATCCTTAGGGTCTAGCAATGTACCTGGCATACACTAGGCACTCCATAAATGTTTGCTGAATTAATAATACATACATATATTTTTTTTCTTTTTGAAACAGAGTCTCACTCTGTCACCAAGACCAGAGTGCAGTGGTGTCAGGCTAGCTCACAGCAACCTTGATCTCTTGAGCTCAAGAGATTCTCCCAAGTAGCTGGGACTACAGGCACCAGACATAATGCCAAGCTAATTTTTTTATTTTTAGTAGAGATAGTGTGTTTCTCTTGCTCAGGTTGGTCTCGAACTCCTGAGCTCAATTGATCCTCCTGCCTCAGCCTCTCACAGTGCTAGGATTACAGGTATGAGCCACTAAGCCCAATCTGAATTAATAATATTAATGACAAACACCACATGCAAGGCACCATTTAAGAGTTTACTCACATGAATTCACTGAATCCTACGGCAACCCTGAGAGCTAATCACCATCCCCATTTACAGGTCAGTTAATGGAAGCAAAGAGGTTAAACAATCTTCCTAAAGTCATATAGCTAATCGGTGACAGAGCTGGGCAATCTGGCTCTGGAGCACCTCCTCTTGAACTCTACACTATGACTCCATGTGGGTAAAAATGAAGGTTGGGAGCTAAGAAGAAGGCAGGTCCTATAACCGCTGCTCAAGACTACAGCATCAATGCCACCACCAAAGACCATGGAAACACACCTACAGTTGAACCAAGTAGGGTTTGCTGACTCAGTGCAACCAGGGAGAATATAACCGGGGCCTCTGGGGGGCCTCTCGGTAAGAAAGCATTAGGAAGGATTTGTTTTAGGATTGGGCTTTTGGTAGGTAATTTGGGAGACACTAGGAAGAAACAAAATGTAGCTTGTTTCTGATTGAAAGATGTCAGGAAGCAAGGGCTATTCTATAAGTGGGTATCTTAATTTTTATCTAGAACAAAACAGAGCAAGACTAAAGCTGTGATTGGTTAAAAAAAAAAAAAAGGCATATACTCCTAGCATGACTGGAGCTTAAAAAAAACAGCAATCATTCCCATCAGCAAGGATGGGAGAATGTTTGGTCATGTTGGGGGCTGGATGATAATCTTGTTTTCATCTGTGTTCACTCTTGATTGTAGAGTGATCTTTGCTTTTGTCTGGATCCATGGAAGTCACGGGTGGCTCTGTCTGATGCTGGTGTTCTAGCAGGAGAACACCATGCCCATCTGTGTCTGGTCAGCTCCAGCTGTCGTGGGCTGCTTTTCTCTTTCTTAGCAATAAGATAATATAGTTATATTGTTCCAGAGCTTGATGTTAACATCAATGTATTCCTCTTGTAGTTTCTTCCCTAGAATGTTGTGTGGCTAAAAGCATGAGTTCAGTTATCCCACCTGACCTTGGGCATGTGGAGAAGGCTGTCAGGTACCTTTTAAGGTCTGCTGGGTACAGTTTCTCCTTTACCTCCCCCTCTCTCTATTTTTTTTTTTTTTTTGAGACAGAGTCTCACTATGTCTCCCTCGGTAGAGTGCTGTGCTGTCACAGCTCACAGCAACCTCCAACTCTTGCGCTTAAGCGATTCTCTTGCCTCAGCCTCCCAAGTAGCTGGGACTTCAGGCGCCCGCCACAACACCCGGCTATTTTTTGTTGCAGTTGTTATTGTTGTTTAGATGGCCCGGCCTTGGGTTCGAACCACCAGCCTTGGTGTATATGACTGGTGCTGTAACCACTATGCTATAGGTGCCAAGCCTATCTCTCTCTCTTTTGCCTCAGCGGACAACTAAGGGCTGAGGCTGCAGTTTTCCACAAAGCTTCTGCCAGCTGGGAACACCTGGGAGGTTGGCATGTCCGCACAGCTAATTTGCAGTCATTACCATTATTTTTCCAGACCATATATGGCCTCCGATGCCTTCCTTCACCCAGCACCCTGTGTGGCCTTCCACTGGTGAAAGACCTTGCATCATTCAAAGCAATAACTTCTCTCATTTCTTCCTGGAAACTGGAGAACTCTTTAGCGACCACAGATTATCAGTTGCTTTTCCTGTTGAGGCATCTGCAATGTTCTCTCTCCCACCCCATTCCTCCTCACCCTTCCCCTTGACCCACTTCACTCCCGGCAGGTGAAGGCCATCTATTTCTGCCCCTCCCCCTTCTCCCTGGAGCTGTTGGTTTTTAGCTGTCTAGTTTATTTACAGCTCATTCCAGCTGAGAATATTTCCATCAGGTGGACGTGTTTGGGAGCAGCTTCCCCCAGCTCCTCCCTCCCAGTCAACTAAGCCAGGACTTCACATGTCTATTTTAGTGTCACCCGAGTGGCCTGTAGGTCTTCAGGCTGTGCTGTCTCTGTGGAATCATGTCTGAGCTCAGGGTCCAATCTGAAAAAGCACCAGTAGGCGCTGTTGTAGCTGTTGTAAATAACCGTGTGTGTGCATACACAGAGCCTCAGAGACCCGGGTATGCCCCATGGCTCAGCCCAGGCAGCTGCCTTGGAAGTGCCAACTCTCACAGAATTTCAGTACTGCTTATCCTGACTTAAAGCCATCAAAGTCATATTGTATGTGGCCACTGCATGGTCAAACTGTGGGTAACTGTTTAATGCAGGCTTTGGGCAAGTATTTGTTTTTTGTTGTTGTTGTTTGTTTGTCTGTTTGCTATTGTTGATGTTGATTTTTCCTGTTGGACTCTTGAAAAGGATCCTTTATCCTGTTTCATTTTGAGAAACTGAGGCACATCCTTGGAAAGTGATTCATTCCAAATTACTCTTGGAAAGATATGGACTTGGATCCAAGAGTGTAAGCCTGGGTACGAGTGGTCATGTGACCTGGGACAACTTACTTCCTCAGTCTGGGACTTAGTTGCCTTATATATACCACAGGGTTTTTTTTGTTTGTTTTTGGCTGGGGCTGGGTTTGAACCCGCCACCTCTGGCATATGGGGCCAGCGCCCTACCCCTTTGAGCCACAGGTACCACCCTATACCACAGGGCTTTTGCCCAAGCCATCTGCAGAGTCCTTTCTAAAATATATCTGACACTACGATCACCACTGTATACATTTTCATCCCCCACTCACAGCCCAGGTTACTAAGGACAGCCTTTTCCATTTCTGCCTCCTGTTTTTGCATCAAGCAGCCCCCCTCAAATCCAGCAAATCTGTCATTAGAAGCCACCAAAGGAAAGATGTGACATAAGCACCCTGACTGTAACAGGTTGCAAAATAACTGTTCTGCACCTGCTTGTCCAGTTGGTGAACTAGTCAGCATTTTACTTTTTCTTCCTCCTGCTTGGGGGTCTGTCCTTGCTTATGGGAACTTGCACAAGAAAGAGACCCAGGGTGGAGAGAAGGCCAAGGGCACACACTCCATTGCAGCTCTCAGTCCCCTGACTGGGAGTTGGGCATTTCAGCTACAATAAAATTCTCACATTAACTGGCTGCAATTTGTCCCAAGTTTCCCCCAATTCACATATTCCAGAGAAGGTTGTACCCTACGAATTTCTTTCAACCCCCACACAAATTCTGAAAAACAAATTCTGATCCTAAAAATTGAAAGTAATTTGAAATCCTCTGAAAGACTGTGATAGAAGTTTGTCATCTGCAATTTTCCCCTGAGTGAGCAAGACAAAGAAATTTGGCAGTCTGGTGACTGGCTTCTGAGCCACACTAAGCCAGTCCATTTGGAGAGTGAGAGAGGTGTCTTTGCCACCTAATACCAGGGGACCCTGGACTACAGAACAAGATTTTATTCTAAAGCCCAGGGAGCTGCAGCTGCCAGCCTGCCCGCCTGCCAGCCTGAAATCAAGGTCACAGAGGTACACATGAACTTGGACACCAGGTCCCCACCAACTCCACCTTGAAACCCCTTTTCATTCTAATTCCAACACGGGCTGAAATTTTTTAAGTTTAAAGCCTGTTCCCAGACTTTAAAGTCTGCTTTCCAAGAGTCTTTTTCCCAAACAATGGGCACATGTACGCACACACACATGCACACATACGCACACCCACAACTCACCCAAGCAGCGTGCTGAGTGACAGAGCAGTCCTGAAATGGTGAGCAGATGAATGAAGCTGAATGATGGGCCGGTCATTGTGAGGCAAGGCCCAAGGCAGACTGGCCAGGGAACACAAGCTGGAGACAGGCTGTGATTTGTCACGCCCCCGAGTGCTCCCAGCGCCTGGTCTGCTGGGCATTTGGGGTGGGAGTCAGCCAATCCCTGCTTTGATATTGCTTCTGCCCCAGATGCTAGGGGTCCATCCTGAGCTCCCCGGAGCAGGAATGGGGAGGCAGCCCTGCTCTGGCTCCCCAGAAACACTGTTCTAGGGGAGGCTTAGAGGACGAGAGTGCCTTTGGCTGAGCAGAGGACGTGAGATTGAGAGCCCAGGATAGTGATCCCCCTGCAAGCCACAATTGGTTAAACAGGCTGCTTTTCATTTGGCTCAAAAACTGCCTCGTCAATATTGCTCTGGCCAGCCTTAAAGTCAACCCCCCACTGAGATTGTTCAAGGGGAATCTGTCCTCTTCTGCTTCAGAGAAGTCCTTGGTGGCCAGGCGACTCAGCTCTCACCATGTCTGTGCCAAGGTGCTGCCGACAAAGCTAAACTTAATTAACATAACAACAACAACAACAACACACACACATACATATTTCCAAAGCTAAACTTAATTAAAATAACCACAACAACAACACACACACATGTATTTCCAAAGCTAAACTTAATTAAAATAACAAGAATAACAACACACACACACACATATATTTCCAAAGGGCATGTGGGCAAATCTTTCTGTACAAGGTTTGCCCGTAAAATAATAAAGTGGCATATACCAGATACACATGAACTCTGCCTGGTACCTTATAGGCACACGCAGTGCCTGAGCATGGACACCCACAATATTCTAGATCATAAAGACAAGATTATTAATACTTAGCAATCAGCACTGTTGTTTTAACCAGCTTGGTAAAGACCACACACTATAGCAGAAATTAGCATACTTTTGCAAATAAAAGCTGGATAGTAAATATTTACGCTTTATGGGCCACGTGGTCTCTGTCACAACATAACTTTGCCATTGTACATAACAGCAGCCTAAGCAATACATAAAGAAACGGATGTGGCTGTGTTCCAGTAAAACTTCACTCACACAAATAGGAGGCACACTGGTTTGCCTTGCAGGCTGTAGTTTGCTGACCCCTGCACTATAGCCTGGAAAAGAAAAGGCACTTCTGTATTCATTCACTCACTGTTTTATTCACTCAGAAACACACAGTGACTATCAAATTGTGAGAGATAAAATGACTAGACACGGTTCCTGCCCTCAGAACATGTTGTTCAGTGTTATGGAAAGAATATTGCCCCTAGAGTCCTGGTGTTTCCACTTAGCAGCCGTGTGACCATGAGAAGGTTATTCATTGTCTCTGTCACCTTCCCTACTTACAAAGTGGGTACAGCAAACCCACCTTGCTAGTTTATTGTGAGGATTAAAGCTACAGCATTTGACATTCTTGGTGCAAAATAGGGGCTCTTTTATTGACATTTTCTTGGATAATTATTGTATAATGTGGAAAAAGAGGAATTACAACATGAGGTGTCTGGAAAGATTTACAGGAGGAAGAGATGGGTTTCAGGTTCCCCTCAGGGGAAGGGGGTCCAAGTGGGAAATCAGGGAAGATTTCCTGGAAGAAGTGGCATTTGAGCTCAGCCTTAAAAGCAGAAAGCAGGGCGGCGCCTGTGGCTCAAGGAGTAGGGCGCTGGTCCCATATGCCAGAGGTGGCGGGTTCAAACCCAGCCCCGGCCAAAAAAAGAAAGCAGAAAGCAGAGATTTGCTGGTACCAAGATGGGAGCAGTGAGAGGGAAAGCTTAGGCTCTGTGCCTTCTCTGGGGAATTCCCCTTTGTCCTTCTTGAAACAGGTTAGCAATAATGACAGGGATTTCTAAGTCCTGAATCCCAGACAGTTGAGGAAAAATTATCTGCATCATACTTCCCCAAATGTCCCTGTTCTGGGTCATAGTCCTACAGATCTTCATTTTCCCATGTCAGAAATTCTTGGAACTTTTCCACTTTTCACACCAAAAGCATTTTTTTTTTAAATCAAAATGGCATCAAACTTTTTCTAAAACAATTTACACATGTAAGAACACTCAGCTGTACTTTGTTTCATTATTGTAAAAAGGGAGGTGGCTGGACTAGACAATTGCTGGGATCCTGTCCAACTCTGCAGGTGTCTAAATCTCTGTTTTGAACCCAATTATTTAGGTTCATGAATGTCTTCGGTCTCTCTCTGCTCTGTTTCCCTGCTCTGCTGCATTCTTTTCTCTCTCAGTCTCATTATTTCTGTCTCTGTGACTCTCTTTCTTTGTCTCTGGCTTTGTCTCTGTCCTCAAGCACTCACAGTGGCTCAACTACTTTTACCTCCCTTCAGCCAGGTAGATCAGCCTGGGCCGAGGCACCCTTGTCTCTAACAATGGCAGTAACTCTTTGTGTGATCTTGGATGATGCATCTTCCCTCTGGGCCTTGATTTTCCCAGATGTAAAATGGGAGCCTTGGATCAGATGAGCTCTAAGCCTTTTCCAGCTTTGGCTTCTATCAGGGTCTATGATTCCTGAGACATAAATGGTCCCTCATAAGAGACCTGGACAAAGAGAGAGGATTTTCCCTTTTCCCACTGGTGAGCAATCTTTGCTCTCAGATTCCCTCAGGTGCGTTGGCCCCAGTGCTGGCTCACCACAGCAGAGCTGCCTGCAAAATCTAATTCATCATAAAAGTTCCGGGGCCTTCCTGCAGCTGTCAGCAGGTGTCATATTCACAGTATTTTGTCTTAATTGCAGCTCTGGGATTCATCAACCAGTCCAGAGCCCACTTCTGGAATATGGCCTCCCTGGGCACTGTTCCAGATGCTCTTGTCCCCACTGCTGCCACACATAGGCCTCCTCCCTGCGATGAGGCAAAAGTGAGTTCTGCTTTCCGTCTGCCTCCTGCTGTGTCTCCCACTACTATGCGCAGCGAGATTTTGTGGCTTAGATAATGCAGACACCCTTCCCAGGGATCCCAGAACCCACGTGAGGCCAAAACATCTACATGTTTGGGGCAGAGCCTAGGATCCCGTCAGCTCTGGAGCACTTCACAGCTGCTGCTCCATCCCCAAACCTTGGTGTGCAGAGGAGGAGGGAGGAGGACCTGGGTTCTACTTTCCTACTGACAAAGTTCCTCTCCTTGACTAAACTTCGGTCAGGCTCCTTTGTGGGCTTCTGTGTTCTTCCTTGCAGAATCCAGTTATAGTAAGAATGCTATTCTTGCTGTTAATATAATCCTACTTCTAAACTGGTAAGTGCAGTAAAACACACCCCATGGTGGGTGTGTTTGTCTGCTGGGGCTGCCCTAACATAGTACTGCAGACTGGGGGTGGTGGTGGTGTAAACGATAGAAATGGGTCTTTCACGGGAATGGAAGCTGAAGTCCAAAGCAAGGTGCTGGCGGATTTGCTCCTCCTGAGCAAATGCCTTTGGCTGGCAGATGGCCCTCTTTTTGTCCTCACTTGGCCTTTCCTCTGTGCATGCATCCCTGGTTTCTCTGTCTGATCTTACCCTTCTTATAAGAACACCAGTCAAATTAAATTAGGGCCTACTTCATGGCCTCATTTCTTTTTTTTTTTTTTGTACAGACAGGGTCTCACTTTATGGCCCTCGGTAGAGTGCAGTGGCCTCACACAGCTCACAGCAACCTCCAACTCCTGGGCTTAAGTGATTCTCTTGCCTCAGCCTCCCGAGAAGGTGGGACTATAGGCGCCCGCCACAAGGCCCAGCTATTTTTTGGTTGCAGTTAGGCCGGGGCCAGGTTTGAACCCGCCACCCTCAGTATATGGGGCCAGCGCCTTACCGACTGAGCCACAGGTGCCGCCCCATGGCCTCATTTCAACAGACTCACTTCTATGAAGACCCATCCTTGAAATATCTTACATTGTAAAGACTGGGTCTAATTAGGGCTTCCCCAGATGAATTTTGGGGAGACACAATTCAGCCCATAATAGTGGGCATATTTGTATTCCCTGGACAGTTCTTTTTATTTTTCTGGAATTGTTCATAATAAAAAAGAATAAAACAGGCTCAGCACCCGTAGCTCAGTGGTTAGGGCGTCGGCCACATAAACTGGGGCTGGCAGGTTCCAACCCAGCCAGGCCTGCTAAAAAGCAACAGTGACAACTACAAAGACAAAAAAAAAAAAGCTGGGCATTGTAGCAGGTGCCTATAGTCCTAGCTTCTTGGGAGGCTGAGGCAAGAGAATTGCTTAAGCCCAAGAGTTTCAGGTTTCTGTGAGCTACGATGCCACACCAATCTACTGAGGGTGACATAGTGAGACTCTGTCTCAAAAAAAAAAAAAAGTAACAGAAAATATCTCCACATGGATTAGAGTTGGGAACAGGCCATTCCAGTGCCCTCATTGGCCAATATCTATGGGCTCCTGCAGCTACATAGAGCTGAGGCACCAGCATTGCCTGACGGGACCTGCAGCCAGTCTATGAGACCTTGGCTGGGTCACGAATCCCGTGAAAGGCTTTCTCTTCTATCCCTGCCCTACCCCAAAGAGATGCCTTGAGGAGGAAAAGTCTGCCCTCATCATAGGATAAAAGAAAATCATCATCTCATTTGCCATTATTTTATATAAGTCTTATATCAAAGGTATCTCCTTTATACACATAGATTCAAAGAAACAAACCCATCCCCCTTTCCTCTCAAAAGGGAAGTGTTTTGGACCTTATCTAAAAGACGGCATCTGCTTGTTGAGTTCAAGTTCTAATTTGACCAAACAGCATGTGGTAAGTGGAGAGGAAGGAGGAGACAATGCTATTAGGATCCAAGGGAACATAAAGAAACCTCCCCATGGCTGGCTGCGCCTTGGCTCGGAATTTGATTACAACAGCCAGCATAAATCAGCCAATGCTATTAAATCTTCTGCTAGTCCTTGACAGGGGAGGCCAAGTTTGTAGAATTATTTGGGAGATCTAGCCTTAGGTCAGAGACAAAACCTTCCAGCTGCATTGAGCCCAAAGGGTGGGTTATTTCCAACACCCGCTGGACAACTGCAGCTAAGTGGAAAGACCCTGTGTTTCCAGCCGCTATGTTTCCATGCCTTCATTTTTCCATGGTGACAGTTTAGCTCTATGGTCACTTGTAATTCAAAACCACCTGGCTCATTTATCACTTTCCCCAGATGCCCCTCAGCTGTATCTCTGCCCCCCACTCTTGCCTCCAGTATCTGCTGTTCAAGGTCCACGACAGGTAGGGAGGAGGGGTCCTGGGAGCCCTCTGGCTACCCACTGGCACAGACGGCATCTCTACCATTGGTCTCACTGTCACTCAAATCCCTGTATTCCAGAAATTGGGAAAGCTAGGGCCAATCCCTTTGGACTCAATAGAAAGCAATAGGGCCTCAAATGAAAAGTCGGAAAGATGAACCTTAGACTCTTTATAGTACTGTTAATATCATTAGGTGATTCTACCATTCTGGAAATTCTCTGAGATCTCAATTCCCCTTGCTGGTTTGGGTCTAACAGACCTTTAAAGGCAAAGTCCCTCTTGTGCTCTAAATGAAAGGCAGTACTTTGTATGTACAGATGGTGTTTTGCTTACTTGTTCAAAATAGGCAATACATGCATGTGACTCAAAATTTAAAAGTATAAACGAGAATATATGAAAACTCTCTTACCCTCCTTCCCCAGCCACACAGTTTCAATTATTTATTATCAGTCAATGACTTAGTTTCTTATGTACACTTCGAATATTTTATGCCTACATAAACAAAAAATTAAGTATAATATTTCTCTCCTTACTCAAAGGGTTTCTTGTAATATTATTTATGCTTATGGTACTCTTCCTTGATTTCTTCACAGTTTTTCTAAGAGCTTATTCTGTGAAACTATATTAATGCATCCATATGCTTTTCCATGGCCTTCACTTGGAAGGACCATAATGTGTTCACTCTGTCCTGTGCTGATGTGTGTTTGAGTGATTTGCAAACATTTTGCTGATGCAAAGCACATAATAAAATAACCTTCCACATGCATGTTTGTGTGTGTTGGTAAATGTGTCCATTGGATGAATTTCTAGAAATAACTACTGAATCAAAAAGTATGTGCACATGTAATTTTTACATATGTTGCCCAATTCATCTCCACAAAGCCTCCTTCAATTCACATTTCCTCCTGCGAGCAATGGATGAGAATGCCAGTTTCCACACACTCTCACCAACAGTCTAATCAGACTGTCTGAATTTTGCCCATCTGATTGGTGAAAAGTGTTTTATTTGCATTTCTCTTATAGTGAATGAGACTGAGAGTATTTTCACACATTCTAGAACCATTTATACTTTTTCTATTTTCCATAGAGTTGTTGATTTTTCTCTTACAATTTTTTTCTTTTCTTTTCTTTTTTTTTTTTTTTTTTTGTTGTTGTTTGTTTCTGGCCAGGGCTGGATTTGAACCTGCCACCTCTCCGTACGTCAGGCTAGTGCCCTACTCCTTTGAGCCACAGGCACCACCCAACAATTTTTTTCTTATATGTAAGGAAAGTACCACTTTATTATGTGACTTTCATATGTTACCCCCAGTTTGTTTTGGCCTCTGTTTTTTGCTACACATAATTTTTATGTAGTTCTTCTTTTTCTTTTCTGGGTTTCTGTGTTTTTTCCTCATGCTCAAGTTACCCTCAAGCTCTCCCAAGGTTTCGTCTACTGATTGTTTAGTTTCATATTTTATATTTAACTTTTCATTATAACTTGTTCCAATATAAGATACATTTGTTTGTTTGCTTGTTTTATAGAAGACATTTTATCTGTGAGCTAAAGCAGAAAAAAACAACAAAAAAATCTTCAAACTACCTTCATGTAGCCTGCAAAATCACAGGTGGTAGCTATTACCACATTCACTATCAGGGACTGAGCACTTTTTATGTGCTAAGCACCTGCCTACAGCAGCCCTAAGAGTTGTCAGTGTTTTCTCCATCTGACAGATAAGTAAACTGAGGCTCGAAGAAATGCCTAGGTAAATGGCAGAATCCTGACTTGAACTCAGATGGGTTGTTTCCTTGTCTTCATTGCTCTGCTCTCACACAAACTCCAACTACTTGTACACTGAGTAGTCAAGGCTATAGCAGGAGGCACAATAAGTATTGGTCACTTGACTGATGTGAAGTATCTCAAATGCTATGTGTCTCAAGTAATAGTCACAGGGAATTTAGAGACTGAAGGACAAATTTAAATATAATAAGAAGAGACAATGGGGGAGGAGAAGGAAGAGAAGGAGGATCTGAATCAATTCAAATGGATTTTATTGTCTCAATTAGAAAAAAAATGAGCACAATGTAAAATTGGCAGCAGATGGGTATATGGTCAGAAAATTGAGCATCTGTGTCAAATTAGCCACCATTTGCTGACACTCCCTGGGGAAATCTCATATTTAATAATCTTCCTCTGATTGCCCAGGAGGACCTGCAATGGGCAGGCCTGGTGACTTGGCAGCTGCTCTCTCAGAGGGGCAAGAGTATTATTCCGTACAAGGGAGATGTTGCAGGGACAGAGGGCCCATTCTCCTGACATGGGTGAACTGGAGACAGGAGGTAGCTTGCCTTACCAGCTAGGTTCTGCATAGGATTGTGCAATTTCCGAGGGTGGAGCAAGATGGCAGCCGAGTAACAGCTTCCTTGCATCTGGGCACCGTGAGTCTGGGGATATAGGACTCCAGGCATCTCTGGCTGGTGGGATCTGCCTATCATCACCCCTGAGAGGATACAGGGAGTCAGCGAGAGACTTCTGGACCCCAAGAGGAGGACTAAAACAGTGGAAAACCGGCAAGTGGTCGCGTGTGTTCAATCCACCTAAACCCGCCCGCAACTGTAAGTTCAGTAGCTGCGAGACTGCAAACCAGAAAGGCCTTACCTGTGAACTGTTTTGGTGTCTTTGGACTTGGCACTCAGCTGAACTGCCTTGGGGAGAGCCTGAGCGGAGTGCGGAGAACTTTGGCCTTTGTCTAGGGCCCCAGTCTGAGCCGCTGAGCCAGACGGAGCTAATAGAGTTTGGCTCTGGGTCACAGGCAGACATTGTGAGCGATCTGCCCTGGCAAGCTCCGCCCTCAGGGTCACAGAGCTGGAATTGGGTGGGAGCTGGTAACCCAGCGACCAAGTAGCCTAAGGGCGGGGTCTGAGCCGCCTTGCAGCCCTAACCCTCGGGGGCAGAGGGAGACCAGTTTTGACACACAGGGTAAGTGGATAGCCACTTCAGCAGTGATTCCAGCAACAAGCACTTCCCTGAGAAAGCTTCTGCTCAGTAAGTGAACAAGTTCAAAGTGCCTTTTAAGTGGGCTGAAGAGAGATTTAGGGTGTCTACCTGCTGGGGTTCGAGAAACTAGCAGCCTCCAGTCGTATCAGAACTGTGATTAACATCTCATACCCCAGAAGACCACGTGTTGCCCAGACAATATTCAATTCCATATACATACTGCTTTGTTTTTGGTTGCGTGTGTGTTTTTTTTTGTTTGTTTGTTTGTTTGTTTTTTTTTTTGGTTTGGTTGTTTTTGTTGTTTATTTTGACGTTCTAGATTGTTGTTTTGTTTTTTAAGTTCAACCTTTTCCACACAGATCCTTTTTCTTTCTCAATTTTTCTAGTTTAATTATAATTTCCCATTGCTGCCTATTTCAATAATCAGAACTTCATTTTTGTTAGTGTTTCTACCACTATTATTTGGTTTTTCCAGCCAATTTTATCCCGCAAGGTTTTCTGTTTGCTTGTTTTGGTTTGATTTATAGCATTTTTGTCTTTCCTCTCTACTTGGTGGAGGTGGGGTACTGTGTCTGATCAGGTTAGCAAAGAGCTGCTGACCTCAAGGGAACCACCCCACTTGGCACCCCCAGAAGGTGTTTTTTTTTTTTAAGGTTGTATCAAAGTACCCTACTGTACACCTATATTGCTCTGTCTCCCTCTTTCTGTGCCTCTCTTCTTTTTGTCAATATTCCTTTCACCCAACCACTCTCCTTTCTCTATTTTTCTTTTTTTTCATTTTTTTTTTTTCTTATCACTCGGTCCTCATTTCTTTCATCGCTTTTTTGCTCTTAAACCTTCACACCCTTCTGGTCCTGTAACCCTTAGTCCACAGGCACAAGAACTTAAAGAGCAAGAGGAATTGAAAGGAAAATTAGGGCAAGTAAACAGATAAAAGAAATCACCCATGAGGAAGAATCAGCAGAAAACTCCAGGCAACATGAAGAACCAGTCCAGAACTACCCCGCCAAGGGACCATGAGGTAGCTACTGCAGAGGATTCCACCTATACAGAAATGTTAGGAATGACAGAAAGGGAATTTAGAATACACATGTTGAAAACAATGAAGGAAATGATGGAAACAATGAAGGAAACTGTTAATAAAGTGGAAAATAACCAAAAGGAAATTCAAAAACAGAATCAAATAAGAGATGAACGATATGAAGAATATAAAAAGGATATAGCAGAGCTGAAGGAAATGAAACAGTCAATCAGGGAACTTAAAGATGCAATGGAAAGTATCAGCAACAGGTTAGACCATGCAGAAGAAAGAATTTCAGAGGTAGAAGACAAAGTTTTTGAGATAACTCAGATAGTAAAAGAGGCAGAAAAGAAGAGAGAGAAAGCAGAACGTTCACTGTCAGAATTATGGGACTTTATGAAGCGTTCCAACATACGAGTTATAGGAATTCCAGAAGGGGAAGAAGAATGCCCCAGAGGAATGGAAGCCATACTTGAGAATATTATAAAAGAAAATTTCCCAAATATCACCAAAGATTCTGACACACTGCTTTCAGAGGGATATCGGACCCCAGGTCGCCTCAACTCTAACTGAGCTTCTCCAAGACACATTGTGATGAACCTGTCCAAAGTCAAGACAAAAGAAAAGATTCTGCAAGCTGCCAGGAGTAAGCGCCAGTTGACCTACAGGGGCAAATCCATCAGATTGACCGCAGACTTCTCTAATGAAACTTTCCAAGCAAGAAGACAATGGTCATCTACCTTTAATCTACTTAAACAGAACAATTTTCAGCCCAGAATTCTGTACCCTGCTAAGCTAAGCTTCAAAATTGACGGAGAAATCAAATCATTTACGGATATACAAACATTGAGGAAATTCGCCACAACAAGACCAGCTCTACAGGAAATACTTCAACCTGTTCTGCACACTGACCACCACAATGGATCAGCAGCAAAGTAAGAACTCAGAAATTAAAGGACAGAACCTAACCTCCACACTGATGCAAAAGATAAAACTAAGCAATGGACTCTCACAAAATAAGACGAATAGAATACTACCACACTTGTCAATTATCTCAATAAATGTTAATGGCTTGAATTCCCCACTGAAGAGACATAGATTGGTTGACTGGATTAAAAAACACAAGCCATCCATTTGCTGTCTGCAAGAAACACACCTGGCTTCAAAAGACAAATTAAAGCTCCGAGTCAAGGGTTGGAAGACAATTTTTCAGGCAAATGGAATTCAGAAGAAAAGAGGAGTTGCAATCTTATTTTCAGATACATGTGGATTTAAAGCAACTAAAGTCAAAAAAGACAAAGATGGTCACTTTATATTGGTCAAGGGAAAACTACAACAAGAAGACATTTCAATTCTAAATATTTATGCACCCAATTTAAATGCTCCCAGATTCTTGAAGCAGACCTTACTCAGTCTGAGCAATATTATATCTGATAATACCATCATAACAGGGGACTTTAACACTCCTCTTACAGAGCTGGACAGATCCTCTAAACAGAAATTAAACAAGGATATAAGAGACTTAAATGAGACTCTAGAACAACTGTGCTTGATAGACGCATATAGAACACTCCACCCCAAAGATAAAGAATATACATTCTTCTCATCACCCCATGGAACATTCTCCAAAATTGATCATATCCTGGGACACAAAACAAATATCAACAGAATCAAAAGAATTGAAATTTTACCTTGTATCTTCTCAGACCATAAGGCACTAAAGGTGGAACTCAACTCTAACAAAAATGCTCGACCCCACCCAAAGGCATGGAAACTAAACAATCTTCTGTTGAACAACAGATGGGTGCAGGAAGAAATAAAACAGGAAATCATTAACTTCCTTGAGCATAACAACAATGAAGACACAAGCTACCAAAACCTGTGGGATACTGCAAAAGCAGTTTTGAGAGGAAAATTCATCGCTTTAGATGCCTACATTCGAAAAACTGAAAGAGAGCACATCAACAATCTCACAAGAGATCTTATGGAATTGGAAAAAGAAGAACAATCTAAGCCTAAACTCAGTAGAAGAAAAGAAATATCCAAAATCAAATCAGAGATCAATGAAATTGAAAACAAAAGAATCATTCAGAAAATTAATGAAACAAGGAGTTGGTTTTTTGAAAAAATAAATAAAATAGATAAACCATTGGCCAGACTAACGAGGAATAGAAAAGTAAAATCTCTAGTAACCTCAATCAGAAATGATAAAGGGGAAATAACAACTGATCCCACAGAGATATAAGAGATCATCTCTGAATACTACCAGAAACTCTATGCCCAGAAATTTGACAATGTGAAAGAAATGGATCAATATTTGGAATCACACCCTCTCCCTAGACTCAGCCAGGAAGAAATAGAGCTCCTGAACAGACCAATTTCAAGCACTGAGATCAAAGAAACAATAAAAAAGCTTCCAACCAAAAAATGCCCTGGTCCAGATGGCTTCACTCCAGAATTCTATCAAACCTTCAAGGAAGAGCTTATTCCTGTACTGCAGAAATTATTCCAGAAAATTGAGGAAGAAGGAATCTTCCCCAACACATTCTATGAAGCAAACATCACCCTGATACCAAAACCAGGAAAAGACCCAAACAAAAAGGAGAATTTCAGACCAATCTCACTCATGAACATAGACGTAAAAATTCTCAACAAAATCCTAGCCAATAGATTACAGCTTATCATCAAAAAAGTCATTCATCATGATCAAGTAGGCTTCATCCCAGGGATGCAAGGCTGGTTTAACATACGCAAGTCTATAAACGTTATCCACCATATTAACAGAGGCAAAAATAAAGATCACATGATCCTCTCAATAGATGCAGAAAAAGCATTTGATAAAATCCAGCATCCTTTTCTAATTAGAACTCTGAAGAGTATAGGCATAGGTGGCACATTTCTAAAACTGATTGAAGCTATCTATGACAAACCCACAGCCAATATTTTACTGAATGGAGTAAAACTGAAAGCTTTTCCTCTTAGAACTGGAACCAGACAAGGTTGTCCTCTGTCACCTTTACTATTCAACATAGTGCTGGAAGTTCTAGCCAATACAATTAGGCAAGACAAGGAAATAAAGGGAATCCAAATGGGAGCAGAGGAGGTCAAACTCTCCCTCTTTGCTGACGACATGATCTTATACTTAGAGAACCCCAAAGACTCAACCACAAGACTCCTAGAAGTCATCAAAAAATACAGTAATGTTTCAGGATATAAAATCAATGTCCACAAGTCAGTAGCCTTTGTGTACACCAATAACAGTCAAGATGAGAAGCTAATTAAGGACACAACTCCCTTCACCATAGTCTCAAAGAAAATCAAATACCTAGGAATATACCTAACGAAGGAGGCGAAGGACCTGTATAAAGAAAACTATGAAATCCTCAGAAAGGAAATAGCAGAGGATATTAACAAATGGAAGAACATACCATGCTCATGGATGGGAAGAATCAACATTGTTAAAATGTCCATACTTCCCAAAGCAATCTACCTATTCAATGCCATTCCTATCAAAATACCAACATCATACTTTCAAGATTTGGAAAAAATGATTCTGCGTTTTGTATGGAACTGGAAAAAACCCCGTATAGCTAAGGCAGTTCTCTGTAATAAAAATAAAGCTGGGGGCATCAGCATACCAGATTTTAGTCTGTACTACAAAGCCATAGTGCTCAAGACAGCATGGTACTGGCACAAAAACAGAGACACAGACACTTGAAATCGAATGGAAAACCAAGAAATGAAACTAACATCTTACAACCACCTAATCTTTGATAAACCAAACAAGAACATACCTTGGGGGAAAGACTCCCTATTCAATAAATGGTGTTGGGAGAACTGGATGTCTACATGTAAAAGACTGAAACTGGACCCACACCTTTCCCCACTCACAAAAATTGATTCAAGATGGATAAAGGACTTAAACTTAAGGCATGAAACAATAAAAACCCTCCAAGAAAGCATAGGAAAAACACTGGAAGATATTGGCCTGGGGGAAGACTTCATGAAGAAGACTGCCATGGCAATTGCAACAACAACAAAAGTAAACAAATGGGACTTCATTAAACTGAAAAGCTTCTGTACAGCTAAGGAGACAATAACCAAAGCAAAGAGACAACCTACACAATGGGAAAGGATATTTGCATATTTTCAATCAGACAAAAGCTTGATAACTAGGATCTATAGAGAACTCAAATTAATCCACATGAAAAAAGCCAACAATCCCTTATATCAATGGGCAAGAGACATGAATAGAACTTTCTCTAAAGACGACAGACGAATGGCTAACAAACACATGAAAAAATGTTCATCATCTCTATATATTAGAGAAATGCAAATCAAAACAACCCTGAGATATGGAAAAGTGTTTGTTACCAGTGACTTAGAGCTAAGTACTTGACAGGGGTGGCACAAAGCTCTACGTATTAGTTCGTTTTAACCTCATCATCATCTAAAATAGGGACACTCCATTACCCAGGCTAGAGTGCTGTGGTATCAGCCTATGGCACAGCAACCTCAAACGCCTGAGTTTGAGCAGTTCTCCTACCTCAGCCTCCTCAGTAGCTGGGACTACAGGCACCCACCAGAATGCCATAGGCTAATTCTTTCTATTTTTAATAGAGACAAGGTTTCATTCTTGTTCAGGCTGTTCTAAAATAGGGGCTATTATTATCCCCATTTCATAGATGTGGAAACTGAGGTGTTAAGAAATTAAACCAACATGAGTCAGGATAGCCAAACAGAAACCTTCAGTGACAGACCCTCCACACAAACACCAAATGCAACAACTATCTAAACAAGGAAGCACCTTCAGAAGAACCAAAAATCAGGTGAGTGATCACAGTGAGTGATCATCTGGTTTTAACATTATATCAAGGAAAGAGGTACCAAAGAAGTCAGGAAATACAGTCTGACCTTTCCTACTCCACCCCTCACCCAGCCTCCAGCAGTATTGGCTCTGAGTGGAAAAAGAATTTGTGTCCCTAGGGGAGGGAGAGTGAAGCAATTGTGGGACTTAGCATTTGATCTCAGAGCCTCCCTGTCAGAGGGGAACACAGCATAGATCAGAATTCTGCTGGCACCCACGGAAGAAGCCCTTGGACCAGCCTGGCTGGAGGGAAATCTTCCACCCCAAACCCAAGTTTTGGCTAGCTCCATCACTTGTTGACAAAATGGCCCGAGGCCTCAAATAAATTCATAAGGTAGTCAGGCCACAAAAGTTGTAGTCCTTGGGCATCTCCTGTGACTGTGCTGGCTCGGAGCCCATGGACTTGCGGTACATATGACCCAGTGAGAAGCCAGTGATGGTGGCCAAGCCAGTGCCTGTTTCACCCCTCTCCCAACTCCAGGCAGCGAGGCTCAGGGAGAGTCTTCTTCCATGTGGGGAAAGGAAAGGGAAGAACTCAGAGGACTTTGTTTCACAACTTGGGTACCAGCTTAGCCACAGTAAAAACATACCAAGCAGACTCCCAAAGCCCCTGATTCCAGGCCTTCCTGGAACGCATTTCTAGCATCACCTGGGCCAAAAGGAAACCCATTGCCTTGAAGAGAAGGACCTAGTCCTGGCAGGATTTAACACCTGCCAAGTAAAGAGCCCTTTGGCTTTAAATAAACATCAGAGGTAGTCAGGCAGCAATTGCCATGGGATTTGGGTGAGGCCAAGCTGTCATCCTGTGTGACCTGGTACAGTCCCAGCTGTGGTGACCACAAAGGAGTGTCCATCTCACCCCTCCTCTAACTCATCAGCCCAGTATGAGTTAGTATCAGCCCAGAGAGTGAAGAAAGCAAATAAGAAATTTTGCCTGGCAATCCAGGGAATTCTCCCATATCTTACCCAAGCCCACGAAGGTGGTATGTGTATCACCAGAATCGGAATCGGCAGAGTCACAGTATTATTGGACTTGAGGCACCCCCAGTTCTGACACAGCAGCAGTGACTAAAGACTTACACCACAACATTCAATTCCCTTTGAACATGTGGAAAGCATTCCCAAGAAAAACAGGTTCAATGAAGCCAAGACTGTGAAGATTAGAATAAATACTTAACTCCAATGCCTAGACATCAATGACCACCTACAAGTATCAAGAACATGCAAGAAAGTATGACCTCACTAAACAAACTAAATAATGTACCAATGACCAATCCTAGAACGACAGAGATAAACTCTCAAAGAATTCAAAATAGCTGTTCTGAAGAAGCTCAATGAACTTTAAGACAACAGAGAGAAGGAATTTAGAAGACTGTCAGAGAAATTTAACAAACACACTGAAATAACTTCTTAAAAATCAAGTAGAAATTCTGAGGCAAAAAAAAAATCAACTGATAAATTAAAAAATGCATCAGGGACTCTCAACAGCAGAATTGAAAAAACAGAAGAAAGAATTAGTGAGCTTAGGTGCAGGCTATTTGAAAATATGCAGTCAGGAGAGAAAAAAGAAAAAAAAGAAGGAAGCACACCTATAAAATCTAGAAAATAACTTCAAAGGGGAAAAATCTAAGAGTTATTTACCTTTTAAAAAGGAGATTGAGATTGGGGTAGAAAGTTTATTTAAAAAAAATAATAACAGAGAAATTTCCAAACCTAGAGAAAGGTACCAATATTCAGGTACACGTAGGTCATGGAACACCAAGTAGATTTAACACCAAGTAGATTTAATAATTAAGGTAATTATTAAGGTAATAATTAAGCTCCCACAGGACACAGATAAAGAAAAGGTCCTAAAGGAAGCAAGAAAAAGAAAATAAAAAACATATAAAGGAGCTCTGTAAACATCTGGCAGTAGACTTCTCAGTGGAAATGTTGCAGGCCAGGAGACAGTGGAATAACATATCCAAAGTGCTGAAGGAAAAAACCTTAACCTTAGAATATTATGTCCTACAAAAATAGCCTTCAAACATCAAGGAAAAATGAAGACTTTTCCAGCAAAACAAAAGCTGAGCGACTTCATCAACACCAGACCTGACCTACAAGAAATGCTAAAAGGAGTTCTTTGATATAAAAGAAAAGGGCATTAATGGACAGTAAGTAAGTACCTTAAAGTACAAAACTCACGGATAATACAATTATAGAATACTCTATCGCTATTGTGTATATACCACTTCTATCTTAAATAGGTAGACTAAAAGACAAATCTATCACAGATAATAAGTATAACAACTTTTTGAGAGCTAGGTAGCATTAAAAGATATACATTGAAACAAAAAAAAGTTAAAAAGCAAGGGGAATGGAGTTAAAGTGTAGAATTTCTTTCAGATTTATCTTCGCTTATTGTTTGCAAACAGAATTAAGTCGTTATATGTTTAAAATAATTGATTATTAAATGTCTTTTTTTTTGCAAGCCTCATGGTAACCTTGAATCAAAAAACCTACCATGACAGATATACAAAAAATAAAAAGAAACAAATTAAAACACAGTACCAGAGGCGGCGCCTGTGGTTCAGTGAATAGGGCACCGGCCCCATATACTGAGGGTGGCGGGTTCAAACCCAGCCCCGGTCAAACTGCAACAAAAAAATAGCTGGGCGTTGTGGCGGGCACCTGTAGTCCCAGCTGCTCGGGAGGCTGAGGCAAGAGAATCGCTTAAGCCCAGGAGTTGGAGGTTGCTGTGAGCCGTGTGACGCCACGGCACTCTACCGACGGCAGTAAAGTGAGACTCTGTCTCTACAAAAAAAACCCCACAGTACCAGAGAAACTCACTTTTAACAGAGGAAGACAGGAAAGAAGACAGAACGAAAGAGTATCACAGAACAACCATAAATCAAACAACAACATGGCAATAATATGTCTTCATGTATCAATAATAACATTGACTGTGGATAAACTCTCCAATCAAAAGACATAGAGTAGCTGGATGGATAAAAGAATAAGACCTAGCCACATGTTGTCTATAAGAAACCTACCTTACCTATAAAGACACATATAGACCAATAATATAGGGATGGATAAAGATATTCCATGCAAATGGAAACCAAAAACGATCAGGTGAAACAATCAGATAAGATAGATTTCAAGATACAAACTGTAAAAAGACGTCATTGTATGTATAATGATGAAAGGGTCAATTCTATAACAACTATAACAACTCTAGAGGCTACAACAACTCTAAGTATTTATCCACATGACACTGGAAGACCCAGATATATAAAGCAAATATTATAGGCAATAAATAGAGAGGCCCCAACACAATAGTTATTGGAGATCTCAACACTCGAATGCATTTCAGCATTGCAGAGATCATCCAGACAGAAAATCAACAAACATTGGACTTAATCTGTGACTACAGACCAAAGGACAGAACAGATATTTACAGAATTTTTTATTCAATAGCCACAGAATATACATTCTTCTCTTAAGCTCATGGATCATTCTCAGGAATAACTGTATTTAGGTCAGAAAATAAGTCTTAAAATTTTCAAAAAAACCCTCAAATTATATCAAGTATTTTCTCTGACCACAGTGGTATAAATCTAGAAATCAATAATAAGAGCAACACTGGAAATTATATAAACACATGGCAATTAAACAATATGCTTCTGAATGTAGAGTGGGTCAATAAAGACATTAAGAAAGAAATTTTAAAAATTCTCAAAACAAATGAATATGAAAACCCAATGTAAAAACCTATTTGACACAGTGGAAAAAGTATTAAGAAAAAAATTTATAGCAATGAGTACCTATATCACAAAATCAGAAAAGCTTCAAATAAACAGCCTAATGATGCATCTTAAAGGAGTAGGAAAAATAGCAAAAAAAAAAAAAAAACAACAACCCTATATTAGTAGAAGAAAAGAAATAATAAAGATTAGGACAGAGACAAATTAAATTAAAAATCAAAAGATCAATGAAACAGAAAGTTAGCCTTTTGAAAAGATAAACAAAATGGGCAAACTTTTAGTCAGACTAAGAAAAAAGAGAAACAAATCAAATAAATAGAATCAGAGATAAAAGAGGAGACATTACACATGATATTGCAGAAATTCAAAGGATCATTGGAGGTTATTATGAGCAACTGTATGCCAATCAATTGGAAAACCTAGAAGAAGTAGATAAATCCCTAGACACATACAAAATCAAACCAAAAAGAAATCCAAAACCTGAATAATCTAATGACAAATAATGAAACAGAAGCAGTAATAAAAAGTCTGCCAACAAATAAAAGCCCAGGACCCCATGGCTTCACTGCAGAATTTTACCAAACATTCAAAGAACTAATACCAATCTTACTTAAACTCTTCCAAAAAATTGAGGAGGAGAGAACATTCGCATGCTCATTCTATGAGCCCTGTATTACCCTGGTACAAAAACCAGACAAAGACACAACAAAAAAAGAAAACTATAGGCCAATATCTCTGATAAACTGATCTAAAAATCCTCAAGAAAATACTAGCAAACCAAATTCAATAACATATTAAAAAGATTCATCACGATCAAGCGGGATTCATCCTAGGAATCCAAGGATGGTGCAATAGACACAAATCTATGGTGTGATACATGTGATGAATGAGGACAAAACTATATGATCATTTCAACTGATGCTGAAAAATCATTTGATAAAATTTTACATCTCTTCACAATAAAAACTCTCAAAACATTGGGTACAGAAGGAACTTATCGCATGATGATAAAATCTGTATGGACAGACCCACAGGTAGTATCATATTGAATGGGAAAAAACTAAAATCCTTTCCTTTAAAAATAATTTAAAGAGTGGAATTGGAATTTTCCTAATACAAAGAAATGATAAATGCTCGAAGTGATGGATACCCCAGTTACCCTGATTTGATAATTACACATTTATGCTTATATCAAAAGATCACATGTACCCTGTAAATATATACAACTAATATATTACTCATAATAATAAAAACAAAATTTATTTTTTTAAAGTAATTAAACCAAAACTGCATGACCAACATCCTTCAGCTAGTGGGTCACAGAGTTATCTCTCCAGTGCAGAGATATCTGCCTGTGAACTCCATGCCCTTTACTCGCACACTATGGGTTCTCAGTGCCAATACTCAGAAGAGAAATGTACTCTAAGACTCCTTCTTTGTGTGGGTGCTGACTCTGTAAAGTAGCAAACAACTTATTTGCCACAAAGTCAGAGACAGTTTAAGGCTAATAGGATCTTTGAAATCTCACCCACTCCTCATTTACCGAAAGACACTGAATCCCACGAGAGAGCAAATGGCTTGTTCAACACTATACATGCGCCTGAATTTTACCCGAAGGCCTTGGTCCTGTGCTACAAGTCTCTTTTAAGAACATGGGGAAAGGCTGGGCGCAGTGACTCACATCTGTAATCCTAACACTCTGGGAGGCTGAGGCAAGTGGATTGCTTGAGCTCATGAGTTCAAGACCAGCCTGAGCAAAAGTGAGACCCCATCTCTAAAAAAATAGCCAGGCATTGTGGGGGCACCTGTAGTCCCCATTACTTGGGAAGCTGAGGCAAGCCGGTCACTTGAGCCCAAGAGTTAGAGGTTGCTGTGAGCTATGACACAGCAGCATTCTACCGGGGGCAAGAAAGTAAGACTGTGTCTCAAAAAAAAAAAAAAAAGAAAGAAAGAAAAGAAAAGAACATGCGGAAATAGGCAAATAACTAACGCCCTGACTGAATGTCTTCACATCACCTTCCACTGGCCATGAACAAGGAAACCGCAGCAGCAACGCCCATGGTGGCAGCTCTTCAGGTGTCCAGTTGCCTTTCAAGACTGCCCAGTAGAGGGAAGTGGGGGCCAGAGAGGTGGACTCAGGGAATTGAAGAAAATAAAGAAAGAAAAGAAACCATTTCCCTCAGATGCTCTGGGGAAAGCATTTCCAGGTTGTTCCTAAAGCCATCTCAGCCCTCCACCCTCACTTTCTACAAGCACACAGGAAGAGTGAAAAATCACACCACCCAAACCAAGGCTGTTCTTCGGGGCCCTGCTACAGGGGACATTTATCTTTTCCACCCTTAACTTTCCCTGCCATGACCATGACCTTGCCCAGTGAAGCTCTCAGAAAGATAGACAGAAGGGAAATGGGTTGTTTTCTTAACTTAGAGCCTCCCTAAATCCTAAACACTAAGCTCCATGTTAAGAATTTGGTTTCTGGATGACCACAGATAATTTGGAAGCTTTCTGAGGCCACCTCATGAGGTTCCCCCCAGTAAGGATACAGGGACCAAGTTGGCCCTGTTTGGGCACAAAAGAACGGTGCGGTTTCAGCTCCCTGTGATAAAACCCCACCCTGCAAGCCCCTTGTGCAGGGGACACATTCACACATTTGAACAGACTCTAAGTCACAGTAAAGTAACAAGAGTCCCAGTCAGGCCAGGTAGTCCCTCTCAATAGGGTGGCCATTGTCACTCCATTTCTTGCTCTCCTGGGTCCCGAAGAAGCCCCCATGTTCAGACTGAGACCTCCGGAATGTCTTCCCGGGAGCCTGTGTCCCAGGAGAGAGCTACCAGTAACAGCAGGAAGGCTCTTGGGGCTTTCTCCAAACTTCTCCGGAAGATGCCAAGAAGAAAGGGGAGTGGCCTGGCAGGATGGAGTGAAGGGGAATGTGGGATGCTTGGGAGGGGAGGAACCTGCCCAGCTCCTACTGATGCTTTTCTTTCCCTCTCTTTTTCAGTTTTCAGTCCCCAGCTGGATGCTGGTGCAAAGCCTGCAGCAGTCCAGGGCCTCTCCTTCAGCTGTTGCCAGCTTCCAAACACGCGCCTGGTGCTGTGTTTATGCCGGTTGCCACGAGAGATAAGTGCAGTGTGAATGGAGCTAAATTCTCCGGGCTGTGATGGAATAGGGCCAGGTGTATTTTTAAAGCATCTGGGGAAGCCAGTCACCACAAGAAGAGTCTCATTCTCTGGGCAACATGTTCCCTTTTCAGTGACTGGTCTACAAATGCAAAATGGGTGGAAGCTGAGTCTTTTCTTCTTTCTCTAACCCACTGGATATTTTAAACAAAAAGTTCTTTGGGTTGTATTTGGGATTTTTACCATTTTATGCAACTAGTGATAGGGGAAACTATAATTCTTGACATGTGTACAGACACTGTGAGGTTCTGCAAACAATGACAGAAATGTGTAGATACCGCATACTGTAGGCCAGACGCTATTGAAAGTGTTCTATGTTCATAATTATCCTGCTTAGTCCTTACAACTTCTCTAATTAAACCCTACATTTAGCCTCCATTTCATAGATGAGAAAACTGAGGCACAAGGAGGGTAATTTGCCCAAGGTCACAAAGCTAAGGGAAACAAAAAATATGAACCTAGGTAGTGTGGTATCAGCGGCCCTATTCCTAACCTCTTCTTGATTCTGCCTCTGCGATGATTTGGGGTCAGAAAGTCCTGATTTGGAACTTTCACCCTGGCACTGCGTGGCCTCAGGTGAGTGGCTGCACCTCTACGAATGCTCATTTCCTATATGATAAAATGGGAGTGCTAATAGCTACCTCGTGACATTGTTGTGAAGATTAAAGATGGTATATGTAAAGAGTCTACTAGAAATTGCTCAATGAGAGGTCACTTTATGATTGTCAGTGGGGGTTCCATGTGGCAACTGGATCCCCAGTTCTGCATCACAGCAGGAAGGCATCCTGAGCTGTGACTGCTGCTGCCTAGAAGGGTGACTGAGGCAGGGGCTGTACAGAGGCCAGTCGGACACAGCTGGTCTCTCACAGCATGTACGCAGATGCCCCCACTTCTCTGCCCACGGCCCTCAGCATCCATCAATCCCATCCATGAGTCCAGCTTCCTGCCACACGTGCCTCTGACTATGCCAGAGGGCTCTCCGACCTGGGGAAGTTGTTTGGGGCAAACAAGAAGCACAGGAGTGATTAAAATTTCCAGGAGTTGGTGGGTAAATGTCCCAGTTCCCGGTCTGCCTCCCTGTCGAATTGAGCCCCAGCTGCCCAGAGCAGTAATCTGCTCACGAATTCTCTGTGTTCACTCCTTCTCTTCCCACCTCACTGCCCTACTGGGATCACTTCCCACATTAAATTCCCGGCACCCACATCTTTGTCTCAGGGTCCGCTTCTGGGAAGGAACCCAAATGAAGACAGGGTATATGCCTGCACTGGCATTCTGATGTCTTTTAAAATACTCATGGGTCAGTTCACCCAGAGGAAAAAGCAACTGTGGTAGGCTGAATAACGGCCCCCACAGATATCCAGATCCTAATACCTGGAACCTATAAATCTTACCTTATATGGAAAAAAGGACATTGTAGGTGTGATTGAGGAGTTTAAAATGAGGAGATTATCCTGGATTATCTGAGTGGGCCTTAAATATGATCACAAGTGTTCTTATAAGAGTCTGGCCGAGTAGATTTGACACAGATGGAGATGTGCACGGAGGCAAGATGCTATGCCACTGGCTCTGATGCGGCAGAGAAGGCAGGAAACAGACTCCTCCCTAGAGCCTTCAGGGGAGCTTGGTCTTGCCAGCACCTTTACTTCTTTTTTGTTTTTTGTAGAGACAGAGTCTCACTGTACTGCCCTCGGGTAGAGTGCCGTGGTGTCACACGGCTCACAGCAACCTCCAACTCCTGGGCTTAGGCGATTCTCCTGCCTCAGCCTCCCGAGCAGCTGGGACTACAGGCGCCCGCCACAACGCCCGGCTATTTTTTTGTTGCAGTTTGGCCGGGGCTGGATTTGAACCCGCCACCCTCAGCAGCGCCTGTGGCTCAGTGAGTAGGGCGCCGGCCCCATATGCCGAGATTGGGGGGTTCAAACCCAGCACCTTTACTTCTGACAGTGAAAATGATTTTAGACTTCCGACCTCTAGAACTGTCAGAGAATAGATGTGTGTTGTTTAAAGCCACTAAGTTTGTGGTGATTTGTTACAGTGGCCATGGAAAACCAATACAGTAACTCGGAGGCAGGCTAGAGCAGAGGTTCTCAAAGTGTGGGCCATGGACCAGCGGCATCAGCAGCACCTGGGGACTTGTTAGCTAGAAATGCACTCTTGGGCCCCACCCCAGACCTACAGAGTTAGACACTCCTGGGAGCGGGTGCCAGTGGTCTGCAGTTTAAAAATGCCCTCCAGGTGATTCTAATGCTGACTATAGTCCAGTGATTAGCCCTGGCTAGACATTGGAATCACCTGGAGAACTTTATTTATTTATGTATTTATTTAGACACAGGGTCTTGTTCTGCCACCTAGGCTGGAGTGCAGTGGTATGATCACTGCAAACTCGAATTCCTGGGCTTAAGCAATCCTCCTATGTAGCTGGGACTACAGGCACATGCTATCACATCTGGTTTATTGTTTAATTTTTTTAGAGATGGGAGTCTTGCCATGTTGCTTAGGCTGGTCTTGAACTCCTGGCTTCAAGTGATCCTTCCACCTCAGTCTTCAAAAGTGGTGTGATTATTGGCATGACTCATGATGCCACTACCTGGGGAACTTTAAGTACTCCCAGTGCCTGGTCTCATACCCTAGGAGTTCCGATTTAATTGATCTGTTCAGCATGGACACTGGGACTTTGTAAAGCACTCTGGGTGATTCTTTTTTTTTTTTTTTTTTTGAGACAGAGTGTCATTGTATCGCCCTTGGTAGAGTGCTGTGGTGTCACAGCTCACAGCAACCTCCAACTCTTGGGCTTAAGGGATTCTCTTGCCTCAGCCTCCTGAGTAGCTGGGACTACAGGCGTCCACCACAATGCCCGGTTATTTTTTGTTGCAGTTGTCACTGCTGTTTTAGCTGGCCTGGGCCAGGTTCAAACCCTCCATCCTCGATATACGGGGCCAGCGCCCTATGCATTGAGCCACAGGCACCACTCACACAGGGTGATTCTTACATCCAGCCAGGGCTGAGAACCAGCACTGTAGTTTAAGACCCAGTCATCTAGAATGTGGACTTTTAAACTGAACTGAGCTTTGGAATTCTGGAGAGATGCGAAAGAACGGGCAGGCAGAGGCCAAGCCAATAGGCCTTCTAGGCCCAGAAACCTAAAAGTCTCATGCCCAGAGGGGGCCAGACAGGTCAATGTAAGGAGGAAGGTGGACGCAGTATGAGATCAGAGGCGAGCTGGCACTGCGTGACCACCACCTGCTCACGCCACACAGCGATGTCTATGCCAGAATTTGTGCCCCGGACTGCCAGGATGTCCTGCTGTTCAAAGCTTTGTTAAAAGGGACATCAGAAATATATATTTTTAAAAAGTTAAAGTATTTAATTTTAAATGTTAGCAACTAAGGCAACTTAAAAAATATTTCTGTCTGTGTTCAAGCATCAAACATAAAGATTAGATTTAGAGCTTGGGAACCTGATTCCTGAGCTTCATAACCGCTCCGTGGGCCCTTCGTTCACCTGTTGGGCACAGTGGGATCGCATAGACAAATTCTTCTCACAGAGATGACGGAAACCCCATGTGGGTGGGACAGTTTTGTCTGTTTGCTCACTGCTGCATCCCAGTCCCAGGAACATGGTTGGCACTCATAAGATGTCTGTTGAATTAATACATCTTTGTAGCAATCCTGTGAGACAGAGCCCATTGTCCCATTCTACAGATGAGGAACTTGGGGCTCGCTGCAGTGAAGTGACCTCCCCACCATCACATAGTTCATAACCAAGACATTTAAGCCCAGGACCCCTCCCAGTAGGGGCTTCCCTGAAAAGCAAACACACTTTGGGGGATGGCTGGTACTAGTCATAAGAACAATATGAATAGTACTGAAGTCGGGGCACCAGCTTATCTGGTGTCTCATCAGAGCCAGAGGCACTCTCTGTTCATGCTGGTTGTGGCAGCGGCAGCTGTGGCTCTGAATAAAGCAGACCTGATCATGGTGAATGGCAACCTGAGGGCTTGGCCCAAGTTATCCAAGGGGAAAGTCTCCCATCTCTCACGTAAGCTGGAGATGAGACCACTACTTCATGCATAGGCTTGGACTGGGGTGAGGCAGGAAGCCTGGGACCCCCTAGAGAGCCCTTTCATTTAAGAACCCTCTCTGATTTTATTATCCAGAGAAAATATGAAGAGGTAAATCAGAGGAGACGGCTGGCAAGTGCATTACGGGACATTAAACAATAGCTGATCAGCATCAGACACAAATAAATGGCCCATAATCTAGTGCCAAGAACATGGATGGTTCCCAAGTGGTGGCCTGGCAGGCTTCCAGGCAGGGGAGCCAGGGGCTGGATGGCCTTTCTAGGCCACAGAGCGCCTACCCTGGGTCCCATCCCAGTGGGCAACAGAAAAAGATTCCAGTGCCCAGACAGAAATCACATCCTTCCACTTGATCACTCTGCAGGACTGGATTTGTGTCTTCTCGCCATCTGGTCTCTGACACCTGGACCCAAACATCACCTGGAGAGTCTTGGCCTGCACGAGGAATCCTGCATTAGACGAGGGAAGCCACACGTGTCTGTGTGGTACGGGCGGGTCTGCTCCCAATACCTGAAGAAAAGGCTTGTGAAGTGGGGCTACTCTGGCTCCAAGAAGGCCCCACCCCAAAAACTTTGGGTGGAACTTGTTTCACTAGAGCCAGTTCTTTAGCCCTCATTAAAATGCAAAGACCACCTAAGGAGAGATAAATCAGTACCCTGGCGAGTAAGGCATACTTTATTAGAAACTGATATTTCAGTTCTTGCCAGAGCTTTGGACACTGATATCCTGAGGAGAAGGTTGGAGGTAGTGAAGAGTACCGAACCCAGAGGAGAGTTTCCAGAGAATAGGAGGGCAACCGGCAGGGCCTTCAAAGCCAACATCACTGTCCGGGACTGTGGCAGATTTGGTCTATATAGGTGAAAACCGTGGACTCAGAATTCCAGTCTCCAGCTCTCCTACATGCCAGCTGTGTGCCGTTGGGAGTTAACCTTTCTGATCCTCTATTTCCTCACCTGAAAAGTGGGAGTAATGCCACACCCATCCAGGGGTGCTGTGAGAATTACATAAATTGAACTGTGTGAAAGGCCCACCCCTCTATGACATTATTTTCCTTGGGTCTATACCTCCACATTCTAGAAATTGTACATCTAGAAATGAGCTACATCTATGGATGGATATCAGAGCTAAGTCAATCCACAGATCCATAAGTGGGCCCAGCCAGGACTAGCCAAACCCAGACCAGCTAGATCAGCAGACCCTTAGTAAACCCACAAACACATCAACTCCAGTAAAATAATTGTTGGTTTAAGCCACCAAGTGTTAGGGTGGTTTGTTTCCCAGTAATAGTTCATACATGAAACATAGGGCTCCTAACATTTTAAGTGACCGCCATGTTCAGTAGAAACCAGTCAAAGATAAAACTCATTTATCTGCCTTCTTAAGCGAGATAAAGTGACCATAACTCAGTCTTCACTCATTTACGCTCATCACAATGAAAACCAGTTAATGTGCTTTTTATACAGTCAAGCATGTCCCCATGGGTTACATACAGAAGTCTCTAGAGTCCAGTCTACTATTCCTTTTGAAATCTCGGAACCATTCCTAGTTTTTTATCATTTTTCTTCTAATCAATTTCATCAGCTATCATTTTGTTGTCACTCTGTCTATCCTCCATCCCTAATCTAATGTACTATACCCAATTCACCACACTTCAAGACATCTGCTCTCTAAGCCTGTTAGAATGGTGTTCAACATAAAAGTTAGTAGGCTTAGAGTAAGGGCCTAAGACAGTTTTCTGTCTATCAAATGCATGTGATTTAGTGCTGGGATTTCTATGATCAATTTTGGCTTCTTTGATGTTTTTTCCCCTACTTCCTGGTCCTCTTCTGGGACGCAGCAGTTGAGGTAGCCAGGTAAAGAACACCTGCTCCAAATAGTGGTTCTGTGTCTGGCATTGCTGGAATACAATCTTTCCTGAAGGGAGGAAGGAGTGGCACAGCTGTAAAGGCCTGTAAGAGCTCTTCCTCCATCTCAGCACCAATCTGGGCCCTTCAGCACATGCTGCCTGTGTTTTAACAGCAGGTGATTCTGAATTTCTCCCAGAGCAGAAGTCACATCCGACTTGTCTTTGTGTCCCCCTCCAGCACATGTCACAGTGCCAGATGCACAGTAGCCACTCACTAAGTTGTAGTGGATGGAATGAAAAGATTTTCCTGCAGTGGCCTATATTTCTGTGTAGACACAGCATGTCTCCAGAAGAATAAGAATTTACAAGCTTCTGAATATAGACTATTTAATGTCCAGTTGTTAGAAAATATTTTCAAAGGATTAAAATTGTCTCATGTCAAAGAAAAGTTCCCATTTCAAGGCCTACATTGATTTTTGAAATAGGCCAATGATAAAGCCATGGCGTCTACATGAGGGGAACGAGCCAAGAGAGAAGGCAGAGTTTTTGCCTTATTGACTTTAGTGATTCCCCTTCGGTCTGTCTCGTAGTTTTACCAAATGTTTAAAGACCACATTCCAAACCAGAAGATCCAGATGCAGCACTTTATCATGAAGGGCCGTGGGTGTGTGGACTGGTATTCTAGCCCTGCCTCCCTCTTCCCTCTCTGTTCTCTGTGTTTGGATACTGACATCCATGACCTGCCCTCCAGCTTCAGGTTGGATTTGGCCAATGGGAGGCACTTCCAATAGGTGGTCGGATGGGAGAGAGAGGTCGAGGTGTTTCTTCTTCACTTTCTCTCTGCTTTGGGTCCCTCCATGACCAGTGCTCCTGCTGTATGGCCCCCCTCTAAGGCTCCAATCTGTGGGGGATCCACTTCCCTATTTCCTTCTCCTTCTTTCTCAAGCACAAGGTAGTAAAGGCTCCCTGTGGTTACTGATCTCTGGTGTCTCAACATTCCTCATTGGTTCCCTTAACTCCATCCACCTTCTGACAGTGGTCCCTTCGTTCAAGTCTTTTCATCTGAACCATCTGAGTTGCTTCTTTATCCTGATGTTGTTCTAATTGGTACAACTGCAAAGAAATCTCCCCTAAGAGATGTCTGTGCTGTACCAGGGTGCTCTCCAGGGCACAGAGTTCAAAGAAATTCAGAAGTTCTTTTCTCTCTAGCTTTCAGAATGCCTTGGCCACCTGGGCTCTATCCAGGGGTCCTCAAACTATGGCCCGCGGGCCACATGACGCGGTGTGATCATATCTGTTCTTGTTTTGTTTTTTTACTTCAAAATAAGATATGTGCAGCATGCATAGGAATTTGTTCATAGTTTTTTTTTTTTTTTTAAACTATATTCTGGCCCTCCAACGGTCTGAGGGACAGTGAACTGGCCCCCTGTTTAAAAAGTTTGAAGACCCCAAGTATTAATAATACAAAATGATGGTAAACTCCAATCTGTAGATGAGAGAAGTTTTCATTCTTTTATTCACCAAATATTTACGAGCACCTACGATTACCAGGCACTGTCATGACCCTGGGGAGGAATGATAATATGCAAGATGGACACAGTCCCTGCTCACATGGCGCTTACAGTGTGATGCCAGCTGCCTCCCAGAAGTCAGAGAGCCCGTCAGGGCAGCACCGGAACCAGAAAACTGAGTTTCCTGACGTCCCGAGCCTTCCGCAGATTCTCAAAGGGTCACCCAAACAAGATGACCAAATTAGACCAAATTAACTATCAAGCTTCTCCTTGAATTGGGGAAAAATGATCTACTCACTCCTGGAAGAAACTCTGTGCTCTCAATTTGAATTTGTGAGGGCAAGTTGGCACCCACGGGTCCTCCCACCCCCCAGTATTCTCCACAAATCCTCCCTCCTCTCCTTCTGTTCCTCACACATTTATAATTAGTCTCCCGCTCATCTCTGAGTCACTCTCTTGGGGCCCACAGATGTTGGCAGCAGAACTTGTCGACAAGCTGTTTTTATGAATGGGCAGCAATTGGGATCTGAACGCAGAGACATGCCCTCTCCAAGAGTTGGCGTTTTGGCCCTTCTTGTGTTTCCAACAAAGGCAGCAGCAGTGAAATTTGTCTCAGGTAAGTATTTTTGAGACTCACGCTGGAGGGCATGACTAAAACTGTCTTTGCCGGGAGACCAAGGGTCACTGAGGTGACTTGAAGCGGCTGTGAGAGGCAGGCAGCAAAGACTGGGGTCTGCCTGCCTCCCTCAAGCCCTCCGGAAACATTTGAGTTTCCTCACAAAGACTTAAATAGTTTGCTCCAGTAACCCAATACTTCCCCTGCTCCAGGTCAGACAGGACAAGGGCAGCAGCCTGGTGCCCTCAGAACAGGCTGCCAGGCTGTCAGGCAAAGCCCCTTCCCCAAATCTTGCAGCCCTACCCAGCAGACACACCCAGCTCCAGGCCGGCCTATCACTCTGGAACCTCCTCCCCTTCTCCCAGACCCCTAGCTGCCTCATCTGAGGCTGAAGAAGTCTCGTCCCCCAAAGCAAACAGGGCCAGGGACACAGAGAACCTAGTCCTGAGTTTGCAGCAGGTGTCCCTGGCCTCAGAACAATCAGCTGGGCTCCCTTCCCTCCAGCAGGATTGTCCCTTGGTGGACACTGCCCAGGCTTGGACAGAGACATGCTTACTCCACAACATGCCTGGGAGGCGAGCCTGCTTCGGAAGAGGTCAGAGACATATTTACAGAAACTTCTGGGGCTCACTTGCCCTTCTCTGTCTCTTTTAAGCTCCCCCAAATTCCTGGCCAAGATGAAATCATGCAGTCAACGGGGAAAAGAAGTAGGGGAGGCAGAAACCCTTTTATCAAAAGCTCTCTGGTTTTGAGCAGCCCCAGTAAGGGCTGGCTAGAACAAGACAGAAAGGGCTTCCAAGGCAAGCTCAGGTGACAGGAAGCTGCTTGGTAGCTGTCTCCCTCCCAGCCTCCCTCCGCCAAGAGTTGAATGGCAAGAATATCAGGACGCACTGCAAAACAGTCTCCCTTCCTCCCGCTGGCCCTTGACAGATGGAAGAGAGGAAAGTTGTGGTCACCATTTACCTGCTGAGATAGGGAGGACACTGTTGATGAAAGTCGGCTGAGACACGATAGAACGGAAGAAAAGCTGAAGATAAATTCCCAAAGTCATTGGATTCAGCACAACCATGCTGGCCGGGGTCTGGCAAGTGTCAAGTTAGCGGGGAGGCTGCTGTGAGCCTTGGTTATATCTGCTTTTGTCTTCCTCAGTGCTGAGTGTGTGTGTGTGTGTGTGTGTGCACGCATTTCTCTCTCTCCTCCTTCCCCCTCTTCCCCTCTCCCGCCCCTCCTCCTCTCCCCCATGCCTTTACCAAGAAAGAATGCCAACCATTTCCCATTAAACCTTCTCCATACTACACATGGTTATATTTATCTCAAGCACTGTATCAAATGCCCACATTAAAATTAAGATGTCAGAATTTTCTTTCTTGGAGACTGAAGTAAGTGGCTATGGGAGAGGTGATGAAAAGGCAGCCAAGTCTCCAGTGTTCACGGGCAGCAGTCCTCAGAGCAGGTGGATTCCTCGTTGGTTATGCGCCATCATCCACCTGTCTGGAGGGAAGGTGTCCTGCCCACCACAGAATAGACTCTTCTGATTCACGCTGAATCTCCTGGAGACAACCCCACCTTGCTGTCAGTCGGTACATTTTTATCCACTGGTGACAAATGTAAAACTGACCTTTGATGTTTTTTTCTTTAATTATCCCATAAAAAGGAGGAGGAAAGTAGTTTGTATTTCCAAATAGCTTGCTCTGTGAAAAGTGTCTCTTTAGAAGACGCAACCTTTTAATCAATGAGAGGCAAAATAAATGCAGATAATAAATGGGTTGAAAAGTGAATGATTATTTACCAAATTATATTGGAAAAACAATATCATTAACTTGATTTTTGGCTAGACAAAATTCTTCAAATAAAAATTATTGGAATTTTAATACCTTTTATGAGTTTATAAAGTTTCTTATAGAGATCTTTAGGTCACTAAAATAATTAAAATAATCCACATGGTTGTTCATTTTCCTTTAATTTACCTAGCACATTCCCAGGACTCACAGAAGTTAATTCGGAAACAGTCTGGTAGTTACCGGCCTCTGGAAGGTGGGGTTAGGTCAGGGCATAGCATAAGGTGATACTCTGCTGCGTTAGCCCCAGACTTGGGCTTGTCTCCAGCTCTGGGTGGCACAGTACAAATCGTTTGACCTCTCTAAGCCTCAGTTTTTCTCATCCATGAGATAGTGACAATGTTCCCTTTACATTCATTGGGAACTTTAAATGAGGTAACATGGGGTGAACCCTACATGAACTAGAACATATAGACGGCACAAATAAAACCAGGGAGCTGTGGTAGATTGGGTGCAATCGCACCCCCATATGTGCGTGCCACTCTTCCCATCAAGAGGTGGGATCTATTTCCCCTCTCTTGAATCTAAGCTGGCCAATAGGATGTGGCCAAAGGGACACGGTGACTTTTCCAGCCCTAGGCCTTAAAAGACCCAGCAGCTTCTGCTTTTGTCTTTTCTCAAAAATTAGCTGCCTTGTAAAAAAAAAAAGTCTAGGCTACTGAAGAGGCCACATGGAGGGAGAGCAGCCAGCTCTCCTCTGTTGTGACCATCCCAGACAAGGCATTGGACATGTGAGTGAGTCCACGTTAGACCATCTAGCCCTGCCCAGACCCCAGATGACAGCAGCCATGGGAGTGACCCTGAGTGAAACTCGCTAAAGAACTGCCCAGCCCAGATAGAATGATAAGCAGATAAAAGGGCTACTGTTACCATTCTTTAAGGCTTAGGATTATTTGTTATGCAGCAACAGCTAACTAATAAAAAGTTGACAGGAAAATCTTGTGATCTTGATGGCATGAAGAATACATTTGGACTAAATTCAAAATGTAAAGACAGTTTAAAGAAAGGGTACCCTCATTTACCTGCTCCCAAAATGTTTAATATAAGGAGCTGTGACCAGGAACAGTGATTTATGCCTGTAATCCTAGCACTTTGGGAGGCCAAGGCAGGAGGATCACTTGAGGCCAAGAGTTCAAGACCAGCCTGGGCAACATAGCAAGACCTCTACAAAAAGTAGAAAAACTAGCCAGTCAGGAAGAGTGAGTTTTATTGTATATAATTTTTCTGTCAATAAACTTAATTTGAAAAAATCAAGAAGTTCACATTTATGCACCAACATGGAAGGTTGTTACTGGAATATTATTGAGTAAAATAGGAAAGTGGCAGTACATTTGACCAAACTTGTGAACAAACAAGCAAATTTATCAATTATTTAGATGTACAAAGAGAACAATCTAGAATGACACATATTGCATAGTACATAGGATGATGAAAGATGGAGACTTCTCTTTTTCACCTTGTACATATTTATGTTGCTTGAAATTTTTACAATGAACATTATTAAACTTGTAAGTTAAAAATAAGTTTTTTGTTTTTTGGGTTTTTTTTACAAAATCAAATTCTGGCAACCTTAGGATTATAGAAAAAAGCGGAAAGGAAAAAGTCACCTTTCCTGAATGTCTGAGGTCCAATAAGTCCTTTGCAGATGTGTTGTGAGGAGCAGACAGTGCTACTGATCAGTCCTGAGAGAGAAGCAGAGCTCTCGGCCTGGTCTCTGTGACCTGAGTTAATGATGATTCAGTTACGCAGAGGTTGCAGAGGCATCAGCAGGCAGGAGACAAGCCTGGGCAGCTGAGGAGCCCCGGAAAGGCCCCTTTCACCGTGCGCTGCTCCCTGGCAACAACTGGAGCTTAAATTAAAGCCAGAACTGAGGGGGCCTGGCAATACGAAATTTTGTCAGAGAGCCAGAGGAGATAACAAGCACCAGAAGACTGAAAGACTCAGCCAGGCACTTAGCCTGAGTTACATCTCTCAGCCCAGGAGCTTGGTTTCTCTCTTTCAGGGCAAAGATTATTATTATTATTATTATTCTTTTGAGACCGAGTCTCACTTTGTCACACTCAGTAGAGTGTCGTGGTGTCACATAGCTCACAGCAACCTCATACACTTGGGCTTAAGTGATTCTCTTGCCTCAGCCTGCCAAGTAGCTGGGACTACAGGCACCTGCCACAATTCCTGGCTATTTTGGGGGTATAGCTCAGTGGCAGAGCATTTGACTGCACAATGCCAGGCTATTTTTAGAGACGGGGTCTTGCTCTTGCGGGCTGGTCTCAAACTCCTGAGCTCAGGCAATCCCAGAATGCTGGGATTATAGGCGTGAGCCACCATGCCTGGCCCAGGGCAAAGATTTGCACTGGACTGGTAGTGACAATAATCCTATCCTAGCCAAGGTTTCTCATTGTATTCTAGGAGTGCACTCATTCTAAGAGATAGTCTTTTTTAAATAACAGAGGTATTGACAGACACTGGGAAACACTGCCTATTTTATGTCACTCTTGGAAATTTACAACTTATATGAGCCACTGAGAAGTCCTGCTGTAAAGAAACCCATTGACTTTGCTTTAGAACATAAACATGTTTGACCCCAAAGCCCATTTTTATCTAATTCTTATTATTTAACTCCCCCCTTTTTTCTTATCCATGTTTTATGCACCAAACATGTTACTGGTATGGTGAATAAGTAATTTTTAGGTAGGGCTTTATTTTTCATAAAATCCTTTCTGTCATATTTTTCTATTTGATACTCACAAGTGAGGCAGCAACACTAGAATTATAATACCCATTTTACAGATGAGAAAACTGAGGCAAGACTGAAAATGAACCCTCCAGACTGCCAAGTGACAAACCAAGCTAGATGTCACCAGTGCTCCTGCAGGGGTCTTTAGAGCTGGACTTACTTGCCTTGGAATATCAGTCAACCTCGTCTTTACCTAAAACCAGACTCATAAAGCCTGTGAGTCTAAAAATCATTCAGCTCTGAAGAAATTACATTCTTGGTAGGGGGCAGGAAGCCAGGGAAAGCCAGACACTTCAGAGGAGCTTCCAAACAGTTTGTGACAAATCGATGGTTCTTGAACTAGAGCCCCTAGGATTAACCCAGAAAACTTAGATGATGTTCCCAACACTTCTAGCCAGTCCAAATGTGTATTCTTAGTTTACTTTCTGTATTAATGTTAATTGTAAACTTTTATTCTTATGTACTTATTAAAATAGTCTCACAACCCACAACACTGTTACCTCCCCCCGTTACCCTATATCTGCACCTACACAGCTAAAGGTGGGGATCAAGGTCAGGTGTCTGTGTTTGGCAAGGCCTTCAAACAGGACTGTTCTAACACACTGATAGGCTAATGCTGATCAAGACTTCCAAGCAAAGGGTAAGAAAGGGCCCTGCCCTTGCCATATGTAAGAAAAGAAGTCTTTCCCTTGTGAGAAGTCTTGGTCAATACAGCAATAACCAGGAGATTCTGGGGAGCACGTTAGAATCACAGACTACCTACAGTTAGCTGCTTAGGAACACTCGCTAAGAGATGGGGAAGAATATACACAGGGGCCCCATGCTGCTTTCAGGTCCATGTTCCAGTGATGCCCTGTAATTCCTCTGACAAAGAGATTCCTCCTGTCCTGCAGATTGTCATAGAACAAGTTGTACCGACCTGAGGACTCAGTACTTTCTGTATTTAACCCACTCATTAAGTCTTTAAATGGCTTTAAAATACTCAGCCACAAGAAAAGGGTTTATCTCCACGGCCAAAATGTATACAAACACAGTCTAGGATAAGAGGAAAAGGTGATTTTCTTTTTTAAGCACTAAAGATACTTGAATCTCCTGCCAGTTATTGTGGATTATGTGATAACCTATTTTCTGATATAAAGAGTTACCAAATGTAACTGTGACGTTCTCAAAACACATGTGTGTTCGCGGGAAGCACAGGGAGACATGGCTAAACTGGAGAAGATAGAAGAACAATGACTGGGGAAAGTGAGAGAGGGCAGAGGAGTCATTCATATCCTTTATTCATTCAATACATATTTACTGAATTCCTGTGTACTATCAGCCCAAGATCTAGGAGCTGGGGATTCAGCGCAAATGTAATGCACCGAACTCCTTGCCCTTGGGAATTTACATTCTAAGAGGGTCTCAAGACAGAATGATATATAAATAGTACAGGGTGTCCAGTATAATGCAGAGTAATGGGGAGATATAATTAAGCAGGAAGGCCCTTCCTGAGGAGGCAACATCTGAGCAGAGACCTGAGCTAGTGAACCATGCAGATATCCATCTGATATCAAGTAATATTCCCCCAGAAGAGACCTGTGTGGCTGGAACAGAGTAAGCAAAGGGAAGAGTGAAGGAAATAGGGTCAGAGAAGCCAGAGGGGCTAGGCTATATGGTGTTTGTAGGCCACACAAGGAGTTTAGACTTTGTTTTAAGATGGAACTTAGAGGGGACTGGCAAGATGGCAGCTGAGTAACAGCTTCCTTGCATCTGGGCACTGTGAGTCTGGGGAGATAGGACTCCAGGCATCTCTGGCTGGTGGGATCTGCCTATCATCACCCCTGAGAGGATACAGGGAGTCAGCGAGAGACTTCTGGACCCCAAGAGGAGGACTAAAACAGTGGAAAACCACAAGTGGTCGCGTGTGTTCAATCCGTCTAAACCCGCCCGCAACTGTAAGTTCAGTAGCTGCGAGACTGCAAACCAGAAAGGCCTTACCTGTGAACTGTTTTGGTGTCTTTGGACTTGGCACTCAGCTGAACTGCCTTGGGGAGAGCCTGAGCGGGAGTGCGGAGAACTTTGGCCTTTGTCTAGGGCCCCAGTCTGAGCCGCTGAGCCAGACAGAGCTAATAGTGTTTGGCTCTGGGTCACAGGCAGCCATTGTGAGCGATCTGCCCCGGCAAGCTCCGCCCTCAGGGTCGCAGAGCTGGAATTGGGTGGGAGCTGGTAACCCAGCGACCAAGTAGCCTAAGGGCGGGGTCAGAGCCGCCTTGCAGCCCTAACCCTCGGGGGCAGAGGGAGACCAGTTTTGGCACACTGGGTAAGTGGATAGCCACTTCAGCAGTGATTCCAGCGACAAGCACTTCCCTGGGAAAGCTTCTGCTCAGCAAGTGAACAAGTTCAAAGTGCCTTTTAAGTGGGCTGAAGAGAGATTTAGAGTGTCTACCTGCTGGGGTTTGAGAAACTAGCAGCCTCCAGTCGTATCAGAACTGTGATTAACATCTCATACCCCAGTAGACCACGTGTTGCCCAGACAATATTCAATAACATATACATACTGCTTTGTTTTTGGTTGTGTTTTTTTTTTTTTTTTTTTGGTTTGGTTGTTTTTTTTTGTTTATTTTGATGTTGTTTTGTTTTTTAAGTTCAACCTTTTCCATACAGATCCTTTTAATTTCTCAATTTTTCTAGTTTAATTATAATTTCCCATTGCTGCCTATTTCAATAATTAGAACTTCATTTTTGTTAGTGTTTCTACTGCTATATTTGGTTTTCCACCCAATTTTATCCTGTAAAGTTTTCCGTTTGCTTGTTTTGGTTTGATTTATAGCATTTTTGTCTTTCCTCTCTACTTGGTGGAGGTGGGGTACTGTGTCTGATCAGGTTAGCAAAGAGCTGCTGACCTCAAGGGAAACACCCAACTGGGCACCCAACCCCCAGAAGGTGGGGTTTTTTTAAGGTTGTCTCAAAGTACCCTACTGTACACCTATATTGCTCTGTCTCCCTCTTTCTGTGCCTCTCTTCTTTTTGTCAATATTCCTTTTACCCACCCCCTCCCCTTTCTCTATTTTTCTTTTTTCTTATCACTCGGTCCTCCTTTCTTTCATCCCTTTTTTGCTCTTCAACCTTCTCACCATTCTGGTCCTGTAACCCTTAGTCCACAGGCACGAGAACTTAAAGAGCAAGAGGAAGTGAAAGGAAAATTAGGGCAAGGAAACAGATAAAAGAAATCACCCATGAGGAAGAATCAGCAGAAAACTCCAGGCAACATGAAGAACCAGTCCAGAACAACCCCGCCAAGGGACCATGAGGTAGCTACTGCAGAGGATTCCACCTAAAGAAATGTTAGGAATGACAGAAAGGGAATTTAGAATACATATGTTGAAAACAATGAAAGAAATGATGGAAACAATGAAGGAAACTGCTAATAAAGTGGAAAATAACCAAAAGGAAATCCAAAAACAGAATCAAATAAGAGATGAACGATATGAAGAATATAAAAAGGATATAGCAGAGCTGAAGGAACTGAAACAGTCAATTAGGAAACTTAAAGATGCAATGGAAAGTATCAGCAACAGGGTAGACCATGCAGAAGAAAGAATTTCAGAGGTAGAAGACAAAGTTTTTGAGATAACTCAGATAGTAAAAGAGGCAGAAAAGAAGAGAGAGAAAGCAGAACGTTCACTGTCAGAATTATGGGACTTTATGAAGCGTTCCAGCATATGAGTTATAGGAATTCCAGAAGGGGAAGAAGAATGCCCCAGAGCAATGGAAGCCATACTAGAGAATATTATAAAAGAAAATTTCCCAAATATCACCAAAGATTCTGACACACTACCTTCAGAGGGCTATCGGACCCCAGGGCACCTCAACTCTAACCGAGCTTCTCCAAGACACATTGTGATGAACCTGTCCAAAGTCAAGACAAAAGAAAAGATTCTGCAAGCTGCCAGGAGTAAGCGCCAGTTGACCTACAGGGGCAAATCCATCAGAGTGACCGCAGACTTCTCTAATGAAACTTTCCAAGCAAGAAGACAATGGTCATCTACCTTTAATCTACTTAAACAGAACAATTTCCAGCCCAGAATTCTGTACCCTGCTAAGATAAGCTTCAAAATTGATGGAGAAATCAAATCATTTATGGATATACAAACATTGAGGAAATTTGCCACAACAAGACCAGCTCTACAGGAAATACTTCAACCTGTTCTGCACACTGACCACCACAATGGATCAGCAGCAAAGTAAGAACTCAGAAATTAAAGGACAGAACCTAACCTCCACACTGATGCAAAAGATAAAACTAAGCAATGGACTCTCACAAAATAAGATGAATAGAATACTACCACACTTATCAATTATCTCAATAAATGTTAATGGCTTGAATTCCCCACTGAAGAGACATAGATTGGTTGACTGGATTAAAAAACACAAGCCATCCATTTGCTGTCTGCAAGAAACACACCTGGTTTCAAAAGACAAATTAAAACTCCGAGTCAAGGGTTGGAAGACAATTTTTCAGGCAAATGGAATTCAGAAGAAAAGAGGAGTTGCGATCTTATTTTCAGATACATGTGGATTTAAAGCAACTAAAGTCAAAAAAGACAAAGATGGTCACTTTATATTGGTCAAGGGAAAAATACAACAAGAAGATGTTTCAATTCTAAATATCTATGCACCCAATTTAAATGCTCCCAGATTCTTGAAACAGACCTTACTCAGTCTGAGCAATATGATATCTGATAATACCATAATAACAGGGGACCTTAACGCTCCTCTTACAGAGCTGGACAGATCCTCTAAACAGAAATTAAACAAGGATATAAGAGATTTAAATGAGACCCTAGAACAACTGTGCTTGATAGATGCATATAGAACACTCCATCCTAAAGATAAAGAATATACATTCTTCTCATCACCCCATGGAACATTCTCCAAAATTGATCATATCCTGGGACACAAAACAAATATCAACAGAATCAAAAGAATTGAAATTTTACCTTGTATCTTCTCAGACCATAAGGCACTAAAGGTGGAACTCAACTCTAACAAAAATGCTCGACCCCACCCAAAGGCATGGAAATTAAACAATCTTCTGTTGAATAACAGATGGGTGCAGGAAGAAATAAAACAGGAAATCATTAACTTCCTTGAGCATAACAACAATGAAGACACAAGCTACCAAAACCTGTGGGATACGGCAAAAGCAGTTTTGAGAGGAAAATTCATCGCTTTAGATGCCTACATTCGAAAAACAGAAAGAGAGCACATCAACAATCTCACAAGAGATCTTATGGAATTGGAAAAAGAAGAACAATCTAAGCCTAAACTCAGTAGAAGAAAAGAAATATCCAAAATCAAATCAGAGATCAATGAAATTGAAAACAAAAGAATCATTCAGAAAATTAATGAAACAAGGAGTTGGTTTTTTGAAAAAATAAATAAAATAGATAAACCATTGGCCAGACTAACGAGGAATAGAAAAGTAAAATCTCTAGTAACCTTAATCAGAAATGATAAAGGGGAAATAACAACTGATCCCACAGAGATACAAGATTTCATCTCTGAATACTACAGAAACTCTATGCCCAGAAATTTGACAATGTGAAAGAAATGGATCAATATTTGGAATCACACCCTCTCTCTAGACTTAGCCAGGAAGAAATAGAGCTCCTGAACAGACCAATTTCAAGCACTGAGATCAAAGAAACAATAAAAAAGCTTCCAACCAAAAAATGCCCTGGTCCAGATGGCTTCACTCCAGAATTCTATCAAACCTTCAAGGAGGAGCTTATTCCTGTACTGCAGAAATTATTCCAAAAAATTGAGGAAGAACGAATCTTCCCCAACACATTCTATGAAGCAAACATCACCCTGATACCAAAACCAGGAAAAGACCCAAACAAAAAGGAGAATTTCATACCAATCTCACTCATGAATATAGACGCAAAAATTCTCAACAAAATCCTAGCCAATAGATTACAGCTTATCATCAAAAAAGTCATTCATCATGATCAAGTAGGCTTCTTCCCAGGGATGCAAGGCTGGTTTAACGTACGCAAGTCTATAAACATTATCCACCATATTAACAGAGGCAAAAATAAAGATCACATGATCCTCTCAATAGATGCAGAAAAAGCATTTGATAAAATCCAGCATCCTTTTCTAATTAGAACACTGAAGAGTATAGGCATAGGTGGCACATTTCTAAAACTGATTGAAGCTATCTATGACAAACCCACAGCCAATATTTTACTGAATGGAGTAAAACTCAAAGCTTTTCCTCTTAGAACTGGAACCAGACAAGGTTGTCCTTTGTCACCTTTACTATTCAACGTAGTGCTGGAAGTTCTAGCCAATACAATTAGGCAAGACAAGGAAATAAAGGGAATCCAAATGGGAGCAGAGGAGATCAAACTCTCCCTCTTTGCTGACGACATGATCTTATACTTAGAGAACCCCAGAGACTCAACCCCAAGACTCCTAGAAGTCATCAAAAAATACAGTAATGTTTCAGGGTATAAAATCAATGTCCACAAGTCAGTAGCCTTTGTGTACACCAATAACAGTCAAGATGAGAAGCTAATTAAGGACACAACTCCCTTCACCATGGTTTCAAAGAAAATGAAATACCTAGGAATATACCTAACAAAGGAGGTGAAGGACCTCTATAAAGAAAACTATGAAATCCTCAGAAAGGAAATAGCAGAGGATATTAACAAATGGAAGAACATACTATGCTCATGGATGAGAAGAATCAACATTGTTAAAATGTCTATACTTCCCAAAGCAATCTACCTATTCAACACCATTCCTATCAAAATACTAACATCGTACTTTCAAGATTTGGAAAAAATGATTCTGCGTTTTGTATGGAACCGGAAAAACCCCCATATAGCTAAGGCAGTTCTCTGTAACAAAGATAAAGCTGGGAGCATCAGCATATCAGATTTTAGTCTGTACTACAAAGCCATAGTGCTCAAGACAGCATGGTACTGGCACAAAAACAGAGACATAGACACTTGGAATCAAATCGAAAACCAAGAAATGAAACTAACATTTTATGACCACCTAATCTTTGATAAACCAAACAAGAACATACCTTGGGGGAAAGACTCCCTATTCAATAAATGGTGTTGGGAGAACTGGATGTCTACATGTAAAAGACTGAAACTGGACCCACACCTTTCCCCACTCACAAAAATTGATTCAAGATGGATAAAGGACTTAAATTTAAGGCATGAAACAATAAAAATCCTCCAAGAAAGCATTGGAAAAACACTGGAAGATATTGGCCTGGGGAAAGACTTCATGAAGAAGACTGCCATGGCAATTGCAACAACAAAAATAAACAAATGGGAATTCATTAAACTGAAAAGCTTCTGTACAGCTAAGGAGACAATAACCAAAGCAAAGAGACAACCTACACAATGGGAAAGGATATTTGCATATTTTCAATCGGACAAAAGCTTGATAACTAGGATCTATAGAGAACTCAAATTAATCCACATGAAAAAAGCCAACAATCCCATATGTCAATGGGCAAGAGACATGAATAGAACTTTCTCTAAAGACGACAGATGAATGGCTAACAAACACATGAAAAAATGTTCATCATCTCTATATATTAGAGAAATGCAAATCAAAACAACCCTGAGATATCATCTAACCCCAGTGAGAATGGCCCACATCACAAAATCTCAAAACTGCAGATGCTGGCGTGGATGTGGAGAGAAGGGAACACTTTTACACTGCTGGTGGGACTGCAAACTAGTACAACCTTTCTGGAAGGAAGTATGGAGAAACCTCAAAGCACTCAAGCTAGACCTCCCATTTGATCCTGCAATCCCATTACTGGGCATCTACCCAGAAGGAAAGAAATCCTTTTATCATAAGGACACTTGTACTAGACTGTTTATTGCAGCTCAATTTACAATCGCCAAAATGTGGAAACAGCCTAAATGCCCACCAACCCAGGAATGGATTAACAAGCTGTGGTATATGTACACCATGGAATACTATTCAGCCATTAAAAAAATGGAGACTTTACATCCTTCGTATTAACCTGGATGGACGTGGAAGACATTATTCTTAGTAAAGCATCACAAGAATGGAGAAGCATGAATCCTATGTACTCCATTTTGATATGAGGACAATTAATGACAATTAAGGTTATGGGGGGGGAAGCAGAAAGAGGGAAGGAGGGGGGGTGGGGCCTTGGTGTGTGTCACACTTTATGGGGTAAAGACATGATTGCAAGAGGGACTTTACCTAACAATTGCAATCAGTGTAACCTGGCTTATTGTACCCTCAACGAATCCCCAGCAATAAAAAAAAAAAAAAGATGGAACTTAGTGAAGAGTTTTTGGACAGGAGAGTGACAAGCCCTGACTCGTGTTCTGACAGGGCCATGAAAGGGGTGGCCTTGCAAAAATAGCAAGAAAATCCATAACCCTGCAATTTGCTAGTAACACTTAAAGATCTATCCTATGAGTTTACCCATTAACAGGTACTCTGTGGGAGTTCTGTTTTGCAGAACTTCTGCAAAGGGTTGAATAGAGAGAAAATTAATGTGAATCTTTCTCTTTCAAAATTATTTTCAAGAATCAGTTTTTACAGAGATCCTGAGTAAACAGCAGAAGGCTTCAGCAGTATCTCGAGGACAAAGTTACATCTCCTGCATCATCAATCCCATCTCCAAGGAAAGGCTGAGAAGTCAGCTCTTGCACTTTAACATCCAGCCCAACTTTTTTTGTTATCTACCTGCCGCCAAGGAGGAAGGAAGGAGGGGATGCATCAGTATCTCCTGTACCCCGCCAATTTACCACCTCCCTTTAAAATCACCTAGCCAGGAGGCCTCAGGTGCTGGCCTATCCCTTCTCTGTCCTTGGGATGCCGTGCTGACATCTGCCTGCTCTCTTTCCTTGTGTTCTCCACTCTCTTTCATTCTCACTCCCTCTCTCCTTCTAAGAAAAAGAAATACAAAATAAATGTTATAATTTTATATCCTAGTCTTTGTCTGGGAAAACCTTTCTCAAACCCACGTGCATGAGCGCTGACTAGCGCACAGTCTAACAAGTCACCATGGTTTCACCATAGAAGCAGACTGCAGGGGGAGCAGGAGACCCAACCGGTGGACGCTGAGGGTGAATGATGGTGGTTGGTTTTCCAAGAAGTGCAATGGAGGCAGCAAATAATGATCAGATTGGAATAGATTTTAAGGTAGTGTGGCAGACTATATTTTCCAAAGATAGCCCGCCACTATATCCCCCGCCTCCCACTGTCTTTTTACAATAGACTGTTGTCACTTCTCATTATAGAGTATCTCTGTTCCCTTGCTTTGACCCCACTTGCTCCCCTCTTCTGAACTGTTTTCCAGGTGTCATTTGCCCCAACAAAATGCCTCCCCTTCTCCACACCCTAAGCCAGTGATTTTCAACCTGTGTGTCACAACACACTGGTGTGCTATGACAGGATCTTAGGCGTGCTGTGAAAAATTTTAAAGATCATTAATCAAATTATTTTTGAAAGAATTTCAAAACACAGTAAGTATATTCTTTTTTTTTTGCTACTTTTTTTTATCAATGCAATTTAAGTGTGATGCAGAAGTTTTTAACTATAGGTTCAAGTGTGCCATGAGATTTAAAAAGGTTGAAAAACACTGCTCTAAGTCTTTAATAAAGTTACTAGAACTCATGAAGGACTTACAGTGAGCAGCCCGGTCACAGACACAGGTATAGGTGGCAGGCTTGGCCTCCTGGCTGGGGCAAGACAAAGGCTGAGCAGGGGAGAAAAGTCTTTCCCTGGAATCTTAAGAAATCTGAAGGAGAGTTGGCATGACCAGAGCTATGAAACTGGGGTCAGAGTTGGTTGCGTGACCTGAGACACGAACTAACAGCAGCTTTGCTGTGGGTGAAAACTCGCTCCTGTAATTATTAAGTCAAAAAACAGACTACACAAGATGAGATGGAGTGTAGCAAAGATCTTTATTTAGGGGTTTGAATTTATATCTTTCTAGTCACGTACACACTTAATCTATTATCTATTAGTTTTACCATTACCTCAATTTACCTATCTGAAATCAACTAAAAAGGAGATATCCTGTTACCACATCAACATAATCACTTTTGCAGTAAACATCTTCTTCCAAACACTGACTAATACTGGGCAGGTGTGTAAACAAAATCATAAAGAAGAAAGTAGCCACAGGGGAACAGAGTTAATGGAAGAATATCTTCAAGCATTCACTCAGTTTACTCAGTATGAAGTAATGACTGTGTCTTCTCCTCAGGGCAGAGCACCTATAGACCTCTGACAATATGTTGTTAACATACGTCAACCCTCTGGCCCGTACCTCTGAGGAAGGGCGGCATGCCCTTTGATCTCAGGCTTCACAGGGTGTACAGCTTCAGAGAAATGGCTTAAGGAATTTACAACTCCAAGGAAGCCAACTCTGAGTGTAACCCAGGAGGGTCCAAGTCCCTTAAGCCTCTGGAAGAAAAGCAAGTCATTTTAACTCACACTGAATTTATTTTGTGTGCTTGATGTAGGATATGTTTATTTCTAAATATTATCCTACAGAGGTGATCTGGGGGCCCCCACAGCCATCTAGGTTATAGGAATTTGGGAGGAGGAGCACTGGAGTTGATGAGGAAGGTAAGCAATGAATTCTGACTGTAGTTCTCAGGGAAGGAGTCATGGAGAGTCAATTCTGGTTCTTAGTGGATGAAAGTACTAATTCCATCTGACATTCATTAAACACCCATTATACTTGTACAGGTGTTATTTCTTTTGCCTCACAGCAACGCTGCAAGGTAGGTCTTATCTCCATGTTACAGATGTGAAGACAGTGGTTGAAAAAGGCAATTTAGGTAATGCCCAGGGCAAAGCCAGCCCACATACCCAAAAGCGGGGGTGTCCACCCCCCCCCACAGGCAGCATGATGATTTTGTGAGGACTTTTTTTGTTTATCTATGGTGTTGGATACGCAAAAAGTACACGTGGACCTTTTTTTTTGCTAATCAACTTTCTTTAGTGTTCATGTATTTAATGTTTGGCCCAAGACAACTCTTCTTCTTCATATGTACAGCAGAGAAAAAAGAGATTGGACACCCTTGTTTTTACACATTACTCAGTCCCAGGACTGAATACAGTAGGAAAATGAGGAGCAGACCCAGGGCACAGAGTGGGCACGATCATGCCTTTGGGGGCCAGCAGTGGGCCTCCTGGCTGGGAGTCCTTGAGGGAACACAGAATAGGCTACACTTAGATGGTAGGCTGCAGGCAGGTTCTGGTGATCCAGCATATCTGAAGGTCACTTTCAAATTTGAGTGGACGGGGGTGGGGTGGGGTGGGGGGGGACATTTTATTTGAGCTCATTGTACTCCAGGTTCTGCTCCTGTTAGGAGTTATCAGCAGGGACAGTTTACCCTGTTTTTTCCCAGGCCTAACAGCCTATTCTGGAATCCCTGCTCTTCCCCCACCTGGAAAGCCTCCTGTCCCTAACCCTTCGTGTCCAAACCCTCCTAGTTCTCTCCAGTTTAAATGTCACACCCTCTGCAGAGCCTTTGCCAGGAGGGAGGTATTCCCTCTGGGACCCTTCCTGGTGTGTTCTCTGCTTTTCATCCTGGGAAACTGGAAGGCAGCATGCCTGGTGGCAATAGCATCATGGCTTAAAGCAGACAGTACCTGGTTTGAATCCTGGCTCTGCCGCTCACTAGCTGAGGAAACTCTTTGTAGTTTAACGGAGATAATATCCCTTTCTGGAGTTCTGATAAAGCATCAGAGATTAAGCTGAGGCTCCTTGAAGGAGGACTATCCAGCTCTCAGGGCTCAGCCCTCTCCCCCCTCCTTAGGACTTCTGACTAGGGGAGCTCCTTGCAGGCTGTAGCAGCCAAGTAGAAATGGGAGGACTCCTATTAATTGTGGTAATAATGTAAAAAGTTGGGTTTGGGCATGTGGGTTAGGCCTGGAGGCTGCACAGGGTTGCCTACTTCCTCCCTATGGAATCTGAGACATTTAGCCCCTCTGTGGGCTCCTATTTCCCCTCCAGGAAGGGGGAGGTAGCACAGAGTCCAGACCTGGGTGAGCAGGCATTAGGAAGCCTCTTGACCATGTTCACAGGTGAAAGAAACATGGCCCAGGCCCCACAGCTGATCATTACAATAGGGTGACCCCCTCACCTAGAAGTAAAATGGCCCAATGAATGTCCTGGGTTCTCACCAATCAGACTTAAACTTCCTTTTCTTGTAGGGCATAAAGGCATAGATTTGGATGGGGGTGGCCCATCCACAAAAGGTGGAATTGTGGGGAGAGTGACCTTCTCTTCAATAGTATGGATTAGTTCTACAGCATCTAAGATGCCTTACAGGGCGGCGTCTGTGGCTCAGTCGGTAGGGCGCCGGCCCCATATACCAAGGGTGGCGGGTTCAAACCCGGCCCTGGCCAAACTGCAACCAAAAAATAGCCGGGTGTTGTGGTGGGCGCCTGTAGTCCCAGCTACTCGGGAGGCTGAGGCAAGAGAATCGCTTAAGCCCAGGAGTTGGAGGTTGCTGTGAGCTGTGTGAGGCCACGGCACTCTACCCAGGGCCATGAGACTCTGTCTCTACAAAAAAAAAAAATAAATAATAAGATGCCTTACAGAATGTCCTGCCATATGGCAAGAGTGATCTATTTAGAAACATGAATGAGTACGTATGTTTATGTGTGTTATAGCTTGGATGTTTGTCCTCTCCAAATCTTAGGTTGAAATTTGATCCCAATGTCAGAGGGTGTTTGGGACATAGGGACAGATCCCTCATAAATAGATTAATACCTCCTTGTTGCAAAGCAGTGAGTTCTCACTCTGTTAGTTCTCCATGAGCCCTGGCTGTTAAAAAGAGCCTGGCACCTTCCCCTCACTGGCCCTTGCTTCCTCTCTTGCCATGAGGTCTCTGCATATGCTGGCTCCCCTTTGCCTCCCTCCATGAATAGAAGCAGTCTGGGGCCTTCATTAGAAGCCAAGCAGAGGATGGCTCCATGCTTCCTGTACAGCTTGCAGAACCATGAACCAAATAAATCTCTGTTCTTTATAAATTACCTATCCTTAGGTACTCCTTATAGCAACAAAAAATAAACTATGACAATGTATAAATGTAAATGTAGCTCTAGTCTGTGCTGACCTTGCAATATAGTTGTCTTAGTCCTTTGGGCTGCTAAAACTCTAGAATATCATAGACTAGATGGCTTGTAAACAACAGAAATTTGCTTCTCACAGTTATGGAGGCTGGAAAGTCCAAGATCAAGATGCTGGAAGACTTGGTGTCTGGTAAGAGCCCATTTCCTGGTTATAGATGGCTATCTTTTTGCTGAGTCCTCATGTGCTAGAAAGGACAAAAGATCTCTGGGGTCTTGTTTATAAGGGCACTACTCACATTCATGAGGGCTTCAATCTTATGACCTTATTGCCTCCCAAAGATTCTGCCTCCAAATGCCTTCACCCTGGGGATTAAGTTTTAACATATGAACTGAGGAGGGGGGTGTAAAAACATTCAGTCTGCAGTAGTAGTCATTGAGTTGTGTGTTTATTTCTCTGAGTAGATATTAACCCCTTAAGTATAAAACCCGTTCTGATTCATTTCTTTATTCCTCCAACTGCCAAATGTAATACACAGTTGGATCCAGTAAGCATTGAATGAATTGAGTTAATTTGCATGGTAGATGCAAAATAGACAAAAATACACTGCATATATCTAGAACTTTAAAAATAATTCAGCCGGGATCAAGCTTTCCTTTATAAAGTCTCAGAACAGAGGTGCCTTTTGCCAAGGGAACCATGAGCTTGCAGCTGCAGAGGTCTTAACTTTAAATGAAATGACACATGGGAGGTGCCTTGCACAACAAAGTCTGGCTCTTTCTATGAGTTGGCAGCTGGTGAGTTCCTTGACATCCACCTGCCTCCCCCAGTCTCTCTCCCCAATGTATCAAATACCTCCCACATCAGGAATGCTACCTGGTCTAGAATGAAAGAAGCTATTTGCCCTCAGTCTGGCTTCAGGAAATGCCAGGTCATCAACCTACTGAAAAATAAGTCTTCAGATGGGACGATGCTGACATGACCTAAATTACAGTCTGTGATTCTCCACACACTGCCTGGAAAATGCATTAGCCCAGTGCTGCTAGGGCTGCCATAATAAAGTATCACAGCCTGGGTGGCTTAAACAACAGAAATTTATTTCTCCCAGTTCTGGAGCCTGGGAAGTCCCAGACAAACGTGCTGGCAGAATTGGCCTCTTGTCTGGCCTCTCTCCTCAACTTGTAGCTGGCCACCCTCTTGCTGTGTCCTCAGATGGTCTTACCTCTATGCACATGTGCATGCCTGGTCTTTTTGTGTGTCCAAATCTTCTCCTCTTATAAGGACAACAGTCAGATTGAATTAGAGCTCACCCTAATAGCCGCATTTTAACCTAACCACCTCTTAAATACCCTGTCTCCAAATGCAGTCATGTCTGAGGTGCTGGGGATTAAGGCTTATGAAACTGGAAAGGACACAATTCAGCCAATAACACCAGCTTAGTTTTACATATGGGAGAACTTTAGGGTCAAAAGGACCTGGATTCAAGTCCATTTATTTCCTGACTGTGTGATCATGGGCAAGTTGCAAAGCCCTTCTGAGCTTTTGCTTCCTTGTTTGCAAACTGAGTCCCCTGTTTTTTTATTTTTTTCTTTCACATATCTTTTTTTTTCTTTTTTTTAAATCACAGCTGTGTACATTAATGCAATCGTGGAGTGCAATGTACTGGTTTTATATACAATTTGAAATATTTTCATCAAACTGGTTAACATAGCCTTCCTGGCATTTTCTTAGTTATTGTGTTAAAACATTTATATTCTACATTTAGTAAGTTTCACATGTACCCTTATAAGATGCACCGTAGGTGTAGTCCCACAAATTACCTTCCCTCCACCCATCCTCCCCCCTCCCTGGGTTTTGTGAGGATCAAAGGAATGACCATGTGGAAAGTCCGTGGGTTTTGTGAGGATCAAAGGAATGACCATGTGGAAAGTCCGTGATACAGAGAGAGTACTTAAGGAACGCTGTTCTCCCCTTACTGATTGGGCCCCATAGAGGGGAGAGGGAGGAGGGAGGAGGAAGGCTCCTGACTCCTTTTAGCCCTGTCCTACCCTAAGGAGAAAGCAGGCAGCTTAGAGCAGACATGTTAAGAAAATCTTCCCTACCGCCGAGCCAGGCACAGGAAACAGATCTGGTTTCAGGCTACCCAGCATTGAGCACACAGAGACAGTCACTGCCGCTCTTTAGATATCAGCACTTAACATCTGTTGTTATTTGAATTGGATGAGAGATTGAAATTTTGATAGACTGGGTTAGACTTTCTAAATCTTGGAAATGAGAGAGTTGGTTCATATCTAAAACTGACAATGCAAGCTGCACGATTCCTGCTTGAAATATAGTCCAAAATCTGTGAAAGGGAGATGTACATGAATTCATTTAAGAGCGCAAAACTTTCAATTTATTATCTAAATTATTAGTTACTTCTCATTTCTTATACCCTTAGTGTCTTACATCCCTTCAAAGCAGCCAAAATTCCAACTTTTCCTGCAATATGAGTCAAGCTGAACACTATCCTAATTGAGTTATTCCCTTTGAATAAAATCTCATCTCTTACTTGATTTTATCATTTGTCCCACAGAAAACTACAAACCTGTTACAAAGCACTTTTTAAAAATATGGAACGCTTCACGAATTTGCGTGTCATCCCTGCGCAGGGGCCAGGCAAATCTTCTCTGTATTGTTCCAATTTTAGTATATGTGCTGCCGAAGTGAGCACTTACAAAGCACTTTTTAAAAAGTAGACTTAAACTGTGCGCAGGTATGGGTGATGAGAGTGGGCAGAGGGTGGAGACAGAAGTCTGGGTTAGGATGCAGGAGGCTGCAGTTGGCTCTGTCTCTGCAGTTGTATGAAGCCTTGGCTGGGGCTGGAAGACCTTAAGAAAACTCAGTTCCTTAGCACACAGGCTTCCTGATAGTGCTTCATGAGGATCTTCAGGACATGAAGACTGGCTTCCCCAAGAGCAAGTGATTCAAGAGCAAGAAAAAAGAAAGTACCACAGTGCCTTTTGATGACTAAAGCAACACACTATCACTAGAGACAAATCACTAAGTCCAGCCACACTCAGAGGAGACTCAAGCGGCACCACATGAAGGAAGGAGCACCAAGGAGCTTGCAGACCTATTTCAAAACCAGCACCATCTCCCACGCCTCGGCTCTAACAGAGCTAAGCTGGTGCGTACCGATGTTCTCTTTCCTTAGGGTAACTTTCTTTTCATAAGGCTCTCTGGTTCCTTATGCAAATGGGTCCTAGCGTCCTCTCTGCCAGCCCCCTGGATCTGCAGGAGGCACATAGCCTTGTCCTCTTCAATTCAACACATCTTCCTTCAATTTGCATGCCTTTATATCCCAGAACAAACTCACACTCAGAACCCTCTCCCCATCCTTCAGACATCCTGTGCTTCAGAAATGAGGCCAAATATCCACCTAAATCTGGACAGAAGGAAAACAAGCTAACTTTTCTTTTGTAGATACCCCAAACTAAAAACACAAGAACCTGTAGGGAAGCAGATAGGTCTAACCTTGGCACGCATCAGATCACACAGAGGTGTGTTAAAACACAGATTCTGAGTTCCTAAATCAGAAAGTCTGGAGAGTTGGGAGAGGTTTTTTTTTTTGAGAAAGGTATCTTTCTATATCACACAGGCTGGTCTCAAACTCCTGAGCTCAAGCCATCTTCCTGCCTCAGCCTTAGTAACTGGGACTACTGGTGCACGCCAGCATACCTGACGGGATTTCCTTTTCTTCAATGCTTCCAGGTGATGCCGCTGCTGCTGGTGGTCCATGAGCCACACTTTGAGAACCACTGGTCTAAGGATTAAATTAAGCAAGCAAAATGAATGTACCTATGATGATTGAATTTTTGGGACATACTTCTCTGGGTGAAATTTGGACAAACTTACAACTTCCCAGGAAAATTCCATTTCATGGCTACTTCCTTCAGGTTTATTATCTTCTCCCTATGTTCCTCCTCTCCCTTTAAACATCATATCCATCCTGAAAGCATATATAGCCTTGTTTTTATAGGTTTTTGTTTTCAAGTGTATTTCACTTAATTGGTACAAATTCTCGGAATTGAGGCTCCTTAGAGAAGGCCTGCGGTTTGCAAATTAAAAAACACATTTTGAATTGAGGCAACTTAAAAACAAACATATCTCATTACTTCTTTTTCTTACATACTCCAAATTTCCTTTACAATTCCTTCCTTACATTTTAGTCTGAATCCAAACAGTACTTCAATCAAGAAGCTCACAAACTCAAGGCAACTGGTAAGTGGTAGTATCTAATATGCAAAAGACCTTCTGAAGTAATTTTCCATTTTTATTCTGCCCTATTTCAGTCAGTCTGGGAGATTCCTGGAAATAACATGTGCTAAAAGCATTTCTATTTATATTAGCAGTTGGTTCCATAAACAGCCAATTTGTTTTACTTTTCTCTGGATCATTCTCGACCCTATTTGCTCCATCATTGAGTCACACTGTCCAAGAAAGCTGACTTGGTTTGTACTCAAATAACCCTCACTTGTTAGTTCTAATGTACAGTTTTAAATATATTTACAGAGAAAGAAAAAGAAAACGCCATTATATACCATCATTTTTTGTTGGTGACCTCTCTCTCTTTAGCCAGCTAGTAACCTGTTTGTATTTAAAATAACTTCTGGCTTTTAAAAAATAAAGAATGCTGTTGATAATGAGAAAGGCCATGCATGTGTAGGGGTGGGAAGTATAAGGGATAGCCCTGTACATTCCTCTCAATTTTGCAGTGAACCTAAAATTGCCTTTAAAATATAAAATCTTAGAAGATGATTGCAAAGGCTGGGTGCAGTGCACATGTTTGTAATCCTAGCACGCTGGGAGGCTGAGGCAGGAGGATCCCTTGAGATCTGGAGTTCAAGACCAGCCTGAGCAAAAGTGAGACCCTGTCTCTACTAAAAATAGAAAAATTATCAGGTGTTGCAGCAGGCGGCTGTAGACCCACCTACTCAGGAACTGAGGCAAGAGGATCACGTAGTTTGAGGATGCTCTGAGCTAGGTGGACACCACTACTCTAGTCTGGGGCAACAGAGTGAGACTCTGTCTCAAAAAAAATGCAAAGCATTTATTGGATAATAATTTAATGATAGAATTGAGATGCATTAAAATATCTATTGAGAAGACATTTTCAAACTTAAGATCCCCAAAGTCCAAGTCTCGGTCTTTGAGAGTACTTTCCCTTCCATATTGGGACTCCTTACTGCCACCTCCCACTGTACTGAATTCCATATTGCCATGACTTTGAGGAACAGACTCAGATGCACACAGTCAGGCACACTTGCCATGTGTTATGACTCAGGTGCTAGATTTATCCCTCAGGTGGTAACTGCTCAGGGCTCTGAATACTATGTCCCTGGAGAAGCCCCCCTAATATCTTCTGCAATTTTAGAAGCACCATCTCCCCTGCGTCCTCTTCTTTGTCAATCTCATTGAATCAAGTCTTAGCCCACAGTTTGTCTGGTGGCCCTGTCCGCTGTTCCAGGACAGGAACTGTGTCTAGCGTTTTTTCCCAGATGAGCGATCTGTAGGCTCACATTTTGCCACACACGGGGTTAGAAAAGTGCCTGGCACATAACAGTGATTCAACAGAAGTGGAATTACATAGAAATTTTACAATCTATTTCATTTTCACTTTATCACTGCTGTTCTTTAGCTAATCCATGTGGAGAAGCTGTAAATGGGCAGGAGACTCCATGCATGGAGAGGGACATGTGGAGGAGTACCGAGGTACCGCGGTTGTTCTAGGCCAATCAGCTTAAGGCTGTTGGGAACAAACCTGCAGCCCAACAAAGTCAGGTTTGTTGACCCTCTGAAACAAGGGTTACCACACTCCTGAGGAACCATGGAGCCAGTGGCCACACACAGGTAAAGTAGAGTTAGTATAGGATTTGGGAGAAAGGTGGAATTTAGGCAGAATATAAAGCAGAGTTTTTCTGTTTTTGAATTGAAAATGATTTTGTAAGTTGAGGTCATCAAGGAAACCCTGCGAAGTGACATTAAGCGCCCAACAATTTTTACTCAAAACATTGGAAGTATTTTCATTATGTAGATGAGAAGGGGGTTCAAGAAGAATGGGGGTGTATAGAGGATGGGAAATGAGGCAGATAAGGGAAACTCAGTGTTCTAAACCAGTTACAAATGAGAATAAAACAATTCTGTCCCTGGTTGGCCCAGGAAGTACCAACAGATTCAAAGCCATACACAACATTCCAAGTCTTTTAATTTCTATTGTTATTAAAAATTGAGATGCTTGGCAGGGTGTGGTTGCTCATACTATAATCCCAGCATGACTCAGGAGGCTGAGTCAGGAGGATCCTTTGAGCTCAGAGGCTTGAGATCAGCTTAAACAAAACCAAGACCAAGACCTTGTCTCTACTAAAAAAATGCAACAATTAGCTGGGCATTGTAGTGAGCACCCGTAGTCTCAGCTACTTGGAAGGCTGAGATACGAGGATCACTTGAGCCCAAGAGTGTGAGGTTACTGTGACCTAGGCTGATGCACTCTAGCAACCAAGTGAGACTCTGTCTCAAAAAAATAAAATAAAAATGAGATGCCATATTCCATAGATCATAAATTCACATACCACAAAAGACATTTTTAGACTATGCAATTCAGTGATTTTTAGTACTGAATCCAATTGTTGATAGGCTCAAACCAAGGCAGGTTCCACGTAACAGGTTTAGCATCAGGTCTGGACTGTGAAGGGGACCCCAGGGTCCTGTTTCCTTGGATATTAGAAAGCTATGATAGAAGTAGAATGCTGTGTCCAGAAACCCTCTGCATCTTGAGGGTTTGGCTCAGCTCTTCCAGGTAAAAGTGAAACGTGTCATTCTTACTGATGAAAGCTTCACATCATCTATGATTTTAGGGGGAAAAAAAGCTTTTTAGTAAATAATAAACACAGTTGTGGCCATTTACAGCTGCTCTTGGATGAAAAAATTCTTCTGCTAACTTTGCATCTGGCTTTATCCCTAGCTTATTCCAGCCTAAGAATGGCTGGGTAGATTTTTTACACTCTTAGCCTGAGCTCATTTTCACATTCTCAGAGTGAAGAAGGCAACTCAGATCTTCCCGCCTACTGCTGTCCTCCAGGCGACCCAGCTTCAGCTACCAATTGATCGAAGCTGCACAGGAGATTTCAAGTGAGATAAGCAGAACCCAGGGAGCCAAGGGAGCCCAGTCCACCCACAAAAATGTGAGAGAGAGTAAAGCCTTGGATTTAGCCACTTTATGTTTTGGGATGATTGGTTACACATAAATCCATTTTAAACCAACCATGCTTGAAACAGAACTCTCTCCTGATGGCAGGATGAGAATAAGACCCTCCAATCATGAACCAAGAGAAGAAAACAGGGGAGAGGAATGAGCCTACATTGGACTAAGGACTTACTCAAAAGACTTTTAGTTTTAATCTCCAGTGATAGAAGTAGGAAGAGTGGTGACCTCTGGGGCATGGAAGGGTTGAGTGGAGAGGGCATGCGGGAGCGTTCTGGATTGTTGGCAGTATTCTGTACCTTGATCTGGGTGGTGGTTACATGGAGGCATAGATATGCAAAAATTCATTCAGGTGTACACTTAAATACTAAATGGAAATGGCTATCAAAATGCCACATAATATGCCACATATTATACCTAAAATTGAGAACAAGGGATTGTGACAGATATATGAGGTAAACAAATATTTATGTATTATGTATTAATTATGAATCTAAACACCGAGTGACCAAGACACCAAAGATGAATACAATTGAGAGTATGGAATTTAAGAGGAATATAAAATTATAAAATTGCTGCAATAGCCATTCTTATAATTCCTATTTTATTTTTTTTTTATAATTCCTATTTTAATGAATTAAATTAGAAGTAGACTGTACTCTCTTCAAGGTTACTGTCCCTGGAATAAGAGATGGAAGGAAGCTTTGAAATCATTTTCATAGAATTCTCCCAGAAGCTACCACTCTTTCTCTTCCCCTAAGCGGCCTGAGGTGATCTGTGAAAATGGTTCGCTATTCACTTGACCCAGAAAACCCCACAAAGTCATGCAAGTCAAGAGGCTCATGTCTTCGTGTTCACTTTAAGAACACACGTGAAACTGCCCAGGCCATCAAAGGTAGGCATATACAAAAAGCCACCAAGTATCTGAAGGATGTCACCTTAAAGAAACAATGTGTACCATTCCGATGTTACAATGGTGGAGTTGGTAGGTGTGCCCAGGCCAAACAGTGGGGCTGGACACAGGGTCGGTGGCCCAAAAACAGTGCTAAATTTTTGCTGCATATGCTTAAAAATGCAGAGAGTAATGCTGAACTTAAGGGTTTAGATGTAGATTTTCTGGTCATTGAGCATATCCAAGTGAACAAAGCACCCAAGGTGCGTCGCCGAACTTACAGAGCTATTGGTCACATTAACCCATACATGAGCTCCCCTTGCCACATTGAGATGATCCTTACTGAAAAGGAACAGATTGTTCACAAAACAGAAGAAGAGGTAGCACAGAAGAAAAAGATATCCCAGAAGAAACTGAAGAAACAAACTTATGGCACGGGAATAGATGCAACATAAAATCAATGCAAATAACAGTAAAAAAAAAAATCATTTTCATAGTCATTGAACTGAATCGCACAATGAAATCACCTGGGGAGCTTTAAAAAGTACTGCTGCCTAGATCCCACCTACAGATTCTGATGTATTTTAATAATAGGCTTGAGGCACAGTCTGGGAAGAAGGATGCTTCAAAACTCCCCAAGTGATTTCAACATGCTGCCAGGGTTGAGAATCATGGTCAATTTCAATCACTCTTCTCACAAATGAGAACACAGAGGCCCAGCCCTGGCAAATCATTCATTGGCAGCAGCCAATTTTCTCTGATGTGCTCTAATAAGAGGGAGCTGTGGCATGGATAATGCAAAGCAGTGAATAATCTAAAAATAATTTATATTTGGTCTGGGAAAGCATCACGTGACTTCCTAGCTGCAGACTGGCCTGGCTAATTCAGTTGGGACCAAATGAATGTGTATTCTCCTGCGTTCACACTGACAACCCAGCCCTGTGCTGAGGTGTGGAAGGAAGATGGCCAAATTAAATGCTGACTATGGCCAGTTCCCCAATGGGCAACCAGACAACCCACTATACGGATGTGGGGAAGCAAAGCTAGCCTTCTCCTGAACTTTACTCTGTGAGGGCTGGAGGCAAGAGGCGTGAAGAGGGAATGATGGGAGAGGGGCTAATGGTTATCAAGGAGCACTATCTGGGTTTTATGCTACACATCTCTATATACAGTATATGCTGTAGACAGCTTAGAGTTAGGCATTCTATTACCTTCATTGTAGAGATGAAGCAACAGGCTTAGAGAGGTTGCATAACCACCAAGGCAGAGCCAGGATGGAAATGCAGGCTCATCATACTCAATGTTTTCTCTGGCACACAACCTGTCTGTCCAAAAGGGTCAACTGCAGATGGACTTGGTTCAGTTCCTTAGATTTTAAGTCCTGCTGAATGGACTTTGCCTCCTACTTTTTTTAACTGTAACAGCCTAATGGCGGCAGCAAAGAGACCTCCTGAAAGTAGCCATGAGAATCTGCCTCCAAGTCCAGGAGCCTAACTGACTGAGAGCCCCAAATGCCATGCTCTAAAATCTGTCACCCACATTTCTGCTGAGGCCACATTTCCCAAGTATTAAACAGCACCCTTAGGCCCGGTGCAGTGGCTCACACCTGTAATCCTAGCACTCTGGGAGGCCAAGGAGGGTGGATTGCCTGAGCTCACAGGTTTGAGACCAGTCTGAGCCAGAGCCAGACCTCGTCTCTAAAAAATAGCCGGGCGTTGTGGCGGGTGCCTGTAGTCCCAGCTGCCTGGGAGGCTGAGGAAAGAGAATCGCTTAAGCCCAAGAGTTTGAGGTTGCTGTGAGCTGTGATGCCACATGTCTACGGAGGGCGACAACTTGAGACTCTGTCTCAAAAAAAAAGAAAAACTAAATCTCCACTGATGGTCAGAAAAATAACTTCAACTGAAAGATACCTTATTGTTGAACAGAAATGACACTTCAGGATCTAATTCTCAAAATATTCATTTAATATTTATATGAGTATTTAACATAAACTTAATGCCACTCTGTATTGCCCACTTTTTTGTTTTCTATAATTCTCATGTTTTGATATCTAAGCCTTGCTGACCCTGGAAGGACTGCCCAGCATAGCATTAGCTAATTACCAGTGATAGCAAACAACTCACCAACTAGGGCCTTACTGACCTTGGAGAAGGCAAACAACTCCCCTTTCACATGTGAACCCACTAGCGCAGAACCCAGAGCCCTAGTCTCCCACTTCATGGCCCTCTTTACTGGACTCTCACATTCTGGGATACTACCCCCCTGCATTAAGGACCCGAGGGCCACAACCAGCTAGGGATGGCACCTACACTACTTCTGAACCCATCCATGTTACTCAGAGGAGCCATTCCTAAATCTTTACACTGCCTCACACCTCTTTTCTTCCTGCAGTAACCACAGTAAAGGCTTTTGCCCAGTAGTAGTTGTTTTTCTCTCTCTGGCTTGACTGAACCCTCCCCTTGGGAACTGTATATAATAACTACCCTTCAAATGGCAATAGTCCCATGGTATGCTGCCCTCAGTGAACCTTAAAATTTTCTTTAATACACTCTTATTTTAAAATATTCAAACTAAAATACAGATTTTTTTGTTACTCAAGTTATATGAAAAAATAATCAAGAGAAAATAACCATGAGAATTCTGAAAAATAAATGTTATGGAGGGTAGTGGGCAGAGGGGACAGGTGAAGTGCCTGAAGGATGGAAAGGCAGAACTTGATGAATACAGTCACTATAAATTTCAGTCCACATTCAATTGTGAAAGAAATATTTATTTTCAGTAATTTAACATGATTTTGACCTCCAAGTTGCCAGGATGGAAACTAAATTTCAATCATTTGGGGCCTCATGACTCCTATCCCCAGCATTGTTGTAAAAACTGTTGTTTATTTAATACCCAGGGTGGATCCTTGGAAGTGCATCTCTCCAGCTGGAATACTTACTTATAGTTGTCTGCTGTAGCTTTGGTGATATGACCCTCTCTTGAGTCACCTCCTCCACAAGAAAATTTCCTTGATGTTTATCAAGGAAATTACACATTTCTGTATGTCAAGTGTAAGCAGACTCTTCAGGGGAGAACCCACAGAGCTTACCAAATGGGAGCAAGAAGACTCTGGTTCCAGAAGATGAGGGGTGGGTAAATCTCCCTCACAGACAAGTGAGGAAAATATACTCATTTCACTCACAGACACATAGGGTAGGGTAGAGAGATGGGAATTTAACTCACCACGAACATTGTATGTTAACAGAGGCACCCAGTAGGAGGAAAGCTTCATGGAAGATGGGACAGTTGAGCTGGACTTTGAGGGACAGCTGATTCCACATGCCAAAATTGGGAGGGGGTGCATGGAGTGTCACAGCAGACTCATCACGAGCAAAGCTGGGGCTAAAGTGAATCTGAGTCTGACTTTCTAAGCCCACCTCAACCACCTAGTGAGAAGACAACTTCCAGGAACATGCAGGGGCCAGGGCAATGAGCCTTAGGAGTGAACCACATGGATGTAGACTAATCACTCCATTAGCTGGTTCCAGTAACCACTGGAAGAAAGAAATGAAATCATGGATCTTGACTTACAACCTGAGTCGGATCCAGATGTTGCGAGCATGCTTTTCTCTGTTCCCTAACTGGATAGGTGACCATACAACCTGGACTTGCCACGGTTCACAGGACAACTAGCTCCTCCTCTGGAAGGGAAGGCTTTGGAGAAGAGGGAAGATGCAAGATAATCCAGTGAAAATCAGAGATGTAGGCAGTCCTGTCTGTCAGATCTGAATCCAAGGTGTACTCTTATCTCTGCTTCTTCTAAGGGTAGAATTTCTAGGACTGTCAATTTCTTCCTTCTGTGTTACTTCATTACTTCATTTATTCAGATTAGCAGCAACAAATGCAACCAAAAAACACTAGATAGTTCAAATTTCATCTGTATATATTTCAGTCTCTTCAGTAGCCAGCAGTTTTATCAGGGTTTCTCAGTTATAATTCCCATCAGGAATTTAACTAGTTTCCAAGTTTCTTAATACATTCATGTGACACTCTACTGTAGTAATTTTACAGGTACATTTTATTTCAGAGTCATGGGACACTTCTTTATTGGAATGCACCGCTTGCCCACTGGCTAGCTAAGTGTCTTGAAAATAATAAAGGAACAAAAATAATTTTGGATTCAATAGTATTTTCATTTTCTTTTTCCTTCAGCATTTAAAAGTTCCATTATTTTTTTATAAGAGATTAAGACTTTTTTTCCTAAGGAAAATACACTCACTTCGAATGTGTGAAATAACAATGGAAAATCTCTGAGATGTTTTCGACCATCACGAGTCCTCATTCAACAGTATTTTGTGAACCTCTGCAGAGCACTGTAGCTGTATAAGCCAAAAAAAAAAAAAAAAAAAACCCACAGCCCATTTTCTAGGAAATGGCTAATTTACTTGAGGAAATAAGACCTATTTACTTGAGGAAAAGAAGGAAAATACTGTTCCCTTTTACATTGACTGCCAGGCAGAAATTCCAGTCAGGGTTCTCTAAAGTCTCACCTTCCTGAACCACAGTGGCACTTACTGAAGGCCTTTCATGTGCCAGCCATGGAGCTTCTGGATAGCCTTTGAATCACCAAATAACCCCATGAAATATGAAATACTTTGGAAAGAATATTAGTAGAGGAACGAATCTAAAAAATCATTTCCCACTGATTTCAACCCTGGTTTATGAGTTCTCTTAAGAAAGCAGCCATAATCTTTCAAAGTTCAGTTTTTATTAAGTACTTGAAAATTATATGTACTAGGATCACGTAAGAGTGTTCATTATTAAACTAGGGGTGCAAAATGAGTTATCAAAGTCAATTTTAACTATCAACCAATAGATTCAATTAAGATAAGTTTGCTTAATATCTTATCCTTCTAAAAGAAATTCCTATGAGAAGCCTAATTTCAAGATCATTTTCACAAAATAAACAGTCACTGGACTTGGTCGTTTAAAGTACTCCTGGACTAATCTGGTCTTTGTACTTTTACACTGACCTCTGCTGGACAATCTAATAACCTTCCAATAATTTTTTCTCTTCAGATAATTTGGTTAGAAAGAGGCATTTTCCCCAAAGTTTATCTAGTATTTAGAAACAGATTTATATAGTTCAATTCACAAACATTCATTAAGCCCTGAAAACCACCTTAGGGCAAAATCTTACATTGCATTTGGCTGTCAGAGGCGTCTATGGACAAAGAGCACTGACGAGGTTACAGGAGCTACTAGTGTGAGCGCTCCTTTTCTTTGTTCTCCCTCTCCTTCACAACCCCAGGTCTCTACTGTACGGTTAAAAGAACCAAAAGGTAACTGCCAAGTGGGCCTGCTTCCAGGGACCAAATTACAGTACCTCTAGGGTTCACACCTAAACTGGGGTCTACCATTTTGTGGTGGTCATTTGTGCCCCACACTACCTGATGTATAGATAAGTCTGATATGGACTTATCAGCAAACAAGCTGAATTTTGATATGAACTCCTATGCTCCAGTTCATATTAAGTTGCAGGTAATAAATACAAATGACCTTGAAAATAAATGGTATTTTTCTAATATTCTTTTAAAATAACATTTCTGATGATAAAATTACATATTTTTTAAATTGTGTAGAAGAAAAATGCAGAAGAGATAAAATTGCCTATAATTCTATCACTAAGTTATGTTAAAATCTTTTTTCTCTACATGTGCGCAAGTGTGGGTGTATTTTATTTGGCCCCATTCCATATTGTAGCTTTCCCTTTTCATGTAATATTATATTGTGATAATCAATATTAGTATTAATATTTTAATATCAATAAATATTAGTGAAGAGAATTTTTATTTTATAATGTCAGACAATACTTTATGGAACCAATATTCTAATAAAAAACACTGGAGTTGTTCCTCAACCATGCTCAATGTCTTTTTTAAAATACCTGACAAAATATATTATTATCTCTTTAGGATACATTCCCTAAATAGCCTATGTTAAAAGTTATGGGGTATGAACATTTTTAAGATTCCAAACATAAGCAATGCTGCAATTACTCTACAGAAATGTACCAACTTCAACTCCATCCAGCAGCATAAGAGTCCACATTTTCATTTCACCTTCATTATTACACTTTCACTTCACCAAAATTCAGATTCAAAATTAACTTCATTCAAAATTAATTTAAAAAGCACTTTGCCAGGTGTGTAGAAAATCAATGATTTTGGGGCGGGAATGGGTGGAGGGAGGATAATTGGTGGGATGACACCTACAGTGCATCTTACAAGGGTATGTGTGAGACTTACCAAATATAGAATATAAATGTCTTAACACAATATCTAAGAAAATGACAGAAAGGCTATGTTAACCAGTTTGATGAAAATATTTCAAACTGCATATAAAACCAGTGTATGGTGCCCCATGATCGCATTAAGGTACACAGCTATGATTTAATAAAAAAGAAAAAGAAAATCAATGATTTTCAGTATAACTTACATTCGTATTTATTTATACCCATATTTTTTATTTTCAATATTTTGCAGAGATAGGGTCTCACTATGCTGCCCAGACTCGACCCCAACCAATCTCCCTGACGTGATCTCTCAAAGTATTGGGATATACTGATACTTTTATTGGCCATTTGTATTTTTTCTGTGCATTATACATTCATGTACTTTGTTTTTCTACTGGTACATTAGTATTTTTCTTAATTACAAGAGCTCTTTATAAACTATGACCAATGCTTTTAGTCTTGATGTGATGTGCAGAAACTAAGGTTGCTGATCCAAATATGCCCTACAATTATTAGTTTGGGTATGGTATGACTTCTCTGGTTCTGTAAGTTCTTTCCAAGAAAAAAGAAAACTTATCAAGTATAGACAACCCCCACTAAATACTGGGGAGACTAAGATATTAAGTGGTCAAAAGACAAAACATAAACTAGAGAGAGCCTATGTATCCCAACTTCCTGAACATTTCTCTACATTAAACAAGTCTTAGAACTTTTTCTTTGGAAGATGTTTTTGAAAGACAGATAACTGTCTTGATCTATTTAATGCTGCTATAAGGGCATTCCTGAGACTGGATAATTTGTAAAGAAAAGAGGTTTATTTACCGTATGCTTCTGTTGGCTGTACGGTTAAGACTGGGTGTCTGGTGAGGAGCTCAGGTTGCTTCCACTCATGGCAACAGGTGAAGGGGAGCTGGTATGTGCAAAGATCACCTGGTGTGAGAGGAAGCAAGAGAGGGAGTGGGGAGGTGCCAGGCTCTTTTTAACAACCAGCTCTTAAGGAAACTAACAGACTAGGAACTCATTTCCACAGGATGGCACCAAGCCATTCATAAGGGATCCACCCCCATGACCCAAACAACTTCCATTAGGCCCTACCTCCAGAACTGGGGATCAAATTTCAACATGAGGTTGGGGAGGATGAACATTCAAACAATAGCAAATTTAAGAATGAATTTACATAGAAGTATACCGATGGCCGGGTGCAGTGGCTCACGCCTGTAATCCTAGCACTCTGGGAGGCCGAGGTGGGTAGATTTCTTGAGCTCACGAGTTTGAGACTAGCCTGAGCAAAAAAGCAAAACCCTTCTCTACTAAAAATAGAAAAACTGAGGCAAGAGGACCTCTTGAGCTCAAGAGTTGGAGGTAGCTGTGAGCTATGATAACATGGCACTCTACCCAGGGTGACAGCTTGAGACTGTCTCAAAAAAAAAAAAAAATATGTATACTGATGTATAACTCAGTGGTTAGGCAGTTGCAATGTCTTAATAAAACTCTTTCTCTTCTTTCATCTGTAAATGGTTATTTCTGTAGTAGAATACTGGTAAATTTTCTGTTTTTAATCAATTCCTCTACTATGTCATTTTAAAATAAAATTTTATTTTTCTTGCACAATTTTAACATTATCGTAAGCTTGCTGTGGAAAATAAAATTTCATCTTGCAAGAAAGAGAAAACTCAAGAGTCCATCTGATTGGAATCTTTATTTATATGTTAGAGCGAGTCAGCCAGTGAAAATCCTAGAAAAGGAAGACAACAAACATTTAGTCAAAAGAAATAACTGTCTTAAACTCTATCCTCACTGTTTTGCTTGTTCTAAAATGTAAAAGTTCTACATAATGGTGGGTAAATGAGGTTTGTTTTTGGTCTAGTACTTCCCCCCAAATGGAGCTAAAAATCCATTAGTGAATCTGGTTGTTATGTCCTATAAAACAATCTAAAATGGCCTCTGGATCCTCTTCTATTAACAGTAATCGGGGCACAAAAACCACACACTGAAAGAACCAGAAATATACTCAAAAGGAGAGAGGAGGTAAAGGAGGCCCACAGGGGCTAAGGTCTCAGAGAAGAACCTGGGTAGGAGGAACTGTGCATGACAGCTGTTTCCAGGACTAACACCATCTTACACATGTGGTCTGGACACAGACTATTGCACAGGCACTTAGGCATTCCCCGTATTAAGCAGGAAGTAGCCAGCTTACACTGAGAATTGGAGACAAATGGCCAATGGTGGACAGACAGCCAAAAATCAACAACTTAGAGACTATAGTATGTGTAGAATTCTAGTGGAATGAAGATAAATAATACTAAAGTGATAAATGCAAGAAATATAAGGATGATCCTCATAGAATTATAATAAAGGAAGGTTAGCCCTTATATTTCTCCAGCAATACCTAAACAAAATTCATACAGAAATTATAAGACAGATCATTGGAAGCAGATTTTAAAAAGCTGAACTCACTAGCAAAGAGGAGAAAATTTATTAGGGCTCTTCTGTTATTAATTTAGGCCTCAAGATTATTTTTGTTACGTGTATTCACCAAGTTAGTCATAGTGATTTTAGTTCCACTAGTACTCTGATAGACTGACACCTGGAGGGGGGCATCCTGGGTTGTAAAACTAACATCGCAGTCACTGGAAAGTATATACCCAGTCATAAATCAATGAAATAGCATGAAATTAAAAAACCTGTCTATTGGGTATCTGGTAGGCAGAAGAAAAAGCAATCAATACGCCCATAGGGGTAGAGGAGCCCCTGAGAGTTGTTAGCCTTTCCTTAGAACAGCCTGCCTACTTGCTCCTGGGAAATCCCACTCAGGCCCTGCCCGTCACCCTCCTGGCATAATCCTTTTGCACCATCTTCCTTGTCACAGCTCAAAAAAGGCTTCTTTTTGAATACCTCTTCTCTTTGCTTGAAAAGCCAGAGTCTCAAATATCTGTTTTTATACAAACAGAATTCTAGTAAAATTCTATATATTTTACAGTTTCTAAATTAGCTACTTTATATTTCATTGATTGTCCAGGCATCTGTTTGCCCATTTGTCCCCAGCCTTGTTCAAAAAAAGAAGAGATCCTATAATGAATACTTATGTAAGAACCAAGACAGAAAGGACTTGAAATACATCTGCTCTGAAGAGTGGCTGAAATGCAAGGTGTAAGCATGAGAGACAGGTGTGGTGACTCAGGCAGGAACAGGACCAGGGAATCAAGTTCAGTATGAAAAGCAACTTAATCTAGGATGGAAAGGATCATGCTATACACTTAAGTCATTTATTTCACTGCTGTAACCTACACTACAGTTCTGCCTTAGAGGGCGAAGTCACGAAGTAATTTCTAATGAACTGCACAAATTGTCCAATTACATTCTAATCTATCATGGTGCTTCCTCCACTCTGTCTTCCAGACACTCTGGCCTTTGTCCCTCTGCAAACACAGCATGCTCCCTCTTGCCTCAGAGCTGCAGCACATCTCTTCTCTCTCTTCTTGGCTGAGTTAGTCCCTGCTCATCCCTCTCATCTCAGTGTAAGCTTCACTTCCTCTCAGAAACCTTCCAATACAAATCAGACCCCTTTGTTGTATGTTGCTTAGAATTGGGTTCCTTTCCTTGCATACAATTGCCTCACGTTGTTATGGTGCTATGAGTCGGGAGGTTCCTGCACTCTCTCTCCCCTCTACTGGACTTCATGGAAAGCTCCATGAATGAAAGGACTGAGCCTAGTTTTGTTTCAACCATGTTATTCTTAGCACCTAAGACAACACTCCTTACAGATTATCTCAACAAATATTTGTCGAACACAAAAGTAAAACTGCCAAACTCACAAATGGCTTAGAAGGACCTCTGTGGATAATAGTGAGTGCTCTGTTTGGTAGATACTTTTTGAAGATGGGGAGTAGACACATTTCTTGCTTTCTGTTTAGCAACTTCATTTACCTGGCTCTTCCGTGTGGCTTGTGGCTCAATCATGATGTTGATAAGAGAGGGTTTAGTTGTGTCTGCCAGGGTCTGCCTCAGGGATTTTTGGAGTTCTTCTGGTGTTTGTACAAAATACCCTTTGCCTCCAAATGCAGTCATGACCTGCTCATAATGGGAGTTTGGCAAAAGACACATTGGAGGAGCCCTAAAAACAAAGGTCCACAAGTCAATGAAATTTAAAACTTAAAGTTTTAGGAAAAAAAAAATTGTTCTCAGAAATAATCCATAAAAAAAATTAGGGTGAACTGAAGGCCTACTTTTATTTCCAACACTTAAACTGAAATGCCACTATACTAAATTTTCCTTGCATTTTTTTATTATCTATATAGCAACATCCAATAGAACTTTCTGTGATGACAGAAATGTCTTGTTCCTGTGCTATCTAATATAACAGCCAGTACCTACTCATTTCTGTGAGCACTTCAAATGTGACTAATCTAAGCAACTCAATTTTTAATTTCATTTAATTTTAAATAACCTAAATTTAAACTGCAGGCCAGGTGTGGTGCTGCAATGGTTATAATCCCAGCACTTTGGGAAACTGAGGTAGGAAGATCACTTGAGGTCAGGAATTCAAGATCAGCCTTGGCAATGGAAAAACACCATCTCTACAGAAAATTAAAAAAAAAAAAATTAGCTAGCCATGGTGGTGCACACCTGTAATTCCAGCTACTCAGGAAGATAAGGCAGGAGGATCACCTGAGCCCAATAGTTAAAGGCTGCAGTGAGCTGTTAAGTTGCCATTACACTTTAGCCCAGGCAATAGGGAGAGACCCTGTCTCCAAAAAAAAAAAAAAACATTGTAACAACTGCAATGTACCTAGCACAGTCACACAGCACAAGCTCCACTATCAACTATTATCTATTTTTTTTTTTTGAGACTGAGTCTCACTTTGTTGCCCTTGGTGGAGTGCCATGGTGTCATAGCTCACAGCAACCTCGAACTCTTGGGCTTAAGCGATTCTCTTGCCTCAGTCTACCAAGTAGCTGGAACTATAGGTGCCCACCAGAACGCCCGGCTATTTTTAGAGATGTGTCTAAAATAGACCTTGCTCTTGCTCAGGTTGGTCTCAACCCTGTGAGCTCAGGCAATTCACCTGCCTTGGCCTCGCAGAGTGCTAGGATTACAGGCATGAGCCACCGTGCCCCACCTAACCATTAAGAATTTTTAAAAAGGAATGGTCATTACAAAACAACAAATAACAGGAAAGGAACAAATGAAGTCAGTGAGACATAAACAAATACACCCCTACCCTATTCCACCACACACCCTGCAAATTCACATCTGCCTCAGCTCTTACAGCCAGCTATAACATTGTCTTAGTTTGCCTCTACTATCAGATAATCAAGATTAGCTAAGTGGTAAAAGGAAAGAAGACATCTGGATCATAAATAATATGTAAACATTCATATTCTACATGGCATAACAGAAATGTTACGACTGGGAGCATTGTGCAGTAAGCTCTTTCATTAACAGGGCTCAGACATCATGCTCACTCATCTAAGTCTTCAGGGGCTCCCTGATCATAAACTACTAAAGCACCCAATCATGGATATTTATGAAATAAGAACCACAAAGACAGGATTCCTGCCCTTTTTAAGGGCCAAAAATCAAAACAGACGCTACTCATACCATGGAGGCACATTCCGCTACAGTAGATTTTTTTAAAGAGAAGTTAAAATCAGAGAGAAAAGTAAATATACATTGTTTTCAGTTACTTACACTGTAGTAGCATCTTGAGATTTTAACATTTCTTTCCAAGTATCTGTATCAAAACCTTGGTAAATTCCATTATTATTCACCACCAAAAGTATGATTGGCAAGTTGTACCTTAAAGTCAAAGTAAAATATACATATGAAGGAAATCACTCTTCATTCTTAAGCAATTTCTTTTGGGGGGCTGGAATTTTAACTTAAAAATGAATAATGTTTTCTGTAAGCTTTTTATAATTTTAGAGGAACACAAAAATTAAGCATTTATTATCCTCACAAATATTTCTATGTGATAAAATCATCAGAAACTTCATGGAATAGTAAGAAAGAATGCGAGATTAGGAGTTGGTAGACCTGAGTTTTACCACTACTGAGCTGTGGACCTCAGGCAAATCACTGAGCTTTTCTGAATCTATATTTTCATAGATCTAAATGCCACTATGAATAGCAATCTCCTTACTTCATACCCTCTAAAGCACCCTTCTGGGTGGTTCCTAGGAGTACAATTTGAAAAGTGCTTTTCTACTTTCTGAGCTCCTCAGACTCCCAGCCCTTGCTATATGGTGTGAGAGACACACAGTGACTAGCACATATCATCTGCACTCAAGTCACTGCACCCATAATTAGAAATACATTACGTGGTATAATTAGTACAGAACAGAATACTTAACAAAGTGCTGAACAGTATAGCAAGACAAAAAGATGATGACTAAACTTTATCAGTGACTGAAAAAGAATGTAAATTTTATTTTCTAATGTAATTTCCAAAGGCAGGTGGTAAAAATAAAACTAAACTGCATGCTGTTAAGTGCAGGACTATGGTTAACTCTTTCTCTCCATGCTCAAAGGGAATCATTATTCACTAGAAGACTAACTTCCTTATGAATCATTTTTTTGTTGTCTATCACTTGGTTGTCAATATAAACACTCTTTTTTTTTTTTTTTTTTTGAGACAGGCTCTCACTTTGTCGGCCTCGGTAGAGTGCCTTGGCATCACAGCTCACAGCAACCTCAAATTCTTGGGCTTAGGCAATTCTCTTGCCTCAGCCTCCCATGTAGCTGGGACTACAGGCACCACCCACAACACCTGGCTATTTTTCGTTGCAGTTGCCATTAGTGTTTAGCTGGTCCAGGCTGGGTTTGAACCCGCCAGCCTTGGTGTATGTAGCTGTCATCGCCCTAACTACTGTGCCATGGGTGGCCGAGCCAATATAGACACTCTCTGTCTCTGTCAGCTCTGCATCTGTGGATTTAACTAACTGCAGATTAAAAATATTTTTTAAAAAATTGTGTCTGTACTGAGCATGTAGACTTTTTATTCTTGTTCTTATTCCCTAAATGATACGGTATAACAACTACTTACATAGCATTTACATTGTACTAGGCATTATAATCTAGAGATGATTTAAAATATATGGGAGGATGTATGTAGGTTATTTGCAAATACTACACCATTTTATATAAGAGAGTTGAGCATCCTCAGATTTTGGTATCTAAGGGAGGGTCCTGGAATTGATCCCCCACGGACAATTGATCCTCCTCAAGGGACAACTATACCTTCCCTTGATCTTAAAAGTTTTAGGTACTGGGTGGCACCTGTGGCTTAGTGAGTAGGGCACCGGCCCCACGTACCAAGGGTGGCAGGTTTGAACCCAGCCCCAGCCAAACTGCAACAACAACAAAAAAATAGCTGGGTGTTGTGGCGGGTGCCTGTAGTCCCAGCTACTTGGGAGGCTGAGGCAAGTGAATCACCTAAGCCCAAGAGCTGGAGGTTGCTGAGAGCTGTGATACCACGGCACTCTACTGAGGGTGACAAAGTAAGACTCTATCTCTTAAAAAAAAAAAGTTTTAGGTATCAAAGCTCTGAAAGCCCCAAACATAATTCACAAAAATACTAATAAGAGCTCTGGCTAAGAAAAAAATGGTTTTATTACAGTTTAAATATATTAATAGTTAGAGAGAAAATTTCTCCATACTTTGATAGTGGGATCTACAACTCATTAAGTTTCTCCATGAATCTTCATGACTACAAACATAATCCAAATGGCTTAGATTCACAGACCATCACCTTGAGATTTACCTGAATTATCTCATTTGTTCCGTTCAACCATTCTCTTATGGTAGGAACTATTACTATTGCTATTTTAGAGGAGAGGAAACTGAGCCTTGGTTAAGCAACTTAACCAAGGTCACTTGGTTTTGATGCAATAGAATCAGTATTTAAATCTAGGCTGTTTATCCCAGAGTCTATGTTCTTAACCACCACACTCTGCTGAAGAAAACAAGCTTCTCTCAGGCCAAAACTCTTTTTTTAGTGAGCCCCAAACTACTCCCTACAGATTTACAGGGTTTAGCATACAGGAAGGAGGCTGGGAACACAAGAATACACTGTCCTAGAAGAGAAAGACCTTGGGTTACTTGTACTAGTATTCTCAGGACAGAGCTATGCACAGGGCACCTGGCATATGGGGAAAACTGGTAAGTATTTGCTAGGTGAGTGGGTATACAATTTTTGGTTGTTTTACCTGCAGATGGTTTCCACCTCCATGCCAGAAAACCCAAATGCACTGTCTCCTTCCACACAGATGACCCGCTGCCCAGGGCTTCTATCTTTAGCTACTACAGCAGCTGCAACAGCAAATCCCAAACCAACTCCCATTGTTCCAAAAGTACCAGCATCAAGCCTGTTGGGGAACAAAACTAAAATGAAACTCTGGGGCATGTCACAGGCTGGAGGTGACACAAACCCTTTAGTCATATTCACAAGGTTTACAAAAAAATAAAAAATCACAAAACCATTCTTTTTCTTTAATATAAAACCTTTAGACTACGAAGAACTAATTTGTTGAGATTAAGCAGAATGGGCTTGATGCCTGTACTCAGTAGTTAGGGCATCGGCCACATACACCAGGGCTGGCGGGTTCAATCCCAGCCTGGGCTTGCTAAACAACGACAACTACAACAAAAAAACAGCTGGGCATTGTGGCAGGTGCTTGTAGTCCCAGCTACTTGGGAGGCTGAGGCAAGAGATTCGCTTAAGACCAAGAGTTTGAGGTTGCTATGACCTGTGACACCACAGCACTCTGCCGAGGGTGACACAATGAGACTCTGTCTCAAAAAAAAAAAAAATATTAAGCAGAATGATAGGGAAAAAGCCACTCATGACTATTTGGAAGACTATAAATATATCCTTAGAACACTGGGTGTACAAATTATCACAGGGAGGATAACAAGGATATGACAAGCATAAAACCTCTATCAAACCTGACCTAAGAATACTTTTATGAAATACAGTAGGATCTCTATAAGTTGACCACTCAAGGGACTGTAACAAAGTGGTCGACAGAGGTGGTCAACATGAGGAACTAGGCCTATGGTACTGATATGTACATGTGGTGCATGTCCAGTCTATGAAAATTAGGTCAACTTAAGGAAGTGGTCAGTGTAAGGAGGTGGTCAACTATGAAGAGGTTCTACCGTATGTTCTTCTATACTGTGCATGTGCAATTCTCAAACATTTTTTTTTTTTTTATTGTTGGGGATTCATTGAGGGTACAATAAGCCAGGTTATACTGATTGCAATTGTTAGGTAAAGTCCCTCTTGCAATCATGTCTCAAACATTTTCTTAATCTGCACTTTTGTAATTTCAAATTAAACAGATTATAAGTAATTATAATTTATTTCTTAAAAGGCTTACCTGTGACGAGGAAGGTAGTTTTGTAGCACAGTGCGTCCAATGTCCATTGTATTTGCTCCTTCACTTATAATAAAACAGTCTTGGGGTAGTTGTTCTTGAATGTGGTAGAATACTGTATAATAATTCATAGGCAGGGAGTTTTGGGAAGCTAATTCCTAAAAGTGGACCAGAATACAATCAAATTATACTGAGATACAATGAAAATAACAAATGTCAAATAACCACTTACTTGGAAATAGGCAACAGTTATAAGTTCCTGAATGACTATAAAATAGCCACTATGAGAAAGTAATTGACCTATGAACAGTCCTGGAGGACATACCAAAAAAAATGTGTGCTATAGTCCCTGCTTGGAACACAGTCAAATAAGTTATGGAGGTCAGGTGTGGTGGCTCGCATCTATAATTCAATCACTTTGGGAGACTGAGGTGGGAGGGTCGCTTAAGGGCAGGAGTTCAAGACCAGCCTAGACAAGACAGTGAGACCATGTCTCTACAAAAAAATTTGAAAATGAGCCAGTCACAGCGTTCATGACAGTAGCCCCAGCTACTTGGGAGGCTGAAGCAGGAAGATTCTTGGGCCCAGGAGTTTGAGATTAAACTATGATGATGCCACTGCACTCTAGTCCAAACGACAGAGTAAGACCTTGTCTCAAAAAAGAAAAAAAAAAGTCAGGGAATATCACTCTTTCTGGAGATCCACAATGTATGGCAGCTTAGTATTAAAGACTAATAAGTCTTATAGTAAAGATAAGCTAGGAAACACTGGGTTAAACAAAATTAAACATTCTTATTTGAGCACTCTTAGGAAACACTGCCTTAGAAAAGTGAAACTTCTACTCCAGAATATTTTCATCATGGCCCTAAACTTAAAATAAAAATGTCATGATTTTAGAAAACAATTAAAAAATCTGGTTCTTGCTCCCACATATGAGAGAGTAAAGGAGATATGCTATGTGCACTCTTCTAAACAGCCTACCTGAATGAAGGGAAAAGCAGCAGGGTACATGCTGTTGTCTAGCTCTCTAAGGTACCTGTTAGAGCTGGGAGAAAGCCACAGGGGGCTTTGGTGGCAACAGTCCCATGTGGCCTCAGCACTACCTCTAACGCTACTTTGTTCTGCTGGAGATTACACCCAAGAGGGAGGAGGCACTTTCCTATACTCCTGTCCCAGAGAAAAGAGGCAAGTTCCTTCCATATTAAACTAAGGTCATTCCTAGGAAAAAGGTAAATAATAGTCAGGAAATAGAATTGAGGCTGGCTCCCAACAGGAAAACAGTCTCTGATTAAATTTCAATGTAAGGTTCACGCACGATCAGTTCAGCTATAATGCTTGGTACAAAAACATGTATTTATTCCAAGATGGTTAATATTTAAAGAATCAAGTAAGCACAACTTGAATTTCGTATTTGCTGATACATGATTCTGTCAGCAAGAAAACACTAAATGAACAAAAAAAACTGTACGCCTCTTTCCCTAAGTGGCCTGAGATGATTTGTGAATGTGATTCACTATTCACTTGACCCAGAAAAATCTCAAGTCAAGAAGTTCAAACCTTCATGTTCACTTTAAGAACACATGTGAAGGCCAGACGCAGAGGCTCACGCCTATAATCCCAGCACTCTGGGAGGCTGAAGAAGGAGGACTGCTCGACTTCAGGAATTCCCTACCAGACGAAGCAAGAGAGAGACCCTGTCTCTACTAAAAGTAGAAAGTAGCACATGCTTGTAGTCCCAGCTTATCAGGAGGCTGGGGCAAAATTGCTCAAGCCCAAGAGTTTGAGGTTGCTGTGAGCTATGACACCATGACACTTGAGCGAGGGCTATGGAGCAAGACTCTGTCTCAGGTAAAAAAAAACATGTGAACTATCCAGGCCATCAAGGATATACATATATGAAAAGTTACCAAGTATCTGAAAGATGTCACTTTAAGGAAACAGTATGTACCTTTCATTCTGACATTACAATGGTGGAGCTGGTAGGTGTGCCCAGGCCAAACAATGGGGCTGGATACAGCACTGGTGGCCCAAAGAGTACTGAATTTTTGCATGGTTAAAAATGCAGAGAGTAATGCTGAACTTCAATGTTTATAGACGTAGATTTTCTGGTCATTGAACATATACAGGTGAACAAAGGACTCAAGATGCATTGATGGACTTACAGAGCTGGTGGATTAACTTATACATGCATGAGCTTCCTCAGTCATATAGGGAAGATCCTTACTAAAAGGAACAAATTGGAACTCTCTCTCCAAAGCCAGAGAGTTTGCACAGAAGAAAAAGATCTCCCAGAAGAAAGTGAAGGAACAATAACTAACAGCATGGAATTGGTGCAACATAAAAAAAATGCAAGTTACTGTCAAAGGGGAAAAAGGAACTGTACTCAGCTGACTCAAGATACACAGGCATACACAAAAGAGTGAAAAAAAAAATCAGGAAATGCCTTTCTCACAATTAGAGGAAATGAACTACAAATATAGAGAGACTTTAAATAGAAATCATCAAAGCCTGCAGAAGTGACTCATTCTAGTGCTAGCAGTGCATGGTTCGGCGGTTCCAAACATCACTACGATGTTCAAAGCCTTCACTGTCAGGCAAAATCACAAGTTCAAATGAGAACGCTACAAAAGAATTTCCAGCAGTAATACAGAAGTTAAGTTAAAAAGAAGGATGTATGTTGGATCAAATTTCCCATTTTCATGAAAAGGCATCTATTATAATTGCTTGCCTTGAAGGTCTGCTTTTCTTTTTTGCGGGGGTGTGTGTGAGGTTTTTTTTGAGACAGGGTTACTCTCTGTTGCCTGGGTAAGAGTACATTGACATCATTTAGCTAACTGCAACCTGGTTAAGATCCTCCTGCCTCAGCCTCCCAAGTAGCTGTAGTAGGACTACAGGCATGTATCACCACACCCGGCTAGTATTTTTAAAATTTTCTTATAGACAGATCTAAGTGGCTCATGCTAGTCTCAAATTCGTGGGCTTAAGTGATCCTCCTAATTAGTCTTTCAAAGTACTGGAATTACAGGTGTGAGAAACTATACCAACCTGAAGGTCCTATATTTCAAAGGCAGAACTAACAGACCAATGAACCTAAAGTGTCTTGAACTTCACTAGGTCCCCTCTTACCTTAGATGCAGCTTCATTGCTCTTCATTTTTTCCCTCAGAGTTTTCCACCACTTGCTCTCTGGAGGATACTGCCATGGTGTTTTGTAAAATTCTTCCAAAAGCTAAAAAATACATACTTTTTTCTTATTTTCTGGAAATAAACTTAAATCATATTAACTCAAAAATCTTCTTACAGAAGAAAATACTGACATATTTTTCTATCTTAGAAAATAGACTTAGACTATTCGTTTTTCCTCTAGATAGCCAACACTGATAGAAGAGAAATGAGAAACAGGAAAAGCTTTTGCTTGGGTCAGTGTGCATTTGGGACAGATGTTGGGATTCCACAGGGCAGAGTGAAGAGCTACTTAGGAAGGGGCTCTGAGGCCCTCCTCAGTCTTTGACATTAGAAGAAAAACTCTTTTTATAGAACCATTGCAGGAACACAAGAAAAACTGACTGATACCTATGATACAGACTGAAGGCTCCAAAGTGATTTAATACGCTAATAGGATAGCATTCTAATACTGAATAGTCATTATAATAATACCAATTTGTATCATCCAAAATCAAGTGATAAATATGACTATATTTTACCTTCTTTCACAGTACATTATTTGTACATGGTCTATACATGTACAAATAATAAGAAACTGGAAAAGCCACTGAAGAGTAAAATGTTCTTTATTACCTAAAGAAATAGCAAGTTAATTGTTCTAGTAAGTAAGCCATTTTTTGGTGAAAGTTCTCTTCCTTTGAAAAATGTATTATCATTTTTCAGATAGTTTGATCCTAAATAGTAAGTCACTGTTTGCCTACTGAAAGACTTTAAATTTTTTATCATTTCCAAAAATGCTTAACTTAAACAAAAATGAACTATATTACCAAACCTATTACCAAGTGAATCAAGAGTGAAACATTTTTAAGAATTGTTGTTCCCTAAAGACTAATCCACATAAACTAAATCCAGGCAAAAGTTCTTACCTGTTTAGAAACAGCATTTATGTCTCCTAGTAAAGTCACAGCAGGCCTTACATTATTCCCCAATTCTTCTGCACAGATATCAACCTAAAAATGAGACACAGCTAAACAACAACCCATGTTTATTCTTAAAAATGTTTTAAGAAGTCAATCAGAACAATAAATGAAATGTGAATATATAACATATAATAAAGATTTGATACTCAGAAATTCCTTAATAAAAGAAAAATATTCTACCTATATTAGCATCATAGGTAGCATAAACAACCTCATCATCTTCACTCATTTTAAAATCTGATGTAAGGAATTTTGGTATTGTTCTATTATACTCACAAGAATATATTTGACCTGATCAATTATAGTTTTTGAATCTAATTAATAAGTTCTATTGAATTACATTTGATATTCTTTTTTTTTTTTTTTTTTTGTAGAGACAGAGTCTCACTTTATGGCCCTTGATAGAGTGCCGTGGCCTCACACAGCTCACAGCAACCTCCAACTCCTGGGCTTAAGCGATTCTCTTGCCTCAGCCTCCCAAGTAGCTGGGACTACAGGGGCCCGCCACAATGCCCGGCTGTTTTTTGGTTGCAGTTTGGCCAGGGCCGGGTTTGAACCCGCCACCCTCGGTATATGGGGCCGGTGCCCTACCGACTGAGCCATAGGCGCTGCCCTACATTTGATATTCTTATCTAGAGCAGGGGCTCTCAAATTTAAACATGCACCAAAATCACATGGTGGGTTTGTTAAACCATAGATTGCAGGGGTCTGCCTCAGAGTTCTGATTTCAGTAGGTCTGGCGAGGGAAATGTGTACTTCTAACAGGTTTCCCAGGTAGTCCTGATGTTGCTCGCTCAGGGAACCACTAATAGTATGGAATAATTATTTCCCTATTTACTCAGAAGCTTCATTTGTGGAAGGCCTTGGACAAGTGAAAATGGTTTCTACAAGGAGAAATAATTAGCAACCCCCAAAGGGATGTGGTTTATCCTATAATTGAGGGGACCAACCAAGAGTTGGCAGCATCTTGTAGGCACAACCCAAGAAACCATTGTTGTTTCTGTTCTCAATGGCCACAGGTGGGAAAGGGCTATTACAAGTTGACTCCTTAAGAAGTAAAAGGTAGGTGATTCATGCCTGTAATCCTAGCACTCTGGGAAGCCAAGGTGGGTGGTTTGCTGGAGCTCAGGAGTTTGAGACTAGCCTGAGCAAAATAGAGACCCCATACTAGTCAGACACTGCAGTAGGCAACTTGGGAGGCTGAGGCAAGAGGATCTCTCAAACCCAGAAGTTTGAGGTTGCTGTGAGTTATAACACCATGGCACTCTACCCATGGCTACTTAGTGAGACTGTGTCTCAAAAAAAAAAAAAAAGAAGTAAATGGTAGACAGGGAGAAGACAGCAACTGTAGCTGGGTTATCATATGGAATGGGGTCAAACACATAGAACTTGTAGGTTTACATGCCACTATATAGGTAATAACTTGCTGCACAAGTAAGGAAACTGGCTTAAAAAGAGGGTCCTAATGGTACAAGAGTCATCAAAGAGAGGTCAGAATATACTGCAGACACTGCTTGATGACATAGTAAAAGCAGTGTAGTTTAGGGATTTCCAACCAAAGCATTGAAGAAAGTTCTGGCTTCTAAAAGAAAATCTCACTTCCTAACAATAACGAGTGTTTTATTCTAATCTACCATCCTACTTACCTTTAAATATACTTGAACTGGGAAGAAGAGGCAAATTATACTTTTCAAACTATTTGAAACTTGATTTTGAAAGGTTTTCTGGTTAGAAATAAGGCAGCACATTATGTTTCATAGGCTTGAGAAGGCAGCTTATTTTGGTACCTGTAATTATGTTAGACAATTCATAAAATTCTACTTTTGTAAAAAGCAGAGTTGATAATGACTGAGAAGGAGAGTAAACTACAGACAGCCCTGATTTTAAATCTCTTTCCTCTAAATACCTGGATAAACTTCACATCTGGCCGATATCTTGGGGGCAGTCCAAAATGTAAAATCCAATTTAGTCTGGCACCAAATAACACAATTACATCAGCAAACTGCAAAGCCCTAGTTAAAAAAAAAACTGATATAACACAAAAAGGATAACTATATTTCTTACGTATATTATTCTAAAATTAAATTCTAAAATGTTTTTAAAAGTCTAAATAATTTGGAGCTTACATTAGACTTTAGAATCAGCTTCTAGGATAAACCTGATCTTTCAAAGTAAAATCATTTAGGAAACCATTCTACTTAAGTAATAATCTAAAAGGTGAATTAATCAGAAAAAATATTACCATAAACTGTCTCAAAACTTTTATTTTTTATCATTAGAAAAATTAATACATGTGGACAATCCAGAAAAGCCAGAAAAAGTATTAAGAAAAAAGCAGTAAAGAAAAGAAAGTAGTATTATCTCCCCACAATACTATCAATTACAGACTATTATTAACATCCTGGCATATTTTCATCTATTCTTTTTTTCTATCCAAGTATATTTTTACATAGTTTAAAGCTTACATACTATAATACTTATATAGTATATATAAGCTTACATACTATAATACTCTCCCATGCATTTTTGCTCATTGCAAACATTTTCCTTTGTCATTAAGTTCTTTTTCTTTTTTGAGATAGAGTCTTACTTCGTCACTGGGGGTAGAAGGCCATGGTCTCATAGCTCACAGCAACCTCAAACTCTTGGGCTCAAGCTATCCTCTTGCCTTAGCCGCCCCTACTAGCTAGGACTACAGGTGCCCATCACAGTGTCCTGGCTATTTTTAGGTCTCGCTCTTGCTCGGGCTAGTCTCCAACTCCTGAGCTCAAGCAATCCACCCACTTCAGTCTCCCAGAGTGCTAGGATTACAGGCATGAGCCATTGCATCTGGCCTTGTCATTAGGTTCATAAACACAATTTTTAAAGGCCATGTATTTTGCTAAACACTTATGTCTCAGTTTATTTAATGTTTTCTTCATTGCTGGATAGTTTGTTATTAATAGTACTGAGTGGGACATCTTTATACTTAAGTCTAAATGCACTCTTAACATTGATTTCTAGAAACATTAAGACTATTGATTTGTATTCCTGAATTGCTTTCCAAACTATTATACCATGTACATTTCTTTCTTTCTTTTTTTTTTTTTTTGAGACAGACTCTCACTATGTCACCCTTGGTAGAGTGCCCTGGCATAACAGCTCACGGCAACCTCAAACTCTTGGGCTTTAAGCGATTCTCTTGCCTCAGCCTCCCAAGTAGCTGGGACTACAGGTGTCTGCCACAAGAGCCGGCTATTTTTTTTTTTGTTGCAATTGTCATTGTTGTTTAGCTGGTCCGGGCTGGGTTTGAACGGGCCACCCTCAGGATATGTGGCTGGTGCCGTAACCACTGTGCTAAGGGTACCAAGCTACCCAGGTATATTTCTAATAATTTTATTTTATATAATGCTTCTGTCAGTATAACTTCTGATCTTTTAATGATTTTTACTTTGATATACAGCCACACCTGCTTTCCTTTGTTTATTTCATGTATCTTTGCCCAGTCTTGGTTTTAACCTGTATTGTTATGTTTCGGATGTGGCTCTTATAACACATTTAATTGCTATTATAATCAATTCAATCTGAATGTCTCCTCCTTTGTCCAGGACAGATCATTATCATAACTGCTGTGAGTTTTATTTTTTATTTCTCATTTTTCTGCTTCTTATATCTTATCTGTTTCCTATTTTTTCAATCTTCTGTCCTATAGGATCTGTATTTACTGCTTTTGTCTTCTTCAGTGATGAACAAAATTTTCACAGAAATTATAAATTCAAAAAGGAAGAATACACTCAAAAAAGCATCTCCATATACTGTAGTAGTCCTATGGAACCCAATTTAACAAAAAATAAAAACTATAATTATAAAGATAGGTTTGCTTACTAATACTCTAAAACCATTGAAATAGTTAATTCAATTATTTGTAGTACCTTGCAATCATTTTCACACTATTAATGTCATTATCTTCTTAAATTTGGCTAGAATGAAGATAAACTTCATTTCAACCTAAGTTGAGTATTTTTTATTTTTATTTTTTTAGAGACAGAGTCTCACTATATTGCCCTCAGTAGAGTGCCGTACTGTCACAGCTCACAGCAACCTCCAACTCCTGGGCTTAAGCGATTCTCTTGCTTCAGCCTCCTGAGTAGCTGGGACTACAGGTGCCCACCAGAAGACCTGGCTATTTTTTTGTTGCAGTTTTGCCGGGGCTGGGTTCAAACCCGCCACCTTTGGTATATAGGGCTGGCGCCCTACCCACTGAGCCACAGGCGCTGCCCTAAGTTAAAGTATTAAAAAAATTAATAGTGGATGGATGAATTAATTTGGTTACTGTATCAAGTATGCTAATATGAATGACAAGACATAATCTATTAAGATAGCATTACATGAGCAACAATGAAAGATTGAGCAGAAAACGTTACATTTAAAAAGCCCTCAGAATTAATTTTAATTAATTTTTAATCCCTGCATGAGAATATGAAGAATGCCAAATGCATGACAGTGGTGAACTATGGAGAGGGAGGGATGGAAAGGAGTCTAGAATGATATATATAAGAAACTACAAATGAATCCATATTTTGTTTCTAAAAATAAACACCAAGCCAAAAACCTCCAAAATAATATGATACAGTGTTATTATCTGATGCAAAAGTTGTCAGATTTAAAATGGAGTCACTTGTGTCAAACCATGGCAAATGGAGCTGGGGAAGCCATGAGGGTTAGAGTTTTATGAGTGATTTGCCTGATAATAGGAACTGTCATAAGAAATTTTTCCAAACCACACAAGGACAGCTAGCTGCTTATACAAAAACACTTGCTTGACACATTGTCTTACAAGCTCAATTCAATGAATACCCCACTATGACCCAGCAACAGCCACCACTCACCAATTAGAGCTTGCCAGTTCCCAATAGATATGGAAGACACCAATAAACTTTGCTTTAAAACAACTTGTATAATTTCTTCTTTTGCCAATAAAACCTTAACCTTTTCCTTTGTTCTCCAGACATACTGTAGGCCACCTTGGTCTATATGTATGTCCTGCAATCCTACTTCTTGTATATTAGTCCCAAATAAAACCTTTTTACCTAAAGGTTTTCTCTCTGTATTTTTATGTTCACACTGATGAAGTTGAGGTTAGTTATTTAAGTACTTATTAAATATTCTCTCTTCCTGTTTGTATATTTGGAATATTTCATAATAAATAAATTTCAAGACGTTTTAAAAAAAGGTATAGTATATCACAAGGTGTGTTTTAAAAGTCTAAAAAGAAGCAGCTTTCAGTGACAACCAAGAATGGGTACATTTGAAGAAGCAAACAAATGAGAGTCTCTGAGGAGCTGTTGTTCACCCTTCTTTTATCGTCTGGCTTTAAAAGGGCAGCCCTAGTTGCAGAACTACAGGAGCAAAAACTTGGAGAGAAACTATCTTTTTGACCAGAGGATCAAGAAAGGGGACCTCTGCGTGCTGGAAGTATTGGGGGGGGGGGGGATTTTTTCCAATTTCTTTTTCTCTCCTAGCCCTGTTCTGAAGGCAGCTGTTTGCAGAGCTGCACTAGGGTGGCTCCCAAGCAGCTAAAAGTCCAGAGAAATACCATCTTTTAAACAAGAGGAACTGGGAAAAGGACCTTTGTGGTCTGAAGAGTATGGAGACAATCTCCATTACTCTTTTCTTCTGCAACTTGCTCAGAAGACAGCTCAAGTTGTATACATTATAAGACAGCACCAAAACCCAGGATGTCTAGGAATAGGGGTGGGGGTCAGGGGGAGCCCAGGAAGTCCTAGAGAGGAGGGAAAATAAATCTCCAATTCTGCGTATGAACCAGGACATGTCTGGGGTTCACCCCTCAGCTGGGCATGTGCAGAAAGACCCAAAGCAGCACAGCAAAGACTCTGAAACTGAACTGACTGGAGCTACTACTTGCAGAGAGTGCTTATAGTCTGAAGCTAACCTAACCAGGCTGACTGCTTGCTAAACAACAAGTAAACGAAACTCAACTTTCTACAGAGAATTTTAATACGACCCAGAATCTCACAACATAATTAAAAAAAAAATCCAGGATACAATACAAAATTACTCCAGTACAAAAAAGAACTAGAAAAATGTGACCAATTCTCAAAAGGAAAGATAATGACTGAAGGCCAATTCAAAATGATGCAGATGTTAGAATTAATAAACAAAGATTTTTAAAGCAGCTATTATAACTATGCTCCAGGAAGTAAAGAAAAATATTCTTGAAATAGGTATAAAGATAGAAGTTCTCAGCAGAGAAATATAAAATATGAGACAAAAGGATTGAAAAGAAATGAATTGATAATCAGGGATCTGTGGGACAATATAAAAATGTTTAATATTTATATCACTGGAATTCCAAGAGAGAAGAAAAAGATTGATATAAAAAACAAATCTGAAGGTGGTGCTTATAGCTCAGTGGGTAGGGCGCTGGCCACATACACCCAGGCTGGCGGGTTCAAGCCGGGCCCAGGCCACCTAAACAGCAATGACGACAGCAACAAAAAAGAGCCAGGTATTGTTGGCAGGCGCCTATAGTTCCAGCTACTTGGGAGGCTGAGGTGAGAGAATCACTTAAGCCCAAGAGTTGGAGGTTGCTGTGAACTATGACCACATAGCACTCTACCAAGGGCGACATAGTGAGACTCTGTCTCAAAAAAAAAAAATCAAAGAAACAAAAACAAACAAAAAAAAAAACTGAAGAAATAATGATGAAAACTTTCAAATTTGTTGAAAGAAATAAATTGCAGATTCAAAAAATTTGAGAACTCCAAACAGGCTGAACTAAAGGAAAACCATGTCCAGATACATCATAATTAAACTGCTGAAAACCAAAGATAAAGGAAAACCTTGGGAGCAGTCAGAAAAACAATACATTACAAATAAGGTAACAATGATTTGAACCACTGCAGATTTCTCATGTGAAACCATGAAGGCCAGAAGATAGTCAATAGCCTCTTTACAGTGCTGAAATTCCAAAACCCAGTGTGCTTAAAATAACATGCTTCTTTCAGAACTTCTCCCTGGATTCATTAATATCACAAAATAATTTAAATTAGCCTAAAATCTGCCATGACAGTGTATTTAACATCTAAAATGCCACGCACCTGGATCTGGCTGCACCTACACAGTTTGGATGGTTGTCAGGGACCACACCCTTCCCCATAGGGGTGGGCAAAAACGGCAATTTACACTGATCCACCAATTTCCTGATATTCTCTTCTGCATGAGCATATGCAGCACCTGCAAGAAATGCCAGGTACTGGATGATTCAGTTAAGCTCTAGGCACTGTGACCTTTAAAACAGTATGTGAGGTGGCGTTTAGATCTTCTCAAATATTCTCCTTTTGTTAATACATGGGCTTAACCTCAAAACAAATTGCGACTACAGTTTTTATGCTTGGGATTTTTAAATGCTTCAGAAAGCATTTAGTCCTAATTTCCCCCCAGTAATAGTCTCAGTTATTCCGATGGATGTCTACCCCAAAACAAAAGTTGCATTTCTCATCTCTTGCTGCTGTCACTTACCTATTCTATGCTATGATCTTACTGAACTACTTCCCATAATTCTCTGAACCTGGGAGGTCCAGGTGGGCAGGGCAGAAGAAAGACTCTCTCCCCTCACACTTTGTTCCCCATTGCCAGAAAATCTGGTCTGCAAATTCTATGTGGCCTAAGTTTCTAAAGCTTTGTGAATCTTTCTATAGACTCTACAATTCTGTGATTATACTGGGCCTAACCCAAGTGGGACACATTATCATTTGTTTCTATAGCTGTGTGCCTATGCAATAACCATATGCCCCTGATGACAATGAAAATAACTTACTGTTTATATATTGGAATGATTCCATTTTTAATGTCACCAAGACCACTATAATTTAATTTTATACACTATTTCAGCGCTAGCATATTACTCCATATTCAAAACTTACATGAACCCTAGGGAATAATAAAGGGTACTTTCAGATTCAATACCATGTGCCCCCGTACAAAACACCTTAGAATACATTCTCATATATACATGATGAAGACAGTTCCATTTTTTTCATCTAGAAAGTTTCTCTGCATTCTCCTTCTTGCCTCAAATGTCTTTTTATACTCAGTTCTCTCTTCTTCCAATGCCTTTGGTCTTTGTCCACTTGAATTATTACCCACTTTTGCAAGGTGCAGCTGTTGTGTCATCTTTTCTGGACAGATTTTCCATATTACACAAGCAAATTGCCGTGCTTTCCTTGAGAATCTCACTCTCTCTGTACACCCCACAAAAAGGGTGTTGCTTACTTGTTACCAGGTTCATCATAGGCTGGTACCATTATTTCTCCTTATCCCTCATGAATGTTTTCTATAATCCCTGCCTTATAACAAGCAGTTATCAAATAAATGTTCATAAAAGGAAGTTCAAAGTTCATAAAAACTAGCACCTACTGTGTGCTTGCCATATATTTTGCTATTCAATTATCCTATTGAGGCAGTTAATACTCCCATTTTACAAGTGAGATAGCTGACAAAGTAGTTGTGTTCCAAATCACAGAGCTAGTATGTCTTATAATGTATTCAACTCAGCTCTGACCCCGATTTTTTTTATTGTCTAAATTTTTATCAAAACTATTTTTAGATTCTATAAATTTAATTCCTAAGAAGTCAATAATTGCCTAGCATGGTCAAAGGTGATTCCAGCAGTCTCAGTTCTAGAACACAAAATGGATACTACAATAAATTACTGACAGGAATATCAAGTGGTTGGTCTAACTCCAAAAAGAAAGCAATTTGATAATATGTACCAAAAGTCTTAAAAATATTCACACTTTTTAACTTAACTTTCTTTCTGGGGCTCTAGCTTAAATCCTAAATATGGAAAGAGCTTTAGGCACAAATATGTTTGCTACAGCTACTTTAAATAGACAGACAGGAACTGGCAAAGATTGAAATATGTGCCAGTAAAGTATATGTTCATTTACGCCTAAACAGACATTAAAATACATATTTAGGAAGTAATTTTAGGATAATGAAAAAGTATTATGTTAAATATAGAATATAAAACTGTCTACATATTAAGATCATAATATGTGGCGGCGCCTGTGGCTCAGTCGGTAAGGCGCTGGCCCCATATACCGAGGGTGGCAGGTTCAAACCCCACCCCGGCCAAACTGCAACCAAAAAATAGTCGGGCGTTGTGGCGGGCACCTGTAGTCCCAGCTACTCGGGAGGCTGAGGCAAGAGAATCGCTTAAGCCCAGGAGTTGGAGGTTGCTGTGAGCTGTGTGAGGCCACGGCACTCTACCGAGGGCCATAAAGTGAGACTCTGTCTCTACAAAAAAAAAAAAAAAAAAGAAAATTGGACCTGTGTCCAGCATCTAAAACAAAAAAGCCTGGGGCGGCGCCTGTGGCTCAGTGAGTAGGGTGCCGGCCCCATATGCCAAGGGTGGCGGGTTCAAACCCAGCCCCGGCCAAACTGCAACAACAAAAAAAAAAAAAAAAAAAAAGATCATAATATGTAAAATGAAAATAGAAAAGTGCTAAATGTTAAAAATGGTTGCCTTAGATGAAGGGATTTCTTTTTTCTACGTTTTTGGATGCTAGAAAAAATTTTATAATAGAAAAAAGACATTTCACTCATAAAACCAAAAAAAATACAATAGAAGATATTCCCTCATACAAGTGAGATCCTTGGGCATTAAAGGTTAATTCTATCAAAATAAATAACAATAAATTCTATACTTTCAAAATGAACAAATAATCCTTATTTCAAACATTAGACAGATGATAATAAATAATGAAGACCATTTTTTAAAAGTTAGCATTCTTTAAAAAGCAGAGCAAGATTGAGAGTTCTATTCAAGGCTACCTTTCCCAATGATAAGAAGAGGCTGTTTGGCATTCCTAATAAAAGATGCTGCCTCACATACAGCAGAGGTTTCTGCCATGTTAACAGGAGGTGACATGCAGCACTCTGTATACCTGGAAATAAAGAGTTTTGTTAATTAAAAGAGGCCAACTCTACAAGTTTTTGTTATAAAAATTTTTAATTTTATAAAAAAGTAGAAAAATACAGTATAAATAAAGCTCCACATACCCACCGTGTTGATCCAACAACTAACATTTTACTGCATTTGCTTCACATATGCACACACAGGCATCCGTATTTTTCCTGAACCATTTTAAAGTAAATTACAGGCATCAAGACATTTCACCCCTTTCCCCAATGTATGTTGTTAAAAATAAAATAAAAGAAAAAAGACATTTCACCCTTAAAACTTCCCCAGGCAGCACTAAAAGAAGGACCTTCTACTATTCAACCATAACATTATTAGCACATCTAGTAAATTAACAGTTATTCCATATATCATCTAATAGCCAGTGAAACAGCTAATTCATTAAAAGAAAATTTGGGTTAATGGCTTTATACTGTGACAGCAGCACTAGTTGTGGTTACTGTTATATTTTTAATTTTTTTCGGCTCTTTATCCCCTCCCCCTCTTTTTTTTTGAGACAGTTTTAAGCTGTTGCCCTCGGTAGAGTGCCGTGGCGTCACAGCTCATAGCAACCTCAAACTTTTGGGCTTAAGCGATTCTGTTGCCTCAGTCTCCCAAGTAGCTGGGACTACAGGTGCCCGCCACAAGGCCCGGCTATTTTTTTTTGTTGTTATTGTAGCTGTCATTGTTGTTTGGAAGGCCCAGGGTCGAACCTGCCAGCCTGGATGTATGTGGCTAGCATCCTAGCCATTGAGCTACAGGTGCCGAGCCTCTCTATCCCCATTTTACAGGCTGTTGTAATAATAGTAAAAACCATATTAAAAGCTAATATTTAATACTTACTATATGCCATTTATTCTCATTTAATTGTCAAAACAATGAGGTTAGGTATTACCATTATCTCCATTTCACCACTGAGAAAAACAGACTCCAAGAAAGTAACATGCCCAAGGTCCCCATATGGCATGTGCCAGACACTAGATTAAAACAGTCATAACTGTCTCCAAATGTATGCTTTTAAACCCTTCGTTATATTTCTGTTCACTGGATAAGTTAATATTTTAGTGTCACGATACACCTCAGTAAAAAACATATTAAAACTATTTTTTTTTTTTTTTTTATTTTAAATATTTTTTTTTTTTTTTTGTAGAGACAGAGTCTCACTTTATGGCCCTTGGTAGAGTGCCATGGCATCACACAGCTCACAGCAACCTCCAACTCCTGGGCTTAAGCGATTCTCTTGCCTCAGCCTCCCGAGTAGCTGGGACTACAGGCGCCCACCACAACGCCCGGCTATTTTTTGGTTGCAGTTTGGCCGGGGCCGGGTTTGAACCCGCCACCCTCGGTATATGGGGCCGGCGCCTTACCGACTGAGCCACAGGCGCCGCCCATATTAAAACTATTGTGTTGGGCAGTGCCTGTGGCTCGAAGGAGTAGGGCGCTGGCCCCTTATACCAGAGGTGGCACGTTCAAACCTGGCCCCAGCCAAAAACTGCAAAAAAAAAAAAAAAAAATATTGTGTTACAGTTAAGCATTTCTGGATGTCAAGTCCTCACTGTGATACTTCATTTAGTCTAATTAATAACATCATATTGCATAAAATTTGGACATACAATATTGTCCAAATATTGGGACATATAATGAAAAAGGTCATTCAGCCTTTACAAAATTTAAAAGAAGGTTTACAGAGTTAATTTTCCTGTCTTGCCCTCCTCCCAATATTATTTTGATTACTATGCTCAATTACCATGCAAAATAGATGTGCTTTTTTTCTTACTCTCTCTCAAATAGAAATTACTCCTTGGTGTACTAAGTATACAGTAAGGCCCACTGTCTCTCTATAGTCACCAGAGAACCAGATGGTCCACAACAGCAGTTAAGTACTGAATGGTATCCAGGCTGATGTATTAACCCAAGTAGCCACCCTTATAAAGGTGACTTAGATACTAATGAAAAAATGTGTTTTGCATTTCTTTTCACTTAGTGTTTAAGAAGAGGATAAGACAAATCATAGAAACCTCTGTGCTAGAATATTTTTAAATCACAGAGGGAGACAGCTACACAAACATCCTTTATGCTGAGTCCTAAAAAATTTTCAACCATCACCTCGTCTCTTGGCTTACACTTTAAGATTCCCAATAACTATAATAATAGAGATGTAAAATTATGATTACTAGCAGAATAAATTCAAATGAGGAGTTTGGGAAACTTCAAGTATTTGATTTAGTAATTAAACCCAGAAATATTACTAAATAATACCATTTTAATTAAGAGAATTAAGCCCTGGCTCAGCATCTGTAGCTCAGCCACATTCACTGGGGCCATTAGTGTAGTTCAAACCCAGCTGGGCCTGTCAAACAACAATGACAACTGCAACAAAAAAATAGCCAGGCATTGTGGCGGGCGCCTGTAGTCCCAGCTACTTGGGAGGCTGAGGCAAGAGAATCACTTAAGCCCAAGAGTTTAAGGTTGCTGTGAGCTGTGATGCCACAGCACTTTACCGAGGGTGACTCTGTCTGAGTTAGACTCTGTCTCAAAAAAAAAGAGAAAGAACTAAGCCCTTTGGTTAGGATTCAGTTTAATTACGAAATCATCAAAAGTTAAGTGGAGATTAACTTATAAACTATTTGGAAAACTCTTTTAAAAGGTAAGCATTATGATAATATGTGTAAAACTTAAGGAAGAATTCCAATATAACTATTACCTACTTAATAGAATTTACATTCACCAGGAAGTTCACAAAATCTGCAGGTATGTCAACATAGCAAGCACCTGGACGGCCATAGATACTGCTTCTCACTGCCTACATTTATTACAAATAGAAGAAAAGATTTTTAAAATATTACTCTGATCATATCCCACTTGAAGATAATTTAAAGCTGTGAAGTGAACAATATCTTTAATTTTTCTGGACGTCCTTAGTTGGAGAAAAAAATTAAAGTTGAAATATCCTCCATTGAGTCTATATATGTTTAAAGATAATTTTGTTTAAAAGGGCCAAGATAAATAAGTATTCATTTAGGGCCTTAAAATTCATGTCCTAGTATACTTTAGTCTTGGATATTACTCAGTAGGCTCTGCCTGCCAGGTTTTTTCCATTGTAACATGTACTTTCACCTGTTTTCTAATCCTAATGATTTGGCAGAGTTTTCAGAAACTAAAATATTATTATACATCAAATGGTTCTTACAATTTATAGTTTAAAACAACTCAAATGCAATTTCACATATAAATGCTGGGTAATTAATTAATTTATAATATACACTGAGCATGTTGAATTTGAAAATGCTCCAAAATAACAGAACTTTCTGAGCTCTGACATGGTGCCACCAATGGAAAATTCCACACTTGATCTCATGTGACTACTCAGAGTCAAAATCCAAGTCCACAACAATTTATTCAGCGTTCACAAAGGAAAAATAAAAGTATATTCAGGCTATGTGTATAAGGTGCATATATACATCCCAAATGTACTGAATTTCTTATTTAGACTGGTATCCCAAGATACCTTGTTAAGTATAGGCAAATATTCCAAAATCCCCAAGATCCTGAAATCCAAAACAGCTCTGGTTCTAAGCACTGCAAATAAGGGATATTCAACCTATATGCTATTTAATTAACTAAGAGACAGTGTTATATGGGGTAGTTCTAATTTTCAAAAATGACCTTTTGCAAAAACAAGGGGAAAGGATACCCAGGGGTTCATTTTACTTTTGTATAATTAAAAAGATAATTTTAAAAACTAAAGCACAGGAGAAACTTCTTCCCAAAATAATTATTTTAGTTCTGTTTCTTTAATTAAATGTAATGGTAGTGAACATTGAAATTTAAATAGTTTTTTAACAATGTCTATGTTAATTACTTGGGTATATTCCTAATTGTTATTTATTCTATTGAAAATAAAAATAACATAAATATAAGCAACTGAGAAAAACTGGTTGATTTAGAAAGCTTGCTATTAAATACTGTACCTTTTCAATAACAGAAGGAATAGCTTCTATGCTGCTTGGCCTGGCAGAGAACTTGCTATATAATCTACAAGCTTCAACCTGTGTAGAAAATGAAAATCACTTAAAATTCAGCTTATACATATTTCTCTTCTGAAGGAAACCATCATCATTATTTTTTATTATGTTTAGACACAAGATGGAGAAAATGTGACCTAGGCTGTCTCTTAAAAGCCTATTCAAAGAACAATGTTCTACCTCAGTATGATTTAAGAAGCAAATCAAAATAAGACACCATTTTTGATTCTCAGATTGGCAAAGATGAAAAAATTTGATAATACACACTATCTACCACAACACCGGAAAACAGGCACTTTCATAAACGGCTGATGAGAGTATACATGGGACAGTACACCTACAAAAAATTTAAACGAGCGTATCCTTGGACCCAGCAATTCTTATGTCATTATAAGAAGAATCTATTTTTACATTTCTGCCATTTTTCCTTTTACGTATTTTCTTGCTATGCTGTTTAGAATATGCAAATTTAGTAGTTTTTTTTTTTTTGCGGTTTTTGGCCAGGGCTGGGTTTGAACCTACAACCTCCAGCATATGGGGCCGGCGCCCTACTCCTTTGAGCTACAGGCACCACACCAAGTAGTGATTATTTTTGACTATTTAATGTATTATGAAGCATTATACAGAAACTGTTTCTTTCTATGACAATTGGCAGTCATGATTGCATAGGTGTGACAGAAGATGACTCCTCAACTTTTAGTCCGTTTCTGTCTATGTTCTTTAGTTGTAAGGACTTCCAAAAGAAACAGATAGTTGGATTTTAAATTAAATCAGTAATCTTTCTCCTCGTTTTTAAATTTAATGTCAAACTGCTATGACTTTCTACTTCTGAAAAAACATTTTCAATGGACATTTAAACTCTCCTTTCTTTTTTCATCTACATAGTTCTTATAGGAACTTTATTTTATTTTTTTGAGATACAGTCTCAAGCTGTTGCCCTGGGTAGAGTGCCATGGCATCATATAGCTCACAGCAGTCTACAACTCTTGGGCTCAAGCAATCCTCTTACCTCAGTTTTTCTATTTTTAGTAGAGACAGGATCTCTCTCTTGCTCAGGCTGGTCTTAAACTCAAGAGCTTAAGCAATCCACCCGTCTCGTCCTTCCAGAGTGCTAGGATTATAGGCATAAGCACCTGGCCTTGTAGGAACTTTATATTTGAAAATAAGTAGAGCAGATGAGTTAATTAAAATGAAATTTTAATTATCAGTATCTATCTATCCAATAACTATTATTTTCTATCATTAACTAAGTAAAATTTCAATTCCTTTCTAAGAGTATAAAAATATAACTTTTGCATTAACCCAGAGTCCACTATTTTATATTAGTTTATCATATATAAAATTATGTTTCTATTTTGAAGTTCTTAACAATGATTCCTGATATACCAAGAGATTTTTCTCTAATGATTTTAACTTTGCTCTTAACTTTGTTCTGTAAATGCTCAAATACATTTATTAAATATATCTTAAGTATCATTCACGCTTATCTATTTACTTCTCACAACTATTCTTAAAACTGATGCTTGTTGACAAATTCTTTCAAGTTTCTTCTAATTTTGAAATACTTTCCTTCCTCCTTCTAAAATAAAAATAAGTTTGTCCAGAATCAATGAATAATCATTGAGTGGGATTTTTCCCCTCAACTTTTTAATTTCTTTGAAGTCTAGAAGGCATAGTCTACGATAATTTTTATTCCTACATCTTCTTGACTCTGAAGAACTTATCTTCAGAGTTTAAAATCCTGCCAAAAAAGGAGCATTTTTTGAAAGTTTATTCCTAAGCACAGCCTAAGTTCTTTCCTTTTGTTTAAGAGCTGGGGTCTCACTCTGTCTCCCAGGCTACAGCACAGTAGTGCAATCATAGCACACTGTAGCCTTGAACTCTTGGACTCAAGTGATCTTCCCACCTCAGTCTCCCAAGTAGCCAAGACTACAGGCATCACCACCATACCTGGCTAATTATGTATTTTAAAGTTTAGATATGGGCTTTTGCTATGTTGTTCTGTCTGGTCTCGCAATCCTCTTAAAGTGTGGGATTATACTTGGCTACTGTGTCCTCTTAAAGTGCTGGGATTGTAGCCTCCTCCCACTAACCCCTAAACTCTTACTTAATATATCCATCCTGATATTATCTTGTAGTAGTTCAAGAAAACTACCTTTTAATTACTTCAAGCACTTCTAATTTATTTATTTTTTAGTTTTTATTTCACAGACATATGTTTTTTTAAATATCTTCTCTTCTCCTAAACTGTTAACAGTGTGTAACTGTGCAAGTAAAATCTTAGAGTTAGATACCTGAGGAAACTCCTGAAAAGCTCCCATTGTTTCCTGATTTCTTTCAGAGGAACCAGCAATCACAAGCAAGGGCCTGAAATAGTCATTTTTTAAAAAGATAATTATAAATGAGATCATCATGTAAAACACTCAGCAGAATGTCCAATGCATAGCAAACACTCAGTAAATGTTAAAGAGAGAGAGAGAAAGAACGTATTTTCCCTTTAAAACTATAGATTAAAAAAACATTTAGGAAGGAACCTGATGTGAAAGAACCCTTCCTCAATTTCAGAAAATACAAATCTTTTTTTTTTTTCTTAAGGCAGAGTCTCACTATGTCACCCTCAGTAGAGTGCCATGGCATCACAGCTCACAGGAACCTCAAACTCTTGGGCTTAAGTGATTCTCTTGCCTTAGCCTCCCAAGTAGCTGGGACTCTAGGTGCCCACCACAACACCTGGCTATTTTTTGTTGCAGTTGTCATTGTTGTTTTAGCTGGCCTGGGCCAGGTTCAAACCTGCCAGCCTCAGTGTATGTTTTGGCATACATATACCATGGTATGGCTGGCACCGTAACCACTGTGCTATGGATGCTGAGCCTTTTTTTTTTTGGAAACAGAGTCTCACTTTGTCACCCTTGGTAGAGTGCCATGGCATCAGAGCTCACAGCAACCTCAAACACCTGGCTCAAGTGATTCTCTTGCCTCAGCCTCCTGAGTAGCTAGGACTATAAACACCTGCCACAACAACTGGCTATTTTTTTGAGATGAGGTCTCACTCTTGCTCAGGCTGGTCTCAAATCTGTAAGCTCAGGTGATCCACCTGCCTTGGCCTCCCAAAGTGCTAGGATTACAGCAGGAGCCACCACACCCTGCCTTCAAATCTCTATAATATATTTTTTTCTTCTGCCCTCCCTCTGCCCCTTTTAAATGCTGATGCTAAACTTCCAGGTATAGTGACATAAAATGAATTTTTACATCTTTTTTATTATTCTTGGGATAAGGAGAAGAGAAAATTTACTCTTTTCTAAGTGAGCCTATTTGAAAATGGCAGAATGTATGACATTTCTCAGAAAAAAATTCTTAACCTTCAAACTGAAAAGAAGAAAAAAAGATACAACAAACCTTAAGGCACTTAAAAAACGCCAGACTATAATCTTTTAGACAAGATTAGTCTAAAAACATGTATTAGGGCAGCACCTGTGGCTCAGTGGGTAGGGCGCTGATCCAATATACCAAGGGTGGCAGGTTTGAACCCAGCCCCAGCCAAACTGCAACTAAAAAATAGCCGGGCTTTCTGGCAGGCGCCCCTATAGTCCCAGCTACTCGGGAGGCAAGAGAATTGCCTAAGCCCAGGAGTTGGAGGTTGCTGTGAGCTGTGAACGCCACAGCACTCTACTGAGGGTGACAGATTGAGACTCTGTCTCTAAAAAAAATTAAAAAAAAATTATACATATATATATATATATATACACATATGTATCAGACCATCATGTAGATAAAGGAGAGAAAGAATAGGAAGAAAACAAAGGAACTATAGGAAACACAGGGCAAGAAAGTAAACAATGTCCTTCCCACTAGGAAGTTTATGTTACAAGTTGATTAGAACACAACCCCTTCAACTTGCCTGATCTTCCTATTACACTAAAGGGCCAGAGATGGGTTAATGGCAAAGTTAAAGAATAAGCAGTTTATAAAGTAAATTCAAATATAATAATTTCAATTGCCTTGCTAACCATACAAAACAAGGTGAAAAATTAAGACACATTTACATACTGAGCTGAGATCTTTAAAAAATAATCCTTTTGGTGGAAGGAGGGTGGGAATTTGATGGGATCTCGACTCATGTGCACAATGCAAGGGTATATTTCCAAACAACAAAGAATAAACTATAAATGTCTTATCACAAAAAATAAGTGAGGTGATGCTTATATTAATCAGTTTGATTTCAGCATTCCATATTGTATATCAAATCATCACATTGTATCCCATAAATGTATACAGTTATGATTTAATAAAAAATATTAAAAAATTATAATACAATAAAGGATTATAGTAGTTTCAAAAAATGTAACATTGGATGTATAAAAATAGTCAAAGGGAAATATGAAATAAATTTCAGGTGACACAGGTTAATATATTAAAAAAATTATCCTTCACTTACATAAATAGAAGTATATGCACATTCACATAAACACACACATATATACATATATATATACTGTATATAAGGAAACTCTAAAATGTTAACAGTGTTTATCTGTAAGTAAAGGAATTATGGTGGTTTTACTCCTAACACTTTATTTTTATTACAGATATTTAAGGTATACAACATTTTCTGATATACATGTACATAGAAAAATGATTACCACAATCAACCAAATTAACATATGATCTCATATAGCCTCTTTTTTGTGTAGGGTGAAAACTACCTAAAACGTATTCTCTTAGCTGGGCATGGTGGCTCATGTCTATAATCCTAGCACTCTGGAAGGCCCAGGCAGGTGGATTGCTTGAGTTCAGGAGTTTGAAACCAGCCTAAGCAAGAGCAAGATCCCATCTCTACCAAAAATAGAAAAAAATCAGCCAGGGTCTTAGTGGACACCTGTAGTCCCAGCTACTTGGGAAGCTGAGGCAAGAAAATCACTTAAGCCCAGGAGTTTGAGGTTGCTGTGAGTTATGACATCATAGCATTCTACCCAGGGCAACAGAGAGAGAGACTGTTTCACAGAAAAAAAAAAATCTCTCTTAGCAAATCTAGTATACAATAAATATAATGTTATTAATAATAGTTCTCATGCTATACATCAGATCTCTAGGCTTATTTATCCTACATAAAATTTTGTATCCTTTGATTTCTTTTTTTTTTTTTAATTTATTTATTTTTATTAAACCATAGCTGTGTACATTAGTATGATCGTGGGGCACCATACACTTGGTTCATAGATCGTTTGACACATTTTCATCACATTAGTTAACATAGCTTTTGTAGCATTTTCTTAGTTATTTTGCTAAGACCTTTACATTCCACATTTACTAGGATTCACATATACCCTTGTAAGATGCACCGCAGGTGTAATCCCATTAATCCCCCCCTTCCCCCTCCCTCCCTATCCTTTGATTTCTAACCCCCATTTCTCTTCTCTACCCTCATCTCCCTCCCCTAGTAACTATCTTTTTACTTTCTGTTTATACAAATTCAAGGGTTGTTTTTTTTTTGTTTGTTTGTTTTTTTAGACAGAGCCTTAAGCTGTCGCCCTGGGTAGAGTGCTCACAGCTCACAGCAACCTCCAACTCCTGGGCTCAAGCGATTCTCTTGCATCGGCCTCCGAAGCAGCTGGTACCACAGGCGCCTGCCACAACGCCTGGCTATTTTTTTGGTTGCAGCCGTCATTGTTGTTTGGCGGGCCCGGGCTGTATGTGGCTGGCGCCTTGAGCCACAGGTACAGAGCCAGGTTTTTTTTTTTCTTATGTCTTTCCACCCCAGCTCAGCATTAGCTCCATTCAGTAAAAATCATGCGGTGACATTTTAAAGAAAATATTTTTGAGAAAATAATAATCTGATTACCAACAGTTCATGTTTGCATTTGCCATACCGCCCAAAGCGTGGATAAGACCTGGCCCAGAAACAACAAGGCATACGCCTGGCCTAGAAGCAAAACAGAATTTATTTTATTAAAAACAGGTCAAATGTAACCATTGATTCATATCACTTTAGGGTGAAGAATGCAACCTTGGACTTCAAAGGAAGAACACAGGTCTTTACTATCATTGATAAAATAAATGTTAGAATATTTTTTGATATTAAAAAAAAGCTGATCTCAGTCTATATCATCAAGAAATAAGGTACCTGTCATCTTTACACTGCATTCCATTAGCCTCTCCTTTTCCTCCTATATACACATTTGGGCTAAATCAAGTTGGTTGCATACAGAAGCAAAATGAGTGCATTTTCAAATAAAAAAAGTTTTATTTCATTTCTTAATAAATATTGTGTAAACTGAATTTTGAAAGAAAAATAATTCTGAGGGTAGTGCTCTGCCCAAGATATTTTTAAATAGAACTTGAATGCTTAGCTGAAAGCACTCATGGAAAAGGTATACTCCATATAATTCAGTTTGCCATTTTACATTTATAAAGTAATTTCTTTAAAATCTCTATTTAAGATAGACTTCAAAGTAATCTTATCACCAAGTAAACTAAACTTTTAGAGCAGTACTAGCCAACAGAATTTTCAAATGTTTTGTATGTGCATAGTATGATCCTGTAGCCACTACCCACCCATGGTTACTGAGCAATTGAAATGTATCTACCCCAACTGAGAAACAACAGTTCAAATGTTTTGTAAATATAGTTTAATTTTAATTAATTTAGATGTACATAACCACATACAGCTAGTGGCTACTATACTAGACAGAGTAGTTCCACACATTCATCCAAATAGCAATATGTTTTAAAAGTATGAACTTTCGAGTATTCTCCAGTCTAGAATTTTTTTTTTTAATAAAGTGTCAATGACTATAATTTAAATGTTTTTTCAGGCTAAACAAAAAGATCACACTATTTTGCATATGTAAATAAAGTGACAGAAAATGGTGAAGATATCATTATTTGGAAGGCCCGTTTCCTCAGGTTCAAACACAGAAGGTTCCCAGTGAAAAGGACTACTTCGGTGAAGCCTAGACTTTGAGACTTTATCAATTTATACTTCCTAGCAATTTAATTGCTAATTTCTTTTTTGGAAATTAAAAAAAAAGTACTGAAGCTGGCTCAGCGCCCATAGCACAGTGCTTACGGTGCCAGCCACATACACTGAGGTTGGCAGGTTCAAAGTCGGCCCAGGCCAACTAAACAACTGCAAAAAAATAATAGCCGGGCATTGTGGTGGGCACCTGTAGTCCCAGCTACTTGGGAGGCTGAGGCAAGAGAATCACCTAAGCACAAGAGTTTAAGGCTGCTGTGAGCTATGATTCCACAGCACTCTACCAATGGGGACATAGTGAGACTCTATCTCAAAAACAAACAAAAAAACAAAAAAAGTACTAAAGCTAATATAAGTGAAAAAAAAGTATGATACAGATGACAATGGGAGTATAAATTCTTCTTAAAAAATACATGTGTATTATACATAGAAAAAAAACTAGAAGAAAATATAACCAATCCTTAACAGCTTGTGGGATCATAGGAAATTCTGTTTTTCTACTTTATAGTTGTCTATATTTTCCAAGTTTTCTAAAATAGGCACTTAAAAAAATGTATTAACTTTTAAAAATAAAGGTGAGTAGTTAACGTAGCATGGATACAGACTAAAAAATCTGAACAAGTGGAACAAGCCCCAATAATTATATTTTGTACCAAGCATTTTTGTACTAAGTATGCTAGGTTATCCTAGACCCTGGTTGCAAGATCCAAGATAAAGTATGACATCAACTCACTATGTGATCATCAGTAATTCATTTTGTAAAATGTCAATGTGTTCTACCCTAAATCACTTTTACGGTATTATCATCCTTTTGATTTAGCCCTTAAAGAGTTCTAAATTTCTTTATTTTTCTTTATTAATACCATCTTCTATACTCTTTTCAAATCAACTAATCCTTCATCTGAAAGTTGTAATAGTTTTACCCCCAAATATCAAAATAACTGAAATAAAACAGACTTTAATTTACCTGCCTGTCAGATATCCAATGGCGGAGGCAGCATAAGAAGCCTGCAAAGAAAGAACAATGGGACTTACGCACATTGGAATCCTTACAGTATGTGTATGACATTAATTTACTATTAAGTAAGAGAAAGTAAAGAAGGAATTAGAACACTTCCCATTTAGCAAGAAATGTTCTACCTGCAAATTTCAAATAATGGTTTAGGTATTTAATTTTTAGTTTTTAAAGAAATTTCTTCATATCCATAATATCTTCTTACAATTCTTTAAACATGTGCAGGATCAATAGGAACATCCCTCTTTTATTGGTAACTTGCATTTTCTTTTATTCTTCAGTACATAAATTTATCAAATTTATAAATCTTTTCAAAGAACCAATTTTTGGCTTTGTTGTTTTTTCTCTATTGTTCTATTTCATTGATTTCTGCTCATATTATTTCACTCCTTTCATTTTGAGGGTTTTTTTTTTCTATCTTCTTGAAATATAAGCTGAGAGCACCGGTTTTTTATCTTCTTCACTAATAGATTTATTTAAAGCCATTCCCTCTAAGAACTGCTTTAGTTATATGCTACAAATTTGATATCTTTTCATTGTCACTCAATTCAAAATGTTTTCTATTTTCCATTGTGATTTCTTCTTCAAACTGTCAGTTGTCAATAATTAGGGTCTGAGTCTGGGTGCGCCTATAATCCTAGCACTCTGGGAGGCTGAGGCAAGTGGATTGCCTGAGCTCAGAAGTTCAAGACCAGCTTGAGCAAGAGCAAGACCTTGTCTCTACTAAAAATGGAAAATTTAGCCAGTCAAGCATTGTGGCACACACCTGTATTCCCAACTACTCGGGAGGCTGATGCAGGAGGTTCACTTAAGCCCAGGAATTAGAGGTTGCTGTGAGCTATGATGCTACAGCATGCTAACCTGAGGCAACAGAGTGAGACTCTGTCTCAAAAAAATAATAATAATAATGATTAAGGTGTGTAGCAATCCATATCCCCTTTTTTATTCCTGATATTGGCAATCTGTGTTTTCTCTTTTATTTTTATGGATCTAGTTTAAAGGTAACTGATTTTGTTAATCTTTTCAAATATTTACAAAGTACCAACAAGTGTGTTGGCTTAACTTTCAAATGTCTAGGATTTTTTAGGAATCTGTTATTGAGTTCTAGATAATTCCACATGGTCAGGTTACATATACTACATATTTTCAATCCTTGGTGATTATTTGAGATTTCCTTTAGAGCCTGACCACGGTTAGTTTTTGCTTTTTCAATGCACTTCAGCTCCTAATCAGGAATAAAGAAGAGGTGTTAAATTAAATTAAATACATACAACATAACTCTCTCAAATTCTTCTTAGTCTGGGATACTATTTTTTTCAGTATTATTTCTTCTCATTTCTTTTTTCTTTTCTTTTTTTTTTGAGACAGAGTTTCACTATACTGCCCTTGGTAGAGTGCCATGGCAGCGCAGCTCACAGCAACCGCAAACTCTTGGGCTTAGGAGATTCTCTTGCCTCAGCCTCCCAAGTACCTGGGACTACAGGCATCCACCACAACGCCTGGCTATTTTTTGTTGCAGGTATCATTGTTTTTAGCTGGCCCGGGCTGGGTTCAAATGCGGCAGCCTCGGTGTATGTGGCTGGTGCCGTAACCACTGTGCTATGGGTGCCAAGCCTCTTCTCATTTCTTTAGAAATAAGAATTGGGTATTTTTTTTTTTTTTAGTTTTTGGCCGGGGCTGGGTTTGAACCCACCACCTCCAGCATATGGGGCCAGCGCCCTACCCTTTCAGCCACAGGCATCGCCCAGAATTGGGTATTTTTTAGCCTTCTGCTTTAAATGATGTAGTATACTGATCTTAAATCAATCCATGTTAAGGATTTAAGGATATAAAGTTTAAGGACATAAAAATAAATGCTTCTGAGTCATAATCTTAACTGGCTCCACTATCACATACCCATTAAGAAGAAGCACACCAACAATTCTCTGGCTCCTTTTCTCTCTTCCCCCCAACTTCCCCTCTCTCACTCTCTGCTTTGTTTTTCATCTCTTCCCTTCATTATTTCTCTTCTAACATAAAATAAATTTATACTTTTATATTCTAAAAAAAAACCACACCACCACACCCATCAAGTTTCTGAAGTACAAACTTAATTATGTCTTCCACCTGTTTAGAAAAACCTTTACAGTCTCCCCCATTACCTACTAAGAAAAAGTCCAAATTCCTTTTCCAGTTAAAGAGGATTCTCCACGCCTCCCTTCAGCCTACCTACCAGTCTCATAGTCCACCAAGCCTTTAATGATCTTGATGGAACAGCATGAACTCACATTACCACTACAGGCAACCTTCCCTGTCCTACTGGAAAAGAACTGGTCATCCCCTCTGTGCTACTACTATTCCTTATATGTACACCTATAGTGAGAGTTGTACTAGATCAAGTTTTTTTTTGCATGTTTTGCCCTCACCTTCCTAGGTTGTGATCAACTAGAATGTCAAGACTATACCTCACTCTTTCTTTTCTTCTTCTTTTTTTTTTTGAGACAAAATTCTCACTATGTTGTCCTCAATAGAGTGCCATGGAGTCACAGCTCACAACAATCTCAAACTCTTGGGCTTAAGAGATTCTCTTGCCTCAGCCTCCCAAGTAGCTGGGACTACAGGTGTCTGCCACAATGCCCAACTATTTTTTTTTTTGTACTTCAATATTGTTTAGCAGGCCCGGGCCGTGTTCTAACCCGCCAGCCCCAGTGTATGTGGCTGGCACCCTAACCACTAAGTATGGGTGCCAAGCCACTTCACTCTTTCTTTATATCGCTCTATCCCACAGACTATGGAGCACAATACCTAGTATATAATATATACTCTGTGAATATCGCTGTTTGAAGAAATCAGTGGCAGACATGTCACCTCTAGAAAAACAGTAAAATATAGGTCAATAGTGTCATCTTCTCACATAGATGAAAGAAAAAAAAATTGTTCCAACTAAGAAAAGTAAAAGGTAGAAGCAACACAAACTCAAGACAACACAAATGTTAACCTTATAGATAAGGAATGTCATTCAATTAACAAATAATGTATTAAGTGTCTACCCCATGCAAAAGCCCCAACCAAGCCAGGCACTGTGTGGAAGAGATAACAAAGGAACCATAATTACTGCTCTCCAGGGGCTCACATCTGAGGCAGTGGAAGGACACCACCTAAGGAGGTCAAGGCAGTTGTCTGGGTAAGAGGCAGTAAGAGCCTAAATGAGAGGGCAACAGTAAGAGTGTAAACTAGGAACACTTAACCTAAGACAGACTGACAGTACATGACATCTCAGAAGTGGCTTCTTGATCTTTTAAGCCAGCATTGCTGAGAGAAGGGTTAAGAACTGGGTTGGCAGAGGATGCACTTAAAGTGGGTTGATAAAATGTCACATCTTCCTTTCCCTGCTTCCAATATGACTCTAAGAAAGGTGGCAGCCTGATGTGCTGGAAAGAGCACTCAAGTATGATTTGGGACATCTGAGTTTCATTCAGGACTTTACCATATGTGATATCCTTCACCTTGCCCTGAGGTGTTATCATATAACACCAAACATGGGCTTCACTCATTCATCTCACAGGTACTCTCTTTGAGAACCTATTTTAAGTGGGCACCATATTAGGCATTGGGGGTAGAGATGTGTCCTGAAGAAGTATGGTCCCTGGTCTTCTGGAGCTTGCACCCTAATAGGTCAAACTTTATTCAGAAATTATACCCAGAATACCTTCGTCCAAATCCTGGCTCTGCCAAACCAGCCCCATCACCCCAAGCAAGTTTTCCTTAACCTGTGTCTCACTTTTCTTATCTGTCAATTAGGATCAACAACAGTTTATAATAATCAACAGTGACTGACTTGCATGAAGCACTAGAATAGTGCTAAGAGCCGAGTATTTGCAGTGAACATCTGCCACTGTCACCGACCATTTCCAGTAATGCATTCGGCTACCTGCATCCACACTCACCGCTTGTTCATTCCTCATCCCGATGTACCTGATGCCCACGTCCTGGGCAGCAACGGCGATTTCGGTTACAGGGATGCCTACGATGCCAAACATGTACTCCACACCCTGGGGTACAAAAAAAGGAGGAATAAACATCGCCATATCCTTCCATCCCTTTGGGGCGCTAAAAGGAAAACCTCCCACAACCTTCCTTTCCCCCACCCCCCATCCCTCTGGTTCACTCGTATCCAAGACAACACAGCGGGTCCCGCCGGCTTCCGTAGGAGCCTTTCACTGCAAGACGATCCATCGTACTTGCGTTTTCAGGGCCTGGGCGATGACTTTAGCGCCAGACACCTGCTCTTCACTTCCGTCCCTGGGCTCTGCCAAGGTATGTTCCGACATCTTCCACCCAACAGGAAGACAACCTACCACAGAGACCGGGAAAACAAACCCAAAGTCCCCTGCACGCCTCTGACAGATGGGACTAGGGCAAAGAAGGAAGAGGCGGGGCTAAATTCCTGAGGTCTAGGGGAGCGGGAGAATGTAAACACGCCCGTCTCCAATCAGACCCGGGCCCTCTTCCCAACTCCTCCACTCGTGGGGTCAGAGTGTCAGAAGGAGGTGGGACCATCAGGAGGCCGCGGCCTATGCGGAAGAGGTAAGTAGTCTTAACTTCGCAGGCCTCTCGCCGGGATCTCGGACTCCACCAGCCGGAGAGTTTTCGGGACCGCGAAGAGTGAGTAGCGCATGCGCACAGTCGAAGCGGCAGGCGGGCTGGGAACGCGGGCAGGAGGGGGCGTGGCGCTGCGCGCAGTCCCGCCACGCCTCCCCGGGGGCTGCTGGGACCTGGGACGCTGGAGTGTGTGGTGTGTTAGTCCAGTGTGGCATTTGGGTCGTATTGTGGTGTTACTACATCCCGTTTTCTAGGCTTTTACTTACACGCTTTGCACTTCCTTAACTTTGTGGCTGGGCACTCCGTATACAATCCTAGTAACGCATGTTACTTAAATCCGTGAGCAGATGTGTGCTCTCTACCCCAGTTTTGTATATGTGGACAAAGAGCTTACCAGCAAAAGATACAGTAATTGACCCAGAGTCATTGGATCTAGGCCATGCTTCAGACTCCGAATCCTGTCTCCTCTGCGCGCTCTGCAGCTCTTGGGTCACAAAAGAGCGCCATATTCTCCAGCCCTTGCTGCTAACCCATATTACTCTCTCTTGTTAACTTTCCAGAGTCGGGAAATGTGGCTTTTCATATTTCTTAGATTCAGTCCCTACCTATAACCAACCGTCAGCATTTTTAAACCTTTTGAGTGAAAAAGATGCTAGCAATGTGCAGTTTCTGAAACTACCAATTCAGAGTCATTAGACCATCTCTGTACTCAGTAACAATAAACAAAACCTTCAATCATGACAAAGAGTGGGACTTTACCTTTTGAGAATTTGAAGTGTTGTTATGCAAAAAGGCCAGTGATAGGTGGATAAGATAGGTGGTAAAAGAAACAAGAAGAGATGGAGAGCAGATCATGAGTAGTGAAATAAAGGAAAAGGATTGGAAGTGAAAAGATTTCTAAACCTAGAGATTTTCAAATGACATTCAGGGCCCTTCCAAAATGTTTTCCCTTCTCTTTCAGCCCCTCTACCCCAAGCAAAGCAGAATGAAATTGTTGCTTCCCTGACATAGGAGCCCATTTAAGATGGAGATTTCTTTGAAGTTTCACAGTTTAACTTAAATGTAGATTTTGCATTCTATTCCAGAATGTATCCATATTTTAATATAAAAATAGCATTTTACTTATTGAGGTATAATAAACATACAATTAAATGCACAGATCTTGAATGTCAGACGAGTTTTGACAGTTATGTATACCTATGTAACTGCCACTCAAAACAAAAATGACATTTTAAACTGTTTACTGGTCAAGAAAATTGATGTCCCAGTGCCTCCTATCCCTGTTTGAGAAACATATAAACAAATATCTGTACCTGTGTGACACAGCCTTTACTCCTATTGCATCAAAATCGCTGTAAAAGCTTTTTCAAAATACAGCTGGTTGAGCCCTACTCCAGATCTTCTGAATCAGCATCTTGGGATATGTTAAGCAGATGTATTTTTTTTTAAGTTGCTACCTGATTTTGATCACAGCCCTGAGTTGAGAACCCCTAGCTCTGTACTCATGCAGGAGGTGTGAGTTAATAATTAAATGTGTGATTGCCTGTTACCAAGGCACACTGTTGATTACTTGGGGTCTACAGATACAAGACTAGTTTGACATTAATAGCACAAGCTGTACTGATAATGGTGAGTTCACCAGGCCTTGAGTCTACCTCTGTGTCAAAAGAATCACTGACAGAATCACTTAGTATGAAGTGCAGTAAAAACTGAACTGTGAATTGGAACAAATCCCCAGATTGCAGACTAACTGGTTTTACAAAAGGATAAATTCTCAACTGGCTGGATTCTGTCATTAAGCCAAGAGAAAAATCCTTGAGATTGTTTAAACTTGCTTTCACCTTTATACTTTTCAGTTTGGGGTGAGCAGGAGTGACTTAGCCCTGGAATAGCAGGACCTAGGAGCAACTCTTTTGCAATCAAATAGTAATTACAGGATCCCGGGATTCTTTTGTAATTTATTCAAGGCCCTTTCCAGAATTCCTAAGCACTAACACATTCTTTATTACTTTGACAATAGATGCAGAATTTTATTTGTTGAATATTTTATTGGGAATTTGTTTTGTTTTGTCTATTTATTTATTGGTAGGACAGGGTCACAAGAGAAAATAAATCTAACCTTTTTTAAAAGGAAAATGCTGAAGTATTGATAACATATTTTCCAAAGAGTAGACCCAGACATCAAAGAGTTTCTGTACCAAGTACCCTAATTGTGAGTTCTGGATTTGAGACTATGATAGAGAGAGAGGTTTATCAGCCTTCTTTCACCTAAGTGAGGATGATATAGAGGCAGCCAGGTAAATTAGAAAGAGTTGCAAACATACTGCCTAGAGAAGATATATTCTCTAAAGACTGAATCTTCTACAGATAGTAACTCCTAAAGGCCCCAAACGGAGATAATACATTTTAATTTCTGTGAACTAAGAAGGATACTAAGAATCCTTGTGATTATTTAAAAGGATAACACTAGCTGAACCTGAGACAAATATGTAATATCACAAACACGTTTCATCACAAACATGTTAAGTGTTTGGTTATCGAATGAAGAAATGAATACATTGTAGGCCAGACATGGTGGCTTATGCCTATAATCTAGCACTCTGGGAGGCTGAGGCTGGTGGATTGCCTGAGCTCAGGAGTTTGAGACCAGCCTGAGCAAAAATGAGACCCTTTCTCTACTAAAAAAAGAAAAACTAGCCAGGTGTGGTGACATATGCATGTAGCTCCAGGTACTCAGAAGGCTGAGGCAAGAGAATCACTTGAGCTTAGGAGTTTGGGGTTGCTGTGAGCTAGGGCGCCAAGGCACTCTACCCAGGGTGAAAAAGTGAGACTCTGTCTCAAAACAAACAAACAGAGAATGAAAGAAATGAATATATTATAGAATGGCTAAAAGTGAAATTGGCTAAAATAAAAATAAATTAATAAAATAAATAAAATTGAATATCTTAAAAACAAAGAAAAAGGAAGAAACAATAACAAAGGAAATATGTTTAGAAAACTATTGTTAAAAGCAATACTGAAAATGGGACAGCAGAAAATGTGCTTTAGGAAATATGTCAACATAGAGCAGGAAATAAAATAATGTAATGAAATGGTACTTTGGATAAAATGGGTTAAAATGATTTTGTTTGCTTCTCATTAAGTTTGTGGACTTCTGAGTACCAAAGCTCAGTGATAGGCTTGAAGTAGAACCATTGAAAATCAACTTTATTATTGAGCTAGGGATTGAGATCAATAGTAACTCAATAATAAAAGTTCCCATGGGCACTGAGTGTTTTTCCCTGTGGCCTAGAGAAAGGTTGGATTCCTGCCTTTGGCTTGGGCTGGCAGCCCTTTGCCATTGCTCTGCATTTCCAAGGGTGACCTGGAACTAGAACAGGGAGTGCTGTGGTAAGAAAACTGAAGGGCCATTGTTTCCCTGTCTTAGTTTTGTGTTCATCCATTATGAATTTGTTTGTTTTTTTAAGCAAATCTGGGCTTGACATCAGCATCATTATATCATCTGCAAAGATGTTTATTTGTGTAAAATTCACCAGGAAATGACAACTGTATGTTGTGCTATGAGGATTTTTTTTTTTCTTTTCTTTTTGGGGAACCATTGAGGGTACAATGAGCCAGGTTACACTGCTTGCATTTGCTGGGTGAAGTCCCTCCCCAAGAGGTGTGTCACACACTGTGGTCCCCCACTCCCTCCCTCCTTCTCTCTTCCCTTCCCCTATTCCCCCTCCCCCCACCATGTCCTCATATCAGAATTGAGTACACCGGGCGGTGCCTGTGGCTCAGTTGGTAAGGCGCTGGCCCCATATACCGAGGGTGGCGGGTTCAAACCCAGCCCCAGCTGAACTGCAACCAAAAAATAGCTGGGCGTTGTGGCGGGCGCCTGTAGTCCCAGCTGCTCTGGAGGCTGAGGCAAGAGAATTGCTTAAGCCCAGGAGCTGGAGGTTGCTGTGAGCTGTGTGATGCCACGGCACTCTACCGAGGGCAATAGAGTGAAACTCTGTCTCTACAAAAAAAAAAAAAAAGAATTGAGTACACCGAATTCTTGCTTCTCCATTCTTGTGATGCTTTACTACAAAGAATATATTTTAAATTAATACAAAATCAATCCATTCCATGGGGAGAGGTGAGAAAGGGAAAGGGGTGGGGTGGGGGACAAGGGCTGTGGTTCACCTTTTGGGGGCAGGACACAATTAAAAGAGGGTCCTTAGGTAACAAAGCCAATCAATGTAACCTGGTTTTGTGTACCCTCAATGAATCCCCAACAATAAAAAAAAATAGAAAAATAAATTAATCTATCCAAATTAATATAAAAGATGTATTTGTATTTGTCACCATCCTCTTTAGTGTCCTATGAGGATTTAAGAGATTTATTTCAAATGGCTCAGAAATCATATTATTTTTCAGTATGATGGAACTTAACACTTGGTAGCGGCCCAAAGGATAGGAAGACAGTTATCACCCATGAAAAATGGTACCATTTTTGAAATGTTTTCTGTTTTCACTTATTTCTTCTGTCTTTCCATTAGCATTCACTATAGCCCTTTTTTTAGCTTTTTTAATTATACCCTATTTCTTTGCTTTGATCTTAATCTATTCTCTATGTCAGCAAAACAAAGACTCATCTCTAGGGCAGAATCTCTGAGTGATTCTCAGGGTGTGGAATTGAACCAGGGTTGTAATCCCATATGAGGGATTTCTTCCCAATGAAGAACTTAAGCCCTTCAACTTCTATTTGCAAGCTTAGCTGTGATTTATTATGTTCACATTTTGAATACTTTGAACATTTATGACATCTTTTAGACACAGAATAGTATCCAAGATTGATACACACCCATGCACCTGGCCTCTAGCTTAAAAACTACATTACAAATACAATGAAGCCCTCCACCTTACCGCCTTCTCTGTCCCAAAGAGGTAACCAATATCTTGAATGTGGCATTTATAATTCTCGCATTATCTATTCTTTAGACAGTGAACCTTTTGGTCATTTTCCCAAGGTAAGGTTATGAAGTTTTTTTTCAATATCAAAAAGTTTAAAGTTTTATTTTTACGTTTAAAGTCTCTACGTGGAATTGATTTTTGTATGTGATAGGAGGTAGGAATTTGTTTTTTCTTTTCCTCATATGATATCCATATCAATTAAATTTTTTTGATAATTTTTTGATTTTATATTGAGGATATCATATCATCAATTAACCACCCCAAAACTTATTGGCTTAAAATAACTATCACTTATTTGACTTACGTTCCTCTAAAGCTGTGCTCAGCTGGGCTCACCCATGTGTTTGTAATCATTTGCCAGTCAGCTGGGGGGCTGATTGGTTATCCACTGGTATAGTGGACATTTTGCCACTGGGCCACGTATCTCTGGTCATTCAGAGGACTACCTCTTCACAAGATAGTAGCAGGTTGATTGCAAAAGGTTTGTCAGATTTGGGGGGTGGGGAAAGAGGACACCCAAGACTCTCAGTTAAATTGGAATTTTAGGTGAACAATGAACAATTTGTTCAGGATAAGTATGTTCCACCATACTTACCTGAAATTTATATTTAACTGGGCCTCCTGTATTTTTTTTTTTTTTTTTTTTTTGTAGAGACAGAGTCTCACTTTATGGCCCTTGGTAGAGTGCCGTGGCCTCACACAGCTCACAGCAACCTCCAACTCCCGGGCTTAAGCGATTCTCTTGCCTCAGCCTCCCGAGTGTCTGGGACTACAGGCGCCCGCCACAACGCCCGGCTATTTTTTTGGTTGCAGTTTGGCTGGGGCCGGGCTTGAACCCGCCACCCTCGGTATATGGGGCCGGCGCCTTACCGACTGAGCCACAGGCGCCGCCCTGGCCTCCTGTATTTTATCTGGCAAAATCTTGATTCAGGACGATGATGTAGCTTACATTGCATCCCCTTCCTTATAGCTAGGAAGGGTCGTGTGTCCCCATGAGGGCCAAAGCAACTGAAATGCAAATCACTGGGCAGGGATTTTGGAAAGCCCATGAAGCTGGCAGGTACCCTCCAACTCTTCTACACGGCATGGTAATTGGAGTTGTCGCTGTCATTTACAATCACAAAGTGACTCTGAAGATGGACACCGCATGCTAAGGAGTGAGGCAGAAAAAGAGAAGGATCCTTAGTCCTGCATGACTTAGTGGAGCTCCCACCCTTGTCAGTTTTTGTGATTAGAATTTTAGCACTTCATAAGAAAACAGTTCCTTCTTTTACTACATTCTGGGACACATTGAGTAGCACTGGAATTATTTTCTCCTTTATAGTTAGAAAAAATTCCTCCAGGGTAGTGCCTGTGGCTCAAAGGAGTAGGGCACTGGTCCCATATGCCAGAGGTGGGGGGTTCAAACCCAGCCCTGGCCAAAAAAATGCAAAAAAAAAAAAAAAGAAAAAGAAAAAATTCCTCCAAAAACTATCTGGGCCTATTTTGAGGGCGAAGGGTCAGTGGGAATAGTTGGTTGGGAAAAACTGATATCTTAACAATATTGAGTCCATCAATGGACTATCTCTGCATTTATTTAGTTCTTTGAAATGATTCTTTTGTTTGTTTGTTTTTACATATACATGTGTTAATTAGGTTTCCTTTTTTTTTTTTTGCCTTCACAAAATTAAAAAGACTTACAATTTAATAATAATAACAATGTTTAAGATAAGGATTAGAAACAGAAACCTGTAAAGAACAAGGAACATAAATACATTCAGAAAAGGAATCAGTTTTCAAACAATCAGACAAACAGAAATGTTTTTTCATTTCAAATGTTTTTCTGTTGATTTCTTGTAACAGAGCTTTATAATTTTTTTAATATAGGTCTTATACATTTTTCTAGATTTATGCTGAGTATTTCATATTTGGGGGTACAAATATAAATGGTATTGTGTTTTTAATTTCAAATTCCACTGTTCATTGCTGGTATGTAAGAAAACAATTGATTTTTGTATATTAGCCTTGTACCCTGCAACACTGGTATTGTCATTTATTAGTTCCAGGAGTTATTTTGTTCATTCATTCAGATTTTGTACATGAACGATTGTGTTATCTGTAAACAAAGACAGTTTTATTTCTCTACCCTATCTTTTCTTTCTTAGAGACAAGATCTTGCTCTGTTTGCCAGGCTGCAGTGCAGTGGCGTGATCCTAGCGCACAGCAACCTCTAGACTTTTCATCTCCTCTTTTTATTTTGCGTTAGCTAGGACTTCTGCTAACGATGTTGAAAAGCAGTGGTTGAGAGGGGACATCCTTGCCTTGTTCCTGATCTTAGCATAAAGCTGCTAGTTTCTCACCATTAAATATCGTATTTGCTGTAGGTAGTCATTTTTTTTTTTAAAGTTAGAAAAAGGCTTTAGCCACTGCAGTATCACAAATATAATGAGGCACAATTTTATTTTTATTTATTTATTTATTTTTGAGACAGAGTCTTAAGCTGTTGCCCTGGGTAGAGTGCTGTGGTGTCACAGCTCACAGCAACCTCAAACTCTTGGGCTTAAGCGATTCTCTTGCCTCAGCCTCCCAAGTTGCTGAGACTACAGGCACCTGGCCATAATGTCCGGCTAGTCTTTGGTTGTAGTTGTCATTGTTGTTTGGCAGACCCCAGCTAGATTTGAACCTACCAGGTCCAGTGTATGTGGCCGGCGCTGTAGATAGTCATTTTTAATAGATGTTCTTTATCAAATTGAAGTTCTTCTCTATTCCTATTATAGTTTTTCATCATGAATGGTGTTGTGTTTTATCAGATGTTTTCTACATCTGTTGATATGATCGTGTGGTTTTTCTTTGTTTATGTAACAGATTACATTAACTGAATTTTGAATGTTGAACCAATGTTGCATGCCTGAGATAAATCCCACTTGGTCATGGTATATAATCCTTTTGGGGCACTATTGGATTCTATTTGCTAGTATTTTGTTAAGGATATTGCATCTGTGTTCATGAAAGATATTATTTTGCAGTTATATTGGCGTTCTCCAGAGAGAGCCAATAGGACATATAGATATGTGAGAGAATGTGTTAGAGGAATTGACTCATGATTATGGAAGCTGAGGAATCCCAAGATAGGCCACAAGCAAGGTGGGTATGCTGGGGTGCCAACAGCATGGCTCAATCCAAGTCCAAAGGCCTCAAAACCAGTGAAGCCAATGGTGTAACTCTCAGCCCAAGGCTGAAGGCCTGAGAACCTAGGAAGCTGATGGTGTTAAGTCCTGTATATCAAAGGCTGGGGATCCTGGAGTTTTAGTGGAGAGCATAGGACAGGAGAGGAAGAGTGTATCACAGCTCCCACAGATTGATCGACACATTTGCCTTTTCTCTCTGGTTTAGTTCTTTCTGGGTTTCTGGCTGATTGGATGGCATCTGCCCACATTGAGGGTGTGATGAAATTTTGTATATTAGCCTTGTACCCTGAAACACTGGTATTGCCACTTATTAGTTCCAGGAGTTATTTTGTTGATTCATTTCAGACTTTGTTGTGAAACAGAGTTCCCACCTCATCCACTCAGATCCACACACTAATCTCCTCTGAAAACACGCTATAGACACACTCAAAAAGGATGCTTTGTCATGTTTCTAGGTACAGTGTTCCTTAATATAGTCAAGTTGACATCTAAAATTCACCATTGTGATAGTTCTCTTTTTTTTTTAGAGACAGAGTTTCACTTTGTCGCCCTCGGTAGAGTGCTGTGGCGTCACAGCTCACAGCAACTTCCAGCTCTTGGGCTTAGGTGATTCTCTTGCCTCAGCCTCCCAAGTAGCTGGGACCATAGTCGCCCACCACAAGGCCTGGCTATTTTTTGTTGCAGTTTGGCTGGAGTTGGGTTCGAACCCACCACCCTCGGTATATGGGGCCAGCGCCCTACTCACTGAGCCACAGGCACTGCCCTCAATAGTTTTCTTATAATGTTTTGGTCTAGTTTTGGCATTAGGGTCCTTCTGGCCTCGTGGAATGACTTTGGAAGTATTCTCAGTGCTTCTCCCTTTTGACAGAAATTGTAGAGAATTGTTATTTATTTCTGAATGTTTGGTAGAATTCACCATTGAACCCATCTGGGTCTGTTAATTTCTTTCCTTTTCTTTTTTTTTGAGACAGAGTCTCACTATGTCACCCTCAGTAGAGTGCTATGACATCACACCTCACAGCAACCTCAAACTCTTGGGCTTAAGAGATTCTCTTGCCTGAGCCTCCCAAGTAGCTGGGACTGCAGGTACCTGCCTCAATGCCCAGCTATTTTTTGATTGCAGTTGTCATTGTTGTTTAGCAGGCCCAGGCCAGGTTCAAACCTGCCAGCTTCAATGTATGTGGCTGGCACTATAACCACTGTGCTACGGGCACCAAGCCTGGGCCTGTGAATTTCTGTTTTGAAAGATTATGCATTATTGATTCAGTTTCTCTAATAGATATAGGCCTGTTCAGGTTGTCTATTTTCATTTCCATGAGTTTTAGCACTTGTGTCTTTCAGGGAATTGGTCCATTTCATCTAGGTCATCAAATTTGTGACATAAAGTTATTCATAATATTCATTTATTATTCTTTTAATGCTTACGAGATCTCTAATTATGTTCCACTTTCCTTTCTCTTATTAGTAATACGTGTCTTCTCTCTCTCTCTCTTTTTTTTTTTTTTTTGCCTAGTTAGCTTGGCTAGAGGCTTATTGATTTTTACTGATCTTTACCAGCTTTTTTTTTTTAGAAAATAAAAATACAGTAATTTTACAATTCACTTAAAGATGACTTGTGACCAAAGATAACCTAGAATCACAGCCATTGTACAATCACACAAACTGATCATGTAATAAATCAGACTTTGTTTATCACCAGCATTTATAAAACCAAACCTAGGAAAAGAACTAGGTCTGGGGACACATGCATGGTTTTTATATAGCGAATGTTTAGCCTGTGCTGATTATTATAAAATCAGAACAGCGAGAATATTCACAGTAATGGACCAGCTTTTGATTTCATTGAGTTTCTGTATTAATTTGCTGTTTTAAATTTCATTTATTTCTACTCTATTATTTTTTTTCTTCTGCTTAGGTTACGTTGTTATTTTTCTGGTTCCTGAGGTGAAAATTTTCCTGAGATAAAGCTGATTTTACATGTTCTTCTATTTTAAATTTCTCTTGAGATTTCTTCCTTGAGATTTTTCTCCACGTGTTATTTAGAACTGTGTTGTTTCATCTCCAAGTATTGTGGGTATTTCCAGCTATATTTCTGTTACTGATTTTTAGTTTAATTCCATTGTGGTGTGATGGCAGACATTATATAATTACTACTGTTTTATATTTGTTAAAGTGTGTCTTTATGGCCCACAGTGTGGTCTATCTTGGTGAAAGTTTCATGTGTTCTTCAATGAATGTATATTTTGCTGAGTTTTGCTGGGTTTTTTGTTTGTTTGTCGTGAAACAGAGTCTCACTCTCGCACCCTGGGTAGACTGCCATGGCATCATCATAGCTCACAGGAACCTCAAACTCTCGGGCTCATGAGACCCTGTTGCCTCAGCTGCCCAAGTAGCTGGGAGTACAGGCATCCACCACGAAGCCTGGCTAGTTTTTCTATTTTTGGTAGAGACAGGGATCTCACTCTTGCGCAGGTAGGTCTTGAACTCCGAGCTCAGGCAATCCACCTCCCAGAGAGCTAGGATTATAGGCATGAGCCACCGCGTGCAGCCTGTTTTGCTGTTACTGGATGGAGGAGTCTGCAGAAGCCCATTATATACAGTTGATTGGTAGTGCTATCGAGGTCATCTTTGTCATTACTGATTTTCTACCTTCTGGATGTGTCCATTACTGATAGAGGGGTGTTGAAGTTTATAGGTATAATAGTGGATTCTTCTGTTTCTTCTTGCAGTTCTATTAGTTTTTGCTTTGCTATTTTCTTCAGACACAGTCTCATCCTGTTACCCTGGGTTCTGTCAGATTCCCGGGCTCAAGTGATCCTCCAGCTTTAGCCTCCCAAGTAATTAGGATTAATTTTTCTATTTTTAGCACAGACTGAGTCTTGCTCTTGCTCAGGTTGGTCTTGAACTCCTGAGCTCACTCAATCCTCCCACCTCAACCTTCCAGAGTGTTAGGGATTATAGATGTGCACCACAGGACCTCCTACATTTTGATGCTCTGTTGTCAGACACGTGCACATTTAAGGGTTTTTATGTCTTTATCATTATGTAATTCACCTTTCTATTCCAGATAACATTCTTTGTTCAGAAGTCTGCTCTGTTTTAAATTGTATAGCTACTCCTGCTTTCTTTTGATTAGTGTTAGCATAGTATATCTTTCATTATCCATTTATTTATCTATCTATGTATTTATACCTATTTTTATATTTAAAGTGGGTTTCTTGTAGACAATACAGAGTTGGGTCATGTTTTTTATCTACCCTGACAATGTCTGTTTTGAATGGGTATATTTAGAACCCTGATTTTTAAAGTGATTATAGATACCATTGGATTAATATCTGGCATATCTGTTACTATTTTCTGCTTTTTGCCCTTGTCTTTGTTCCTATTTTTGTCTTCCACTCTTTTTGACTTGCAAGGTTTTAATCAAGCATTTTATGTGATTTTTGTCATATGATTTTTTCTGAAAGTCTCTTAATTTTTTCATTTCTGAAGGTTAATTTTGTGGGGTACAGAATTTTAAGTTGGTACTTTTCTTCCTCTCAACACTTTAAATATTTCACTCAGCTTCCTTGCTGGCATGGTTTCTGACAAGTAGATGTTATTCATATCTTTCTTCTCTATAGATAAGGTATTCTCTCTCTCCCAGAGAGAGAAATTCTTTCAGGATTTTCTGAAATTCTTTCAGGATTTTCTTTCTTTATCTTTGATTTTCTGCAATTTGATTATTACTTGCCTACAAGTATGAGTTTTAGGGGTGTTTTTTCTTTCTTTTTTTTAAGACAGAGTCTCACTATATTGCTCTCAGTAGAGTGCTATGGCGTCACAGCTCATGGCAACCTCAAACTCTTGGGCTTAAGCAATTCTCTTGCCTCAGCCTCCCAAATAGCTGGGAGTACAGGTGCCTACCACAACGCTGGCTGGTTTTTTCTTGCAGTTGTCATTATTGTTTAGCTGGCCCCAGCTGGGTTTGAACCCACCAGCTTCAGTGCATGTGGCTGGCACTGTAACCACTGTGCTATTATGGGTGCAGAGCCTGTCTTTTTTTTTTTTTTTTCTTTCTTTCTGGGTTGTTACAGGCTAGTGTGCCGTGGTGTCATCATGGCTCACAGCAACCTCAAACTCCTGGGCTGAAGCAATCCTCTTGCCTTGGGACTATAGGCATGGGCCATGCCCAGCTAGTTTTTTTCTGTTTTCAGTAGAGATGGTTTCTCTTGCTTATGCTGGTCTCGAACTTCTGAGCTCAAGTAGTGCACTCTCCTTTGCCTCCCAAAGTGCTAGGATGACAGGCACAAGCCACCATGCCCGGCGCATTATTGCTTTAAATATTGCTTCTGTTTCTTTCTTTCTCCTCTTTCTCGTATTTCCATTATATGTATTTACACTTTTTGTAGTTGTTCTACAGTTCTTGGATACTTTTTCCATTTTCTTTCAGTGCTTTTTTTTCTTTGCCTTTAGTTTTGGAAATTTGTATCATACAGTCAAGCTTAGAGATTTTTTCTTCAGCCATATCCAGTCTACTAATGAGCCCATCAAAGACATTATTCATTTCTGTTAGTGTTTTCTTTTGTTTTTTGTTTTTGAGACAGAGTCTTGCTCTGCCACTCCAGCTAGAGTGCAGTGGCAACCTCAAAGTCCTGGCTCAAGCGATCTTCCTGTCTCAGCTTCTTGAGTAGCTTGGCTATAGGTGCACACCACCAAGCCTGGCTAATTTTTCTATATTTTGTAGAGACTGGGTCTTTCTTTGTTTTCCAGGCTAATCTTGAACTCCTGGCCTCAAATAATCCTACTGCTGGGCTTCCCACAGTGCTAGGATTACAGGTGTGAGCCATCAGGTACCCAAGCTCTATTAGTATTTATTATCTCAAGCATTTCTTTTCTGATTCTTTCTTAGAATTTCCATCCGTTAGCTTACATTACCCATCTATTCTTGCACGTCATATATTTTTTCCAGTAGAGCCCTTGGCATGTTCATCATAGTTGTTTAAATTAGAGTTTGATAATTCCAGCATCCCTGCCATATCTGATTCTGGTTCTAATTTTCTTCAAACTATATTTTTTACTTTTTTAGTGTGCCTTGTAATTTTTGTTAAAAGGTAGATATACAGGGTAAAGAAACTTCAGTAAAGAGGCATTTAGTGATGTGGTGGTGAAGTGTGGTTGGAGGGAACATGTTCTATAGCCTTAGGATTAGATCTCAGTCTTTTAGGGAGCTTATACTTCTGGACTTGAACTTTACAAGTGCCTCTCAGCACCCACCCCGACCAGGTGGAGCAGAATGACTAGAGAAGTCTAGAGTTGGGTGTTTCCCTTCTCTCAGGTCAGTTGAGCTCTGATAAAACCTCATTGGGTAAAATCCTTTCTTTACGGGCGGCGCCTGTGGCTCAGTCGGTAAGGCGCCGGCCCCATATACCGAGGGTGGTGGGTTCAAACCCGGCCCCGGCCAAACTGCAACCAAAAAATAGCCGGGTGTTGTGGCGGGCGCCTGTAGTCTCAGCTACTCGGGAGGCTGAGGCAAGAGAATCGCTTAAGCCCAGGAGTTGGAGGTTGCTGTGAGCTGTGTGAGGCCACGGCACTCTACCGAGGGAGATAAAGTGACACTCTGTCTCTACAAAAAAAAAAAAAATCCTTTCTTTACCCCAATGCGTAAAATCCTTTCTTTTGAGGGCAGACCTGCTAAAGAATACTCTGATTGCTTTTTCCCTTCTTCTTCAAGAAGCAAGAGATTTTTCTTGTGAGAACCTGGTAGAGCTCCTAGAGGTAAAACTCACAAAACTGTGGGTGCACCCATGTGAGACTGGAATTTTTAACTCATAGACTTGCCTGCTGAGCCTTCAGCACTTCATCCATTACATTTTGGGTTTTCCTGCCCCGGTACTGGTTCCCAGGGAGGTTCTGCTTGTGGGTTTCTGCTCTGGTAAGTTGTGATTCCATGTATTCACCTGTCTCTCTAATATGGGGGCAGAATCTTGCCCTATGACCTCAATTTTCTGACATATCTAGGAAGAACTGTTGATTTTTCAGTTTGTTTAGCTTTTTACTTGTTGTTAGGATGGAGTAGCAGGTGTGAGCTACTGTGCCTAGCCGAATAGTATAATAGTATAATCATTTTATACATAAGTTTAAAATCTTCCATAGTGTTTGTTTATTATTTGTTTTCTTCATGTTAAAATCTGTTCTTGTTCATTGTCTGTTCATAAGTTTTATCTTGATATTTTAATTTGGCATGTAAGGCAGCGCCGGCCCCATATACCAAGGGTGGCGGGTTCAAACCCGGCCTCAGCCAAATTGCAACAAAAAAATAGCTGGGCCTTGTGGTGGGCTCCTGTAGTCCCAGCTGCTTGGGAGCCTGAGGCAAGAGAATAGCCTAAGCCTGGGAGTTGGAGGTTGCTGTGAGCTGTGACGCCACAGCATGAATGCAACAAAGTGAGACTCTGTCTCTACAAAAAAAAAAAAGGCTGTGATTTCCTCACCACCCTCTTCTTACATGGAAAACTAATTTGGCATATAAATTTTAATTTGTCAATCTGTTTCTTCTATTGTTTCTAACTGCTTCAAATTTTAACTAGTTCTAATTTATGCCAGTTTTCCTAACATTCAGATGATTTTGAATTTACTTTTGTGTATGGCCTAAGGTATTTAAAGTTATTTCCCAATTATTATTCATTCATCCTGGTATCACTTATTCAATCGACCTTTTCCCCCATTATTTTGAGTATGGCGGCCTGATAATAGTGTGGGCTTTGGATGGAATCGGTTTGTTAGAAGTCTTGGTTCTGGATATCCATCCCCTTCTAGTTTACAAGTAATTGCTTCCCCAAAGGAAGCTAGATCACTTCTTGGTCTTTTGGCTAAGAACAAGTTCAAAAAGAAGTTAGAATAGCTCTTCTGCTTTTACCTCTGGGCAAAAGCAGCAGGGACCTTTGCTACAGGAAGAAAGGCACACAAGTTATTATTGATTTAACCAAAGCAGAAGAAAACAAAATTGATCAATGCCTCCAGGAAGAGAAGCAAGGATATTAGTCATTTCTCTACACATTTACCATGCTGTGGTTGAAGGAGAGTGAGGCAATTGTGGAGCAAAGTTCCCTCAGGAAGAGAAAGGCTTACAGAGTAAGAAAGTTTACAGAGCAGGATATGTTCACCGTAGTGGAATAGAGTACTTTTGCCTCTGGTGGAATAGAATACTTAAAACTCTCATGGAAGACTGAAATCTCCCCTACCCAACCTCATCCTCCCACCTCCCTGTGGGAACCCAGTTCTGGAGGCCTTGGACCTGCATGCCAGGTAAAGCTGTGGGGCTTAGGGCAACCAGTCAAATGTTGGCCCCATGGAGAGTGTGGTTGGCACAGGGCAATGGGACTTATGTTAGAACCAGGATGTAGCTGTGGCTGAGCTGGGTCCCTTGCCAGAGGAAAAAAGGCCCTCAGCTAATTATTGACTTAACCAAAGCAAAAGAAAACAGAATTGTTTAATGCCTCTTGGAAGAGAAGCAAGGATACTAGCCATTTCTCTACACATCTACCATGCCATGGTTGAAGAAGAGTGAGGCAAGCATGGAACAAAGTTGTAAAGAAGAGAAAGGCTTACAGAGTAAGAAAGTTCACACAGCAGGATATTTTCACCATATACAGCAAGTGGGCCTCTATTGCCAGGGCAAGTAGGCAAAGCCGCCTTCATTGTCATTCTTAATTGTGCTCTACTTTCCAACCAAACACCTGCCCACCTGCAGCATGCTGTGAGTCACCACATCACTGTGTCAAGAGCATCTTCTGAGCATCCTCCACGTGTGCTCAGAAACTCACAGCATCAGGACCCATTTGCCTGCTTTTCCTGTTTCTCTCCTGGTGTCCACACTATGCCTCTCCCAAATGCACATCTCTTGGCTTGGCAAGTGGAAAGATGGCCTTCTGCGTGTTATTGCTAATGTTATTCCTAATGCTGTGGTTTACTTTGTTTTTTTTTTTTTTTTTGAGACAGAGCCTCAAGCTGTTCCCCTGGGTTAGAGTGCCATGGCATCACATCTCACAGCAACCTCCACCTCCTGGGTTCAAGCGAATCTTCTGCCTCTGCCTCCGAAGTAGCTGGGACCACAGGCGCCCGCCACAGCGCCTGGCTATTTTTTGGTTGCAGCTGTCATTGTTGTTTGGCGGGCCTGGACTGGATTTGAACCCGCCAGCTCAGGTGTATGTGGCTGGCGCCTTAGCTGCTTGAACCACAGGCGCCTAGCCCACTTTGTTTGTTTTTTTAATTATTTCTTACATTTCTTGTTATCATTCAGTCTCAGTGCTTCTAGACTATCCTATTAAGGATTATTCTTTTGATTTGAGGAACATAGTTCCCTGGCTGTTCTCTGAGAGGTTACACACCAAAGGTAGAAGATTATTCCAAGGTAAAAGACAAAAGGAAAACAGAGGCCCAGTGTATGTGGTCGATGTGGCTTTTATTCCACCTGAATGCAGGTGGAGTGAAATCAGGAAAGGAATTCCACATGTGGCTTATGACAGATGGGGACTTAAAGGGTCAGGGAGGGCAGCAATTGCCAGCATTCCTATTTCCTGGGAGGGACATGAGTCTGACCTTTCCTGGGTGGATCATGAACCTGACCCTGCCTAGGCGAGTCAGTCCCACCTGGGCAGGGCAGGTCTATTTAGGTGGGTATCCCTGATTCTATCATTCTCCACTGACTACATCCTGGGTATCATCATCTCCATTTTTCACTCCTGAGTGATGGCAGATAAGAGTACAAGGGTGACGGGTCTTGAAGTAGTGATGCTGCATCCACCATACACTTACAGAGGTCGTGCCTGAGTTACACTTCTATCCACTATAAATTTAACAAAGGAACTTTACATTGCCCATATTCCTAGCACATCATCCCGGAAAATGTTGACATGTGGTTCTAGGACATTGTATTTTCTATGCACTGGCTCCTTTCCTCCTGAATGTCTAGCACTCAGGTCCACATTATCTAGAAGCTGGTTCTTCTGATGACTTTAATTTAAGGTAGTGCAACAGGAAATGGAGGCGAAATTTCCCAAAGGCTCTTTAAAATAATGCCTTGTTAAGGCCGGGTGCAGTGGCCTTTCACACCTGTAATCCTAGCACTCGGGGAGGCCGAGGTGGGTGGATCCATTGAGCTCAGGAGTTTGAGACCAGCCAGAGCAAGAGCAAGACCCTGTCTCCAAAAAACAGCCGGGTATTGTGGTGGGCACCATAGCCCCAGCTACTGGGGAGGCTGAGGCAAGAGAATCACTTAAGCCCAAGAGTTTGAGGTTGTCGTGAGCTATGATGCCACAGCACTCTACCAAGGGTGTCAAAGTGAGACTTTGTCTCAAACAACAACAACAAAAAACAATGCCTTGCTAAAACCCATTGAAGCTCATTTCAGAGAATTTAGTAATGGCTTTTGGAAGTCATAAACATTCCAGAAGAGCAGAGTAGCTAGAAGTGCCCCTCACCATTCTTCTCTGCCATGACTGACTGATTGTGGAAATACCTTTTCTATGTGTATTTTCCTTCCTGGTCAAGGTTTCTGATCAATAGTTTAAGACTTTCTCATAATTCATTTTCGACCTCCTAGGATTTTCCTTAACTTTCCTGCAAACTCGGATGTGCACTTGGGAATAATCTGTTACATTTTTGCAGAATATGGTTGGAAGATTTTTCAGTTTATCTAGTCTTATATATTGTTTCTATTTTTTTTTTTAATCAGGAACTTTCATTAAGCAAGTGAAAACCAGTACCAGCTTGGTTCTTCAGTGGAGTCCCTGTCATGGTTAAAACATGCACTGAGTCCTCTGACTGACCTAGATCAAATGGTTTTGAGGAAGCTTTTCCCTCTAGTTTCAGTGTTTAAAACTTCCTTTGCTTCTTTTTTCACTAAATATGGTAGAAACATTTTGTAACCTGCCCAAATTCTATCAGCCCTATTGGAGAAACACCTGGGAAATAAACGCGAAGTCTCTGACTTATATCATGCTTTAATGCCAGAGAAAGGCAGGAGTCAAGATGTAAGATACACATGACTTTGTCCTCCAAGGACCCAGACCAGGAATATCAGCATTACCTGGGAACTTGTTAGAAATGCCGATTATTAGTTACTATCCCAGTCCTATGGCATCAAAACTCCGTCTGGGGTCTGGGGAATCAAGCCCTCCACTTGATTCTGATGGCATGCTTACATTTGAGAACCTCTGCTCAGATCTAACTACCCAGAATCTCCCCTGGGAGTGCTACCTTGGAATGTCTGTTTCTTTCTCCTATAGCTACACTGAGGACTCCCCAGTGGTCTTTGAATGTTTGACCAATAAATTCTCCCAGTTCTTAACATGTCCTAAGAGGACTGGCTTCCAGTCCTACACACATCACTAATCAGTCCTAGAGTTTTCCTGCACCCTAAAAGTAGAATTTTACTTTCAGCTTCCACTACTTTATGTGGCAAAAAGATAAAAAAATAATAGTGGGTATTAAAATGGTTTACGTTGTAGGTAAAATTCAATGTGCCATTGATATAAAATGTTGTTCCTATAGATCCCTTAACCCAGCCCTATTTTCCCCTGCAGAGGCTGTTTGGCATAGTGGGGATAGACCTCCATCACTTTTTACATTCAGTCCCATCATATGAAATTGCAGTAAATTTAGAACTTGTGAATATGAAAAATGCCATGGTTGTGGGAGTATGGTGAATAAAAAACAAGTTTCTCGAAACTCAGATTTTGGAAAATCAAATGCTTTATTTTTTACTGTAAAAGAAATATATAAAGTATTAGAAGTGAAAAGGGAAAGGAAAGGGAAGGGGACAAAGATATCCATTTACTGTAAGAATCACTGTGCCATTGTGACACAAGATCACGAATGTACTCATCGGATTAATGATCTTCAACTTGGCCACAGGGTGGCAGTAGCAAACCTGTAGATTCCTTTGTCTGAACAAAGTTAAATAGACTAAGACTTTATCCAAATACCACGCACAAGAAAAAGCCTTCTTACATTAAAAACATGGGCGTTTTAGGAAGAGGTTTTATTTGACTTAAACAGTGAAGATAATTTTCCATTTGAGGAAAAGAAAGATGGTATATGTAGGTTAAAGCATCGAGATCCTTTGGTTGTGCATTTAGTTCCTAGTCAATGGAACAGAAATTGGCCCTAATTACAGGCACAGTACAAAGTCCCCTTTTTGTTTATAATTCATTCTCTTTTTTGAAGATGAGAGCTGGAATTTTATAACGAGTGAAATCACAATTTGCCACTCCCACTCAGAGGACTCATTAACTTGGTAATTTATTCACTGTTCCTTGTGGGTTCAGGCTTGAATCATCAGTTGCCACTCACACGCATTTACTCTTGACCTTTCCAACTGAGACGTCAAAAGTCTTGCTGGTGGGAGGGTTTGAACAAAGCTGCCAAAGCTAAAACCCTTGTGGAGCTTCTTTTTCTAGGGGCCGAGCCTGGACAAGCTAATGACTAGCACTCTCAGATGGGACAGGAAGCAAACAAGAAGCTGTTATAAGACTTTCTGGAAGAGAAAATGTCTCTAATGATTTCTTTACATTCACATTATGTAAATGAAGTAGAGATAGCCGTTATTTCTCCTCCTTACATAAAACAATTTAAACAAGGAAATCACAAAATTCATGAGAATAGTTTTAAAACTATTTGAACTTTACAATGTTTTTCTTGGCATTCTGTCAGCTATACATAGAAATGTATACTATGCTGATTCCTAATGACTTAGCAGGTCCCTCAGGCTTTGTTCCACAGGATGTGACATTTCTTCTGCCAACTTCTGCTGTCTCCCTTCCCTACCATGGGACTGTTATTCTCACTGACAAGAAGAGAGTGACAAGTTCTTTTATTAAAAAGATCAGTAGGTCTATATATAAATGTTTTAAATATATATACCCGCCTCTGAAATTGTCTTAGTAAGAATGCCTTAATAATAATCCTTTCATTTTGTTGCAGAAGACGCTACTGTAATAATAGCATGGCTAGGAAGGAAACACAGCTAATTATCAAGATGAATCATTTAGCAAGGTGGGGAAAAAAATCCCTGGTGTGTAAAAATATCTAATGATTGACATGTTACCAAATTTCTACAAAATAGATTTCCATGTAATTTAGACTTTGATTTCTTTTCTTCTTAGACTGAAAGAACTTTCCTGGTCAGGACTGGTGTTGGGGGCCTGTTTTTCCTTATGAAATGCGGAGTAGATCTGTAGGGCCGTTGGGAGGTCAGGATCCTGCTTAAAGATGCCCCACCTCATCAGTTATTTCCTGTCTCCTGGATGTGTCCCAATGGCACATTGAAAGGACTTGGGCTTTTACTCTGCACAAAATGGGGAGTCAATGGAGGATTTTGAGGGGAGTACCCTGATTGACTCAGGCTTTCTCTGGACCACGCTGGCTGCTCTTATGAGACCAGAATGGGGCAAATGAAGGTAGAAGTTAGGAGGCCCCTGGGCAGGTCCCTGTCATTTCTCTTTCCGTGATTCCCTCTGCTGCCACTTTCCCCATGTGCCCTTGGCTCCGGCCCACTGCTCTCCCTGCCGTTTCTCGAGCCCATGAGGCAGGCTCCCACCTCAGGCTCTCTGCCTGCTACACTCTCCCCTCGCATGCCTTCATGACTTCCTCTCCTCTTCTTCAGGTCTTTCTCAAATATCTTCTGAGCAGAGCTTTCCCTGAGCACACTATCTCAACTTGCCCCATCACCACCCGTCACTGCTTTCATTTCTCCTGGCACTCTTGCGATCTGACATAGTCAGTCTCCTCACATATCCGGAGCACGAGCCTCCCGAGGGAAGGCCCATCTGGTCCTCTGCTTTCTCCGTGATGCCTACACTTGGGACTGGCTCAGAGCCCAGTGCGGCACAGCTGTCCAAAGTGAGTGCCCTCCTGCCTTTGCTGTTGCCTGCTACTGGGTTTCAGGGTACCTCACAGGCTAGAGCCCCAATCTCAGAGGGCAGAGCATGCCCTCAGAGGTTGTTGCACCAGCTGTGCATTCACACCAGGTCCTTCCTGCAATTTAGTCTCCTATGTCGGACACCCTTCGATGAGAAGGAATACATTGCCACCTTGTCACACGAGGCACACATAAACTCTAGTCACCATTTTCAGTGTAGTCCAGGTCCTGACCAGCTCTAAAGGTGGGACAGCTGCTGGATTTTGAAGAACCACAGGACTCCCAGAGCCCCTTGTGCCCAGGGAGTCCCACACCCCAGTCTGCCTGTGCACGTTCTCATGGGCCAGCACCTGGGAACCACTGGAAAGTGTCTGGGGGATGCCTTGACTTCTCCGTTCCTGCCGTTTTAAAACCAAGCACCCTTTCTGGTGCTTGCTGAGCCTTCAAAGTCAAGTCCTTGCTTAGGACCCTGTGGGTTTTTCCTGAGATGGTATGTGTGATGCCAAATAGGGAAAACTACTGTGTGTGCTAACTTGGTTTAAACCAGGATTTTCTACCTTGTTTACAATGTCTCCTGTTTCACCACTCCTGGAGGGCAACCTATGGTATGGTCATCCCTAAGTGTCCCTGGGGAATTGGTTCCAGGACCCCTGTGGATACCAGACCAGTCAGATGTTTAAGTCCCTCTTATAAAGTGGTATAATATTTGCATATAATGTATGCACATCCTCCTGAATACTTCAAATCAGCTCTGGCTTGCTTATAATAACCTAATACAATGCAAATAGTTGTTATACTGCCTTTTTTAATTTGTCTTGTTTTTTTGTTACCGTATTGTTATTTTTATTAGGCTTTTTTTCCTCGAATATTTTTAATCCAAGGTTGGTTGAATCTGTGGATGTAGAACCCGCTAACTGTACCTGTTTTTATTGTAATTATTCATTCTCTCTTACCGCATTAAGCTCGGTTCTTTTTATCAGGAATACCTGGTGAAATCTGCATAACCTCTTATTATCAACCTACCTTTGTTCACAAGGAAATGATTGCTACTGAGAGCTCTCCTACCAGGGTTCTTCTGTAAAATATATTTTATTTTCCCAAATAGAAAGAAATGTGATATCTTGCAGGTTCTGCGGGTTCTTTGTTTTGCTGTTTTGCAAGTCCCTTACACTTAAACAAATTTCTGTGTCACCAAATCAGTGGTGCAGAGCTCTCAGTTGAGAAAGGGGTATACTGTGAGTGCCACTTTTGACCCCAGGTGCTCCTGACCTGCCTCCACTGGGACTGGTCTCTTTGTGGCCTCAGTTTTCGTATCTCTTAGGGAGGTCACTGCCTTATACTCTGGAAATATTGTCAATATGACTTTGAAGATGAAAGTTCTCGGAAGAAAAAGTACCCAATGTACTCACCCTTATTATGAAACTAATGTAGGACCTTCACATGAAAGCTATAACCCAGTTACAACCTAAGAATAGGGAGAAGGGGGAAAGGGAGGGGAGGGAGGGGGAGGTAGGTGGAGGGAGGGAGATTAATGGGATTACACCTGCAGTGCATCTTACAAGGGTATATGTGAATCCTAGTAAATGTGGAATGTAAAGGTCTTAGCAAAATATCTAAGAAAATGCTATGAAAGCTGTTAACTAGTGTGATGAAAATGTGTCAAACGATCTGTGAACCAAGTGTATGGTGCCCCATGATCATATTAATGTACACAGCTATGATTTAATAAAAATTAAAAAAAAGAAAGAAAAAAAAGTTCTCTCCCAAGACCATTGCCTATTACCATCATTGTGAAACCAGAGATGAAATGGAAAGTAAATTTTTGAGACATTTAAAATTATTCCTTGACTGTCTTCAGAGGCAAAATTCAGATAAGAAAGCTTATCAATTATACTTTTGTTTCTACGCAAAAACTCATGACTGCTCGCTCAAAGGCTCATTGTTCTTATCTTAAAACATTGTTTACAGTGTCTAAGATGAATGGCAACAAATTCTGGGGTTTGGTGTTCTGATGGTACATTTATTTTCTGGGGAAAGAAGTAACAGTTTGAGATGGGGCAAGGTTGGAGTGGGAGGTTTTCAGAAGTATTTAATTTTGCCAGGATTCTAACTGAGGATCCCTAGTCCTTATTTTATTGCTAAAAATAGTGATGGTTTGTTTCTGGAACTTTTGGCAAAAAAATAAAAAGAAATTTGCAGGCCTGGGAATTTTGGTTTTGAAATGCTAACACAGGAATTAAGAGTTGAGACTTGGACAGGATGTTGTTTTCTTTTTAAAGGGCAGCAATGCGATTCCTTGATTTGTCTTTGTTATCTTGGCATTTAATCCTGATTCTGGGCAGCTGGGCAGCCCCAGCACATCTCCACAGGCAGGTAGCCTGACCTTGGCACACCACCTGGTAAATCCATATACCGGGGCTCAGGCTTTAGCTGGGAGGCCAGGTTGATTTTCAAAATGGAATTGAACTATTCGTTCTAAAACACTGTAGTTAAGACAACTTTTAGAAATAAACATTCCTATTCTTGGAGGGCAGGAAGACACACAGAAGTGTCATTTACTTCTTTTATGGTAAGAATTACAAAGCTAAATTTACTTTCTAGAAAATTCTAGTTTATTTTCTAGAAAATGTGTTTTATCACTGCAAAAAGCACTTTATTTCCAAATGAGTATGCTTTTGAGGAAAAGTTTTGGAGTCACAGAGACAAAGAATGAAAAAGTGATGATGGGCAATGATAATTCTCAAGTTCAAAAAAGAAGGGAAAAATCTGTGCTCTGAGAGACTTTGCCTGTCTATAATGGGCAGTAGATATTGGCATTTAAGTAGAAGTCAGCAGTTTCTTGGCACCAAATAAAGAATGTTTTGCTGAATAAAGACACCATTATCCATTATATTTGTTACTAACCAGAGAAATGCAGGGAGAATTTTAATCCATCTGTTTTTTTATGGCGAGGAAAGCTGAGCTATCTCATGACCACTGTAGCTGGTACAGATGGCTGGCCGGCCGTGTGTTTGTGTGTATAGTGGGCAGGGGGTGGAAAATGAAATATATCACAGAATTATGTTACGTAATCAGAATAATTACTATTGCTTAAAACTTCAGCACACAATTAGAAAAATGAGTAGTGACGTACTAAACTTTGCTGAGCACTGGGTAAGAAAATCATGGCAAACACTGAGACTGTTTTGAAGATGTTCTAAAATCAGACTCTGAAGACAGTGAGCCATTTTAAATGTAGCTTGCTACGTGTTTGGAGAGAAACATACTCTTTTATTAGGAACATGAAACAAACTCTTGGAGCTGCAGTATCACTGCGGGTGAGTTTAATTGCTGGGATTAATAAATCACAGCTGTGAAAGTTAAATTCTTGGCAGGATTCTTTATTCAGCTGTTTTCCCCTTGCCCCATTACATTCCAGATTTATGGTCTGCACTATGTCTGGAGCCAGCAATAAACTTGCTCTTTTCCTCTGTGGCTGCTACGTGGTTGCCCTGGGAGTCCACGCCAGGGAGCACCGCATGGCTGGACATCATGAGGCCGAGTATTACACGGCTGCTGTGTTCGAGCACCAGTCAATCTTGAGTCCAGACCCGCTAGCTCTCACCAACCGCAAGCAGGCCTTGGAGCTAATGAACCAGAACCTCGACATCTATGAACAGCAAGTGATGGCTGCAGCTCAAAAGGCAAGGAATGCTCCTTGATGAGGACCCGAGCTTGTGTCATAGAACATGGCAAATTGCTCTTTAGCTCAGTGGTTGAGTAAGCCCAGGCCTCCTGTAACCCCTCTGGAAAATCAGTCCAGCTAGTTAACCTGAGTTGAACTAGTCAATTGGCTGGAGTCTCACTGCTCAGAGGATAGTCCACAGATTGGGAACTTGTAGAATGTTTAATCTCACCTCAGACCTACTGACTCAGAATCTGCATTTTAGCAGGTAGTCCTCAGGTGATGCATTTGCCCTTCAAGTTTGAGACTCCCTGAGAGTGATCACTGGTTCTCAGGTGTGGTTGCGCACAGGAATCACTGTGTGAGTTGTAAACAAACACGGGTGCCTGGGTCCCAAACAGTCAGTTGTAATTGGTCCAGATGGGGCGTGGACTGGGTGTTGGAATTGTTTTTAAGGCTCCCCAGGGGGTTTTAATGTGCAGAAAAATTTGAAAACCACTGGGTGTGATGAACTCTTACACTCTCTGAGGTATTCAAAGTTTAACTGAAATAGTTAGTGTCCACAAAACTGCCATTTGCTGCCTTCAGATTATTTGGGGCTCATTTCTGGTCCCTTTGCCAGACTCCAAACAGTCTGAGCCTTAGCCCAGACAAAAGTGACCCCTGCCAACAGAGGGAAGGTTGGTGCCAGCCTTTGTGAAGGCTTCCTGCTTTGCCCACATTCCCCCTCCCACCAGGAAGGGTGGGGATGAAGGAGAGAGGCCCTCTGGGGCAAAGAGGGGAATGTCAGTGCCAGATGTTACCTAAGAAAATGCCCTGCTGGGAAACCCATAACCAAAGGGAAGCTTAAGCTTTAACTCTGGTGGTGCAGTGACCGTACCATGACTCACCATCCTCTTTACATTTTAACACAGCCATTGTGGCCCCCTGGTTTCTTTCCTCCAGGCCGTCCATCCTTAGTCCCTCCCTTCCACAGTTCCTTCTGAGGTTCTGTTTCCCACCCTTCTACTGAAGACTCTGGGTGTCTCTGTACTGAGAACTGGGTGGAGCCCTCCTGCTTCTGTCTGACAGGGTAGGTGAAGAAGAACCCTCATCTCTGTCATTCCAGGTGTGTTCCCTAGAAAACTGTTGGCAGCCCCCACCTCATGGTGGATTCACAGGGCGCTTGCTGTCAACTAAACTCTGTGACCTTTTCACACATGCAGGCACACATACGGCCATTGCCATCCTGCACTTACAAAGTTGATTTATTTAACTTGAGAGCAGGTCTTCACATTATGTTACATTTCATCATTCCAGCCTGTTGCGCTATTTAGGGATCTTTATTGACATCTGAGTATCAGTTACATTCACGTCATTCACACATTTGATACATACCTCATTTATGTCTACGCTGAAGTCAGTGTAAAAAAATCTCAGGCTGTGCCCTCAGACCTCCTGCTGACGTTGATCTCCTTGAGGACAGGCGTTCTCTTGATAGAGATGTTTGCTTGCATGACACTGAACCCAGCACCTGAAGGACCACCTCCCTCTTGCTTCTCTGTCTGGTCCTCAAGACCATCCTCAGACGTGTGCCACACTGACGCCCAGAGACGCTGACTGTAGACCTCCCCTGCTTTCACCTTTTATTAACCTGCCCCTGAGGAAGCAGAACGTGGTTTTGTTGAGCCCACGCCAGCTGCAGAGCATCATTCCTTCTGTATTTGTGGTCCAGGAACAAAGATGAAGCTGTTGGTGTGACTGTGTCTGTAGTGCTCACTGATATCCCCACTGCCCCACGTGATCATATGTGTTAAGGCTACTTGTAAGACAAAGCAATGGCAAGCTGAATCAAAGTTTTGTATCAAACTTGCAGTAAGGGGAGAGGCTCCTGCACAAACCAGTTGAAGTACAGTCACGTGTCACTTTATGACAAGGCTACATTGTAAGAAATATTCTGTTAAGGTGACTTTGTCATCGTGTACCTCATGGTGTACTTAATACAAACCTAGATGGTGTAGCCTGCTACACACCCAGGACACATGGTACTGGGCTCCATGGTAACGTGCTGCAGACCTGCACAGCACGTTACTGTACTGAGTACTGTAGGCGGTGGTAATGTGATGGTAAGTATTTGAAGAGGTACAGTGAAAATACAGTGTTACAATCTTATGGGACCACTGACACAAGGTCTGTTCTTGGCCAAAACATTGTTATGTAGCACATGACTGTTATCCTCTCTTGGTAGAGGCATTTAGAGTCCATTTTAAAGATGATTGGGCTGGTCACTCAGATCTGTAAGCTTCATTCCTCAGAAGGAGTTCTTTAAAAACTTTTTGTAGAGGGCGTCTCCTGTGGCTCAGTCGGTAAGGCGCCAGCCCCATATACCGAGGGTGGCGGGTTCAGACCCAGCCCCGGCTGAACTGCAAACCAAAAAATAGCTGGGCGTTGTGGCGGGCGCCTGTAGTCCCAGCTACTTGGGCGGCTGAGGCAAGAGAATCGCTTAAGCCCAGGAGTTGGAGGTTGCTGTGAGCTGTGTGATGCCATGGCACTCTACCGAGGGCCATAAAGTGAGACTCTGTGTCTACAAAAAAAAAAAAAAAAAAAAAAACTTTTTGTAGAGGTATAGTCTTGCTGTGTTGCGCAGGATGGTCTCTAAACTCCTGGCCTCAAGCGATCCTCCTGCCTTGGCAACCCAACGTGCTGGGATTACAGGTGTAATCCAGCCACCATGCCTGGCCAGAAGGAGTTTTTTTAATCTCATTAAGACCTGAGCTGAAGCTGTGTGTCAGTAGTGCAGGTTACTTTTTAGAAAGGAGTACTAATCGCATCAGACCCAGGTAAGGCTGGGTTCCTCTCCTCATTTCTGGCTAGTTGCTCAGGGAATGCAATGTTCATATTAATACAGAAGGTGCCAAAAAATGTTTATGAGTTGAGAAAACTGTATTAAAATTGTAATACTCGATATATACCAATAATAAAAGATGAATACAAGGCATGCCAAGTACCTCTTGTAATTATACAAGTCAAGGGTGACTTGAATATTACCATTTAATATAGCTTTTTCCTTTCTTAAAGTGTGTATACATTTTTTTGGCACACTATATATTATGTGTACAAAATTTAAATGCTCTCCATAAAAAAAATTCAGTACTCTCAAAGTTTTATTTTATGTAATTTATTATTATTATTTTTTTAGAGATAGAGTCTCACTTTGTCACCTTCTGTAGAATGCTGTGGCATCACAGCTCACAGCAACCTCCAGCTCCTGGGCTTAAGCGATTCTCTTGCCTCAGCCTCCTGAGTAGCTGGTACTACAGGTGCCCGCCACAACGCTTGGCTATTTTTTTGTTGCGGTTTGGCCGGGGCCTAGTTTGAACCTGCCACCCTCGGTATATAGGGCCAGTGCCCTACTCACTGAGCCGCAGGCACCGCCCCAAAGTTTTATTTTAAATACAGGAAGATACCTGTCTTACTACAATTTTCAAAAGTTAAAAATATGATTCTTATACAGATACAGAATGAATAAAGCTTTTATTTAACTCATTTAATTAATGAAAGAACTAGTACAATGGTGAAGTTGGTTCAAAGCCGGATTTAAGGAATGGAAATATGTGTTTTAGTCCAGTAAAAGTTGAAATGAATACAAAACTGGCTAATGTCCTGTGGGACAATACAATCATCATTTTTTTTAATTTTTTCTTTCTTCCCCGCCCCCCCCCCCAGACCACCAGGAGTATCGTTTACAAAACAAAGTCAAACAGTGTTATATTTTCTTTTCTTTCTTTCTTTTTTTTTTTTTTTTGAGACTGAGTCTCACTCTGTTGCCCTGGGTAGAGTGCTGTAGCATCATAGATCACAGCAACCTCAAACTCTTGGGCTTGAGTGATTCTCTTGCCTCATCCTCCCAAGTAGCTGGGACCACAGGCACCTACCATAAGGCCCAGCTAGTTTTAGAGATGGGGGTCTCACTCTTGCTCAGGCTGGTCTTGAATTCCTGAGCTCGAGTAATCCACCAGCCTCAGCCTCCCAGAATGCTAGGATTATAGTCGTGACACCTGCTATTTTAGATGATTTATGCCCTCTCTGCCTCCTTTCTCCACCATCCACACAAGGGCCCATGTTCCAGGCTTGACATTTTAAGCTGTGGAAGTAGAAAGCAGCAGCAGAGCAAGGCTCTGGCGCTGAGGGTGTGGACTGCCCTCCTTTGGTGCTATGGAGATCACAGGGAGCCCCAGGCCATCACAACTAGGAAGCCTAGGGTGTCCCCTATGTGGGAAGAGGCCTTTAGGACAGTCAGAGCTGGAAAGGGTAGCCTTCTAATTCCTGGCTGGAGCATGAGTCTCTGTTTTTTTCTTTCTTTTTTTTTTTTTTTTGCAGTTTTTTTGGCTGGGGCTGGGTTTGAACCCACCACCTCTGGTATATGGGGCCGGCGCCCTACTCCTTTGAGCTACAGGCACCGCCTGAGTCTCTGTTTCTACGCTGAGATCAACATGTTGGCTCTTAACCCACTGACCCAGACATGGTAATCACCTGGGGGACCGTTAAACAAACACTGTTGCCAGGACGCCACCCACAGTCAATTGAATCAGATTTTTTACGTATGGGCCCCATCATCAGGGATTTTTTTCAGAAGTTCCCCAACTAATTTAAATGCATAATGAAAGTTGAAACCACAGACTGGAGATATCGCATCTGGGTGTTAATGGGCCTGATATTCAAGGATTTCTGTGGTCAGCCTGACTCCCACTGCACTAACAAGAACTCCAGACCCCTACTAACTGTTTGCTTGGCAAACTCCTACACCTTTTAGCCAAGTTTACTCATTCCCACCTTCCTTGACATGCCTAAGGCACAGTTAATGGTTACCCTAGAGGACTTTGTCTTTGTTCCCTTGTGATTAGGTCAAGTGAGACAGCTTTGCCAAGACTATGATCTCTGAGGAGAGTTGAGCCACCATCTTTGTACCTCTGGTTTCTGGTACGGAGTAACTCCTTCTTTTTTTTTTTTTTTTGAGACAGAGTCTCACTTTGTTGCCCTTGGTAGCATGCCGTGGCATCATAGCTCACAGCAACCTCAAACTCCTATACTCAAGAGAACCTCTTGCCTCAGCCTCCCAAGTAGCTGGGACTATAGGCGCCTGCCACAATACCCAGCTATTTTTAGAGACTGGGTCTCACTGTTGCTCAGTGTCGAACTTCTGAGCTCAAGCAATCCACCTGCCTCAGCCTCACAGAGTGCTAGGATTACAGGTGTGAGCCACCACATCTGGCCTTCAAGAGTTGAAGTTGTCAAATCAATGATCAAAAGTATAAACAAATTAAGTGGTGCTTCCCATCATCTGATATTTTGATTTACAGGGTGTACAGATCATAGTGTTTCCAGAAGATGGTATTCATGGATTCAACTTTACAAGAACATCCATTTACCCGTTTCTGGACTTCATGCCATCTCCGCAGTTGGTCAGGTGGAACCCATGCCTGGAGCCCCACCGTTTCAATGACACAGAGGTGTGTGAGGATTCCAGCTTTCTTTCTCAGTAGACTGAGGGCATGCAGAGATGAACCAAGTTGGGAGCCAAAAGTAACATGTTAACTAAGATTGAAAGGAGCCCTAGGATTCAAACAAACCCAACTCCCCAAATTCCACCTGCCACATATTAATTCAGTTAAAGAATGTCTGCTATTACGAAGCATCAGCAGATCTTTTCATTTATTGATTACCCAAGAAATACGTGAATATATACTTAAAACAAACCAAACAGAAGTAAAAATAGGAACCTTCACCATAGTCTGCCCCTCATCCTATTTCCATTCATAGAGAAACTGCTATCAACAATTTAATGTTCTTTTTTTTGTTTATTTTTGAGACAGACTTTCACTCACTCTGTCATCCTCGGTAGAGTGCCATGGTGTCATCATAGCTCACAGCAACCTCAAACTCTTGGGTTTGAGAGGTCCTCCTGCCTCAGCTTCCCAAGTACCTGGCATTATAGGTGCCTACCATGATGCCCAGCTAGTTTTTCTATTTTTAGTAGAGATGGGGGTCTTGCTCTTGCTCAGGCTGGTCTTGAACTCTTGAACTCAAGCAATCTACCTGCCTTGGTCCCAGAGTGCCAGGATTACAGGTGTGAGCCACTGCACCCGGCCCATTTAACTATATTCTTTTCTATGTATTTCATAGTTATTAACATCTCTTTTTTTAGCATACTATAATATGCTTATTCTTTTTTTAACTCCTGTAATTATAAGCAGTGTTTCAATGAATATCCTTGTAAACATGTCTAAGCTTGTCTGTAGATAAAATTTTTAGAAATGGAATTCCTCAAAGGATGTGCATATTTTAAATTATACTAAAGAGTACTGAATTTCCCCCTTAAAATTTGATTTCACAGTACATCCCATGTAATATGAGTATCTGTTTCCCACCTTTTGGTCAATGAAAGATAGACTAATATTTTGAATTTTTTCTAATCTTATAAAGGTAGAAAAATGATATCTCATTGTTTTAATTTGCGTTTCCTTATTACTAATAAGATTGAGCTTTTTTTCAAATGTTTGACCATTTATATTTGTTCTGTGAACCACTGTTTGTATCCTTTGCATATTTTCAGTAGTGATTGCTCTTTTATTGATTTATAAAGAGCTGTTTATACACCTATTATGGATACAATACAAGTATCCATTATTTAAAAATATGAGGCAAAGGCCGGTGCCTGTAGCTCAGCGGCTAGGGTGCCAGCCACGTACACTGAGGCTGGCAGGTTCAAACCTGGCCCGGCCTGCCAAACAACAACGACAGCTACAACAAAAAAATAGCCAGTGTTATGGAGGGTGCCTGTAGTCCCAGCTACTTGGGAGGCTGAGGCAAGAGAATCACCCAAGAGTTTGAGGTTGCTGTGAGCTGTGATGACATGGCACTCTACTGAGGGTGACATGGTAAGACTCTGACTCAAATAAAAATATATATATATGAGGCAAAGGAAGGATTTTAAAAACCTATTTTCAGGCGGCACCTGTGGCTCAAGGAGTTAGGGTGCCAGCCCCATATACTGGGGGTGGAGGGTTCAAACCCAGCCCTGGCCAAAACTACAAAAAAAAAAACCTATTTTCAATACCTTTTTTCTTCTAGGTCCTCCAGCGCCTGAGTTGTATGGCCATCAAGGGAGAGATGTTCTTGGTGGCCAATCTTGGGACAAAGCAGCCTTGTCATAGCAATGACCCAGGGTGCCCAAACGATGGGAGATACCAGTTTAACACAAATGTCGTGTTTAGCAGTAATGGAACCCTTGTTGACCGCTACCGTAAACACAACCTCTACTTTGAGGCAGCTTTTGACTCTCCTCTTAAAGCGGATCTCATCACCTTTGATACTCCCTTTGCTGGCAAGTTTGGCATCTTTACTTGCTTTGACATACTGTTCTTTGTCCCTGCCATCAGCCTCCTCCAAGACTCCGAGGTGAAGCACATTGTTTATCCAACTGCCTGGATGAACCAGCTCCCTCTCTTGGCAGCCATTGAGATTCAGAAAGCTTTTGCCATTGCCTTTGGCGTCAATGTTCTGGCAGCTAACATCCACCACCCATCTCTAGGGATGACAGGGAGTGGCATACATGCCCCTCTGAAGTCCTTTTTGTACCATGACATGGAAAACCCCACAGGCCACCTTATAATTGCCCAGGTAGCCAAAAATCCTCAGAGTCTCATTGGTACAGAGAACGCAACAGGTAAAATGGACCCATCCCATAGTAAGTTTTTAAAAATCTTGTCAGGTGATCCATACTGTGAAAAGGATGCTCAGGAAGTCCATTGTGATGGAGCCACCACATGGAACATGAATGCCCCTCCCACATTTCACTCCGAGATGATGTATGACAATTTCACCTTGGTGCCTGTCTGGGGAAAGGAGGGCTATCTTCAAGTCTGTTCAAATGGCCTCTGCTGTTACTTGCTTTACAAGAGGCCCACGTTGTCCAAAGAGCTGTATGCCCTGGGGGTCTTTGATGGACTTCACACAGTACATGGCACTTACTACATTCAAGTTTGTGCCTTGGTCAAGTGTGGAGGTCTTGGCTTTGACACCTGTGGTCAGGAGATCACAGAGGCCACAGGGATCTTTGAGTTTCACCTGTGGGGGAACTTCAGTACATCCTACATATTTCCTTTGTTTCTGACCTCAGGGATGACTCTGGAAATCCCTGACCAGCTTGGCTGGGAGAATGACCACTATTTCCTGAGGAAGAGTGGACTGTCCTCTGGCCTGGTGACGGCAGCTCTCTATGGGCGGTTGTATGAGAGGGACTAGGAAAAGCGTGTGGTCTGTGGGGTGGACTCTGGCCATTGTGTGGCCAGCCCTGCACTTCCACAGTCTGCAGTTCACAGCACTGGGACCAGGTCTCTGCCCTAGGGAGACACTCACTCTGTGACATCAGATCCCACCCTGGGAATGGTGGGAAGAAGTAGGACAGGCAGATTCCCTCACTGTCCTTTCCTATTAAGTGTCAATTATTGAGACATTTTCTGGTATTTCCTATTCACATTTGTCTTTTTTCAAGCCACATCTGCCTCTAGTAAATCTCTCAGTACACAATTGATTTTAAGAGCTAAAACAAAAATAAATGTCAATTTATATTTCACACATCCACAAAGCAGTGGTTTGGGTTTTTTTTCTTCTTGTTGATAAAGTGACACCCAGGACACGTAAATATTTCACAAGCCTCAAAGATTTTCTAGGGTAAGAAACAAACTCTCAAAGCAAAATCTGCATCAGAAATGGATGCTGTGAGGACCTTTGCCATTCTGGTCAACTAGAACTCTATTCAGATAAAAAGGCAATGCCAGCACCACCAGCGTCAGAAACAAAGACCTTAAAATAGCTTTTAAAAATAGAAATAAGTTTTTCTGGCATCTGCCTGTCAGTAAGTGGAATGTGTAGACAGGACTTGGAATAACTGGAAAAAGTGCAGTGCTCCAGGGTGGAGGGTGGATGGGGCCTGGAAAATGTCAAGAGAGGAGCAGCAACAGGAAGGTCTGAGTAATAGAATACTTTCTGTACAATACATCTCACGCAGGGATTCCAGGGACCTTAATAAACTGAGGTGGCTTTGGGCAAGATTTTGGGCAAGTCACCCGATTGGGCAGGATGCAATGATGCCAGTACAATTCAATCCGCAGCCCCACAGAGGGTCTCCCCTTTACAGTGAGGCAGACACCCGTCAAGGTAAGTCGAAAGAACTGCCATGGAGGTCAGGTCGCTTTAGTCATGCATTTATTTAATCACTCAACAGGTGCAGTATAGGGGCTTCCCCTCAGTAGTGGTTCCAGATGCAAAATCATGATTCAGTATGGTGAAGACATTTTTAGGCCACTGATTATAATTTGCATCCAATATTTCAAAGCCATTTAAAAAAGGATTTGACTTCATGCCTAGCAGCTGTTTCAGATCATTTTTTTAAGTGCAGAATCGATAATTGATTTTTAGTGATTTGCCAATTAAATGTTGCGGCCATTTAGTTTTTACTCACTTTTAAATTAGTTTTTTTTTTTTAATAGTACAGGTTTAAAAAAAAAACCAAAATTTTATAAAGCAAGAAATGAAATTCTTCCCCCCTTCCTCCCCAGTGTAGTCTTCCAGACCCTCTTCTGGCTCTTAGGTCAGGAGCTTTGGATTCTGGAGTCAGACTGATGGATTCATGTTCACACCTTCACCATTTCCCCTTCCTGGGTAGAATTCTTGTGCACCAGACTTCTCATTTGTAGAAAGCATGTTGAATAAGCCTGTGGGAAAGGAGGAAAACCAGTGCCGGGCCCTGTGACTCACTGCATGAGTCAAGTCTTCAGGGAATAAGCAGGAACTGCTCAGAATTCCTAAGGAAGCCTTGGGATCCCTGTGCCCTGGGAAATCCCCCTGAAATGGGAGTGGGACCTCTCCCACCAGATGACAGTGCCTGCCTGTCCTCCCAGCACACAGCCTCCAGAAAGAGTGAGCTGGCAGGTCGGGTGTGGCTCCAGATGTGGCTGTCTACCACCCACTTAGCTTCCCTTCCCCAAACCCCAGGGAGACAGAAATTATCTTAAAAATGCATATCATTGCTTTATGCCAAGATGAGTCAAATCTGCCTGAGAAAGAGACTTGGTGGACCTACTTCACCCGATAATCATCTATTATAAACCTGCGGGCTCCATAGTCTGACTTTCTGAGCAGAGTACCATGAACTTTCCCTAGCTTCCTTTATATTAACAATTTAGAAGGAATTGCTTATGAAGTAGACGTTAGGGGAAAAGCAAATAATGGTAGTAGAACAAAGTGATTTTTACAATGAAAAGAAGTAGCTTCCAGATGGCAGAACAAACTGGAGGATAGGAAAATGAATAAATCATATTCAGGGAAAAAATATACCTATGACTAATAGTTGTAATATGCTTTTGTTAACTGTGATCATAAAATTTAGGAAGCAAATGACAATCTTGACCATAACATAAAGGAAGGAAATAAATGTATTTTTGGCTGAATCAGTCTTGAGGGAAGTAGCTTGGTTCATGTGGTTTTTCGGGGAGGTGCAGCTGTGCTTGTCTGTGGTTTTATTGCAAGGGAAGTGAGAGGCACAGTGTGCTAAGGTTCACACTGGACCTAAAAACCCCTGTTCTTAGAGAAGCCAAAGCCACATCTCCTCACAGACTCCAGACTCAGGGCCCACCGCACCTGCTCCTGAAGGCAGCCTGTTCACAGCCCCTGCCAAGGGAAACTCATTGGGTCACCCTTCCCCCACTGGTGGCCCTGCTCAGGCCCTGTGTCCAATCTTGTGCCCACAGCACATTGTCTAGGAGGAGGCATCCGGCCCAAGCCAGCCAATCAGATGGCTATTGGTAGCCTAAGAGATGGCGACGTGGCACAAAAGTTCTGCCTGGAGAAGGGCAGCCATGCTGATTCTCAAGAAAATTCAGAACTCAAATGTAAATTACCACCAGATGAACAAATGATTTCTCAACAAAGTGGATTTACATGTGGCAAAATGGGAACCAGGTGGTATCAATATGAAATGCTGTGTGATGCACCAAGGCCTAGATAGAAAGCAGGTGCTGCCTTGACCTGACGGTCTATCTGTGAGCTGCGGAGGTCCTGCTGCTGCCTGGCCAGAGAAAGGGCTTGGCCTCTGGCTTCAGTCTTACTTCACTGCCAAGCCTCCCTTCTTAGGTTAGTTGTCTATTCCCACATAAAAATTACCCTGAGGCTTGGCGCCCGTAGCACAGTGGTTATGGCGCCAGCCACATACACCGAAGGTGGCAGGTTTGAACCTAGCTGGGGCCAGCTAACCAACAATGACAACTGCAACAAAAAATAGCTGGGTGTTGTGGCCGGCGCTGTGTAGCTGTGTAGTCCCAACTACTTGGGAGGCTGAGGCAAGAGAATTGCTTGAGCCCAAGAGTTTGAGGTTGCTGTGAGCTGAGTTGTGATGCCACAGCACTCTACCGAGGGCAACATAGTGGGACTCTGTCTCAAAAAAAAAAAAAATTACCCTGAAACTTCGTGGCTTAAAATAGGCATAACTGGGTACACTTATATACTGTTGGTGGGATTGCAAACTAGTACAGCCTTTTTGGAAAGACGTATAGAGAATCATCAAAGAACTAAAGGTAGACCTCCCATTTAATACCATAATCCCATTACTAGGTATCTGCATAGAAGAAAAAAATCATTTTACCATAAGGACATTTGCACACCAATGTTAATAGCAACTCATTTCACAATCACAAAGATGTGGAAACAACCCAAGTGCCCATCAACTTATGAATGGGTAAACTTTGATCAATGAATACCATGGAATATTATTCGGCCATATAAAAATAGGGACTTTACAACTTTTGTACTTACCTGGATGGAGTTGAAGAACATTCTCATTTGTAAAGTATCTCAAGTATGGAAAAACAAGCTTCCCATGTATTCAATATCAATCTGAAAATGGTAGATCTACAACTACAGGCCCACATGTGAGGAAAACAATTTTTTAAATTCAAGAAGGGGGGGAGGTAAGTTCCCATCTGTACAATGAAGGCGTATATGGCACACCAGGTGGGTGAAAGACTCAACTTCAGCTCCCCCTGGGAAGGGACACAGGGCATAGATACCAGGACTTAAAAATCAGTGGGGACCGAGTTCTTTTCCCCCCCTTCCAGAAGCTCTGGTGCTTTCTACTTCTTCTGTATTCCTTTCTAACTTCTAATAAAAGTCCTATCTAAAAAAAAAAAAAAAAGATCAGTGGGGACCATCTCAGGGACTGGCTCCTTCTCTCCTCAACCTGAGAAATGGGAGCCGTCCTTTAGCCTGAAGTTCATACCCTATTCACCTTCTCCTTTACCTGACTTCTAGGCCCACATGAGGGCCTTCACCATGAACCTGGGTCTCTGGTCCAGGCACAGCCGATCCCCTCAGCTTCCCCAATCTACAATCTGGCCTCTGCACTGCTGGGTTTGCTTGAAATGGCCCCTTCTGATGAGAATACTCATCCACCCTTCAAGGTCTACTCCCTCATCGCAGTTTGCAAATCTTCTCCCATTGAACTGGAAGTTTGTTCCCACAGCCCTTCCTCACTGGGCTACATTATGTATCTGAGTCCTTCCTGCCAGAATGCAGGCCTCCCTGTAGTGAGTGACCACTCTGTGCTGGCTGAGGTTTGCTATGGCCATCTTGCAGATGAGGAGAGCTGACACAGAGATCTTAGCGAATTGCTCACATGCAAATTTGTGCTGAGTTGTGATTTGTTTCTTCTTCACAGTGACTCTACAGAGACTTGCCCTCTGACAGCAGAGCCAATGTCCCTTGGCTTATAAACTCTGTGCTTTATACATGGTGACTGCTGAGCAAATGGATGAGTGGGTAGCCACCAAGAGGATTTATAACATTTAGACAAATAGGTCTGGCAAGGTGGCTCACACTTGTAATTCCAGAACTCTGGGAGGCAGAGATGGGCAGATTGCTTGAGCTGAGGAGTTTGAGACCCAGTCTGAGCAAGAGCAGGACCCCGTCTCTACTAAAAATAGAAAAACTCGTCAGGCATTATGGTGGTGTCTGTAGTCCCAAGTACTCGGGAGGCTGAAGTAGGAGGATTGTTTGAGCCCAAGAGTTTGAGGTTGCTGTGACCTACAATGACACCATAGCACTCTATCCAAAATAACAGAATAAGTCTCTGCCTCAAAACCAAAACCAAAAACATTTAGGCTGAGAAAAAAATAAAATTTTCTTTCCATTGGAAAATTTCCTCATTTTAGTGTGCTAGTGCTGAAGTAAAACAAAAAAAATCTAAATAACAAATGAAAAATTAAAAATGAAATTAGGGTGGGTGCAGTGGCTCATGCCTGAAATCCCTGCACTTTTGAAAGGCTGAGGCAAGAGAATCACTTGAAGCCAGAAGTTTGAGACCAGCCTGAGCAACATAGTGAGATCCTCTCTACAGAAAGTAAAAAATTTAGCTGGAAAAAAAAAGAAAAAAAAAATTTAGCTGGGTGTGGCAGTACATGCCTATAGTCCAGCTACTCAGGAAGCTGATAGGAGGATCACTTGAGCCCAGGAGTTTGACGTTGTTGTGAGCTATGATGATGCCACTTGCCCTCCAGACTGGGTGACAGTGAGATCCTCTGTCAAAAACCACCAAAAAATGAAATTACCAAGAGACCTATGGACTCTGGGCTTCATGCATATCTAATTTTTTCACAAATAACTTTTATTCTTTTTTTTTTCCTTGACCAAAAAAGAGAATTTAGACTAAAGAATCTGAAAAGATCTCTTAAGGCACAGCTGGGTCCAGGAGCTCAAGTGCTCTCTGGTCGCAGTATTGCTCTCTCCACTTCTTTATCATTTTTTCTCCCATACAGATCCCTTATGTAGTTGTAACAATGGCTACCATAGCTGCTGCTTCCACTTCCCACTGGTAATTTGTTTTAAATGGTCCAGTATTGGAATACTAACATCGAATCTTGCTGCTAATCCACACGTAGACTGAGATGGATTCCTTTCCACTGCAGCTTTCATATCATGGGGCTCATTTTCAAGATTAAAATCACCAGAATAGAGCTTTCAAACCATCAATGTACTGTGTATTCATCAGCCACACCCTTCCTAAACTTTTTTGTTGATATTTCAAGTTGTCTGCACTGCATTGGATCTACAATGGAAGTCATATCAGAAAAAAACACGAGGGGCGGCGCCTGTGGCTCAGTGAGCAGGGCGCCGGCCCCATATACCGAAGGTGGCGGGTTCAAACCCAGCCCCAGCCAAACTGCAACCAAAAAGTAGCCGGGCATTGTGGCGGCCGCCTGTAGTCCCAGTTACTCGGGAGGCTGAGGCAGGAGAATCGCGTAAGCCCAGGAGTTGGAGGTTGCTGTGAGCTGTGTGATGCCACGGCAATCTACCGAGGGCAATAGAGTGAAACTCTGTCTCTACAAAAAAAAAAAAAAAAAAGAAAAGAAAATAACACGAATTTTTTATTTATCCATGGTTTCACAAAAATTGCTCTAAAAATATTTGAAAGGTAATGGTTTGAAAGAATGAGGATGTACCTTCACAATAAAAACAAAACAAGAAGTGTCAAAGTGAAATTTCAGAGACATCAACTGTGAAACTTAGTACTTAAGGAAATCGACATTTCATACTTATTAATCTAATACATTTTAAATAAATTTTTAACATTTATAATAAATAAATGGCAGTTTAAGGGGGGGAAGGTCCAGGGTTCTTTCTAATTATCCATTTTTTTTTCTTTTTGAGATAGTCTCACTCTGTTGCCCCAGGCTACAGTGCCATGGTGTCAGCCTAGCTCACAGCAACCTCAAACCCCTAGGCTCAAGAGATCCTCTTGCCTCAGCCTCCTGAGTAGCTGGGACTACAGGTGCCCACCACAACTCCTGCATAAAATTTTTCTACTTTTAGTAGAGACAGGGTCTCCATCTTGTTCAGGCTAGTTTTAAACTTACTTTATTTTTTATTTTTTTTAGAGACAGTCTCACTTTATCACCCTCCATAGAGTGCTGTGGCATTGCAGCTCACAGCAACCTCCAGCTCTTGGGCTTAGGCAATTCTCTTGCCTCAGTCTCCCGAGTAGCTGGGACTACAGGCGCCTTCCACAACGCCCGGCTATCTCTTGTTGCAGTTTGAACCCACCATCCTCTGTATATGGGGCTAGCACCCTACTCACTGAGCCACAGTTGCCACCTAGTCTTAAACTTTTGAGCTCAAGTGATCCTCTTGCTTTGGTCTCCCAGAGTGCTAGGATTATAGGCCTTAGCTACATGCCTGGCCTAATTAGCCATTTTTAAGCTTAACATATTTCTAATATAGTTCTACATTAGTTTTTATTTTTATTTTTTTGCAGTTTTTGGCTGGGGCCAGGTTTGAACCCGCCACCTCCGGTATATGGGGTTGATGCCCTACTCCTTTGAGCCACAGGCACCACCCAGTTCTGCATCAGTTTTTAAAGATTATTGGACACATCAAAACAAAGAGAAAACTCCTACATCCATAGACAACAGAAAGGCTTCTGCTTTTAGTGAAAATACATATCTTCAAATAATAGTTGCAACCCAAGTTTTTCAGCAACCATTAAAGAACAAAGAGGGATGTGTCCTCTGAATTATAATATGCATTTCCTCTAAACTGCAGTGTATACACACTATTACCTCTCTTGGCCTAAGGTGCTGTCTGTATAAAAGAGTGGGCTAAACTAGATGACTTCAGCTCAAACACTTGAAAACTCTCATTCTTTTCTAATAGTACATGATGCTGTTTCTAATGGTAAATAAGGATGGAGATGGTGTCCACATATGACAAGGAAGCTCTTACTATAGAATACTTTGTAAAACAAAAACAAAGACTCAATTTGTAATGTGAATCATCCCTCCTCCAGGCTGGAGGCTATGCACTCCCTCCCATCATTCATCTGTTTAAAATCATTAGGTTTTCATAATCTGCGCTGTGATTACCTATTGCTAAGTGAAGGAACTACTCAGACTTAATGGCTTGAAACCACCATTTTATTTTGCTCATGGATTTGGGAAGGGCTCAATTATGCAGCCTTCCCCTTCCCAGCTGGAGTGGTTGGGGCTGAAGAACCCACTTCCAAGAGTATTTTCTCTATGCAGTCCCTGGAACATCGACAGGGCAGCTAAGAAGGCTCCTCTGGGCCTCTGGATGTGGCCTGCCAGCATGCTGGTCTCAAAATAGTCAGACTTCTAACAGGACATCTCAGGGTCTCCAGACAAGAGAAAAGAAGGGAAAGCTGCAAATTTCTTAAGGTTGGGGCCAGAAGCAGGCACAGTGGCACTTTTGCTATAGTGTATTGGTAAAGTTGCTATGGAGCCTTCCTAGATTCAAGGGGAGAAAACACAAACTCCACTTGTCAGTGAGTGGAATGTGAAAGAATTTGTGTAGCCAGGCACAGTGGCTCATGCCCGTAATCCTAGCACTCTGGGAGGCCAAGGTGAATGGATGGCCTGAGCTCAGGAGTTGGTGACCAGCCTGAGCAAGACAGAGGACTCATCTCTAGGAGAAGTAGAAAAAGGCCCAGCTACTTGGGAGGCTGAGGCAAGAGGATCTCTCTCATCTCTCAGCCATTATTTAGGTTCTTTTTCTTTTGGCTGCGGCCAAGTTTGAACCCGCCACCTTCAGCATATGGGGCCAGCACCCTACTCCTTGAGCCACAGGTGCCACCCTTAATTAGGTTCTTTAAAAAAAATTTAAAACATCAATTTATGAGGGAAACTCCATTTGTCAGGGCAAACACAGATTGCAGGTAGTCCCGGAGCTGAGGAATGGCCTTGATTTTCAGTAAAATTTTTGAGTCCACAGCTTTTTGATCAACTTCGTCCTGTTCTGTTGTCTCATATTGCTCTTTTCCTGTGGTAAAGATCTCACCCTCCTGGTATCTGGGCTTCCACAACTAATTCTTGAAATAAGCATCAGTAAGATGCTTTGGGATTTTGACATTACTGATACCAATTTTTGTGGAGGTGGCAATGACAAATTTCTGGTGTGTCCTTTGTGGAGGTTCAGTCACAGGTAGCAAGCCGCTGCCCAGTCACTTTAAGAAAACCACCCTCTGGCCTCTGTGGTACCCAGGGAGGGTGACTAGGGTGGTCCTGGGTGGATGCTCAATAGCAGTTTTCTCACGTGCTGCTGAAAGGGTTTTCTGCTGTGGCTCAACAGCTTTCAAGGCACGTCTTCAGGGGAATAATATCTATGCCCTTTGCTAAGTTTAACTACCGAGCACCACCATTCTTGTCCCCACCAACTGGTTTTGTAATAGTGGCAAGGTCCTTCACCTTCTTTCTCTTTTCAATCTTGGATTTAGTCACCGCCTTTTTGGATCACATGGCAGATGGGGACTATTTGCCCATTCCTCTGACAAGAACAGATTTCTACTGCAGTGGGTCTTCTCCTTCTTCAGCTTTCTGGCCTTAGGTTTCTTCTCTTTAGTAACCACTTCTCAAATTTTTCAACCACCATCTTGCAAGATGGGAAAGAGATAAGAGGATCACTTGAGCCCATGAGTTTGAGGTTGTTGTGACCTATGATGGGTGGCAGAGTGAGACTGTCTCAAAAAAAAAAAAAAAAAAAAAAAAGAATTTGTGGCTATTCGAAATCTACCTCAAAGTAGGCTGCTATACTGATACTAACTTTTATGTATCAAGTACTTACTCTCGCCAACCATAGTAATTGATTTTCGTTCAATCTTCCCAAAAACTTTGTAATATAGATACCTATTATTCCCATTTTACAGCTGAAGAAACTAAAACACAAAGAGGCTAAACAACTGGTCTAATGCCACCCAGCCATATGTGAACCAGGTTTTGAACCTAGGCCATTTGTGCATGGAAAATTAATGAATTAACTAGGCTATTATCATAACTTTATACAATTATTACAGCAATAAGGCACACTATGCAAGGAAGTAAGTAGCCTTTCCATATTCCAGGTAAACATTTCTTTTGATGTTTTAAATTTCTTTAAAAGAACCCTTTCAGAAGGGATGGTCTCAGTTGCTTTTGTGCTGTGGGCCCATGTCTTTCCTGTGGGTGAGGGAAGGACTGACTGGTCGAGAGTACCTTCTGTAGGAATCTTTGTCAGTTTGTCTAGCCCCGGATCTTTCAAACAGTATCAAAGCCTCCAAGCAGCATTTAAAAAAATTAGTATCAGAAACGCAGGACAGGCTGGGCCCTATGGCTTACGCCTGTAATCCTAGCACTCTGGGAGGCAGAGATGGGCAGATTGCTTGAGCTCAGGAGTTTGACACCAGCCTGAGCCAGAGCTAGACCCCGTCTTTACTAACAATAGAAAAACTTGCCTGGCATTGTAACGGGTGCCTGTAGTCCCAGCTACTCAGGAGGTGACAGAGTGTCTAACAAAAATGAAAAAAAAAAAAAAAAAAAAAACCCAGGATATAACCAGTATGTCAAAGAAAACAATTGAAGAGAGTATTTCAGAAAGAAAGTCACACTGGTATGCCTTGACAGATGTCACGACTCACAAAGTCCTATTCTGAACAGGACATGTGTTTAGCCCCTGGACAGCTATTACCTGGTTAATATGAGAAGCATCTCCTTCTAGAACCTGTTGGAACCAAGTGATACCAGACTACCCTATGGAAACAATGGAGTGTCTGGGTGCCATAGGAATTGGCAGCAAGGTGATCTTGCAAGGCACTCAGGTAAAGCCTTTGTACATGTAGCCCATTTTTAACTTGCTCATGTCCAGCAAGCATCACTATAGTCACCAGATGGTCAAACTGAGTCAAACCTGTTTAATCTGGGGGGCGCCTGTGTCTCAGTGGGTAGGACACTGGCCCTGTATACCAAGGGTGGCGGGTTTGAACCCGGCCTCAGCCAAATGCAATAAAAAAAATAGCCAGGAATTGTGGTGGGCACCTGTACTCCCAGCTACTTGGGAGACTGAGGCAAGAGACTCACCTAAGCCCAGGAGTTGGAGGTTGCTGTGAGTTGTGATGCCACAGCACTCTACCCAGGGCGATAAAATGAGACTGTCTCTTAAAAAACAAACAAACAAACAAAAACCTTTAATCCAAGGTCCGCTAATACCACACAGAGGAAGGCTGCTCTGCCCAACAGTGAGACTGGTTGACACTTCCACGCACTGAACTTGGTCTTTCTGGTGAAGGTGCACTTGACATGCCACCTCATCCCTTTAGCTTTCCCTGGCCCTCCTGGGAAAATCAACTGCTTTCTGATCTGTATTCAATGCATTCCTCCTCTAGAATACCTTATTGAGCACTTACTGTGTGCCACTCCCTTTTTGCTGAGTACTTTTGGCCATCAACTCATCTAATTCACACCAGGACCATGGAGTGCTCCCATTCACATTTCAGAGTTGATGAGAGCTCAGAGAGGTTATGTAATCTGCGTCCCACGCCCACAAATTTGGCTACATACAGACTATATGTGTTTGTCCTCCTCTCCAGTTTTCCATCAGGTGATCAACACTATGAGGGCCAGGACTGGTGCTGATCAAGGTTCCCAGCACCTAGTACATTCTCAGTAAATGCCTGAATCAAGTTTATAAGGGCTGAGGGCCTTTCCAGGACCGTGAGCCCAAGAATCCTAAGAGTTAGGCTGACGTATCTCACACACCTCTACTCCAGGAAGCATAACTGACCTAAGGTGTCTACTGCAGTTTGAAATCCATCACTGGGCTATCAGTTTTCAAGTTTACTACAGAACTGAGGGATACAACTAGTGCAAGTTAAAACACCAGAGTTTGCTCTCCTTACCAAGATTCAGCACTTTTTCTTGAATAAACGTTTCTGAGGTTGCTGACAGCCTTTAATTTTCAGACTTCTTTGACAGTTGATCCTCACAAATTTTGACAGTTTTATCATTGCTTTTATAAAGAACCAATTTTCAGAAGTCCTTATTCTGCCACTGTCATCAACATTTGACAAAAGCTCTTTGACCACTTACTGTGCCTTAGGTCCAATTTCTCCTAGTTACAGAACTGCAGGTGCAGGCAGCTGACGGCTTTTCTTCTCATACTCTACACACTTGCGACTACTCAGCCATAAGGAGAGACAAAGTTCTCCTCCAGAAGCCCCCTGAGTTTTTTTCACATTCTTTAGGATTTTTGTGTTTCTTACTCTTTTTAGGCTTAAACATGAGAACCTCCAGTAAATTTTTTCTCATGCGTGCCGAGTGCTGCCACTGTTGTGGCAGAAATGAGGGCTCAGAAAGGTTATACAAGAAGCAGATGAATGAAGGATTATCAATATGAAATATGCACTTGAACTAATATTACTCACAGTACCTTTTGTTACTTTGGAGACCCGAAATGAACCAACTTTGCCTGTTTTTTTTTCCTGGCTATTTCATTAACATAAGGCCCTTAGTGCTACTCTGTTCAACCAGGTATCATGTCATCTTCATTGTGAGTGGAGGTGAAGCTACTTAGATGCCAAGAAAGGTTTCACCTTCAATAAACCCAGTCCGCCTTTGTATTTTAATGCTTGGCTTAAGTTATGGCATACTTTTGGGATAAACTCACTGAACACAATCCTTGGGTTTGTTTTTGTGGATACCTCACAATCTCCATTCTTTCGTTAGTTCTTAAACATTTTTTTACTTACTCAGCAACATCTTCACAGCTCACACCAGAAATGTTTGTGCAATCTCTTAGCGCATAAATGGGCAAGAAATCTTTTACCCTCAAGGACCTCTCCCAAACATCAGAGTTCAAATAGTTACGCAGTCACTCTCACAAATCTTTCTGCAGAAAAATATTATTTTTCTTGACTGTCTAAAACCTAAGTTTCTTTTTCTTTTTTTGGAGTATGGTATTTTGTTTTAATTCCAAAATATGAAAGGGATACAAATGTTTTTGTTACATGGATAGCTTTACAATGCATTAGTGTAGCCATCGCCTGGGTACTGTTCATTGTACTTGTTAGGTAAAACCTAAGTTTCTTAAGGACAGGGTCTTAGGTATTTAAATACTACCTTTAGTATTTAAAACAGTGCCTGGCACAGAGTACATACTCAAGAAATGTTTGCCAAATAGCTAAGTAAGTCTTGAAGATGAAAATTTAGTTCTTGAAAGTTTACAAAAGAGTGAAGAGGCAGAAATATTTTACAATCACATTACTGTTTTTTCAAATTAAGGAAATACTACTTAAGCCTATATTTCCATTTTAGTTAAGATAATAGGTAAGAATTGTAAAGGCAAAGGGGGGAAGACAGCCACAGGAAATGAGATATAACACACAAAGAGGAATGAAGTAGACAGAAGACTTATAGAAGTACTATGGACAAAGAAATGGAAAACTGATCTAGAGAGGAGAGCTTTGTATGTCAGTTTTTCTTTGTCTTAAAAGTTATCACTGGCCAGCCCTACATGGTGGCTCACATCTATAATCCTAGCACTCTAGGAAGCTGAGGGAGGTCGCTCACTTGAGCTCAGGAGTTTGAGTCCGGCCTGACCAAGAGCCAGACCTGTCTCTACTGACAATAGAAAAACTAGCCAGTTGTTGTGGTGGGCATGATAGTCCCACCTACTTGGGAGGCTGAGGCAAGAGGATGTCTTGACCCAAAAGTTTGAGGTTGCTGTGAGCTAGGAGGCTATGGCACTCTACCTAGGATGACAGAGTGAAACACTGTATCAAAAAAATAAATAAAGTAAGTATCACCAGACAAGGCTTCCTTTCTATCTTCTTTTAGAGTACGATCTGTTTTGGAGGAGATGGGCACAGTAAAACAAGAGTGGGGACTGCTGCTATATTTTTCTGAGGCTGAAATAAGCAAGGGGGTTCCCCACCTTTGGAAAATAGTAGATCCAACAACTAACCCATCAGTTCTCACTGCCAAGGAAGAACTTTATAATTTTGAGCCCAGTTTTATATCTGGACCACCCACACCAGAAGGGTAGCACAGAAAGGGAAAGAACAAGCATAAAGGAGAGACTACCAAGAATGACCAAGGGAAAAAACTGAAAACAGTGACAAATTGGTTGGCTCATCATTTCAGGGTAGGTGAATACAGACATGGAACCCAAACTATCCCCTTCGCTCCAAATTTGGCAGAGAATACTGCCTTATCCCATGTGACTTGCTATGGTCTGTGGAGTGTTAGCATATGTGAGGAGTACAGAGACATACATTTGTGTGGTCAGGCTTGCCTTCTCTTGTGCTTCTGCCATCAGCATGAAAACTTCTGCACAACTCTTGGGTTTTGCTACTGGCCCAAGGATGAACAAATGATGGAGCAGGCCAAAACCCAACTCAAGGCAGGAAGCCAAGCTCAGCTCAAAGTAGAGTCACCGAAATAAGCCTATGTCATCCAATCTGCAAAGGCATGAGTGAGAACGATTTTTTTTTTTTTTTTTTTTTTATTGTTGGGGATTCATTGAGGGTACAATAAGCCAGTTACACTGATTGCAATTGTTAGGTAAAGTCCCTCTTGCAATCATGTCTTGCCCCGAGAACGATTATTTTAAGCAACTGAGATTTGGGGTGGTTAGGCAGCAACAGCAACTGAAACATAAGCACATGTCATTCTTTTAGAATACATTTCATCCTAAGAGCAATCTGTTATCTCCTCTTTACCAGAGCCTAGCATAGTTCCTGGTACACAGGTGGTGTTCAATCAACGTCTCTTGCAGTCAGATTGAGGTTCTAAAAGTAGTGATCTAGGAGAATAAAACTAAAGGGAACTTACTGAATTTAGTAATCAGTATATGTCCCAACTTCAAAATCACCAATTTCAACAAGGACCAGAAAGCAGGTGATGAGGAGATTAAGACTATGCCTGGATTTGAACCTAGGCTTCATGAGTTAACAGCCAGGTGATCCTGGGATGCCTTAAGTTACTTCATCTGTCTCTTTCCTCATCTGTTAAATGGTACTATAAATAATACCTACCACACAGGACAGTTGTACGGCTTGAGATAATGTATTTCAAGCACTTACAACTTGCCTGGTACCTGATAAATGCTATACAGACATATTCTATTATTACAACCTGAATAAAGAGGATCTTGAGAAAGATTATTAAAGCCTTCAACCTGTTCCTCCAAAATTACCTATTTATCACTCTCATTATCTGATCTATGAATATAATTAGCTTTCTGTTTTCATAATCTTTCTATGCTCAGGAATGCTAACACTGACATCCACTCCATTCCACAGCATTCTTCCACCAGCCATTTTAAGAACTGCTGGTTTTGTTCCTTCACGGATCATGATGCCCTCTCTTTATTGGCTGTTACATGGCCTTCAATGTCCAGCCTTAGTACCATCTCTTCCATGTAGCCTGTTCTGATCTTCCTTGCCAGTGTGACCCTCTTCTTTTGACTTTTTTTTTTTGAGACAGAGTTTCAGTATGTTTGCCCTGGGTAGAGTGCCGTGGTATCACAGCTCACAGCAACCTCAAACTCTTGGGCTCAAGCAATCCTCTTGCCTCAGCCTCCCAAGTAGCTGGAACTACAGGCACCCGCCACAACGCCTGGCCGAGTTTTTGTTGCGGTTGTCATTGTTGATTTTAGCTGGCCTGGGCTGGGTTTGAACCTGTCAGCCTTGGTGTACGTGGCCAGCACCCTACCCACTGAGCTGTGGGTGCTGCCCTTCTTTGACCTTCTTTAGCAATTTGTCTCTACCTCAACCACACTTTTATTACTTTCTTTTTATATCCTTCCATGATAAAATTGTTTAGTTCCTAAAAGAAAAGACCACAGCTTCTAGGCTTTCTGCTCATTCTCACCCAAGTATATAGTAAGTAAGCAATAAATACTTGTTTAATGCATATATTTGAAAATCCCATAATAGAGAGGTTCATTTAAAATTTAAAACAGCTTTACTGAAAGGTCATTAAGTTTTTAAAAGAAAGGTAAAAATATGCCATAACTGAACACTAATTAGACAGATTAAGGGAAAAGAAATCTTCATGTAAAAAAGACAGACACTTGATTTATTGCATTAAAAAACTTTATTTCTTTTAAAAGGTCCGATATAAGCCAAATTAAACCCCAAATTTACAGCTGTACTTAGAGATCTCTTGAACTAAATGGCACTGTTTGAGTTGAGTATCTTGTTAAAGGAGGTCACTTGTTTGATATTACCACCATTTCCCCCAAAGTAGTTCTAGAGCAGAAGCTGGTATTACTATAATACACATCAGATATTTCAGATGTTACCTTTCATGCAGAAGTTAGAGAAAGCAAACAGACTTATCTACTCTGTGTGAGGGTAAAAAACACTACAGAACAGGGCCTGAATGCTTTAGACATACAAGGTGTAACTATAAAGGAACTTACTGTGGTGCATTCAAGTAGTCCGTGTACTTACTCCAACAATAACTGGTATTGTTCAAACACTATTTGGGACAGTACTTCAAGATTTCACCTCCCTGGGTGCAGCAGTTGACGAACCTAGGGGACAGACTGTCACAGATGTAATTATAAAGCAATGTGAGAGTTTTCCCAGAGGGCTGGCAATCTGGAGAACCACCTCACAAATGTTTTTCCGATAATAGTATCATTTACATATGACTGATGCAGGTTTAAAGTTCTGGTATATGAGGATAAATTAAAAACAGCTCATTACTTTATAGCTACACCTTGGATTTCATTAGCTGTGGTAACAGTGTGCCAAATGAGTCCTTCTGGAAATCACTTCAGCAGAGGAGTGAAACAGCCTGTAAAAAGAGAAGACATGGCAGAGCGGGCGAGATTCATCCTTCCAACCTTCTCAGGGTTCTCTTGGAGGACAGACCCAGGCCCAAGGACAGAAGTTACCCGGAGGGAGGCTTCAACTCCATCTAAGGAAGACCTTTCTAACAGTTAGAGCTGCTCAACTGAATGGACTGCTTGGTGAGGTAGAGTCACTGGAAGTGTTCAAGGTGGAAAGATCACCCTTGTAGAAGGAACTCCTGCATTTGTTAAGAGGTTAGAGAGTGGATGAACCTCAGGTCTCTTTCAATTCTGAGATTCTAGAAAATTCCCCCAGGGAATTCAGAAGAGAATTCCTAAAAGGAAAGAGAAAGCACACATATGTATACTTTTAGAATCCGCTTGAATTTTTTTTAAAGGTACAATAGAAAAGTAGTCCACTGTCTTTAAAATGCATATTCACCTTCCTACCACTAATAATTGGGAAGGGTTGTTTCTGACTTCTCTATATTACAAAGAAAAGATGGAAGATTACATTTATAATTTCTGTAAATATTTTAGAAAAAAATGCTTAAAATCTAGTAGTCAATGCCCTAGAAACTTTATAGATTTTGAGATAATATGCACAGATACAAATACTTGTTCATTAAATACAACTCACATCTGTGTTTTATTATACTCTAAAATATACAGGAATCTTGATGTACTGAAAGAGTGCAAGTAAATACAGTATTCAAGCAGTCACTATTTCTATGTACATGCTCATTAATTCTTCAAAAAACCCACAAAATTATCAAATAGATCAAAATACTGTTCTGTGTTTTCACACTTTATATTCAGAAAAACCAGCTGATAATTTACAATGTCATAAAGTTTCCAGTTTCACAATACAAAAAGGATAAAATGAAAATGGGTATCAATTTGCTGCAATTTAAGGAACTTTTTTAGCCAGGCCTGTAAGAACCCTATATACGTGAAATCATTTTTACCTGGAACTGACAGTTACAGTAAAAGCAGAACCACATAGACTGTTATTTGAAAGACTGAATTTCAGCTTCTCTCTCTCTCTTTTGTTACTTGAAAGGTACTTTTCAATTCGACAGACAATTGCTTCTCTCTCTAAATAATAACAGGTTCCAAACATACTACTTTAAATCTGAATAGGATCTAAAGGCTTTAGTATTTTTAAATCTTACCCAATACAGAAATACCTTTCAAGAGACTTAAAGATGTTTAATTTATAAATGATAAGAGTTGTTTTTCTCCCTTCGATTCATCATTTTTCAAAATCCAGAGACCAAAATAAACAACAAAAATCCCCTAACTCATTCTGGGGGCATAAAAATAACTTAGTGACTAAGGTGTGCCATTAAAAGTAGCAATTTTGAAAACTCCATTTCCTAGGACCACTTAGGTGCAATAGGGTGAAATAATGTACTTTCTGATTTCATTAATCTTTTTCCTGGGAAATTCTTTACATTTTTAAATAAAAATAGTTCAATCTTAAGCCCAAACCATTTGAAACTGGGCAAAAGCCTGACTCCAATCTGTCTCAATGTCTGTGTCACAAGTGTTTTAACCCATAATGCACTCATTCAGCTGGTTTTCAATTCTAATATAAAAATTTGAAAATTTTAATGTAAAAGAAAAAATGTAAAAATACATCTGCTTTATTCATGGAATTGGAAGGCTTTCAGATGTTTTCTTTTTTAAAAAAATCAACATTTAAAACCAAATCTCAGCTTCATTTCCAGAAATATTAAAGTTTGGTTTAGGTAATGTTTCATTTCACCTACTTCAGTTTCCATAAAATGGCATTCTATTAAAAAACCCTTAAGTTATTTGGTCCTTTGGCAATTTGCTGTGCACATAATGACTACTGTACCAAACTTTTATTGCCTTTAAATTTAGTTGTAATTTTATTGATAAGATTTAAATCTAATGTCCTCATTTCTTCTTTTACAATAGCATTGCTTGTGTAAGCAGGTTAGGGTGCACAGTGTCCCAAATTATTCATGGCGCTGCAAAACCAAATTAAACAATTCCACAAAACAATTTGACATCAATGTGTTTTTCTCTGATCAAGTCTATTTCAAGATTCTAAAGGTTCCTTTTGTAAAACTTGCCTTTAAAACTCTTCTTCCTAATGTCATCACATTTCTTACATCGGCTCACTGTGCGCTCTTTCCTCTTAGGTTGAATTTGTATGTGAATACGAAAGTGCCTTTTTTTCCCCGAAAAAGCACAGTTTGCAGTTTTAGTGTCCAAACTTCTTCCTACAATCCTGGCTCAGCCTTTCAGTAGGTCTCAGAATCGGAGTCATTGAGCTCATCCACATCAGTATATAAGTACTCCTGTTCCCCACCAATGTTGTTGAAACTGCAGTAGGAGCTAGGTTCATTCCTCATGATGGGCAAGGCTTCAAAGCTGACTGTTTTTGAGGTGTTGGTATAACGGTTAATGGCATTGAATGTCAAGGATGACAAAGGGCTACTTGATGAGATAGGCATCATGGTGGCCAAAATGAGAGCCAGGCAATCAGCCACGTCTTTATTGGGAGCACAGGCCAAAGCTGGGGTATATCCTAGAATTAAAGATAAAATTTTAAAATTAAACATCCTGAGATTTACTTCATTAAGCATAAGGAGATAAACCTAAAGGAATTCCACTTTAGACATATTTTAACTTACTTAAATTGTTTTTACCAGAATGTTTCACAACTTCCCAATAAGTAGGAAAAGAAAATAAGCCATAGAAATAATATAGGGGTGGGGGTAGCGCCTGTGGCTCAAGGAGTAGGGCGCGGGTCCCATATGCCGGAGGTGGCAGGTTCAAACCCAGCCCCTGCCAAAAACCACACACACACACACACACAAAAAAAATATATATATATATATAGGGGTGGAAGGAGACCTTACAAACGAGATAACAGAGGAGGAAACTGAGGCCCAGAGAAGGATGATTTCCCTAAGATCTTACAATTTATTCATATCCATCTGAATTCATAGAAGATATTTAGGCTAGAATAAGGAAAAAAATATACAGATGGATAAATCTTCTTTCAGAATGGTGAAGAGAGATTTACTGATAATCTGTAGTTATGTAAGTAAGCCCTTACATAAGAAATCTGTATGTGTGTAGGTTCAAGAATGAGGCACTGAACACATGTTCAAAATGTGTGCACTGAATAAATGACACTTGGTTGTCAATTTTTCTCTCAGAGGCCACATCTATTGAAGAAAAGTAGTAGATAAACTAAACAGATGAACTCTAAAACTAATGAGTCAAGACAAACAGGAATTATAAATGTTCCCTTTTGTAGTAGAAGGCCTACCTTAGACATAAGACCCCACAACATTAAACTGAGGAGGTAACATGTGGTACCTCCATTGGTACAAGATCCAGTCTTGAGGATGAACAAAAAGTATGATGCCAAGTTTCAAATACCAAAATAAAATAGTTCATACTTGCTGTTTTAAGCTATGTGAAGCCCACAGGTATTTAGCGGTAAATGATTTAAAAATTTTGGTCCATAGGTTCATTTGCTGTTGGACATCTAGACACTGTTTTCCCTATTATCTTTATCCGTATTTTAGCATTTACATACATATGATGTATTTATTAAAAATAACACATTTGTTTTTTATAGTTGGATGGCTCATGGCTGTAATCTCAGTACTTTGGGAAGATGAGGCAGGAAGATCCCTCGAGGCCCAGAATTTGAGACCGGTCTAAGCAACATAGCAAGACCCTGTCTCTACTAAAATCTTTTTTTTTTTAATTGTTAATCTACTAAAATCTTAAAAGAGAAATTAGCTGAGCATGGTAGTGTATGCCTGTAGTCCCAGCTATTCAAGAGTTCTAGAGGCAGAAGGATCACTTGAGCCCAGTGAGCCCAACCTCAACCTTGAGTTTGAGGTTGCACTGAGCTATGAAGACACCACTGCATTCTAGTTTGGACAGCAAAGGGAGATCTTGTCTCAAAAAAGAATTGCGTGCGGCAGCCTGCACTTATAACCCTAGCTAGCCTTCTGGGAGGCCAAAGTGGGTCGATAGCCTGAGCTCAGGAGTTCAAGACCAACCTGAGCAAGAGTGAGATTCCATCTCTACTGAAAATAGAAAAACTAGCTGGGTATTGTGGTGTGTGCCTATAGTCCCAGGCTCAGGCAAGAGGATCATCTGATTTCAAGAGTTTGAGGATGCTGCAAGTTATGATGACACCATGCACTCTATTCCAGGTAGACAGGGTGAGACTCTGTCTCAAAAAAGAAAAAAAAAAGTAAAGCAGAAAAAAACTAAAGTAAACCAAAATCACATTTGTTTTTTAACTGGCTGAATGTTTTTTAACAAACATTCATATAATCACCATCCAAGACAAGAAAGAGAACATTACCAGCATACCAGAAACCCCACATGTCTTGTACCCAATCACTATACCTTTTCCTCTTCCACAATGGTAATTGCATTCCTGACTTACATGGTCAGGAATTTCCTTACTTTCCTTCCTACTTATAGTCATAAATACTACCATTTAGTTTTGATTTTTTTTTGTAGCTAATATAAATGGAACGATGTAGTATGATTTAATATCTGGGTTCTTTTGCTTAACATGGTGTGTGTGAGATTTACCAGTACTGTACTTAACTCTAGTTAAGTACATTTCATTTCATTTTCATTATTTGTTTTCTGAGACTAAATCTCACTATGTCGCCCTTGGTAGAGTGCTGTAGTGTCACAGCTCACAGCAACCTCAAACTCTTGAGCTTCAGTGATTCTCTTGCCTCAGCCTCCCAAGTAGCTGGGACTACAGGTGCCCACCACAACGCCCAGCTATTTTTTTGTTATAGTTGTCATTGTTTTAACAGGCCTGGGCTGGGTTGGAAACTGCCAGCCTCAGTGTATGTGGCCGGCGCCCTAACTACTGAGCTACAGGCGCCACCCCATTTTCACATTTTCATTGTTATATAGTATTTCATTGTGTGACGGTACCACAGTTTAGTTATACATTTTCATTGTTATATAGTATTTCACTGTGTGACGGTACCACAGTTTAGTTATACATTTTAACTAAATATGACTGTTTCCAGCTATCCTATATATCCTGTATATTTTCATCTATGATACATCAGCCTTGATAAAGAAAAAAACAATTTTCCCTTCATAAAGTTCTCATTTTGTCAAGGGTCAAAGGGAATAACTGATATTTCTATAACCTTGGCATGAGTGGCTGAAGGATGTGCATACATATATTTTGAGACAGAGACTTAAGCTGCCCTGGGTAGAGTGCCATGGCATCATCATAGCTCACAGCAAACTCTAACTCTTGGGCTCAAGCGATCCTCTTGCCTCAGTTTTTCTATTTTTAGTAGAGACAGGATCTTGCTCCTGCTCAGGCTGGTTTCAAACTTGTGAGCTCAAGCAACCTACCTGCCTTGGCCTCCCAGAATGCTAGGATGACAGTCATAAGAGATGTGCATATTTTTGATTAACTAACCCATCTATGCTCGAAGTAACCAGCAGAATGCTTCCCTGTTCACTTCTTTTTTTTTTTTGCAGGTTGGCAGAGGCTGGGTTCAAACCCGCTACCCTCGGCATATGGGGCCAGTGTCCTACTCACTGAGCCACAGGTGCCACCCCACTGTTCACACTTCTTTCAAGGGTTCTTCTGAAGATCTGAGAGTACCTGCTGTTGCTGGCAGTAAGAACAACCCATCAGACAGGACATGATGCCTTAAATGAGAGTGGGGTTGGGAAAGAAGAATGTCTGAGGAGTATTCTCCAGTCAGAATATGGTTATAAAACCAGGCTCCTGTCCCCTGCATGAGGTTTTTCCTTTAGAATTCCACTCTCTCTGCCTAGGAAGTTCCTTCTCCACTTTCTACTTATCCTATGGATTTGACTTAGAAGTCACTCTGGGGATGCCTTCTCTGACCCTGCAAAAAAGAGTCTGAAGACCCTTTTATGTACTCTCATGGCATTCTAGGTTTACTCTAATTAAACTATTTCAAGTGCACTATTAACCTGCTCAAATTCACCTCTAAGGGAGTAGACTATGTCTTAGTCTACACTCCATACTCAGAACTTAGCACAGTGCTTGGCATAATCATTTGTGCAATGAACATTTAATGAGCCTACACTATGTCCAGGTGCTCTTCTAAGCACTCATAATACACTGCTGAATGCAATAAAGATTCACAGCTTTTGTGGAGCTTATATTAGAGAGACAATTAACATAATAAAAAGTAAATTATATACAATATGTTAGCTGCTCAATGAAAAAAATAAAGAGGAAAAAGTAGAGCAGGTTAACAAAGACAGAGAATGTTGTGGTAGGGGTAGGTAGCAAGTTGTAATCCAAGTGGGGTAGGTCAGAATGGCCTTCATTGAGAAAATGAAATTCCAACTAAAATTTGAAACAGGTAAAGGTTTAGTCAAAGCATGCTTGGAGTGTTCCAGGCTGAGGAAACAGCTAGAACAAAGATCTGCACAACCCTGGTATTGAGGGGTTAGCATGGCAGAATGAAGTAAGAGAAGGGAGATCAGAAAGATAATGGGGTAGAAAACAGATCCTGTAGGGGCTTGAATGTCATTTTAAGAACTAGGAGTGAGCCAAGATTCAGAAGTAACATGTTCTCACACAGTTTAAAAGGATCTAGGTCAGGGAAGTAGCAGTAAAGAATGAGCAGATTGTGGATATACTGTAGAGGTGCAATTAATAAAATATGCTGATGGACTATAACATTGGTTATCAGAGAGAGGAATCAAGGTTTATGCTGAAGTTTTTGCCCTGAGCATGTATAAGAATCGGAAATGTCTTTAACTGAGATTAGGACAGCTGTGGGGAGAACAGGTTTGGCAAGGGGCAGGGAAAACGGATCAATTAACAGTTTGGTTCTGGACATGTTAGTGTTAGACATGTTAGTCTGAGATTTTGAAAGGTCTGGTCTGGAGATGAAAATTTTCTGCACATAAGTAGTATTTATAACCAAGAGACTAAATGACATTACTTAGGGAGTAAATATATGGAGGGATAGCAGAAAAAAAAAACAACACAAAGATTCAGTCCTAGAGCCCTCGAATATTAATAAGTTGGGAACTAAACATGGTGGTTCACCTCTATAATCCTAGCACTCTGGGAGGCCAAGGTGGAAGGAGCCCTTGAATTTGGGAGTTCTCACTAAGTAAGAATGAGACCGAGTCTTCACTAAAAATAGAAAAAGTAGCCGGGCACTGTGGTAGGCATCTGTGGTTCCAGCTACTCTGGAAGCTAAGGCAGGAGAATCACTTGAAACCAGGAGTTTGAGGTTGCTGTGAGCTATGACACCACGGAAATCTACCTAGGGCCACAAAGTGAAACTCTGTCTCAAAAAAAAAAAATTGGGGAGAAGGAGAAATTGCGTAAAATAAATTGAAAAGGACTAACTGGTAATATAGAAGGAAAGCCAAGAAAGTGCAGGGTCCTAAAAGCCAAGCAAAGAAAGTTTATCAAAGGAAAAGAGGTACTTGGTTGTATCAAAAGCTACAAGCAAAATGAGCACTAAGAATGAACTCTTAATATAGTGGAGGTCCCTGGAGATCTTGATAATAACAGGTTTGCAGTATTTTTATGTGTGTGTGAGGGGGGATAAAGGTCTGATAGAGATTTCAGACAGAATGAAAGAATGAGAGTAGAGAATAACTGGTGACAGCAAGAGAACCAATTCTTGAGTAGTTTTGCTGCAAAGGAGAACAGGGAAATTTAGAAGTACCTGGCAGGATTTATGGGATTAATCTAGGATTTTTTTTTAAGAAGAGAAAACTTATTTTTATAGACTGAGGAGAATAATCTAGGAAAACAGCAAAATATTGTTATTGCAGGGCACAAAAGGGAAGAATTAGTTAAAGTGATATTCTCATGGAGGCAAAAGGGGACAGGATCTAATGCATGAGTGGAAGGGCTGGCTTTATACAAGAATACGGCACTTAACTAGGGCCTTGATAAAAACTTGTTGAAAGAACATCTGTGGATCTGGGCACCGTGAGTCTGGGGAGATAGGACTCCAGGCATCTCTGGCTGGTGGGAACTGCCTATCATCACTCCTATGAGGATACAGGGAGTCAGCAAGAGACTTCTGGACCCCAAGAGGAGGACTAAAACAGTGGAAAACCGGCAAGTGGTCGCGTGTGTTCAATCCGTCTAAACCCGCCCACAACTTCCACAGGCACAAGAACTTAAAGAGCAAGAGGAAGTGAAAGGAAAATTAGGGCAAGGAAACAGATAAAAGAAATCACTCATGAGGAAGAATCAGCAGAAAACTCCAGGCAACATGAAGAACCAGTCCAGAACTACCCCGCCAAGGGACCATGAGGTAGCTACTGCAGAGGATTCCACCTATACAGAAATGTTAGGAATGACAGAAAGGGAATTTAGAATACACATGTTGAAAACAATGAAAGAAATGATGGAAACAATGAAGGAAACTGCTAACAAAGTGGAAAATCACCAAAAGGAAATCCAAAAACAGAATCAAATCAGAGATGAACGATATGAAGAATGTAAAATGGATATAGCAGAGCTGAAGGAAATGAAACAGTCAATCAGGGAACTTAAAGATGCAATGGAAAGTATCAGCAACAGGTTAGACTATGCAGAAGAAAGAATTTCAGAGGTAGAAGACAAAGTTCTTGAGATAACTCAGATAGTAAAAGAGGCAGAAAAGAAGAGAGAGAAAGCAGAACGTTCACTGTCAGAATTATGGGACTTCATGAAGCGTTCCAACATACGAGTTATAGGAATTCCAGAAGGGGAAGAAGAATGCCCCAGAGGAATGGAAGCCATACTAGAGAATATTATAAAAGAAAATTTCCCAAACATCACCAAAGATTCTGACACACTGCTTTCAGAGGGCTATCGGACCCCAGGTCGCCTCAACTCAAACCGAGCTTCTCCCAGACACATTGTGATGAACCTGTCCAAAGTCAAGACAAAAGAAAAGATTCTGCAAGCTGCCAGGAGTAAGCGCCAGTTGACCTACAGGGGCAAATCCATCAGAGTGACCGCAGACTTCTCTAATGAAACTTTCCAAGCAAGAAGACAATGGTCATCTACCTTTAATCTACTTAAACAGAACAATTTCCAGCCCAGAATTCTGTACCCTGCTAAGCTAAGCTTCAAAATTGATGGAGAAATCAAATCATTTACGGATATACAAACATTGAGGAAATTCGCCACAAGACGACCAGCTCTACAGGAAATACTTCAACCTGTTCTGCACACTGACCACAATGGATCAGCAGCAAAGTAAGAACTCAGAAATCAAAGGACAGAACCTAACCTCCACACTGATGCAAAAGATAAAACTAAGCAATGGACTCTCACCAAATAAGTCGAATAGAATACTACCACACTTATCAATTATCTCCATAAATGTTAATGGCTTGAATTCCCCACTGAAGAGACATAGATTGGCTGACTGGATTAAAAAACACAAGCCATCCATTTGCTGTCTGCAAGAAACACACCTGGCTTCAAAAGATAAATTAAAACTCCGAGTCAAGGGTTGGAAGACAATTTTTCAGGCAAATGGAATTCAGAAGAAAAGAGGAGTTGCAATCTTATTTTCAGATACATGTGGATTTAAAGCAACTAAAGTCAAAAAAGACAAAGATGGTCACTTTATATTGGTCAAGGGAAAACTACAACAAGAAGACATTTCAATTCTAAATATTTATGCACCCAATTTAAATGCTCCCAGATTCTTGAAGCAGACCTTACTCAGTCTGAGCAATATGATATCTGATAATACCATCATAACAGGGGACTTTAACACTCCTCTTACAGAGCTGGACAGATCCTCTAAACAGAAATTAAACAAAGATAAAAGAGATTTAAATGAGACCCTAGAACAACTATGCTTGATAGACGCATATAGAACACTCCACCCCAAAGATAAAGAATATACATTCTTCTCATCACCCCATGGAACATTCTCCAAAATTGATCATATCCTGGGACACAAAACAAATATCAACAGAATCAAAAGAATTGAAATTTTACCTTGTATCTTTTCAGACCATAAGGCACTAAAGGTGGAACTCAACTCTAACAAAAATGCTCAACCCCACCCAAAGGCATGGAAATTAAACAATCTTCTGTTGAATAACAGATGGGTGCAGGAAGAAATAAAACAGGAAATCATTAACTTACTTGAGCATAACAACAATGAAGACACAAGCTACCAAAACCTGTGGGATACTGCAAAAGCAGTTTTGAGAGGAAAATTCATCGCTTTAGATGCCTACATTCGAAAAACAGAAAGAGAGCACATCAACAATCTCACAAGAGATCTTATGGAATTGGAAAAAGAAGAACAATCTAAGCCTAAACTCAGTAGAAGAAAAGAAATATCCAAAATCAAATCAGAGATCAATGAAATTGAAAACAAAAGAATCATTCAGAAAATTAATGAAACAAGGAGTTGGTTTTTTGAAAAAATAAATAAAATAGATAAACCATTGGCCAGACTAACTAGAAATAGAAAAGTAAAATCTCTAGCAACCTCAATCAGAAACGATAAAGGGGAAATAACAACTGATCCCACAGAGATACAAGAGATCATCTCTGAATACTACCAGAAACTCTATGCCCAGAAATTTGACAATGTGAAGGAAATGGATCAATATTTGGAATCACACCCTCTCCCTAGACTTAGCCAGGAAGAAATAGACCTCCTGAACAGACCAATTTCAAGCACTGAGATCAAAGAAACAATAAAAAACCTTCCAAGTAAAAAATGCCCTGGTCCAGATGGCTTCACTCCAGAATTCTATCAAACCTTCAAGGAAGAGCTTATTCCTGTACTGCAGAAATTATTCCAAAAAACTGAGGAAGAAGGAATCTTCCCCAACACATTCTATGAAGCAAACATCACCCTGATACCAAAACCAGGAAAAGACCCAAACAAAAAGGAGAATTTCATACCAATCTCACTCATGAACATAGATGCAAAAATTCTCAACAAAATCCTAGCCAATAGATTACAGCTTATCATCAAAAAAGTCATTCATCATGACCAAGTAGGCTTCATCCCAGGGATGCAAGGCTGGTTTAACATACGCAAGTCCATAAACGTTATCCACCATATTAACAGAGGCAAAAATAAAGATCACATGATCCTCTCAATAGATGCAGAGAAAGCATTTGATAAAATCCAGCATCCTTTTCTAATTAGAACACTGAAGAGTATAGGCATAGGTGGCACATTTCTAAAACTGATTGAAGCTATCTATGACAAACCCACAGCCAATATTTTACTGAATGGAATAAAACTGAAAGCTTTTCCTCTTAGAACTGGAACCAGACAAGGTTGTCCTCTGTCACCTTTACTATTCAACATAGTGCTGGAAGTTCTAGCCAATACAATTAGGCAAGACAAGGAAATAAAGGGAATCCAAATGGGAGCAGAGGAGGTCAAACTCTCCCTCTTCGCTGACGACATGATCTTATACTTAGAGAACCCCAAAGACTCAACCACAAGACTCCTAGAAGTCATCAAAAAATACAGTAATGTTTCAGGATATAAAATCAATGTCCACAAGTCAGTAGCCTTTGTATACACCAATAACAGTCAAGATGAGAAGCTAATTAAGGACACAACTCCCTTCACCATAGTTTCAAAGAAAATGAAATACCTAGGAATATACCTAACGAAGGAGGTGAAGGACCCCTATAAAGAAAACTATGAACTCCTCAGAAAGGAAATAGCAGAGGATATTAACAAATGGAAGAACATACCATGCTCATGGATGGGAAGAATCAACATTGTTAAAATGTCTATACTTCCCAAAGCAATCTACCTATTCAATGGCATTCCTATCAAAGTACCTACATCGTACTTTCAAGATTTGGAAAAAATGATTCTGCGTTTTGTATGGAACCGGAAAAAACCCCGTATAGCTAAGGCAGTTCTCTGTAACAAAAATAAAGCTGGGGGCATCAGCATACCAGATTTTAGTCTGTACTACAAAGCCATAGTGGTCAAGACAGCATGGTACTGGCACAAAAACAGAGACATAGACACTTGGAATCGAATTGAAAACCAAGAAATGAAACTAACATCTTACAACCACCTAATCTTCGATAAACCAAACAAGAACTTACCTTGGGGGAAAGACTCCCTATTCAATAAATGGTGTTGGGAGAATTGGATGTCTACATGTAAAAGACTGAAACTGGACCCACACCTTTCCCCGCTCACAAAAATTGATTCAAGATGGATAAAGGACTTTAATTTAAGGCATGAAACAATAAAAATCCTCAAAGAAAGCATAGGAAAAACACTGGAAGATATTGGCCTGGGGAAAGACTTCATGAAGAAGACGGCCATGGCAATTGAAACAACAACAAAAATAAACAAATGGGACTTCATTAAATTCAAAAGCTTCTGTACAGCTAAGGAGACAATAACCAAAGCAAAGAGACAACCCACACAATGGGAAAGGATATTTGCATATTTTCAATCAGACAAAAGCTTGATAACCAGGATCTATAGAGAACTCAAATTAATCCACATGAAAAAAGCCAACAATCCCATATATCAATGGGCAAGAGACATGAATAGAACTTTCTCTAAGGATGACAGACGAATGGCTAACAAACACATGAAAAAATGTTCATCATCTCTATATATTAGAGAAATGCAAATCAAAACATCCCTGAGATATCATCTAACCCCAGTGAGAATGGCCCACATCACAAAATCTCAAAACTGCAGATGCTGGCGTGGATGTGGAGAGAAGGGAACACTTTTACACTGCTGGTGGGACTGCAAACTAGTACAACCTTTCTGGAAGGAAGTATGGAGAAACCTCAAAGCACTCAACCTAGACCTCCCATTCGATCCTGCAATCCCATTACTGGGCATCTACCCAGAAGGAAAAAAATCCTTTTATCATAAGGACACTTGTACTAGACTGTTTATTGCAGCTCAATTTACAATCGCCAAAATGTGGAAAGAGCCTAAATGCCCACCAACCCAGGAATGGATTAACAAGCTGTGGTATATGTATACCATGGAATACTATTCAGCCATTAAAAAAAATGGAGACTTTACATCCTTCGTATTAACCTGGATGGAAGTGGAAGACATTATTCTTAGTAAAGCATCACAAGAATGGAGAAGCATGAATCCTATGTACTCAATCTTGATATGAGGACAATTAATGACAATTATGGTTATGGGGGGGGGAAGCAGAAAGAGGGATGGAGGGAGGGGGGTGGGGCCTTAGTGTGTGTCACACTTTATGGGGACAAGATATGATTGCAAGAGGGACTTTACCTAACAATTGCAATCAGTGTAACTGGCTTATTGTACCCTCAATGAATCCCCAACAATAAAAAAAAAAAAAAAAAAAAAAAAAGAAAGAAAGAACATTTCTGGCTACTAAGATGAATAAAGTGGTAAATTAAATAGTAAATATTGCCTTTAGTTTTAATAAATAATATATGAATTTATAACTTCATCTGTTAAAGTTTTCCTATTTGTTTTGCCCTTATTCCTTTGCTAAAGAAGTACTATTCAGTATTAACTTCAGCTCTCCTCTTTGAGCAACAAAAAATATTTAAGTTTATTTTATTTTAAATATGGACCATCAAAAGGTAAGAGTTTCTGGTAAGATATAGGTGAAGGGAAACGACTACAGAACCTACTTACCATTTTCATCTACTGCAAGCACACTTGCTCCTTTCCCCAAAAGTTCTTGAACCACCATTGTTAGCCCATTTCGGGCAGCAACATGCAGAGGTCTGGGGGAAAAAATTATACATGTACATGTATGTGCACATACATACACACAACTGGCTGTCAGAGGGCATTTTTGTTTATTTGTGAAGACCCAAAGGTACAAACTTGAAGCACCTACTCCTTATAGCAAAGCTGGGGAGTAGGGACAGCAGAACCTCTGTGTAGTACACTGTTATACACTTTGTCAATGTGTGTAAGCTAAGCCATAGGCTCCACTGGCAAGTTCCCACCTTCACCAAACCATTTTGTTACTTTCTTTCTAAGACTCAATGTTTAAAAAGATTTTTCCATTAAAACTGCATTCTTATGTTTTTGTTTTATGAAATAAGGTTGGCAAACGCATATAATAGAACACACAATAAAAACTGTAAATTGCAGTTGCATAAATCTAATGGCACTGAAAACAGTTTACAAGCCCCATGATTAATTTTTAGAACTTCAAGGGCCTTAATTGACCCTAGAATAGGAACAAGTACTCTAAGATTTTGCTCTTTACCAAGTCTAAAAGTGAAAAAGAAATGAACATTGGGGGAGGATGATGGGATCTAATATCTCTGTCAATCAACCTGGAGGTTGGCTGCTTACAGTAAGAACCTGATTCTTTATAAAACCTCTTTAAGCTTATAGATGTATAATTTCTTACCTCACTTATTGCTAGTGTCATATAACATATTATTACTGATTTCCATAAAATATACAAAATAGTACTACTTTCCTTCAGAAAATTACATGGGTTAATGGACTAATATTATTGTCAATGTTGTAATAAAGCTGCAATTCATAAGCTTTTAAAATAATATGCCTTTAATTGTAATGATTTAAAAAATAAGGTTTGTCTTCATATAGTTAAAAGAAAAGAGTTTTGTCAGTTGTAAACTTGCACTTTACTTGTTCGCTGCATCAATGACTAAGACCTATTCCAACATTCACATGTTAAGATAAAATCCATTTATCCCTTTCATAAAAAATTATAGGTCACAAAGTTACATTAGACATTGAAAGTACTCACGTTTGCAAGGCTGCGTTGGTTGCGTTGATGAGGTTTCTATCTGTTATCTTTTCCAGTATTAACAAGGCACTAGTTTCATGACCCTAAAATTGTGGCAAATAACTCTTGAAAACTTTACAATCATTAAAGGTAAATTTATACACTCAACAATTTCTAATCCTAGTCCACACAATATGTATAACACCATAATATGCCATAAATGTTCCTGGCTAATATCTTATAGTATCTGTCTAAACATGTGTTGGGAGTGGGGTTAAGGGGAGAGGAAAAAAAAAAAATGAAGATTAAAGAAAGATGATAATTGTGTTTTAGACTTGTACACCAAAACTTATTTGGCTACCTGGAGACTTTCTTACAGGATGGAGCCTAAAAGTCAATATTTTTGTTCAAGAATCCTGATGCCAGGAATCATTAGTGAGGTTTGGTCCCTAGGTCTGTTGATATTAGTGCAATGAAAAAAGTCTCAATGCCACTGTTAATATTAACAGTGAAAACATGTCCTTAAAATGTGTACATACCTTGCTGCAAGCCAAATGGAGGGCGGTGTTTTTACTGTTATCTTGTAAAGTCAGATCTGCACTAGCACTGCTAACCAGCATCTCTGGGAGGAAAAAGTGCATCAATTCTTATGTTTATAAACATGTTTCTTAGATTAACTATAACTCACTATAGAAAAATGAAAATATAAAGCAAAAAATACCCTTCTTGCAAAAATTTAAGTGCAGGAAAAAAATAGTGATATATAATGTATACTCTAGTGTCTATAATTATATAGGATAACTATACTGTTATATAAAAAACAGACACTAACAATACCAAATAACATTTACTTTGTGAGTGTTCACAAAATTTTAAATTGTTGTATGTACTATGGATTTATAATAATTTATTTAACTCTCACAATAACTCTACAAAGTAGGATATTTTCTCATTTTACAAATGAAAAAACAGAGTATACGGTCACCTCGCTGAAAGATCTAGGACTCACATTCAGGCGATCTGATTCCAAAGCCAGTGTTCTTTTTTTTCTTTTTGCAGAGACAGAGTCTCACTTTATGGCCCTCGGTAGAGTGCTGTGGCCTCACACAGCTCACAGCAACCTCCAACTCCTGGGCTTAAGCAATTCTCTTGCCTCAGCCTCCCAAGTAGCTGGGACTACAGGCGCCCGCCACAACGCCCGGCTATTTTTTGGTTGCAGTTTGGCCGGGGCCGGGCTTGAACCCGCCACCCTCGGTACACGGGGGCGGCGCCTTACGGACTGAGCCACAGGCACCGCCCCCAAAGCCAGTGTTCTTAACTACTATGGTACACTGCCTTAGTAAAGCAGACTCTTCTATCAGTAAGGGCAAATTAAAACACTGTGTCCCTAAATGAAAATGCAGGTTGCAAGCAGGTAAAAGGTTTTAATTCTTAGGAATGATGCAATAACTAGTGGAACTCAAAAGTCTTGGGATCTAAGTTAAATGTAAGTGAGTAACAAGGGCTATCCAGATACTTCCTGGACAGCCCTTGTACATGCTTAGAAAAATAAAAGTCTTAAATAGTTTTTTTTACCAACTGTATTTGTTTGTCCATTTTCTGCGGCCATCATAAGAGGTGTTTTCCCAGAAGAGTCCACAGAATTGACTTGAGCATTATGGCTTAGCAGCAGCTGTAAACACTCTACATGGTCTGTGAAGGCAGCTGCATGGAGAGGAGTTCTGTGAGACAGAGAAATTGAAATACATATGACTAAATCTAAACGTTAAATACATTGGAAAAGAATTATTTCTTTTTCTATGACAAGTCAATTTTCAAGGGTTTCTACAGCAGGCTATTCAAATACTGCCCAGATCAAACTTAAAAGAACTTACTAATTTCTGCCATAGAAATCTATACTTTCAACAACATAATAGGACTTAAATTAGAAATAGTATAAAGATTATAAAATTGCTAAAATAAACATTATTAAAGGAAATTTTGAAGGAAATAAATCCTGACCCAAATGATGCCACCTGTTACAACTGTTAGATTCTCCTCCAGACTTCATTCCTAGTTAGAAATCTGTTATTAAACACTGATCTTTGGTAATATAACTTCTTAAAAAAAGGGTAAATTACTTTAAAAGATAGCTTTATAAAAGAAAGACTGGCTAAAAACCATAAATTAACAGAAAAATTTTATATAATGTAAACAAATTAAGATTTTATAATTTATTCTTGTAAATATGAAAACCAACTTTCAATTAATAATGGGTTTTCCATAAATTCTCATGCATTAGGATAAGTAGTCAAAATTTCTTCCTATTGAAAGTAAAACTATTTCCTTCATAGCTGGAATCCTACCTTCCTTTTGAATCTGTGGCATTCACGATGCTGGCACCTAATGTATCAATTAACATCTCAGCAGCACCTTCATTGTCATTTATCCTGTGTAAGGTAACAAAGTGATCATTCTCACATCAATGGTTTATTTTTATTAAAAACTCAAAATGAATCTGATTTATTTTGTATTTACTTACACAGCACAATGCAATGGACTAAAAGCATTTCCTTCCAATTTCTGGAAAACTTCTTGTTCTAAAAGAAGTTCTACACATGTCTCATGACCTAAATAGGTAAACAAAAAATAGCCATTAAAATTCAAAAAAAGACATTAGCAAAAATTGCAAATATATGTAAGTGTTAAAGGGAAAAAGTACAAATCCCTGAACCCATCGTATCTCCAAGTTCCACTTTCTATACTGTAACCACTGGAAACTTAATTGTTTCAGATAACTTCTAAGTATTTTCTTAACTTCTAGGTATTTTCAAGCACGGCCCCCCCCCCCCCCACTACAATGCTCAGCTATTTTTTTGTTGTAGTTGTCATTGTTGTTTGGCAGCCCCGGTGTATGTGGCCAGCACACTAGCCTCTGAGCTATAGGCGCTGAGCCAATAGATTATTTTTAAATAAATTAATAAGTATTTAAATATTTCTAGCCACAGAGCCTGAAGCCAAAGGGTTTGAGAACTACTATTTGAGTTGAGTCAGAAAAAGGGAGTTTTCAGGTTCTTGGTTATATCCAGAAATCATTATTGAGGAATATCAAGCAATCTCATCACTTTACATCAGTTTATGAAATATAGACTGATCCATCCTCCTTTTGATGTTTTGGAGGGCTATTTTTTTTTTTGGAGACATAGTCTCACTATGTTGCCCTTGGTAGAGTGCTGTGACATCACAGCTCACAGCAACCTCCAACTCTTGGGCTTAAGTGATTCTCTTGCCTTAGCCTCCCAAGTAGCTGGGACTACAGGCACCCACTACAATGCCCGGCTATTTTTTTGTTGTTGTTGCAGTCGTCATTGTTGTTTAGCTGGCCCGGGCTGGGTTCCAATATGCCACCCTTGGTGCATGTGGCCAGTGCCATAACCACTTTGCTACGGGAGCCGAGCCTGCAGGGCTATTCTTAAGCTATTTAGAGGTTCATAAAAATAAAATTTTTAAAGTAACAAATAAGGTAAGTACTCTTAATTTCTGTGATTGAATAACTATATAAACTAAAATTTTAATGTCAGCCTGCTCTTTTCTAAAACTTGGCTATTACTTCATTTTAATTTAGGAGAAAGGTTGTTTACTGTTTTTTTGAAGTGCTTCCAATCTTCTTTCCAGCCATACAATAATTACTAGTCAAAGTAAAACCATTTTACATATGCTACTTTCAGAATGTTAAATTATAAAACAGGCTTTTGGTTATAAATATGGTATTAATTTTAAGCAGTCTGTATAGTCTCTTATTGCGTATAGCCAACACACATATAATTCCTTCCAGCTCAATTCAGAATTACAATTTTTAACTCTGAAAAATAGACACATCTGTTATGATCTTTAAATGGTATCCAGCCAGTAGTTCATGCAAAATTCTGTGTCTTGTACAAAATGCCTCAGAGAGTCTAAATTTAGTAATGATACAGTAGGAACTCACTTTAGACAAAGTGTTCTACATATAGACCTGACAAGAAATGTTACAGTACAGAGCAATTCTCCAAAGGACAGTTAAAGTAGTTAGTTAACTAACTGCTCCACCTGAGAAAAAAAAAGTTAAGTTTCTCCTTCAAAATAATTTTCTCTCACTGACATTATTAACAAAAATCACACATCTGTGGGTGTGTTTTCACTACATTAGATATTCTGAATTTCCCTCATATTTATAAAAGGTAAAGTCACATTATAAAACAAATCAAATATCAGTAGCAAAATACAACATCTTTGACTTAGCACTCTTTGGCCACTTCACTACACTCATTAAGAACCAGGTTTTAGGCTAGCTGTGGTGGTTGACAACTGTAATCTCATGAGACCAGCTCAGTCAACATAGCAAGACCTTTGTTTACAAAAACAAATCGGTCAAACAAAAAGACTAGGTTTAGTAAGTTAAAATGGGAAAAAGAGAAGTCAAATCCCCCAAATTTTGTGTTTTTCAAAAACTGTTTTGGTTAAGAATCTGAGGTAATGGGCCACGCCTGTGGCTCAAGGAGTAGGGCGCCGGTCCCGTATGCCGGAGGTGGAGGGTTCAAACCCAGCCCCGGCCAAAAAAAAAAAAAAAAAAAAAAAGAATCTGAGGTAGTAAAAAGGAAACTAAGTAAACCAAGGTCTATGAATTAGCAATAGATGTCTATTCAAGTTTTTTATAGTAAAAATAAATATGGTATTTATTTATGTTTAGAGGTTCATAAAAATAAAAAAAAAATTTTTTATTACATTACTCTGTTGAAGGATGACCAATAATAATCACAGGACAATCTTCAAGTCCAAAACTTTCTCACAGGACTAATATGAAAATCATAATAGTGTCTCTCAAAAATACTTGTGAAAATAAATAAACTGTAACTCTGCAAGATTCAGATTTCTCTTCCATAATTCAACAATATTATTTGTCAGAATGACTCCCAGTGAAAGAACCCTGAAGCAGCAGTCTACAGAGAGACAGAAAACCTCAACTCTCCAGTAAAGGCAGTCAGATGGCTATAGGACAGATAACTATACTTATGTTAGCAAATAGATATTTAAATAGAGATAATTTATATCTTTTCTGCATTTTGAGGGAAAAGTTGTTAGAACTGTGAACTATAGCACTGTAGATATGCTCTCATAACTGAACATTTATATCTCAACACTATACAGAAACTCAAAACAGATTTTAAAAACCTCATTTTTCTTTTTTTTTTTTGTAGAGACAGAGTCTCACTGTACCGCCCTCGGGTAGAGTGCCGTGGCATCACACGGCTCATAGTAACCTCTAACTCTTGGGCTTACGCGATTCTCTTGCCTCAGCCTCCCGAGCAGCTGGGACTACAGGCACCTGCCACAACGCCCGGCTATTTTTTTTGTTGCAGTTTGGCCGGGGCTGGGTTTGAACCCGCCACCCTCGGCATATGGGGCCGGCGCCCTACTCACTGAGCCACAGGCGCCGCCCAAAACCTCATTTTTCTGTTAAAGAAAGCCTTGACTCAAACTTTGACAGGAGTGATGCCTGTGCTGTATGTAATATACCTGAGTGTTTCCTAAGATGATTAAGTCTATGTTTCTGAACAAGGAAAATATTAATATCTCAACATGCTTTATTAAATTATTTTAATCAGTGACATTTTTTAAGCCACACTTCACTTTAACATCTATTCCTTAAAAAGAGCTTTATGCTTCCTTGAATGACCTTTTGCGAGTTTGTAAAAGGAATTACCGTGAGCCTCTAGGAAGCCAAAAGTAAACCTGTTCTAACTACGTAGCAAATTTAATCCACAAGTTTCCAATTCTAAAACGTGAACATTATTTATTCCTTCACTGGGCTTGCTATTCCTTTAGAACATTTGGCATTCGGCATGTATGTTAGTGGTGATATAAGAATTTTATCTTGTGATACACTCAGAAAACATACAGAGATTTCAGTTTACAATGTGATATTCTCATTATTTTCCCTACCCTGGTCATTTTTTCTAATAAAAATATATTTAGAAAGTAAAACCATTATCAAAATACAAGCATAATAAATAAAAGCAGTGTTGTTAAAAACCTCTTAAAATACTTATTGAAATAAAGATCTGTGGGAGGTAGATAAGTTGACTTCTCAGCGGGTGCCCTGCTTTAATCTAGGAGTATCCAGGGGAAAGTACACAGATTCATGATCCCTGGGGACTCACCAAGACCAGAAGAGCCCAGAGGTGCAGGGTCCCAGCATGAGTCTACAGGTGGGAGGGGCTAAATTCTCTAAACCTCTGATATGTAGTTAGATCATGAAACCTGCCTTACTCCCTTGCAGGGATAGAACTAGTTTTTCCCTCCCTCTTTCTAAATATGCTATCCATCATTTAACAATACCCTACCTTTCACCCAGTCTCTATTCAATCTTTCTGGGGCTTAGGATTCTTTCAACCTTATCTTTGGACATTTTTCCATTTTGCGTATGCACTTTTGTTAGAAATCAAGAAAAGCCTTCTGAAGAAGCCAGAGAAGGGCTGCACTATCTCAAGTTTACTAATCGGCCTCATGTAATGTAAGCCTTTCTCCAGGCATTCTCAGACTTCATGTTTTAAACTGGCATATATTATTTTTATTTTTCCTCAGTGCTGTTTCCCAGTTAGCTCTCAAACAAGGTTGGGGTTCAAGCTCAATGACTGCCAACAATTGGCACCCTATGTGGGACTCAGAAAGAATCTCAGTCAGCTTTCAAACCAGGTCAGGGTTCACAGGCAATGACCTCCAACAAAGGTCTAAGAAAAATTTCAAATTTTATGACTTCTCTCAAAACACCTTTGATAACTAGTGTCTTAGCTTTAGCATGACAACAGAAGTGAACTATAATTATATGTGTATAGAAGATTGCTCCTAAGCTTCCTACTAAGTTTGCCTTATAGGTACATCATTCTCATTAAAAAAGAATGTATTACAGTTAGGTGTTTCAGCTCAGTACATAATAGGCATTTAATACAGGTTTGTATCTGTATACTTAACCATTGTAGCAAGCCCAGTGAAGTGCCGTATATCCATGATTGTCTGCTATGGCTGGATTTGCATCCACAGATGCTGCTGACTGTAAAAGGGCTCCAAGAACACCAATGTGTCCACAGGCAGCTGACAAGTGTATAGGTGTCCGGCCCCTACTATCCCGAAGTAAGCACTTAGCACCATGTTGAAGTAATGCATCTACACATTCTTCATGGCCTGTAACTGCCTGAAAGAGTAAGAATTTATGTCTAGTCAAATATATTATGCTAAATACTACATGCCAATTTTAGCTAATTTAAAAATTTAAAACAACTTTGTCAAAACACATGTATTAAAAAAAACAGTATGAGAGAAACGTGTAATTCAATGAAAATACAAATTCAAAGGTGAAAAAGATAAAAATGTTAAGAAAATAAGATAATGGGAAAAAGCAAAATCAACATTAATCCTACTCAAGGTTTTCGAGTTTTAAAGTTTTGTTCTAACATTACTGTTCTCTGGAGTAAGTTGTATTCCATAATTAGCATTTAAAAACAAAGATAATAAAGGAAATAACAGAGATTACTTTGTAAGAATTTAATGAAGAAAAGAAATATAACCTATTTCAATTCTTCGTAATATAAGGTCATAAAAGCTTTTTGAAAAGAAATGAGATTTAGAAAAAAAAAAAAGAAAAGAGCTGGGTGCAGTGGCTCACACCTATAATTCTAGCACTCTGGGAGGCCAAAGCAAGCTCAGGAGTTGGACACTAGCCTGAGCAAGAGTGAGACTCTGTCTTTATTAAAAATAGAAAAATTAGCCAGGCTTGCTAGCAGACACTGTAGTACCAGTTACTCAGGAGGCTGGGGCAAGAGGATGGCTTGAGTCCAGAAGTTTGAGGTTGGTTGCTGTGATCTATGACACCATAGGCACTCCAGCCTGGGGCAAGAGAGTAAGATTCGGTCTCAAAAAAAAAAAAAAAAAAAAAGAAAGGAAATGAGATTATTTTTACTTACCCCTCTATGCAATGCTGTCCTTCCCCATTTATCTTTGGCATCTACATTTGCTCCTTTGTTTAGCAGTGAGTAGACACAGTCTGTGTGCCCGTTGAGAACAGACAGCATCAGAGGTGTCCTGAGAAACAACAGGAATAAATTTAGTAGTATCACTTAAGACTGTACTCTATGGCTTTCTAAATATGCATCTTGTGATGTTAATGTTTTGATGTTACTCAGTTACACACTATGAAAGACACACTAAAATGGGCAAAAGTATGAAGATTAACAATCATCCCAAAGTAAGTTAAAAATTATTGAAACTTACTGCCCATTTCCATCTTGAATATCTACTGCATTCTGTGGTTCTGCATTTCCTATTAATAGCCGTAAGCATTCTGAATGACCATTTGTTGCTGTAAAGTGAAATTTTAAAAATTCAGTAATTATATATAATGAGAAAATAGAAAATGCCTACCTTAGAGCACATGTTCTAGAATTTTTGATAGTTTCACTGAATTTAGTATACAAGAATGAAAACTATAGGTACAAAGAAGGTTTCTATTGCCTTGGTTGTTAACACTGAGTAGATACAATTCTTCATGGCAAATCATGGCAGGCAGGCTGCCTACCCAGCATCCACCCCTCATCATCTGTCTTGCTAAGAGAATGCTCATTTTATTTGGCTTTCTAGCAATATGGTCAGGGAGAGAAGCTTGCCTCTAGCCAAGGCAGTATCATGATCACACCAAGTCGATCACAACAATCCCATTCTCCTCTGACAGTGATGGTTGAGACCTGACCCTGAGATGCTCAGTACTTTAGAAAGCTTGAGAAATATTAAATAATGAATCCTTCACCCCAATTTCAGATGCGATTCTGTAAAGAAGCAGCAACTATTTGTGACATGAATGCAAAGGCAACAGAGAAGAGAATCTGGCTTCAGAGATTCTGACACCATTGGAGAATCAACCAACTCTGGAACTGTATCTGTCTCTGAACATTTTCTGAGAAACACTAAAACACTCACCACTTAAGCCACTTTTCATAGTAGTCTGTTACTTAGGGTTGAAAGAATTTCAAATGATGTATATACAGTAAAAGAAAAATGATGCATCTAAAAAATACATTTGCAAGTCCAAATGCAAAAAAATGGGCAATGGTACAGAAGTAGTTCCAAGAAAATAGAAAAATTTTTTAAATAAGTTAAATCCTCTGCAAAATTCAGGTCCTGCTCATATGTAAAGTTTGAAGTTTAACTAGTGAAAACAAGTGAGATAATGAATGTTCTATGTTTTTTTTTTTTTTTTTGGAGATAGGGTCTCACTGTGTCATCCAGGCTGGAATGCAGTCGTGCAATCAGAGCTCACTGTAACCTTAAACTCCTGGGTTCAAGGGGTCCCAAGGCCTCAGCCTCCCTGAGTAGCCAGGACTACAGGAGCACGTCACCATGCTCAGTTAATTTATATATATATATATAAATTATATATATATATAAATTTTTTTTTTTTGGTGGGGTGGGGTAGAGATGGGGGATCATTCTGTTGCTCAGGCTGGTCTAGCACTACTGGTCTCAAGTGATCCTCCCACCTTGGCATCCCAAAGTACTGGGATTATAGATGTAAGCCACTGTACCTGGTCTCTACGGTTTCTGATAACTATATTAAATTCTAATAGTTATTTATTATGATGTGTGGCTCAAAATCACCACCCCACCTACCCTAGCTCAATCTTTATGTTGCACTCTGCCAATAGTTCTCATAACACTTGGGGATGGTTCAATGAGATCTTATTTGGTTCATCATTTTCTTTTTTCCTTTTTGGTCCATCATTTTAAAAAAATCAGTTCATTTACACAGTGCACTGTGTATTATTCATTATTATGAATAAGAGGGTTGTTCCCCAGCAGACTTCCAAATCTAAATGCATGCATATAACCAAGGCTTGAATTTGTTAAATAGGTAGGCCCTAACAGTATCCTGTGGCTTTCTTTTTGTAAGCAGGACTTAAGCTGGACTATATGGCACTGGTGAGCTACTAAGAACTAGTATCTTTGTTCATGATTAGCCTATTAAAAGTATTAACTACTCCAGGAAAGCTTTAAACTAGCTCTGCACATAATCTGCAGTTAACAATATAATTTTCTAGTTGTAGACAGATATATACTAATTTACAGGGTGTCCATAAAGTTTGTGTACAATTTAAAATAGTCAACTAAAGTTAACTTTATGGACATCCTGCATAGATACTTTTATTTTTTTAATTTTCTTTAGAGACAGGGTCTTGTAATGTTGCCCAGGATGGACTCCAACTCTCTGATCTTCCCATCTCAGCCTTCCAAGTAGCTGGGACTACATGTGCACGCCACCACATTCAAGTTTGCCAACTAATATATAACTTCTTTTTCAGAATAAGATAGTAGGAAAGTGACAGCATTTTGATCTCTTATTCGAACCACAGTTTATATATGTAAATTAATACATAAACATAATATTTATTCATTATTAAAATATTTATCTTGAAGCCCTGTTTCATATTTCTGAAAAGATGCTCTGGGAGTGACCGTGGATATTTAATCAAATAGTCTTCTAAAATGCAAGCTTCCCAAAAAACTAGAAATAAAATCCAAGATACATATTCAAATGTGTTCTTAAAGGTCACTATACAAAGTGAAATGAATCTAATCACATAAAGCCAGCCTACTGGGGATAAGAAAAATACTTAAGATTTCTCCAATTGTACCAATCTTGGTTGTTTAAAATGAAGACTGCCATGTAGTAATTTCTGTAGATAAATTAGCATATACCACTGATATACAGCAGTATCAAGTCATTTGAATGACTCGGTCCTAGATATTTGCATTTACAACATACATGCTACATCATAAAATCACAACTTGGAGTAAGTAGTTCTTACATAAAGGAGGTATTCTACAAATCTGTCTGAATAAATATTTAATACAGTACATTGGTAAAATAAGTCAAAGTACTTATAAACTGTTAAGGATTATACCAACCCCAAATAACACTCATTATAAAGTAGTAAAAAAAAAAAGCATTGTTTTGTTTAAAGTACTTCAGAAGTTAAGACAATTACGTAAATTCGATTTCTAAGGTAGATAATGATTTAAGTGATTATTGTCTTACTGTTGGTTTTCCCAAGAATACAATCATTCAACCAATTAAAGTAAAAAATTTTAAGATAATTATTAGCAATATTATATACTGAAAACCAAAAAAGAAAATATCAGATAGTAGCAAATAAATCAAGCACAATTTATTTGGCATACCTGCTGCATGTATAGGTGTTCTTTTCAAAATGTAATCTTTTACTAAAATTGAGGCTCCCTGATTAATGAGTACATCCACACATTCAATATGCCCCTTAAATGCGGCAAGATCTAAAGGTGTTCTTCCACTATTATTCCTCACATCAAGATCTAACAAAGACTGCACCAACACTTCCAATGCTTGATGGTGACCATGATAGGCCTAAAAATAAATATAGAAATTAAAAAAATATTTAGGCTGATTTCACAAATACTTTAGAAACTATAAATAAGCAAGCTTATCTTCACATTATTTTGAGATAATCCAAAACGGAAGTTTTGTAGTATTGAGAAAGTTATCAGAAGTATCAGATTTTTCTAACAAACTTAGCAGACTACAGTGTAAGGGAACAGATATTCTACAAATAAAAGTTCAAATGAACATATAATCCTGGTTCATGGCAGACAATTTAATGACTGTGGGACATGGTTTCATTTAAAGCTTTGATTCTAATCTATAATACCCAGGGGCCTGTCTTTTCAATCACAGTTCAGGGCTCCTCATTAACTCCAGAGATAGCTTGAGTTGAGTTAGTGCTTGAATCTTCTGATTTCTCAAAGTGACAACCCTTACCTCATAATGTGCTATAGCTCAAAAATAAGCATTTCTTTTAGCAAAGAAATACTTACCTGAGCTCTGTTTGAATATATGGTCTTCTAGGCATTATCCCAAATATATATAAGAGGAAGGTTTCGAAGATTTGTCAAACTAAAGCCCCTTTCTTTACCCAGTCTTCCCAGATAACTCATGTCAAAATCCAACATGACAAGTACATACGTATTATTTACACTAGACTGTATGCTGAACTGGACATAAAGCAATAATAAGCTTAAAAGGACTGTAATGTCCCTTCTGGTGGAAAATGTCAGAAAGTATCAACAAGAGATAAAGTTGCTCTGGGCCTGATTGATTTCTTTGATGCTTCTGTGGTAGAAGGTGTGACTATCTACCACAGAAACCTTGACTACCTCAAAGATTAAAGTGACTGTAGATCACAGAATTCTACTGTTCTTAGGTAACATTAAATTTGCTCCTCAATACCAGGTCAATGAAATTCTGCTACTGAAAGAATGAACTGTGGGAATGACTCTTTCATTCACAGTGCGTGTAGATGACTGTATAAAAAGGAGAGAAAATAAGGATGACAAGCAGCCATGATGATTTACCACAGAACTCTTCCCCTATAGTATTCTGGTATAGGACTGAGAGAAGGAGCCTATATGTCCGGTACAAGCAAAGTTACAAATTAAGATCATTTTCCTTAAGCCTCCAGCCAGTACGTTTTCACTGCACTAAGCTGTCCTAAATAGTATCTGGAATTAAAAACTTCAAGTAACTTCTGAAAAACCTTCTATAGATAGATACAAAATGCAAAAGTGATGGTCTTATCACATTTCACTGAGCCTAATTATTAAATTACAAAATTTCCACTTCAGCTTAAAAACTATTCAGTACACCCTTATTCCTTGTGACACTTAAAATAGCCAAGACATAGAAACAACTCAAGTCTTAAATGCCAGATGAATGGATAAACAAAATGGGGCATTTACATAACAATAAATTATTCAGCCTTGTAAATGAAGGAAATTCTGCCACATGCTACAAAAAGGATAAACCTTAAGGACATTATGCTAGGTGAAATCAGCCAGTCATAAATAAAGAAACATTATATGATTCTACTTAAATGAGGTTATCTACATTAGGAGCAGATGGAGTACAGGAGTTGTTAGGGGCTAGAGGGAAGAAGAAATAGAGAACTGTTTGTCTACTGCAGGCGTCCTCAAACTTTTTCAACAGGGGGCCAATTCACTATCCCTTAGACTGTTGGAGGGCCGGGCTATAGTTTAAAAAAAAACAAACTATGAACAAATTCCTATGCACACTGCACATATCTTATTTTGAAGTAAAAAACAAAACGGGAACAAATACAATCACACCGCCTCATGTGGTCCGTGGGCTATAGTTTGAGGACCCCTGGTCTACTGGATATAAAGTCTCAGTTTTGTAAGACAAAAGGGTTCTGAAGATTAGCTATAAAATGATGTGAATATATTTAACACCATTGAACTGTACAAGCAGAAATGGTTAAGAAGGTAAATTTTTTGAATTTTATGCTATGTTCTTTTTAAACCACCACACACACGAAAAATCTGACCAAAAAAAAAAAAAAAGTAACTGAGATAGGGAGTAAAAAATCATTAATCAGTATAGAATATATGTACAGGCACAAAAAGAGAGAAATTGGGTGGGGAGTACACAAACATGAAATTTCTAAAGAAACAACATCATTAAGTTAATAAGAGAGTCTACAGACTACAAGACTTTTAGGAGCCTTTAATATGCTATTTGTTGAATCTTCATGAGGGGAAAATAGTCTGGAACCTAGTAAGTGCTCCAGAAATGACAGTGCTATTAGGATGCTGAGAATGATGACCATGCAAGAACTCCCAGTCAGTCATCTGCTCAACTTCACTTCTTGCCAGCAATAGTAAAATAGCCATTTTCTCCATGCTAGCTTTGCTTTTTCAGACTTCCTATGCAAATCTGGGAGAGGTGATAGTGCTTCCAAAATGCCTTCTTAATTATTTAGAATATGATTAGAAAGAAGTATTAGTGGGAAGACAGGGGCACAACAGAAAATTCAATGTGTCTCAGTGTCAGAACATATGCAAGGAGACTATTAAGTTAAAAAGTAGGAGTACATGTGAAAAGAAGGAATTAAATGGATCACTAAACTTACAGTGATCACATTAAAGATATAACCTTCTAAGCATTTTACTATGTTTTAACAGCTAGTGACAGTATCCTTATCTCCTGATTCTCAAAGTCTCCCCCACTCTAGAACACTTTGCTTCAAAAATAAATTCTTTCAATATAAGAAGAGCTAGATTGAACACTACTTGAAATTTCTTAAGGTAATTCATTCCCATATATAATTTAAAGAATTGTTACACTCTTCTCTAACCTATTCACTTAATGATTGATGTTGACAGGAAAAATTCAAAGGAATCTTTAGACATGATGTCTAAAGTAGAAGAGACCTTAGACATCATGTCCCCAAATCCTATAGCATGAGCAACTGAAGGGCCAGTGAACACACAACATAGTTAGTACCACAAAGTGACAAAGTAAACAAAACATTGTAGAAATAACATAGGATTTGTATGTGTGTGTGCCATCAGCTTAGCACATTATAAACCATTTCACTAGGGCAAATATTTTTAGATTCATCATCACAAGTGTATTTCTCCCTTACAAGAGGCCCTGGAGGAAGACCAAGGACCACTGTACACACACACACAAAACCCAGAAAAGGTGTATTAAAAATTCTTGGAATTAAAAATGTTCTTAAGATTTTTTTTTTTTTGTAGAGACAGAGTCTCACCTTATCGCCCTCAGTAGAGTTTCATGGCATCACACAGCTCACAGCAACCTCCAACTCTTGGGCTTAGGCGATTCTCCTGCCTCAGCCTCCCGAGCAGCTGGGACCACAGGCGCCCGCCACAACGCCCGGCTATTTTTTTGTTGCAGTTTGGCCGGGGCTGGGTTTGAACCCACCACCCTCGGCATATGGGGCCGGCACCCTACCCGCTGAGCCACAGGCGGCGCCAAGATTTTTTTTTTTGTAGAGACAGAGTCTCACTGTACAGCCCTCAGGTAGAGTGCCGAGGCGTCACACGGCTCACAGCAACCTCTAACTCTTGGGCTTACGCGATTCACTTGCCTCAGCCTCCCGAGCAGCTGGGACTACAGGCGCGCGCCACAATGCCTGGCTATTTTTTTGTTGCAGTTTGGCCGCGGCTGGGTCTGAACCTGCCACCCTCGGCATATGGGGCAGGCGCCCTACTCACTGAGCCACAGGCGCCGCCCTGTTCTTAAGATTTTTAACTCCATGATTAACTACTACACAGACTAAAAGTTCATGGTACTAGTTTGAGTCAACACAAATAAGTGTTAGATATTTTCAGTAAATTAGCCATCAAGTGAGCTATGAAGGTAGTACTCACAGCCAAGTGTAAAGGGCTTATAGTTGCTCTATTGTCTGAATCACTCAGCATATCTGTCCCCGAGGTTTCCATTAACTGAAAAAGAAGAGGCATTTTAAATGTCAGGAAGATATACTTCAGCAATTTTTCTACCCTACCTTCCAGTTCAAATCCATTTAGTGTATAAACTGATAACTCAGCAAGCACATAAAACAGGATCATCACAAAGTATGGTAAGGACTATGGACTAAAAGGTCTGAATGAAGTATCAACTCAGAGTTCAGGGGGAGTGCTATTTTTTACTATCACCAAGTGAACACCGTCCCCACTTTGCACACATTATTTCTGTCACTATCTTTGCTCCTATGAATATGTAAAAACAGCTTCAGCTCTAACAAGACCAAAAAAATATAATATTCTAACTGGAGGGGAAGAAATTGACTAATACTTACAACATCTAAAGGAGTTTCACTTGCAATCTGAAATAAAGGTTAAAACAAGAACAGTTTAGAAAGTATTCACAATATTAAGACTCTACTTAACATTCGACTTTGCTGTGTTATATCTACTCTAACCTATGCTTCCTTTGCCTCCAAAAAATTAAGTCTTTTTTTTTTTTTTTTTTTTTTAAAGAGACAGAGTCTCACTTCGTTGCCTTTGGTAGAGTGCTACAACATCACAGCTCACAGCAACCTCTAGCTCTTGGGCTTAGGCGATTCTCTTGCCTCAGCCTCCAGAGTAGCTGGGAATACAGGCGCCCACCACAATGCCCGAGTACTTTTTTGTTGCAGTTTGGCTGGGCGGGTTGAAACCCGCCACCCTTGGTATAAGGGGCTGGTGCCCTACTCACTGAGCTACAGGCGTGGCCCAAGTCTTTTAAATAATTTTACAACAGACCACAGATAAACATACAGAGGTCTAAAATTTTAGCCTGAAGATCCATAACAACCTAAGAAAATGGTATTTGTTGCTTTTGTAGCAGGATTCTAAGTGCTATATTAAATGTCAACCTCCTTTTTCTCTTTTATATCCTCTCTTGTTGAATTTTATTTCTCCTTGAAGGGAAGCAAAGTTTAATATAATTTAATTATAAGTTTAATATAACTTATAAGTCTAAATTAAAGAACCTTTAATCTAAAGCACTGGATACACAAGAGTATATTTTAACTTGTCCCTTTCCTTTTGGTTTGGCAAAGTGGAGCGGTATGCATATTCCAAATGAGAACACAGCTGAAATAAAAACTTGATTTGCAGAGGCAGAGTCTCTCTTATTTGGAGGGATTATGGAATAAACGAACCTTTCAAAATTCCCTAAACATAAGGGGGAGACCTTCCTCTCACAGAGACTTTTATTTCTCATCTAAGACATGGTTACAGTTCTTTAGAAGCTTATGGAAAATATTTACTTAAAGGGGCAGGAGAAGTGAATCCTGCAGACATAGACATAGGGTAATAACTAGGCTCTCTCCAGAGATCTACTTTTTCCTTTCTTTCTTTTTGAAAAGGAAAAGGTAATGAGAGATATCTTACCAGGGCAACCATGAATTTTAGAGGTATATGGAGTCTGAAAATGCTAAAGAGCAAAAGAGAATTTGTTTCTTGATCCAATTATTTTCATTTCTGTTACATTAGATTATAAACTCACATTAGTCTTTCCACATGAATTCAGTAATCTTACCAGCTGAAGACACAGACGATGACCATAAGCAGCTGAATAATGAACTGCATTGTATCCCTGCTTATCACGGATCCCTGGATTTGCATCATTTCTTAGTAAGTATTCCAGGCACCTATATACAATAATATAATAAAAATTATAAATCCTGCATTTTGACAAATAAGAGACTGAAATTAAAAATGACCATTTTCTTATACTTAATATCAAAATCATAATATATACTTTAATAATCTGTCATTTACATTGATTGAAGTTACCATAAAAATACAAATGAAATGTTCATAAGAGAATTCTGATTCAAAGTGGATCTCTCTACAGTCTTTCAGAAGGCTTATCATACGTGAAGGCTCTTCTTTACATAGTCACTATCTACGGCACCACCTATTCCACTAAAACAATGTTTAATCGATAGGATTAAAAATCCTAGTGGTGGTAATCACACAGTGCTGGCAATATTAGCTTATCTGCTTACAATACAGAATGAGTATTATTTCAATCATTAGGAAGCTCAAGAAAGGATGGTAAAAACTCCCAAAAAACCAAGGTTAGAATTTTTTTTTTTTTGTAGAGACGGAGTCTCACTTTATGGCCCTCGGTAGAGTGCCGTGGCCTCACACAGCTCACAGCGAACCTCCAACTCCTGGGCTTAAGCGATTCTCTTGCCTCAGCCTCCCGAGTAGCTGGGACTACAGGCGCCCGCCACAACGCCCGGCTATTTTTTGGTTGCAGTTTGGCTGGGGCCGGGTTTGAACCCGCCACCCTCGGTATATGGGGCCGGCGCCTTACCGACTGAGCCACAGGCGCCGCCCAATTTGTTAAAATCTTAATACTTTTGTTACTGTAGCAGAAAAAGAGATACTGAATTAGAAATGCAAAGACTTGCCTCTAGAGTTAGTTTGCTACCTGTGATCTTGAGCAAATCATTTCCCCTTTATGGGAAGATGGACTCTGTTAGGTGGGGGTTCTAATATCTGCTTATGTTCAAATTCCAACTCTATAGTTAACTAGTGATAATGTGTCTAGGACTGCATTATGTCTACCCAAATACTAATTACACTATCATGGGGAATTCTGGAAAGATGGCCGCCTGGTAGTAACCCTTGGCAGAGACTCCTGAGCAGAGGGAGAAAAAAATGGATAGAATCGGACCCTATGAAGCCAAAGGTGGGAAGCTGAGCCAAGGAAGAAGTTTGGCATGTTGTAACTCCAAGGAAGAGCATTCAAGAAAACAAATTACAGGTATAAAGCCTATTGACTAGAGGACGGGAGACCCCTCCTCCAAACAGGAGACAGCAGACAGGACGCAGATAGGAGCAGGTAACAAAAGATCTCTCATTTTACCTCACTGGAGAGAGCCACTGAACACCAGGTCTCTTTCTCCAAGGAGGTCCCACTTATGAACCTAGACACTATCCTGCCAGGCATAAAATTGAACAGATATTTTCTCCCACAAGTCCAAACTCCCAGTCCACCCTTCTCCCCCTTGCATAGTGGTCTAGAGTTCTTTCTACCCCCGGCAAAGCGCAGAGTGGTTGGTCTTTTCCCAAGAGATCTGGGCATAGTGTGGACCGCCAACCATCAGGACGGAATCTGTGTCTAACGGGGAAGAAAGAGGGTGTGGGAAGAAAGGGACACTCGGTGAGAGAAGAAGCAGTTCCCTGGTTATGACTATGCCCAGCCAGCGGTGGTGTTGATCCTCAGTTCAGGCTGTGTCTGGCAGGACAGCGTGCAGAATCCCCAGCTCTGAAGGCACCCACAGCATGAGAGTGGTTACCCCATGTGGACTGAGTTCAGCAGACAGGGCTGGTCCCCAGCCCCTGCTGAGCCAGCAAGCAGAGGCTTGTCAGGCGTGGACTGAGACTTGATGGCAAGGCATGGTCCCCTGTCTTCAGAGGGGCCGGTGAGTGTTCACAGGGTGAAGATTGAGACCTGCATGTGGGGCATGGTGCCCTGACTCCAATAGAACTTGTGAACAGAGGCTTGCCAGGTAGTGGACTAAAACTGGCAGGCGGGGGTGTGGCCCCGACTCCAACTGGTCTGGCAAGCAGAGACTAGCTAGGTGTGGACTAAGACCCGTGGGCAGGGGCATGGCCCCTGGCTCCAACTGGGCCTGTGAGCAGAGAAGCAGACAACAGTGTGGACGGAGTCTGGCGGTGGAGATGTGGATCCCTGGCTCCAACTGTACTGTTAGAGACCCTTGAATTCCTCTCTGTTGGGCATGGTTTGCACTGCCTGAGACAATTTAATTAGAACTCAGTCGTGGGCTGTACACTTGGGGACATTCTGAGGTTGACCTTCTAAGTTCTGTAGTGGAAAAGAACTGAAGGGTGGGGGCTGGGGGCCACAGATGTTTGTATCTCTTCACAGTCAAGATTTAAACCTAATACTGTGGTTTCTTAGGATGCAGGGGTCCTCAAACTTTTTAAATAGGGGGCCAGTTCACTGTCCCTCAGACAGTTGGAGGGCCGGACTATAGTTTAAAAAAAAAAAAACAAACTATGAACAAATTCCTATGCACACTGCACATATCTTATTTTGAAGTAAAAAAACAAAATGAGAACAAATACAATCACACTTCCTCATGCGGCCTGTGGGCCACAGTTTGAGGACCCCTGGATAGGGTAAGGGTTGGCTGATATCAAAACAGAGCTAGCTTGCGCTATCTCACCAAGTAGGTCCTCAGAGTCTCTGGCCAAAACACTGAAAAGGGCCTTTGTAAGGTTGTAGGAGATAGGCCACAATTACAAAACCTAGTGCTTTGGTAAGGGGCTATCTTTACTACTTGGGAACCTCAATTCAATCTTACCCTACCAGTTCTAATAACCAAACAGTGGAAAATAAACATGGTGAGGACCCAACAGAAGAACTCTGGCAACATGAATAACCAGAGTAGATCAACCATCCCCAAGAAATGACAAAGGAGATACAACTGAAGATGCCATACATAGACAAATGGCAGCAATGTCAGAAACTGAATTCAGAATATGGATGGCAAATAAGATAAATAGAATGGAAGACAGAAATTGAATTCTAAAGAGTAGTTCTAAAGTTGTCAAGAAATTAATGAATTCAAAGACCAAGTCACCAAAGATATGGACATATGAGAAAACAGATAGCAGAGCTCAAGGAAACGAAAAAGTTAGTTGAGGAGCTCCAAAATACAGTAGAATCCCTCAGTAATAGAGTTGACCAGGCAGAAGAAAGGATCTCTGAAACTGAGGATAAAGCATTCGAACATTCCCAAACACTCAAAGAAGCAGACAAATGAAGAGCAAAAACTGATCATTCCCTGAGAGAGGTGTGGGATCACTTCAAAAGATCAAACATTCATCTTATAGGAATTCCCGAAGGAGAAGAGGATGGTCCTAAAGGTACAGATGTTCTACTCGAAGAGATTTTGGAGGAGAGATTTCCCAAACATTGCAAGAGATACAGAACTTCAGATAGCAGACAGTTTCAGAACCCCAGCAAGACTCAATCCAAATAAAGCATCTCCTAGACACACTGTGATTAACTTTGCCAAAGTCAAGACAAAGGAGAAAATTTTGCACGTAGCCAGACGTAAGAAAAGCATCACCTACAAAGGAGAGATATCAGAATGACTGCAGATCTCTCAGTCGAAACGTTTCAAGCCAGAAGAGAATGGTCATTGACCTTCAATCTCCAAAAACAAAACACCTTCCTGCCCAGGATCCTGTATCTAGCTAAAGTGAGTTTCATCTGTGATGGAGAAATCAAATACTTTAATGACATAGACATGTTAAAGAAATTTGCCATAACTAAATCAGCTCCCCAGGATATTGTCAGACCCATCCTCCACAACGACCAGCACCATGCTCTTACCTCCAAAGTAAACTCACCCACAAATTTTTGAACAAAACCTAACTTCCACAGTGGTGAAAGGATTAAAAATGTCCACTGGACATCCGAAAATTATGATACCCAACACAACCAGGCTTATCAATTCTCTCAATTAATGTGCATGGTTTAAATTGTCCTCTAAAGAGGCACAGGCTGGCTGCCTGGATACATAAACTCAGACATATACATATACATAGATATCTGCTGTATACAAGAATCTCACCTTACCTTAAAGGATAAAAATAGACTCAGGGTGAAGGGATGGACTCCTATAGTACAGACAAATGGAAACCAGAAAAAAGCAGGGGTTGCAATTTTAGTTGCAGATACAATTAGCTTTAAACAAAGATAAAGGATGGTCACTACATATTTGTCAAGGGAAACATCCAACGTGAAAACATTTCAATAATTAACATTTATGCACCCTACCTACCAGAATGCTCCTCAATTCATAAAGCAAACCATAATGGATATAAGCAACTTTATATCTTCCTACCCTATAATAGAGATTTTTAACACCTCTTTGACAGTTTTGGATAGATCCTTCAAGAAGAAACAAAGGGATATTAGACTTAAACCTGACCCTAGAACAAATGGACTTTACAGACCTCTATAGAACATTTTACCCTAATAAAACTGAACATACATTTTTCTCATCGGCCCACAAGTCATCCTCCAAAATAGATCATATCCTAGGACACAAGTCTAACTTCAGCAAATTTAAAAGTATAGAAATTATTCCTTGTATCTTCTTGGACCACCATGGAATAAAAGTTGAACTCAACAGCAACAGGAATCTTTATACTCAAACAAAATCATGGAAAGTAAATAATCTTAGGCTGAATGATAGCTAGGTCAAAGATGAAATTAAGAAGGAAATCACAAAATTTCTGGAACAAAATGATAATGAAGACACAAATTATCAAAACCTGTGGGATACTGCAAAGGCAGTCCTAAGAGGGAAATTTATAGTGCTGGAAGCCTTCATCAAGAAAAAAGAAAGAGAGGAAGCCAACAACTTAATGGATCATCTCAAGCAAATGGAAAAGGAAGACCATTCCAACCCCAAACCCAGCAGAAGAAAAGAAATAACCAAAGTTAGGGCAGAATTAAATGAAACTGAAAACAAAAGAATCATTCAGAAGATCAACAAAACAAAAAGTTGGTTTTTTGAAAAGATTAATAAAATTGATAAATCTTTGGCCAACATAACCAGAAACAGAAGTAAATCTCTAATATTGTCTATCAGAAACGATAAAGGAGAAACAACAACAAATACCTCAGAAACTAAAAAAAAAATCCTCAATGATTACTACAAAAATCTCTATTCCCAGAAATACGGAAAATCTGAAGGAAATGGACCAATACCTGGAAGGACGCCACCTTCCAAGACTCAACCAGAAAGAATTAGAAATCTTGAATAGACCTATATCAATCACTGAAATAGAATCAGTAATACGAAATCTCCCAAAAAAGAAAAGTCTGGGACCAGATGGCTTCACATCCAAATTCTATCAAACCTTTCAAGAGGAACTAGCACCTATATTATACAACCTTTTCCAAAGCATAGAAAAAGAAGGAATACTTTACAACACATTCTGTGAAGCAAATATCACCCTGATCCCCAAACCAGGAAAGGATCCAACAAAGAAAGAAAATTATAGACCAATATCATTAATGAATATCGCTGCAAAAATATTCAATAAGATGTTAGCAAACAGAATTCAACAACACATCAAAAAACTTACACACCACGATCAATTTGGTATTATTCCAGGGTTACAGGGTTGGTTCAACATACGCAAATCTATAAATATAATACATCATGTCAATAAAATAAAAAACAAAGACCATATGATTCTCTCAAATGATGCAGAAAAAGCCTTAGATAATATTCTGCATCCTTTCATGATCAGAACACTTAAGAAATTAGGCACATAAGGGACATTTCTTAAACTGATAGAGGCCATCTACAGCAAACCCACAGCCAATATCATATTGAATGGAGTAAAACTGAAAACATTTCCACTCATGTCAGGAATGAGGCAAGGATGCCCACTGTCTCCATTGCTATTCAACATAGAACTGTAAGTCTTAGGCCATCACAATCAGGCAAGAGAAGGTGATCAAAGGTATCCAAATAGGGTCGGGGAGATCAAACTCTCACTCTTTGCTGATATGATCCCATACCTGGCAAATCCCAGGGACTCAACTTCAGAACTCTTAGAAGTGATCAAGGAATACAGGAGTGTTTCAGGATACAAAATCAATACTTACAAATCAGTAGTTTTTATATATGCCAACAATAGTCAAGCTGAAAATACAGTCAAGGACTCTATTTCTTTTATACCCCGTTTCCCTGAAAATAAGACAGTGTCTTATTTTAAGGTGTACTCCCAAAGATGTGCTAGGTCTTATTTTCAGGGGACGGCTTATCTTTCCTGTAAGTAGGTCTTATTTTCGGACGATGTCTTATTTTTGGGGAAACAGGGTAGTAGTGCCAAGAAAGATGAAATATCTAGGAATTTACCTAACAAAGGACGTGAAAGATCTCTATAAAGAGAACTATTAAACTCTGAGAAAAGAAATAGCTGAAAATGTTAACAAATGGAAAACACACCATGCTTATGGATGGTAAGAATCAACGTTGTTAAAATGTCCACACTACCCAAAGCAATCTGCAGATTTAATACAATCCCTATGAAAGCACCACTGTCATACTTCAAAGAATTTGAAAAAATAGTACTCATTTTATATGGAATCAGGAAAAACCTTAAATATCAAATATGTTACTTAGAAATAAGAACAAATCAGGAGGTATCACGTTACCAGACTTCAGCTATACTATAAACCTATAGTGATCAAAACAGCCTGGGACTGGCACAAAAACAGAACAGTAGATTTATGGAACAGAATGGAAAACCAAGAAATGAACCAAGCTACTTATCATCATTTGATCTTTGACAAGCCTACCAAAAATATTCAGTGGGGGAAAGACTCCCTATTTAACAAATGGTGCTGGGTGAACTGGCTGGCAACCTGTAGAAGACTGAAAATGGACTCCCACCTTTCACCATTAACAAAAATTGATTCTCAGTGGATAAAAGATTTAAACTTGAGACATGAAACTATAAAAATACTAGAAGAAAATGCAGGGAAAACACCTGAAGAAATTGGCCTCTGAGAATACTTTATGAGGAGGACCCCCCGGGGCAATTGAAGCAACATCAAAAATGGGATCTGATCAAACGGAAAAGCTTTTGCACAGCCAAGAGCAAAGTAAAGCAAATAGACAACCTTCAGAATGGGAAAAGATTTTGCAGGTTATGCTTCTGAAAAAGGTCTGATAACTAGAATCCACAGAGAACTCACACTAATCAATAAGAACAGAACAAATAACCCCATTTCTATGTGGGCAAGAGACTTGAATAGAAACTTCTCTGATAAAGATAGGCACATGGCCTACAAACACAATGCTCTTCATCCTTAATCATCAGAGAAATGCAAATCAAAACCACTTTGAGATATCATCTAACTCCAGTAAGATTAGCCTACATCAAAAAATCCCAAAACTACAGATGTTGGCGTGGATGCAGAAAGAAGGGAACACTTCTACATTGCTGGTGGGAATGCAAGCTAATACGACCTTTCTGGAAAGAAGTTTGGAGAACACTCAAAGAACTAAAAGTAGACCTACTATTCAATTGTGCAATTCCTCTACTAGGTATATACCCAGATGATCAAAAATTATTTTACAACAAAGACATTTGCACCAGAATGTTTATTGCAGCCCAACTCATAATAGCCAAGACATGGAAACAGCCCAAGTGCCCATCGACCTATAAATGGATTAACAAACTGTGGTATATGCATACCAAGGAATACTATGCAGCCACAAAAATATGGAGACTTCACATCTTTTATGAAGATGTGAAGACCTTTTTATGCTTCTGAAAGAGGTCTGATAACTAGAATCCGCAGTTATCAGATATGTTAACTGAGTATGTTCAATCCTGAACTTATTCTCCTTAGTAAAGTATCTCAAGAATGGAAAAAAATGTATCCAGTGTACTCAATACTACTATGAAATCAATATATAATCACCTACACATTCATATGAATGGCAAAACATAACTATAGTCCAGAAAGTAGAAGGGAAGAGGAGAGAAAGGGGGGAAGGGAGGGGGGTCATGGGAGGAGGGAGGGTATTTGGGGGGACCTCACCTAATGTGCATGATGCAATGGTACCTTTCAAAACTATTAAGAAATGAGTATAATTGTGATGGATGTGTTAGTTCAATGTAAGCATTTCACATTGTGTATCAAAGCAGTACACTAAACCCCATAAATCTATGCAACCCCATGCATCAATATACAGAGTAATGATTTAATAAAAAAAAAATAATAATTACACTATCATGGAGAAAAATTCTACAAACACTCCTCGTAAAGTTCAAGTTTCCAAAATCACATTGAACTTATATATAAACAAAAAGGAATTCTAAAGCTTAAACTTGAGATGATATCTCAAGTTCTGACTTGTCAAGAACTCTATCCCTTACACAGTTCTTATCCCTGTTAAGAACTCTTCCATATATAAATAAAAAATATATATGTGTGTGTGTGTATATATATATATATAGAGAGAGAGAGAGAGAGAGAGACGCGGTTCTTTCAACGTTAACCATTAGTTCTGTGCTGACTTGTTAAAAACCCTCTGATCACTTAAGAATTACTTTCAGAGGCTTAGCATGGTGGCTTATGTCTGTAGTCTTAGCACTTTGGGAGGCCTAGGTAGGAGGACTGCTTGAGCTCAGGACCTTGAGACCAGCCTGACCAAGAGTGAGACCCCCATCTCTACTAAAGTTAGAAAAACCAGCCAGGCATTATGGTGCATGCATGTAGTCTCAGCTACTTGGGAGGCTGAGGGAAAAGGACTGCTTGAGCCCATGAGTTTGAGGATACTGTAAGCTATGATGACACTACGGCACTCTGCACCTAGGGGGATGACAGAGTGAGACTCTGTCTCAAAAAAAAAAAAAAAATTACTCTCAGAAACTACTTAATATTTGATATAACATCTTCCTTGGTAGCAAATATTCAACCTTTTAAGTGAGATTTTAATGTTTATGAACAGCTAAAATTCAATCATAATGAATAAGTAAGATCACTAAGATAAAAAACAAAACAAAGTCAACATCTAAAGTTAACAAGACTAGAGTTTTTCTTTTTTTTTTTTTAATTTCAAACAAGCTCTGAGAGCATGTCAGCAAAAGTGATTCAGGCAGTATGTAAGCTCTGTACACAGTCTTTATAAGTGCCCAAGTCAGGACAGTGTTTGCTGGGATGTAGAAAATGCATGCAGGTCTATAGGGCAGTTTCATTACTTTACAGGCACACTTTACCGCACGGGCATTAAAAACAAAATCTGACAGGTGGCGCCTGTGGCTCAAAGGGGCAGGGCGCCGGCCCCATATGCTGGAGGTGGCGGGTTCAAACCCAGCCCCAGCCCCAGCCCAAAACTGCAAAAAAAAAAAACCCCAAAAAACAAATCTTGCAAGTTCTCTAGATACTAGTGATAAAACAAAAATAGTTCTCCCTCACTGAGACCTGAATACAAGACAGATTCTATCAGTGGAACAAACTATTTTAAGATAACTCCACTGATAAATGAGTACTGAAGAAAAGATTTATTTAAGGAAAGCAAAACAAGTAGGTGAGTTCATGTTTACTTTCTAAAGTGGCAGAGAACGTCCCAACACATTTATAGTGACTACTTACAAGTTTACTCATTAAATTGTTCACAAGAATGTAATTGTTATTCTTATGAAATTATATATTTCTTTAATTTTCCAAATTCACGTTATTCAGATGGGTTAGGCTCATATAAAAAACCAAAAAGTTAAGTTGATTTATACAATAAAATGTCTTCTATTGGTATTTTAGATTTTGCCAAGCAATATGTATTTTAATAATGACTTTGTGAGACAAGCTGGGTATTATATCTTTCGCAAATAAAAAAAATTAAGTCACATTCAGGAAAGTTAAATGACTTGACCCAAATCCTTTGGCTAGAATATGGCAAATCCAGGACTAACTCTCGGGTCTTCTACTTTTTATTAACTGTTCTTTCTATGCTCCCATAAAGCTTCAGCATAGTGGTTAATGGGTTAGTGACACTTTAACACAGATGTCTGTTAAATACTGAATCAAATTACTTGATCTTGAAAATGTAGACCTCAATTTTAATTTGTGGATGAGGGAAAAGGAGTGTTTATTCCAACTTTTTTCCTGACTGTACATTTACATATGCTCATTTTATAAAAACCAATTAAGAAATGAAGATTCTTCTTCCATCACCTAAAATTAAAATACAGTAGAATCAAAAAGAATAAAAAAAATACAGTAGAATCTCTGTAAGTTGACTACCTAAGGGACTCTAACAAACTGGTCAATATACAAAGAAGGAACTAGGCCTACTGCTGTACTAATACGTAGAGGTGATGCATGTCTGGTCCATGAAAATTAGGTCAACTTAAGGAGATGGTCAACTATGGAGGTTCTACTTTATATAAAATGAGTTTAGCAAGGTTGGACAATTTAAGCCATGTACAAAAGGCAAATGTACCTCTCTATATGCCACCACAAACAAAAGACAAATTTTGACAATAGAAATATCAAATACATGGGAATAAATCTAAGGCTTACAAAACCTTTACACTAAGGCTTCCATGTAAAAAGTTAGAAAACAGACAAAAATAAACAATGATATTAGAAGTCAAAATGTGATCCTATTTCATAAGAGTTGCTATGGACTAAAAGTTTATGTGTTCCCCTCCTCCATTCTTATGGTAAAATTCCAACCCCAAAGTGATGGTATTAGAGGGTGAGGCCTTTGGGAGGTGATTTGGTCAATCACCCTCCTGAATGGGAGTAGTGTCTTTGTAAATGAGGCCCCTGGGAGCTCTCTTACAGCTTTCACTACGTGAGAAGGATGTAGAAAGAACATGTCCTCAATACTGACCACAGCCTTAAAGCTAAACAGTGCTATCTCCCAGGACACTGATCATGAACTTTCCAGTCTCTGAAAACAGTGAGAAATAAAGAATATTTATTTATTATTTTATTTTATTAAGCAGGTTTGATTCACCTGTTTATAAGCCACCTAGTTTTTGGTAGCATAGCGGTCCAACTGGGCTAAGACCGAGAACTGGCACTGAGAAACAGGAGTGAGGCTATAACAAACATCTAAAAACCTGGAAGGAGATTTGGAATTGTGCAATGGATGGAGGCTACAGGTATTTTGTTTTGTTTTGTTTTTGAGACAGAATCTTACCCTGTTGTCCAGCGTAGAGTCCCATGGCATCACAGCCCACAGCAACCTCAACCTCTTGGGCTCAAGCGGCCCTCTTGCCTGAGCCTCCCAACTAGCTGGGACCACATCACCCACCTGGCTAGTTTTTCTATTTTTAGTAGACACCAGGTCTTGCTCTCGCTCAGGCTGGTTTCAAACTCCTGAGGCTCAAGCAATCTACTCGTCTTGGCTTCCCACAGTGCTGAGATTATAAGCATGAGCTACTGTACCCAGCTGAAGCTGAAAGAGTTTTGAGGGGCATGCTAGAGATCACATATAATTATGATATAGGAAAGTCTATAGAAAAGCATATAATTGGGTCTTAACTTTGAATAAGGCTGAGAAGGACATGAAATGATCTACATAAACACATAGAAATACAAGTGTTAATAGTGGTTATCTCAGGACAGTTGGTATGAGGAGGATTTCTTCCTTCCATATAATCAGGAAAAACAACTCTCTACCTTTCCCTTCCCTTTCCCTTATCTTACATACACTACACGTTAAGTGTGGGAGAAACCCCCACTATCTTACTTAAACAAGCCCCACTTCTCTTCAAAGGGCAAAGAGAATTTTATTTATTAATATTTAATGTTTCTAGTGATACCAACCATATATGTACTTGTTAGATTCTTACACAATGTGAAAGACACTTCAGCGAATCTGCTGAGTCATGACTATATTCAGAGAATGAATGCAGAGACAAAGGATTATGCAAGAAACAAGTGGAATGAGTAGAATGAGCCAGGAAAGATTGTATATTTTTCTTCTTTTTTTTTTTTTTTTTTTTTATTTTTGTAGAGACAGAGTCTCACTTTATGGCCCTTGGTAGAGTGCCGTGGCCTCACACAGCTCACAGCAACCTCCAACTCCTGGGCTTAAGCGATTCTCTTGCCTCAGCCTCCCGAGTAGCTGGGACTACAGGCGCCAGCCACAACGCCCGGCTATTTTTTGGTTGCAGTTTGGCTGGGGCCGGGCTTGAACCCGCCACCCTCGGTATATGGGGCTGGCGCCCTACCGACTGAGCCACAGGCGCCACCCGATTGTATATTTTTCTAATATTTATTGAAATAAATATGAGCATGGGGGGTTACAAAGCAGAGAAGAATCATAATGACTGCATGTCACTCCTGTACAGCAGAATACCAACGTCAGAGTGTCAAAAATTCCAAAGTATATACAATTTTCTCTGGGAAGATTTAAAGGCAGAAATTGTGATACTGACAAGAGATTAGTAAAAAAATATTAAAAAACAAACAAGCAAATGTATAGTATTGAATAATAGTAATTTGAAACTGTGAAGAATTTGTTTCTTCTTTCAGAAAATGTTTCAGTCTTGGTTTGGGAGAAGTATGAATTAATTATGCCAGAATCTCTTATGTATTCCTGGGAATTAAATCTGCAGACTTTAGAAAAATAAATCAACCTTATAATGCCACTAATTTTTTTTTTTTTTTTTTAGCCAGAGCCTCAAGCTGTTGCCCTGGGGTAGAGTGCTGTCACAGCTCACAGCAACCTCCAACTCCTAGGCTCACGCGATTCTCCTGCCTCCACCTCCCAACCTGGGACTACAGGCGCCTGCCCAATGCCCAGCTATTTTTTGGTTGTAGCCATCATTATTATTTGGCGGGCCCAAGCTGGATTCGAACCCGCCAGCTCAGGTGTATGTGGCTGGCACCTTAGCCGCTTGAGCCACAGGCGCCAAGCCTTAATAATGCCACTAAATTTAAGCCTTCAAAACAATCACTTATTAAAGGCTGCCTCTGGTACCCTAGAATGGTTACTATAGTTTATGCCTTCCAGAAGTTTCCTAAGTAGCAAATCACTGAATCAATTTTGGTATTAGAATCTCTGGGACTTAAAATATAGGAAACAAAGACTCCAAAGAATGGGGCTAAGTTTTCTTATGTACACATTCTCATTTAGTTTTCTCTGAAACTCTAAAAGATAGGTTTCATTTTAATTTTATAAACTTTTGCTTAGCAATTACTTGCTCAGGCACAAGTCTTGGATATGAAGACTCCAAGATTTAAATTGGGTCTTTCTAATCCAAAAGCTCATGTTCTTTCCAGTACATCAGGTTGTTTAATGTAGATACTGAGAATTACATGTTTAAATAATGAAAATCACTAGCCTACTTGCTCAAAACAGTTGCTAGTAGGTCAGAAAACTAGTGATTTAATTTCACTTTAACACCAGTACTAACCACAAAGCTCCAACTCTGTGGGTTGAACATTATGTTATTTTTTGTTGCCCCCCCCATAAGAAATCAGGTTTAATTTCTTTTTTTTTTTTTTTTTGTAGAGACAGAGTCTCACTTTATGGCCCTTGGTAGAGTGCCGTGGCATCACACAGCTCACAGCAACCTCCAGCTCCTGGGCTTAAGCGATTCTCTTGCCTCAGCCTCCCGAGTAGCTGGGACTACAGGCGCCCGCCACAGCACCCGGCTATTTTTTTTTTTGTTGTTGTTGTTGCAGTTTGGCCGGGGCTGGGTTTGAACCCGCCACCCTCGGCATATGGGGCCGGCGCCCTACTCACTGAGCCACAGGCGCCGCCCCAGGTTTAATTTCTTTGTCTAAGGGCAGGAGGACCACAGTATAAAGCTGTGTGTGGGTAAAGGAGGAAGGAGGGATACAGGTACTCACAATCTCTCAGTAGAATTTAGATCATGCTGAGCACTACCCAATAATCGAACTGAAAATAGTGGTAAAGGACTATAGATGGTGATAAAAGTCACTTTAGGTATAACTTATTTTAAGAAAATTTATAAATCAGGGCGGTGCCTGTAGCTCAGTGGCTAGGGTGCTGAGCACATACACTGAGGCTGGTGGGTTCAAACCTGGCCTGGGCCTCTAAAATAACAATGACAACTACAACAACAACAACAACAACAACAAAATAGCTGGGCGTTATAGAAGATGTCTGTAGTCCCAGCTACTTGGGAGACTGAGGCTGGAGAATCGCTTAAGCCCAAGAGTTGGAGGTTGCTGTGAGCTGTGATGCCACGCCACTCTACCTAGGGCGACAGCTTGAGACTCTATCTCAAAAAAGAAAAAAAAAAAAAAGAAAATCTATAAATCAAACACTGAAATTATAAAATTGATAAATTAGGGATAATCTACTTATCTGTGTAAATGTATTTTCTGATTACAGTTTTTAACATAGATTTTCTTTAAATAGCTACTATCCAAAAACATACTTCAAATAATCTGACTTCTCTCCAAATCTATCTACACCTAAGTTTTCTAGTATATATGAAATTGTATAAGGTGATGTATTCCTGCAAATAGAAAGTACTTCTATTTACTAGTGCCTTTAAGATTAGAATTTTAACCACAAATCTAACATAACAAAATGTTACTTATAAAAATGGCTTTGTCTGAGAGTGGGGGAGATGATCAAACAAAAAGGCTTTGAAATTAGTTACAGAATGTATACTAAAATAACATTTATGAATACTATTGAATTATGCCTTTTTTTTTTTTTTTTTGAGACAGAGCCTCAAGCTGTCACCCTGGGTAGAGTACAGTGGCATCACAGCTCACAGCAACCTCCAACTCCTGGACTCAAGCGAGTCTGCTGCCTCCCCGTCCCAAATAGCTAGCTGGGACTACAGGAGCCTGCCACAATGCCTGGTTATTTTTTGGTTGCAGCCGTCATTGTTGTTTAGCAGGCCGGGACTGGATTCGAACCCACCAGCTCAGGTGTATGTGGCTGGTGCCTTAGCTACTTGAGCCACAGGTGCTGAGCCTGAATTATGCTTTTTATTTTGAGGACGAAGTAAATGTGAAAAACCGATGAAGTAATTCTATGTTAAATGCAACTTCCTTGAATGTTTTATAACATCTTTTCCCAGAAACCATTATTTATTTTTCCTAATAGTATTTTTACTTTTCCTTGACCCAGATGCAGGGGGACTACCACGCATGAAAGAGCTCTTTTTCTGTCTTAATGAGTTCATTTTATTCCAAGAGGAAAAAATACATTAAAGTACTATAAATAGGTTTAATAACTTTAGGTAAAAGTTACTTATGGAACAGTTTATGTATCCCATATTCTTGTTTTCCCTCATTCATTCTTGTCTAACTTTTTTTTTTAATTGCTGGGGATTCATTGAGGGTACAAGAAACCAGGTTACACTGATTGCATTTGTTAGGTAAAGTCCCTCTTACAATCGTGTCTTGCACCTCTTGTCCAACATTTACTTACTCTGTCATCTAATTTACTTATTTATTTAAGCAATATATAGTACTTACTATGTTGTCCCATTCTGTGAATTCATTACTATCTTTTTAATACCAATTTACAAGGGTTCCTTATAAAGTCTTAACTTTCTGAAGTATCCTCCTCTGAAGGATACTTGTATTCCAATCTCTACTTAATCTTCCAGTGGTACTTTTCTTTTTCTCCCTTTCCCCATGATAAACTCAAGGCTGCAGCTTCTGAGAAATTAAATAGAAGAAAGCCTGGAAGTGATATTAAGATGTTCTTTCGGTAGTGAGGACTAGGGGACCTTTATCTTTTTTCTAATGGATGAATCAGTAAGGTAGAGTGCTGAGTAGAATGGGTAAGGAATACTGATTTAGGAATAATTATGAAAGCAATTTTTTTCCCCACAAGAGAAAGCCACAGAAAGAAAATCAATAAAAAATACAAAAAGAGAAAATAAATTTGCAATAAAACAGTCATCCATATGGAAGATGCTAGTTTACAGAAATAATCTTTTACTTCCATCCATATGATACTTACTTGCCGTCTGTGTCTGACGTAGCTGCATAGTGCAGGGGTGTGCAACCTCTTTCATCAAGATCATTCACGCTTGCTCCTGATCCCACAAGAGCAAACAGGCACTGGTAATTGCAGTTGGCAGCAGCATAGTGCAATGGAGATCTTTTGTGCCCAAGTTAACAGAAAAAAGATAAAAGCCAGGGACATAACTAGTAAACAAAAGCATAGTTAATTGTTCTTACTCCACCCAGTTACAAATATTTATAGGAAGCCTTAGACTGACTTCCACTACATATACACTAAGTTTTGTGCAGGGCTGGACATAAAGCTAGAAGAAGAAAGTAAGGTGGCAGAGAACAGTTACTTCTGTTTTACAAAGATTCCTGTATCCTAATAAAAATGCTGCATAGTAGATAAGCAAAAGAAAAAAAAAAACTGAAGAAAAAATTTTTTTTTTTTTTTTTTTTTTGAGACAGAGCCTCAAGCTGTTGCCCTGGGTAGAGTGCAGTAGCATCACAGCTCACAGCAACCTCCAACTCCTGGGCTCAAGGGATTCTCCTGTCTCCGCCTCCCAAGTAACTGGGACCACAGGTGCCTGCCACAACACCCAACACCCTGGCTATTTTTAGGTTGCAGACATCATTGTTGTTTGGAGGGCCCAGGCTGGATTCAAACTCGCCAGTTCAGATGTATGTGGCTGGCGACTTAGCTGCTTGAGCCACAGGCGCCGAGTCAAAGAAATATTTTCTTTCTTTTTTTGCAGTTTTTGGCCAGGGCTGGGTTTGAACCCACCACCTCCAGCATATGGAGCCGGTGCCCTACTCCTTTGAGCCACAGGTGCCACCCAAAGAAATATTTTTTTAAGACAGTAACCCTGAATTACTTCTAAGCTCTGAACTCAGAATATGTTTCAGAAAACCCTTTGTTATTTGTAGTATAGAATGCGCAAAGTGTTACAAATTAATATAAACTGAATTAAAGTATAATTATAAAAACAGGTTATCTATATAAACATTGTATTTTGAAACTAAATAAAGTCATTTTTGATTTTGTGGGTTGTTAGTTTTTTCTATTAGCAGACTTATGAGAGCAGTTTGTTCTCCAAAGTAATGAGGGGGTCAAACAGTTTTCTCTTTCCCTCTATTCATTTCTGATTTCCTATCATACGTCATTTTTTTTTTTTTTACAAAATTTCTTTTTATGTCTCTTTTGAACTGGTCCAACCACGTGCACTGACATACATTTCCTTCTGACACACCCCTGCCTATCTTACACTTTGATATGTACAATTCTTAAAACTATTGATACGCATAATTTTGCTTATATATATATATTGTCAATTCCATCTTTCAAGCTAATTCAAACTGCCTTTGATTCTTTCCTGTATGGTTCCAATGCACTCTGTTAATTTAGTTAATTCCTACTAAAATAAACTTGAAGTAGGTTTAAATATTACTAACCAAAACGTAAAGAGCCCTGAACTCATGAGAGTGTTAGCAGGGGCTACAAGACTGACCACAGTGACTATCATTTCATAGCTGCCTTCTTGCTGTGAAATACTTGATAGGATGTGTGGATGTGTGTGTGAGAAAGAAAGAAAAGGAGAAAGGAGGAGAAATAAAAATTACACATATGTATTTATAAGCTATCTCCTCCCTCTTACTAGTGTGCTCTATAACAAGATATGGATAGTAGAATCTCTCACAAAGAAGTGACTTGGGAAAGAGAATCATTTTATGGTGTTCTAGGTATTGTGAGTTTCCTGAAGGAAAACTATTATGATGTTTTACATTTCTATGGACATAATTATGGAAGGGGGAGAAATGATACAAGTATAGAGGTATTTATAAGGAAAGACTGGTAACCCGATGCTGTAGGACAGATCCAACAGAAAGCAAACTGTGAGTGAGAATAAATATTTAGAATTTATAGACTTTAGTTGGGACTCTCAGCAAAAGATCCTGAATTGTTTGGCTAATTCTCAGAAGCCAGTGTTAAGGTTAAGCAAGTAATAAGTAAATAAAATTAGATTCTACAGAGCAGTAGTTCTCAACCTGTGGGTTGCAACACTTTTGGGGGTGGAATTACCCTTTCATAGAGGTCGCCTAAAACCATCACATATACCCTGTACAAATACAGGTGCATGAAAATAATTTTATGGTTGGGGGTCACCACAACATGATGAACTGTATTAAAGGGTTGTGGCATTAGGAAGGTTGAGAACCACTGCTATAGAGGAACTATTATCATACCATACCTCCCAAATTTGTCTTTTTTGTTGAAGTCTGCACCAGTATTCAGCAGAAGATTTAGGCACTCCAAATTCCTATTGAAGGAAAATATAGTTAGAAAACTTAATTGTCATCATTTTATAATTAAATTGGTAGGTTTAAGTAAGCACAAAAGCATGTTTTTAATTTAGGGCAACTATCAACAAAATGGCATAATTTACATTTGATGAAGAATAAAACATTAAAATTTATGTACAATTTAGAAAGTTTTATGTACACATTTTGGCACACTGATAGGAAATAACAAATAAATCATGTTGTCACTATTTAATTGGAAGAGCACATTTGTAAGAGATCCTAATGAAATTTTAGGAAACAACATATAACTGAATGGCTTAACTTCTAAGTGGTTTTTAATACTAGATTAAAAACTAAAAAAAAAAAAGAAAAAGAAAGAAAACCTGAAAATATAGATAATATCCAAAGTCTGATTTCCCTTATCTTTTCCTATATTATGATTGTTTAGAGATAGCTTTGGTTAAAATTGTAGGCCCATATGTATTTCTGTAATTAAATTTTTATAAACCTGAACATCAACTTACTATTTTTTTCTTTTTTTTTTGCAGTTTTTGGCAGGGGCTAGGTTTGAACCGGCCACCTCCGGCATATAGGGTTGGCGCCCTACTCCTTTGAGCCACAGGCGCCACCCTATTTTTTTCTTTTTTTAATTGTTGGGGATTCATTGAGGGTACAATAAGCCAGGTTACACTGATTGCAATTGTTAGGTAAAGTCCCTCTTTCAATCATGTCTTGCCCCCATAAAGTGTGACACACACCAAGGCCCCACCCCCCTCAACTTACTATGTTACAATGAAAGTTGTAACTGTCAAAGTGATCAGACACTCAAGTCTGTTGTCCTTCTTTCTGTAAGTAAGTTACATGGAAGTTAAGATTTAACTGGAAGGTTCTCTGGTGACCAAAGAACAAGGGAGCTAGTCACATGCTCACAATCCATCTCTACAACTTAGACTGGCCAGGTAGTATTAGTTCAGCACGCTTGTTCTTTGAAATCATTTAACATTTTTAAGGAATTATCACTAAGAATAAAGCTCTTGCAAAATGTTCTTTCCATAAATCATGAATGGTTTATCACAGATCTAAATCATCAGAACCATTAGATTAGTTGCAAGCATGCTTTCAGAGACCAGGAGTTTTAGTTGAAGTCTGTCGTTCACTTGAACCAATTACCTAATTGACCCTGGTAATGTTATTTAAAACTTAGTCCAAAATCTTCCAATCTCAAATTTTCCTTTTCCTAGTAGAGGCAAGAAATAAACCTATGAGCACTTTTTCCCACTTGAAAATATGATTTAAAAAAAAAAAAAGCCCCACTTAAAGAGTAGTATTAGTATTCAGAACATTCCAGTATTTTTATGTTCTCACGTGAGGACATATTTCCTGTTACAGGTTTATTCTCTCCTTCCCACTCACAACCTATGGCTTAGGTGCAAGGATGAAACCTCAAGGCTTAAAGAAGATGACAAAAGTAATTTCTGCCACCCTGGTTTTTCTATTCCTAAACTATTCCTGCTATGTTTTGTTTTGTTTTACATTTTCTAGTAGCCCAGAACTAATGAAGAACAAAGATAAAAGAAAAATTGTCATGTCCAGTTACCTTTTTCTTAAAGAAATAAAAATACTACTAACATACCCTCCAGCTGCAGCTGCATGTAGACAGGTCCTGCCAAAATCATCTGGGGTATCTATATCAAATCCTGTAAGAATAAATATGCCTTATCTATTATATAATATTATAGTTGTATTCTTTTACAATAAAATATTACATCAAGAATTGTATCTCCCTCCCAAATAAACTATGAGATCTCACAGGTAACAAAATGATTGAAAAGTAAAATAATGTACAATATTACAAAGAAATTACCACTGTTAGATTGGGAGTTTTAGGACAAGTGCTAGAGTACTTGTTTAAAAGGCCATAGGATACAATGAAATGTTATTTAGCAATTAAAAGAAATAAAGCACTGATAATGATACACGGATTACCCTTAAGAACACAATGCTAAGTGAAAGAGGTAAAGTCACAGAAGCCCACCCCCTACATGATTACATTTACACGAACCTTACAGAATGGGCAAATTTTTACAGTTAGGAAGTAGATTAGTGGTTACTTAAGACTGGAAGAGAAAATAAATGAAGAGTAACTGCTAACAGCTTTTTTTTTGTTGTTGTTGGGGATTCATTGAGGGTACAATAAGCCAGGTTACACTGATTGCAATTGTTAGGTAAAGTCCCTCTTGCAATCATGTCTTGCCCCCATAAAGTGCGACACACACCAAGGCACCCCCTCCCTCCGTCTCTCTTTCTGCTTCCCCCCCATAACCATAATTGTCATTAATTGTCCTCATATCAAAATTGAGTACATAGGATTCATGCTTCTCCATTCTTGTGATGCTTTACTAAGAATAATGTCTTCCATGTCCATCCAGGTTAATACGAAGGATGTAAAGTCTCCATTTTTTTTAATGGCTGAATAGTATTCCATGTTATACATATACCACAGCTTGTTAATCCATTCCTGGGTTGGTGGGCATTTAGGCTGTTTCCACATTTTGGCGATTGTAAATTGAGCTGCAATAAACAGTCTAGTACAAGTGTCCTTATGATAAGAGGATTTCTTTCCTTCTGGGTAGATGGCCCAGTAATGGGATTGCAGGATCAAATGGGAGGTCTAGCTTGAGTGCTTTGAGGTTTCTCCATACTTCCTTCCAGAAAGGTTGTACTAGTTTGCAGTCCCACCAGCAGTGTAAAAGTGTTCCCTTCTCTCCACATCCACGCCAGCATCTGCAGTTTTGAGATTTTGTGATGTGGGCCATTCTCACTGGGGTTAGATGATATCTCAGGGTTGTTTTGATTTGCATTTCTCTAATATATAGAGATGATGAACATTTTTTCATGTGTTTGTTAGCCATTCGTCTGTCGTCTTTAGAGAAAGTTCTATTCATGTCTCTTGCCCATTGATATAAGGGATTGTTGGCTTTTTTCATGTGGATGAATTTGAGTTCTCTATAGATCCTAGTTATCAAGCTTTTGTCTGATTGAAAATATGCAAATATCCTTTCCCATTGTGTAGGTTGTCTCTTTGCTTTGGTTGTTGTCTCCTTAGCTGTACCGAAGCTTTTCAGTTTAATGAAGTCCCATTTGTTTATTTTTGTTGTTGTTGCAATTGCCATGGCAGTCTTCTTCATGAAGTCTTTCCCTAGGCCAATATCTTCCAGTGTTTTTCCTATGCTTTCTTGGAGGACATTTATTGTTTCATGCCTTAAATTTAAGTCCTTTATCCATCTTGAATCAATTTTTGTGAGTGGGGAAAGGTGTGGGTCCACTTTCAGTCTTTTACATGTAGACACCCAGTTCTCCCAACACCATTTATTGAATAGGGAGTCTTTCCCCCAAGGTATGTTCTTGTTTGGTTTATCAAAGATTAGGTGGTTGTAAAATGTTAGTTTCATTTCTTGGTTTTCAATTCGATTCCAAGTGTCTATGTCTCTGTTTTTGTGCCAGTACCATGCTGTCTTGAGCACTATGGCTTTGTAGTACAGACTAAAATCTGGTATGCTGATGCCCCCAGCTTTATTTTTGTTACAGAGAACTGCCTTAGCTATACGGGGTTTTTTCCGGTTCCATACAAAACGCAGAATCATTTTTTCCAAATCTTGAAAGTACGATGTTGGTATTTTGATAGGAATGGCATTGAATAGGTAGATTGCTTTGGGAAGTATAGACATTTTAACAATGTTGATTCTTCCCATCCATGAGCATGGTATGTTCTTCCATTTGTTAATATCCTCTGCTATTTCCTTTCTGAGGAGTTCATAGTTTTCTTTATAGAGGTCCTTCACCTCCTTCGTTAGGTATATTCCTAGGTATTTCATTTTCTTTGAGACTATGGTGAAGGGAGTTGTGTCCTTAATTAGCTTCTCATCTTGACTGTTATTGGTGTACACAAAGGCTACTGACTTGTGGACATTGATTTTATATCCTGAAACATTACTGTATTTTTTGATGACTTCTAGGAGTCTTGTGGTTAAGTCTTTGGGGTTCTCTAAGTATAAGATCATGTCGTCAGCAAAGAGGGAGAGTTTGACCTCCTCTGCTCCCATTTGGATGCCCTTTATTTCCTTGTCTTGCCTAATTGTATTGGCTAGAACTTCCTGCACTATGTTGAATAGTAAAGGTGACAGAGGACAACCTTGTCTGGTTCCAGTTCTAAGAGGAAAAGCTTTGAGTTTTACTCCATTCAGTAAAATATTGGCTGTGGGTTTGTCATAGATAGCTTCAATCAGTTTTAGAAATGTGCCACCTATGCCTATACTCTTCAGTGTTCTAATTAGAAAAGGATGCTGTATTTTATCAAATGCTTTTTCTGCATCTATTGAGAGGATCATGTGATCTTTATTTTTGCCTCTGTTAATATGGTGGATAACGTTTATGGACTTGCGTATGTTAAACCAGCCTTGCATCCCTGGGATAACTGCTAACAGCTTTAAAATTGATTGTAATGATGGTTAACGCATCCCCATGAATAAAATACATTAAATTATATACCTTAAATGAGTAAATTGTATGGTTGTGAATTATATCTCTGTAAAGCTATTTTTAGAAAAGCCTTAGGTGCTTTATTACCTGTGAATATTATTACCATTCAGAAGAGATGTTAGTGTTTCTTTCATGGAAAATAGGTTAAATGAATACTTATAGGCACACACATACTTCTAAAAAAATCGAAACAGAATTAACTCACTTTAAAATATCATTTAAAAAAGCTCAGAAGTCTCTATTTCACATCTGTTTACTGGAGACAGGGTCTCACTGTTGCCTGAGCTGGAGTGCAATGGGTCAAAGTTCACTGCAACCTCTAAGTCTTGGGCTCAAGTGATCTGCCTGTCTCAGACTCTCAAGTAACTAGGACTACAGGCTTACCACACCAGCTAACATTTTTTTTTTTTTTTTAAGGACACATTAAAATTTGCTTTAATACTTCTTTGGGGGGAAAAAAATATCACACTTTTAGTGAATGAACAAGAAACATTTTTACGCTATTATTTTTATCTACCATGCCATGAATTCATAGGGAAGAGGTTCCAGTAGCTCAGGGAGGCACCTTGCCATTGAATATGACAAAGTGTTGATTGACTTTTGAATTCATGGGAAATAGGTTCCAGCACCTTGTATCACTGTTACATGGGGTCTGTTGGTTATCCTGTGTGCTATGCTGCACACCTATTATGCCATTAGCTCATGGGGAATTAATAGGTTCTTGCACCTAAAAACATGGGTCCACTGGTACTTCTGTGTGCTAGGTTATATGCTTACTATGCCATGAATTCATGGGGAATGCGTTCTACGAGCTCAGGCTCCTTTCCGTTGGTTCTCACAAAGTGGGCTTCTCTGGGTGGAGCAGGCTGGAGCTTCAGTTGAACCCAGGTACCTTTCTCTTTGGCTTCCTTCTTTTTCTGATCATTTTCCTTCACATGTTTCAGGAAGCTGTCTCAGCTTGTAGAGTGCTTAATATGCTCAATACAAACATTAATCCTCTTGACAAGGATCTTGCCCTTAACTTGTTTGTTTACAACAATGCCAACAGCATGCTGGGTAATATTGTAGACTCTTCAGTTTTGCCATGGTAACATTTGTGTGGCATGCCTTTTTGAACAGTATCCATTCCCTTGATGTCTACAATATCACCTTTCTTGTAGATTCGCATATATGTGGCCAAAGAAACAACTCCATGTTTTTGAAAAGGCCTAAAGAACATGTATCAGGTGCCTCTCCTCTTTCCCTCTGTGTTTGCCCATTTTGGTGAATTACTGGAAGATGGCATCTCCGGCCAAAAGGAAGTCCAGCTAACATTTTAAAGTTTACTTTTTGTAGAGACAGAGTTGCCGTATATTGCTCAAGCTGGTCTCCAACTCCTGGCTTCAAGCAAACCTTCCTTGGCCTCCCAAAAGCCCAGATGTGAGCTAGTACACACAGTCTATCTCCCTCTATAATATTAATTTTCACTGGAACGTTCTCATAATTTTTTCAACAAATGTGTTAATATAAAAAAATCTGTTCAACTTTCTTAACACTCTGGGAAACAGAATATTATTTATAATCAATTATTATTATTGTATATTTAGCAATTTTATATAACTCAATTTTATATACTCAATTAAGGATTGGTTTTATAGCAATATTTACTGAAATTAATCCTGTTGTTTCAAAGCAACTATGATTAATTTATATTTTATATTTATACAGTACCTAATTTATATAGTAATTAGATACTGTCTAAATAATTTCATAAACCTAGAAGAAATTTAGAATGGCTCTTAAAAGGAAGCTCACAGCAGTAAGAAATACAAATAAAGATATGGTGCTTCCATACATAAAAGACAATTCAAGTAGACTAACATTCAACAAACAAAACTGACAGGGGAGGAAATGACTAGAAAAAGAAAACATTTCTCAGAGCCAAAAAGAAAACAAGAGTCTTAAAATTAAAGGACTCAAATCTTCTAAGAAGGGTTAATGAATGATCCATACTTGGAATCATCTTTATATAATTTGGAAAAAGTAGGATAAAGAGATTATCTTAAAATTTGGGGGAAGATAAAAACAAGAAGACAAACTGGTTTGAAATGTTCCACTCACCTGAAGATAGAAGTTTTCTACAGCAATCTGAAAAACCACTTAAGGCTGCCAAGTGGAGGGGAAACATTCCATGTATGCCGCGCCTTCATTACAACACACACAAAAAACATAGCCATTTAAATAAATTACAAAGAGATCAGTTAAGCAAAAGTTAATTAGCTGAGTCAAAATCTCTAAAATTTTAGAAAGTCATTTGGCCAAATGTTGAAGGTGGGTATAACTTATTACCCAACTATTTTTCTCCTAAAAAAGGGTTTTAAAACCTTAGCATTCTTGCTATCATGGACTTTGTTGGCAGTAAGTGGGGAAGAAGAGGCTATCCTGTGCATGTAGGCTTCTCTGGGCCACACATTAAAACACAAACACTAAAGAAAGCTAATGAGCAAAAAAAAAAAAAAAAAGTCCCCATTTAGAAAGTCTTTTCAAATTTGTCAAGCAGGTCCCAAGTTTGTGATCATTAATATACAAAATGTACATATCTAAGTAATAAAACATCTTTTGCTATTTTTTATTATAATGGGCAACATAAAACTAGTGGGATATTTGATATTGTATTTGAGAAACTACTGTATCAATATCTGATCCATGGAAGTAGTTGGAATTCTCAGTGATTTCTCAATGTGCTCATTGGATATTTTGGTTCTAATTTTACTTTTCTTTTTTTTTCCAGACAGAGTCTCACTATGTCACCCTGGATACAGTGTTGTGACATCACAGCAACCTCAAACTCCTGGGCTTAAGCGATTCTCTTGTCTCAGCCTCCCAAGTAGTTGGGACTACAGGTGCCCGCCACAACACCCGGCTATTTTTATTCTTGTTATGGTTATCATTGTTGTTTAGCAGGCCTGGGCTGGGTTTGAACCCACCAGCTCTGGTGTATACAGTCAGCGCCCTAACCACTGAGCTACAAGTGCCCAGTTTCTAATTTTACTCTTAATGTGCTTTATTCTTGAAGATAGTTGATGCCAAATGCAGGTGCTCTCAAAGTGATGACATGAATGAGGCATGATTGTGAGGTGAAGGATATTTGCTTCTGGGAGGATAAGACCTATAAAAGTCCAGTAAAAGACATGATCTGTTTATTTTATGTGACACTGCAACAAATGTTGTTATATACAAAGTTTATGCTCAAGAATCTAGCAATCATGTTCCATTAAAAAAGAAAAAGCTCATAATGTTTTCTCTGTGGGTTTATGATTCTTCAGACTCTACCCACACTAGATATCAGTAAACACCTTCCTCTCCAGATTATGGCAACCAAAAATGTCTCTGGACATTTGCTTGGGAAGCGAAATTCACTACCACATCACCCAGCAATTAAAAACCATTCCCATAAAGCGACATGATTAAGAATGTTTATTACAGTAATTATTACATAGTAGTGAAAAACTGGAAGCAACTTATAGTCGCAAGAAAAATGAATAAATTGTGAAATCTTTACATATTAAACAATATATTAAATTCTATAAAATGAATAAAGAGCCTCTTGTAGAGATATGAAAAAGAATCAAATTTTAGTAGCATACTGTTTATAGACAGAAAAGAAGTTTTAAAACTTGTTAATGAATACATATAAATAGGATACCAGTATAAAAACATACATAGTAATGATAAACTTCTAATTTTAGTAGGGTTATTTACTTTTGCAGAGCACATGCAGAAGAACCCATCTTTCAAACAAAATTTTACATAAAAACTTTAATATATAAAATAAAAATGAATTGTTCTGACCAAAGTAGGGGGGTGCAAAAAATCTTTTGTAGTATCAACCAAGGAATCCCCAATCTCTGCACAGCACAGTCTGAAAACCATTATCTACAGATAGTATTTGGATGGGAGGGGAAAAAAATAGATTTGGTACGTACAAATACTTTTCTGGGTGCTTTAAGTATTTCTATATTAAAAATAAACAGATCACAAAATCCATAACTCTGCTCAAAATAATTGGGAAAGAACTGGAGTAAAACACATAAACAATACTGGCTTACCAAATAAAATCATATTTAAACATGGTAATCTCCTACATAGTCAATACCAAAAAAAGGTAAGTAAAACATTCCAAGCCAAATCTTATTTGGGGAAAAGGGAAAAATGTAAATAAAATTATTTTTTAAAAAGATAAGGAAAAAGTTCAAGCAATTAATACAATATTGATGACAAAACCCACATTTGCACTCGAAATACCTAAAAAAGGGTAGTTTGCTTCCTTTTGTGCTTCCCTGTGACAACTATCAACACCTCCCTAAGTACTACTTACTTTGCAGTGTCAGCACCACTTGTAATAAGAGTGTTGATTAGCAGCTCATGGCCGTATCGTGCTGCTATGTGCAAAGGGGTGTTTCCATTCTTATCCTCACAGTCGATTACAGCTCCTGTGACAAAGGACTGTCAGATACTGCACTATGTAAAAATTAGGTTAAATCTATTGCATGGAAAGTAATATAAAAAGTTTTCAAGTACAAACTAATGAATATAGCAATTCTAACAGACTTTGTTCACAGCATATTTATTTATTGAGCCTGGTATTGGAGTTAAGATTTTAAAGTAATTCTGTGAATTAAGCATAAGATTTTAATAGATTTTTAAACTGATAAAAAGGTTCTGGGGTCCAATAAGTTTGGAAATCACTGTATTAAGATAAAATTAAATACATTCTTTAGAGCAAGACTTTTCAGTGCTTTTATGTGCAAACTGTGCCATCAAGAATGCAAGCTGTGCTTCAAAAATGATTTGCTGATGAACCTATTTCCACTTTTCCCTGCAAAATCATAGCACCTATTATTTTGAGGACTATTAAAAAAAGTTTCTTGGGCTTGGCAACTGTGGCTCAGTGTCTAGGGCGCCAGCTACATACACCAGAGCTGGCAGGTCCAAATCCAGCGCGGGCCTGCCAAATAACAATGATGACTACAACCAAAAAAAAAAAAAAAAACAAAATAGCCGGGCGTTGTGGTAGGTGCCTGTATAGTCCCAGCTACTTGGGAGACTGAGGCAAGAGAATTGCTTAAGCCCAAGGGTAGCACTCTACCCAGGGCAACGTAGTGAAATTCTGTCTCAAAGAAACAAACAAACAAACAAAACCAGTTTCTTGGAATATGGTGTGAGAAACAATAATTTAAAGTAACACACCTACAAATTCTTTTGAGTTAAAAGTTTAGATTGTTTAGTATAATTCAAATACAAGACACAGTGGCTCGTGCCTGTAATCCTTGCACTCTGGGAGGCTGAGGTGGGTAGATTGCTTGAGCTCAGGAGTTCCAGAACAGCCTGAGCAAGAGTGAGACCCCATTTCTACTAAAAATAAAAATAAACTTGCTAGGTGTTGTGGCAAGTGCCTATAGTCCTAGCTACTGAGGAGGCTGAGGCAAGAGGATCACTTGAACCTAAGAGTTTGAGGTTACCATGAGCTATGACACTATAATACTCTACCCAGGGCAACAAAGTGAGATTCTGTCTCAAAAAATAAATAAAGAAAGAAAGAAAAAAAAAAAGAAAGAAAGAAAAAAATCAAACACAAAAGAATACAAATTCAAAAATTAAAATCATGAAGTTCAAAATATTTAAAGGGGAAAATGCTAAATGCATATACAGAGTATATACATTAACATTCAATACAAATTATGATAGAAAGGCAGTTGTCTATTTAGCAATATTAAAGTCCACACTAAATTCTGAAGAAATAATATTTATAATACAAGGGAAACAAAACAAAATTAAATGAAAACCAAATTATGAAAGATACAGACACATGCCATTTTATATTAATATTCGATTTTCATACAATCTGAAATCATATATTAAAAATAGACTGCTTTAATAATTCCTCAATACCATTCTTTTGGTGGATTTTTTTTTTTTTAACTACATTTAAGAAAAAAAAAAAAAAAACAGAAATACTTTTTACCACTCTGGATAATGGTTTGTGATCTGGAGAATCTACCGTGGAGGGCAGTCATGTGCAGCGGGGTTTTCCCATCTTTACTCTGAAATAAACCAAAAATTTTTAAATCACTCTGTTATATCTATAATATGCAATCCTTGGTTTTATTTTGAATATCTTCTTGCATCTTTATTTTCTACAGCTATTACACAGAAGCATTAAATTTAATTGAAGCATACGGAGGTAAAAGAACTGTTTAAAAACTAGTTTTTGGAGCATATATATCATACAGCACAAAAATATTAAGAATTCTATGTCTATAAACCAGGAGTAAAATGGTCAGGATATGCTTCCCAAGTTCAAGACTCAAAATTTCACACTGCTTTAAAGCTTTAATTCTAAGAAATCCTGAATCATTCCTCAACCAACGAAAAAGTGAGTATTCAAATGAACGTCAGCCACTGGAGTTCACTTAAAAAAACATATGTACCATCTGCAACTACTTGTAATACATACTGTCAGCTATTTCCTTAAATCTCTCAAAATAATAAATCAGACTGGCTATGCATGTGTATATTCCACGTGGAAATTCTACGGGAACTTTAAATATGAATTTAATAAAGACACTTAATGAGGCCGAGTATGGTGGCTCACCGAGTTTGAGACCAGCCTGAGCTATAGCCAGACCCTGCCTCTAAAAACAGCCAGGTGTTGTGGCAAGCACTGTTATCCCAGCTACTCCATAGGCTGAGGCAAGAGAATCCCTTGAGCCCAGGAGTCTGAGATTGCTGTGAGCTATGGTGCCACGGCACTCTGCTGGTGTCGATAAAGTGAGACTCTGCCTTAAAAAAAAAAAAAAAAAAGACCCCTAAGTTAGGTGCTATCTTTTCCTCTGATTTAGGTAATGTCTTTTCTTCCTTAAAATCTTTTTTTTTTTTTTTTAAACTTCTTTTTTTTTTTTTTTTTTTTCTATTTTTGGCCGGGGCTGGGTTTGAACCCGCCACCTCTGGCATATGGGACCGGCGCCCTACTCCTTGAGCCACAGGCGCCACCCCTTCCTTAAAATCTTTTAATAAAAACATAACACGTGACAAACACAAAGGAAAGAAACTGTTTTGAAGATCCTAATCTCATAGCAATATTCATGATGGTGTCTGTAATAAGACAAGTGATCTAAGTCTATACTAACATTATACGATGCAGATATCCTTAAGAAATCCTTACATTATTATGATACTGGAGTATAAGCAACTCAGAAATACCTACTCAGGTATTTGATTCCATGAACTTATTTGAATTGATTCCATACATTTATTTGAATTTATCAAGCAAATAAACCATACAATCGATAAGTGATTTTCTTTGGAGACAGTGTAAAAAAGGGAGATAAGGGAGAGAGAATGCATACATATGTGGGTTTTAGAGTCAGAATAACCTGAGCGTGGATCTCACTTCTGCCACTTACCATAAGAAAGATTTTGGACAAGTTGCCTAACTACTTAGCGCCTGTGTTTCCTTAACAGAAAATAATTTCACCTATACTTCATAGATTTGTTGTACAGAATAAATACCCTAGTAATTATTATAACATTTTTATTTTAATCATGTTTTTTTCACGTGCCAGTTGTTTTTTTTTTCAACCAGAAAACAAAACAAAAAGCACGAAAGCATTTTTAACAAAAGTATTCTGGCTTCATCTTTTCAAAATGTTCCCTATATGGACAAATCCTGAGTTTTAATGTTAATCTCTTGCCTATAGACATTTTTTACAGACAAAAAAAATACAAACAAAGACTTGTAATAAGACTTTGAGCCAGTATGGTGGCTCACTCCTGTAATCCAAGCACTCTGAGAGGCTGAGGCCACAGGACCTCTTGAGGCCAGGAGTTCTAGATTAGCCTGAACAAGAGGGAGACCTTCTCTCACAAAAAATAGAAAAGTCAGTCAGGCGAGGTGGTGTATACCTCTAGTACTAGATACTCTCAGGATGCTATGGTAGTAGGATAATTTGACAGAGTCTTGCTATGTGCCCAGGCTGGACCTGAACTATTAAGCTCAGGGGATACTCCCACCTCAGCTTCCTGGGTAGCTGGGACTGTGCCATTGTGATCAGTTAATGTCCTTTAATATAAGCCAAGAGGTGGCACTATAATATGCTGACTTTCTATATGCTAATCAAAAAAAGTAAATATGCAAAAGAAAAATATTCAGATTACTAACTTGAAAAGTCTGTCTTAAGACATGTTAGGAAAGGGGAAGGCAAGATTATTTTTCTCTGAATTAGAGCAACATTGCACAGGTTTTTTTTTTTTTTTTTTTTGAGACAGAGTCTCACTATGTCGCTCTTGGAAGAGTGCTGTGGCATCACGGCTCACAGCAACCTCCAACTCTTGGGCTTAAGCGATTCTCTTGCCTCAGCCTCCCAAGTAGCTGGGACTACAGGCGCCCACCACAACGCCTGGCTATTTTTTGTTGCAGTTGTCATTGTTGTTTAGCTGGCCTGGGCCGGGATCAAACCCGCCACCCTCGGTGTATGTAACCAGCACTGTTAACTACTGTACTACAGGTGCTGAGTTTGTATAGAGTTTTTAATCTAATTAGGACTTTTGAACAAGAAAACAGAAAAATCTACAAAAATTCTAAGAGATGGTTTCACAAGTGACCAAAACCAGTAATATGCATCACATTTCACAATATTTTTTAGGTTTAAATTTTAAATCAAGTATTTGGTGTACTTGCTTAGCTGACCAAAATCTATTCTTCAAGAAAAGAGTGGGTGAGGAAAGGTATGCATGTAAGTAAAGAAATAAATGCAGTAAGGATCATGTTAAACCACACCTATAATTGCCTTTCAAACCCGATTCATTTTATCTCTACTACTCTGCAGGACAACTAATTTAAAAGCTTAGAAACTGAACTATTACAACTTTAATTCACACCCCAATTCTCAATCATAACATGATCAAAGTCAGAAACAACAAAATGGAAAATGTGACAGAAGGAAAAGATTAATCACGGAGGAACAAAGAGATAGTTTGATAAGAACATGGACCATGAAGGTTAGCAAATTTAAACCTTTGTAACATAGGGTAAGTGTCAAGGACCATCTGTCAATCAATAAAATAATAAACAGCAGTTTGACAAATATAGGAAATACAAGTGTCAGAAAGGAATGAACATACATTCTTCCTGGTTCACACAACTATCAACAATTTTTATACAATTTAAGAGCTGGAAGGGACCTTAGAAATTGTCAAAATGGATAACATGTTGCAATGGAAGTCAGCAATAAAATAAAAAAAAAGCAATAAAATAATAAAAAAACTGCATATAAATAAGAGGTCATACCTTATTAGGTGTGATTAAAGCAACTTTCATGAACTCTATATTGAAACCAACATCATAAGCTGTTGTTTTCAAATCTACTTAATCATATCTACCCCTTTGCTAAGAAATTCCCTTGTTATTTATGAAATATACCAATAAATTTTACAAACTAAGAAGGTAACTTCAAATAGGATTATTCACCGGTCTGAGCCTTTTACTCTAAGTGAGTCTCTTCTCAATTCTAAATTTCAAAAGAAAATATAGGGCAGGGAGCACGGCAGGTGGATTGCTTAAGCTCAAGAGTTCAAGACAAGCCAGACCAACATCAAGACCCTGTCTTTAAAAACAGCCAGGCATTGTGGTGGGTGACTATTTTTCCAGCTACTCAGGAGGCTGAGGCAAGGGGACTGCCTGGAGCCCAAGAGTTTGAGGTTGCTGTGAGCTATGACACCACAACACTCTACCATGCAAGAAAGTGAGTGAGACTATCTCCAAAAAAAAAAAAAAAGAAGAAAGAAAAGAAAAAAGAAAGAAAACATAGGCTTAAAAGTGATTGTAGTGGTAACTATGTAGACACTGACACAAGTGACTCATTAAGTTACACTAAACATTCATGCCTAAATGGCAGTGTGCAAAATAGGAAGCCTAATCTCTATGCTATATTAACACCACTGCACTCTGGCCATGGCCACATAACAAGACCCCAAAACAAATAAATAAGAATTTATCTCAACATTCCTCAAAAGCAAAGGATCACATTTTTTTTTCAATTTCTATGAGACCTGTTTAAGATAAAATGGCTGTAGTTAAAAACATCTTTGTCTTTTAAATATACTGTAACATAAAAATAACGAAAGCAGCCCGGCACGTGGCTCCTGCCTGTAATCCTAGCACTCTGGGAAGCCAAGGCAAGTGGATTGCCTGAGCTTACAGGTTTGAGACCAGCCTGAGCAAGAGTGAGAACCCATTTCTAAAAATAGCCAGGCAGGGCGGCACCTGTGGCTCAGTGAGTAGGGCGCCGGCCTCATATGCCGAGGGTGGCGGGTTCAAACTGGGCCCGGGCCAAACTGCAACAAAAAAAAAAGATAGCCGGGCGTTGTGGCGGGTGCCTGTAGTCCCAGCTGCTAGGGAGGCTGAGGCAAGAGAATCGCCTAAGCCCAGGAGTTGGAGGTTGCTGTGAGCTGTGTGATGCCACGGCACTCTACCCAGGGCAACAAAGTGAGACTCTGTCTCTACAAAAAATAAAAAAATAAAAATAGGCAATGTGGTGGGCACCTGTAGTCCCAGCTACTTGGGAGGCTGAGGCTAGAAGATCACTTGAGCCCAAGAGTTTGAGGTTGCTGTGAGCTATGACATCAAGTACTCTACTGAGGGTAACAAAGTGAGACTCTGTCTCAAAGAAAAAAAAAAAAAAAAAAAGGAGGCTTATCCATATCATCAGCTATTACACATTTTTCAGTGCTGTTTTTAATAGTATACATACTAAAGTATTCAGATGTGACAGGTACATCTGAATACCTTATAAAGCATCAGTTCAATCATTGGTGTCCAGCTAACAAAAAAGCATCAAATAATTGGATAATTGAGTGGGTGGTGAATGAGTAGATGGATATATGATAAATGGCCAATAGTAAAATATTAGTGGTAGAATCCAGGTGGTATGTATATGGGTGTTCATTCTGAGTCTTTTGTTAAATTTTAGAAAAAATAAAGTATCAGTGTGTTACCCGGAATAGTTACATAGAATAGGTGCTTTTTGTTTTTTTTTTTTTTTTTTTGGTCACACTTTCTAGAGTAAGCATTTGGATTTTAGAAATATATGAAAATTCTGGAGCCAAAATAAATGCGCTTTCACTGTGTAATTCCATGAGAAAGCACAAGCAATTAATATTTTGAGGCCTGGTGAGCTGGATTATGCCTTTAATCCTAGCATTTGGAGAGGCTGAGGCAGGAAAATCATTTGAGGTGAGGAGTTAGAGACCAGCCTATGCAACAGCAGTAGTAAAGTAGCATCATCATATCATCATAGCTCACTGCAGCCTCCAGCTCCTGGGCTCAAGCAAGCCTCCTGCCTCAGCCTCCCAAATAGGTGGAACCATAGGCATGTATCACCATGCCCAGCTAACTTTTCTTTCCTTTTTGTTAAGATATGGGGTCTTATCTTAACAAAGATAAGTTGAAGTTGCTCAGGCTGGTCTCCAATTCCTCACCTTAAGTGATCCTCCCACGTAACCATAAACTTTTCAACATTTGTGTAGTATTTTTTTCCTCCTTCTGAGAGAAAATTTATACACCATGAAGCCTATGAATCTTTTTTTTTCTTCTTCCCAGAGTCTTGCTCTGTCACCCAGGCTGAGTGCAGTGGCACCATCATAATAGCTCACTTCAACCCCCAACTCCCAGGCTCAAGCGATCATCCTGCTTCAGTCTCCCAAGGAGCTAGGACTACAGGCATGTACCACCACTGCTGGCTAAATTTTACAAATTTTTTGTAGAGACGTGTCTCACTATATTGCCAAAGCTGATCTCAACCTCCTGGGCTCAAGTGATCCATCCCTCTCAGCCTTCCCAAGTGCTGGGATTATAGGTGTGAGCCACCATGCCTGGTCACAATCTTAAATGGACTCCTTGACAAGTGCTTACCTATATAATACAAAGTCTTCCAAAATACAAAGCATTACCCTTACCTCATAAAGTTTCTTCATGCTTCTTTCCCAGTTGATCCCTCCTCCCAGAGGCGACCACTATTCTTATTTTTCTCAACTATAGATTCTGGAACCTCATATAAGTGGAATTTCATCTGTTCCAGAACCTTGTATAAATGGAAAGAGTGTATATACTTTTGTGTAAGACTTTCCATTCAGCATCTTTTTAAGATTTATCTGTTGTTTTGAGTTAGCGGTTCCTTTTTATTGCTAAATGGTATTTACTACCAACATTCTTTTAAACAGTGAAATACTAAATAAAATTTGGATTCTGAGTGTTTCATACCTTTGTATTGACATCGGCCCCATTGCCAACTAGAAGCTCTAAACATAATGCTCCATGTGTTGATGCAGCAGCAAAGTGCAAAGGAGTAAATCCTTTTTCATTCTTTTGATTTACAATAGCACCACAGTCTATAAGTTCATTCACTACAACATCTTGTCCATTATAGCAGGCTACATGAAGAGGTGTATTTCCATAGGCATTTGGTTCATTCATCTATTTAAAGGAAAAAAATGTGAATGTAAAAGTAATCTCCCTAATTATCATTGCTGTCAGCTATTTTAGCAACCTTACGATTACAATGGAATTATTAAAGTGAGAAACAGAGACAGGGATAAATACAGTCAAGGCTTATAATTCTAAGGTTCATTGAACATTAACAAGCATTTTGGTGCTAAATAGATTTAGCACCAAATTACACTCAAGGGCTATATATAATATCTACATAATGATGAAACTGAATAATACTAAAAGAAATATTTTAGGAAAATGTAAACTAAAATAAATTTCAAAAGCCTTCTAATTAACAGATTAAGTATAGAATTAATTCTAAGACTCAAAAGATAAACACAAACTGAAGATTCTAAGATACATTTGTAACAGTATGCATCTTTTTAGGTTTTTCACTTTGCAGTGACAACACTGAAGTTAGTAATGAAGTATAGATGAGGATTTTAAAAATGAATGGCATGTTCTTCTACTTATTTATTTATTTATTGAGACAGAGTCTTACTTTGTCGCCCTCAGTAGAGTGCTGTAGCGTCATAGCTCAGAGCAACCTCCAGCTCTTGGGCTTAGGCGATTCTCTTACCCCAGCCTCCAAAGTAGCTGGGACTACAGGTGCCCGCCACAACACCCAGCTATTTTTTTGTTGCAGTTTGGCCAGGGTGGGGTTCGAACCTGCCACCCTCAGTATATGGGGCTGGTGCCCTACTCACTATGCCACAGGTGCAACCTACTTATTTTTATTTTTGCTACCAACCTGGGCTGTATTGATATTTTCTAGCTTCATATGGTGAAATTTTATCACAAGGTGAAAGAATGTGCTCGCGAATAAGAATAATTTATGCAACTCAGTGGGTTTTTTCTCTTTCTGTTCCTAATAAACTAAGGTAATACTTTAAAGTTTACATGATTTACTTGTAGTAAAGAATCTGATTCAAAGAGAGGTCTGGACTTAGCCCTTGGCTTCAGAGCGGTATCTATGTTATACCTGATGCTAGTGTTCTTGTTTAAGGTAAAGGTTAACCATACCAGATACATGTATAAACCAATGATGTGATATAGGGAGGGGATTTTGGGTCATGAGCTACCTGTATCTGGAGACTAAAATCAACCACATGAGCAATCAATCATGTCTATGTAGTAGAACCCCCATGAAACAATGAAGCTCAGGTAAACATTCTTAGAAATATGTTGTCCATGTTGTCACACACTGATGTTGAGAGAGTAATATATCCTGTCTCTATGAGAAGGAGAAAAGGGCAACTTCATGTTTAGAACATTCCTGGACACTAAGTGTCTCTCTTCCTTTGGCTGATCTTAATTTGTATCCTTCCCTATCATAAACTGTAATTGTGAGTATACAGCTTTTAGTGAGCTTAGGGAGTTCTTCCAGACAAACCTGAAAGTAGCTTTTAGAGCCCTTTATCTAAAACTTATAGCTGGTCATTGGCCTTGTGTTGAAACTCTGCCACATAACCTCATTCTTGGGCCCAACTTATCACAACTTTAACATTTTCTGGGATCACTGGTAACAGACATCTGAGGAAGTAACTTTGTTCTTTAACTTTAATCAAAGTACCAGATTTTGTCACCAGAAGCTAGAAGAAAGACATGGAATAGATTCTGAGTTTCCAGAAGGAACCAAACTGGAAGACACCTTTTTTGGAACTTCCATACTATAGAATTTTGAGAGATTAAATTTCTGTTGGTTTAAGTCCCACATACTGCCCAGTTTGTGGTAATTTGTTATCAGATCCTTAGAAAACTAAAAAGAAAAAATCACACAACTGGAGTCCACATGTCACTCAAGGGCTGTATGTTCAATTATTTCAAAGAATATACTGTTACCAGAGTTTACAAATGTTAGTTTACTGTCAGAAAATAAGTTTTAAGAATTGCATTGGAATCAACTTGAGTCAATGATGAGAAACAAGTCTGCCTCATTTATTATATCAGGGATTTTTCAGGGTATTATGTTAACTCTTTTTGAAACAGACACAGGAATTATAGAGTTGAAATGAAAATTGCACTGTACAAAATCCTACATAACATGCATACAGATTTGTGCAACTCCCCCCCACCTTTTTTTGGAGACAGAGTCTCATGCTTGTTGCCCTCAGTAGAGCACCGTGGCGTCACAGCTCACAGCAACCTCAAACTCTCAGGCTTAAGTGATTCTCTTGCTTCAGCCTCCCAAGTAGGGGGGACTACAGGTGCCTGTCACAATGCCTGGCTTTTTTTTTTTTTTTTTTGTAGTTATCATTGTTGTTTAGCAGGCCCTGACCGGGTTCAAACCTGTCAGCCCCCAGGTGGGTGGGCACCCTAACCACTGGGTGCCGAGCCAGTGCAACTTCTTATGAACTCCACGTGTTCAATAATTACTAGCTTGTTTTAGGCAGAGTATTTTATATGTTTCTTACATCAAGAGCCCATCTGCCTCTACAGCTGTTACGTATTGTTTGTCCAACAAGGCATCACCTACTTTATCTTAGTTTTTTGCAACTGTTCCCTTTTAGCAGAACTTTACCCTTTCTTTTAATTTGGTTTTTAGAAGAATCAATCAGTTTGTTAGCACTGTACCTAAAATAAGAGTGAATATGCTAAGAGTAACAGTAAAGTACGTGGGTTTGAAATCTCTCAGTATTCATTATCTACCTTCATTAAGGAATCAAATATATCCAGACAAAGCAGCATCTCTTTTTAACTGAAGAGAATTCTATGGTAAGGAACACTTACACCTGGTAGAGAAAAAGCCTTGTTTTCCGGCCTAGCTCTTGCCAATCTCTCATAATGTGAACTGCTGCAGTCATTTAAAGAGAATATTAGAATAACTAGGCAAATAACCTAAGTGTCTAATGAATGTGTATCTGATCTGCTATTTCCCTCAGGTGAAATGGAACTCTATAGGGCCTGGAAAGTGATGAACAAGGAAGACTGACAATCATTCACCCTCAAAAGGCATTTACTTCAACATAATTTGAGTATTTATATGTCCTGCTCATTAATCAGTTCATTAGATAATAAGTAAAGGACTATAGATACCTAGTTAAAAGATAAAAACATTATTGTATAAAATCACCTTTTAAACGTGAAATAATGTCAGTCTACAACAGAATAAGAAAAACATAAAATGCTCCATTATTTTATTCTGTTCAATCTATACACCTACATCAACTCCAAGATCTAAAAGGTACTTGACTACGCTGATCATTCCACTAGAGGCCGCTGCATGAAGAGGTGTGTAAGACTTCTTATCCTTGCACGTCACTTCAGCTCCATGTGCCACAAGTAATTTCACTACTTCAATGTGACCTAAAAATGTGTTTTCACAGAAAAAATTAAGAAACAAGCAGATGAAAAATATTAAATATAATACAGAAAATCTTCAAAGAAATTTAGAAATGTTAAATTAACTAGATGATGCACAGCAAGTTACCAATAAATCACATTATAACTTGAGAGAAGACAGAAGAAAAACATAAGAATTCTGGATAATTTTGATAAATGTTGGTAAAAATAATATTAAATACAAAGTTGGCCTCTATGTGCACTGGTTCCGCACCTACAGATTTGAACAATTACAGAATGGAAAATATTTGAAAAGAAAAAACAATTAAAAAATGCCAATTTAAAATGCAGTACAACTATTTATATCACACTAGGTATTAATTGCATGTAATCTAGAGATAATTTAAAGAATATGGGAAGATGTGTATAGTTTACATGCAAATAATACACTATTTTACATAAGGGACTTGAGCACCTACAGATTTTGTTATGGAAGGCACCTTAAAATTAATATCAAGGGATAACTATAATATATTTGATTAATTATTAAATGATAAGCTTGTAATTTTCCTTTTGCCTATATTTCTTTGGTGTTTTTCCCCAAGGTTATTTTAACACATACGTTCTTAAGTTTAGCTTTTTTGTCTAATTCAGGCATATTTTGTTTTGTTGCACTTCACAGATATTTGATTGTGTGGTTTTTGTTTTAAAAATACAAACTGAAGGTTTGTGGCAACCCTGTGTTGAGCAAGTCTATTGACACTATTCTTCAATCAACATGTGCTTACTTTGTGTATCTGTGTCACACTTTGGTAATTTTTCAAACTTTTTCATTATCACTGTATCTGCTATGGTGATTTGTTATCAGTGATCTTTGATCTGTTTTTTAGGTACAATGACTAGCACCTATACAATATGGTGAACTTAATAAATGTTGGGCGTTCAAAGTGCTTTGTTCTCCCATCTGTTTCTCTCCTCTTAGGTCTTCCTATTCACTGAGAAAGAATACTGAAATTAGGCCAATTAATAACCCTACAGTGGCCTTGAAGTGATCAAGTGAAAAACAGTTGCAAGTCTTTTTTTTTTTTTTTTTTTTTTTTTTGCGGTTTTTGGCCAGGGCTGGGTTTGAACCCACCATCTCTGGCATATGGGGCCGGTGCCCTACTCCTTGAGCCACAGGCGCCGCCCAACAGTTGCAAGTCTTTAACTTTAAATCAAAAGCTAGAAACAACCATTAAGGGAGAAAAGTTTACAAAGTTTAGTTAGGAAGACATAGTTAGCCAAATTGAGAATTCAAAGGTAAAGTTCTTGAGGAAAATTAAAAATGCTACTCCAGTGAACACATGAATGATAAAGTTTGAGTGGTCTGGGTAGATCAAATCAGCTGTAATATTCCACCAAAACCTAATCCAGAACAAGGCCTTATCTCTTCAATTCTATAAAGAGTAAGAGAGGTAAGGAGGCTACAGAGGAAAAGTTGGAAGCTAGTAGAGGTTGGTTCATGAGTTTTAAGAAGAAAAGCTGTCCCCATAACATAAAAGTACAAGGTGAAGCAGCAAGTGCTGACGTAGAAGCTGTAAGTTGTCCAGAAGATCTAGCTAAGATCAATGATAAAGGTGGCTGGCTACCCAAAACAACAAATTTTCAGCGCAGACAAGATAGCCTTCTACTGCTGTGGTTCTCAACCTTCCTAACGCTGCAATTCTTTAATTGCAGTTCCTCGTGTTGTTGCTACTTCATAACTGTAATTTGCTACTGTTATGAATTGTAATGTAAATATATGATAGATTGATTCTTAATCCTTTATCTTTAAATAAGAAACAAGAAAAGACAAAACAGGTAAAGAGACTAGTAAATCACAGAATGACGCTAGTGTTACACAAAAAATATGCGAGTGGCTTATGTGATTCTTTTCTAGTCACAGGAATCAAAATAGCAGCAGCAGAACTATAATATTTGGCAGAAAAAAAATGCTCTGAGCTCCCTTGCTGCAATAAGAAGAGTTCTTTCAGCTCTGTTTTTTTTTTTTTTTTTTTTTTTTTTGAGACAGTGTCTCACTTTGTCACCCTTGGGTAGAGTGATCCTCTTGCCTCAGTTTTTCTATTTTTAGTAGAGATGGGGGTCTTGCTTTTTGCTTAAGCTGGTCTCAAACTCGTGAGCTCAAGCAATCCACCTATCTTGGCCTCCCAGAGTACTAGGATTACAGGCATAAGCCACTGTGCCCAGCCTACACTGTTAAGATTTTTAAAGAACATGTATGTCATGTTACAGCAGAAAAGCCTGCATTTTAAGCCTCAAATTCTTTCTATAAAATTACTATTAGGCGGCGGAGCAAGATGGCAGCCGAGTAACAGCTTCCTTGCATCTGGGCACCGTGAGTCTGGGGAGATAGGACTCCAGGCATCTCTGGCTGGTGGGAACTGCCTATCATCACTCCTATGAGGATACAGGGAGTCAGCGAGAGACTTCTGGACCCCAAGAGGAGGACTAAAACAGTGGAAAACCGGCAAGTGGTCGCGTGTGTTCAACCCGTCTAAACCCGCCCACAACTGTAAGTTCAGTAGCAGCGAGACTGCAAACCAGAAAGGCCTTACCTGTGAACTCTTTTGATGTCCTTGGACTTGGCACTGAGTTGAACTGCCTTGGGGAAGGCCTGAGTGGGAGTGCGGAGAACTTTGGCCGTTGTCTAGGGCCCCAGTCTGAGCCGCTGAGCCAGACGGAGCTAATAGTGTTTGGTGGTGGGTCACACGGATCCATTGTCAGTGATCTGCCCCGGCAAGCTCCGCCCTCAGGGTCACAGAGCTAGAAACGGGTGGGAGCTGGTAACCCAGCAACTAAGTAGCCTAAGGGTGGGGTCTGAGCCGCCTTGCAGCCCTAACCCTCAGGGGCAGAGTGAGACCGGTTTTGGCACACTGAGTAAGTGGATAGCCACTTCAGCAGCGATTCCAGCGAGAAAGCTGGGAAAGCTTCTGCTCAGCAAGTTTACAAGTTCAAAGTGCCTTTTAAGTGGGCTGAAGAGAGATTTAGGGTGTCTACCTGCTGGGGTTTGAGAAATCAGCAGCCTCCAGTCGTATTGGAACTGTGACTAACATCCCATACCCCAAAAGACCACGTGTTGCCCAGACAATATTCAACAACATATACAAACTGCTTTGTTTTTGGTTGTGTATTTTTTTTTCTTTTTTTTTTTTTTTTTTTTTTTGTTTGGTTGGGTTTTTTTGTTTGTTTATTTTGACGTTGTTGATGTTCTTTTGTTTCTTAATTTCAATCTTTTCCATACAGATCCCTTTTTCTTTCTCAATTTTTCTAGTTTAATTATAATTTCCCATTGCTGCCTTTTTTAATAACTACAACTTCATTTTTGCTAGTGTTTCTACCGCTATCACTTGGTTTTTCACCCAATTTTATCGCCATAAAGTTTTCTGTTTGCTTGTTTTGGTTTGAGTTATAGCATTTTTGTTTTTCCTCTCTACTTGGTGGAGGTGGGGTACTGTGTCTGACCAGGTTAGCAAAGAGCTGCTGACCTCAAGGGAACCACCCAACTGGGCACCCAACCCCCAGAAGGTGGGGTTTTTTAAGGTTGTGTCAAAGTACCCTACTGTACACCTATATTGCCCTGTCTCCCTCTTTCTGTGCCTCTCTTCTTTTTGTCAATATTCCTTATCCCTACCCCCTCTCCTTTCTCTATCTTTCTTTTTTTCTTATCACTCGGTCCTCCTTTCTTTCATCCCTTTTTTGCTCTTCAACCTTCTCACCTTTCTGGTCCTGTAACCCTTAGTCCACAGGCACGAGAACTTAAAGAGCAAGAGGAAGTGAAAGGAAAATTAGGGCAAGGAAACAGATAAAAGAAATCACTCATGAGGAAGAATCAGCAGAAAACTCCAGGCAACATGAAGAACCAGTCCAGAACAACCCCGCCAAGGGACCATGAGGTAGCTACTGCAGAGGATTCCACCTATACAGAAATGTTAGAAATGACAGAAAGGGAATTTAGAATACACATGTTGAAAACAATGAAAGAAATGATGGAAACAATGAAGGAAACTGCTAATAAAGTGGAAAATAACCAAAAGGAAATCCAAAAACAGAATCAAATCAGAGATGAACGATATGAAGAATATAAAAAGGATATAGCAGAGCTGAAGGAAATGAAACAGTCAATCAGGGAACTTAAAGATGCAATGGAAAGTATCAGCAACAGGTTAGACCATGCAGAAGAAAGAATTTCAGAGGTAGAAGACAAAGTTTTTGAGATAACTCAGATGGTAAAAGAGGCAGAAAAGAAGAGAGAGAAAGCAGAACGTTCACTGTCAGAATTATGGGACTTTATGAAACGTTCCAACATACGAGTTATAGGAATTCCAGAAGGGGAAGAAGAATGCCCCAGAGGAATGGAAGCCATACTAGAGAATATTATAAAAGAAAATTTCCCAAACATCACCAAAGATTCTGACACACTGCTTTCAGAGGGCTATCGGACCCCAGGTCGCCTCAACTCTAACCGAGCTTCTCCAAGACACATTGTGATGAACCTGTCCAAAGTCAAGACAAAAGAAAAGATTCTGCAAGCTGCCAGGAGTAAGCGCCAGTTGACCTACAGGGGCAAATCCATCAGAGTAACCTCAGACTTCTCTAATGAAACTTTCCAAGCAAGAAGACAATGGTCATCTACCTTTAATCTACTTAAACAGAACAATTTTCAGCCCAGAATTCTGTACCCTGCTAAGCTAAGCTTCAAAATTGATGGAGAAATCAAATCATTTACGGATATACAAACATTGAGGAAATTCACCACAACAAGACCAGCTCTACAGGGAATACTTCAACCTGTTCTGCACACTGACCACCACAATGGATCAGCAGCAAAGTAAGAACTCAGAAATCAAAGGACAGAACCTAACCTCCACACTGATGCAAAAGATAAAACTAAGCAATGGACTCTCACCAAATAAGACGAATAGAATACTACCACACTTATCAATTATCTCCATAAATGTTAATGGCTTGAATTCCCCACTGAAGAGACATAGATTGGCTGACTGGATTAAAAAACACAAGCCATCCATTTGCTGTCTGCAAGAAACACACCTGGCTTCAAAAGACAAATTAAAGCTCCGAGTCAAGGGTTGGAAGACAATTTTTCAGGCAAATGGAATTCAGAAGAAAAGAGGAGTTGCAATCTTATTTTCAGATACATGTGGATTTAAAGCAACTAAAGTCAAAAAAGACAAAGATGGTCACTTTATATTGGTCAAGGGAAAACTACAACAAGAAGACATTTCAATTCTAAATATCTATGCACCAAATTTAAATGCTCCCAGATTCTTGAAACAGACCTTACTCAGTCTGAGCAATATGATATCTGATAATACCATCATAACAGGGGACTTTAACACACCTCTTACAGAGCTGGACAGATCCTCTAAACAGAAATTAAACAAAGATATAAGAGATTTAAATGAGACCCTAGAACAACTATGCTTGATAGACGCATATAGAACACTCCACCCCAAAGATAAAGAATATACATTCTTCTCATCACCCCATGGAACATTCTCCAAAATTGATCATATCCTGGGACACAAAACAAATATCAACAGAATCAAAAGAATTGAAATTTTACCTTGTATCTTTTCAGACCATAAGGCACTAAAGGTGGAACTCAACTCTAACAAAAATGCTCGACCCCATCCAAAGGCATGGAAATTAAACAATCTTCTGTTGAATAACAGATGGGTGCAGGAAGAAATCAAACAGGAAATCACTAACTTCCTTAAGCATAACAACAATGAAGACACAAGCTACCAAAACCTGTGGGATACTGCAAAAGCAGTTTTGAGAGGAAAATTCATCGCTTTAGATGCCTACATTCGAAAAACAGACAGAGAGCACATCAACAATCTCACAAGAGACCTTATGGAATTGGAAAAAGAAGAACAATCTAAGCCTAAACTCAGTAGAAGAAAAGAAATCTCCAAAATCAAATCAGAGATCAATGAAATTGAAAACAAAAGAATCATTCAGAAAATTAATGAAACAAGGAGTTGGTTTTTTGAAAAAATAAATAAAATAGATAAACCATTGGCCAGACTAACTAGAAATAGAAAAGTAAAATCTCTAGTAACCTCAATCAGAAATGATAAAGGGGAAATAACAACTGATCCCACAGAGATACAAGAGATCATCTCTGAATACTACCAGAAACTGTATGCCCAAAAATTTGACAATGTGAAGGAAATGGATCAATATTTGGAATCACACCCTCTCCCTAGACTTGGCCAGGAAGAAATAGACCTCCTGAACAGACCAATTTCAAGCACTGAGATCAAAGAAACAATAAAAAAGCTTCCAACTAAAAAATGCCCTGGTCCAGATGGCTTCACTCCAGAATTCTATCAAACCTTCAAGGAAGAGCTTATTCCTGTACTGCAGAAATTATTCCAAAAAATTGAGGAAGAAGGAATCTTCCCCAACACATTCTATGAAGCAAACATCACCCTGATACCAAAACCAGGAAAAGACCCAAACAAAAAGGAGAATTTCAGACCAATCTCACTCATGAATATAGATGGAAAAATTCTCAACAAAATCCTAGCCAATAGATTACAGCTTATCATCAAAAAAGTCATTCATCATGATCAAGCAGGCTTCATCCCAGGGATGCAAGGCTGGTTCAACATACGCAAGTCCATAAACGTTATCCACCATATTAACAGAGGCAAAAATAAAGACCACATGATCCTCTCAATAGATGCAGAAAAAGCATTTGATAAAATCCAGCATCCTTTTCTAATTAGAACACTGAAGAGTATAGGCATAGGTGGCACATTGCTAAAACTGATTGAAGCTATCTATGACAAACCCACAGCCAATATTTTACTGAATGGAGTAAAACTGAAAGCTTTTCCTCTTAGAACTGGAACCAGACAAGGTTGTCCTCTGTCACCTTTACTATTCAACATAGTGCTGGAAGTTCTAGCCAATACAATTAGGCAAGACAAGGAAATAAAGGGAATCCAAATGGGAGCAGAGGAGGTCAAACTCTCCCTCTTTGCTGACGACATGATCTTATACTTAGAGAACCCCAAAGACTCAACCACAAGACTCCTAGAAGTCATCAAAAAATACAGTAATGTTTCAGGATATAAAATCAATGTCCACAAGTCAGTAGCCTTTGTATACACCAATAACAGTCAAGAGGAGAAGCTAATTAAGGACACAACTCCCTTCACCATAGTTTCAAAGAAAATGAAATACCTAGGAATATACCTAACGAAGGAGGTGAAGGACCTCTATAAAGAAAACTATGAACTCCTCAGAAAGGAAATAGCAGAGGATATTAACAAATGGAAGAACATACCATGCTCATGGCTTGGAAGAATCAACATTGTTAAAATGTCTATACTTCCCAAAGCAATCTACCTATTCAATGCCATTCCTATCAAAGTACCTACATCGTACTTTCAAGATTTGGAAAAAATGATTCTGCGTTTTGTATGGAACCGGAAAAAACCCCGTATAGCTAAGGCAGTTCTTAGTAACAAAAATAAAGCTGGGGGCATCAGCATACCAGATTTTAGTCTGTACTACAAAGCCATAGTGCTCAAGACAGCATGGTACTGGCACAAAAACAGAGACATAGACACTTGGAATCGAATTGAACACCAAGAAATGAAACTAACATCTTACAACCACCTAATCTTCGATAAACCAAACAAGAACTTACCTTGGGGGAAAGACTCCCTATTCAATAAATGGTGTTGGGAGAACTGGATGTCTGCGTGTAAAAGACTGAAACTGGACCCACACCTTTCCCCACTCACAAAAATTGATTCAAGATGGATAAAGGACTTAAATTTAAGGCACGAAACAATAAAAATCCTCAAAGAAAGCATAGGAAAAACACTGGAAGATATTGGCCTGGGGGAAGACTTCATGAAGAAGACTGCCGTGGCAATTGCAACAACAACAAAAATAAACAAATGGGACTTCATTAAACTGAAAAGCTTCTGTACAGCTAAGGTGACGATAACCAAAGCAAAGAGACAACCCACACAATGGGAAAGGATATTTGCATATTTTCAATCAGACAAAAGCTTGATAACCAGGATCTATAGAGAACTCAAATTAATCCACATGAAAAAAGCCAACAATCCCTTATATCAATGGGCAAGAGACATGAATAGAACTTTCTCTAAAGACGACAGACGAATGGCTAACAAACACATGAAAAAATGTTCATCATCTCTATATATTAGAGAAATGCAAATCAAAACATCCCTGAGATACCATCTAACCCCAGAGAGAATGGCCCACATCACAAAATCTCAAAACTGCAGATGCTGGCGTGGATGTGGAGAGAAGGGAACACTTTTACACTGCTGGTGGGACTGCAAACTAGTACAACCTTTCTGGAAGGAAGTATGGAGAAACCTCAAAGCACTCAACCTAGACCTCCCATTCGATCCTGCAATCCCATTACTGGGCATCTACCCAGAAGGAAAAAAATCCTTTTATCATAAGGACACTTGTACTAGACTGTTTATTGCAGCTCAATTTACAATCGCCAAAATGTGGAAACAGCCTAAATGCCCACCAACCCAGGAATGGATTAACAAGCTGTGGTATATGTATACCATGGAATACTATTCAGCCATCAAAAAAAATGGAGACTTTACATCCTTCGTATTAACCTGGATGGAAGTGGAAGACATTATTCTTAGTAAAGCATCACAAGAATGGAGAAGCATGAATCCTATGTACTCAATCTTGATATGAGGACAATTAATGACAATTAAGGTTATGGGGGGGGGAAGCAGAAAGAGGGATGGAGGGAGGGGGGTGGGGCCTTAGTGTATGTCACACTTTATGGGGGCAAGACATGATTGCAAGAGGGACTTTACCTAACAATTGCAATCAGTGTAACTGGCTTATTGTACCCTCAATGAATCCCCAACAATAAAAAAAAAAAAAAGAAAAAAAAAAAAAAAAATTACTATTAGGCTTCTTAATGTATTTTTATAACTTCTACCTTAATATTTCCATAGAAACAAGGTGGGTATGAGAATGGGCTTTTTGTAAATAACAATCCTAAATTATGTATCCTAGGCTTATGTGTGCAATGTCTCTCCCTCTATTGGTAAACAGTTTCAAACAGCTTTTATTAGATTATGAAATGCGATTTTGAATCAAAAGTGCAGTTTATTGTATCTCAAGCAAAAAGCAATATAATTAATCAAATTATGTACCTAAATTATTGACAGTTTTCTCATCTTAATGGTAGCTTATTTATGCCAGCAGTGAAGAAGCCTGAAGAACAAGTGGAGATGAAATCATGAAAGGCATTTCCTACCTTCTACAGTGGAGAAATATTTTTCTTTGCAGTAAGTGGCCCAAAGCCTGAAATAAGTGGTAATCAATTGGTGTAAAGTCTGGTGAATATTGTGAATGACAGAGTTTCCAAGTCCACCTTCTGTAGTTTGCGCAGCACTGTCTGTACAACCTGTGGTCAAGCACTGCCTTGTAAGAAACTAGTCTGTCTCTACTGACCAGCTATCAATTGTTGGCTAATTATCAGATAACTGACCAATTATCGGCTGCTTAATTGCTAGCATCCTCATCATATTCTCCAAGTGCTTATGGCAGACATCCACTGTAATCCACTGATGAGGTTTCATGAAGCTGAAGTGAATAACACCAGCACTAGATCACCAAACAAACACTATTACCTTTTTTTGAGGAATATTCGTTTTGGACTGTGTTATGGAACTTCATCTTTATCCAATGTGCCAAATGCTTGCATTGTCAAAAAGAATTCATTTTCATCACATGTAACAATACAGCATAGAAATGGTTTGCCTTTATGCTGTGACAGCAAAGAAAGGCAAGGTTCAAGATGTCTCTTTTGACATTTAATTCACGTGGAACCCATGTATCCAGCTTCTTTACCTTGCCGATTTGTTTCAAATGGTCCAACATTGTTGGAACAGTAATGTCAAACTTGCCACTAATTCATTTGTAGGTTGAGATGGATTCATTTCCACTACTGCTTTCAGCTCATTATTATCCATTTGGTCTCCCACATGGATCATTGTCAAGATTAAAATCTCCACAATGGAACTTCTCAAATCTCTGACATACTATGTGTTCATTAGTTATATTCTTTCTAAACACTTTGTTGATATTTCTAGAAGTCTGTGCTGCGGTTCTACAATGGAACTCATATTAGAAAAATCACACAAATTTTTGTCTTATCCATGGTTTCAAAAATTGCTCTAAAAAATGCTTGAAAGATAATCACAAGCCAAGTGTGCAATTCAAAGACTAAGGCTGTACTTTCACAATAAAATAAGGAGCATCAAAGTGAAATGTCAGCGATATCAACTATCAAACTCAGTATTAAGAAATCAGACATTTTATTCTTAATAACCTTGATGAACTGGACATAGTACACTCCAAACTTCCTCCATTTATCAAACTGGTTCCCCCTGGGAAGTAAACTCAGGTACTATGTAACTTTACACTACTCCGAAAGACAAATGTTATGTAAACAGCAAGAACTAAAACAAATTTTCCTAAATATATGTAAAAAAGTAAATTTGAAAAGTACATACCGTCTCTTAAAAAAAAAAAAAGTACATACCCATATATGCTGCCCAATGGATAGCACGTCTATCTTTCTTGTCAAAAGCATTAATATTGGCACCTCTAGACAAAAGCAGTTTGACCATCTGGAATAAAAGTAAATATAGTTTCACCAAAATCCTGAAATAGAACTATTTATTAATACCACTTGTGACAACTACCCATTTTTTGCATCTGTAAAAAGGAAGAAGCTAGACTAAATATTGAAGGCTTTTTTTCAAATGTGAAAAAAAGGTATTACCTATGGTATTACTGAAGTTAGGCACTGGTATCTTTGTAAGATGCCACTTTGTATCCTGGTATTTTATCAACCAAGCTCAAATCTGCAAAGCCTACAGCTGGAATATTTAATAAGAGTTTTATTCCTACTCATAGCCCAAAATGTTATCAAAATGCAAAGTGCATTCTTATCCTGAAATGTCTTAAACTTAATTCAAGCACAAACCCAGTATCTAAAATATGATTACACTGAAGGTCACTGCATAGTGTACCAAGAATAATACTGCCTAACCATATTTACAATGTATCTCCACTAATAAAGGCATTACAGATTTCAAATAGGGATATATGGGACCTTAACTGCAGTGGAGACAAGGATTCTTGTTGCAAAAGCTTGCCTTTCTTTGCCTTTTGCATAAAGGCAAAAAAGTAGAATAGTCCCCCTTCTTATCTGCAGTTTAGCTATCTGTGATTTCAATTACCCACAGACAACAATGTTCTGAAAATAGGTGATTATAGCATAGTTATAAGATATTTTGAGAAAAAGACAGACATAGCACATTCCTATAACTTTATATTATAGTATATTGTCATAAACCATTCCATTTTATTATTGTTGTTGTCAATGTCTCACTATGCCTAATTTATAAACTAAACCTTATCATAGGTAGGCATAAGAAAAAATGATATATATAGGGTTTGGTACTATCTGATATTTCAGGCATCCACTGCAGGTCTTGGATTGTATCCCTGTGGATAAGAGGGGACTACTACATTGTGAAAAAAACACTAGCTCCCAGCCACACAATCTTGGGAATGTCACTTTACCTCTTTGAATTTCTGTGTCTGCAATAAAAATGGAGGACTAGACAAAGTGGCCTCAAAAGTTCTGCCTTAAGGCTGGATGCAGTGGCTCACACCTGTAATCCCAGCACTCTGGGAGGCCGAGGCTGATAGATTGCCTGACCTCATGAATTCGAGACCAGCCTGAGCAAAAGGGAGACCCCGTCTTTAACAAATAGCTAGGCGTTGTGGTAGGCGCCTGTAGTCCCAGCTACTTGAGAGCCTGAGGCAAGAGAATCACTTGAGCCCCAGAGTTTGAAGTTGCTGATGAGCTATGATGCCACCGCACCCTACCAAGGGCAACAAAGTGAGACACTGTCTCAAAAAAAAAAAAAAAAGTTCTGCTTTGTGAAATTGCTCATTGTCCGACATAATTGTTTTCTACAACAACAGAACATCCTTTCTAGGTTGTGTTAGACTTGGCAGCATTCTCCTTTGTCAACCTAGATTGACTATGAATTTCAAGTGCATGGGCAGGTACCTACTAAGTAAATTTCCAAATTTGAGAAAGTTAAATCACAAAAAAACGCATCTGAGGTGTTTGCTAAAGGCAAACAAAAATTAGCAAGACAGATATTTCTGTTTGCTTTTACAATAAACTGATTAATGAGTATCTATTAAGTAAATTTCCAAATTTGAGAAAGGTAAATCACGAAAAACACATCAGAGTTTGCTAAAGGCACAATTAGACAAAAATTATCAAGATAAATATTTGTTTGCTTTTGCCATGAACTGATGAATGGCTAAAAAAGGGAAGGTCACTGTAACTAGGGGGTAGATGGATGGAAGGGGGAAAAAAAAAATCACCAATTAAATACCACCTACCTCACCGTGTCCACTGAAAGCTGCATGATGTAATGCAGTTCTCCCTGCTCGATCCGATACATTTACATTACTCAGAAGAGGTACCAAAGCCTCAGCACACTTTACAGCTTTATTAGCAGCAGCTATGTGTAAAGGGGTTTGCCAGTTTTTGTCTCGAGCATTAACATCTGCAGAATGCTTCAAAAGTACCTGAACTGCTTCCTAAAACATATGAAAATAAAAGTTATACAAGACAAATAAGTGATTTAAAGATTATTTATATACTATGTATAATATATACACACACATGTTGTATATACACACATACACTACATCTATATCTATCTGTATAGGAAATAAAGTTCTGGTAGAACCTATTATAAACAAGCATGAATTTACCTAAGAAAACAAAATTGCATATAAAAGCGGTCGGTACTCAGAGCCATATAAGATGCATCAAGATAAAATATTCCCTTTCCCTACTCTCACTAATGTATTCCCTTTTCCTACTCTCCCATTAAAGGCATAACAATTCCTAGAGAAACATTCTTCAAAAATATCATTTCTTTCCTTGTATGCTTACCAAAATACAATTAATTTATACTTTAACAGTTTAAGGGTTCAAAATTAAAAGCACACTATTTCCCTAAGTATTATACATGCTATATTTTTACAAAATGAAAAATCATTAGGATCTAGTTCATTTAAAAAAAAAGGACACATGGGCGGTGCTCCGTAGCTCAGTGGGTAGGGTGCTAGCCACATACGCCGAGGCTGGTAGATTTGAACCCAGCCTGGGCCAGCTAAGGCAACAATGACAACTGCAACAACAACAACAACAATAGCCAGGCGTTGTGGCAGGCGCCTGTAGTCCAAGCTACTTGGGAGGCTGAGGCGAAAGAATCACTTATGCCCAAGAGTTTGAGGTTGCTGCAAGCTGTGATGCCACGGCACTCTACCCAGGGCAACAAAGTGAGACTCTGTCTCAAAAAAAACAACAGCAACAACAACAAAAAAAACACGCACGAAGTATTTATTATAATCCTGCCTTGTTGGAAAATTAAAGCAATTTAAGAGTTTTACTGTTCAAAGGGATTTACCTCCCAAAAGCACATAGAAAACGTCATACCACCACTTCTATATATTGGACTCATGTAAGGAAGGATTCCAAGGAATTCAGTATGCCTTCAATTTAATATACTCAGAACTAAATTTAGCATTAACTTTATCCTAAAAGTCATAATCCTGTTTTTTTGTAGACACAAAACAACCTACATATGAAAGTGAAAAAGACCAGAACCAGAACAGAATCTGGTTCCCATCTCAATTCTATTATTTATAAGGATACTATTCAAGTCTTATAAAACATACCCTCAACATTTTCATCGGTAAAACTGGGTGTGGGGAAATACTAACTGCTCATTACTCTCCTCCAGTATGGTATAAGGCACAATAAACTTAATGTACATGAAAAGTGTCCGAAAGTAAAAAGTTATAAATATTCAGAATATACTTTTTAGGTTAAACAAAATACTGTTACCCATGAATCATCCATAGCTTTTTTTCTTTCTTTTTTTTTTTTTTTTTGAGACAGCCTCAAGCTGTTGCCCTGGGTAGAGTGCCGTGGCATCACAGCTCACAGCAACCTCCAACCCCTGGGCTTAAGCGATTCTCTTGCCTCAGCCTCCCATGTAGCTGGGACTACAGGCGCCTGCCACAACACCCAGCTTTTTTTTTTTTTGGGTTGTAGTTGTCATTGTTGTTTGGTAGGCCTAGGATGGTTTCGAACCTGTCAGCTCTGATACATGTGGCTGGCGCCTTAGCTGGTTGGCCTACAGGTGCAGAGCCCATCCATAGCTTTTGAAGCCTTTAAACTGAAAAGTAATCAAACGTGTTTGAAATCTGGTAAACAGCACGAGAATTTAATACGTTTAGCAGAAGACTGGAGAGATGTCCAGTAATCTATGAGCCTGCTAATGAAGTCAGCCAGCCAATCAAAGATGTATGAGGGCTTATGACCCAACAATTAAACTTTGGTCAGTTACTCAAATTAAGAAATTCATCCATGAAATGCTCATAGCAGTTTTATTCCTAACAGCCAAAAGCCACAAATGTAAACGTCCATCAATAGGAAAATGGATAAATAAAGATACATCTGTACAATGATACTACTCAGCAATAGGACACCAGCTTTGTCCTATTCATTCCCACTCTGAAATTCATAATACAAACATCAAAGTATCTGAACAGTTTGGGAAATATTTATGTTCCATCAAGAAGAACAAGAAAATATTTTTGTTTCACTAAAAAGCAAGAATAAATCCAGTTCATGACAAGTGAGGGTAGAGAAGATGGCACCTAAAGGCAGTAAAATACCAACTAAGGCTCTAGAATATTAAGACAGATCGAAGTTTGAACCATGGGTCCTATTTCCTACTTAAGAGTAATATAGTCAGATCACAACAGCAGTGAACTTTGAAAATTCAAAGAAAACCAAAGAAAATCACTAAAGACGGGAGATCTTTAAAAAGAATAAGTGAATTTCTAGTACTACAAACCAAAGAACCTGATGTCATGTCCTAGTATTAATATAATTCTAGATCATATTATCAGCATAGTATAAGGATACAGAAAACATGGGGATGACCAACAGCACAGATGGTTTCACTAATAGTAAATGTTACCATAGTTACCTCAATTCCAATATCTCAGTTATTAGAGGATGTATGTAAAAAATGTTGTTGGTGTGCCTTGATTTAAAAAGAAAAGCTGAAGTATACATGTCATGACATCAATTTAAAAGAGATTATAAAATATGGAGCGATGACAAAAGATTGAACAACTGTACTCAAAGAATATTAGTATCTTAAGGTCAATCTAAAAGAAATTCCACAGCTCCAGTTCTCTCTCAAGGCACAGAGGAAAAAAGGGTTAATATATTTGCAAAGAAATACAAAGTTTGCATATAATTCTGTATGCTACTCTTAAAGAACAATAAGCCACCAATCAGAGTGGTGGAGACAGACTGGGACAGCTGGCTAGTAGGAGGTGGTGTATGGAAACCATGCCACTGAAGAAGAGTGGGAAATCTGGGATATTTAACCTGAAGCAGTCTTTCTCAACCCAGGTTTAGTGAGAGAATTGAACCATAAGGCATTACTGCATGTAATAAATCAACTTCCCTCCTTCACATCTACCACTGTGTTAAATAATACATTATTGGGAGAACTGAGAACATATTCTCTCCAATCATCTTGTATAGGGTTTATTTTTTCAATAATCTCAAAAATATAAACCAAAAGCTACCTAAAACTTTGCCTTTGAAAGACAATCTCTTTATATACGTTAATGTGGCCTCAGCTGTTTACTGTTTGCTGCCAGGATGTAATGAAAACAAAGAACACTAGTAAAACTCATAATCCTTTTTTCTGGCAGTTTCGCTAATTATGAGATTTTTCTTTCTAAAAGAAAAGTGATACTCCGTTTATACAAGTTATATTTTCATGAAACAGCCACGTTTTATAGCTGTTCTATAATACTGCGAAAGAGTATCAACACTACATAGGCTAGAAATTTATGTTGAAAACCAGACTTAAACTTACTAGGACCACTGCTTTCTAATCTGAAGCTTGCTTTTGGATTCAGGCTGAGTACATACCTTTTTTTTTTTTTTTGGAGACAGAGTCTCACTCTATTGCCCTCGGTAAAGTGCCATGGCACCAAAGCTCATAGCAACCTCTCAACTCCTGGGCTTGAGCAATCCTCTTGCCTCAGCCTCCCAAGTAGTTGGGCCTACTGGTGTGAGCCACCATGTCCAGCTAGTTTTTCTACTTTTTGTGGAGATGAGGATCTACACTTTTTCTCAGGCTGGTAAATACAGAGTTTTTAAAAATCAAGAGTCCTGTATCTGATGGAACTTGACATCTTCCTCCAACAATTTTTAAGAACTTTTTATCTGTTTTCCAGCCTCTACAAACATAAAAAATATGCATTCGAATGACTTAATCTGGTAAAATTTTATTTTAAGAGCCATATTTCCAAGAGTCATATTGAAAAATTGGTAGGTATGAGTAACATTAATAGGTTCCAAAAATAGTAATATTTGTCTTCTTTAACTGCATGCATGTAAGTATGTATTTTTTACATTAATTAATTATTGTCTGGGATTCATTGAGGGTACAAAGAATTAGGTTACACTGATTGCGTTAGGTAGGTAAAGTCCTTCTTATACTTGTGTCCCAAGACAATGTGAACATCCATCCCTCTCTTACCTCCCCTCTACCCACTCCCTCCTTCCCCTATCCCCCACCTTGTATTAAATCATCTACTACCTTCATATTAGAATTGAGTACATTAGATTCTTGCCTCTACATTCTTGTGATGCTTTACTAAGAATGTGTTCTACCTCCATCCAGGTTAATACAAAAGATGTAAAGTCTCCAGGCTTTCTAATGGCTGCATAGTATTCCATGGTATACATGTACCACAGCTTGTTAATCCATTCCTGGGTTGGTGGGCATTTAGGATGTTTCCACATTTTGGCAATTGTAAATTGTGCTGCAATAAACAGTGTAGTGAAAATGTCCTAATGCAATTTCCATTAAAGTACCAACATTATATTTTGAAGAACTGGAAAAAAATAGTACTTTGTTTTGTATGGAATCAGAAAAAAACTCATATAGCTAAGGCTATTCTTAATAATAAAAACAAAGCCGGAGGTATCACCCTACCAGACATCAAGCTGTATTACAAGTCCACAGTGATCAAACCAGCAGGGTATTGGCACAAAAATAGAAACAGACACATGGAATAGAATAGAAAACCAAGAGTTGAAAGCAGTCTCTACTTGCCATCTGATCTTTGATAGATCTAACAAAAGCATACAGTGGGGAAAAGAATCCCTATTCAACAAATGGTGCTGGAAGAATGGGATAACTACACATAAAAGACTGAAACTAAACCCAAACCTTTCACCACTTACAAAAAAATTGGCTCAAGATGGATAAAAACCTTAAATCTACAACACAAAATGATAAAAATCTTTTGTGTGAGGAAAACTTTTGACAATATTGAATTGGGGAGAGATTACATGACAAAGACTGCAGTGGCTATTGCAACAATGATAAAAATTAACAAATGGGACTTAAGCTGAAAAGCTTCTGTACAGCAAAGGACACAAAAAGTAAAACAAAAGGACAATGTTCAGAATGGGAAAAGATATTTGCTGCATATGAATCTGACAAAGGGTTGATAACTAGATTCTACAGAGAACTCAAATTAATCAACAAAAAAAAGAGTAAACAGTCCCATCTACCACTAGGCAAGAGATATGAACAAAAAGTTCTATGATGAAGACAAATGGCTAACAAACATCTGAAAAAATGCCTGATTGTCAGAGAAATGCAAATCAAAACCATCTTGAGATATCACCTATACCCAGTGAGAAAGGCCCACATCGCAAAGTCTCAAAGCTGCAGACGCTGGCATGGAAGTGGAGAGAAGGGAACACTTTTACACTGCTAGTGGGACTGCAAACTAATATAGCCTTTTGGGAAGGAAGTATGGTGAATCCTCAAAGAACTCAAATTAGACCTCCCATTTGATCCTGCAATCCTATTACAACACATCTACCTAGAAGGAAAAAAAATCATTTTATATATGTATTTTTAGAGACAAGATGTTGTTTTGCCACCTAGGCTGGAGTGCAGTGGTGTGGTTGTAGCTCCCTGAAGCCTGTAACTGTTGGGCTCAAGCTATGCTCCTGCGGAGCTGGGACTACAAGCACACACCATCACATATGAATGATTTTTCTGATTTTTTTGAGGGGAGGGGGTCCTCACTATGTTTGGCTCAGACTGTTTTTGAATTCCTAGCCTTAGGTCATCCTCCTGCCTCCCCAAACTGCTGTGATTTTAGGTGTGAGCCACTGTACCCAGCTACATGCTTTTATTTTTTATTTTATTTTTTTTTTTGTAGAGACAGAGTCTCACTTTATCGCCCTCGGTAGAGTGCCATGGCGTCACACAGCTCACAGCAACCTCCAACTCCTGGGCTTAGGTGAATCTCTTGCCTCAGCCTCCTGAGTAGCTGGGACTGTAGGTGCCCACCACAATGCCTGGCTATTTTTTTTTTGTTGTTGTTGTTGCAGTTTGGCCGGGGCTGGGTTTGAACCCGCCACCCTGGGCATATGGGGCCGGCGTCCTACCCACTGAGCCACAGGCGCCGCCCTACATGCTTTTATTTAAAGATACATCTTTATGAAGGGCTAACTACAAAATTAATATCACTACCATGGAATGTCAGAATTCGTAGTATTTTGGCAAATCTTAGTTTTCATGGTAATTCTCAGATTTGTCCAGCATTACACAGCTAAAAAGTTACAGGTGATAACTGAAGCTAGTGTCTCCATATCAGCTGTAATTTACCAGCTCTGGTATATTAAGGACCCAGTGGTAGGGTATGCAAGTGTAGCCATCCTCCTCTTAATTAGGAGGCTATAGCTAATGAACTGCTCTGTCACACCATCGTCTGTGTCCCCTCAGTTGGAGTAGCTCTTGTTCTAGGTTCAAGACATAGGTCACAATGAGGAATACAGAGAATAATAAAGAGGCAGGAGCTTCCCTAGTTCTCCTGAGGCACTAGTTAGAGCTCCTGTGCCTTCTCCAGAATCACCCAGTCCCCTGAGGTGGAGAAGCAGCAGTAGCTACACTTGAGAATTGCTTTCTTGTTTCTCACAATTTAATACTCAAACGATGGACTGACATTAACTTACCACCCAATCACCTATTTTTACATTTTAATTTTTAAAAATTTCTAACAAGTACAAACTATCATACAGTAGGTTAAAAAAAAAGTGCTTTGGACAAAGCATTTTAGAAAATCAGCCATTGTATTTTATAAAGGCAGTGTAAGGACAGAAAGAAAAAAAAAGGTCTAGGTTTTTGTTCCATCTCTATGCAACAGGTGAGTAGTTTTTGGCAAATTATCACATGGTTTCCTCAAAATATCTACCCTATAAAGATGTCATTAGACCTAAAAGATACGAAAAATATAAAAATATTTTGTAATAATGGACATTCTCTAAAAATGTTCATTTTCTTGATTAGCAAACAATATACAGGGGATGTAAACAAGAAGGAAGTATTCTTTCCTATAAGACATCTCACATATTTTAAAGTTCTAGATTTAGAACAGGTAAAATGTACGATCAAGTAATGTCCTAATTTCAGTGTTTAAATACAATATTTCAACTACTCTTATACACTGATGAGATTATTTCTTGATGACAACCACAGCAGAATCTTTGCCACAAGTTATTGCGAAGCACTAGAGAAAAGCTTTGATTTGAGAATTAAGATAGAAAAACAATTCCCTTGTAGAGGGAAAGAAGTAGGTTGTCTGTAGCAAAAGATAAAATGGAATAATTAACTTAGTTTGTACAAACTCTGAAGTAAAATGACCAGTGTAAGTATTTCAGTAGTGTTTTTCATTATGAAAACACAGAATTGGAATATGGACTCATAGGCAGGCCTACTTATTTCATATTTTTATGGATATATTTACTAAAAGAAATTTCATACCTCACTACAAGATGCAACTGCTCTGTGTAAAGGTGTCAACCATTTGCTGTCTTTGGCATTAACTCTAGCTCCTGCAACAAGAAGAAAAGAATAAATTGAAATATTTTACATAAAATATGTTTAATAACTCTCCTTATAGTTATATATAATCCAATTGGATAAAATGACAATTTAAAAAGTACTCTATATTTTCTGCTAATAAATTATCATTAAGTTACAAAATTATCCTTTTAAATGACATAATTATCTAATAAAGTATCAGCTTTATTTTTGTTAAAAATAAACATTTTATATTTAGACTAGAAAAGCCACCTTTATACAGAGCACATCCAAGGTAAAAATCCAACCCCACTTTAGAATGTTAACAAGCTCAAATATTTAAATAAATAAATATAAGAATTTATTCAGAGACTATTGTGAACTATTCCAAAGTCTTCCTTACAACCTTTACTAATAAATGTATGTCACAAAATAATAATAATATCAAAATAGTTCTTCAGCCATGGTTAAAAACACAGTAGTGCTATAGTTATTGTATAAAATGTATACAATGGTTATAGACTTACAAAAAAAATTGTTTAAGATAAAGGAATCAATCCATACATCTTCCTGGGTTACGCTAAACTTGTAAAAACAAAATTTTTTTAAAACAAATCAACTTTGTACAGTTGTTTAAAAATCACTAAGTCAACAAAAATTAACTATAACAAAATACAAACATATTTAGTGAGACCAAAAAACCCTACATAAAAAGGAGGTGGGGGAATCTATCTCCTATTTAAGTTCACTGATTTGGCACCCAAGTCCCAACCAAATAAAAGTAGCACATGGTAGGATCACTATTTATACATCTAAGTAGAGAAGCAACAGTCCTGGTTCTCAGAAGTAAAGATGAACTGACTGACAAGTCCTGTCCTATATGCAATCTTACATTTATATTCCAAATCCTAACTAACTTCTTATTTTCTAGATGATGAAATATAGGTACAGCAAATAGCCCAACCTCAGAGTCAATTATAGCAGAACCAAGACTAGAATTCATATCTTTGTATGTTTACTTTATTTCTGTTTTGAGGGTGAGGGTCCAAGAATAGTCAAGTACAGTGACTTCTTGTTATGGCTCCAAAATTACTAGCTATGGGTCCCTAAATAGTTATGTGATCCCTCTGAAACTAAGTTTTTCATCTATAAAAGAGATTTCATAATACCTTGTTACAAAGATCGACACATAATAAATGTACCTAGCACAAAGCCTTGAACCCAAGAAAAAATGAAATGAAAATGGGAGTGTAGAAGAGAAAATGAAATGAAATGGGAGTGTAGAAAAACATCTGCAAAAGCAGCAACTGAAATTCTGAGAGTTCTTTATGGGCAGCAGCAATAAGGACAATAAAAGAATCAATGAGAGTCAATTAGTCTTTCAAGAACGCTCAGAGTTAGGCTTTGGGAGAAGTAAAGGAAGTCCACAAAAGAAAGAACGAACCAGAGAAAATGGTATATTCATTTGGGCCAAGATCTGTCAGGCACCGTGGAGACCAAGGTAGCTAAAACATAGACTACCTGACCACAGTAATGTAAGAGTTTGTTTGAGGTCAAAGGTAGAATGTAGATGTACAAATAATTAAAATGTTTATTAGCTGGAGGGTTGAAGCCCTAGATATAGTGAAGGGGCAATACAGAATCTAGTGTCTTTCTTTCTCCTATTTATCTGCTTAGAACCTCAATGGTTCTCTTTAATCCTTGTGCTTCTTTCCACAGGTTTATATTAATATTTATATGCACTATCTAAGTAAAGATAAACTGTAATTGTAAAATTGTAATACTCATTAAATATCAATAACAAAAGATGAATACAAGTCGCGCTGAGCATCTCTTGTAATTGTAATATGTCAACATGACTTGAGCATTACAATTTTAATATAGCTTTTTTCTTTCTTAAAATGCATATATATGTTTTGGGCACCCTCTGTATACACCAGGCAAGCCCTGGTAGTAAGGCCCAAAGGGTATCAACAGGGATACCCAGAAGAGAAAGTATCCTGAATCAACAAGGACAAAGAAGAATGAGAAGGAAGATTTATATGTAGACTAGAAAAGCCACCCTTATACAGATTTCTTAAACAGTTTTCTTTATACAGGTTTTTTCACAAGAAAACCTGAGAAGTCTTATTCAAGGTATTAACATGCAAGACCCTATCTCTACTAAAAAAGAAAAAAAAATACACACACACACGCGCACACTAGCTGGATCTTGTGGCAGATACCAATAGTCCTATGAGCTATGATGATGCCATAGCATTCTGCTCAGGGTGACAAAGTGAGACTCTGCCTAAAAAAAAAAAAAGAGGCTCCCTAGGTACTGATAAAGATCTGATACAAAGTTAAAGCAATAACTGTATGAATAATATGCTTTACTTTTTTTTTTTTTTGTAGAGACAGAGTCTCACTTTATGGCCCTCGGTAGAGTGCCGTGGCCTCACACAGCTCACAGCGAACCTCCAACTCCTGGGCTTAAGCGATTCTCTTGCCTCAGCCTCCGGAGTAGCTGGGACTACAGGCGCCCGCCACAACGCCCGGCTATTTTTTTGGTTGCAGTTTGGCCGGGGCCGGGTTTGAACCCACCACCCTCGGTATATGGGGCCGGCGCCTTACCGACTGAGCCACAGGTGCTGCCCAATATGCTTCACTTTTATGTAGAATAAAAACAGGTAAGCATCTACTTTTATGCAGTAGTCCCCCTTTATCCAGTGTCATTTTCCATGGTTTGTTACCTGTGTAACCAGTCTGAAAATATTAAGTGGTAAATTCCAGATATAAAAAATTCCTAAGTTTTAAAATGTTCACCATTCTGAGTTACGTGATAAAATGTGGTGCTGCCCTGTTCCCTTCACCCAGGAAATGAATAATCCCTTTGTCCATCATATCCTGTATACGATATATGCTTATTAGTCACTTAGAAGCCATCTTGATTATCACATCAACTATTGTGGTGTTATTTGCTGATGTTAGGCAACACTTACTTCACTTTTACTTAATAAGAGACCCAGAGGCCCTCACTTGCCACCGACAGCCTGCCACACCCTGCTGCCGCCCAGCAGAAATGCTTCGATTACCCATAGTTCTTTGCCAGATAAGACCAGTGTACAGGGCACTGGCTCCCCATCTCACTCAGGCTATGCCAAAGATGTAAAATTTGGCGAGATGCCTAAGCCTTAATGCTCCAAGGTGTAGACCTTTTAGCTGATGCTATAGGTGTTACGATGGGGCCAAAGGGAAGAACTGTGATTAATGAACAGAGTTGGGGAAATCCCAAAGTAACAAAAGATTACTGAACAGAGTTAGGGAAGTCCCAACGTAACAAAAATTCCAGCAATGACCATAAATTAGGTTGGGGGTCACCACAACATGAGGAACTGTATTAAAGGGTCGCAGCATTAGGAAGGTTGAAAACCACTGATTTGAAGGATAAATATAAAAATATTGGAGCTAAACTTGTTCAAGATGTTGCCAATAACACAAATGAAGAGGCTGGGGATGGCACCACCACTGCTACTGTGTTGGCACGATCTATTGGCAAGGAAGGCTTAGAAAAGATTAGTAAAGGTGCTAATCCAGTGGAAATCAGGAGGTGTGTGATGTTAGCTATTGATGCTGTCATTGCTGAACTGAAGCAGTCTAAACCAGTGACAACCCCTGAGGAAATTTCTCAGGTTGCTACAATTTCTGCAAACAGAGACAAAGAAATTGGCAGCATCATTTCTGATGCAAATGAAAAAGGTTGGAAGAAAAGGTGCCATCACAGTAAAGGACGGAAAAACACTGAATGATGAGTTAGATATCTTTCTCCATACTACTTTATTAATACATCAAAAGGTCAGAAATGTGAATTCCGGGATGCCTATGTTCTATTAAGTTAAAAGAAAACTTGTAGTGTCCAGTCAATTGTACCTGCTCTTGAAATTGCCAATGCTCACTGTAACCCTTGGTCATAATTGCTGAAGATGTTGATGGAGAAGCTCTAAGCACACTTGTTCTGAATAGGGTAAAAGTTGGTCTCCAAGTTGTAGCAGTCAAAGCTCCAGGTTTTGGTGGTAATATAAAGAACCAGCTTAAAGACATAGCTATGGCTACTGGTGGTGCAGTGTTCAGAGAAGAAGGGTTGACTCTAAATCTTGAAGATATTCAGCCTCATGACTTAGGAAAAATTGGAGAGATCGTTGTGACCAAAGATGATACCATGCTCTTGAAAGGAAAAGGTGATAAGGCTCAAATTGAAAAATGTATTCAAGAAATTGTTGAACAGTTAGAGATTACACCTACTGAATACGAAAAGGAAAAACTGAATGAACGTCTGGCAAAACTTCCAGATGGAGTAGCTGTGCTGAAGGTTGGTGGAACAAGTGATGTTCAAGTAAATAAAAAGTACAGATGACCTTAATACCACAAGAGCTGCTGTTGAAGAAGGCATTGTTCTTAGAGGGGGTTGTGCCCTGCTTTGGTGTATTCCTGCCTTGGGCTACTCATTAACTCCAGCTAATGAAGATCAAAAAATTGGTATAGAAATTATTAAAAGAACATTCAAAATTCCTGCAATGACCATCGTTAAGAATGCAGGTGTTGAAGGATCTTTGATAGTAGAGAAAACAATGCAAAATTCCCCAGAAGTTTGTTATGATGCTATGATTGGAGATTTTGTGAATATGGTAGAAAAAGGAATCATCGATCCAACAAAGGTTATAAGAACTGCTTTATTGGATGCTGCTGGGGTGGCTTCTCTGTTAACTACTGCAGAGTTTGTAGTCACAGAACTTCCTAAAGAAGAGAAGGACCCTGGAATGGGTGCAATGGGTGGCATGGGAGGTGGTATGGGAGATGGCATGTTCTGATTCCTAGAATAGTGCTTTACCATTAATGAACTGTGACAGAAAGCTCAAGGCAGTGTTCCTCACTGATAACTTCAGAAAAGTTGAAGAAAAGACTGGCTGATGTTTAAGAAAATCACTGTAACTATCAGTCACTGGTTTTAGTTGACAAATGTAATGGTTTACTGCTATCATTTCCATTGTTCATGCCTACAGATAATTTATTTTGTATTTTTCAATAAAAATACATTTGTACATTCCTGATACTGGGTGCAAGAACCATGCCAAATCACTGAGGCATTTTTACTACTATTCTGTTAAAATCAGAATTTTAGTGCTTGCCATCACCAGATGAAAAGTTAAGAAGCAGCCTTTCTGTGGAGAGTAAGAATAATTATGTACTAAGTAGAGAAATATCCAATTATGTGATAACCTTTGTGTAATAACAATTTGTTTAAAGTTAAAAAGAAAAATAGACCCAGAGCACAAGAGCAGTGATGCTAAAGTATAATATGCCAAAAGAAAATGTAATATTTCCTTTAAAGAAGAAAAGTGAAAGTTCTTGACTTAAGGAAAGAAAAAAAAATCATGTAATCATGTGCTGAGACTGCTAAGATCTACAGTGAGAACTAGTCTTCTGTGAAATTGTGAAGAAGGAAAAAGAAATTCATGCATGGTATATAGGGTTTGGTATCGCTTGAAGTTGCAGACATGTACTTAGGGGTCTTGGAATGTTTTCTCCCTGGGGTAAAGGAGAACTACTGTACTTTATATGCATAAAGACATCCTACATACATGTGAAACTTAGTAAACGTAGAATATAATTGTCTTAACACAATAACTAAGAAAATGCCAGGAAGGCTATGTTAACCAGTGTGATGAAAATGTGTCAAATGGTCTATAAAACCAGTGTATGGTGCCCCATGATCACATTAATGTACACAGCTATGATTTAACAATAAAAAAAAAAAAAAAGAGACACCCTACAGTGGCACACACCTGTAGTCTTAGCCACTTTGGAGGCTGAGGCAGGAAGACTGCTTGAAGCCTAGTATTTCAAGGTTACAGTGAGCTATGATTACATAACTGCACTACAGCCTGCGTGACAGAATGAGACCCTGTCTCTTAAAAAAATATAAATAAATAAAAAGCCTAGAAGAATGCTAAGACATTAGGAAGAGTGGGTGCCTACATGTCTGTATTGGTGATGGGGCATATTGAAAACCGGGTATTGGGTGATAAAGGGCAACTTCACTAAATAATACATACCTTTAAATTTATACACACACACACATATACATGCCTACTATAGAAAGTAATTTTTAGACAAAACAAACATTACCTATTCAAAAGATGAAATATATTTAAGAGGCAATAAAAAAGGTGGTCTCAGAAAACATTCCAAGAATTTGGTTTCACATGCAAAGAAAAAAAATAGAAAAGTAAGTAGGAATAGGGTAAAGATAATTTTTCCACTCTTTTGAATATGGGTTTTCAAATATACAACTGCATGAAGATTAAATGGTGTATTTGGGACACCCAAGTATAACAACAACAACAAAAAACCTTGCTGATTTCATTCTGTCATTTTAAGTTATGACAATTTCTCTCTCTTTACTTGCAATAACATAAAGTTTATTTATCACAACACAGAAGTCACCAGGTGGGGTGGCTCACTCCTGTTGTCCTAGCTAATCAGAAGGCTGAGGCAGGAGGATGGGTTGAGCTCAGGAGTTTGAGGCTGCAGTGAGCAACCACTGTACTTTAGGCTGGGCAACAGAGTGATACCTTAGTCTCAAAATAACAACAAAACCTTCAAGAAACAACAACCAAAAGCCCCACATAAGTGACTATAATAAACAATCCAATAATGGCTGAGTTAGTATATATCATATAGCTATTTGTTGTTAATAGACAACTTGATTAAAAGGTTTGCCCTTTTTTGATTCTAAAGATCAGCATAATGGGATTATGATCTTTTCTCAGAAGAGTCATCTAATCTTTTATTACATCATGGGTTTTTCTAACAGCATAGTCAAATATCTTAATTCTTTGGAAAATACAGGTCAACAATATGAGAAATCATCAGGCTATTTATTTCTTGAGTGCATCAATGAAACAATCCCTGCCCACACTGGTTACTTAGCACATGAACTACATGTAAACAGACAAGACACAGCCAGTATACAAGAGCAGTAGTTGGCTGTGTTATTATAAAAAATGAACACAAAATTCAGACTGTTCAGATTCCTAAAGCCCATCTCAGTGAACTCTCTGAAGGTAAACAGATTTCTGTTCTACACAGAACAGTTCAAGATTAGTTATATATTCATCTACACATTAAAATTACCAAGTCATTCCAGTAATGGAAAAAGACATTTCCAGAGAATAGTTAATTAGTCCAATAGATAGAGAATAAAAAACTAGTCACAAAAGCTAACACTGAGATGGAGATGGGGTGGGAGAAAAGAGGGAAGAAATCATACCAGCTTAAAACCACAGAGAGAAATCAAACCAAATATAAAGCCTCTGGAGTGTTCATCACATGCTGTAGATATGGCAGAAAAGAATACTTAAGGTTTTTAAAGATGACCTTAACTCAACAAGATTGATTTCTTTACTACATACTCATTAAAACAGAAAAGAATATAAAATAGCAGTCCCATGTCAACTGCTGAAGTTAGGTTACTGGTAGACCCTGTGGTAGCAGGAAGCACTGCTAAGAAACTGGAGACAATACTACAGATAGCAATTTAAGGAAGATGCCATAGAAGTAGATGACTACTATGAACTAATATTTACACAAAACCTCATGTGCCAAGAGCACCATCTCATTAAACCCAATGGTTACTTCCCATTGTACTTTCAATATTTTCCTTATAAGTCTCCCTTCCCCCCACAAATCTACGTATATCAACTTAACTTTCCCATAAGATAAGAAGCAAGAGAGCTTGTACTCACACATAATATCTGAATTTGGACTCACCTTTCCAGGAGATGGGATTGGATTTCTGATAATATGTGCAATAATAACCCAAACAAGCAAGTATCAACTGCAAAATCAACAGGCTGCATCCATCCAATATCCCAGATAATTATATAGAAAAATTCAACTAACCAGTTGAATTTCTAATTCACTATATGAAGTATAGTTTTCTGAAAGAAAAGGTTACTTTCAGGGAAGTTTTCAAAAATAAATGTCTAGCTATTGGAGACAAACCTTAAAGTAATTAAAAAACAAACAAACCTTCTTTACTTACATTAGTGTGTTTTGGGCTCTAGACAACAATGCAGCTGAAGACAGGGTTTAGGGGAAGGAACTCAGAAGTAGGGGAGACTTGTGATCTAACAATGGCTCTGTCAGCAGTAGGCTGTGTGACCTGGAACTGGTCCTTGCAGACTATCTTTGCATTTTAATTAATCACAATCCCTGTCTCCTGTGCTATATGTGAGAGTCAGAGAGAGATAGAGAGAGAGAGAGTGGGTTTGTGAGAGAGAGAATATGAATAGGATTTTCTTCTACCTTTGCCAAGACTTAACTCCTTCTCTTCCTACTCAGCCTACTCAATGTGAAGATAACCAGGATGAAGACTTTTATAATGATTCACTTCCACTATACTAAACAGTAAATGTTTTCTCTTCCTATGATTTTCTTAGTAACACTTTTTTCTGGCTTACTTTTTCACAAGAGTACAGTATATGATACATATAACATGCAAAGTATGTGTTAATTATTTATGTCACTGGTAAGGCTTCTAGTCAATAGTAGGCTATTAGTAGTTAAACTTTTGAGAAGTCAAAAGTTACAAGCAGATTTTCAATTGTGTGTGGGGTTAGTACCCCTAGCCCTACACTGTACCTGTAAAAGAAGAGATTATGCTAAATGATCCTTATGATATTATTTCCAATTATAATATTCTGTCCTGTTTTGAAATACTCAGGATAATTATTATTTCTACTTGTTAAACATGTTGTTGAATGGTTTGAATGTCTGCATTTCCCCCCAAATTCTTGAAATCCTAACGCCAATGTGAGGTATGGGGGTGGGGGGCACTTTAGAAGTAATTAGATCTCTCCTCATGAATGAGACTAGTGCACTTATCAAAAAGGCCCAGAAGAACTCTTACCCTTTCTGTCATATGAGATAATAATGAAGAGACCGCTAGCTACAAACAAATACCCTCACCAGACATCAAATCTGCTGACACCATAAATCTTGGACTTCACAACTTCCAGAACTGAGAGAGATAAATTCTGTTGTTTATAAGCTACCCAGTCTATGATACTCTGTTATAATAGTACAAATGGATGAAGAAGACCTTGCTCTACTTAAACACTAAGTAGATCAGGTAGTTTTTTTTGTTTGTTTGTTTGTTTTTGAGACAGAGCCTCAAGCTCTCGCCCTGGGTAGAGTGCCGTAGCATCACAGCTCACAGCAACCTCCAACTCCTGGGCTCAAGCGATTTTCCTGCCTCTACCTCCCAAGTAGCTGGGACTCAGGTGCCTGCCACAACACCTGGCTATTGTTTTTTGGTTGCAGCCATCATTGTTGTTTGGCAGGCCTGGGCTGGATTCAAACCTGCCAGCTCAGGTGTATGTGGTTGCGCCTTAGCCACTTGAGCCACAGGCGATGATCCGATCAGGTAGTATTTTTATAACATACGTTAAGGGGCTTTAAACCATGCCCCCCAGACTGCCAGCCACCTAAACTGTAAAGTTTTACTGGAACAAAGCCATGTCTATTCATTTAAATATTAGGATATAGCTTTCACAACCAACAGAATAGTTGCCAAAGAGGCTGTAAATACTACCTGGCCCTTTATAGAAAAAGTATGCCAACAGCTCTAGGTTGGAGTAGGTTTATTAGTTATTTCTATTTTCATATGTGTTTGTAACATTTATACATTGTCTCACTAATCATTTTCCAAAACTATTTACAGAGAATTGTTTTCTTCTCTGCTTCTGAATCACAGAAGTAGTAGTCCACACCTAGTGAGGTAGGCTAGGTGCCAAGTACTTGCATCCTTCTTCCCAAAATAGAAATAATGCTTTCCTTTAGCTGCCTAACAGAGTAGTCATAAAAGCATCAATAAAACAAGAGTTACAACCATAAGCCAAACTACGAAAAATTTCTATCAGTTATAATATGTACCAAGACAAGGAAGGACAGTCAGGCGAAGCTTGTTCAGATCCTAGTAAGGTTACTGAGTTCTCTAAAAGGGAATGGTGTGTGCACAGACGAAAAAGTGAAATAGACTGGAAAACATATAAACATTCTCGTTTCCTAATTTTTCATTCTAAGAAGTCAGTTTCAATCAAAACTTGAAATATGAATGTGGAAGGAAATGGCTCTATAAAATGATCTCAACCTTTTTATAGTCTTCATTTTTCATTTTACAGAAACATATTTGGAGAATATAACAGCCTTACCATTGATATCAAAGTAGTTTTTAAAATATAAAATTACAGTAAATTGACTTTATTGCTTATTTTCTTTTTGAGACAGGGTCTTGCTCTGTTGCCCCAGCTAGAGTGAAGGGCAACATAGCTCAATGCAACCTCAAACTCTTGAGTTCAAGTAATCCTCCTGCCTTGGCTTCTGAGTAGCTAGGATTCATGCCACTCTGTCCAGCTAATTTTTCTGTTTTTTGTGGAGATGGGGTCTCACTTTTGCTCAGGTCAGTCTGGTCTCGAACTCCTTTCCTCAAGCAATCCTGCCATCTTGGCCTCCCAAAGTGCTAGAATTACAGATGTGAACTACTGCACCTGGCATAAATGTGCATATTGAAGCATATTATGACTTCCATATAATACAAGAACTGAATGGAGTTATTTCCTATCGTTTAATTTATTTAAGATCCCATCAGTTAAAGTTAACCTAGTTACTATTAAAATGTATTGTTCATAATGAACATGACACATAAGAGTAATCTATCCTAAACTTCCTATACAAGGTTTTCATTACTAAGTGAAACATAAATTAACCAAATTTTGTTGCCTATTTTTCTCTCCATGTATTTTGTTCTCTTCTTTACCTAGAGAACTGATCATGTCAAACACTTACTTTCAATTCTAGGAAACAGAGGATGAATTCCTGAGCTACTCTATATATTCAACTTCAGAGAAACTAGATGAAGAGACCTCCAAGAAAAGTTACAAAAAAGAAGCGCTAAGACAAGGCAAAGAGACAGTAAAAGCTAGCAGAGAATTAGCAAGTTTTCATTAGTCTCCAAATATGCTCCCACCTCACAGTATTATTATTGTTATTTTTGAAACAGAGTCTCACTTTGTCACTCTTAGTAGAATGCCATGGTGTCATAGCTCATAGCAATCTAGACCAGAGATAGTAACAGGTGGGGTCATTGTGCATTTAAATCTCTCTAACCAAAGAGCATGTGCTCTTTGAGCTATTTATAGTGCCTCTCATGGCAGCACAAAGCCTGGTTTATTTATTTTTTTTCATTTATAGAGGTTCTGGTTTAATAGAAACCAACCCTTACATTTTACTTAGGCTCATTTTACTCCAAACCCAGGTTAAAATTTTTTTTTATTTTTCTTAAATTAGAGAAATAAAGTCTAATGAACAACCTTTTTTTTTTTTTTTTTAATATATTGACACTGATTGACTCTTTTTATTTCTTTATTTATTTATTTATTTTTGCAGGTTTTGGCCAGGGCTGGGTTTGGACTCGCCACCTCCAGCATATGGGGCTGGCACCCTATTCCTTTGAGCCACAGGCACCGCCCTCTAATGAAGAACTTTACCTGCATCTGCAGGAAACAAATTATTTGCCTTCTTACTTTTTCACCCACCTTATCCCCTTTAGCCCTAAACTCAAACCAGTTCCCACCTCTCCCATTCTCACTTCCATTAAAGACTTGGGAAACTGAGACCAAAATATGAAGAAATTTCTGAAAAGAGGCCAGTGCAGTGGCTCACATCTGTAATTTTAACACTCTGAGAGGCCAAAGAGGGAGAACTCTTGAGGTCAGGAGTTCCAGCCTTAGCAAGAACAAGACTCCATCTTTACCAAAAATAGAAAAAATTAGCTCAGTGTGGTGGCACACCTGTAGTCCCAGCTACTTATATGAGGCTAAGGCAGGAGGATTGCATGAACCCAGGGGTTTAAGGTTGTAGTGAGCTATGATGACACCACTGCAGGACGTGAGAACAAGACACTATAATACAAAAGTTACACTGTTATAAATATACATTCATTCAGCAAGTATTCACTCAGAGCCTATTATACATTCAGGACTATTTTAAGCACTGTAAATATGCTAGGGAGGCTAGACAGACTAAAAGCCTGCCTAACTTGGGAGTTTACATCCTAGTAGGGAGAAAATGATAGCAAATAAGTAAGTATAATTTTAAAAGTCAGATAACAATAAGCACTAAAAAGAAAAGATAACAAAGGAGAAGGAGACTGGGTGGTAATAGTATTAATCAGGGAAAGCCTCAAAAATGAGATGATATCTGAGCAAGGACATGAAAAAGGTAAGGGAGTAAGTCATGTGGCTGAGGAAAGAAGGTTTGAATCTAAGGAAACAGAAGTTCAAAGACCCATAGGTAGGTGGTCAGTGGGGTTAGAGCAGAGCAAGCAAAAAGGAAAAAAATGAAAAAAAAAATGCAATTGCGCTAAGAAGATAATGTACAGCCTTGAGGCCAATGTAAAAATTTAATTTTTTATTCTGAGAACTGTGAATAACAGAAATAGCT